>NW_026974832.1:407231-1607231 GCF_030014295.1 Loxodonta africana
CCTGTGGATAGTAAAGTTGATATACAGATTTATCTTCATATGGACAAAAATTCTAGAGCCCTTTGTAGAACAAAATAGCAAATCCCAGAGAAGCATGTTCTCATGGCTTAAGACATCCTTGTGGCTTCTATTTACACCTCTCTTGCTTTGAGGCTGGAACACATAGACCCAGTTATGAAATCACCCTTGCTTGTTAATTTTGCAAAATTCCGCACACCTCAAAATTTTTGTGAGTTTAATAGAGAAAAGATCACAGATGGATAAATGAAAAAAAGAGAAGGGGTATATTTTGCACCAAAGCAATATATTTAAAATGAAATGGTGAGAATGGTGGGCTTCCTTTTTCTGAAAATGCTTTTCAATTTGTTTGATGGTGGGGAGCAGAGGAACGAGATGTTTTATTCAAGAACTAGTTTTCTGGGCAATTTGGTAACTACCTAAACAATAACCTCTAAAAATAAATATTTTGATCCATTGACTTGCTGCTTACACCTAGTTATTTCCAGTTAGATCACATATTTAAATTTAAAATACAAAAAATAAAAAGTTTTTAAGAAATATGGCATTTTTGCTTAATTTTTTAACTGTTAAAGAGGAAGTGCATTCTAAAATACTCAAAGGCATAAAATAGAAAGGTGATAAGTTATGTGCAAGAAAAGATAACCAAATAGAGAAGTAGTAACTTTGGCGAAGGATAAAAGAGTACAAAATACTGGAGAAACCAGCAGAACTGTATAACTCAGGGTCATGATAGCTCCATAAACACATCCAAACTCCCTGAGAGACCAAATTACTGGGCTGAGGGACCTGGGGACCATGGTCTCAGGGAACATCCAGCTCAACTGGCATAACATAGCTTATAAAGAAAATATTCTACATTCTACTGTGGTGAGTATCATCTGGGGTCTTAAAAGCCTGTGAACAGCCATCTAAGATACTCCACTGGTC
This sequence comes from Loxodonta africana, assembly GCF_030014295.1. Taxonomy (NCBI): domain Eukaryota; kingdom Metazoa; phylum Chordata; class Mammalia; order Proboscidea; family Elephantidae; genus Loxodonta; species Loxodonta africana. The sequence goes on from NW_026974832.1 coordinate 408,180, forward strand.
TCATCCCTCAGGAGCAAGGGAGAATGAAGAAAACCAAAGACACGAGGGGAAGATTGGTCCAAGGGACTAATGGATCACAACTACTATGGTCTCCACCAGACTGAGTCCAGCACAACTAGATGGTGCCAGGCTACCACCACTGACTGCTCTGACAGGGATCACAATAGAGGGCCCCAGACAGAGCTGGAGAAAAATGTAGGAAAAAATTCTAACTCACGAAAAAAGACCAGACTTACTGGCCTGACAGAGACTGGAGAAACTGCAAGAGTATGGTCCCCAGGCATCCTTTTAGTTCAGTAATGAAGTCACTCCTGAGGTGCACCCTTCAGCCAGAGATTAGAGACTATGGCCCACAGACACTTGCTAACCCAGAACTGAAGATACTCCCAAAGTCTACCTTTCAGCCAAAGATTAGACAGGCTTATAAAACAAACAATAACACATGTGAAGAACATGCTTCTTAATTCAATCAAGTGTATGACACCAAATGGACATCACCTGTTCAGGTCAACTGGAGGAATGGACACGGGAAACCTGAGGTGTAAAGGGAAAGTGGGAGCATGCTAATAGATAGTGGGGATTGAAACCAATGGCAACAAAACAATTTGTGTATAAATTTTTGAATGAGAAACTAATTTGTGCTGTAAACTTTCACCTAAAGTAAAATAAAAATGTATCACTCATAAAGGCAAACTTAAAGTTAAATAAACAGAAGCTATATATTTTTTTATACCTCAATCGGGGTTACTATAAAATCCCCAATTAATAAATGGGCAAGGTCAATGATTCCACTTTAAGACAGAAGATTGAATACACATACTTACCTCCTTTAATTCCTTAAAGTCCACTAAAATAGCCATAGAAAAATCATTTTTTAAAGGAATTAATATGCAAGTATAAGACTGGGAGAGACAACCAAGAACATTGATTCCTGAGCTGTCAGTAGGGCATGAGACCTGATTTGTAGTGTAATTACTCAAAAAGGCTCAGCAAATAATGACACCTCATCCTACTTTTTAAGTGACAGTGAATGTGATGCAAAAAACAATATAGTTGAAAAAACTTAATGTAATGGAAAATGGCAGAGTAGAAAGCACCAAGTATTGGTCTTTCCAGCAAAACAGCATTAAGCTTGAAAAAAAAAAGTCAGAATCATCCTTTTCAGTGGTCTGCAACCTAATCAGATACTTAGGGCAACCAGAGAACTACTCGATGAAGAGAGTGGCTGCTGAGCTTTAGTAAGAGAGCAACATGGGGGAACCAGCTAACACCACCCATTCCTCAGCATGACCACAGACATGTGGGCAGTAGCTTTTATTCTTGGAGTGGCTAACTGATGCCACCATGGACTATAAGAACCTTGTCCTCCAAAAATTTGGAGTTGTACATTTTGGTGGGTCAGGGGGTTACTTGAGGGAACACTGAGGATGTTTTTGCCCTGTTTTAGCCCCTTCAGGATCCAGTGGCTGAAAGAGATATAAACAAAAAAACAAACATGTTGCCATAGAGTCATTTCCAACCAACAGCAACCCTATAGGACAGAGTAGAACTGCCTCATAAGATTTCCAAGGAGCAGCTGTTGCATTTGAACTGCCAACCTTTTGATTAGCAGCCGAGCTCTTAACCACGGTGCTAACAGGGCTTCTAAAGAGATATACACACCTTAAAAAAAAATCTCCATATTTAAGGAAATATCTGTAAGGTCACAAACTGACCACAGAGATAATGAAACAGATGCTTGACTGACCACTCACAGGTGAAATATAGACTTTACATACATAATTTAAAAATCCACTGTGCAAATGGATGGCTCAAGCCCTCAACAAGCAACAGCAGTAACCATGATGAGGGAGAGAATATAATTTCCAGAACTGCCACATTTTAATAGTCAAAATTTCCATTTCTCAACAAAAAATTCCAGAGCATACAAAAAAACAGAAAAATATGGCTCCTATAAAGTAAAGATAAATATCTGACAGAAACAATCCCTGAGGGAGCCTAGACATTGGAATTACTGGTCAAAGACACTAAATCAAATATCTTAAATATACTCAATGAAATAAAGAAAGCCATGAATAAAGAGGTAAATCACAAGAACAATGTATGAACAAACAGAAAATGTCCACAATGGTATAAATCAAACCGGTTGCCATTCAGTTGAACCTGACTCATTGTGACCCTATAGGACAGAGGAGAACTGCCCCATATGGTGTGCAAGGAGAAGCTGGTGGATTCCAGCTGCCAAACTCTTAACCACTGCACCAGCAGGGCTCTAATAAAGATATAGAATTTTTTTTTCAGCGGTTGTGCTTTTCATCTTCATGATTTCCATTTGGTTCATTTTTATAGTTTCTATGATATAGTCTCACTCATGATGACATAGTTTCTATAATAAAGGAATAGAAACTATAAAAATGAACCAAATGGAAATTATGAAGCTGAAAACACAACGGCTGAAATAAAAATTCACTAGAGTGGCTCAATGACAGATTTGAACAGGCAGAACACAGAGTCATCAAATTTGAAGACAAGGCATTTGGAATTATCCAGTCTGAAGGGGGAAAAAAGAATAAGAAAAATGAACAGAACCTGAGGTTCCCGTGGGACATCAAACACACCAATAAACATATCACACCAAAACCAAACCCATTGCCGTTGAGTCGATCCCAACTCATAGCAACCTTGTAGGACAAAGTAGAACCACCCTCATAGGGTTTCCAAGGCTGTAAATCTTTATGGGAGCAGGCTGCCACATTTTTCTCCCGGAAACACATCATGGTCATCCCAAAAATAGAGGAGAGAGAGAAAGGTGCAGAAGCAAAAATAACAGCCGGACACTATCCAAATTTGATGAAAGACGTAAATCACTGGCCTTGGCTCAAACCCATGAGTTTCCAGGGTTTTAAGAGCAGCTTTATAGGGCAAGCCCCAAAGCCCAAGTCCTTTCAGTTCTCTACTTCTATCAGGTTTGGTATTGGCCAATGGCCAAAGGTGTCATAAGTTCAGTTGCAATTCAAGATGTTAACAGACTTCTGCTTTTGATGAAAGCAGCTTCCAGGTCATTTTTCAAAGGCATGGAAAACAAACAGGAAAAATATGTGGCCATACTGTATTCAGGTACAATAAAGAAAAGCACTTGAGTGTTTTCTGAACTATGGCAAGGAATTTCTTGAGTACAAGAATCTCCCAGAGTAAGACGTAGTTCTGTTGTACATAGGGTCGCTATGAGTCGGAATCGACTCAATGGCACCTAAAGACAATAGCAACAGGGAGTAGGATATTCTACCAGGAATAGTGTCAAGAAAGGCTTCAACCAAGAAGTGATGCTTGAAACATTAAAAGGGCACAGGTACAGAGACAGCAAGAATGAGTGGCCACTTTTACAATCAATCACAAGAAGCAAATAAAATCAAGTGTGTTCTGAGCTATGGCAAATTGTTTCTAAAACACAATGGAGTACACAGCAGGAAGTGAGGAGTTATACCAGTAGTAGGGTCAGAAAAGAGTTTACCAGGAAGTGATGCTGAACCAAATGTGGAAATATCAGTAGCTGGTTAAAAAGTAGGAAATGGCCCAATATATTCAGGAAACCCCAAGTATTCTCCTGAGGCCGCAGTGCAAGGTGATGGGTATCATGAACATAAAAATTCTGAGGAGACAGGGTGAAGCTCTTGGGGCATTTTTGCTGCATTTCTGAGCAAGAAACATCTTCTTTTGTCCTCTTGTGTTTAGAGATGCTTGTCCCGGTTCTACCCTTTGCAGTCACACAAAACAATCCCCCTCTCTTCCTCATCTGAGAGCTTTCATTTTCCTCCAAGTTATCAGATTCCCTTCTGTTCACCAACAAAACTTTCTAAAACCCCTTCTCAAATGGTTTCAACAATTTTACTGGTTACTTTTCTAAATAGCCCTCTAGAACAAAATCAAATGTGCAGCAAAGCAGAGAACAGTGGGCTTTTTCCTGAGGGCTCTGCTAGGCCTCCCACGTAGGTTGACCATGGAGGTCCTTATACTCATTGCTTTTCTGTGAGGCCATAATGCTAACCCTTTTCCAGAAGGCCCAAGAGAAAGCATGGGAAGGGGGTAAGTGTACCATATTCTGGGTCTCAGAGCCAGGAAGGTCAATGAATTTGGGTCAACAGCCTACCCATGAGTGATGGTGCCTTTAGGCACCACATCAAAGAGTTCTATTCTGCGCTGATTTTCTGTAAAGGATGGGTCTTTTGGGGGACTCATCATTCATTGATCCAACTAATATATGTCAAGTATCTACTACATGTCAGGTACTATCCTACTTTCTGGGACTACACATATAAGGCAGACCTTGTGTTTGCCCCTAAGTTGCTTATAATCCTTCTAAAGGAGATAGATTTTTAAATGAGGATCTCACGTGAACAGTTGAGTGGGGTAGGGAGGGGGAGTGTTATCATGTAGGGATTATAGACTGATCTGATATACTTAGAGCACGAATATCAAGTAGTTTAGGCAGACTTAGCAAGCTGTGACATGAAGTATAACAATGTTGTTGTTGTTGCTATGTTCTATCAACTCGATTCTAACTCCTACTGACCCCACGTGACAGAGTAGAACAGCCCCATGAGGTTTCCAAGGCTGTAATCTTTATGATAGCAGATAGCCAGCTCTTTCTCCTTTGAAGCCACTAAGTGGGTTTGAACTGACACCCTTTTCCTTAGTAGCCAACACTTAACAATTGCACCACCAGGCCTCCTCTAACAGTGAGCATTCACACAATCTTAGTCTGTGGCAGTCATTGTTGTTAAAGGTGACATCCTCTCAACAACGGTATAAGAAAGATAGAGTTCTCTTAATCTGACAGGTGATGGGAGTGAGGCATAGAGAGGTTAAATGCCTCATCCAAGGTCATATGGCAGGTATATGGAGACACTGGGACTCAAGCCCAGGAGTTTGGTTGGGGTCTGCTGTCTTCACCATCATGGTTCACCACGGAGAAGAAGGGAGGGGAGAGAACATCTTCCATTCAAAGAGAACAGCCTATGTGAAGCCTCAGCTGCAAAGGAGGCCTGCGAGGGCTTCAGAGTGGACATGTGTTTCTAGGACTGGAGCAAAGTGGTTCAAACAGTGTCAGAGGAGTGGCTTGGGGAACAACAGCCCTTATACTGTTATCATTCCCTGGACTCTCAAGTCACCCCAATGGATATCAACCTGTTTAAGGGCAGGGGAAAGGTTCAATTCATTCTTTCTATATTATTTCCCTTAAAATAACTTCCTAACCCCTTCCAGAAGAGTTGCCACATTTTTCTTGTTGCCGTGTATGGATTCACAATGGGCCCTTGGAACTGAGAGATGTCAACAATGATGTCACACAAGAGTTACTGGAAGCCATGGTGTTCACTCAGATCCCAACGGCTCTTTGGAGAGGTTGTTGATCTGAGGTCTTCTGTGGGAGAGCGACTTAAGCTACCAGTTGCCAGAGATTGTTTCCTAAATCAAAGTCGTCCAGCTAGTGAGAGTTTGGGACATCTTCTCTAACTGGGAGGAGGGAGAAACCTCCTTCAGAAAACCATCCTTTTTGGCTCATCTTTACCCAGGGATGGAACGGTGGAATGCAACGAAGAGGCCTTTCTCTAAGAATTGAGGTGGGAGGAAAATTCTTCCCAATCAATTAGAGCTGGCCGTGAGGGGTTGTATTTCCCTGAAAAAGAAGGCCACAAGGAGAGAAGATGAAGCCTTTGATGTAGGATAACAGGGTCACTAAGGTTTTTGTTGAGAAAGTACTTCCTGCCCTTTAGTAGACAATTAAGCAAAGTCGGTAATGTGAAGGAATAAATTCGTTAATCATAAAATTCTACTGTAACCTGAGGGTTTTTCAGAGTAGGGAGGAGAAGACACTCAATATTTTAGGCCTATGGTATTCCTGCTTCTATCTCTGGGATTGAAGGAGGCAAGTGGTCACCTAGGGCAGTGGGTGAAGGGCCAGGAAGAAGGGTGGTTATGGAGACTTGTACTTATTTTTAATATGTTCTAATGAGATCGAATTGATAAGTCAAGTGATGAACTAAAAGAATTAAAGGTATTTGAGGAGTTTTGGGAGTGGGTGGTGTGAAAGAACACAGTACCCCACGCTGACCCAGAGTTCCCGGTCGCTGTGAGCCCCAACAGTTCCCAGCCTGGACTCAGGCAGCAGAAGGTCTGGGCATGACTTGCTGCCTGAGCTTCAGAGACTTGCCCTTTTCCTCCAAGTTCTAAAGTTCTATTTAGACTTGAAGTTTTAAAATTTTACCACACTGAACTTGAGCTTATGCTGTAAATCCTGGTGGCGCACCCTGATACTATAACCTCTTCCACCACCCACCCCTTTTTCTTCTCTGCTTTTCTCCTGTGCTTCCCCACAGTGGCTGAGCCCTGCTTTCTTCTCCCTCTTTGGTCTCTGTATCTCTCTAACATACTCCTGGGAGGTCCCTCCTCTCTATCCTGTGTCTCACCTTGGAGTTTTCTGTCCATCCAACTCACACAACCTACCTCCATCTCTTTCTTCTCTCTGAGCTCTCCAGTCCTTCCCTCAGATACAGAAAAACCTACAAACCTTTAAGCTGACATGGACAACCCACCCAGACACACCCAGGTGAGGTAGTTGTATTTGACCACTGACGTCTGTGGAATCAAGACTCTCAGATACATACAGTCATCTGTTTTCTGCCTGAGGACCTTGAAAGAGTTCATCTAAGATGGACCTGTAGAGGGGACGTCTGTTTACAGAAAGATTAGTTTAACCCTCTGTTGCTTGTTTAGGAAGGGTACAAGGAAGAGGTATACATGTAAAACTTTTAACAAAGTATACAAATTTTTCTTTCTCTTTAGGTATGGCGCCTCTATAAAAAGTCCTCCCTTCAAAGAGAGTTAAAATAGATGAGCATTTCTCCTGTTTGAATGTTGACTTGTTAAATATGGTAAGAAAATCACTGGCGTAGAAGAAATCTTTAGGAGAAGTTTCAGACAATTAAAAAGGTTCAGGGAAATGAGGACATTTACATGTTCCAAAGGAGGGAATTCACTTGGCATTCAACATATCAATGCCACGAAAAAATTAATTTGAAGATTCTTTGTTTACAAATATGAAACCCCACAATACTATTTTCAAAGGGCGTGAACTTTTGTTACAAGGCACTACTATCACTAGAAGGGGACCTTTGGTGGCACAAACCGTTTGTGCTCTACAGATAAACGAAGGGTTAGTGGTTCCAACTCACACAGGTGCGTCCTGAAAGAGAGGCCTTGCTTCTGCTTTCATAATGATTACAGCCAAGAATACTCTATGGAGTGCAGCTTTACTCTGTAACACGTGGTATAGCCATGAGTCAGAATCCACTGCTTGGAAATGGCTATTATCATTGGTACCATTTTGCAGAGATTTTATTGCTCACAGCAATGCCCCCAAAAATATGGTAGCTTCTGTGGAAAGAGAGAAGGGACGAGGTCTGCAGAGGTGGAGGGTGCTGGTGATGGAGAGGCCTCCAGGGATTCCTGAGACCAGAGCCTTGGGCTCCTATATGAAGATCAGGGCCATGAGAGCTCATATAAATTAACTATTCTCAGAGGTCTCTATCCAAAAGGAAAATGCCCAAGAATCCACAACATCTCAAGCAAAAAACCCAAGCTCTAGGGCCAGGAAGACTCCACTACCATCAGAGAGGCCTTTTCCCTCAGCTTCCGCTGAGCAGACATCTCATTCATCCAGCTAAGGGGCTACCCCAGAGAAGCGATGGGTAAGGTGTGCATATTTCACCCAGGTGCGCACGGTCAAGTGGGTGGCTGTGGCCTGGCAGACCAAAACCTCCTTTGCCCCCGTGGGACAGATGCCCCAAGTCTTTGAGGCCGAGCTCTCTGAGTAGAGCACCGTCGCCGTGCCCCCAGTCTGGCCAACACTGAGTCCCTGGTAAGCACCCTGGGGCCTTGGAAGGAGGGGCCCCAGGCCCGCACCACCGAGCCCAGCGTCTGAGGAGAGGAGCATGGGGAAAGCCCCCACGCAGCCACCCCGGAGTGGCTAGTGACCCATGAGCGCAGCTTCCACTGCTTGGCCTGCTGCCTTGTGTTCAAGTCCCAGGAGGCCCTGGTGGCTCACATGGAGCATGGAATGAGCCAGGGCTTCAGCAACCAGGTCCTCTGCGAAGAGCTGCTGGAAAAGGAACTGCCACCCTCACCCCCATGCAAGCCCAGAGGCTGCCACCAGCTGGCCAAGGCCACTTGATGGCCTCCAAGAAGAGGGAGGTGTGGGAGAGGAGTGCCGTCTGCAGGAGCTGGAGGGGCAGCTGGAGAAGCAGAGAGAGCAGCTGAGGAGGTTGAGGCACCAGCTGGTGAGGTTGCAGAGGCAGGAGGCCAGGCTACAGAGGGTGGGGGCACAGCACTGAAGCCAGAGGAGGAAGAGCCTGAAGACCTGCTAGCAACTTGGGACTGGGAGGAGCAGGGCATTTGTGCTGGGAAATGTGGATCGTCTCATCAGCTGCTACCCAAAAGATATGTGGCCCACGGAAGAAAGGCCTGGCAATCTACTTCTGTACTATCACAGTCATTGAAAACTCTGTGCAGTGCAGTTCTACTCTGAAACACCTGGGTTCACCATGCATTGAAATCAACAAGACAGTAGGTTTTTGTTCTGTTAAGGCCTCTGTTCAGGCTCCTTTAACCCACCTGCCTGTAAGAACCTCTCCTCCCAGCCTGTGCCCCAATCCAACTACTCCAAGTGCATGGAGAGCTGCAATCCTAGGGGGACCTGGAAAGAAGGAGCCCCAGAACACCTGACTGCAGACACCAGGTCTGCTCAGAGGTTCCCCTAGCCTAGGAGAGGAGAGGACAGGCCTGATCTGGATGGTGAGGTCTCAGAACTCTGAGAATGAGCACAGCATAAGGAGGGGGGGAGAAATGGGATTTCAGTGGGACTTGGGAGGCTGAGGGGGACTCTGCAAAGACAGCTCCAACGGAAGTGTGCTGGTGAACGGGGTGTCACTGAGTTCTTTGCATAGAAGGAACCAGAGAGAGAGTAGGCTGTGGGGAGACCTGCCTGTAGGTGAGCAGTGGGCATAAGGCCCTAACCAAGGACTCTGGGTCACTTCTCATCATCCTCCAAGCATAGAAAGGAAGAGGTCCTGGTTGGGCAAAGAGGAGGAGGTGGTGAAATAAAGAGCTCACCGCATTCAAGTCTACTGCCCTCACTGGGGGAATTTGGGTTTATTGCTGTGATTTAGTGTTGCCTCTTTGGAGGAAACCCTCATGGCGTATTGGTTAAGTGCCACGGCTGCTAACCAAAGCGTCGGCAGTTCGAATCCACCAGGTGCTCATTGGAAACTCTATGGGGCAGTTCTACTCTGTCCTGTAGGGTCACTATGAGTCGGAATTGACTTGGCGGCACTGGGTACTGGGCCTCTTTGGACTGGAGTGGGAGATGGTTTAGAAAAACTCTCCTGGGTGTCCCTTTTCTGCATAACAGTAGATCTAGTAGTGTCTGCGTAACTCATGCAAAGGATGAGTTCCTAGGATGTAAGGAAACTTTTTTTTTTCTTTTAAAAAAGCTTTTTCTGTTTGATTTTGCACATATCAATGACACTAGCTTGTTCTTTCTTTTTTTCTGTGGTATAATTTGGCCAATCCTGGGGTCAGAGAACGGGAAGAAAAAGACTGGACTGGAAGTATAGGAACAAAGGCAGATGAGGCCTCTTAACCCTGGGAGAACACAGATGGTTAGAGGTGAGGCCAGCAAGGGACAGATTCAGGCCCAGACTGTATAATGAGCAGAAAAGCCCAAGTCTTAGACACATCATCATGTCCCACGCCCTGGAAGATGCCAGGGGCATGTTGACCCTCCTGGGAGATAAGACCCCAAATGGCACAGGGAAGCCTTCAGGAGCAAGGAAGGGAGGGCAGGGCCTCCAGGATGGGCATCTCCATCCACAGGCTGCCCTGTGTATATTTCTCAGTGACAGTAATGGCTCCTGCGAGGGACGGGGTCAGAGGCAGACAGAAGCGAGAGCTTTGAAAAATTTGAGACAGGGTTAATTCTGCCAGTACCAGAGGATGAAAAATGAAAGCCTGTGGTTCTCAGGGGTACAGACCTGCCAGGGGCCTGATGTATACAGGGTGGGCAGAGGTGTCTGGAGAGGTCCACCTGTCTAAAGACTTATGGTCATAGTCTTCATTATCCTAAAAGCAGCAATTTCCCAGTTAATTTCCTCTACGTTTAAACCAAAGCCAAACCCATTGCCATTGAGTCCTGATAAAAGGCCTGGAGTGCGCAAGGGTAGGTTTTCCAGTAGAGCGATGAGGGGAGGAAGATGGTAGTACCATACCAGACAAGGAGACTCTTCTTTGTGCCTTGTGTTACCTACTCAATTGCCCATGGTGTTCAGCCCTCATCTTTGCGTATACACGTGTACATGCATTAAGAGTTACTATATTGACCTTGCAGAATTCTTTTTGGTCCTTTCTAGGGATAGAGATCAGAAGAGGTCACTGGCTTCATATACCAAACATGAAATCTGCAGTCTGACTTTTGTACAGTCTGTGTTTGTGTTCTCTATCCAGGGATTAAAATCTCTGATCTGACATTAAAGATTGGTTTTTTTTCCTACAAGAAAAAGAGGAAGACCCTCAACAAGATGGATTAACACAATGGCTGCAACAATGGGATCAAACAGCAACAATTGTGAGGATGGCGCAGGATGGGGTAGTATTTCCTACTGTTGTACATAAGGTCATTATGAGTCGGAACCAACTTGATGGCACCTAACAGCAACAACAACATAAAAAAATAGTTTTAAAAACATACATGTCATATTTTACGACTTGCAAATATCTTATAATCTTATTATGACATACGTAACAGTACAAATTTGTAAAGAAGTTATAATACAAGCCATCCCTACATGTGTGTGATGCTCCTGCTCCCCCAAGGTGTCCATTGTTCAAAGACACATGTGTGTTCTTCCTTACATTTCTCTTTTCTGGGACACATGTTACAGTCGTACGTATCCATGTAGATCTATTTGCATGTTTGCTGTTACAGAACCTTCAACACAGTCTACCCACATTGCTCCTTGCCCCTTTTTTCACTTGACATTTGATCATGGCTCCCCTGTAAGTCAGTAGATATGGAACTAATGCTGCTTAGTTCTTCTAATTTTTTAACTCGTATTTATACATAAAGAATGTAAATAAATGGTAACAATGACAATGTGCAACCTATACACTTTCATATAACTCTACAGAAATGAAAACACATAGCAGCTATGATCTTTAAAAAAAACCCACTGCCAATGAGTCAATTAAGCATAGTTTTTTCAGTATGTTCTAGCTCCCCACCCCTTGTCCCTTCCCATAACTGAATCTAAGATAGTTCATATCAACAATCAGGTAAGTGTTCTATCTTATTATTCTTGCTTAAACTATCATACTCACACATGCAAATAACCACATCTACTCATTTATGGACATATATATATACACATATATATATGCTTGTATTCAAATACTTTTGGTTATTTGTTATTGTTTTACCCATATGGGCTCACTTTATATATATACTTCTCTCTGTCTTGCTTTTTTTTCTTCAATGATACTTCACAGTGATTTCACTTACTAATCTTCTGTAGCTCTGTTTCATTCTAATGACTACCATATATTATTATATGATATGGTTATTATATTATTATTCTAATATTACTGGAATATTTGAATATTATGCATTAAAATTTTATTATAATATCACATCCTTAATGGGCAATAATTTTATTTTTCCTTTTTTGTCTTTAACAATAACCATCCTTTGCATATACTACATGGAGCCCTGGTGGCACAGTGGTTAAGAGCCCAGCTGCTAACCAAAAGGTTGGCAGTTCGAATCCACCAGCTGCTCCCTGAAAACTGTATGAGGCAGTTCTACTGTGTCCTGCAGGGTTACTATGTACTACAAGATTTGTATCTGTGGGGTAGATTCTAATGAGTGAGATTTCCAGTTCAAAGAATTTTTTAAAAAGTATAGAGCCATGTCTATGTCTTTCGCCTAAAAGTCTGTAGTAACGCACCTGTCTTTGTCATCTAGTGCTGCTATAACAAAAGTACCACAAGTGGATAGCTTTAACAAAGAGAATTTATTCTCTCACTGTCTAGTAGGCTACAAGCCCAAATTCAGGGTGGCTATCTGTCTCTGTTAGCTCTGGAGAAAGGTCCTTGTCATCACTCTTTCCTTGGTCTTGGAGCTTCTCAGTGCGGGAATCTCAGGTCAATTGCTTCCCTTTCCTTTTATCTCTTGTAAGGTAAAAGGTGGTGCAGGCCACACGCCGGGGAAACTCCGTTTACACTGGATCATAGTAAGGGTGTTAAAATCCCACCCTAATCCTCTTTAATGTAAAATTACAATCAAAAGTGGAGGACAATTACACAATACTGGGAATCATGGCCCAGACAAATTGATATATACCTTTTGGAGGGGACATAATTCCATCCATGACAGCACCTTTCCAGCCATGTCTGAGGGCATCCTTCTTCCCACAGCCCACCCAGCCATAAGTGGTGTTGATTTTTAAATTGTGCCAGTTTCACTGGGATTTTGACTGACATTTTCTTAACTATCAGTGTTTTTGAAAATTTGATTATTTTTATTGGGGATTTGGATATTTTCTGAATGGTCGGTAATTGCTCATTACCGACAGTTCTGATGAGGGCCACAATACATAGATGCTGAAAAAGTGGGAGAAAAATGAAGAACAGAGCTCAGATTATTAAAAAGTCCAGACTTACCGGACCAGCTGAGACTATATATATACTTATAATACAAGCCATCCCTGAGATACTCTTTAAACCTTGTACTGAAACTATTCCCTGAGTTCATCTTTTATCGAAATAGCAGACTGGCACACAAAATAAAGGGTATTATCCATCAGTATGGCACTCCATTAAAAAACCATTATGTGCAGCCAAGATGTCAACCATTACTCTAAAGCAAAGATGAGATGATAAGGGGGCAGGGAAACTAGAGTACTGGAAATGGAACAACCGGAACACAATTAAAGACACTGTTGACACGCTGTGAAAGATCTGAATGATTTTTGTAGAAATTGTCAGATGGGAACCTAATTTGCTGCGTAAAGTTTCACCAAAAACATAATAAAATATTATTAAAAAAAATCATTGCTCATTTTCCAAGTGCCAAATTTTTGTGTCTCCTTCATCTAAAGTAGGAATAGTTATTAGTCCTTTGTCATCTATGTTTCAAATTTTTAAATCTTTTGCTTGTTTATCTCTTCTTTTTTCTTTCTTTTTTTTTTTTGCAAGCTATTTTCCTCTCTTCAATAATTGAAATGTTTTATGCTCAATTACATCTACCTTTTCTCTTATAATTTCTGGATTTCCTATATAAGTTAAGAAAATCTTACATGTAACTTCCTAATTTTCTGTTAAGATTGTTGTTGATTTATACATTAAATTTGTAATTCAATGCGGTATTTTCGCACACTTTTCTATAAGGACAATCAGTTGAGTCAGCACCATTTATTATGAATTTTCTATTTTGTTCCACTGGTGTATTTCTCAGTTTCTAGTATAAACCCTGGTGGCGCAGTGGTTAAGAGCTATGGCTGCTAACCAAAAGGTTGGCAGTTCAAGTCCACCAGGCGCTCCTTGGAAACTATGGGGCAGTTCTACCCTGTCGTATAGGGTCACTATGAGTCAGAATCGACTCGACAGCATGGGTTTGGTTTTTTGGTTTAGTATAATGTATTAATTTGTTCTATTATTCAATGAAAGAAGGCTGCACTTACTATCCTTTTTCATATTTCAATTGTCTGTTCTTTGGTATAAGGAGCCCTGGTGGTGCAATGGTTAAGCACTTGGCTGCTAACCGAGAGGTTGGCGGGTCGAACGCACCCAGCAGCTCTACAGGAGAAAGACCTGGGAATCTGCTTCTGGAAAAATTACAGCCCCCTTCCTTCCCCCTCAGAAAAAACCCTAAGTGGCAGTTCTACTCTGTATTCAGTTCAACAGACAACTATTTTGATATTCCAATGGGAATCACATTATATATATATCTTAGTTTTGAAACACTTGACTTATTTTACAAGTCTTCACGTTTGGGAGAACAGGCATATTTTTTGCATTCAATCGGGTTTTGTTTTATTTACTTCAGTAGATTATTTTCTTCATATAGGTTCCTTACCGTTTCTATCAAAACATTTCCCTAAGTATCTTATTGTTTTTGACACTATTTGGTACAATCAAATAGCAGAGAAAAAAGAATGGTCTATCCTTCCCATTTCCATTTTTTCGCGTGCTTATTTCTGGTCAGAAATATAGAACTGATTTTGGTATATTTGTCCTATATCCTGCCACTTTATCAGCAATTTTATATTCGTCCTCTAGGTTTGCAATTATATCAGCATTAAAAAAGTTTTAAAATCTTTTAATAGTTACCCTCGTTATTTAAAATTTCTGGCTTATTCTTTCACCGTCAAAACTATATTCTGGGATAGAAGTAATTATAGCTATCTTTGTTTAGTTGCAAATTTTATCAAAACGAATGGACTGTTTTGTAGTCTATCCCACATCTGTTAAGTTTTGGGATAATTCGTTGTGCACCAGTAGATAACAAACACGTTGACCTTGCCGACCATGATTGCATTTAGCTTCGTGGGCAAGTTGGGGAGAGTTTCGTCTTCATCTATTCTTTGATGGATCCTGTCTAAGGCCAAAATTAACTGTTCTTTGCATGTTTCATGAAATCTGCTGAGAGCCAACCAGGCCTGTAATTTTCTTTGCAGGAAGATTTTTAACTCTAATCCCTTTTCGACTCAACGGCAAGTAGCGACAACAACAATCCATTTTGCTTCATGGAATCTTCTGGCAATAATTTATTAGAGAAGTTTCCAATGTGTGCTCTAGGCTGCTGGAAAGCCATCTTTAAAAATTATGTGGATATTCACTCTTTTCAGCCTTATCCAAACCCATTAATCAATCCCAGATTCTCCCCATTTCCACAAAGGTCCTTTCCTGCATCCACTCCTGGTACCAGTTCCCTCCTCTCAGACTTTGTATTTTCTGAAAAGAAATGAACAGTGTGCCACCCAAGCAGTTTCGTGCCCACAGACTCCTGAGTCCAAAATAGGGAGGATACTGTCTTCAAATATTCTTTTATTTTCTATTTTTGTCTGTACTTAATTTCTTTTTCATACCGTATCGTAATTGTTTTAAAGTTGTGTTTTTATGTCTGGGTCTGAAACCCAGCTGGGATTCCCTTTGTGTGTGGTATGTTGTGGTGTCCAGTTGCATGTGGGCATCAAAAGGACACATTTTTCAGGAGGGTGGGGATGGGGAGGGTGCTGACACATTGCGGGGATTGCAACCAATGTCGGGGAAAATTTTTGTATGAATTGCTGAATGGCAAACTAATTTACTATGTAAATTTTCACCTAAAGCACAAAAATGTTATACACACACACACACACGCACGCACGCACATTGTGAAACTAAAAGGCAGGGAGAGGCAGTTGGGGCGGTTGGGCCAACCACAGTGGGTGCTGCGCGCGGGGAGAGGAGCACTCCAGGGCGTCACGGAGTCCTGCGCCCAGCAGGGCTGGCAGAAGACCAGAGCCTGGGTCCAGTGCCTCTGGCGAAGGGCCAGCTCCCCTCATACCTGCCTGCCAGCCAGGCTCCAGCCCCTGCCCTCATCCCTCTGGGTCTCCCCCACCAGTCTCCTCATTGCTACCACTAAAATTTAGGGGGAGGCCAACGCCACCCAGAGGGTGGCGCAGAACCTGGACTTCAGGAGCTCCACGTGCACCGCCGGGCCCGCAGCACTTCCGCTGCGAATCGGTCAGCTGTCGGGTATCCCTAGGACGCTGGGCACGGGTGAGTGAGTTGCGATCACACATGGGCTTCTAAATCCGTCCATGGGAAACCCCGGGGGGTGCACTTCCAGGAGGAAAAGGCCAGGCCAAAGAGGCCACCCTGTCAGGTGGACCCTCTCTCCAGTCAGGACTCACCACCTGCACCACACTGGGAAGAGTCCTCCCAAGGGCTCACCCCTAGATTGAAGGCCACGATCAGACTTTGGGGATCCCCAGGCTCCCAGAGCTGCAGCACCGCACGGGGAGGGTGAAGTGGTGCTTACCGGCCAAGCCCTGGCAGCAGTTCCTCTTGCATGTGACCCCTTTGTCAGCCTGAATTTCTTGCACTGTTTTTCCACCAGCCTGGCATTCCGCAACAGAAGCTGCAGGGAGAGTTGCTTCATGAAGCTGCTTTGCACTGAGGTCCTGAGCCTGTGCACTCCCAGGACGAGGTCCCATGATTTTAGTTGGATGGTTTCTTTCCAATGACATGTTTTCCTAGATTTTCTTCTCAGCCCTATCTAGTTCTTTCTTCTTTTCCTCCCACCTCCATTTTGTTGGCTCCTATGACATCTATCAGTTCTTTTGCCCCCACCCTCCCATGACTCTGCCACTGTAGACCCCACCCTGGAAGACCCCCATGGAAGGTGCTAGAGAGTGGTTCATGGGCCCCTAGCTGCTCAGCAATTTGGGGAGAGGGTATCTAGGGATCTACACTTCTAAGAAGCTCTTCAGGTAATTCTGGTCCTGTTGCAATGGAAGGCTTTATTTTAGAGGTCAGCTGTGAGCAGGCCCCTACTGAGAATGGCTGTGGCAGGTTTCCCACACACCCCTCTGCTTTGCTCAGTCTAGGGGGAGACAGAAGAAGATTGCAGAGCTGAGCTGCAAGGATTTCCTGCAGCAAAGCCTGCCCTGGTGTGGGCTGGGGAATTTGTTTCCCCAATTCTCATCACTAGTGGTGAGCAGACCGTTCTCTGCTCAGACTAAAGAAGAGTTAACAAAATGAGCTTGAAACAATAAATGCCTGCTTGGAGCCCTAGTTGCTAAAAAAAAAAAGGGGGGGGGAGTGAAACAAGAATCCAAAGGACGTGAAATGAGCCTCCTCTTTTGACACCCTGCCTGGTCCCTAACTTTCTCATCTTCCACCTCCCAAGACTGTACAAACTGAGTTCAGATCCTGGAATAAAGATCCCCAGGAATATTGCTGCTTTCGTCCCCCCGTGAGGGTTTCCCGAGTGCTGGCTGGAATAAGGTCTGAGAATCCTCCAGGGGCTGCCCAGGCCTGTGTACTAGACATTCAACACACCGAGATTCAGAACCACTTCAGTTTTCCAACACTCGGGCTTGACACCAGGGACCTGACCCTGAGGAAGCTGAGATTTTCTGAAGTCAATACTCCTACCCACTCCTCAGGTTCTCCCCATCTGAGCCTCGGGATCAGTCAGGCCTCATGTCCTCTCAGCAGTGTTTCTGCTAAAGGACAACAGAGGGTACTGTAAGGAGCACTGGTGGCACAGTGGTTAAAGTGCTCAGCGGCTAGCCAAAAGTTTGGTGGTTCAAACCTGCCAGCCACTCCACGGGAGAAGAGGTGGCAGTCTGCTTCTGTGAAGATTTACAGCCTTGGAAACCCTGTGGGGCAGTTCTACTGTGTCGTATAGGGTGTCTATGAGTTGGAATCGACTTAATTGCAGTAGGTTTGGGTTTTTAAGGGCACTGTGGGTTTGTGCTCTATAACTTGAGCACCTGCCCCCTCTGAAAGGTGCAAGGAGCTACTGAAAGGACACCATCATAACTGGCAGAAGCCACAGCCCATGGTGCTGAGGGAAAGCTGGGAGGGAGAGAGAGGTGGGTGAGTTAGAAAGGCCCGGTCTGTAGGCAGCCAGGGGCCAGGGTGACCTGAAGCCAGAAAGCTGACTGAAGACAAAAAGCTTCAAACCTGCCCCTCCTGAGTCTGTTTCTTCTTTCAAAGCCTTTTCAAAGTCTTTCGCTGCTCTCATTGGCTAGGCCTGAAAGGCCGTTGCTTTAACATGAAGGAGCCTCCAAAGCCTCTTGGGGCAAAGGATGGCCCAGGAGGCCCTGCCCACCACAGTCCGTCCTTCCTGCAAGTCCGAGGGCCAGTAGTTTCAGCCTTCCAGCTCCTCCACCGATCTAATGACTTGAAACAGGATTTCACTGAAGCTCAAACATAACATAGACTGGAAATACTCCTGGGTTCTCTTCTCACAGCAGCTGATCGCCTGGTTCCTAGTTTTATTAGAAAAGTTAGATAAGGGACGAGAAGAGGAGATTGTGGAATGCCTGACATCTTAGCGCCAGTTTTTTTTTTTCTTGAGGAGAAAAGAAGGCGGCATTTACTGTGTCCTTTTTTTTTCCTTGAGTCTCACAAAATTCTCACAAAGACCCTCTCAGTTAAGGACTGTTGGGAAGTGCCTTGCTTTTCTTTTAAACTTTGTCCTGAGGTGCTTTGATTATGGAGCACATATGAAGAATTTTCCCCTCAGGGAAGCATTCTAATTCTTACCTAGACTGTAAGCAGAATGAGGACATATTAAGTGCTAAGCTTGGTACATAAGGGAGTGGGGACCCCTCAAAGCAGGCCTGTGGAGAGGTTCATTCACGATTCCCTGGGAGGCACACCCGTTGCTCCAGACATCTTTGAAATGCCTCCCTGGGGAAGGCCTTCGGGGCTGGTTCCTGGCCACGTGGGAATTCAGTCCCGTTTTTCTGTTAACACTGCTCATTTGGGGTCCAAAATGATATTGCCCAATGTCTCATTTCCAAGGCCTCTGCTGTGAGTGTGACTAAGAGACAATATGGGAATTCTTAGAAGAAAATCCTGCAAGAAAGTCACTTCTTAAATTCAGTATTTTTCAAACCAATGAAGTCTTCATTCTTACTGAAAAAGGAGGGAAAAAAATGCCACAAACTCGGGGGGGGGCGGGCGGGGATATTTGCAATGAACGTAACTACGTAAGGATAGGCATTCAGAATATGTTAAGATCTCTCTCAGTGAATAGAGAAAAAGCAAAAACCCAATGGAGAAGAGTCACTAGAAGGCAGATTATAGCAGAGGCACCTAAAATGGCCTATAAACCTGAGCTCCTCAGAAGTAATCAGGGATCATCACAGAGACCACACAGAATAGTCCTTCCCACACAGGGAGCAGTCCAGGGCCAGGCCCCTGAATGAACGTGTTATGAAGCTATCACTGAGAAAAGAGGATCAGTCTATACCACCACTGGGGCCCACTCGTCATCCTGCATGCCTTTGACCAGAATACCTAGGTTCTGCTTCTGGTTAAATAAAAAAAACAGGTGACCTTATAGGGTGGGGTTTATTTCCCTTAGCCCAGCTTCTCAAAACGGGTGTCTGCTGCCCAAGAGGAGAAAATCAGAGGGAAAACCCATGCAGTGCGCAGATGGGCAGATGACCTATTTCCCTGGGGCCAGCCCTGAAATCCTATAGCCCATTTCAAGGTGGCACAGCATGGCCATATTGAGAGGGAAATCTCCATGGTTCCCTGAGATGAGCTCACAGCTCTGCCCATGCCCTGGCCCATTCCAGCACCACCTCTGGCCCCCAGAATCTAGGATTTAGATGTGACTAATTAGCTCACCATTTAAAATTCATTGCTCAAAATCCATTTCCTTATTAAGGGTTACCCTGACCACCCTTTTAAAATTGCAACCAGAAAATCTCTTCCCTCCCATTCACACTCACATGCTCCCTAGCCCTGCCCTATTTTATTACTAGCACTTATCACCTTTAACTGTCTTAGTCATCTAGTGCTGCTGTAACAGAAATACCACAAGCTGATGGCTTTAACAAAGGGAAATTTATTTTCTCATACCCTAGTAGGCTAAAAGTCCAAAATCAGAGCACCAGCTCCAGTGGAAGTCTTTCTCTCTCTGTCATCTCTGGAGGAAGGTCCTTGTTACCAATCTATCCCTGGACTAGGAGCTTCTCTGTGCAGGAACCCCAGCACTGCTTTCTTAGTGTTATGAGATCTCCAACTCTCTGCTTACTTCTCTTTCATTTTATCTCTTGAAAAGAAAAGGTGGTGTAGGCCATACCCCGGAGAAACTCCCTTTACATTGGATCAGGGATGTGACCTTAGTAAGGGGGTTACAATCCCACCCTAATCCTCTTTAACATAAAATTACAATCACAAAATGAAGGGCAAGCACACAATACTAGGAATTATGGCCTAACCAAGTTGAGACATATTTTGGGAAGACACAGTTTGATCCATGACATTCCACCCTTTGCCCCCCAACCAAATGCATGTCCTTGCTACATGTAAGACGCATTTACTCCATCATATCACAGCAAAAGTCTTAAATCAACTCCTAGTCTAAAATCCAAACATTCCTCTTCATCTGTGAAATCTAGAATATAAGTTTTCTGTTTTCAAATGCAGTGGCAGGACAAGTGCAAGCTGTACATTTCCATTACAAATGGAGAAACTGGAAGAATAGAAGGGATAACAAGCACCAAGCAAGTTAACAGAACCCATTACATTAGCCCTAAAGGCTTTGCAAATAATCCTCTGTTTTTGAGACCATTTACACAATGGCCCAGCCCTCTGAACTCTAGGTATTGGCCACACTCTCCGGATTCTGAGCGGAGGCCCCAGGGCCCTGGGCTTCACCTCTGCCTTCCTGACCCACTGGGATGGCAACTCTGCTCCCTTGACTTTAGTCATAGCATTCTCCTGGTCCATCTTAGTGGCGACTCAACCCTTAGAAACACCAGAAGCCATGGCTCCACTTTGAAATCCCAAAGGTCAAGGCTATACCTTTTGAGACTAAGGCAGCTCAACTTCCGGTGTTCCTTGTCTCTTTAAACTCTGCTTTTTGGCTTCTTGGCCCTCTGGCCTTATGACCACATCTGTCCTATTGGGGCAAGTGTTCCAAAGCTCAGTAGCTCCCCAAATTAGTGCCTGGAGGCACCCCACTCTGCTAGGAAGCCTCCAGCACACAGGCACTCAGCTCTCTCACTCCTTGGGTCGACTTCAGCACTGCCTGGCCCTGGTTTCCTGGGTGTGCTGCTCCTGGCTCCCTGCTGCTGCTAGTCCTCTGCTGCTGTTTCTCACCATCTGTACCTTCTCTGGTGTTACCAGTTCTCCTCACTTCCTTCTGAGTCTGTCCATTCACAGTTTCAAAACCACTTCCACATTTTAAGTGTCTGTTAGAGCAGCACCACATTCTCTCAGTATCAAATTCTTTCTTAGTCATCTAGTGGTGCTACAACAGAAATACCACAAGAGGATGGCTTTAACAAAGACAAATTTATTTTCTCACAGTCTAGTAGTCTGGTGGTCCAAATTCACAGTGTCAGCTCCAGGGGAAGGCTTTCTCTATCAGTTTTGGAGGAAGTCTTTGTCACCTTCACTAATTGTGCCCTATTTTATTACTAGCACTTATCACCTTTAACATAATAAATATTTCCTAGTTTATTACATTTATTATCTATTGTCTCTCCACTGGACTATAAGCTTAGTGAGGACAGGAATTTTTGTGTGCTTTATGCATTGATATATCCCCCAATCATAGATAGAACACTTTCTAGTGTAGTATGTTTTAGGTAGTTCAATATTTGTGGAATGGGTGCATGAATCCAAAGAAAGACAGCTCGAACAGGGAAACTCTCTCCTGTCTCTTCTCCCAATAATGGAGGCACAACTGTCACATCTCTGGTGTCTCCAGGGCTTTCCACGCCTCTCATTTGCACCCAAAGCTGTAGACTGGGATTTCCTAACTACTCTTTATGCTGGAGACATGCACGTGAAACGCTCCATGTCCCCCTCCCACCACTGAGATTCAGGTTGACACCCCTCACCCAGGCCCAACCAACATCCCCTCTTTTTTGCTCTTTTGGGCACTCGCTGCATCTGATCTTCCGATGTCAGCAAGGGTCAGAGAGCCCCATGGAAAGAAAGAAAGGCCCCCCCATGTCAAATCTGTGCCCCAAGACAGACATCAAACCCATCAGAAAATACCAAGCCCACAGATCTTCTCATCAAATTTGTCTCAGAGGTGTCTCCTATGGAAGAATTCAGAGCTGATCATAGGTCATGGAGCCTCACCAGGTCTAGAAGGAGGGAGTCACAAGTTGGGCCTGCATGTATTGAGGTCAACACTCACACCCGTGCTTATGATAGAAGTAGACTCGGCCACTTTTGACTTCATCAATCCCTATTACTCTCCTTTGTACCTTGGTGGGCTGAGCACAGTAAGGAGCTTCTGGGAAGCCAGCCATGGCTCTGGCTACTGCTCTGATATCCCGGTTGGGTTTGGGAATGAAGGATGGTTGCTCTAGGTACCTTTGATCCCCACCCCTCTCAGAGGTATGGCCAGTTTAATTGAAGTAGATGTTTCCTCTTTATTCCCTGAATCTTCTCGTATCTGAATTCTTCATTTGGATATTCTAGGACCTCTCTCCTCAGACTGGGATCCAGGGACCAGCAGCACTGGTAGCACCTGGAACCTTGATGGAAATGTAGACTCTTGGGCCTCAACCCAGACCTCCTGACTCAGACTCATCATTTTAACACGATCCTTAGGTGATCTGGGTGCACAATGAAGTTTGGGAAGGACCATGACTGACCTGGATCTCAGAGAAATCAAATACAATGCATGTGAGTTCTTGGGCCCATTACAAAATGGATTGTCATCCCTGAGGTCTGGTTTGGCCCCATCTTTCTGTCAGTAAGTGAGATCTCTTTGGTTCCTTCTCAGGAGATAAGCCTTCCCAGCCTTCTAGTTGAGGTCTTAGAGAGAAGTACTTAGTACCAAAGGACATGAAAAATAAACTTGAAAGAAAAATGTGTTCATTTCCAGGAGAAAAACTCAGTGCAAAGTGTTGCATTTATACTTGGTATATTTTCAAACTCAGAGGAATTCACAGTTTAAATAATTCTCTTAAAACATTTTTTGTTAATTGACTGCTGAATTAATGTCTACCACGGGGACATGGAAACAACACTGATTTGCTCAACCTTGATAATGTGAATTTATCATATTATTTCAGGAAGAAAATGCACGTTTCTTCATGAACGTGTAATTTAAATAGGGAATCTGCAGAGTTTTATAACTGTTTAATGGTTTAAGCAAGGATAATGAGATCAACTTAACAGATTCTTAGTGTGAATTCCCTTGGATTCACTTGTCGGAAAAGACAGGCAGAGGAGAGTTAAAACATATAGAAACAGTATGCTTCAAAAGCATTGATGATATGTCTTTTCATTTCTGTAGAGTTGTATGTGACTGTTGATAGTGTGTACTGCCCTGGTGGCACAGTGGCTAAAAGCTCGCTTGCTAACCAAAAGATTGGTGGTTCAAATCCACCAGCTGCTCCTTAGAAATCCCATGGGCAGCTCTACTCTGTTCTATAGGGTTGCTATGAGTCGGAATCAACTTGCTGGCAGTGAGTTTGGGTTTTTTGTTTTTTTGGTATGTTCCCATTTATATATGAGTTAAAAGTTAGAAGAACCAAAAAGATAGTGTTACTGCCATGGCTACTGACTTACGGGAACCAAGATAAATTGTCAAGTGAAGAATGGTGCAGAGAAACATGTGGGTAGAGTGTGACCTAATCTCCAGAAAAGCAAACAAACCATAAAGCTACATGTGTACCTGTGACTATGCATATGTGTTCCAGCAAGCAGGAATGTGTGAAGAGGTACACATGTGTCTTTGAACATGGACACCTTGGAGAAGCAGGTAAAATTTACACATGTGGGGATGACTCTTATTATAATTCTTATAAAAATCTGACTTGTTAAATGTGTTATAATAAGAATACAAGAGTTTTCAAAGTAAAAAAAATCATAGAAATATATATATGTATATATTTAAAACAGTTTTATTGGCTGTTATTTTATATAGGCAAAACACTGTCATCAATACTGGATTCAGAGACTTTCACCACTGGGTGAAGAGCAAACTCAGATATGGAACAAAGGTCTCAGCAAATTTCTTGCTTGTTCTTGGAGCTAATGACCTCTTCTGGTCTCTATACCTGGAAATGGCCAAAAAGAGTTCTGTCAGGATTAATGCAGTCATTGTTCAAACATCCACTGCATGTACATGTCTTCGGGGTAAGGAAGAATGCTGGACACCATGTGCAATTCATTAAGTAACAAGTGGACCATTAGACAGTTCTTTCTCTGATGTCCCACTACCACGTTCCTCCCCTTGTTGCTCTACTGGAAAACCCACGGTATACATTGTAGGCCTTTTTTCAGGACTCAACATAGAGGAAGTTAACTGGAAAGATACATCTTTTAAAGATAAAGAAGATTTTGTCCACAAGGTCTTTAGACAGGTGGACCTCCCAGGCAGCCTCTGCATAGGATGGGAATGCAAGACCCCTCTCACTCAGTATCTCTGAGCATTTCAGTCTTTCTGTTTCTTTATCAGGAGACTGCAGAATTTACCCACTTCAGAACCCTTGCTGCCATCAACCCCAACCAGTCCCATATAGGACCCCTCACTTCCACTCTGAGAAATAAAAGTAGGACAGCCTGCAGGTGGAGGTGCCTGACCTGGAGTCCCTGTCTATCCTTCCTTACCCCTGAGGGCTTCCCTGTGCCAACTGGGGTTTCATTTCCCAGGGTGGACATACCTCTGGCACTTCCAGGGCTTCCCAGGCCCTGGAGCTTGATATTGAGGATGGGACTTGGGCTTTTCTGGGCCTGCAGAGCCTGGGCCTCAAGCTGCCCCTTCCTACCCTCAACCTTTGGTTATCTGTACTCTGGCTGTCTTTACCAGGTTTAGGAGGCCTTGCCTTCTCTTTTGCTCCTTTCATCTCAGTCAGGCTTTTCTCTTCCAGTTCTCTGATCTCAGGGCAGTTCAGGCTAGACCACAGAAAAGAGAAAGATGAAACAAGTGTCATTGATTATGTGTGGAGGCTGCTGGGAAAGGAATTGACTGTCATTGGCTTAGGGCTTTATGCCCACTGCTCACCTGCAGGCAGGTTTCCCCACAGCCTACTGTCTCATTGGCTCCTTCTGCCACAAAGAACTTGGTGATGCCCCCTTCACCATCACACTTCCCTTAGAGCTGTCATTACAGAGGCTCCCTCTCAGTCTCCCAAGTCCCACTGAAATCCCATTTCACTTTCCCTACTAATGCTGTGCTCATCCTCAAGGCCTCAAGAGCTCACCATCCAGATGAGGCCTGTCCTTTCCTCTCCAAGAGAGCCTCTGAGCAGACCTGGTGTCTATGGTCAGCTGTCCTGAGGTTTCTTCCATCCAGTTCCCCCTCCGGCTGGAGCTCTCCATGCAGTTAAGGGGGTGGAGTGGGGTGGGGAGGAAGGCACATGTGAGGGTTTTACAGGTGAAGTGGGTGAAAGGAGCCTGAAAGGACGTCTTTCCAGAAGGGCCCACATTTTGAGGCCATGCCTGTACCCTCTGTAGCCAGGTCTCCCACATCTGCAGCAGCACCAGTAGATGCTGTAGTCTCTCCAGCCCCTGTCTCTGCTCCTCTAGATGCTCCTGAAGGTGCCCGGCTCTTCTTGCCAGGACTCCAGGATGCTGACTGAGGCTTAGGTATTGTGTAGACTGGAAGCAGAGCCGATGGGGCTGTCTTTGAGAACTTGGCCTCAAGACTGGGGGCATCTTGCCTACGGAGGCAGGGGATGTTTTGGTCTGCCGGACCACGGCTACCCCCTTAACTGTACACACTTGGGTGAAGTACACATGCTTGACTCATGGCTTCTCTGGAGTAGCTTGATGAGTGAGATATCTGTTCAGAGGAAGCTGAGAAAGAAGACCTCTCTGATTCTTAAGGAGTCTTCCTGGACCTGAAGCTTACGTTTTTTGCTTCCGATATTCTAGCTTGAGTGGCACTTTCCTCTTGGGTTGAGACTTCTGATAATAAAGAGTTAACTTACATGAACCCTCTGGGCACTGAGTTCTCAACTGTGACCCAAGACCCTGGTTTCAGGTGTCCCTGGGAGCCTCTCCATCATCACTGTCCTCCACCTCTGCAGGACCTGTGGTTTCTTCCTTTTTCCCTGGGGACCTTCCATCTTTGGGGAACATCACTGTGGGAGACCAAGTCTCCTCTGGGAAATCTTTTGTGATATTAGCACTTCATAACAGAAGTCTATAGTCTTTCAAAGGACTATAATACACTGATAATTTCTATTGCAAAGAGAGGGTCTCCACATTAATTTTTTTGGCATTTGTTGAATGCCAAATGAAATTGTTCCTTTGGAACTTGAAAATGACCTCATTTGCCTGATCTTTCATAATCACACATGACTTCTCTGAGAGACATTTTCTATGAAAGTGATTTTCATAACAGATTTAGAGTGTAAACAGTGAAACAGGAGAAATTGTCATCACTTTTTAAACTTTTTTCAGCCTTCTTTCAAGGGAAGGGTATTTATAGGAGGAAGCATACTTAGAAAAATTTGTATTTTATATGCATATAAAGCTTCTCCTTGTATCCTTAACCAACCCAGGGTAGAAGGTTAAAATTGCCCTTTTCTGAACAGAAGGCCCTTACCATGCTGCTATGAGAAGCACTCCTTCAGGGTGATGCAGAAACAGATGTCCATTTCTGAGAGTTTTGATGCCACAAACCTCAGGTGGGCAACATACAAGAACCTCACCTGAGTGTGTCTGGGTGTGCTGTAATGTCAGCCTAACGGTCTGTGCACATTTCTGAATATGAAGGAAGGATTGGTGAGTTAACGAAGAAATGAATGGAAGCAGTTTGGGAGGGGAGTGAAAGCTCCAGGGACAGACAGAAGATGGGATGGGGGACTTGTCAAGAGGGTGTCAGAAAACCAGGAAGGAGCAGGAAGCACGGCCAGGGGAGGGCAGCATAGGCTAGGGGGCAGCAGAGATAATGGTAGTGGGGAGAGCAACAAAACTGGCCTGTGATACAGTGGGAAATTAGTAATCCTAGATGAAGCTCAGGTTAAGTCAAGTAGGAATGTAAAAAATTCTATCCTGTAGCTATCTTTGCTGTGAGGGATTTAGGTCCTTGGGGAGAGATGGGGAGGAGACATAGGAGGAAAAGGCGCGTTCCTGGGTCTAGGGAAGGAGTCTGAAAGACCTTCTTCTGCCCTAACAGGCTGGGGCTGCATGGTTCACAATGATGTAGGCCCTGTGCTTCTTCACACCACCCACTCCTAGAACCTCCTGAAAATTTTCTTAGTTCTTCACATAGTATGTTCATTCCATCTCATTAGAAAATATAATAATGCAATACACTTTTCCCTCACCACCCTTTCCTCAGTCCTACATTCTCTGTCCCAGTTGTACACTGGCTTCCTTCCTTTCCATCAGGTTTAAAGGCCAGAACTCTATGGTATTATTTCTGCACTTATTCCAGAAATTTCTCAGAATCCTAAGTTTGATCATTGATTTATTCCTGCATTTCCCATTGACATTACAAACTTTGGTGAATTATCTACTAAATGACAGGAAATGCTTTCTTAGGTCAATCCTCCTTATGACCCTATCTGTTCACCTCAAATCCTTCATCTTCTCCTGTCATAGCTCTGATTTCTGTGGAAATCAGATCCCCTAGTTCCCTAGCTCTCACCCATCTGGGAGATTTTTCCTCTCACCCTTATTTAGAGTCTTAGAGAAAGGCCTCTTCTTTGTTTATCACTGATTCATCCTGTCTGGGTGAAGACATCCAAAAATAATGGTACTCTGAAGGATCTCTATCCCTCCTCCCAGTTACTGATGATATCTGAATCTTTCATGACTTGGAGACTCTGATGTAGTCCTGAATTTCCTGGATTTGCTATCTAAAAACACTCTCCTGCAGGAGACCTCAGATCGGCACCCTCTCCAAAGAGCAGTTGACATCTGAGCGAGCACCAAGACTTCCATAGCCCTTGTGTGACATCATTGTTGACACTGCTCGGTTCTATGGGCCCAGTTTGAAGCAAAGCTGGGCAGCAAGGAAAATATGGCAACTGTTGAAGTAGGGGCTTGGGGGCTGGGAGGAGGGAGATTATATATTAAAAATAAATTAAAACTTCTCTCTGCACTCAAAGAGGTTACCATCCCTTGGGAGGGAGAGAGAGCATACAGGGAATGAAAATAGTGTGATAGGCAGTTGCTTCCACCAAATCCTCTCATTTAACTCAGTTTGAATCGTCTCTCCAGCCCTGGTCATACAACATCCACTCTGCACCCTTTTCAGGTCTCCTTAGCCTCTGAGGCTTCACACAGGCTCTTCACTCTGACTAGGAGATGTTGTCCCCCTTCCCATCTCCTGGCCTACTCTCCCTGGTGAAGTATGTGGTGAAGAGAACTGACCCTGTTGGAACAGGTTAGGCTTATGGCCTCACCAAAAAGCCCTAAGACTCAGGACTTTCATGCAGCCAGAATAGGAGGTTTAGGAGTTGACTTGGGAAAGCCCATGACCTCTGCTTCTTCCAGACTCTATTTTTGTTTTGGATGCCATTTAGAAAAAGATCCTGGAAATGGGGAGATCTATTATGGAAGAAATTAGGAAAGTTGGGGAGGTGACGAGAGAGGTGCTGACTTCTCAGTAGAAAATAGAAATTACAACACGAAGATGCTAGGGGCTCGTTTTGTGTGACTCCCAACTGTATAGGAGGGAGGACTGGTTGGAAAACAGAACAAAAGACGATCTGTGCCTGTTGACAAATGCACCAGTGGCTTCACTCTGTCTCCTCAGAATGTTCTCATCAAGCCATCCCTCACCTCGTACTGAAGCCTCTAGAGAATTCTTGGGGTTTCCTGGATTCTGGGCCTTTGTCATCCCTTAACTATCCAACCATATTCCCAACTTGGTTCAGGCATCACTTCCTAGTTGAGATCTTCCCTGACCCTTTTCCTGGTAAATTTGTCCACTTCTTCCTCTGTACACCTTTGTATTTAAGATACCGTTTACCACCACATAAAACACAATTACATTTACTTGCCACAGATGATTTTAGGAAGGTCTACACATTCTCCCTCTCTCTGTGTCCATGCCTTCTGTGAGACTCTGGAGCGCCTTTCCTCAGCAGCAGGAGTCTTTCTGCACCCTCAGTCGAGGCTGACCTTACGGTTGCTTTGGCCATTAGGGTAGTAGTGAACCGGATACAAGGTGAGAGTTGAAAGGACTTTGCATTCAGACTTGCCCTTTTGTTGCTCTTAAAGCCTGAGAACCCATGGGAACGGACCCAGACCAGCCTGCGGGATGATGGGAGACCATTGGAGAGAGGATCCAGCAGTTTCACTGAGTTGATTTTAGATGAAATGGCTCCTAGCTGACCTGGAAGCGAATTGTAGACACATGAGGAAGGCCTGCTGCGAGTCACTGTGCTTGGCCCAGATAGGAAGATCCCCAAATTGACAACCAGAATAACTCTGAGCTTAGTAAGTGGTTGTTCTTTTAAGTGCTACATTTTGGGGTCATTTGTTACACAGCAATACACAACTGATACAACGGTTAACTTGGCTCTTTCTCTGATCAGGCAATGAGGGACCTTCTCTGAGTTATCTTATCATCAGGAGTACATGGCATAGGGTCTGACATGTAGTCAGTATACAGTGAATCTTTGTTGACTTAATGGATAAATGAATAATATGAATCATAAGTGTGAATCTGCATAAAATCCTGTGTGAAAAAAAGCATGATATTTCTTTAAATAAACTGAATTCCAGCTCAGAGCAGCCTGCTTACAAAATTGGGGGGTGGGGGGGGGGACGGGGTGGTGGATTTTCACCTTACTTATTTTTAGGTTTCCTCCTCATCCAGATATGCAATAATTCCTGGGGTCTAATGAAGGACCAAGGTTTGGAGACAGGCTTCAAAACACCCATTGCCCCAGCCTACGTGGGTGATTTCTCTAGAAGTATTGGCTCTGCTCCTTCCATTCCTAGCTGGAGCAGGAGAACCTTGGCAGGGCTGCGAACACCATGATGGGGTTTGTGTACCTATGTGCCTGCATTATCCTTTGAGGTGCTGCCGTCTACCCCAGGGCACTGTCAAGAAGCAGGGCCAACCCCTTTCCTATTTCTAGGACTCTGCTATCCGACTCTCACTCCTCCCCTGGGCTTCAGTTCACACAGTGTGATTACTCCAGTGAGCTGAGGCTTTTACAACAGGCTCTTCAGGGTCTCAAAGTTTCAGAGGTTCAACCCTGTGAGTCCAACTACCTCCTTGAAATAAGATAGAGAAGGAAGAAAAATATAGGAAAATTTTATTTTGAATTTAATGTTTCAATAAATTTTCTTGCCATGTGTTTTGAAAGTGTCCTGCCTAAAAATTCCCCGTTCTCTTACAATTTGCAAGACAGTGAAAAGGGAATGTTTGATTGTGTCATAATCTGCAGAAGATGTAAAGCACACATGGGGTCCATTCCTCCCGATGCTCACACTAGAGCACCCCACCCACTTGGAAATTTCTGCAAGTATTTCGGAGTCCCTCACACATCCACAATGAACAGCTTTCAAATTCTCCTAAGCAGGAATTATTACTGTCACAGCCTGTGACCCAATAAGCAAGGTTATGCATGGGTCCAGTTGTGCCTTCCCACTAATCTACAGCGCACAATTTCACCTGTCAACCACCACATCAAAGACGTAGTGAAACCCATGTGAAATTGCTCGCCATACATTGTTGCTGTTGTGTTGTTGTTGTTAGGTGGGTCTAATCAGTTCCAGCTCATACTGACCTTATGGACCACAGATGGAAACACTGCCCAGTCCTGCACCATCCTCACAGTTGTCACCATGTTGGAGACCACTGTTGCAGTCACTGTGTTAATCCATCTCATTGAGGAACTTCCTCTTTTTTGCTGAGCTTCTACTTTATCAAGCATGATGTCTTTGTCCAGGGACTGGTTCCTCCTGATAACATGTCCAAAGTACGTGAGACAGAGCCTCATCATCCTCGCTTCTAAGGAGCACTGTGGTCATACTTCTTCCAAAACAGATTTGTTTCTACTTCTGGTAGCCCATGGTATATTCAATATTTTTTTGCCAACACCATAATTCGAAGGTGTCAATACTTCTTCGGCCTTCCTTATTTATTGTCCCAGCTTTTGCATGCATGTAAAAAAAAAATGCATATAAGGTGATGGAAAATACCATGGCTTGGGTCAGGCCCACCTTAGACCTCAGAGTGTCATCTTTGCTTTTGAACACTTTAAAGAACTCTTTTGCAGCCAATCTGCCCAATACAATAAGACATTTGATTTTTTTGACAGCTGCTTTCCTGGGTGTTGATTGTGGATCCAAGCAAAATGAAATCCTCTACAACTTCAGTCTTTTCTCTGTTTATCATGATGCTGCTTATTGGTTCACTTTTGATGATTTTTGTTTTCTCTATTTTCACCATACTTATTCAATCTGTACGCTGACCAAGTAACCTGAGAAGCCAGACTGTATAGAAGAATTTGGCATCAGGATTAGAGGAAGACTCATTAACAATCTGTGATATGCAGATGACAAGACGATGCTTACTGAAAGTGAAGAGGACTTGAAGCACTTAGTGATAAAGATCAAAAACCACAGCCTTCATTATAGACTACACCTCAACATAAAGAAAACAGAAATCCTCACAACCAGGCCAGTAAGAAACGTCAAGATAAAAGGAGAAAATATTGAACTTGTCAAGGATTTCATTTTACTTGGAGTGACAATCAAAGCAGCATTCAAGAAATCAAATGACGTGTTACTTTAGGCAAATCTGCTGCAAAAGCTTTCCTTAAAGTGTTAAAAAGCAAAGATGTCACTTTAAGGACCACGGAGTGCCTGATCCAAGCCATGGTGTTTTCAACAGCCTTATATGTGTGTGAAAGCTGGACAAGGAGTAAGGAAGACCAAAGAAGAGTTGGTGCCTTTCAATAATGGTTTTAGTGAAGAATATTTAATGTACCGTGGACTGCCAAAAGGAGAAAAAAATCTGTCTTGGAAGAAGTACAGCAAGAATGTCCTACTGAGCAGTTACATCACTCTTATAGGGTTGCTGTAAGTTGGAATCAACTCAATAACACTGGGTTTCATTTGGTTTAAGTGGCGTTCAAGGCAAAAATGTTTTATATAAATATCACAAAATACATTTCCTAAATCTAAATTGATAATTTATATTTAGGAAATGTATAAATTTTGTTGCATTTTTGATTTTATAAGAAAATAAAATTTATAACTCTTCAGGGTTATACTTTATCTATATTAATGGGGTGCCAATTATACTTTCTGAGCATTCTTTTTAGTTTATATGATTTTTCAGTTGAGTCTAATAGTGTTTCAGGTTGATTATATCATACGTAAATACCATTCGTTTTTGCTAGCTTTTCAAAGGTAAGATATTTTTAGTTCCAGTGTTGATATCAGATCTACGATTTCCAAGAAAAATGTTGAGTATTGGATCCTTAATGTTTGATTCTAACATTGATGGAAAACATTAACAGTGTTTTATTTTCCATTTAAAATATGTATGCATTTTATCGTATTACAGATTTTTTTTCTGCCTCTTCTAGACTATTAAAAAAAATTAGTATGTTTGTATTTAGTGTTCTATGGGAATTTGTATTATTTTTTACTCAAAATGTTTCTCCTCCACTGATGTGATGTCAGGGTTTTTCTCTAATCTGGAGTATTCATGGACTTCTCTCTTTCTCTAACATCTTATATACAACACTTTCTGTTGGTTGTATCTTCAGAATAGATTCCATATCTGCCCACTTCTAAATTACTCCCTTGCCAACACCCTGGGCCTGGCCGCCATTACAGCTTGCTCAGACACTGTAAGGGCCTCCTAACTGCTCTCCCAATCTTCAATTTTTCCCTCTAGAGTCTAATCAGACAACAACCAGGTGGAAGTTCTCAAAACATTACTCAGGGGACATGTCTCTCTGATCAAATCTTTTCAAAGATTTTAAATAAATCCAAGTCCTTTAGGCTGCCATGATAATCTTTTGGACATATCTCTCACCTCACTACAGAGCACCCCTCTCTCCCTTGATTTCTGCTGTGCATCCTCCTTGTTTTGTTTCATTGCCTCCAGGCCTTTGGACTGGGGTTGGTTCTCTCTCCTAGTATTTTTTTTTTTTTTTTGCATATTTTCCTGTTGGTTGTCTCTCCCCTTTCATTCAGATCTCTGCTCAGATATCACTCTTAAGAAAGGATTTTGCTGACCAACTAATTTAACCTATAAATTAACATTCTACTTCAATGCCTTGCTCATTTTGTAAGCATTAGCATTACTTTGAATTTTACTGTATCTCTATTTGTATATGCATTTTTTGTGTATTTCTACATTGGAATGTAAGTTTCTGATGGGCAGAGAATTTGTCTGATGGTTTACTTCCATTTCTATGGGACCTGAAACAGCAGTTGACAAACAATATGCACTTACTTAATATTTTTTAATGAATGGATTATTGTACTGGTCCTATTGTAGGACCATCTTAGGAATTTTGTGATTACAAATATATGTTTAAAATACAGTATCTTTTTATTTACTGATAGCACACATTTTCTGGGATTTTATTTATGATATTAAATAATATGCATAAGTGAGACTTGTCCAACTTTATATTTTTGTTCTCTTTGTTATCAAATGTTTCAGTGATAATGCCATAAATATTCATGATATATTGATAACAATTAAGTAGCAACGACAATATACCAAGCAGTGTTCTACACATTTTGTTTATAATAAGTCACTTAACTTTCACAGGGAGTCCCTAGTTGCACAAATTATTAAGCTCTTTGCTGTTAACCAAA
The DNA here is from genome assembly GCF_030014295.1 of Loxodonta africana. Lineage (NCBI taxonomy): Eukaryota > Metazoa > Chordata > Mammalia > Proboscidea > Elephantidae > Loxodonta > Loxodonta africana. The sequence continues at coordinate 441,750 of NW_026974832.1, forward strand.
ATATTTGTGGTTTCAATCTGCCCAGAGGCACCTCAGAAGAAAGACCTAGTGATCTACCTCCAAAAGGTCACAGCAATTGAAAGCCCTACAGAGTACAGTTCTGCTCTGACAGACATGGGTTTGCCATGAGATGAAATTAGTTGGATGGCAACTAGTTAATCCTCACAACGTCAAGACCTATTACTTCTATTGAATCTGTTACTGTTATTACTGCCATTGTACAGATGACAAAGTTGAGGCTCACAGAGATTAAGTAACTTGTTCTTGGTCATGCAACTAGAATTTGTATGATTATTATTAATCACAGGGTTTTGTTCTATTTTATATTCTCCATTGTCTAAACAGAAGCATAGCAAAAGGGGGGCAGAGGAGGGCACATGCACCAGGGTCCAAGTCCAAGGGTGCAGCAGACAAGGTACAGAATGCTTTTAGGCGCCACAAATATGAAAGCCAGACAAGAGGGGGAGACATTTCTGCTGACTCATCAACATCTATTCGTCTTGAAATTTGGGATAGGGAAAGGCTGAACTTAGAGATTGGCCCTGGAAACTCCTTACCCTCACTATGCCCTGTGTCTGAAATTTATTACAAAGTATAAGAATTGCAAGTTTCTTGCTATTTTGATAAAAGTAACATAAAAATTATATGACAGTGATTTGCTTTGGATTTTAATGGTTCAGTAGCTTTCTAGTTTAGGTATTTTCTATTCAGTATTTTTTTGGTATTTTATTGATTATATTTTGTTAATGTATATCTGTGAACAGACTTACACGGGTGTATATGAACACACACATGCATGCACACACTCCTACACTCGTGAACACACATATCCACTCAAGGATTTCATGGATAAAATTATAATATTGACATGAAGGTAGACCTCAATAATTCTTGAGATATAGAAAGTTAATGGTTAAGAAGACCAAATTCCACCAATACTGTTTATATATTCTATGCAAATCTAATAAAAATCACAACAAAATTTGTAAAGAAAATGACAACCTAATTCTAAAACTTATGTAGGTATGTAAAGGCCCAATAGTAGCTAGAGTAGTACTAAAAAATAAGTAACAGCCCCTACCAGATACCTGACATTTTGTAATAAATGAACAGTGCTGTGTCCTTACCTAAATAAAGACTTCTCATTTGACTAAATCTAGTTTATGTCATTGTTTAATTTCTATCTCTATGCTTACAACTACCAAATTTATATCTCCAAATAGAATCTCTTCCCTGAAATCCATGGTTGAATATCAACTTCCAAGTTAATATCTCCATGAGGTTATATATTAAGTATTCAAAATTGACTTATTTGAAGTTTAAAGGTTGATTAGGCTCTCCAAGATATTTTCCTGCCCAATCTTCATCCTATCAATAAATGATGCCTTTATTCAACCAAAGCTTTAGTAGCATCCCTGACTCCACTGTTCTCTCAAAGAATGCATTATTCAGCATTTGCTCATTGTCTTCAGGATTTTGCTACTTTTGCTATTTTCCATACTTGATGGTTCAAGTCATCATACTTACTCACCTGTACTTTTGTAATATCTATCTAAATGGTCTTACTGTGCCCATCTTTGTACCATGTGCTTTATGGTACATGGAATAATCCATTTAAAGTATGTTAGATTTTATTAAGGTTCTATTCAATTTTACAAAAACCTGAGTTGAATGGAAAGCTCTTAAAAAACTCAAGGCCCAACTCCACCTGGCCTCCATTATTGTATGCTCCTCAATTCCTATTACATCACTGGGCTCTTTCATTGTATTACAGCTATATTTTGCTGAGGTTTCTTCTATTTTAGGGCTTTAGCCAGTTCATTTGCTTTGAGCAGTCTGCTTCTAGAAATGATAGAGAGACTTCATCCCTGAACCAGTTACTATCTTGTCCTTTTACCCTACTTTTTAAATTTTTCTTCAGATAGCAAGGCACCATCTAACTATATATATGTAATTATGTGTATCTATTTCTGTCTATCTACTACTAGAAAAAGAATTGATGCATGCAAACTCCAGCGTTGATGAAGAATGTTGAATATACCATAGACTCCCAATAGAATGAATGTTTACTCATTCAGTCTTAGAAGAAATACAACCAAAATGTACCTTAGAAATTAGGATGGTGTCTTAGTCATCTAATGCTGCTATATCAGAAATACCACAGGAGGATGGCTTTAACAACGAAAAATTTATTCTCTCACTGTCTAGTAGGCTACAAGTCCAAATTCAGGTCGTCAGCTCCAGTGGAAGGCTTTCTCTCTCTGTCTGCTCTGGAGGAATGTCCTTGTCATCAATCTTCCCTTGGTCTGGGAGCATCTCAGTGCAGGAATCTCAGACCCAAAGGACATGCTCTGCTCCAGCACTCCTTTCTTGGTGGTATGAGGCTCCCATGTCTCTCTTCTCACTTTGCTCTTTTGTATCTCAAAAGAGATTCACTTAAGACACTACCTGATCTTATACATTTCATCAACATAACTTCTGCTAATCCATCTTATTACATCATAGTGATAGGGTGTACAACACTTACGGAAACCACATCAGATCGTAAAATGATAGGCAATCATAGAATCACACAAGGTAATCATGACCTAGGCAAGTTGACAGATATTTTCGGGGGGGGACACAATTCAATCCATGACAGACGGTGAGACTTCAAATTGCTTACTTTGAACATGTCATCAGGAAAAACCAATTGCTAGAAAAAGGTACCATGTTTGGTAAAGTAGAGAGCCAACCAAAATGGGGGAAACCCTCAGTGAGACGGATTAACCCAATAGCTGCAACAATGGACTCAAAATACCAAAGATCATGAAGATGTTACAGGACATGGCAATCTTTCATTTTATTATGCATAAAGTCACCATAACTCGGAACCAACTTGATGGCAGCTAACAACAACTAGAATGCATATACTTTGACATCCTGCTTTGGTATCTGAAAAAAATATTTGTGTCCAGAAAGTATTTCTTGGATGAGTGAATGCAACTTGTGTAGATTAGATTATTAGTCACCAAATATTGACATTATTCCCCTGCTTGCCCCCACACACATAGATCTACACTGTCTCCGTGGGAGGAGTATATTTCCTGACCCACTGACACTAGTCTTGGCCATGGTACTTGGTTAATGGAATGTGGATATGAGTGTGAGTGTGGTGTTTCCCAGCCTAGTCTGTAAGAGACTTCTCCTCTGAAAGCTTGAAGTTCTACCATGAGATGAACATGCCTCAAGTGTCTGCTGCCCCTTCAACTTGTCCAAGGAAATTAAGAGATGCATGGAAACAACCTGAACTCAAAACCTAGCTGATCTGTAGAGTTGCATGAAATACTTTTTATTACATGTCACTAAGATTTTGTGGTTGTCTTTTATGCATCATTATTGTAGTAAAATTCTGACTAATATCCCAACCCAGTGCCTTCGAGTCGATTCCATGACTAATATAGGAACGTGATATGGAAGCCAAATACAGACCTAATGGTATATGAAATATATGATTAATTCACTATACCTAGAAACAAGGGAAAGGGTTATCCTTGGTGCATCCTGAGTAGCGGGGTATTTCTCATCTCTTTCACGTCAGGATTTGCCATATGACTTGCTGGGCAAATGGAATATGAATGAAGTGAAATATTCCACATTCAAACAGAAGAATTAAGTGCCATTTACCTGGTTCCATCCATATTCCTATGCATTTGCCATGATAGTGACTAACATAAGAGCTGCTAACCAGAAATGAAATAGGAAAGATGATAATTCAGAGCAGATTTGAACTTGACTCACACCCAAGAGGTATTATAAATGAGAAATATCCCCACATTTTAAATCAATGAAATTTGTGGATTGTCAATCAACTAGGATAGAGTTCAAGCCCAGTTCTAAGGATATAACCTAACCATTTCACCAATAACAGTAATCCCATTTGTCGTGATTATTTCTGGAGCATGATTTAAACCAGATGTTGTCTAATTAGGTCAATTGTTTATTTATTCTAGAAGGGGTTCATGCACCTGTAATTATTACACAAGTTTGAACTCAGGTTTTTTTTTTTTTTAACCCAGTTAACACAAATTTTAACTGATTTAGTGATAATGCAAAAAAAGTGCTGCTGCTGATGATAATGGTGATGATATACACCCGTCCCAACCCATATGTATTTTATATAATTAATACTGACAGAAGCTTGGGTGAAACTTTGACTTGCTCTACAAGCATGACTAGAAACCAGTGAGATATCACAGGTGTCTCCTATGAACAATAGGCATATTGGTTTTGACAGACCCTAAACCAAAGATGTCCCTATAATAGCTGACTTGAATATCATATTTTTAATACCATTAGGTGACCATTTATATATATATATATATATTTATTTATTAACTTTTATTGAGCTTCAAGTGAACGTTTACAAGTCAGTCTGTCACATATAAGTTTACATACATCTTACTCCGTACTCCCACTTGCTCTCCCCCTAATGAGTCAGTCCTTCCAGTCTCTCCTTTCGTGACAATTTTGCCAGCTTCCCACTCTCTCTGTCCTCCCATCTCCCCTCCAGACATGAGATGCCAACACAATCTCAAGTGTCCACCTGATATAATTAGCTCACTCTTCATCAGCATCTCTCCCCCCCGCACTGTCCAGTCCCTTTCATGTCTGATGAGTTGTCTTCGGGGATGGTTCCTGTCCTGTGTCAACAGAAGGTCTGGGGACCATGGCCGCCAGGATTCCTCTAGTCTCAGTCAGACCATTAAGTATGGTCTTTTTATGAGAATTTGGGGTCTGCATCCCACTGATCTCCTGCTCCCTCAGGGGTTTTCTGTTGTGCTCCCTGTCAGGGAAGTCATCGATTGTGGCCAGGCACCAACTAGTTCTTCTGGTCTCAGGATGATGTAGGTCTCTAGTTCATGTGGCCCTTTCTGTCTCTTGGGCTCTTAGTTGTTGTGTGACCTTGGTGTTCTTCATTCTCCTTTGCTCCAGGTGGGTTGAGACCAATTGCTGCATCTTAGATGGCCGCTTGTTAGCATTTAAGACCCCAGACGCCACATTTCAAAGTGGGATGCAGAATGTTTTCATAATAGAATTATTTTGCCAATTGACTTAGAAGTCCCCTTAAACCATGGTCCCCAAAACCCCACCCTTGCTCCGCTGACCTTTGAAGCATTCATTTTATCCCGGAAACTTCTCTGCTTTTGGTCCAGTCCAATTGAGCTGACCTTCCATGTATTGAGTGTTGTCATTCCCTTCACCTAAAGCAGTTCTTACCTACTAATTAATCAGTAAAAAACCCTCTCCCTCTCTCCCTCCCTCCCTCCCCCCCGTGAAATATTTCATAGCTTGGAGGAATCTGGAGGGCATTACGTTGAGTGAAATTAGTCAGTTGCAGAAGGACAAATATTGTAAGAGACCACTATTATAAGAACTCAAGAAATAGTTTAAACAGAGAAGAAAATATTCTTTGATGGTTATGAGGGTGGGGAGAAAGGGAGGGAGAAGGATATTCGCAAATTTAGATAGTAGACAAGAACTATTTTAGGTGAAGGGAAAGACAACATACAATAAAGGAGAGGTCAGCATAACTGGACTAAACCAAAAGCAGTTTCCTGAATAAACCAAATGCTCCAAAGGCCAGAGTAGCAGGGGCAGCAGTGGGGGGACCATGTTTTCAGGGGACATCTAGGTCAATTGGCATAATAAAATCTATTAAGAAAACATTCTGCATCCCACTTTGGTGAGTGGCATCTGCAGTCTTAAAAACACTATCAAGCGGCCATCTAAGATGCATCAATTGGTCTCAACCCACCTGGAGCAAAGGAGAATGAAGAACACCAAAGATACAAGGTAATTATGAGTCCAAAAGACAGAAATGGCCACGTAAATCCAAGACTACATCAGCCTGAGACCAGAAGAACTAGATGGTGCCCGTCTACAACCGAAGACTGCCCCGACAGGGAACGAAACAGAGCATCCCTGATGGAGCATGAGAGCAGTGAGATGCAGACCTCAAACTCCTGGAAAAAAATCAGACTTAATGATCTGACTGACACTAGAGGAACCCTGGAGGTCATGGTCCCCAGACCTTCTGTTGGCCCAAGACTGGAATCATTCCCAAAGCCAACTCTTCAGACAGGGATTGGACTGGATTATAGGATAGAAAATGATAGTGGTGAGGAGTGACCTTCTGGTCTCAAGTGGACACATGAGACTATGTGGGCAGCTCCCGTTTGGAGGGGAGATGAGAAGGCAAGAGGGGGACAGAAAGTGGCTGAATGGACACGGGGAATACAGGGTTGAGAGAAGGAGTGTGCTGTCTCATTGGTGGGAGAGGAACTAGGAGTACATAGCAAGCTGTATACAAATTTTTGTATGAGAGACTGACTTGATTTGTAAAGTTTCACTTAAAGCACACACACAAAAGATGGAAAGAATACACAGAGTCACAGTACCAAAAGAAATGGTCAACTTTCAATCATTTCATGAGGTGGCATATGATCAAGAACTGGTAGTAGTGAAGCAAGAAGTCCAAGCTACACTGAAGGCACTGGCGAAAAACAAGGCTCCAGGAGCTGAGAGAATACCCACTGAGTTGGTTCAACAAACAGATGCAGCACTGCAGATGCTCACTCCACCATGCAAAGAAATTTGGAAGCTAGCTACCTGGCCAACAGACTGCAGGAGATGCACGTTTGTGTCCATTCCAAAGAAAAGCAATCCAACAGAATGTGGAAGTTATCAAATGTAAATCATAGTATTAGTAAATATGGTAAACAAACAAACAAAGAAACTCTATCTATTCTATAGTGAATATGACATTCGATCCCCAGGAGATCTAGTGAGTTTATGATGTTGTTGTTAGGTGCTGTTGGGTCAGTTCCAACTCATAGCGACCCTGTGTACAACAGAACGGAACAGTGCCCAGCCCTGGGCCTTTCTCATTGCTATGTCTGAGCCCACTGTTGCAGCCACCGTCTCAATCTGTCTCATTGAGGATCTTTGTCTTTTTCACTGACCCTCTACTTTACCAAGCATGATGTCTTTTTCCAGGGACTGATTCCTCCTGATAATATGTCCAGAGTACGTGAGACCAAGTCTTGCCACCCACCTTTCTAAGGAGCATTCTGGCTGTACTTCTTCCAAGACAGGTGTGTTCATTCTTCTAGCAGTCCATGGTATATTCATTATTCTTCACCAACAACATAATTCAAGTTTCAGTTCTTTTGTCTCCCTTATTCATTGTCCAGCTTTAGCTGCACATGAGGCGACTGAAAATATCATGGCTTGGTTCAGGCACACCTTAGTCCTCAAAGTGACATCTTCGATTTTTAACACTTTAAAGAGGTCTTTTGTAGCAGATTTGCCCAATAAAATATGTCGTTTGATTTCTTGACGGCTGCTTCCATGGGTGTTGATTGTGGATCCAAGTAAAATGAAATCCTTGATGACTTCAGTATTTTCTCTGTTTATTGTTCCAGTTGTGAGGATTTTTGTTTTCTTTATGTTGAAGTGTAATCCATACTGAAGGCTGAAGTCTTTGATCCTCATCAGTAAGTGCTTCAAGTCCTTTTCACTTTCAGTAAGCAAGGTTGTGTCATCTGCATGTCTAGGCTGTTAATGAGTCTTCCTCTAATCCTGATGCCCCTTCTTCTTCATATAATACAGCTTCTTGGACTGTATGGATTATACGTTTTTTTAAAGACACTCAGTTTTTGGTAATTTACTATGGCAGCCCTAGAAAATGAATACAGAGCCCTTCACCAAGAACAAGTCAAGTTAGCACCAAAAATGCTCCTGTAAGGGTAGCCGCGTAGCATGAGACATGGCAGTTTTAAAAAGTATGAAGTAAAACTCTCAGCTTTGACAGACAAAGAGCTCCTCTAAGACTAAGTTCATTGCTGTTGAGTCGATTCTATCTCATAGCGACCCTAAAGGACAGAGTAGAATTGACCCATAGGGCTTCCAAGGAGTGGCTGGTAGATTCGAACTGCTTGAATAAGTATTGTGAAAAAATACAACCCTGACACACAACTTTTCTGAGCTTAGTATTAAAACAAAACAAAACAAAACAAAGTCGCTATCGAGTGGATTCTCACTCACAGGGACCGTACAGGACAGAATAGAGCTTCCCCACAGGGTTTCCAAGGAGCGACTGGTAGATTCAAACTGCAGACCTTTTGGTAGCAGCCAAATGCATAATCATCGCACCACCAGTGGCTTTCAAATCAGCTATAGGCTGATGATCTCCAAATTCTTAGAACCCAGAAAAGTACTCTACCTCAGAGTGGTATCCACAGCTGGGAACTGTTCTCCACACTTGGATGACCTCAGACATGCAAATCTAACATGTCCAGAAAAAATCTTTTGGTCATTTTCTCAAGTTTGTTCCTCCATGATTTTCCACATGGTAGAGAATGGCTCTGGTGACCATGCGCTCACGGTAGCCTGAATTCTAGAAGTCACCTTTGATTCTCCATCCCCCTCATCCCATACGTCTGATCCACCAGCAATTCTTGGCAGCTCAAGCTCCAAAGTACACCTCAAGCCTGCCCACTGTTCCCACCTGCACTACCACCATCACTCCTCACCCTGACCACTGCAGAGGCGTCCTGACCGGTCCTCTGTATTTGCTGTCTTCAAGTTCTCCTGGGCTACAGTTAATTCCTGGGACACATTCTTTCTCAAGACCATTGAACAATAGAAGGAGAAGGGCATTTAGTTGTATGCTACCTCCTCCGCTTGAGCTGCATACCCCTCAGAAATCACTTTTCACTGTCCACTCTATAATGTCTCTATTCCAATTTCCTGTCTTTGGCCGCACTGCTTTGATAGCGTGCATGCATGTGTGCTTCAGGGGTCATGTAGACAGCTGCTTGGAGGAATTTTTCTTAGTACAATCATGGTTGTGTGCCATCAAGAGATTCTGACTCATATCAACCCTGTACGACAACTTAGAACTGCCTCACAAGGTTTCCTAGGTTGCAGTCTTTATGGCGCAGCCCTGGTGGCACCGTGGTTAAGAGCTCGGCTGCTAACCAAAGGGTGGACAGTTCGAATCTACCAGTTGGTTCTTTGCAGAAAGACATGGCAGTCTGCTTCTGTAAAGACTTATAGTCTTAGAAACCCTGTGGGGCAGTTCTGCTCTGCCCTATAGGGTCACTATGAGTCAGAATTGATTCAACAGCAACTGGTTTGGATTTTGTTTGGTTAGAATCTTTACGGGAGCCCATCTCCAGATCTTTTCAACCCCTGAGCTGGTGGGTTCCAACGGCCCACCTTTCAGTTAGCCAAGCACTTAACCGTTGCACCTCCAATACTTAACTCTGCACGCGAGAGGGCCCTCTCCTGACGTCTCCCGTCTCCTCACCCCGCACACTTTGGCGTTGTCCTTGCTTCTAGACCCCACCCTCCCCTCTGGAGGCCCAACCCCCCCACGCCCGCCCCACACCCAGGCCGCTGGGGGGGGCCGGCAGCCATGTTCCTCGCCCTCCAGCCAGTTACTCCCGGAAGCGCCCGGACGGGTGGTGAGGGGCCCGGGCCGGATGGCGCGCCTTAGAGAGGATGGTGTTCGTGCTGCTTTCCGTGCCGTGTTTTCTGAAAGGTATGAAACTCCGGCAGCTGGACGGAGGGGCCAGCTCCCAGACTGAACAAGCCTGGCCCCTCGAAGGTGTGGAAGGAAGGCGCCAGGAGGGCGGGTCCCAGTCCCAGCATCCCGTGGGCTCCAGAGGTTGGAGAGTCCGGACGTTGGTTTAGCAGCTTGCATCGCCCCCTCCAGCGTACCCCGTCCGGAGTGATCCCCAGGAGCGGACGCGGCGTGGGGCCGGGTGGACGCAGCCACTCTAGGGGCTGCGAGAGCGAGCCTCTGGCCCGGGAGACGCAGCTGGTCTGCGAAATTTGCATCCCCATGGATTTGCGGGGGGGGGGGGTTCCAGCCGCGGGATCCAGCTGCGGAGTGCCCTCGGGCCTGGGGGCTTGAAGGGCTTGGGGAGAAAGGCCGTGTCCAGGGCTGCGCCAAGGTCCCTACTCTGCCCAGGGCAGTTTTGCGGGCCAAGCTGGGGGATGGGCGCCTGTTCCCCCCCGCCCCCCACCTGCTCCCTGTGCCAGGGGGGAAACCAAGGCCCAGAGTTCGCCCGGGCGGGTGAGACTCCAGACTGAGGACGGGGCACTCGCCCCCATTCCTCCTCCCACCCCCACCAGACTCCGTAGGGTGCCAGGGACGGGGAGAGAGGGATCCCCCGCCCAAGGCCATGCTGCCTCTTACTGTTTTGGGCGCTGTGCCTGGGAGGCTGAGGCACCCCGCGCCCTCGCCCGCGCCCAGCTGGTCTACTCTCAGGGCTGGGGCGTCGGCGCGGCCCCACCGGGAAAGGAAGGGGTCCTGGGAATCTGTGGAGCAGCGCGGGGATCCTACTCCTTGTGGATGCAGCGATTCAGTGTCTGTTAACAGTGTGGATGCCGGGTCCCGCTCCCCCTCTGGGTGGCGGGGTGGGGGTAGCAGGAAGGGGTCCTGAGCAACCAGGTCATTTGTTAACTTAAACATTTGTGCAGCGCTGTGTACCGGTCGCTGTCGACGCGGTCTCTGGTGCTGAGGGGATTTGAAGGTTCCTCACACTGGCGGGATTTGGAGCCTCTACCCTAGTGGCAGTGGGTTCGTGGGTTACCCTGGTGGTGTAGTGGTTAAGTGCTAAGGCTGCTAGCCAAAAGGTTGGCAGTTTGAATCCACCAGGCGCTCCTTGGAAACTCTGTGGGGCAGTTCTACTCTGTCCTATAGGGTCGCTATGAGTCAGAATTGACTCGAGGGCAACGGGTGTGTTTTTTTTTTTTTTAGGTTGGAGGAGATTAGGTGTCTCTCGGGCTGACATTTGAAGGTCTGGAGCTGGCCTTTTATGAGGGTTTATAAGGGTTTTAAGCGCTCCGGCCATGGGCGCCAACCCGATCTTCCAGCCCCTGCGGACGGGCCACCTCCCCCGCCCCGGGGGGATTGGCTGCTCTGGGACCCTGAGCCCAGAGGGCGGTGAGAAGCTGACAAACGTGAGTGATGCCCTGCAGGCTCCAGTCGGCGGGGCAGCCCTGCTCACATGGTCTCAATATGGGCAGTGGGCTTCGTGCCTGGGGTGTGGTTTCCGATTGTTCACTCGTGTCCCCCCACCCCGTGCAGGGCGACAACTCTCCTCTGGGCGGGGACCTAGTAGAGGCCTGCAGGGCATCAGGGTATGGAGGGGCAGAGCTTGGGCGGGGAGGGCGCGGCCCTGCAGGTTCCTCTACGTGACCACGGCAGGGGGGTGCGGGTCGTGAAGGCTGGGCCTGGTCGAGGACCCACTAGGTCGCGCAGAAGGAGTGGGTTAGGATAGTAACAGCATTAATGGGAGTATTGAGAGAGCGCCCTGGGGCGTTGGGTCCCTTGGGAAGAAAAGCTTCTGCTATCGCCACTGGAGCAGTACCCAGGTCAGTCCCGGCTTAGGTCCAGGAGGTTCCCATGCTCCGAGGGTCTGGTGGGCAGAACGGAACCGGCGGTGCGCGCGCCCTCTCGCGGCCTTGCACCGAATCGCTGAAGTTCAGTGTCAGGCGATTCTAAGCCATGGTTTTGGAACTGAATAGTGAAGCAGAGCAAATGATGCAGTGCCTTGATGGGACCGGTGGAGACAACAAGAAGCAAAGCACAGCTGAAACTTCAAAATTCCACTGAGTGTTAGTAGGATTTGGAGGGAGAAAATAGACGGAGAGTCGAGAGGCCCAGAGATGCAGAAGGGTTAGAGGATTAGGGTTAGGGGTTAGGGTTTGGTGTTAGGGGTTCAGGTTGGGGGATTAGAGGTTTGGGAGTTAGGTTTAGGGGTATAGGTTTTAGGTGGTTGGGGGTTGGGGTTACTAGGCTAGGGCACAAGAGGTTTAGGGTTATGGTTAGGGTTAGAGTGAGGCTGAGGTTGATTTCCCAGTCTTGTGTACTGTCTCTTCCTTCACCAGAGTTACCACATATCTGTCGTTTGGTTGGAAACCCTGATGGCGTAGTGGTTAAGAGCCACCGGTGCTAACCAAAGGCCTGCAGTTCAAATCCACCAGGCGCTCCTTGGAAACTCTATGGGGCAGTTCTAATCTGTCCTGTATGGTCGCTATGAGCTGGAATCGACTCGACGGCAGTGGGTTTGGTTTTTTTGGTTATTGTTTAGTTAGCTTTTCTCTACCCGCTCTTCGTCTCCCTGGTGAACATCAAGGATTGTTCCTGTGCGTAAATGTTTTCATGAGTTTTTATGATAGTGGTCTCTTACTGTATATGTCGTTTTGTGACTGACTTAGTATGATGCGCTCCAGATTCATCCATGGTGTGAGATGTTTCGGAGATTCATCATTGGTCTTTATTGTCGTGTAGTGTTCCACTGTGTGTATGTACCGTAGTTTGTTTATCCGTTCCTCTGTGGATGAGCACTTAGGTTGTTTCCATCTTTTTGCTACTGTGAATAATGTTGCAGTGAACACGGGTGTGCATATGTCTATTCCTGTGACTGCTCATGGAAACCCTGGTGGCTAGTGGTTAAGTGCTACTGCTGCTAACAAAAAGGGTTAGGGTTTGGGGTTAGGGATGTTAGGGTTAGGGTTGTTAGAGTTAGGGTCGTTAGGGTTTGGGGGTTAGAGTTTAGGGCTGGGTTTTTTGGTTAGGGTTTTTGGGATGGGGGTAGGTGTTAGGTTTAGGGTTTAAGGTTAGAGTTCGGAGTTACAGGTTAGGTGTTAGGGGTTGCAGTTTGGGGTTTAGGGTTTTGGGGGTTTAGGGTTTTGGGGTTTAGTCATTAGGGTTTGGGTTAGGTTTTAGGGGTTTAGGTTTAGGCTTGGGGTTGGGTTTGTTTGGGATTTGTGGTTTGGGGTTTGAGGGTTGGGGTTAGAGGGTGGGTGTTAGAGGGTTGGGGTTTAGAGTTTGGGGGTTAGAGATTGAGGGAGTCAGGGTGAGGGGTTAGAGGGTGAGGGGGTTAGAGGTTGAGAAGATTATAGAGTGAGGGAGTGAGAAGGTGAGGATGTGAGGGGGTGAAGGTTAGGGTTTAGGGTTAGAGGGTTTAGGCTTAGGGTTCAGAGGCTTAGGGTTGGGGGTTAGGGTTTCAGGGTTCAGAGGTTGGGGTTGGTGTTGTGCTTAGGGTTAGAGGGTTAGGGGTATAGTTTAGAGGTTTAGGGTTACGGGTTAGGGCTAGGGTTTAGGGGTTCAGGTTAGGGGTTTGGGATGGGTTTGGGGTAAGGTTTTGGGGTTTAGGGTTAGAGAGTTAGGTTTAGGGCTTAGGGCTTAGAGTTTAGGGTTTTAGGACTTAGGGTTTAGGGCTTAGGGTTTAGGGTTTAAGGCTTAGAGTGAGGGTTAGGGCTGGGGGCTGGGGTTAGGGTTTAGGTTTTAGGGTTTAGAGTTAGGGTATTAGGGTTAGAGGGTTAGATGACTTAGGCTTTAAGTTAGGGTTTAGGGGTTAGTGGTTGGGGTTAAGGGTGTTAGTGTTTAGGGTTTTGGCATTTAGGATGTTAGGGTTAAATGTGTTAGGGCTAAGGGTGTTAGGGTTTCACGTTTTAGGGTTTTAAGTGTTATGGTTTAGGGTTTAGGGTTGTGTTAGGGTTAGGCTTAGGCTCATTCTTAGGTTTAGGGCTAGGGATTTGAGGTTTAGTGTTTGGGGTTGGGTTTGAGGGTTGGGGTTATGTTTAGGGCTAGGGTTAGAGGGTTAGAGTTAGAGGGTTAGGGTTTCATGTTAGCCTTAGAGGGTTAGGGTTCGAGGGTTAGGGCTAGAGTAGTTAGGGTTAGGGTCGTTAAGGTTAGGGTGGTTAGGGTTTAGGGTTAGGTGTTAGGGTTTAGGGCTTACGGTTAGGTTTTGGGTTTGGGCTTTGGGGCTTGAGGTTTGGGTTTAGGGTTTGGGGCTTGGAGTATAGGGTTTAGTGTGTATGGTTTTTGTGTGTAGTGTTTTGGGGTGTAGGTGTTTAGATTGTAGGGTTTAGGGTATATGGTTACAGTTTGGGTTAGGGTTAGAGTTTAGGGCCTTGGTGGTTAGGACCTAAGGGCTTAGGGTCTTAGGGGCTTTGGGGCTCAGGGCTTAGGGGCTAGAGTTAGAGGGCTAAGGCCAGAGGGCCAGAGGGCCAGAGGGCCAGGGTTATGGTTTGATTCCTGGATGGCAATTTTTTTCCTTCAATATTTTGTATAAGTCATCCCATTGCCTTCTTGCCAGCATGATTTCTGCTGAGTAGTCCAAGTTTATTATTATTTACTTTCCTTTGCTGGTGACTTCTTTTATCCCTAGCCTCTCTTAAAATTCTCTTTATATTTGATTTTGGCAAGTTTGATTATTATATGTCTTGGTCACTTTCTTTTGAGATCTACCGTATGTGGAATTCGATGAGCATCTTTCATGATATCAGGGAAGTTTTTTGCCAACAAATCTTCAACAGTTCCCTCTGTATTTTCTGTTAGCCCTCCCTGTTCTGGTACTCCAATCACTCATACTTATTTCTCTTGATAAAGTCCCACATGATTCTTTGGATTTCTTCATTTTTTAAATTCTTTATCTGGTTTCTCTTCAAATATATTGGTCCCAAGTGTTTTATCTTCAATCTCAGTAATTCTGCCTTCCAGTTCTTCAATTGTGCTCTTCTTACTTTCAGTTGAGTTTTCTAACTCTGTAATTTTATTGTTTATCTTCTGAATTTCTGATTGCAGTCTCTCTATGGTTTCTTGCTGCCTATTAAATTTTTAATTATGTTCTTGAGTAACCTTTTTAATTTCTTCAGCTGCTTTATCTGTGTGTTCCATGGCTTGTTCTGCATTTTGCCTCATTTCCTTCCTGATGTCTTTGAGAGTTCTGTATATTAATCTTTTGTATTCTGCATCTGGCAATTCCAGGATTGCACCTTCATCCAGAAGATTCCTTGAGTCTTTGTTCTGAAGGCTTGTTGAAGCAATCATGGGTCAGCTTCTTTTTTTTTTATTTTAATAATTTTTGTTGTGTTTTACGTGAGAGTTTACAAATCAAGCCAGTCTCTCACATGAAAACTTATACACAACTTCTTACATATTCCCAATTACTTTCCCCCCAATGGGAGAGCCCACTCCCTCCTTCCACTCTTTCTTTTTGTGACCATTTTGCCAGTTTCTAAGCCCCTCTACCCACCCATCTCCCTTCCAGGCAGGAGATTCCAAGATTGTCTCAAGTGTCCACCCAAACCAAGTAGCTCACGCCTCACCAGCATCCCTCTCCAATCCATTGTCTAGTCCAATCCATGTCTGATGAACTGGCTTTGGGGATGGTTCCCATAGTGAGTAAACGGAAGGTGTGGGGGCCATGATCACTAGAGTCCTTCCAGTCTCAGTCAGACCATTAAGTCTGGTCTTTTTATGAGAATTTGGGGTCTGCATCCCACTGTTCTCCTGCTCCCTCAAGGGATCTCTGTTATGTTCCCTGTCAGGGCAGTCATTGGTTGTGGCCCAGCACTATCTAGTTCTTCTGGTCTCAGGATGATGTAGTCTGTAGCTCATGTAGTCCTTTCTGTCTCTTGGACTCGTTATTATCTTATGTTCTTGATGTTCTGCATTCTCCCTTGATCCGGGTGGGTTGAGAATCATCGATGCATCTGAGATGGCCGCTTGTTAGCATTTAAGACCCCAGACGCCACATTTCAAAGTGGGATGCAGAATGTTTTCTTAATAGATTTTATTATGCCAGTTGACTTAGATGTCCCCTGAAAACATGGTTCCCAAACATCTGCCCCTGCTTTGCTGACCTTTGAAGCGTTCAGTTCATTCAGGAAACTGCTTTGGTTTAGTCCAGTTGTGCTGACCTCCACTGTGTTGAGTGTTGTCCTTCCATTCACCCATAGTAGCTCTTGTCTATCTCTTCTTGTCCTTCCATTCACCCATAGTAGCTCTTGTCTATCTCTTTAGTAAATACCCCTCTCCTACCCTCCCTCACGCCCCCCCTCATAACAACAAAGGAATATGTTCTTCTCAGTTTAAACTATTTCTCAAGATCTTATAATTGTGGTCTTATACACTATTTGACCTTTTGCAACTAATTTCACTCAGCATAATGCCTTCCAGGTTTCTCCATGTTATGAAGTATTTCACAGATTCGTCACTGTTCTTTATCGAAGTGTAGTATTCCATTGTGTGAATATACTATAATTTATCCATTCATCCATTGATGGGCACCTTGGTTGCTTCCATCTTTTTGCTATTGTAAACAGTGCTGCAATAAACATAGATGTGCATTTATCTATTTGTGTAAAGGCTCTTATTTCTCTAGGATATATTCTGAGGAGTGGGATTGCTGGGTTGTATGGTAGTTCTATTTCTAGCTTTTTAAGGAAGCGCCAAATTGATTTCCAAAGTGGTTGTATACCATTTTACATTCCCACCAGCAGTGTATAAGTGTTCCAGTCTCTCCACAGCCTCTCCAACATTTATTATTTTGTGTGTTTTGGATTAATGCCAGCCTCGTTGGAGTGAGATGGAATCTCATTGTAGTTTTGATTTGCGTTTCTCTAATGGCTAATGATCGAGAGCATTTCCTCATATATCTGTTATCTGCCTGAATGTCTTCTTTAGTGAAGTGCCTGTTCATATCCTTTGCCCATTTTTTAATTGGGTTGTTTGTCTTTTTGTGGTTGAGTTTTAGCAGAGTCGTGTAGATTTTAGAGATCAGGTGCCAGGGGGAGATGTCTTAGCTGAAAACTTATTCCCAGTCTGTAGGTGGTCTTTATACTCTTTTGGTGAAGTCTTTAGATGAGCATAGGTGTTTGATTTTTAGGAGCTCCCAGTTATCTGGTTTCTCTTCGTCATTTTTAGTAATGTTTTGTATTCTGTTTATGCCATGTATTAGGTCTCCTAATGTTGTCCCTATTTTTTCTTCCATGATCTTTATCGTTTTAGATTTTATGTTTAGGTCTTTGATCCATCTGGAGTTAGTTTTTGTGCATGGTGTGTGGTATGGGTCCTGGTATGGGTCCTGTTCCATTTTTTGCAGATGGATATAGAGTTACGCCAGCACCTTTTGTTAAAAAGACTGTCTTTTCCCCAATTAACTGACACTGGGCCTTTGTCAAATATCAGCTGCTCATATGTGGATGGATTTATATCTGGATTCTCAATATTGTTCCATTGGTCTACGTGTCTGTTGTTGTACCAGTATCAGGCTGTTTTGACTACTGTGGCGGTATAATTGGTTCTAATATCAGGCAGAGTGAGTCCTCCCACTTTGTTCTTTTTTAGTAATGCTTTACTTATCCGCGACTTCTTTCCCTTCCATATGAAGTTGGTGATTTGTTTCTCCATCTGTTTAAAAAATGTCATTGGAATTTGGATCGGAAGTGCATTGTATCTATAGATGGCTTTTGATAGAATGGACAATTTTACAATGTTGTCTTCCTATCCACGAGCAAGATATGTTTTTCCAATTACGTAGGTCCCTTTTGTTTTTTTTGCAGTAGTACCTTGTAGTTTTCTTGGTATAGCTCTTTTACATTTTTGGTAAGGTTTATTCCTAAGTATTTTATCTTCTTGGGGGCTGCTGTGAATGGTATTCATTTGATGATTTCCTCTTCAATGTTCTTTTTGTTGATATAGAGGAATCCAACTGATTTTGTGTGTTTGTATTGTAATCTGAAACTTTGCTGAACCCTTCTATTAGTTTTCTTGAGGATTCCTCAGGGTTTTCCGTGTATAAGATAATGTCTTTGGAAATAGAGATAATTTTATTTCTTCCTTACCAATCTGGATGCCCTTTATTTCTTTGTCTAGCCCAGTTGCTCTGGCTAGGACCTCTAGCACAATGCTGAATAAGAGCAGTGATAAAGGGGATCCTTGTCTGTTTCCCGTTCTCAAGGGAAATGCTTTCAGGCTCTCTCCATTTAGGATGATGCTGGGTATTGGCTTTGTATCAATACCCTTTATTATATTGAGGAATTTTCCTTCTATTCCTATTTTGCTGAGAGTTTTTATCATGAGTGGGTGTTGGACTTTGTCCAATGCCTTTTCTGCATCAATTGATAAAATTACGTGGTTCTTGTCTTTTTTTTATGTGGTGGATTACATCAATTGTTTTTCTAATATTGAACCAACCTTGCATACCTGGTATAAATCCTACTTGGTTATGGTGGATTATTTTTTTGATATGTTGTTGAATTCTACTGGCTCGAATTTTGTTGAGGATTTTTGCATCTATGTTCATGAGGGATATAGGTCTGTAATTTTCTTTTTTTGTGTTGCCTTTAGCTGGTTTTGGTATCAGGGTTATGCTGGCTTCATAGAAGGAGTTAGGTAGTATTCCGTCCTTTTCTATGCTTTGAAATACCTTCAGTAGTAGTGGTAAGTCTTCCCTGAAAGTTTGGTAGAACTTTGCAGTGAAGCCATCAGGTCCAGAGCTTTTTTTTGTTGGGAGTGTTTTGATTACCTTTTCAATCTCTTTTTTTGTTATCGGTCTATTTAGTTGTTCTACTTCAGTGTGTGTTAGTTTAGGTAGGCAGTGTGTTTCTAGGAATTCATCCATTTTTTCTAGGTTTTCAAATTTGCTAGAGTACAATTTTTTGTAGTAATTTGATATGATTGTTTTAATTTCAGTTGGATCTGTTGTGATATGGCCCATCCCATTTCTTATTCGGGTTATTGGTTTCTTTTCCTGTATTTCTTTAGTCAGTCTGGCCAGTGGTTTATCAAATTTGTTAATTTTTTCCAAGAAGCAGTTTTTGGCCTTGTTAACTCTTTCAATTGTTTTTCTATTCTCTAATTCATTTAATTTTGCTGTAGTTTTTATTTTTTGCTTTCTTCTGGTGCCTGACAGTTTCTTTTGTTGCTCTCTTTGTGTTTGTTCAAGTTGTAGGGACGGTTCTTTCATTTTGGCTCTTCTTTAATATGTGTGCCTTTATTGATATAAATTGACCTCTGAGCACTGCTTTCACCATGTCCCAAAGGTTTTCATAGGAAGTGTTTTCAGTCTTGTTGAATTCTGTGAATTTCTTTATTCCCTCCTTAAGGTCTTCCATAACCCAGTCTTTTTTGAGCAGGGTATTGTGCAGTTCCAAGCATTTGATTTCTTTTCCCTGGTTTTTCTGTTATTGATTTTTACTTTTATGGTCTTTCATTCAGAGAAGATGTTTTGTAATATTTCAATGTTTTGGGTTCTGCAAAGGCTTGTTTTATGACCTAATATGTGATCTATCCTAGAGAATGTTTCATGTGCACTAGAAAAGAAATTATAGTTTGCAGCTGTTGGGTGGAGTGTTGTGTATAAGTCTATGAAGTGAAGTTGTTTAATTGTAGCAATTAGATCTTCTGTGTCTCTATTGAGCTCCTAACTGCATTTCCTACCCTTCACCGAGAGTGTTGTGTTGACGTCTCCTGCTATAATTGTGGAGGTGTCTATCTCACTTTTTAATTCTGTTAACGTTTGTTTTATGAATGTTGTGGCCCTGTCATTGGGTGCATAAATATTTAATATGGTTGTATCTTCCTGGTAAATTGTCCCTTTAATCATTATGTAGTGTCCTTCTTTATCCTTTGTGGTGGATTTAACTTTAAAGTCTATTTTGTAGGAAATTAATATCGCCTCTCCTGCTCTTTCTTGATTGTTGTTTGCTTGATATATTTTTATCCATCCTTTCAGTTGTAGTTTATTTGTGTCTCTAAGTCTAAGGTGTGTCTCTTTTATGCAGCATACAGACTGATCGTGTTTTTTTATCCAGTCTGCAACTTTCTGTCTCTTTATTGGTGAATTTAGTCCATTTACATTAAGTGTAATTTTAGATAAGTATGAGTTTTTTTTTATGAGTTTAGTGCTGTCATTTTGATGCCTGTTTTTGACAATTTCATTTTTCCATTTACTTTTTTGCGCTGAGTTTTTCTTTGTAGAATGTGTGTTCCTCCTTTTTATAGTAGTTGAATTTATTTTGCTGAGTCGTTATGTTTACCTTGGTTTTTATTTTGAAGTATGGAATTGTTAGACCTCATTGTGGTTACCTTAATATTTACCCCAGTTTGACTAAGTAAAAACCTAACTTGTTTCACCCTATATCACCTTGGTTTCCTCTACATATGTAAGATCTATGCCTCCTGTATTTTAGTCCCTCTTTTTTGTCTGTTGTAATCTTTTACATAATGACATCAATGATTCCCTGTTTTGAGTAATTTTTTTTTAATTAATCTTATTTTGTTTTTGTGATTTCCCTATCTGAGTTGATATCAGGATGTTTTGTTCTGTGACCTTGTGTTGGTATCTGATATTATTGATTTTCTGACCAAAGAATTTCCTTTAGTAATTCTTGCAGTTTTGGTTCGTTTTTTGCAAATTCTCTAAGCTTGTGTTTATCTGTAAATATCTTAATTTCACCTTCATGTTTTAGAGTTTTGCGGGATGTATGATTCTTGGCTGAGAGTTTTTCCTCTTTGAGTGCTCTATATACGTCATCCCATTGCCTTCTTGGCTGCATGGTTTCTGCCGAGTAGTGCAAACTTATTGATTCTCCTTTGTAGGTAACTTTTCGTTTATGCCTGGGTGCTTTTAAAATTTTCTCTTTATCTTTGGTTTTGGCAGGTTTGAGGATATGTCTTGGTGATTTTCTTTTGGGATCTATCTTGTATGAGGTTCGATGAACATCTTGGGTAGATACCTTTTCATCTTTCACGATGCCAGGGAATTTTTCTGCCATCAGATCTTCCTCTATTCTCTCTGTATTTTCTGTTATCCCTCCCTCTTCCGGAACTCCAATCACACGCAAGTTATTCTTGATAGAGTCCCCCATGATTCTTAGGGTTTCTTCATAGTTTTAAATTCTATTTGATTTTTCTTCAACTATATTTGTGTCAATTGCCTTATCCTCCAGCTCCCCCACTCTGCATTCCAGTTCCTCGAGTCTGCTCCTCTGACTTCCTATTGAGTTGTCTGATTCTGTGACTTTATTGTTAATATTTTGGATTTCTGAATGCTATCTCTCTATGGATTCTTACAGCTTATTAATTTTTTCACTATGTTCTTGAATAATCTTTTGGATTTCTTCAACTGCTTTATCCGTGTATACCTTGGCTTTTTCTGTAGATTGCCTTATTTCATTTGTGAGGTCATTCCTGATGTCTTGAGGCATTCTGTATACAATTTTTTTATATTCTACATTTGGCAATTCTAGGAATGTATCTACATCCAGGAATGATTTTGATTCTTTGATTTGGGGGTTTGTAGAAGCAATCATGGTCTGCTTCTTCATGTGATTTGATGTTGACTGCTGTCTCTGAGCCATCTATAAGCTATTGTAATATTTTCTTTTATATTTGCTCACTGAGTCTTATCTTCTTGTTTTGTTTTGTTACAATACACCCAGATGGGCTACTAGATTGTGGTATCGTGATTGCTGTAGCTTTTGAATCACTTACGTCCTATTACCAGCTTGCCTGAGCTGTTCCCAGGTATGTAAGTGTATGAGTCCATTCACTATTCTTGAATAGAATCAGCTCAGGTGTCCTGATAGCTGGTCACCTAGTGTGTGGTGTAGGCTCTCACCTATTATCTTAGAGGAGTAGTGGTGATGGTTGTATGCACCAGTTTCTATTAGTGGCAGGGGGTCACATTTCGAGGAGGGCAGGATGCTGACAGCCTTCCTTCAAGTGTCAGTGAGGTAAGTGTGGCTCTATTCTCTAGAGTGCTCTGGTGGGTGAGCTCTGCAGCTGTATCTTAGGCACCCAATGCTAGGGTAGACATCACTATTCTCAGATCCCTCTAGCAGGTGGCTAGGTGGTGTGGGTGGAGTCTCAGCCCTCTTTTCACTGGTGTGGACCAGTGAGGGCTCTGTTTAATAGGTAGAGAGGTATCTGACCTCCAAAACTTGCCTTTCCACTGCTGAGCTAAAACAATTATGGTCAGATGTCTATCAGAATTGCCTTTGCATTATAATAGCCACCTAGTTACCTGTAGGGTGAAAGCCAAAGACTATGGGTCTCTTAATGCCTGGATGGAGCTGATTCTGTATTGTTAATTGCAGTTTAGGGAAGTCAGGGAAGGATTTTTTCTTTGATTGCTAAATGGTGCTTTTCTCAGGCCAGGAGAATGGGTTAGAAAAGAAAGAAGAAAAAAAATCGAGCAGTGCACTTCACTCTCTGGCACAGGGAATTCCAGTCTTAATGAAGCTGGCTGGGGCAATGAGGGGTGGAATCAGATATATAGAAGAGAGTAGCCTGGCAAAATATACAAAGTTACTTATGTTGTTTGGTGAGGACTGTTTTTTCTGAGATTCCAGAGCTTTGTGTAGCTTGCGTGTGCTGGCTGTATCCCTGCTGAGACTGTCCCAGAGGGTTAGGGTTGCGTCCATGCTCACACTGTCTCAGGAAGCCGCAATCAGCTCCCCCACACTTAGTCCAACGCCCAGCACCAAGGTTTCCTTTCTGGGGTGCTGCACTCCAGGCTCCAAAACCAGTCGCTGCTTCCCCGTGGTTTTTCATTTCCCTGCCAGCCGCGTCTGTGTGGAGCCTGCGTGTGCTGCCTGGGTCCCCTCCGAGGTTGGTCCTGAGGGTTAGGCCTACATCCGTGCTTCCCTGTCTCAGTAAGCCACAATCAGCCCCACCACTCTGGCACCAGGAAACTGCGAGGGCTCAAGGCTGTGGCGTGGGACACTGGCTCTGGAAGTGGTCGCTGCTGCAGTGTGGCTTTTCACTCCCCTGTCACTCAGGTCAACTCCTTAGTTCTGTGTTTGATGGTCAGGGTTTGTAGATTGTCCTTTATGTAATCAGTTCACTTGTTTTTTCGAGTCTTTGTTTCAAGAGGGATAAGCGGAAGCTTCTACCTAATCAGCCATCTTGGTCCTGCCTCCGTGTCTGCCTCTTTATGTGATTTGATATTGACTGTTGTCTCTGAGCAATCTATAAGTTATTGTATTAGTTTATTTTATGCTTGCTTTTTGTATCCTAGCTTCTTCCTTTGTTTAGTTTTAGTATACCCAAATAAGCTGCTTGAGTGCATTAGGTTGATTATTTTCACGTTTGAAGCTCTAATGTGCTATCACCAGATGGCTAGCACTGTTACCAGGTATATGAGCCTAGGAGTTCATTTACTTTTATTGTATGGATTCAACTCAGGTGCCCAGGTAGTTGGCCATAAAGTGTGTGGTACAGGCTCTGTCCTACAGTCTTAGAGGGGCAGGGGTTATTGGTGTAGGCAGAAGTATCTGGCTGCAGTAGGGGGTCAGGCTCTGATCAAGGCAGGGGTCTGACAGCTGTGCTCTGAGTGTCTGTGAGGAAAGTGCATCCCTGTTCTGTAGAGCACACGGGTGGGTTCTGCAGAAGGGCAGTGGGTACCCAATGCTTTTGGTTGTAAGTTCTGGGCGGTACTACTTATCCTTGGAGCCCTGTCACAGGTGGCTAGGTATTGTGGGTGGAGCTACCAGTCCTTAGGCCCCTGATGTGGGTAGGTGAAGACCCTGTTTAATAGGCAAAGCAGTGTCAAACATCAAACACCCATCTTTCCACCGTCCAGCTGAAACCATTGCAGTCTGGCAACAAGGGCCTATTCTCCTGAAATGGGCCCACACAGGTCCATGCTGGGGTGAAAGGTATTCAAAGCCCATGGACCGTTTGTGCCTGAACAAGAGCTACTTCTGTCCTGAGCTCCCCAGCTTAATTGAGCTGGCAGATTACCTTTCCCCCAGTTGTGAACTTATACCTTCTTCAAGGACGGAAGAATGGCTCAGAGTGGTACCGGGGCCTATCTCAGGCCCAGGGAAATTGACAGCCACTGAAGCCAGCTTGGGGGTTGGGGGCGTGGTAAAATAAACACAAGTAATTAGCTTTTGCTGCGAGTGCCATTCTTCTCTTGTTCTGGAGGTGTGAGTAGTCTGTGCAACTTGCTGTCTTTCCCTGAGTGAAGAGCCTCTGGAACGCTACTGCCAGCCCCACTGCACTCGCTCCAGGGAACGGTGCCTGAGGGTTCCTGGCTATTCAGGTCCAGTAACTCCTCTCCCACTTCCAAATAGTCTCTCCCTCCCCCTGCCGTTGAGTCCGTTTTCTAACTTTGCCTTTGATGTTCAGGGCTCCTAGCTTGTCATAAATATAATCGCTTCACTTGTTTTTTCGGGTCTTTTTTCTAAGAGGGATCACTGGCAGCGTCTCACTACTCTGCCATCTTGGCCTCGCCTCTCTAATATAATCAACAATTTTTTTAAAAAAGAAAGAAAAGAGTGAAACCTGTAGAAACAACAAATAACAGAATGAGATCCACAGAAAAACTAGATATTGGAGCTATCAGACAAAGACACTGAAATAACTCTATTATGTTCAAAGAAATAAAGGCAAGACTTAGAAATTTGGCAAAAAACTAGAAACTACAAAACAGATCAACTTAGAAAGTCAACTGAAAACTATAGCTGAAGTTAAAATCTTAATGTATGTATATAACAGCAGATTACAAATGCTGAAGAGAGATTTAGTGGAAGACATGTTGGAAGAAAATAGAGGCATAGACAAAAGGAAAAATATATATAATATAAAAACAAATAAGATACAGAGAATACAATGAAAATATCCAGCATAAGATACTTTAAGAAGGAAGAAAAAGAATGAGGCAGAAAAACTGAGATTATGGCTGAGAAGTTTCCTCAAATGATTAAAGATATCAAGTTACAGATTCTAGAGGACTTACAAAACCCAAACCAAAAAAAAAAAAAAAAAAAAGGAACCAAGCCACTGCCATCGAGTCGATTCCGACTCAAAGCGACCCTATAGGACAGAGTAGAACTGCCCCGTAGAGTTTCCAAGGAGCGCCTGGTGGATTCGAACTGCTGACCTTTTGCTTAGCAGCCATAACGCTTAATCACTACGCCACCAGGGTTTCCTTATAAGACCCATGTAGGGTAAATACAAAGAAATTCATAGTAGGACTGCTGAAGCTAAAGACAAAAAACCCCACAAAAAGCAAATAATTGAACACTACTAAAGAATGGAAAAGATTATCTTTAAAGGACAAACAAAAAAACTGACCGATGACTTCTCTACAGAAATAGTGAAAACCCTAAGACAATAAGATTTAAATTATAGAGAGAAAATCCATGGCAACCCAGAACTCTATGCTGAGGAAAAACATCCTTCATGAATGAGCAAAGACCTTTGTTTTCAGGCAAACAAAACCTAGATAAGTTAACATCAGCATGCCCACATTAAAGAAAATTCCAAAGGTATTCTTCAAGCAGAAAGAAAATAAGGTGAAAGGCTTAAGATGCAAGAAGGAATGAAAGTTAATGAAATGGGTAAAAATAGAGGATTACTGACTGCATAACATAATAAGAATAGACTTTATTGGGTCTAAAATATGTAAGAAATTAAAATGTATGAGAACGACAGCATTTTGACTTTTATGGCTTTATGGTCAGGAAACATGCTGTGTAATATTTTGATGTCTTGGATTCTGTTAATGCTTGTTTTGTGGCCTAATACGTGGTCTATTCTCAAGAATGCTCCATGAGCGTTAGAAAAGAAAGTTTACTTGACTACCATTGGGTGAAGTGTTATGTTTAAGTCTATGAGATCAAGTTGGCTGATTGTGGTATTTAGATCTTCCGTGTCTTTATTGAGCTTGTTTATGGATATCCTGTCTGTCATCAGAAGTGGTATGTTGAAGTCTTCGACTATTATTGTGGAGCTATTTCTCTTTTCAATGCTGTTTGAGTTTGTTTTATGCGTTTTGGAGCCCTGTCATTGGGTATGTAAGTATTTATTATGATTTTGTCTTCCTGGTATATTGACCCTTTAATCATTATATAGTGTATTTCCTTTTCCTTTGTGGCGGATTTTACTTTAAAGCCTGTTTTATCAGAGATTAATATTGCCACTCTTATTTTTTATTGTTGTCTGCTTGATATATATATATATATATTTCCATTCTTTGAGATTTAGTTTGTTTATGTCTTTGAGTCTATGGTGTGTCTCTTGCAGTCTGCATACAGACGGATCATGGTTTTTAATCCATTCTGCTACTCTCTGTCTCCTTATTGGTGCAATTAAACCATTTACATTTATCGTAATTATTCATAGTTATGAGTTTAGTGCTGTCATTTTCGTCTTTTTTCTGTATGTCTTTTTGACATTTTCCTTATTCCACTTAATTTTCTCTGTTGAGTCATTGTTCTTTGTGCATTTTCTTTCCATCCTCTTCATTTTTGTTGCCTTTGTATTTACTGCTAATTAATTTTTTCTGTGCTGAATCGTTTTTCTTTTTAGTCTTTCATCTTTTTCCTTGTTGTTGCTTTTGTATTTGCCGAAAATTTATGTTTTCCTTGTTTTTTTTTTTTTTATTTTAATGTGTAGGATTGTTAGTTTCCTTTGGGTACCTTAACATTTACCTCTGTTTTTCTAAATTTAAACCAATCTTTTATTTCTTTATATCGTCTTGACTTCCTCTCCATATGAAAGATCTATGACTACATTATTTAGTCCCTCTTTTTTGTCTTAATGTTGTCATCTTTTACAGATCGATGTCTCTGTTTCTACATTTTCAGTGTTTTAGCTTTGATTTATTTGTGACATCCCTATGTGGGTTGCTATCTGGTTGTTCTGTCCCGTGTTCTAGTCTTGGGTTGTTAGCTGATGTTATTGATTTTCTAACTGGAGAACTCCCTTTATTATTTCTTGTCATATTGGTTAGGTTTTTAAAAATTCCCTAAACTTCTGCTTATCTGGAAGTGTCCTAATTTCACCGTCATATTTGAGACACAGTTTTGCTGGATATATAGTTCTTGGCAGGCAATTTTTTTTTTTTTTTTTCCTTCAGGGCTTTGTATATGTCCTTCTTGCCTGCATGGTTTCTGCTGAGTAGTCCGAGCTTAGTCTTACTGACCCTTCTTTATAGGTGACTTTTTGTTTATCCCTAGCTACTCTTAAAATTCTCTCTTTATATTTGGTTTTGACAAGCAAGATTATAATATGTCCTGGTGACTTTATCTTGGCATCTACCTTGCGTGGGGTTCAGTAAGCATCTTGGGTAGATATCTTCTTATCTTTCACAAGATCAGTGAAGATTTTAGCCAGGAAGTCTTCAACAATTCTCACTGTGTTTTCTGTTATCCTCCACCCCCCGCCCCGATTCTAGTGTTCCAATCACTCTTGATAGAGTCCCTCATAATTCTTAGCGTTTCTTCAATTTTAAAAAATTACTTTATCTGATTTTTCCTCAAATAAGTTGGCGTCAAGAGCTTTATCTTCAGTCTCACTAATTCTGACTTCCAGTGCCTCAATTCTGCTCCTCTCATTTTCTATTGGGTTGTCTAATTCTGAAATTTTATTGTTACTCTTTTGGATTTGCTTGCTGTCTTTCTATGGATTTTTGCAGCCTGTTACATTTGTCATTATAGTCTTGTGTAACTTTCTTAAGTTCCTCTATTGTTTTATCTGTGTGTTCCTTGGCTTGTTCTTCGTTTTGCCTGATCTCCTCCTGGATCTCTTGAAGGGCTTGGTCTATTAATCTTTTAAATTGTACCTCCAGTAATTCCTGGAATTTTTCTTCATTTGGAAGATTTCTTGATTTGTTGTTTTGGGAGCTTCCTGAATCCATCATGGTCTGCCTCTTTATGTTATTTGATATTTACACTTGTCTCTGAGCCATCAATAAGTTATTATATTCATTTATTTCATGTTTGCTTACTGAGTCGGAACCTACTTGATGGCACTGGGTTTGGTTTTTTTTTTGTTGTTGTTGTTGTATTGTGTCCTAGCTTCTTGTTTTATTTTAATATGCCCAAATAGGCTGCTTGGTTGAGCTAGTTTGATTATTGGCACCCTTGAAGCTCTTACATCCTGTCACCAGGTGATCAGAGCTGTTAATAGGTATGTGAGCCTAGGAGCCCTTTTACTTTTCTTGTATGGATTCAGCTCAGTTGTCCATGTAGTCGGTCACCAAGTGTGTGGTTTAGGCTCTCACCTACAGTCCTGCATAGACAGGGTTGATTGGTGTAGGTACAGGTGTCTGGCTACTGTGGGGGAATGACTGCCCCTGAGTGTCTGGGAGGAAAGCATGTCCCTGTTCCCTAGAGCACATAGGTGGGTGGGTTTTGCAGCCAGACCATGGGCACCCAATGCTGTTGGTTGTAAGTACTGGGATTCACCACTTATTCTTGGACTCCTGAATTGGGTGGCTAGGTGACGTGGGTGGAGCCACCAACCCTCAGGTCACTGATGAGGGTAGGTGAGGACCCTGCTTAATTGGCAGAACGTTGTCAAATATCACGAACCTGCCACTCCACTTTATAGCTGATACAGTTGAAAATAAAATTGTAGTGTGCTAATGAGGGCCTACGCTGTTGAAATGGGCCCACACAGGTCTATGCAAGGGTGAAAGGCATTCAGAGTCCTTGGACCCCTTATGTCTGTGCCTTCCCTGAGTTCCTAGCTTAGGGAAACTGGCAGATTATTTTTTGTTGTTTGTTCCTGCTCCAGGGCATGTGATAGTTCCTACTTCTGGCCCAGAGGACCCAGAAATAGCCGAAGCTGGTCTAAGACTAAAAACAGAGAGGGAGGAAGCAGGTAAATGGGAGAGATGTTCTTCCCAAAGGGGATGATTTTTGATTTGTGTGGCATTTTAAATGCATGTACTTATCTTTTGCCAACTTGGCACTGTTTTTCACTGGTTCTGGAGGCTTGTGTAGACTTTCTACCACTCGGTCTCTTCTGATGTGAAAAACATGTCCCGAGCGTCACTG
Organism: Loxodonta africana; assembly: GCF_030014295.1. Classification (NCBI taxonomy): domain Eukaryota; kingdom Metazoa; phylum Chordata; class Mammalia; order Proboscidea; family Elephantidae; genus Loxodonta; species Loxodonta africana. Next base: position 470,397 of record NW_026974832.1, read on the forward strand.
CTTGCGTCACCGCACATGCCATCCGATCCAGCCTGCAGGGTGCTGGTTTCTGCCGGGTCAGATCTGTCAACCTCTCACTGCTTCTGAACCACATCCCCCTCCCCCTGCCACTAAGTCCAATTCTGTGACTTCACCTTTGATGTTCAGGGCTCCTAGATTGTCATATATAATCGATTTACTTCTCTGGGTCTTTGTTATAAGAGGGGCTACACAAAGCATCTGACTATTCTGCCATCTTGGCCCCACCCCTACAAGAGACATTTTTCATCACATTCCTGAATCTGACACTATCACAGAAACTTATCTCTGAGAAAATGAAATAGGGATGAGGCAGTAGGCAGAACAAACCTGCTGGGTTGGAGTCCATTCTGATGCATAATGACCCTATAGGTCAGAGTAGAACTGCCTCATAGGGTTTTCAAGGAGCAGCTGTTGCATTTGAACTACTGGGCCAGAGTATATTTGGAGCACTGGTGGTGCAGTGGTTAAGAACTCAGCTGCTAACCAAAAGCTTGGCAGTTCGAATACATTAGCTGCTCCATGGAAACCCTATGGGGGCAATTCTACTCTGTCCTATAGCGTTGCTATGTGCTGAAATCAATTCACCAGCAATGGGTTTGGATTTTTGGTTTACACGCCTACATGAGTAAAATTTGTCTTGAATCTCTAAACTTAATTCTAATGTGAGAATGAAATTGTAGCACTTCTCCATAAAGGTTTATCTTAAGTCATCAGGATAAAAACGAAACCCACTGCTGTCGAGTCGATTCTGACTCATCCTGCCCCTATAGGACAGAGTAGAACTGCCCGATAGAGTTTCCAAGGGGCACCTGGTGGATTTGAACTGCCGTCCTCTTGGTTAGCAGTCGTAGCACTTACCCACTGTGCCACCAGGGTTTCCTCGTCAGGATAAGCCTGTGCTGGTTTATTGGGTACCTTCAGGAATTCTTCATCAGTTATATTCACATTAAGAAGGAAAAAAATATCAGAAGGAACTTCATACATCTTCACCCTTCATTTCATGCAAGATTCAAGTGTGTCAGTGAGGATGGTTGTGTGAAATTGATCCCTGGCACTCAATACTTCTGGAGCATTTCTGTCATTTACTTGTTTCTTTTAATGCTTCTGCAACAAGGAACTGCTTGATAATCAGTATTTGGCAGTATTTGTTTTATTGTGTTTTCAAAATATTCTCTTATGTAAATATCTTGTTAATAGGTGGTAGAGATCCATGCATGTCTATAAATTTATTTCTGAATCTTGGAGAATTGACTCATCAAATGAAAATGATGCTATATATTATTATACATAACAAACATAAATATATGGGCTGTGTTTACATTTTGTTGGTGACGTTTTAAGCTTCTGTTCTGGTATCTCCTTTTTGTGACTGGTCTTCAGCAATATTCTCTATGGCACCTAGAATCTGAGCGTGTGATTCCAGGATTGCATTCGTTGCTGTAGCATGTGCTTCCCAGTGGGTATTAGAAAGACATTTTAATGCTGATCATGGCCTATGAACAGCTCATCGGTGAATAGAGATGGCAAAAAATTTGTAAAATATCTGAATAGAAGAAAAAAATCATTTTTTGGACAAAAATCCATTGTGATACATCCTACAAAATTAAGTGAATATGCAGCACCTTGGTATGAAAATGGCATATTCATTACATTCCAGAATTTTCTGTTGCATGCCTTTATAATGCAGTGACATTTCTCAGCATTGTCATAGGATTGGTCTCTGAACTTAGAAAAATCAATTTTGCAAGCTTCATCTAATTAGTGAAACACTTGGTTTGCAATGTCTTTGAGGGCTAATGCGATGTGTTCTCCTGACTCGCTTGGTTCATGTTATGCCTTCTTTCCCTCAAGTTCTTCAGTTTGTAATGGAAATGTCTAGCTTGTTCCTTTTATGCCATTGTACCTTTGGAAGCAGATAACTTGTGTCCTAGATTTCACAGATGAAGAGGGGTTTTTGAATTTTGGACTTGGACTTGATTTAAGACTTTTTCTATGCTATGATGGGATGAGGAAACCCTGGTGGCGTAGTGGTTAAGTGCTACAGCTGCTAACTGAAAGGTTGGCAGTTCGAATCTGCCAGGCACTCCTTGGAAACTCTATGGGGAAGTTCTACTCTGTCCTATAGGGTCGCTATGAGTCAGAATCGACTGGACGGCAGTGGGTTTGGTTTTGGTTTGTGATGGGATGAATATGTTTTCCATTTGCAAGAATGTGATTTTGGGGGGGCCAAAGGGTAGAATGTCATGGATTGAATTATGTCCCCCCAAAATGTGTGTATCAACTTGGATAGGCCATGTGAGGTTGTCCTCCATTTTGTGATGGTAATTTTATGTTGAGAGGATTAGGGTGGGATTTTAACACCTCCCTGATTTGAGATACAGGGAGTTTCCCTAGGGCGTGGCCTGCACCACCTTTTATCTCCCAGGAGATGAAAGGATAGAGAGTTGGGGACCTCATACTACCAAGAGTAGAGCATGTCCTTTGGACCCGGGGTCCCTGCGCCTGAGAAGCTCCTTGACCATGGGAAGATGGAGGACAAGGACCTTCTTCCAGAATCAACAGAGAGAGAAAACCTTCCCCTGGAGCTGACGTCCTGAATTTGGACTTGTAACCTACTAGACTGTGAGAAAATAAATTTCTCTTTGTTAAAGCCATCCACTTATGGTATCTGTTGTGGCAGCACTAGGTGACTAAGGCAGCGATGATTTTAGCTTCTGTTTTGGTGTTTCCTTTCTGTATCTGGTCTTCAGCAATATTCTGTGTGGTGCCTAGAATTGTACTTGTTGCTATAGCATGTGCTTCCCAATGTGTATTAGACATTTTAATGCTCAATCATTCCCTGAGTGTGTTTTAAGAACAGCTCATCAGTGAGTAGAGGTGGCAAAAAATTTGTAAAGTAACTGAATATTAGAAAAAACATCAATTGCTTTTGGACAAAAAAAATCTATTGTGATACATCCTACAAAATTAAGTGAATGTGCAGCACCTTGGTATGAAAAGGGCATATTAATTTCATTCCAGAATTTTCTGTTGTATGCCTTTATAATGCAGTGACGTAATGGCAGCATTGTCATAGGATTGGTCTCTGCACTTAGAAAAATCAATTTTGCAAACTTCACATAATTAGTGAAACACTTGCTTTGCAATGTCTTTACCAGTATGATTTTTTAGATTTTTTAAGCTAGCAAATGTGATAAATCACCACACAGGTTTTCTATCTGTTGGAGATACGGATCTTTAAACAATCCTTAGCTGGCCTGTATGAGAAGGCTCAGAAGTGGAATCCACAGACAAAATGAAATATCGAGCTATGCTTATTTCACTGACAGTAGTTGATTGAACTTCATCACTTATCAAGATTATACATTTTTTACACATTATTTTAGAATTATGGGATGGATTGCCCTTTCCTGTGTTACCGTGTTTTGAGATGTGACTTGCTAAAAATAGATCAAATGAGCAGCAAGTTGAAGCCAACTTTAAAATTTTCCATTTCGTGGGGACCCAAAGACTTCATTTCTTTTTCACGAAGATAGTCCACTTTCAGTGATTGTTATGACAACAACGACACATTACAAAATGGCTTTTCAATACTGATGTTCATTAATTTGTGATTCCAGTTCATAAATTAAGCCAGAACAATGTGTTTGGTTTAAATATGATAACATAATCTCTGTGAATTGAACTATTTTCATGTTTACCGATCCTATTCAATTTGCACCAATTGCTAAATTCATCTGTAACAATTCGAGAATTAAATGAGGATGACGGGTTTGTTTGTTTGGTTAGTAGGTTTGCTAACAAAGCAGTACACAGAGCTGACTGATGGAGATTGCAGTAGCCACTCCCTCTTATAATTTTCATCATTAACTTTGCACTCTAGAAAAAATTCTGGCTACAGAACTTTGTTTACCGTCCAGGAATTTTCAACACGAATTTACAAGTGGACAACTGTGATGTTGACAATCACTTGGGCCTCTTTTGATCCAGTAATTTACTTCATTGGAAGAAAATTATTCCACAAGGCAGGATCTGCATGTCTGTTATTTATGGGGTCTGCAGATGTGACAATTTAATATTCTTAGTTTCACTTTCTAGATCATTACTAATTTCTTTTTTTTTTTACTACAGCGAGAAATGGATGCAGAATTTGGAACAAATTCTGTTATATTTGTATTGCCATCATTAATTTCAGCACTAGTGGTACTAGTAGGATGATTCCCACCCATTAAGCACGTACCTTTAATGGAAGAAGTCTCTGCTGATTTATTACATTCTAAAAACGAGTTTTGGAATAGTCTTTAGGGATTCACAGATCATTTTCTTTTTATCTTCTGCAGGCTTCCATTTTTGCACGGCACTTAGTTATTGCCGTTTCATTTTGCCTGGATTGAAAATTATGTCACTTTTTAAATTTGATTCTGCCATAACAATAAATTTGAATAATAGAAAATAAATTTATAAAACCAGAAGTTTATAAAATGAAATTTACTTTAGAATTTAGACATTAACACAAAAAAATTATATTTGAAAATTAAATAACTCATTGCTGTGGATTAAATTTTAACTAACAGTGACCCTATTGGACAGAATAGAACTGCACAGTAGGGTTTCTAAGGAGAGGCTGGTTGAAACCTTTTAGTTTCAGCCAGGCTCTTAACCACTGTTCCACCAGGGCTACATTTGAAAATGAGTAAGTAAAAACGTTAATTTGGACCATGAGATTTTGTTCTTCAGGTCTTAGATAGTCCAAAGAAATAGTACATGATATCCTTCTCCATGGACTAATTCCTTCTGAAAACAGGTCCAAAGTATGTAGGATGTAGTCTAGCCAGCCATCTTTGTTTCTAGGCTAGGGTACATTCTGGTTATACTTCTTTCAGGATAGATTTTTTCGTTCTTTTGGCAGTTCATGGTATATTCAGAATTCTTCACCAACACAATTAAAAGGCATCAATTCTTCTAGAGTCTTCCTTATTCATCGGCCAGCTTTCCCACACATACGAGGCCACTGAAAACACCTTGGCTTGGATCAGTTGCATCTTAGTTTTCAAGGTGATGTCTTTGCTTTTCAACACTTTGGAGGTCTTTTGCACCAATTTGCCTGATGGCAGTGCATCTTTTGATTTCTTAACTGCTGTTTCCATGGGTGTCGATTGTGGATCCAAATAAAATGAAATCCTTGACAACTTCAATCTTTTCTCCGTTAATCATGATGCTGCTCATTGATCCAGTTGTGAGGATTTTTGTTTTCTTTATGTTGAAGTGCAATCTCTACTGAAGGCCGCGGTCTTTGATCTTCATCAGTAAGTGCTTCAAGTCCTCTTATCTTTTAGCAAGCAGGGTTGTGTCATCTGCAAAATGCAGGTTAATGAGTCTTCCTCCAATCCTGATGTCGTGTTCTTTGTATAGTCCAGCTTCTCAGATTATTTGCAGATTAAGTAAGTATCGTGAAAGGATACAACCCTGACACACACCTTTCCTGACTTTAAACCACGCAGTATCACTTTTTTCTGTTTGAGCGTCTACCTCTTGATCAGGTTCCTCATCAGCACAATTGAGTGTTCTGGAATTCCCACTCTTCGCAATGTTATCCATAATTTGTTATGATCCAAGCAGTCAAAGGCCTTTGCATAGTCAATAAAACACAGGTTTAAACATCTTTCTGGTATTCTCTGCTTTCAGCCAGAATCGATATGACATCAGCTGTGATATCCCTTCTTCCATGTCCTCTTCTGAATCCTGCTTAAATTTCTGGCAGTTCCCTGTCAATGTACTGCTGCAGCTGCTTTTGAATGATTTTTAGCAGAATATTACTTGCATGTGATATTAATGATATTGTTTGACAATTTCCACATTTGGTTGGATCACCTTTCTTAGGAATAGGTGTAAATATGGATCCTTTCCAGTTCATAGGCCAGGTAGCTGTATTCCAAATTTCTTGGGATTAGACAAGTGAGCGATTCCAGTGCTGCATCCATTTGGTGAAACATCTCAGTTGGTATTCCGTCAATTCTTGGAGGCTTTTTTTTCTCACCAATTCCTTCAGTGCAGCATGGACTTCTTCCTTCAGTACCATCGGTTTCTGATCATATGCTACTTCCTGAAATGGTTGAAGGTCGACCAATCCTTTTTGGCATAGTGACTGTGGGTATTACTTTCATCTTCTTTTGATGCTTCCTGCGTCGTTTAATATTATACTCGTAGAATCCTTCAGTATTGCAACTCAAGGGTTGAATTTTTTCTTCAGTTCTTTCAGCTTGAGAAATGCTGAGTGTGTTCTTCCCTTTTGGTTATCTATCTCCAGATCTTTACACATGTCATTATAATACTTTTTCTTCTCAAGCCACCCTTTGAAATCTTCTGTTCAGCTCTATTACTTCGTCATTTCTTCCTTTCACTTTAGCTACTCGACATTCAAGAGCAAGGTTCAGAGTCTCTTCCGACATCCGTTTGGTCTTTTCTTTCTTTCCTGTCTTTTAAAGGACCTCTTGCTTTCTTCATGTGTGATGTCCTTGATGTCATTCCCCAACTCACGTGGTCGTCAGTCGTTAGTGTTTAACATGTAAAATGTATTCTTGAGGTGGTCTCTAAATACAGGTGAGATATACTCAAGGTTGTACCTTGGCCCTTTTTGACTTATTCTAATTTTCTTCAGTTTCAACTTGAACTCCCATATGAGCAATTGACAGTCTGTTTCACAATCGATCCCTGGCCTTGTTCTGACTGATGATATGAGTTTTCCCATCTTCTCTTTCCACAGATGTAGTCAGTTTGATTCCTGTGTATTCCATCTGGTAAAGTCCACGTGTATAGCTGCCGTTTATGTTGGTGAAAAAAAAATAGTTGGATGAGTCACTGGTCTTGCAAAATTCTTTCATGAGATTTCTGGCATCATTTCTATCAGCAATGCTGTATTTTCCAACTACTTTTCCTTCTTTGTTTCCAACTTTAACATTCTAATGACCAGTAATTATCAATGCATCTTGATTGCATGTTTGATCAATCTCAGGCTGCAGAAGTTGTTTAAAATCTTCAATTTCTTTGTCTTTGGCATTGGTGGTTGGTGCATAAATTTGAATAGTCATATAAACTGGTCTTCCTCGTAAGTGTATGGATATTAGCCTATCAGTGACAGCATTGTACTTCAGGCTAGATCTTGAAATGTTCTCTTTGATGATTAATGTAACGTCATTCTTTTGACTCTGGTGGAATATCCGTGTTTGTAAGACTGCTCAGAGACTGTTTCACCAGAGAGTTTTCTGGTACTGCGATATCTACCACTAATCTCTGTGATCCCTGTGAACTGGCAAAATAAGAATAGTGCTATAGATTTCTTCCAAATACAGAAAACATAATTATGAAAATGTTCTTGCTATTGATTATGTTCTTTATCAATCCGTTCTGATGGGATTTTTGATACTTCACTCGAAAAATGAGTCCAAGGTACTGTGATGTGATTGTTTACTTTGTGTGGCCTTTCTAGCCATGGTCTTATAACATCTACCCTGGTACTTGGGCAGGACTGTGTGATAGGGTAATTGTGGCTCACCAAGGGGATTGTTTAGTTTTCCCTTCAAAGAGAACCAGTTCCAGAGCAAAGAGGAGGATTCAACTCCCATCAAGGAAGAACAGCCAGGAGCTGAGCATATATTATGGACCTGAGATCCCTGCACTGAGAAGCTCCTAGAAGCAGAGACTGAGATAGAGAGAGGAAGCTGTAACCCTGAAGACGGTAAGATGCCATGGCAGGAGAGACCAAGCAACAGGGACCCGGCTATAGGAGATGATGGCCCAGGGAGAAGGAAAGCTGAGTGCCTTTGGAGAGAGGCCCAAGGCCAGGCAGAGGCATGCCTATGAGCACAGGAGGGAAGAGGCTGTCCCAATAGAAGAACTGTATTCTGAGTGTCTTTGAGCCTGAGTTATAACTGTTACTTCCCTAATAAACCCCATAATCATGAATATGGACTGTGAGCTCTGTGTGGCCGTTGCAATGAATTATTGAGCCCAGCAGAGAAGTAGGGAGTGCTGTGTGAGGGACAGTTGGTGTCAGAGTTAGTGAAGATGGTGGAGAGAGGATAGTTTTTTCACCAATGCCTTCAATGCAGCTTCGATTTCTTCCTTTTATACCATCAGTTCTTGATCTTATGCTACCTCTTGAAATGGTTGAAAATTATCCATTTCTACTGCAGTACTATATTAATATCAGACAAATTATACTTCAGAAAAAGGAGTATTATTGGGAATAGGTAGGGACATAACATAATAAAGGTTCACTTCTCCAAAAAGATACAACCATCCTAAATGTGTACATATTTAACAACAGGGCTCCAAAATACAAAAACTAATAAATCTGAAAGGGGAAATGGACAAATACGCATTTGTAATTGGTATCAGTACTTTTCTATCAATAATTAATAGAGCCCTGCTAGTCGAAGTCCAAAGCATCTGTATGAACCACTCATGGATGTCTATGTGTGTGTGTATGTATATAGTATAAAGACAAGTAATACAGAAATAAACATAGAGTCCTTGGGAGGTGCAAACGGTTAATGCATTCAGCTGCTAACCAAAATGTTGGAGGTTTGAGTCCACCCAGAGGCACTTCGGAAGAAAGGCTTGGCGGTCTACTTTTGAAAAATTAGCTGTTGAACTCACACACTTGAGTGTCACTACTACTCTGACACACATGGGGGGAGGGGTCACCATGAGTCAGATCAGCTTGATAGCAATTGAATGATTTTTTTATTCATTCTGCCAGTGTTTGTCTTTTAATTGGTATCTTAGGCTGGGTTCTCTAGAGAAGCAAAACCAGTGAGATATATATATGTATGTATTTATATATAAATAGATTTATATCAAGGAAATGGCTCCCAAGGCTATAGAGGCTGGTAAGTCTCAAGTCCATGGGTCAGGCTGGTGGCTTCTCCTGACTCACATAGATGCAGGGACTGCAGAACTCAAGATCTGCAGGTCATACAACAGGTCTGTGGCTCACAGGCTGCAAAGGCTGACAAATCTCAAGATCGGCAGGTAAGCTGGCAGCCCGCGGCTCACAGACTGCGGAGGCTGATGAATCCCAAAATTGGAAGGTAAGCTGAGAGTTCGAGTCCCAAAAATTTGAGATCAGATGACGAGGAGCCAGCTGCAGGATTCAGAGTGAGCAAAAGCTCAAGAGCCTTGCCAGAAAGTCCACCTATATTGGATGCAGTCCACACCCCTGAGGAAACTCCTTTACATCTGATTGGCTACTCACAGCAGATCCCATCATGGAGGTAATCACATTATATCACATCTCATCATGGAAGTGATTGCATCGTTTTACGACTGCTAAACTACATCATAACTGCCAAAGCACTGAGAATCATGGTCCGACAAAGTTGACACACAACTTTAATGATCCCAATTGTGAATTTAATCTATTTATATTTAAAGCGATTAATGATAAGGAAGGACTTATATCTTCTACTTTGTAATAGTAGGTCATATACGCATTTGGTTTCTCATTTTCTTCACTACTGTCCACTTTTGTGTTTGACTGATTTTTTTTCAAGTGTACAATTTTGATCCTCTCCTTGTTTCCTTTCCTTATATTTTTTAACTTCTTAGTGGTGAGCATGAGGATTACAATTAATATCTTATATTTATAACAATCTTCTTTTAATTAATACAAATTTAGCTTCAACAGTATAGAAAATTCTGCTTTTATTCAGCTCAGTTACCTCCCCTACTTACGTTGCTGGTACAAAAATTGCATCTTTATACATTGTGTGTCCATTAAGAGAGATGTGTAAGTATTTTTATGCATTCGTGCTTTAAATCATATATGAAAAAAAGAGAGGCGTGATATAAAAATATTACTGACTTTGTTTTATCTAAGTAGTTACCTTTACGGAGTCTTCGTTTCTTTTTATGGCTTCAAGTTACTGTCTAGTGTCCTTCCGTGCCAGCCAGGATGATTCCCTGTAGCATTTCTCATAAGGCAGTTCTGCTGCTAACATACTCCCTCAGGTTTTGTGTATCTGGGCATGTCTTAATTTCACCTTCATTTTTGAAAGATAGTTTTGCTAGATATTGACATCTTGGTTCATAGTTTTGTTTCTGTATTTTTTTTCCAGTATCTTAAATACATCATCCCACTATTTTCTCATCTCAATGGTGTCTGATGAAAAATCAACAGTTAAACTTGTTGAGACTCTCTTCTTGTACATTAGGGGTCACTTATCTCTTGCTATTTTCAAGTTTCTGTCTTCGTCTCTTGACATTTTGATTATGTCTCTCTGTGGATATCTATGTATTTATTGTCCTTTGAGTTTATTGAGCTTCTTGGATATCTAGATGACATTTGGGAACCTTCCAGTCATTACGTTTTCAAATATTCTTTCTGTCCTTTCATCTTTCTTTCCTTTCTGGGACTCCTTAATGAGTATATTGGTATGCTTGATGTTGTCCCGCAGGTCCCTTAGGCTCTGTTCATTTTCTTCATTCTTTTTCCTTTATGCTCCTCAGTTAGAACAATTTCAGTTGTGCTTTTTCAAGTTTACATTTTCCTGCTTTCTTGCTCAAATCTCCTGTTGAGCTCCTCTAATGAAAATTTTATTTCAGCTATTCTACTTTTCAGCTCTATAATTTCTATTTGGTTCTTTTGTATAATATTTCTTTATTAATATTTTCTACTTGTTCATGCATTCTTTTGGTTTCCTTTTTTTTTTGTCTATGGTTTCTTTAGCTCTTTGAGGAAATTTAAGACAATTGGTTTAAAATCTTTGTCTAGTAATCCCAATATCTGTGTTTCCTTAGGGATGCTTTCTGTTCATTCTCTTCTTTCTTTCTTCTTAACAAATGAACCATCCTTTTCTTTTTCCTTTTATGACTTAAAATAGTGTGTTGAAAACTGGTTATCTTAAATATTATAATGTAACTCTGGAAACCAGAGTCCCTCCAGTCATTAGGGTTTGCTTTTTTTTTTTTTTTAATTGTTGAGGACCAGTCATCCATTTGCTTAGTGATGTTTCCAAACTATTTCTGCAAAGATTGTATGTCTTCTCATGTGTGGACACTGAAGTTCTGTTCTGTTATGTCAGCAGTCAGTTCATGACCTGACAGTGATTTCTTTAAATGCTTGTAGCCAAAAAGAAAAAGGAACATTATCCCAGTCTTTGCAGATTGGCTCTGAACTGGGGTGTTCTTTCAGTGCTAAGCAAAAGCGCCTAAAACTCTGCCTTAGCCTTCACTTCCTGCCCCCGTGGAGCCCAAAGATCAGCCAGAGGTGCAAGCCTAAAGCTTTGTCAGGATCTTTATGAGCATGTCTTCATCCTTAGGCAAGAATATTGCACTCCAGATTCCTCAGTATATGTGGTAGCCCTTCAAAGCCCTTAAACCACCAACCATTGTCCTCTCAGCCCCCTTTTTTCCAAGCTTTTGGATGTCTCTGCTGTTTTCTCTGTCCTTCATCCTTTGACCCTGGAGGTAGGACCAATTCTTATACCTTCGTACTGCTCAGTTTCCATCACATCATACATTTTTTCTTATGTGCTGATGAGTCAATTCTGACTCATAGTGACTATAGGATGGAGTAGAACTTCTCCAAAGGGTTTCTAAGGCTGTAATCTTTATGGAAGGAAACTGTCATATCTTTCTCCTTTGGAGTAGTTGGTGGATCAAATCAAAAGGTTTAACAGCTGAGTGCTTAACCACTGCACTACTGGGGCTCCTTTTGACATCATGCATCATAATAGATTTTTAACACACCCCTCAGAAACATAGAAGTCCATAAATTGTCAAGGGTACAGAAGATTTAACATGTATAAAAATACCAAATTGATATATGTGTATGTGTGTGTGTTATCTAACCACTAAAGAATATACATTCATCTCATGCACATACATAGTGTTTATAAAAGTTGACTGTATACGGTGTTATAAAGCAAGTCTCAACAAATTTCAAGAGTCTGCAATAATATAGAGGATACTGTGTAAGTACAGCATAATTAAAAAAAACATATTAGAAAAAGAAAATACAAAATCTCCATGTGCTTGGATATTTTAAAATACTAGGCATTAAAAAAGACATCATAATGAAAATTAGAATATATTTTGAAGTGAAAAATTATGAACATAGTGCATATAAAAATTGGTGCAGTACAGACAATATAATATAGGAAACTTATAGCCTTAAAAATATAATTGGAAAGAACAAATCTTGAAAAATAAGTGAGTTAAACATCCATTCAAAATGTTGGGAAAAAAACAGAAACAAACATTCATAGGAATTTTTGTTTCTATTAATGATTGGATACATGCAACAGATGATCAACAAAGACTAAAGTTGATTCTTAGAAAATGCTAGTAAAATTGACAAACTTTAGGCAAGATTGATCAAGTGAAAAAGAATGAAGGTATAAATAACGAATATCAGGAATTAGAAAGAAAATGACTACAGATCTTGCAGAACTTAAAGATAATGTGAGAATGTTATGAACCATATTAGCTAATAAATTTGCAAATTTAGGTAAAGTAGGCAAACGTATCATACCATGTAAGTTAATAACAACGATTCAAGAAGAAACAGGAAGCAAAAGTAATTCCACAATTGTTAATAGAATTGAATTAGAGCTCAAACTATTCTCAAAAAGAAAACTTCATGTCAGATGGCTTTTCCTGCAAATTCTGCCAAATATTCAAGAAATACTTCACAAATTCTTCAATATAAAATGAAATATATGCCCAAACTCATTTTATAAAGCTTGTAGAATGAATATTGATACCAAAACCTGACAAGAGCAGCAGAAGATGGGAAAATTACAGGCCAATGTCACTGATGAACATAGATGCAAAATATAAAAAGAAATAGGCAAAACAAATCCAGCAATACTCTAAAGAAGAATATAGTATGACCAAGTTGGGTCTATCCCAAGAATTCAAGGTTAGTTTAACATTCAAAAATGAATCAGTATAATTTGCCATATGTACAGGAAAAATAAATGTGGTTATATTAATAGGTGTAATAAAATAAGTATTTGATAACCTCCAGCATCCACTCATGTTTTTTAAAAGAACATCTAGCATGCCATGAGACCAGAAGAACCAGAAGGTTCCCGGCTACTGTCACTGAACATTTTGATCAAAGAGTCCACAGCAAAGCCCTGATCAAAAGGGGGAAAATGCAGAACAGAATTTCAAATTCTCATGAACCCTAGACTTTTTGGAGCCATTGAGGGTGAATGAACTCCTGAAACTATTGCCGTGAGATAATCTTTAAACATTACACCAAAAGCATTCCCTTGAATCATCTTAAAACTGAAGTATAAAAAAGAAAACACCATACTGTTGCTGTTGAGTTGATTCTGACTCAGAGACCCTGTAGGACAGAATAGCACTGCCCCATAGAGTTTCCAAGGTGCAGGTGGTGGATTCAAACTGCTCTTCTTTTGCCTGGCTACCGTATCACTTAACCACTGTGCCACGAGGGCTCCAGAACATTAGCTACTTAACTAATAAAAATGGTCTACCTTGAGCATATGCTCTTTTAAGAACTGTCTATATGGCATCAGATTGACAACAGCTACTGAAAAGATTAGATAGGAACCTTAAGGAGCAGTGGGTTTATGCTAATGACAGAGGAACTACTCAGAAAAGGAGGGTGAGAATGGTTGCACAACTTGAATGTAACCGATGTCATTAAATTGTACAGGTAGAAACTGTTGAGTTGATGTATGTTTTGCTGCATATATTCTCAACCACAAAAAATACATTTACAGGTAATAATTAACAAAAAATGTCAAGGACAGCTAAATATTTTGAAAATAAGACAGAGTTGCATGTGAGGGAATGAGTGGGGTGAGCTGTTTTAGATTAATAGTTAGTAAAGGCTTATGGAATCAGGATATTTGAGGAGATAACTGACCTATATCAAAGGAGAGAATAGCTGTATGAAGCTCTGGAGGGAGGATATTGCCAATAAAGGAAAGAGTTGTTTCTGAGGCCCTTAAATAACCAAGTGTTCTGGCATGTTTTGAGGAAGCTCAGGAAATAAGTCATGGCTAGTGTGGAGTGAACCGAGGGAAGACTGTTAGGAAATGAGGTTAGTATGGTGGGCAAGCCCCGCATCATGAAAGACCATGGGAAGGATTTGGGAATTTTTCCTAATTGCCATGAGAAGCCACTGAGGTGATGCTGTTATGTAGACTGTAAGAGGGAAGATCGGTGGCACGGAGTCCAGTTTTAACCAAGAGATGATGGTGGCTGTAAGGTGGAGGTAGTGAGAAGTGGATAGAGTCAGGATTTATGTTAAGGTAGTGCCAAGAGTCCAGAATATGTGTCAATGGATTGGATGCAAGATTTGAATAAAGGAGAGAAATCAAGGGTGATTTCTAGGTTTTTGTCCTGAACAACCCAGAGGATAGTGAGAACATTTGCTGAGATAAGGAAGACTGGGAGGTAGACAAGACACTTGGACGAAGAATTTTATTTGAACCACATTAAGTTTGAGATGCCTAGTAGACATTCAAGGGAAGATGTGAGGTCAGCCATTGGTGAAGGAACAACAGGGCAGAGTATGTAAATGAGGGTATCCTAGGGCTCAGGTGGAATTGACTGCCATGAATTGGCTCAGATAACCTAGATAGTGAGAAGTAATGAATGATGTTACTTAAACAGGGCATGGAAATCAATGAAAAAGGTGTGGGAGTGGCAGGGAGGCTAAGGTAGAGAAGTTTCTCTCTTCCTAAACCTGATTGGCTGGATTTGAAGACATCATAAGTTCCTGTATGAGAAATATCCAGCAAATTACCAGTTGATTTAATAAATTGATAACAAAGTCCACCTTTCAGCCAAAGATTGAAAAACAAACAAACCAATTGCCATCCAGTGAATTCTGACTCTTAGCAACCCTCTAGGACGGAGTAGAGCTACCCCATACGGTTTCTAAGGAGCAGCTGTTGGATTCAAACAGCAGACCTTTTGGTTAGCAGCTGAGCTCTTAACCACTGCACCACCAGGCTCAAACCAAGAATAACACAGATGAGGAACTTACTCCTTAGTTCAATCAAGTATGTAGAAATTCAAATTTGTGATTTTGGAGATTCCCCCTCTTTTTTTTCAAAGTGGGGGGCATTGAGATGGAGGATTTTCCTATGCCCACCATCCTAAGGGATTTAATTAACCCATAGTTGAGACATTGTAAACATCTCAAGAAATTATTACCTTTGAGAAACTTGAGGGTGAGTAGGCATATCACCTGGCTCCTCTTAAACTCCTTTTAAAAACCTGACTTGAAGACTCACCTGCCTTTTTGAATAAGTGCCAGCTTGAATAGGCAGGGTTCAGGGAATTGCTAACCAAAGGTATGGTTTCTCCAGAGGCCTCCAAGGGGTGTAAAAGAAGAGTGGAGCCAGACCCCGTGCTTGGGACACACCCTTGGTAGGAAATATTTGAGTGTGTGTGTGGTGAGGGGAGCACTCGGTGTGGGAGAGTGGGGTGGGTGGGTAATAGGGAAATGCCTGTTTTTTTTTTTTTTTCTGGTTTTAAGAAACAGTTTTTTACTTTTTTTTTTTTTTTTAATTACAACGAACAGTTCAGTGGAGACATGTTCCTTATGTGCAGGGGCTAGTGGAATTGCTGATAGCTGAGAATGTAGCCTGCTCCCCAAGTGCGAGTTGGCATTTTGGAGAGAAAACTTGATATTTGGAGCACTGACTGGCACTGCGTTTTCTAAATAATTAAGGGTGGTGGGGTGGTGGTAAGAGAAAGAGGATGGTCTATGAACACTGACCCTGGAAAATTAACTCCCGAGTGTGTGGGTTGTGGATAGCAGGAAAAGAACATCACCCGCAAATGACAGCAGTGCCTTTATTTATTTATTTATGCTTCTTTTTAGTTCTGAGTTGTTTTTAAGCCACAAATTAATGGGGCCACCATGAGTTTTCAGAGAATGAGTTTTACAAAAATCTAAGTGTTTTAAATATTGCAGGGATTTACTTATATATGCTGTATATGAGAAAAGTCCTTCCAGTTATAGGGAGGAGAAAGAAAGTATATTCAGGAATTAAATTTTCACAGTTCTCTGAATTCTTATATTTCTCTTGTTGTCCATTTTTCTTTTTTTGTCCTTCATCCACCCCTTCCACCTTGACCCACTGTCTTCATCATCTAGTGCTGCCGAAACAGAAATACCATGAGTGGATGGCTTTAACCAAGAGAAATGTAATACCTCACATTAAAGTAGGCTAATAGTCCACATTCAAGGCATCAGCTCTAGGGGAAAGCTTTCTGTCTCTTTCGGCTCTGGAAGAAGGTCCTTGTCCTTAGCCTTCCCATGGTCAAGGAGCTTCTCAGGTGCAGGGACCCTGGGTCCAGAGGACATGCTCTGCTCCTGGTGCTGCTTTCTTGATAGTCTGAGGCCCCCAACTCTCCGCTTGCTTCCCTTTCCTTTTACCTCTTGCGAGATAAAAGGTGGTGCAGGTCACACCACAGGGAAAGGTGACCTGAGTGAGGGTGGTGTTACAATCCCACCCTAATCCTCTTACAGTAAAATTACAATCACAAAATGAAGGACAACTAGGCAATAGTGGGAATCATGGCCTAACCAAGTTGAAACACACGTTTTTTAGGGTCATAATTTAATCCAAACCAAATCAAACTTGTCACCATCAAGTTGATTCCAACCCATAGAGACCCTAGTTGATATTAACTCATAGAGACCCTGTAGCATAGAGCAGAACTACCTCATAGAGTTTCCAAGGTCTAGTTGGTGGATTTGAACTGCTGACCTTTTGGTTAGCAGCTGAGCTATTAACCACTATGCCACCAGGCCTCCTCTTGATCCACAGTCCACCCTAATTCACCACTGTGTTAGAAAAAGGCTTTGCTATTCTGAAATAAGAACTTTTTACTATACTTTTGTGTTCGTGGTTGCTTTTGGTATGTCTTTAAGCACTGAACAGTTAACTCATACCCATTAAAAACCCATTGCCACTGAGTCTATTCCAACTCATAGCGGCCCAATAGAGCAGAGCATAACTGTGCCATAGACTTTCCAAGGAGCGCCTGGTGGATTTAAACTGATGACCTTTTGGTTAGCAGCTGTAGCTCTTAAACAGTACACCACCAGTGTGGGAGGGGTTTAATTGATAACATGATGTCTGGGCTCCAAGGGAGATGGAATGGATGTGCAGGAGAAGGGCATGCAGATTCAGCCTGTATAGTCCCCTGAACTCTGTTCAAGATCATAACACACCTCAGTAATCACTTGAATCTAAACATACAACTTTAACAGTTGATGTAAATGACTTTACACATGAATTTTGGAACGCAACTATTTCTCAATGGAAGTTTCTTCAACTAAGCTGTTTGTATTCCCTTAATAATTGTGAAAGCTAACATTTATTGTGTTCATTCTGTGTGTAAGGCCTTTTTCTAAGTGCCTTGTGTGTTTTATTTAACCTGCGTAACAACCTTTTGAATAAGACCCATTTTAGAAATGGGAAACTGAGGCAGTGAGAGGTAAAGTAACGTGCCCAGATCAACCACCTGATAGATTGAGTTAGGATTTAAACCCAGGCAGTTTGTTTCAGAATTTGCTTATGTAATCACTGTACATGACAGCAGTGAGCCCTAGTGGCTGTGTGGCTAAAGAACTTGGCTGCTAACTGAAAGGTCAGTGGTTCGAACCCAACCGCCTCTCTGCAGGAGACAGATGTGGCAGTCTGCTTCAGTGAAGACTTACAGCCTTGGAAACCCTATGTGGCAGTTTTACTCTGTCCTTTGGGGTCACTATGAGTTAGAATTGACTTGATGACAGTGGGTTTTGGCACATAATACTAATGTGCAGTGTATTCTGTATGCCGTGTATATGTTCAGAAACTAATTTTCCGAACATTTATGCCATATATAGATTACCAATCCAGTTGCCGTTGAGGAGATTTTCACTCCTGAGGACCCCGTGAGTTTTCAGAGTAGGACTGCCCTCCATACGGTTTTCAATAGCTGTGACCATTTGGAGGTAGATTGCCAGGCCTTTCTTCCAAGGCAACTGAGTGGATTTAAACTGCCAACCTTTCAGTTAGTAGCTGAGCACTTAACTCTTTGTGCCACCTAATACATATATATACTAGGAGGTTTTCCTCCTTATTTGTACTTTAATGTTTTGTAGCCTCTTATGAATACTTGTTCCTGGCAGTTAACTAGATGCTAAAGAACAGAATAGGCACATGTAACCCTCTCTTACCTTCTCCCTCCCCTCTTTCACAGAGATGAAATGAAAAGGAATTAATGAGGACAGATTATTGGATTAGGGCCCATACTCAGGGCTCTAACAGCATGGGGAGTTTCTCCTGTCACTTCAGTTCTTGTTCAGGAATTGGCACCTGCTTTTTGTGAATCACAAAGACCAGTGCTTTATATCAAGCCATTTAGATTTGGGCTATGGAGCAGTGACTTAAAAAAATTAAATTTTATTTTCAGAGATTTTTTCTATTAATTGTTTACATTTATTTTAATTGTATATTCTGAAACCGCTACAAAAAGGCATGAAATAATTGTTTAAATTTTAATTCGTATGGGTCAAAATGTATGTTAAACTACCTATTGTCGCCGTCACAGTCGTTGTTATGTTTGAGCCGATTGTTGTGGCCACTTGTTACCAAGTATGACTTTCTTCTCCAGGGACCGATCTTTGCTGACAACGTGTCCAAAATATGTGAGATGAAGCCTCGTCATTCTTGCCTCTAAGGAATATTCTGGCTGTACTTCTTTCAAGACAGATTTGTTCATTCTTTTGGCAGTCCGTGGTATATTCAATATTCTTTGCAAATACCGTAATTTAGTGCCTTCAATTTTTCTTTAGTCTTCCTTATTCATTGCCCACCTTTCGTGTGCGTATGAGGCGACTGAAAGCACCATGGCTTGAGTCAGGTGCACATTAGTTTTCAAGGTGACATCTGTGCATTTGAACACTTTAAGAGGCCTCTGGCAGCAGATTTGCCCAATGCAATGTGTCGTTTGATTTCTTGACTGCTGCTTCCGTGGGTGTTTATTGTGGATCCAAGTAAAATGAAGCCCTTAGTGATGTCAACATTTTCTCCATTGTCATGATGTTGCTTATTGGTCCTGTTGTTAGGCTGTTGGTCTGTAGTCTTTGATTTTCTTCAGTAAATGCTTTAATGCCTCTTCACTTTCAACAAGCGAGATTGTATCATCTGCATATCTCAGGTTATTAATGAGTCTTCCTCCAATCCTGACGCCTTATTCTTCTTCAGACAGTCCAGCTTCTCGGATTATTTGCTCAGCATACAGGTCGAATAGGTATGGTGAAAGGATACAATGGAGATGCACACCTTTCTTGACTTTAAGCCATGCAGTATTCCTTGTTCTATTTAGATGACTGCCTCTTTTTCTATGTACAGGTTTCTCATGAGAACAATTAAGTGTCCTGGAAATCTCATTCTTTCCCATGTTATCCATAATTTGTTATGAGCTGGAGTAGGTCTCAGAAATAATGTGCCATTTCTTCCAGTTGGTTGTGCACGGCTGCCTACTTCCCTAGGTGGTAGCAGGTAAGGCCTGTCTCAGAAACACTCCCCTCCTCACTAAGCATGATTCTTCACACTGCTCCATCTTCTTTCCCGTGTGTGTCTCCTGCCCTCCTCAGTGGCCGGGGAAAATGATAGTAGTCCACTATGAGATTTATTCTTTTATTATACTTTATTTTATCATTTGTTTTTATAACATAGTTCCGTTAAAATCAAGGGTAATAAAAATGTTTGTGTGATGGAAGTGGATAATCCCACCCACTGTGTCCATCTAAAGTTTCATGAGAAAACTGTGCCCACAACAGAGGGCTCCCACTCCTCTGGCTCACTGTATTTTCTCCTTGTTTATTTGCTCTTCCCTCTTTCCTGATGCATGCATGGGACCACTGAGCTTCAGGACTCCACAATTCTCCTTTTCATACCAGTGTTACTGTAATCTTGGGTTCATGGGCTGCCTTGCCACAGATTTACTCATTCTGTTTCTGTTAATTATTTCATTACTTAAAAATCTCTCATGAATTTTTCCAGAAGTACATTCTATTCCTCAAAAACTTGGAAGCAATGGGAAAGTATGCAATAAATAACAAGAAAACATACGTAATGCATAGAATAAATTATTAACGTTCCGATATGTCTGTTATCTTACTTACATTGGCATGTATGTGTATTAGAGTCTCTGGTTGATGCAAATGGTTAATATCTTGAGCTGCTGACAGAAAGTTGGAGTTCAGGTCCACCCAGAATTGCTGTGAAAGAGAGGTCTGGCAGCCTACTTCCGAAAACTCAGCCATTGGAACCCCTATGGAGTACAGTTCTACTCTGGCACACTGGTGTCATCATGAATCAGAACTGACTCAGTGGCAACTGGTTTTATGTGTGTATTAGCACACACATTTATGTATATTAACACGGATATTATATCCTGATATTTTCATTCATCATTAGTCTTTTCTCATGATAAATTTTTTTTGTTTTTTTTTAATGAGGGCATTAAATTACTTTATAATATTCTGTGTGCATGTACTATATGTTTTTTAACGATTTGACTATAGTTGCAATAATAAATGTGCATGTTTCTAGTAATCTTCAACCTATACTTACATCTTTTTAACATACATCTCTGCCTTAAATCTCTTTGTTTAATTATTGTTTAACACTCTTTACACCTAAGAGATGGTCTCAGAAGCAGCCCTGATCAGTTTTTCTCCCTCTTACTCATGAAGCCCCTTAATGTATTCCAAGGTATCAACTACGAAGGATTTTACGTACTTATCCTTTGTTTATTTTTCATTCAGTCAGTATATTCCATGGGCCAGAAGTAGTCTATGTTATGCAGATACAGTGGTGAAAGGTACACACTGTCCCTGTCCTCATGAAGGGGACAACCCAGTGCAGGGGGGAGGAGCACTGGGGAAATGCAGCTGAGAGCAAGCACAGACAACCCTCCAGGAACCACACTGGACTTCAGAGAGGCTTGTTGGCTGCTGTTCACCTGGCAGGCTTCTAGATACCAGAGTACCCTTGGGCTTGGTGCCTGCTCCTCTCTCTACTGACATCCTCCCTCTAGGATGCCTCAGTGAGTTTACTGCTGTCTATTTGTAGCTATGGACCTGAGGTTTATACCTCCATCCATTCAAACTCCTCCTGGGTCCAGACTCATATATTCAAATGTCAGCCTAACTCTCTGTATTGACCTCTTTATGCATTATAATGATACATTCCTCATATGGCCATCATGAAAAGCAAACATGAAAGGAAAAGCACAGGAGTGCCTGGCACCAGTGTAGGTACTCAATGAACATTAGCTGTTGGTATTATCCTTGACATCTCCGTGTGGGGTGAAGTTTTATTACCGGACATCTCCATGTGGATATCTAACAGCTGCACCATGTTATCTAGGCTATGAAACAATTCTTGGTTCCAACCACCATTCCGTTCTTATCGATGAATTTCTCAAGGCTTCGGTGATGGGATTGTGTGTTTTTCCACACAATGGATGTGATTAGGAATGGTTGGCCAGGTCCTACACAATAAATTGCTCCAGCGTTCCTTTGGGTGACCATTGAGACAAGTTTCAGCCAACGAATGTAGCAAAGAATTGGAACCACTCTCAGCTGTTCATGCGAGTACTCTCAATCCAGAATATCTGGTAAGTCGACTGTTAGGGATTGAATTGTGTCCCTCCAAAATGTATGTGGAAATCCTAACCCCTGTACCTGTAAATCTGACCTTGTTAGGAAAGAGGGGGCCTGCTTTTATTATGTGAATGAGGTCATACCAATGTAGGGTGGGTCCTAAGCCTAACTCTTCTTAGTTATAAAAGGAGCAGAATACACACAGACAGAAACAGGTGAAAAGGAAGACAGACAAAGAAGACAGATGCTTCTAGAAGGCCAGGAACACAAATGATTGCTGGCATCTACTAGAAGCTGAGGTAGACAAGGAAGGACCTCCCACTACAGCCATGCCCTGAATTCGAACGACTACCTGCTAAACTGTGAGAAAATAAATTTCTGTTCTTTAAAGCCATCCAGTTGTGTTATTTTTTGTTATGGAGGGACTAGGTAACTAACACACATACCCGTTCTTATAAGTTCAGCCCAGTGCAGAATAATTTTCTTCCCTCCTTGGTCTAGACCACCCGAACCTGCTCTTTCCCTGTCAGTGTCCTTTGCTTTCACCTAAGAGTTATGACAGAGTCAGCTTGATGCTGATGCATTGAAATTTCAATTTATTTTTTATTTATGATTACTATTAATTCCAGTATTTTCTACAGTTTTCAATGGAGACAGTCCTATAATCTATGAATAGCAGTTATACTTTTTCTCTTTTTGTACTAGCTTACACTTCCAGTGTTCAATGTTTAATAAAAGTAATGATAGAAGCACCCTTATTTTGTTGTTTATTAATTTTAAAGAGAATGTTCCACACGTCACCATGAACTATCGTGCTAGTTGTAGTTTTCCATGTTCGGGAACTCCTTTTCTGTTCCATATTTGCTCCTAGTCCTTATCTCTCCGTGTGATTGGATTTTATCAACCTGCTTTGCCCCCATCTCTTGAGGTGAGCATATGTCTTCTCTTCCTTCACCTATGCATGTGGTGAATGAAATTACTAAATCTTTAACGTTCACTCAAATTTGTATGCCTACAATAAAATGCCTTGATCATGGCATGTTACGTGGTTTATCCTTTGCTGGATTTCCTTTGCTGGCATCTTACGTAGGGTTTTGCATCTCAGTTACTGAGTGTGCTTGTCCTCTAACTCTTCTTCTACCTTCCTTCTCTAATTTGTTATCATTTTTAAACTAGCCTTAAGGATCAAGTTAGGGGAGTATCTCATGGTTTTCTAATCTCTGTTGACTATGTACAAGATTAAAATGACTGTTTCTTGCATGTTTGCTGGAACCTGACTGGAAACGATCTAGGTCTGCCGTTTTCTTTGTAGGGAGATCTTGAACTACTGACCCATTTTATTTAGTGGTTAAAGGCATCTTCTGGTGCTAATTTACTTAGAAAAAATTCTGATGCATGTTCTAGGTTGCTCGAATCTCATCTTCAAATATTGATTATCAGGGCTTGTAGCCTCATGGAAGGCAATTCATCAATCCCAGATTTCCCCAAAGTCAGGCTCTGCAACTCTTCCCGGTACCAAATTCCCTCATTTAAGACTTATTTGCAAAGAGACAACAGTATGCTATCTGCGCAGTTGTTTATCCACAACCTTCTTGAGTCCATAATGTGAGGATATAGTCTTCTAATACTTTTTTTGTAATTGTTCTCTTTCTTATTTTTTTTTTTTCCTTTTTTCACTGCCAATACCCCTGCCCCCCGCCAGTCTAGTAGTTTTAAAGTTGTGCGTTTCAGGTTCAAGTCTGTAATCCAACTGAGCTTCTGTGTGTGCTGCATGTGTGCATCAAAAGAACACGCTTCTAGAAGCAGAAAGCAGGCAGTGCGACTGTTGGGTGGTTGGCGGGGGAGGGGGAGGGGAGCTGCTGCTCAGAGAGGGCGCCCGAGGGAGGCAGGAGATGCCGGGCTGCCCGCCGCAAGCCCGCAGGCTCCAAGGAGGCGGAACCCACGTGCACCATGAGCCTTTTGAGACAGGCCCAAGCCCACCCAGCTGGGTGCTAACCTCGCATCCGCCAGGCTTGCAGGTTCCACCAGGACTAGGGGAAGCCTAAGGCCAAGGAGGGCAAGGTCTAGGGTCTGGACCTGAGAACTGGTTCTGCCACTTGTGATCGCAGCGCTTATGCTGGAAAGGAGGGCAGGAAGCATATCGCAACGTGTGTCCGGACGATGACCCAGAACGGGGGAGTTGTGGTCACCCACGGACTCTGGGTCTGCATATGGAGGCCCCCAGGGTGCAATTCCAGGAGCAGAAGGCAAAGCCACAGAGGCCAAAGTGCACCTCGCCGATGCTTCCCAGGGGCATTTCCCCAAATATGGGGAGCAGTCCCTCCTCTGGGCTAGGGACTTTGTTTCCTCCATTGTCATCACTGACTGTGAGCAGACTCTAGTCTATGCAGACTAATGAGGAGTTATCAAAATGAGCTCCAAACTCCGGATTTGAGTTAAGGATCATAAATTAACACAGAGAAATATGACTTTAGCAATAAGTGACTGTTTGAAGCCCAAGTTGCCTTAAAACACGGAATTTCAGTCTTTCAGCTCCTCTGCTAATCTAGTGACTAAGAACAGGATCTCACTGGAGCTCAAAGATGTGGGGCACTGGGAATACTCTGGGTCTGTCTGCTCACGGCTGATTGCCTGATCCCAGTTTTATTATACAGCTTAAATACAGACCAGAAGAGGAGTTTGGGGCTTGACACCTGACATCTTAACACCAGTTCCTGTTTCTTGAGGAAGGAAGAGGTAAAATAAATCAGCATTTACTGTGTCCTTCTCCATCCCCGGAAGTCTTCATGAAGACCCTCTCAGGTAAGGATTGACAGGGAGTGGCTTGGTTTACTATTCGACTTTGTCCTTCAGTCACTTTGTTTATGTCCTGCATGTAAACTATTATGCATTGACAGAAGCATTCTAATTCTTATGCAGAATGACTAGACCTGCTGCAGAATGACTATATTGTGCCTCCCTTGGGCACCCCTGTCTGCGCAGCACCCCCCACCCCCAACTGCCCAACCGCCTCTCTCCTGGCATTCTGCTTCTAGAAGCATGTTCTTTTGATGCAGAGATGCAGCACACACAGAATCCCAGCTGGATTACAGACTTGAACCTGAAGACCTTATGCAGAATGACTATTTATGAACCCCTAAGCTTAGTACTAAAGCAGGTACTTACTCCTCAGAGAAGGCCCTGGGGGAGGTTGATACATGCATTCCCCAGTGCTCCTGCTGCTCTAGAAGTGCCTGAAATGCCTCTCTGGGAAAGGCCTTCAGATTAGCCTCATGGCCCACGTGGGAATTCAGGCCTATTTTTCTGTTAGAACATCTCATTTCGCTCTGAAAATTTTATTATCCAGTTTATTCACCAGACATGAGTACAGACATCTCATATTTTCAAAATAATCCCATTCTCTAATACTAATTTGCCACCAAGAGTATATTCCAAAGTGTTTGCAATAGGCTAGAAAGTCTTTCCAAAGAGGGGAGTCCTGCACCATGTTGTGCAGTGACAGCAGGGTTGGCATAATATGTTTACCCAGATACCTACCACTTTTTAAAAATTTTTTATTGTGCTTTATTTGAAACTTTACAGAGCAAATTACTTTCTTGTTCAGCCATTTATACACAATTGTTTTGTGACATTGGTGGCAATATTCATGATGTGTCCATATTCTCTTCTATGCTCCGGTTCCCCGTTTCCATCCGCCATGATTCCTGTTCCGTCCTGCCCTCTTTTCTGTGCTTTTGGGCAGGTTTTGTACTTTTGGTCTCATACACACGATTGAACTAAGAAACACTTTCTTCACGTGTGTTATTGTTTGTTTTATAGACCTGTCTAATCTTTGGCTGATCGGCAAACTTCAGAAGGTACTTTCGACTTTGTTGCTTTCCATAACTCCTGAATTCCAAGTCTACCACCTGAAGAACTTCCTTAGTGTTTCATTTAGAACAAGTCTGGTGGCGATGAATTCTCTTAAGCGTCCTTCACCTGAGAATGTCAATATTTTTCCTTTACTCATGAAAGAAATAACAGCCTATAGAACACTGGGTTAATGTTTCTTTTCTTTCAGTGTTGAAAAAATGTTGTTTTCACAGCCTTTTGGCCTCCATGGCTACAGATGATGAATACAGAGTCATTCCAATTGTTTCTCCTGTGTGAGATGACTTGTTTTCTCTCTAGCTTCTTTGAAGATATTTTCTTGGTCCTTGTTATTCCACAATTGACAGTGAGGCATTTGGGCGTAAAATTATGTGAGTTGAACTTGTTGGAGTTTGCATAGCTTCTTGAATCTGTAAGTTTATGTCTTTCAACAAATTGGGAAAGTGTTCAGCCAGTATTTCTTCAGATACTTTTTTCTACACCACATATTTTCTCTACACCTTATGGAATTCCAATAAATAAATGTTAGATATTTTTGGATTTTTTTGAGGCTCTGTTCATTTTTTTTTTCAATATTTGTCCTCTGTTTTCAGATTGGATATTTTCAATTGAACTATTTTCATCTCATTGATCCTTTTGTCTGTCAACAGCATTCCGCTGATCAAGTGAATTTTTTATCTCTATTTTTCCTGTCTAAAATTTTCATTTGTGAATGGTTTCTATGTATTTTTCTATTTTTCTAAGGTGTGCCTGTTACTTCTTTGAGTGTGGTTAAAGTAGCTTTTTAAAGTTTTTGTCTATGATTCCAAGACTATGTCTTACTTCAATCTTACAGAAAATGTTGATGTTCTTTGTTTTAGCAATCACTTGGCCCAGTTATGTTCAGGCTGCAGGTTCTTTCCCAACTTCTGGATGCTGTGGCTCAGATGTCAGTTCAGATTTTGAAGACTTTGCAATGACATTTGGATGTAATCTATGGGAGTGTCACTCAGTCTGGGACCTTGTTGGTGTTCTAACCCATAATGCAGTTCTCAAAGGATTGATCTACTTCTTAGGGTCAGAGCAAAGCATATGCAACTATGGGAGTGGAGGGGGGTATGAAAAACAACTTTATGGTATCCCTCTCTTGAGCCGCCTGGTCTCTGTCTCTCTGAGGCTCTCTGATGTCTGAGCAGCTACCTTCCTGGTCCACTGGCAAGAATGTTGGGGCTTTAATCTCTTCATTCTGCCGTGCAATTAAGTGACTGGGTCTGCCTATGAGGCCAAATAACGGTAAGATGGAGAAAATGTAACAGAGATTCCTCTATATTATTTGGTCCTTATATACTTAGGTCAGAGAGAAGGCACACTGTTTCTGGTGATACTTCCAAACAGGTATGGAGAAAAAGGCATTAACAGGTCGATAGCTGCATACTAGGTGTTACAAATTAAACTCTGTCTTCCCAAAATGTATATATCAGCTTGAATAGGCCATGCTTCCCAGTATTGTGCGATTATCCACCATTTTGTCAGCTGGTGTGATTTTCCAATGTATTGTAAATCCTACCTCTATGATGTTAATGAGCGAAGATTTGAAGCAGTTATGTTAAGGAGGCAGGGCTCAATCTACAAGATTAAGTTGTGTTTTAAGTCAGTCTCTTTTGAGATATAAAAGAGAAAAGAGCAGAGAGACAGGGGGACCTCAGTACCACCAAGAAAGAAGTGTCAGGAGCAGTGCACACTTTGGACCTAGGGTCCCTGTGCTGAGAACCTTCTTGTCCAGGGGAAGATTGGTGACAAAGACCTTCCCCTAGGAGTGACAGAGAGAAAAAGTCTTCCCCTGGAATTGGCACCCTGAATTTGGACTTATAGAGCCTCCTGGACTGTGAGGGAATAATTTTCTTTGTTAAAGTCATCCATTTGTGGTATTTCTGTTACAGGAGCACTAGATATCTAAGACACTAGGTACCAGGAGATGTACATTTCCCAGCTCTTTCACTCCCAGGGCCACTATGACTAAGTAGCCATTGCCATAAATCCATGTGAGCAGACTATTCTGATTACTGCTTTGACTCTACTGTCTGTTATGGTAACCACACACACCTTGTCTTTGTTGATTGAGTGCCACCACTTGGCTGCTACCACCACGGGGTCCAGTCAACTGCATTGTAGTTAGGTGTCTTAATTCAGTTAGGGCAGTTCTCACTGTGGACTCTTACTTACATAAAATAGCAACCACAGAAGTCTTCAATAATGCTGGGGCTTGCTTCCCAAATTTGTACCTCACCGCTATGGTACAAAGAGAGCCCTCTGGGCACTCCGTGTGTGGATCTGTGGGTCCAGCCTAATAAATCCATTCTAACCTGCCAGTTTCCCTCAGCCTTTGGTTACCTTCTCCTACAGTATACAATGGCAGATCTGCCATTTCCACTTGATTTATTATAGGCCACCACTTAATCCATGCTTCAGTAAACCAACCAAATAAACTATGAGATCCTTTTCTAACCTCTGAAGCTGAAACACTGAATGAAGAATCTATGCTTCCTGGGTCTATATCAATAAACTCAGACTAATCCACCTTTATGTTGCTTGCACCATTATCCCACACCCATAATAGCCATTCCCACACATATTCACCAGGTTTCTGTAAGTATGTATGTATGTATTAGAAAAATCAAGCAGTTCTTTTGGAGTTTAGCATACTTTCTCCTGGGTCATACTTCATAGTTCACCTTTTGGGGCTTGTTGGGACTGAAGTCTAGGTATAGGTCTAGAAGCAAAAATGGGCAGTGGCAGTGGGATGTTCAGCCGTGTCTTATAAGACATCTGCCTAAGGTGATGCCCCAGGCAATGCCCCAGATACCACCCCAGGAGATAACTCAAACAAGACACTTCAGGCACAGCTGAGGGTAATCTCATTAGATGGAGGTGGAAGGGATAATTGTTTTACTGGGAAGGGTGCCTTAGCAGGCAAAGTTAGAGAATCTCTTCAGATGGGAGTAAGAGGTCTGGTTCTGTTAGGAAGAGTGATTCAACAGAAATTGGAGGTTCATTGTCCCCCACTTCCTGACTGTCTGCCCATATGTCCTCATCCCGAGTTTCAGGATCCCATTTCTTCCCAATCAGTGCCCTCACTCTAACTTCAGACACCATTTGAGGCTGGATATTCAATTGGCGCTTTAATTCAGTCACTCTTATGATAAGAATCTGAGTTTATTTTTGGCAGCATTAGCCTTGTTACTATAAGAAATATGGTTTTCTTTCTGGGCACAAGTGGCAGCTTTCAGATCTTGTATGTGGTGCTTCAGCTTTGAGCCCATTTCTTTCATTCACCAGTGTGACTAGCAAAAGCAGGACTAACCAAGCAGCTTCCTTATTATTCTTATTCTGACAAAATTATAGAAAAGTATCAAATATGTAATCAGGCAGAGCCTTGTCTCTCACAAATATTTGATCCAGTGGTAGTAGTATTTTGCGTATTTCTATTGTCACCTCCCACCATGGATTAGCAATAGCCTGTTTACTACTGGAGACAGTCATCAGTGCCTTTAAGACTAGCCAGACTTGAGAATCAATTCAGAAAACTCATCCTTAAGATTTGGTTCCTCTAGAACCACAGTAGGTACCAAATGTCTTAGCCTGGGATCTCTAGAGATGCAAAACTAGTGAAGAGAATATATATATATATATGGAAACCCTAGTCGCATAATGGTTAATAGCTATAGCTGCTAACCAAAAGGTTAGCAGTTCGAATCCACCAGGCGCTCCTTGGGAACTCTGTGGGGCAGTTCTACTTTGTCCTGTAGGGTCACTATGAGTTGGAAACGACTCGATGGCAATAGGTATATATATATACACACACACACATACACACATACATATATATATGCATACATATGTTAGTTGTGGCTGTTAGATGCCATCGATCCTGTGTAAAACAGAATGAAACACCGCCTGATCCTGAACCATCCTCACAATCATTGCTATGTTTGAGCCCATTCTTGCAGCCAGTGTGTCAGTTCATGTTGTTGAGCGCCTTCCTCTTTTTTTCTGACCCTCAGCTTTTCCAAGCATGATGAGCCTCTCCTGGGACAGGTCCCTCCTGAAAATATGTCCAAGGCACGTGAGATGAAGTCTCGCCATCCTTGCTTCTAAGGTGCATTCTTGGTGTACTTCTTCCAAGATGGTTTTGTTTATTCTTCTGGCAGTCCATGGTATATTCAGTATTCTTTGCCAACACCATATTTTAAATGAATCAGTTCTTCCGTTTTCCGTATTCATTGTCTAACTTGCTCAAGCATGTGAGGTGATAGAAAATATCATGGCTTTGCTCAGGCACACCTTAGTCCTCAAAGTGACATCTTTCTTTCTCAACACTTTAAGGAGGTCTTTTGCAACAGATTTGCCCAATGCAATACATTGTTTGAATTCTTGACTGCTGCTTCTGTGGGCATTGATTATGGATTCAAGTTAAATGAAATGCTTGATGACTTCAGTATTTTCTCTGTTTATCATGGTGTTGCTTACTGGTCCAGTTGTGAGAATTTTTGTTTTCTTTATGTTGAGGTGTAATCCATACTGAAGGCTGTAGTGGTTGCTCTTCATCAGTAACTGCTTCAAGTCCTCTTTACTTTCAGCAAGCAAGGTCGTATCAGCTGCATATCATAGGTTGTTAGTGAATCTTTCTCCAAAACTAATGCCATGTTCTTGTTCTTCGAAACCAGCTTCTCAGAATGTTTGCTCAGCATACAGATTGAGTAAGTATGGTGAAAGGATACCACCATGACACATAACTTTCTGATTTTAAACCACACAGTATCCCCTTGCCCTACTCAAATGACTGCCTCTTGGTCTACGTAGATATTCCGCATGAATACAGTTAAGTGTTCTGGAATTCCCATTCTTTGCTAAGCTATCCATAATTTGTCATGAGCCACACAGTTGAGTGTGCTTCTATAGGAAACAAAAACAGGTAAACATCTTACTGATATACTCTACTTTCAGCCAAGATCCATCAGACATCAGAAATGATATCCCACATTCCATGTCTTCCTCTGAATCCAGCTTGAATTTTTGGTAGTTGCCTGTCTGTGTACTGCTGCAACTGTTTTTAAATTATATTCAGCAAAATTTTTCTTGCGTGGGATGTTAATGACATTACATTGCTCGATAATTTCCACATTGCGTTGGACCACCTCTCTTTGAAATGGGTACACATATAGATCTCTTTCAGTCATTTGGTCAGGTAGCTGTCTTCCAAATATATTGGAATAGTCAAGTGAGTGCCTCCAGCACTGCGTCCCTGTGTTGAAACATCTCATTTGGTACTCCATCAGTTCCTGGAGCCGTGTTTTTTGCCAATGCCTTCAGTGCAGCTTGGAGTTCTTCCTTCAGTACCATCAGCTCTTGATCCAATGCTACCTCCTGAAATGGTTGAATGTCGACCAGTTCTTTTTGGTGTATTGAGTCTGTGTATTCCTTCCGTCTTCTTTTGATGTTTCCTGTGTTGTTCGATATTTTGCCCATAGAATCCTTCCTTCAGTATTGCACCTAGAGGCTTGAATATTTCCTTCAGTTCTTTCGGCTTGAGAAATGCCAGGTGTTTTCTTCCCTTTTGGTTTTCTAACTCCAGATCTGTTCACATTATATTATCATACTTTGTCTTCTCCAGCTTCCCTTTCAGGTATTCTGTTGAGCTCTTTTACTTTATTTTTCCTTCCATTCTCTTTAGGTACTGTACATTCAAGAGCAAGATTCAGAGTCTCTTGTGACATCCTCTTTGGTCTTTGCTTTCTTTCCTGTCTTTCTAATGACTTTTTGTTTTTTTCATATATAATGTCCTTGTTATCATCCCACAACTAATCTGGTCTTCGATCATTAGTGTGCAGTGCATCAAATCTATTCTTGAGATGGTCTCTAAATTCAGGTTTGATATACTCAAGGGCATACTTTGACTCATGGACTTGTTTTAATTTTCTTCAGCTTCTACTTGAACGTGAATATGAGCAACTGATCATCTGTTCTGCAGTCAGCCCCTGGCCTGATTCTGACTCATGGTATTGACCTTCTCCATCATCACCTTCCACAAATTTGATTCCTATCTATTCTGCCTGGAATGGTTCACGAGTATAGTCACCATTTATGTTCCTGACGAAAGGTATGTGCAATGAATAAGTCATTGGTCTTGCCAAATTCTATCAGGTAAGCTTCATTGTCATTTCTATCATCAATACCTTATTTTCCAACTGCTGATTTGTCTGCTTTGTTTTCAACTTCGCATTCTAATTACGTAATTATCAGTACATCTTGATTGATGAATGCATCACGTTTGATCAGTTTCAAACTGCGGAACTTGGTAAAAACCTTCAACTTCTTCATCTTTCACATTCATAATGTGTGTGTAAATTTGAATAATAGTCTTATTAACTGGTCTTCCTGGTAGGCCTGTGAATATTATCCTATTGTTCGTAGTGTTCTACTTCAGAAAAGATCTTGAAATGTTCTTTTTATCGATGAATATGATGCCGTTCTCTTTAGTATCTCAATCCTGGCATAGTAGAACATATCATTGTCTAGTTTAAAAGGTCCAAAACCAAGCTATTTCAGCTAACTAATGCCTTGGATTACTGACCTTTATGCATTCCATTTCATTTTTGATGACTTCCAATTTCCCTAGATTCATACTTCCTTCATTCCACGTTCTGATTATTAAAGGATATTTGCATCAGTTTCTTCTCATTATGAGTTGTGCCCCATCAGGAAACGTCATTAAAGTGGGATCTACTTTGAGGAGGTAGCTCTTCCCCACTTGTATTTTGAGTGCCTTCCAACCTAAGGGGTTATCCTCTGTCATTCCATCAGACAGTGTTCCAGTACTATTTGTAAGATTTCACTGGCCAGTTGTTTTTAGAAATAGGTCACTAGGTCCTTTTTCCTAGTCTGTCTAAATCCAGAGCTCCACTCAAACCAGTCTACCATCGGTGAAC
The DNA here is from genome assembly GCF_030014295.1 of Loxodonta africana. Classification (NCBI taxonomy): domain Eukaryota; kingdom Metazoa; phylum Chordata; class Mammalia; order Proboscidea; family Elephantidae; genus Loxodonta; species Loxodonta africana. The sequence goes on from NW_026974832.1 coordinate 502,917, forward strand.
CTGGTGGTATTTGAAATACCGGTGGCATAGCTTCTAACATCACAGCAACATGCAAGCCACCACACTACAACAAACTGACAGAAGAGTGGTGGGAGTTAAAAATAAGAAGAACCAAAAAGAGTGCTTCTTCCATGTCTGCTGATTTAGAGGAACCATGAAAAATTGTCAAGTGAAGAGTGATTCAGAGAAAAACATGGGTAGAATGTGACCTAATTTCCATAAAAACAAACAAATGAATGTACTTACATGTGTCCCGGCAAAAAGAAGTATGTAAAAGGGTACATATGTATCTTTGGACACTGGACACTTTGGGGGAGCAGGTACAATATACTTATGTGGGGATGGCTCTTATTATAACTTCTGTATACAAATATCTGTTGTTAAATGTGTTATAAGAATGTAAAACCTTTTAAAGTTTAATAACATCATACGTGTATGTGTGTGTATTTGAAACTTTTTTTTTTTTTTTACTATTTTATATATGTGTTTTTTAGTTATCTAGTGTGGCTATAGCAGAGATAGCACAAGTGGATGGCTTTAACAAACAGAAACTTATTCTCTCACAGTTTAAGAAGCAAGAAGTTTGAAGTCAGGGCGCCAGCTCTCAGAGAAAGCTTTCTCTCTTTGTGGCTCTGGGGGAAAGTCCTTGTCATCCATCTTCCCCTGGCCTAGGAAATTCTCAGCGCCTGGACGCTGGGTCAAAAGGACATGCTCCACTCCAGGCACTTCTTCCTTGGTGGTATGAGGTCCCTCTCATTTCTGCTCACTTTTCTCTTTGTATCTCAAAAGAGACTGACTCAAGACTCACCCTAATCCTGCAGATTGTGTCCTCCCTCATTAACCTAACTGCCTCTAATCCTGCCTCATTAACATCACAGAGGTTAGAATTTACAACACATAAGTAATCACATCAGATCACAAAATGCAGGACAACCACACAATACTGGGAATCATGGCCTGGCCAGGTTGACACACATTTTGGGGGACACTATTCAATCCATAACAATAGAGAAAACACTGTCTTCAATGCCAGATTCAGAGACTTTTATCCATCTATGAAGGGCAAACACAGAAATTGAACAAAATTCAGACCAGCGAATTATTGCTTGCTCTTGTAACTAATGACTTCTTCTGGTCTCTATGCCTCGAAATGGCCAAAAAGAATTCTGAGGATTAATTCAGTTATTGCTAAAACATCTACTGAATTTGCATGTCTACAGGTAAGGAAGAATGCTTGACACCGTGTGTGATTCATTAAGTAACACAGGGACTCTTAGACTATTGTTCTCCTTCTCTGATATGCCACTATCACCTTCTCCCCTTGTTGCTCTCCTGAAAAACCCACACTTGTATATTCTAGGCTTTTTTTCAGGATTGAATTTGCAGGAAGTTAAAGATATATCTTTGAAAGATAAAGAAGACTTTGGCCACATTGTCTTTAGACAGTCGAACTTCCCAGCCAGCCTCTGTGCAGGATGGGAATTCACAATCCCTCCTACTCAGTACCTCTGAGCAGGACGGGATTTCTGTTTCATTATCAGGCGACTGTGGAATTCACCCCTCTTCAGAAAACTTACTTTCCTTTGCCTCAAACTGTCCCTCTCAGGATCTGTCACGGTCACTCTGAGAAATTCACATGGGCAGCCTGTATGGAAGTGCCCATCCTAGAGGCCCTGCCCTCCCTTCCTTGCTCCACAGGGCTTCCTCTGACACTTGGGGTCGCATCTCCCAGGGAGTACACACCTCTGGCACTTCCAGGGATTCCCAGGCCCTGGGATACTGTGGATGGGACTTGGAACTCAATCTGTTTCTTCCCATCCTCACCTTTGGTTATCTGTGTTCTGTCTTCACCAGATTTAGGAGGCCTTGTCTTCTCTTTGCTCGTTTCATCTCAGTCAGGCTTTTCTATTCCAACTCTCTGATCTCAGAACAGATCAGGTTAGACCACAGAAAAGAGAGAGACCAAGCAAACATCACTGATCTGTGCAGAAGCTGCTGAGAAGGGATTTGATTCTCATTGGTTTAGGGTTTTATGCCCACTGCTCACCGGCAGGCAGGTTCCCCCCAGAGTCTGGCTTCTGTCTGGTACCTTGTACTACAAAGAACTCAGTGACCAGCCCACCTTCACAATCACACCTCCCTTAGAGCTATCTTTGCAGAGGCTCTTTGTCATACTTCCATGTCCCACTGAAATCCTATTTCTCTTTCCTTACAAACATTATGCTCATTCTCAGGGCCCTGAGACCTCATCTGCAGATGAGTCTTGTCCTCTTCTCTCCTTGGTGGGGGAAGCTTTTGAGTGGACCTCATGTCTTCGGACAGCTATCCTGGGGCTTCTTCCACCCTGGTGCCGTAGGGCTGCATCTCTCTTTGTACTAGAAGGGGTGTGGAAGGGGCACAAGGCTAAAAGAGGATGGATTTTCCAGGTGAGGTGGGTTTAAGAAGCTTGAATGAACTTCTTCCCTGAAGAGTGCATATTTTGCAGTCCAGACATCCTGCTTCTCTCAGTCTAAGAGTCCTAGCACGTCTTCAGGTGCTTTCTCCTTTGACCTTGAGGCCATGCCTGCACCCTCTGCAGCCAGGTCTCCCACATGTGTAGCAGCACCAGTAGGTGTGGTAGCCTCTTCAGCCCCTGTCTCCTCCTCCAGATGCTCCTGGAGGTGCCTGGCTTTTCTTGCCAGGACTCCAGGATGCTGACCAGGGACTCAGTGTTGGTTAAAGGATGTCGGCCAGTGACCACGTGTCCTCATTTCCTTTGAAGGCTTAGGCTAGTTGCCTGGGCAGAAGACAGCCAAGGTCAGTCTGAGCCTAGACACCTAGTGACCGACCTGTGACACTGCAGCGAGTGATAGATGTTAATTTCCATACTCAGGTATCCGCAGGTGGTGGATTCAGAGTGGTCGGAGGAGAAGTGTAACTAGAGATAACACACTCATGAGGGCACGGGCCAAAGGTCAGGGAAAATAGCTGAGGTCGTGGAGCTCTAGCGGAGCCAGTCTAGGGCACAGGCCTCCCTCCTGTATGTGGCAAAGAGGCGATCCATGTGCCGCCTTCTGCAGACTCTGGACTGCTGGGGCCCTGGTTGCCCAGAATTCGGCCTTGTCTTTGGAGAAGTGACGCGCATGCAGTGTGCCACCGGGGGCTGTGGCCCAGCAGAAGCAAAATCTTGACAATGGGGGCTTCTGTTGACTTTGCCTGTGCTCTCCTTTGGCTGAGTGACATCGTGTGTTTCCTAGCAGGTGAAGGCATTCGTGCAGAGAGGCGATTTCCATGCGTGCAGCAAAGTGTGTGCTGAGATGATGAGTCGCTGGAGACCAGGGTGGACTCTTCAGACCCAGGATAGGCCTCTGGCAGGTATGTGTCAATGTTTTCTGCCCATGGCACTCACCCGGGTATTTGCATAGAATGTCATCAGCGGAATTAGTAGTCTCCGGAGAGGCTGCCACATGTCAACAAGCTTCACCTGGCCAGAGTACACCCGTGATGTAGCTCCCCAATCAGTCACCTTCCCCCTTTGCTCTTTCGTCTCTAGGCACTCTATCAGGCACTCCAAGCTGGGAAGTGACTCAGGGAGAGAAGGAAGAGATTTCAGAGAATGAACACATATAGAGAGAGAGGCAAGAGATGCTGAGTGAGGATGTCTTGCGTACTGATATCCTGAGGAAAGTGGGAAAATTGGACCCTGGCCTGCTCTGCCAATGCCGTGAAGCAGTCCGCACCAGGGGCTCCCTTGTGCCTGCGTAGCCTTTCCCAGGGTGTGCTCAAATCCTGTGACCACTAGGTGTCCTAGGTCACAATGGAGGACCCTGTGTCATCTGCCTGGCGGACTGGATCTCTGCCATTGGCTGAGTCTTGTCACCAGGCCCATCATAAGCTCTGCCCACTCTTCCGGTGGGGAGACTCTTTCCATGGTGATGGCAAAGAAACCTTAGTCCCGCCCACCTGGCCTTGACTTCACCTACCTGGCCTGCTGACCCTCACTCAGACCTCTGTGTCGATCAAAATGAATGTTCACCAGTGGCCCGGTGTCAGCATCTGGTATAAAGGATTTGGGACCTTGCCTGAGGCAGAAGGCAGCCTAGGTCTGCGGGTACCTGGAAGTCTAGTGACTTGTGACGCTGCTGCCAGTGAGAAATGGTGACTCCCACACTCACATATCCCCTGGTGGCAGAATGATAGTGATGGGTGGAGAAACATCGCTCCGGAGCACTCGCGCAGTGGGGCACCGGCCAGAGGCCAGGGCCAGTAGTGGACGTCGCGGAGCTGAATGGCGAGCCAGTGAAGGGCCCAAGGATTTCTCCAATGAGGCAAAATGCAGATCAAGCCAAGGAACATAAAGATAAAGCAGCTGAAGAAATTAAAAAGGTTACTCAAGAACATAGTTAAAAATTTAATAAGCTGCAAGAAACCATAGAGAGACTGCAATCAGAGATTCAGAAGATTAACAATAAAATTACAGAGTTAGAAAACTCAATAGAAAGTAAGAAGAGCACAACTGAGGAATTGGAAGGCAGAATTACTGAGATTGAAGATGAAACTCTTGGGACTAATATATTTGAAGAGAAAGCAGATAAAAGAAATTTAAATGAAGAAATCCAAAGAATCATGTGGGACTTTATCAAGAGAAATAACTATGAGTGATTTCAGTACCAGAACAGGGAGGGCTAACAGAAAATACAAAGGGAACTGTTGAAGATTTGTTGGCAGAAAACTTCCATGATATCATGAAAGATGCTCATCGAATTCCACATAAGGTAGATCTCAAAAGAAAGTGACCGAGACACATAATAATCAAACTTGCCAAAATCAAATATAAAGAGAATTTTAAGAGAGGCTAGGGATAAAGGAAGTCACCAACAAAGGAGAGTAAATAATAAAAAACTTGGACTACTCAGCAGAAATCATGCAGGCAAGAAGGCAAAGGGATGACTTACACAAAATATTGAAGGAAAAAAATTGCCAGCCAGGAATCAAACCATAACCCTGGCCCTCTGGCCTTCGGGCCCTCTGGCCTTAGCCCTCTAACTCTAGCCCCTAAGCCCTGAGCCCCAAAGCCCCTAAGACCCTAAGCCCTTAGGTCCTAACCCCCAAGGCCCTAAACTCTAACCCTAACCCAAACCGTAACCCCTATAGCCTAAACTCTACAACCTAAACACCTACACCCCAAAACACTACACATCAAAACCCTACACACTAAACCCTATACTCTAAGCCTCAAACCCTAAACCCAAACCTCAAATCCCAAACCCTAAACCTAACCGTAAACCCTAAACCCTAACACCTAACCCTAACCCCTAACCACCCTAACCCTAATGACCCTAACCCTAACCCTCGAACCCTAACCCTCTAACGCTAACATGAAACCCTAATCCGAAACCCTAACCCTCTAACTCTAACCTCTAACCCTCTAACCCTAGCCCTAATCCTAACCCCAACCTCCAAACCTAACCCCAAACCCTAAACCTCAAATCCCTAGCCCTAAACCTAAGAATGAGCCTAAGCCTAACCCTATCACTTAACTCTAAACCCTAAACCATAACACTTAAAACCCTAACACGCAAAACCCTAACACCCTTAGCCCTAACACATTTAACCCTAACACCCTAAACGCCACAACCCTAAACACTAACACCCTTAACCCCAACCCCTAACCCCTAAACCCTAAACTTAAACACTAAACCGTCTAACCCTCTAACCCTAATACCCTAAACCCTAACCCCAGCCCCCAGCCTTAACGCTCACTCTAAGCCTTAAACCTTAAGCCCTAAACCCTAGGCTCTAAGCCCTAAACTCTAAATCCTAAAACCCTAAACTCTAAGCCCTAAGCCTAACCCTCTAATCCTAAACCCTAAAACCTTACCCCAAACCCATCCCAAACCCCTAAACCTGAACCCCTAAGCCCTAGCCCTAACCCCTAACCCTAATCCTCTAACCCTAACTCTCTAACCCTAACCACAACACCAACCCCAACCTCTGAACCCTAACCCCCTAACCCCAAGCTTCTGAACCCTAAGCCTAAACCCTCTAACCCTAAACCCTAACCTTCACCCCCTCACACCCTCACCTTCTCACTCCCTCACTCTATAATCTTCTCAACTTCTAACCCCCTCACCTTCTAACCCCTCACCCTCTAACTCCCTCAATCTCTAACCCCCAACCCTCTAGACCCCAACCCTCTAACACCGACCCTCTAACCCCAAACCACATATCCCAAACAAACCCAACACCAACGCCAATCCTAAACCTAAACCCTAACCCCTAAAACCTAACCCAAACCCTAACGACTAAACCCCAAAACCCTAAACCCCAAACTGCAACCCCTAACACCTAACCTGTAACTCCAAACTCTAACCTCAAACCCTAAACCTAACCCAAACACCTAACCCCAACCAAAAAACCCTAACCCTAAACTCTAACCCCAAACCCTAACGACCCTAACTCTAACAACCCTAACCCCAACATCCCTAACCCCAAACCCTAACCCTTTTTGTTAGCAGCAGTAGCACTTAACCACTAGCCACCAGGGTTTCCATGAGCAGTCACAGGAATAGACACATGCACACCCGTGTTCACTGCAACATTATTCACAGTAGCAAAAAGATGGAAACAACCTAAGTGCTCGTCCACAGAGGAACGGATAAACAAACTACGGTACATACACACAGTGGAACACTACACGACAATAAAGACCAATGATGAATCTCCGAAACATCTCACACCATGGATGAATCTGGGGCGCATCACACTAAGTCAATCACAAAACGACATATACAGTAAGAGACCACTATCATAAAAACTCCTGAAAACATTTATGCACAGAAACAATCCTTGATGTTCACCAGGGAGACGAAGAGCGGGTAGAGAAAAGCCAACTAAACAATAACCAAAAAAACCAAACCCACTGCTGTCGAGTCAATTCCAGCTCATAGTGACCCTACAGGACAGATTAGAACTGCCCCATAGAGTTTCCAAGGAGTGCCTGGTGGATTCGAACTGCAGACCTTTGGTTAGCACCGGTGGCTCTTAACCACTACGCCATCAGGGTTTCCAACCAAACAACAGATCGGTGGTAACTCTGGCAAAGGAAAGACGGTACACAAGACTGGGGAATCAATCTCAGCCTCACTCTAACCCTAACCCTAAACCAATTGTGCCCGAGCCTAGTAACCCCAGCCCTAACCCCAACCCCCAACCACCTAAAACCTATACCCCTAAACCTAACTCCCAAACCTCTAACCCCCCAACCTGAACCCCTAACACCAAACCCTAACCCCTAACCCTAATCCTCTAACCCTTCTGCATCTCTGGGCCTCTCGACTCTCCGTCTATTTTCTTCCTCCAAATCCTACTAACACTCAGTGGAATTTTGAAGTTTGAGCTGTGCTTTGCTTCTTGTTGTCTCCATCGGTCCCATCAAGGCACTGCATCATTTGCTCTGCTTCACTGTTCAGTTCCAAAACCATGCCTTAGAATTGCCTGACACTGAACTTCAGCGATTCGGTGCAAGGCCGTGAGAGGGCGCGCTCACCGCCGGTTCTGTTCTGCCCACCAGACCCTCTGAGCATGGGAACCTCCTGGACCTAAGCCGGGACTGACCTGGGTACTGCTGCAGTGGCGACAGCAGAAGCTTTTCTTCCCGAGGGACCCAAGGCCCCAGGGTGCTCTCTCAATACTCCCATTAATGCTATGATTATCCTAACCCACTCCTTCTGCGCGCCCTAGTGGGTCCTCTACCAGGCCCAGCCTTCATGACCCGCACCCCCCCGCCGTGGTCACGTAGAGGAACCTGCAGGGCTGCACCCTCCCTGCCCAAGCTCTGCCCCTCCATACCCTGATGCCCTGCAGGCCTCTACTAGGTCCCCGCCCAGGGGAGAGTTGTCGCCCCGCACGGGTGGGGGGACACGAGGGAACATTCGGAAACCACCCCCAGGCACGAAGCCGACTGCCCGATTGCCGGTATTGAGACCATGTGAGCAGGGCTGCCCCGCCAACTGGAGCCTGCAGGACATCACTCACGTTTGTCAGCTTCTCACCGCCCTCTGGGCTCGGGGTCCCAGAGCAGCCAATCCCCCGGGGGGGGGGGGCGGTCCGTCCGCAGGTGCTGGAAGATCGGGTTGGTGCCCATGGCCGGAGCACTTAAAACCCTTAGAAACCCTCATAAACCGTCAGCTCCAGACCTTCAAATGTCAGCCTGAGAGACACTTAATCTCCAACCTAAAAAAAAAAACAAAACACACCCGTTGCCATCCAGTCAATTCTGACTCATAGCGACCCTACAGGACAGAGTAGAACTGCCCCACAGTTTCCAAGGAGCACCTGGTGGATTCAAACTGCCAACCTTTTGACTAGCAGCCTTAGCACGTAACCACTATGCCACCAGGGTAACCCACTAAACCTACTGCCACCAGGGTAGAGGCTCCAAATCCCGCCAGTGTGAGGAACCCTCAAATCCCCTCAGCACCAGAGACCGCGTCCACAGCGACCGGTACACAGCGCTGCACAAATGCTCAAGTTAACAAACAACATGGTTGCTCAGGACCCCTTCCTGCTACCCCCAACCCGCCACCCAGAGGGGGAGCGGGACCCGGCATCCACACTGTTAACACACACTGAATCGCTGCTTCCACAAGGAGTAGGGTCCCCGCCGTGCTCCACAGATTCCCAGGACCCCTACCTTTCCCGGTGGGGCCGCGGCGAGGCCCCAGCCCCGAGAGTAGACCGGCCGGGCGCGGGCGCGGGGTGCCTCAGCCTCCCAGGCACAGCGCCCAAGACAGTAAGGGGCAGCAGGGCCTTGGGCGGGGGATCCCTCTGTCCCCTGTCCGTGGCACCCTACGGAGTCTGGTGGGGGTAGGAGGAGGAATGGGGGCGAGTGCCCCGCCCTCAGTCTGGAATCTCACCGCCCCGGGCGAACTCTGGGCCTTGGTTCCCCCCCGGCACAGGGAGCAGGTGGGGGGCGGGGTGGGCAGGCCCCCATCCTCCAGCTTGACCCGCAAACCCGCCCCGGGCAGAGTAGGGACCTGGGTGCAGCCCTGGACACGGCCTTTCTCCCCAAGCCCTTCAAGCCCCCAGGCCCGAGGGCACTCCGCAGCTGGATCCCGAGGCTGGACCCCCCCCCCCGCCGCAAATCCATTGGGATGCAAATTTCGCGGACCAGCTGCATCTCCCGGGCCAGAGGCTCCCTCTCGCAGCCCTTAGAGTGGCTGCGTCCGCCCGGCCCCCGCGCAGCGTCCGCCCCTGGGGATCACTCGGGACGGGGTACGCTGGAGGGGGCAACGCAAGCTGCTAACCCAACGTCCGGACTCTCCAACCTCTGGAGGCCACGGGATGCTGGGACTGGGACCCGCCCTCCTGGCGCCTTCCTTCCACACCTTCGAGGGGCCAGGCTTGTTCAGTCTGGGAGCAGGTCCCTCCAGCCAGGTGTCGGAGTTTCATACCTTTCAGAGAACACGGCAGGGAAAGCAGCACGAACAGCATCCTCTCTAAGGCGCGCCATCCGGCCCGGGCCCCTCACCACCCGTCCCAGCGCTTCCGGGAGTAACTGGCTGGACGGCGAGGAACATGGCTGCTGGCCCCGCCCAGCGGCCCGGGTGGGGGGCGGGCGTGGGGGGGTTGGGCCTCCAGAGGGGAGGGCGGGGTCTAGAAGCAAGGACAACGCCAAGGTGTGCGGGGTGAGGAGACGGGAGACGTCAGGAGAGGGCCCTCTCCCGTGCAGAGTTAAGTATTGGAGGTGCAACGGTTAAGTGCTTGGGTAACTGAAAGGTGGGCCGTTGGAACCCACCAGCTCAGGGATTGAAAAGATCTGGAGATGGGCTCCCATAAAGATTCTAACCAAACAAAATCCAAACCAGTTGCTGTTGAATCAATTCTGACTCATAGTGACCCTATAGGGCAGAGCAGAACTGCCCCACAGGGTTTCTAAGACTATAAGTCTTTACAGAAGCAGACTGCCATGTCTTTCTGCAAAGAACCAACTGGTAGATTCGAACTGTCCACCCTTTGGTTAGCGGCCAAGCTCTTAACCACGGGGCCACCAGGGTTGTGCCATAAAGACTGCAACCTAGGAAACCTTGTGAAGCAGTTCTAAGTTGTCATACAGGGTTGATATGAGTCAGAATCTCTTGATGGCACACAACCATGATTGTACTAAGAAAAATTCCTCCAAGCAGCTGTCTACATGACCCCTGAAGCACACATGCATGCACGCTATCAAAGCAGTGTGGCCAAAGACAGGAAATTGGAATAGAGACATTATAGAGTGGACAGTGAAAAGTGATTTCTGAGGGGTGTGCAGCTCAAGCGGAGGAGGTAGCATACAACTAAATGCCCTTCTCCTTCTATTGTTCAATGGTCTTGAGAAAGAATGTGTCCCAGGAATTAACTGTAGCCCAGGATAACTTGAAGACAGCAAATACAGAGGATCGGTCAGGATGCTTCTGCAGTGGTCAGGGTGAGGAGTGATGGTGGTAGTGCAGGTGGGAACAGTGGGCAGGCTTGAGGTGTACTTTGGAGCTTGAGCTGCCAAGAATTGCTGGTGGATCAGATGTATGGGATGAGGGGAACGGAGAATCAAAGGTGACTTCTAGAATTCAGGCTACCATGAGCACATGGTCACCAGAGCCATTCTCTACCATGTGGAAAATCATGGAGGAACAAACTTGAGAAAATGACCAAAAGATTTTTTCTGGACATGTTAGATTTGCATGTCTGAGGTCATCCAAGTGTGGAGAACAGTTCCCAGCTGTGGATACCACTCAGAGGTAGAGTACTTTTCTGGGTTCTAAGAATTTGGAGATCAGCCTATAGCTGATTTGAAAGCCACTGGTGGTGCGATGATAATGCATTTGGGTGCTACCAAAAGGTCTGCAGTTTGAATCTACCAGTCGCTCCTTGGAAACCCTGTGGGGAAGCTCTACTCTGTCCTATAGGGTCCCTATGAGTCAGAATCCACTCGATAGCGACTTTGTTTTGTTTTGTTTTAATACTAAGCTCAGAAAAGTTGTGTGTCAGGGTTGTATTTTTTCACAATACTTATTCAAGCAGTTCGAATCTACCAGCCACTCCTTGGAAACCCTATGGGTCAATTCTACTCTGTCCTTTAGGGTCACTATGAGATAGAATCGACTCAACAGCAATGAACTTAGTCTTAGAGGAGCTCTTTGTCTGTCAAAGCTGAGAGTTTTACTTCATACTTTTTAAAACTGCCATGTCTCATGTTACGTGGCTACTCTTACAGGAGCATTTTTGGTGCTAACTTGACTTGTTCTTGGTGAAGGGCTCTGTATTCATTTTCTAGGGCTGCCATAGTAAATTACCAAAAACTCAGTGTCTTTAAAAAAACATATAATCCAAACAGTCCAAGAAGCTGTATTATATGAAGAAGAAGGGGCATCAGGATTAGAGGAAGACTCATTAACAGCCTAGACATGCAGATGACACAACCTTGCTTACTGAAAGTGAAGACGACTTGAAGCACTTACTGATGAGGATCAAAGACTTCAGCCTTCAGTATGGATTACACTTCAACATAAAGAAAACAAAAATCCTCACAACTGGAACAATAAAAAAATCACAGTAAACAGACAAAATACTGAAGTCATCAAGGATTTCATTTTACTTGGATCCACAATCAACACCCATGGAAGCAGCCGTCAAGAAATCAAACGACATATTTTATTGGGCAAATCTGCTACAAAAGACCTCTTTAAAGTGTTAAAAATCGAAGATGTCACTTTGAGGACTAAGGTGTGCCTGAACCAAGCCATGATATTTTCAGTCGCCTCATGTGCAGCTAAAGCTGGACAATGAATAAGGAAGGCAAAAGAACTGAAACTTGAATTATGTTGTTGGTGAAGAATAATGAATATACCATGGACTGCTAGAAGAATGAACACACCTGTCTTGGAAGAAGTACAGCCAGAATGCTCCTTAGAAAGGTGGGTGGCAAGACTTGGTCTCACGTACTCTGGACATATTATCAGGAGGAATCAGTCCCTGGAAAAAGACATCGTGCTTGGTAAAGTAGAGGGTCAGTGAAAAAGACAAAGATCCTCAATGAGACAGATTGAGACGGTGGCCGCAACAGTGGGCTGAAACATTGCAATGAGAAAGGCCCAGGGCTGGGCACTGTTTCGTTCTGTTGTACACAGGGTCGCTATGAGTTGGAACTGACCCAACAGCACCTAACAACAACATCATAAACTCACTAGATCTCCTGGGGATAGAATGTCATATTCACTGTAGAAAAATAGAGTTTCTTTGTTTGTTTGTTTACCATATTTACTAATACTATCACTTACATTTGATAACTTCCACAGTCTGTTGGATCGCTTTTCTTTGGAATGGATACAAACGTGCATCTCTTGCAGTCTGTTGGCCAGGTAGCTAGCTTCCAAATTTCTTTGCATGGTGGAGTGGGCATGAACAGTGCTGCATCTGTTTGTTGAAACAACTCAGTGGGTATTCTCTCAGCTCCTGGAGCCTTGTTTTTCGCCAGTGCCTTCAGTGTAGCTTGGACTTCTTGCTTCACTACTACCAGTTCTTCATCATGTGCCACCTCATGAAACGACTGAAAGTTGACCATTTCTTTTGGTACTGTGACTCTGTGTATTCTTTCCATCTTTTGTGTGTGTGCTTTAAGTGAAACTTTACAAATCAAGTCAGTCTCTCATACAAAAATTTGTATACAGCTTGCTATGTACTCCTAGTTCCTCTCCCACCAATGAGACAGCACACTCCTTCTCTCAACCCTGTATTCCCCGTGTCCATTCAGCCACTTTCTGTCCCACTCTGCCTTCTCATCTCCCCTCCAAACGGGAGCTGCCCACATAGTCTCATGTGTCCACTTGAGACCAGAAGGTCACTCCTCACCACTATCATTTTCTATCCTATAATCCAGTCCAATCCCTGTCTGAAGAGTTGGCTTTGGGAATGGTTCCAGTCTTGGGCCAACAGAAGGTCTGGGGACCGTGACCTCCAGGGTTCCTCTAGTCTCAGTCAGATCATTAAGTCTGATTTTTTTATGGGACTTTGAGGTCTGCATCTCACTGCTCTCGTGCTCCGTCAGGGATGCTCTGTTTCGTTCCCTGTCGGGGCAGTCTTCAGTTGTAGACGGACACCATCTAGTTCTTCCGGTCTCAGGCTGATGTAGTCTTGGATTTACGTGGCCATTTCTGTCTTTTGGACTCATAATTACCTTGTATCTTTGGTGTTCTTCATTCTCCTTTGCTCCAGGTGGGTTGAGACCAATTGATGCATCTTAGATGGCTGCTTGATAGTGTTTTTAAGACTGCAGATGCCACTCACCAAAGTGGGATGCAGAATGTTTTCTTAATAGATTTTATTATGTCAATTGACCTAGATGTCCCCTGAAAACATGGTCCCCCAACTGCTGCCCCTGCTACTCTGGCCTTTGGAGCTTTTGGTTTATTCAGGAAACTGCTTTTGGTTTAGTCCAGTTATGCTGACCTCTCCTTTATTGTATGTTGTCTTTCCCTTCACCTAAAATAGTTCTTGTCTACTATCTAATTTGCGAATATCCTTCTGCCTCCCTTTCTCCCCACCCTCATAACCATCAAAGAATATTTTCTTCTCTGTTTAAACTATTTCTTGAGTTCTTATAATAGAGGTCTCATACAATATTCGTCCTTTTGCAACTGACTAATTTCACTCAGCAGAATGCCCTCCAGATTCCTCCAAGCTATGAAATATTTCACGGATTCATCATTGTTCTTGATCTATGTGAAGTATTCCATCGTGTGAATGTACCAAAATTTATTTATCCATTCATCTGTTGATGGGCACCTTGGTTACTTCCATCTTTCTGCTATTGTAAACAGTGCTGCAATGAACATGGTTGTGCATATATCTGTTCATATAAAGGCTCTTATTTCTCTAAGATATATTCCAAGGAGTGGGATTGCCATATTCTATGGTAGTTCTATTGCTAGCTTTTTAAGGAAGTGCCAGATTGATTTCCAAAGTGGCTGCACCATTTTAAATTCCCACCAGCAGTGAATAAGTGTTCCAGTCTCTCTACAACCTCTCCAACATTTATTATTTTGTGATTTGGGATTAATGGCAGCCTTGTTGGAGTGAGATGGTATCTCATTGTAGTTTTGATTTACATTTCTCTAACGGCTAATGATTATGAGCATTTCCTCATGTATCTGTTACCTGCCTGAATGTCTTCTTCGTTGAAGCACCTGTTCCTATCCTTTGCCCATTTTTAAAATGGATTATTTGTCTTTTTGTTATTGAGTTTTTGCAATATCATGTAGATTTTAGAGATCAGATGCTGATCGGAAATGTTATAGCTCAAAACTGTTTCCCAGTCTGTCGGTAATCAGTTTACTCTTCTGGTGAAGACTTTGGATGAGCATAAGTGTTTGATTTTTAGGAGTTATCTAATTTCTCTTTGGGTACTTGTACATTGTTAGTAATGTTTTTGTTACAGTCCCACCCTAATCCTCTTTAACATAAAATTACAATCACAAAATGGAGGACAACTACAGAACACTGGGAATCATGGCCTCACCAACTTGATACACACATTTCGGGGGGGACATAATACAATCCATGACATCCATCTTTTAGTATATTTTGGGGACTGGCTCTTTTAGTCAGAAATAGGTTGAATAAAAGTGCTTCCTTACCAGCAGTTTCCCAGCAGTGTTGGTGACGGATCCCCAGTTGGATACACACAATCACACTGACTGCATTTGCGGTGCCTCAGCAAGTCCCACTTGCCTTCATAACACTGATCTCTAGAACAAAACACAGCTCTGTAAGCAAGTCAATTGAAAATAAAGGCATTGGCTATTGAACATCACTAAAGACATAAGTGCATATTGGTTCTGTGTTGGTTGCCAGAATCTAATTCTCTTAATTAATTCATATTTTTTGTAGATATTTTTCTTGCTCCATATACCCAGAGCTCTGTGTACATATAATGAACATTCTACACGTAGGTTTCTCACAAATATTACCCAATATCATTCATTTTTTTGACCATTCACTCAATGTTCAAGAATAAATTGAAGTATAGGAAATATTCTTACGGTTATTTAACTCTAAGGATGAAGAAATTGCATAGTGGGTCTTGGCTCCCTTTAGAAATTCTCTACCTGATGCAGTTCCACACAGCAACACGGACCTTCATCTCAGCACAGGAAGAAAGACAGCTTTGTCTCAATATTTGCAAGGGCTCTTCACCTTCTACTAAGGTAAAAACTCTTCAGCCTGCCAAGAGCATTGTTCAAGAATTGGCTCCAAATCTGTCCTTGAAAATTACAGTGAAAAATCTTATAAAAATGTTAAGTTTTATTATTAGGCAAACCACTATTTCATCAAATCATCGTCTCTATATAAATTTTTCACCACTATGTTTTTTTTTTATGTGGCTTAAGACAACAACAATCAGGTGTGTAATAATGTGTATATCATTACATTTCAAATTATAAAGTGATGTTCCAATGGTTTAAAGAGTTGGAGGGACTATTGTGGCTACAGAATACTGAATCAAAAAATATTTTGACATGAAAGTTTCAACAACAAATATGTTCCATAACTGTAGGTGTACTTGTAGGTAAATGTTTAATGTAATAATTCGGACGGTTAAAAAAGACAAAAACAAATAAAAACACATTAAACAGCAGAATAAGTCAATAGATATCTATTGTCATGACAGATACAAACAGAAAACAAAGAATAAAAAATAAGTGCAGCAGAGGTTACCAGCGTTATGTAAAAGAGAGGAGCATCTTGACACCGAAATAAAATAGCTAGATGCTTCAAAATGTGCATCCAGCAGCTTTTCCCTTTAGCAGGTGTTGCAATTTCTGATTTGTCCATGTCATTCAAGTATTATTTTAATGCAATAAATCATTTTACAAGTCCCATGCTGTAGAAAAAATGCTTAAATCATTACATAAACATAGCTTTGCTCACAACTCTTCCCATTCTGAATGCATTACTTTTCCCTTTACCACTTCCTAAATAGCTTTGAAAATCTTCACAGTGCTGTAAACCCAAGTTCTAGTCCCACCACCATTTTATGTGATACTGATCACTGTGTGTCCCTGTGAAGTCTTTTTTTTTTTTTTTAACATCCTATATATATATATATATTTTTTATAGCACTATGGTCACTATTGTCGACTCAACATGTTTACTGCCTTATTGCGCTCTTTACCTGTTGTTGAAGCTTTGTTATTTACTTTTAAATGTCTTTCTTATTTCTCTACCTTAACAGTTAAAACAGTGTTTCATTTTATTTGCTGTTGTTGTTTTCTTTTATTATATTCTTGTCCACTCAGAGTTCAGGCATGATTAAAAAGTAATTACATTTTTGTGGAGACAGAATGGGATTTAGAATCAAGTTTCAATTACCTGGGTTTTACTTCCTTCATTGACTAGCTGTATATCGGCAATACTTACTGACTATAAAACTTAATTTCAACATTTGTAAAACAGGTTACAATCTATCTATGCTTTTTTTAGATATATACATTTTTTTTTAATTTCAAAATATAAATTCACCAAAAATGATGTTAACATTTAGATTTTTCTTGTGTTAAAAAAAACTAAACCAAACCTGTTGTCATCAAGTTGATTCCAACTCATACCGACTCTGTAGGACAGAGGAGAGCTGCCCCATAAGGGCTTCCAAGGAGTGGCTGGTGGATTTGAACTGTCGGCCTTTTGGTTAGCAGCCAGGTTGGAATCCGCTACATCACCAGGATTCCTTTCTTGTAATAAGTCAGATAAATTGATAAGCTTATATTCCAGCTATGTATTTAGTGCATGAAATATGTCAAAGAGAATTATGTAATGTTTAAAATTTTAAATGTAAATTGATCAAAAATTATAATAAATTCCAAATAAGTAAGATAAAGTGATTAGCTCCAGTTCTCAGTAGGGGTTTAAATGCCTTTGAGACCAGTTGGTGCTCCTGTTTTCACCCATTCTCAATGGCACAAACTCAGCATCAGTCTCTGAATAGTGATTATGATACTAACACAGTAGACAGTCAGGAGTGGTTGGGCTACTATTTTCACATGTTTTGCTGGCTAATAGATTTAAATTATCTTTACTGTCTAATATTTCTTATCTTTTACTTTTGGAGAACGAAGTCAATTGTTCATGTCGTATTATGTATGGTACAGCCCAGAGTGTTTGTAGTGTTCAATACTTTAAATTTCTCACCACTTTCATCATTACTTTTTTGTATAGGAAACTCAGGAATCAAATAGGTATTTTATACTGTCCAGCAATGCTTACCTTGTAAGTATAAAGTGGGAGCCATTATAAAGTTAAGGGAAATATCATTGATACAATGTTGGCTTTTTAATTACGCAGATTTGTATTTGTAATCCCACTCTGCCCTTAATTGGCTGATGACTTTAAGTATGCTTCTTTACTTTCCGTAGCCTTGATTTCCTCACCCACAAAATGGGATGATGACCCTCATCTGGAAAGAATATACATATATATATATACATACGTATGAAACTTACTTCTGACAATGGATGAAACAAAGCCAATACTAACAAATATTGCTATTTCTTCTACCTGCCTTCTTTACTCACTCCAAGCTTCTAGACAGTTTGCTCAGATACGTTTCCTTCCTTCCCTTCTTCTTTCTTTCTATGCTACCTCTTTTTGTTTCCCTTTCAGTTTCTTTGTGAATTCACAAACACTAGGTTGAATTTCAGTGTTTATATGCTATTGGGGGTATGCATCTAAGTAAGCAATTTACCTTCCTGAAATTAAAATATAGATAATTCCTGCACTGCCTGCCTCACATGGCATGCGAAAGTTATTTAAAATAGTAAGAAAATATAAATATGTTACTTATTATCTATTGAATCCATACATCAGGCTAGATAATTTAACTGTCACGTTGAAGTGATAAATTTATAAATATAGATATTAATATTTTGTTATTAATGTAAGAAGAGTAAGTTAGAAACCTAATATGAAGAGCAGGTGAGGATTTCAAAAGGATTGGTTCTCAGAAGGGTAGGACTAGACCAGTAATAATCAAACAAAATGTAAAATATGTTCATAGCAGGAACATACAGAAGATTGCTTCTACAATGGTGTTTAAAATAGAATAATGTATATTTGATTAGACAATCATTTATGGGAATAAAAAGATTAAGAAAATTTATCCTTACCTGCAAAATCTTAGAACCAAAAAACCAAACCAAACCCAGTGCCGTCGAGGTGATTCTTACTCATGGCGACCCTATAGGACAGAGTAGAACTGCCCCATAGAGTTTCCGAGGAGCGCCTGGCAGATTCAAACTGCTGACCCTTTGGTTAGCAGCTGTAGCACTTAACCACTATGTCACCAGAGTTTCCACAAAATCTTAGAAGCAACAACATATTCATCATATTTCATCCAGAACATTCCTGATGTCCTGCAGTCAAGCATTTGAACTCATTTGTGCAGAAACATTCGTTTTTATAGCTACTTACCTCCCTGGTGGTTACATCATTGGCTCCTAAAGACCAGAAAAAGAACCAAATGCAATTTGGCTGTCTTGACTGGGTCCCAAAGAAGACTCTTAAAGTTAAACAAATGAACAGAAATATCTTAAACAAGCAATATCTTCTAGGTGCAACTGCTTGTGTGTGGCACGAGGAAAATAAACACTAATCAAGGTAACTTAATTCTCAGTGAAATGAAACCTCATATGGAAACATGGGAATTTTACTCTTCCTTGATAATTACATCATGTAGAATCATCTCATGTGAGATTTTTATCATAAAGGAAGGGTTCATGGAAAGGAGATGCCTGACTGGAGCCAGCTGTGGATTATTCTTAATTGCCTCTCCACTCTCACATTCCCAAAAGGAAGGAGGATATCAGGGCTTAATATGACTCAAGTAAAGCATGAGAAAATGGAATATGTTTACAAATGTCAACACAACTATTTGTAAAATAATTCTATATTTATTAAATCTTTTTGTGAGAAATGAAGTGGCTCTAATCAGACTTAAATAAATGGGTTGACTAATTTTTTTTTTGCTAATATTTGAATGTACCATGCAACTAGGTTGATGGAAGTTGTATATAAAAGTTATCCAAATCACTCAGTAGGATGATTTCGAAGAATCTGAAAAAAGTTAGGAAAATAAATTTGAAATACTGTGGCACTATGAGTCAACCAGAATTACAGAGCGTTCAGTAAATTGGAGTAAAAAAGAACTGAAGGTATCATTTTCAAATTGATTGTTGTTGTTAGGTGCCATCAAGTCTGTTCTGACTCATAGCCAACCTATGTATCACAGAACAAAACACTGCCTGGTCCTGTGCCATTCTTAAAATCGTTACTATCCTGGAGCCCATTGTCGCACCCACTGTGTCAATCTCTCTCTTTGAGGGTCTTCCTTTTTTTCCGCTGATCCTGTACTTTACCAAGCATGATGTCCTTCTCCAGGAGCTGATCTTTCCTGACAACATGTCCAAAGTATGTAAGACACAGTCTCGCCATCCTTGCTTCTAAGGAGCATTCTGGTTGTACTTCTTCCAAGACAGATTTGTTCCTTCTCTTGGCAGTGCATTCAATATTCTTTGCCAACGCCACAATTCAAAGGCGTCAATTCTTTTTTGGTCTTCCTTATTCATTGTCCAGTTTTCACATGCATATTAGGCGATTGAAAACACAATGCCTTGGGTCAGGCACACCTTAGTCTTCAAGGTGACATATTTGCTTTTCAACACTTTAAAGAAGTCCTTTGCAGCAGATTTGCCCAATGCAATGCGTCTTTTGATTTCTTTCTTTTTTTTTTTAATTTTTGTTGTGCTTTAAGTGAAAGTTTACAAATCAAGTCAGTCTCTCACACAAAAACTTATATACACCTTGTTACATACTCCCAATTGCTCTTCTCCTAATGAGACAACCTACTCCCTCCCTCCACTCTCTCTTTTCATGTCCATTCCTCCAGCTTCTAACCCTCTCTACCCTCTCCTCTTCCCTCCAGACAGGAGATGCCAACACAGTCTCAAGTGTCCACCTGATCCAAGAAGCTCACTCCTCACCAGCATCCCTCTCCAACCTATTGTCCAGTCCAATCCCTGTCTGAAGAGTTGGTTCCTGTCCTGGGCCAAGAGAAGGTCTGGGGGCCATGACCACCAGGGTCCTTCTAGTCTCAGTCAGACCATTAAGTCTGGTCTTTTTACGAGAATTTGGAGTCTGCATCCCACTGCTCTCCTGCTCCCTCAGGGGTTCTCTGTGTTCCCTGTCAGAGCAGTCATCAGTTGTAGCTGGGCACCATCTAGTTCTTCTGGTCTCAGGCTGATGTAGTCTCTGGTTTATGTGGCCCTTTCTGTCTCTTGGGCTCTTAATGACCTTGTGTCCTTGGTGTTCTACATTCTCCTTTGATCCAGGTGGACTGAGACCAGTTGATGCATCTTAGATGGCCGCTTGCTAGGGCCGAAGACTCCAGATGCCAATCTCCAAAGTGGGATGCAGAATGTTTTCTTAATAGATTTTATTATGCCAATTGACTTAGATGTCCCTTGAAACCATGGTCCCCAAACCCCTGCCCCAGCTACTCTGGCTTTCGAAGCGTTCAGTTTATTCAGGAAACTTCTTTGCTTTTGGTTTAGTCCAGTTGTGCTGACCTCCCCTGTATTGTGTGTTGTCTTTCCCATCACCTAAAGTAGTTCTTATCTACTACCTAGTGAATATCCCTCTCCTTCCCTCCCTCCCTCCTTCCCTCCCTCCCATCTCTCTTAACCATCAAAGAATATTTTCTTCTCTGTTTAAACTATTTCTCAGTTCTTATAGTAGTGGTCTTATACAATACTTATTCTGTTGTAACTAATTTCACTCAACATAATGCCTTCCAGGTTCCTCCATGTTATGAAATGTTTCACAGATTCATCACTGTTCTTTATCAATGCGCAGTATTCTGTCATGTGAATATACCATAGTTTATTTATTCACTCATTCATTGATGGGCACCTTGGTTGCTTCCATCTTTTTGCTATTCTAAACAGTGCTGCAATGAACATAAGGGTGCATATATCTGTTCCTGTAAAAGTTCTTATTTCTCTAGGATATATTCCAAGGAGTGGGATTGCTGGATCTTATGGTAGTTCTATTTGTAGCTTTTTAAGGAAGCGCCAAATTGATTTCAAAAGTGGTTGTACCATTTTACATTCCCACCAACCGTGTGTAAGTGTTCCAATCTCTCCACAACTTCCCCAACATTTCTTGTTTTGTGTTTTTTGGATTAATGCCAGCCTTGTTGGAGTGAGATGAAATGTCATTGTAGTTTTGATCTGCATTTCTCTAATGGCTAACGACCATGAATATTTCCTCATGTATCTGTTAGCTACCTGAATGTCTTCTTTAGTGAGGTGTCTGTTCATATCTTTTGACAATTTTTTAATTGTGTTATTTGTCTTTTTGTAGTTGAATTTTTGCAGTATCATGTAGATTCTAGGGATCAGGCACTGATTGGAAATGTCATACCTAAAAACTTTTCCTCAGTCTAGGTAATCTTTTAACTCTTTTGGTGAAGTCTTTGGATGAGCATAGGTGTTTGATTTTTAGGAGCGCCCAGTTACCTGGTTTTTCTTCTGCATTATTAATAATGTTTCATATACTCTTTATGCCATGTATTAGGGCTCCGAACAGTGTCCCTATTTTTTCTTCCATGATCTTTATCATTTTAGATTTTATATTTAGGTCTTTGATCCATTTTGAGTTTGTTTTTGTGCATGGGGTGAGGTATGGGTCTTGTTTGATTTTTTTGCAGATGGATATCCAGTTATGCCAGCATCATTTGTTAAAAAAAAAAAAACTGTCTTTTCCCTATTTAACTGTTTTGGTGCCTTAGTCAAATATCAACTGCTCATATGTGGATGGATTTATGTCTGGATTCTCAAATCTGTTCCAGTGGTCTATGAATCTGTTGTTGTAGGAGTACCAGGCTGTTTTGACTACTGTGGCAGTATAATATGTTCTAAAATCAGGTAGAGTGAGGCCTCCCACTTTATTCTTCTTTTCCAGTAATGCTTTACTTATCATTAAAAAATGTCATTGGACTCATTAGACATGGATTGGACTGGACAATGGATTGGAGAGAGAGATGATGAGGAGTGAGCTACTTGTATCAGGTGGACACCTGAGACTATGTTGGCATCTCCTGTTTGGAGGGAAGATGGGACGGTTAGAAGCTTACAAAATGGTCACCAAAAAAGAGACTGGAAGGAGGGAGCGGGCTGTCTCATTGTGTAGTAAGGCGTATATTATAAGTTTATATGTGAGAGACTGACTTGATTTGTAAACTTTCACTTAAAGCACAATACAAATTATTTTTAAAAAGTTGGAATTTGGCTCGGAATTGCATTAAATCTATAGATTGCCTTTGGTAGAATAGACATTTTTATAATGTTAAGTCTTCCTATCCATGAGCAACGTATGTTTTTCCACATAGGTAGGTCTCTTTTGGTTTCTTGCAGTAGTGTCTTCTAGTTTTCTATGTTTAGGTATTTTACATCTCTGGTAAGATGTATTCCTAAGTATTTTATCTTCTTCGGGGCTATTGTAAATGGTATTGATTTGGTGATTTCCTCTTCGATGTTCTTTTTGTTGGTGTAGAGGAATCCAACTGATTTTTGTATGTTTGTCTTGTATCCTGATACTCTGCTGAACTCTTCTATTAGTTTCAGTAGTTTTCTGGAGGATTCCTTAGGGTTTTCTGTGTATAAGATCATGTCATCTGCAAATAGAGATACTTTTACTTTTTCCTTGCCAATCTGGATGCCCTTTATGTCTTTATCTAGCCTAATTCCTATGGATAGGACCTCCAGCACAGTGTTCAATAAGAGTGGTGATAAAGGGCATCCTTGTCTGGTTCCCTATCTCAAGGGGAATACTTTCAGGCTCTCTCCATTTAGGATGATGTTGGCTATCGGTTTTGTATCAATGCCCTTTATTATGTTGAGGAATTTTCCTTGTATTCCTATTTTGCTGAGAGTTTTTGTCATGAATGGTGTTGAACTTTGTCAAATGCCTTTTCTGCATCAATTGATGAAATCATGTGATTCTTGTCTTTTGTTTTATTTATATGATGGATTACATTAATGGTTTTTCTAATGTTGAAACATTCCTGTATACGTGGTATGAATCCCACTTGGTCATGGTGAATTATTTTTTTTTGATATGTTGTTGAACTCTATTGGCTAGAGTTTTGTTGAGGATTTTGGCATCTAAGTTCATGAGGGATATAGGTCTGTAATTTTGTGTGTGTGTGATGTCTTTACGTGGTTTTGGTATCAGGGATATGGTGGCTTCATAGAATGAGTTTGGGAGTATTCTGTCCTTTTCTGTTCTCTGTTCTCTGAAATACCTGTAGTAGTAGTGGTGTTATCCCTTCTCTGAAAGTTTGGTAGAACTCTTCAGTGAAACTCTCCGGGCCAGAGCTTTTTGGGGGGGGGCAGTTTTTTGATTACCCTTTTCGCTTTGTCTTTTGTTATGGCTCTATTTAGTTGTACTACCTCTGTTTGTGTTAGTTTAAGTAGGTAATGTGTTTCTAGGAATTCATCCATTTCTTCTAGGTTTTCAAATTGTTAGAGTACAATTTTTCAGAGTTATCTGATATGATTCTTTTAATTTCAGTTGGGTGTGTTGTAATATCGCCCATCTCATTTCTTATTCGGGTTATTTGCTTCCTCTCCTGTTTTTCTTTTGTCAGTTTGGCCAGTAGTTTATCAATTTTGTTGATTTTTTTCAAAAAAACTAGCTTTTGGTCTTATTAATTCTTTCAATTGTTTTTCTGTTTTCTATTTCATTTAGTTCTGCTCTAATTTTTATTATTTGTTTTCTTCTAGTGTCTGTGAGTTTTTTTTTGTTGCTCTGTTTCTATTTCTTCAAGTTGTAGAGATAATTCTTTCATTTTGGCCATTTTTTCTTTTTGTATGTGTGCATTTATTGATAAAAATTGGCCTCTGAGCACTGCTTTTGCTGTGTCCCAAAGGTTCTGTTAGGAAGTGTTTTCATCTTATTGGATTCTATGAATTTCTTTATTCCATCCTTATTTTTTTTTTTTAATGTCTTCTATAATCCAATCTTTTTTGAGCAGGGTATTGTTTAGTTAGTGTTTGATTTCTTTTTCCTGCTTTTCCTGTTATTGATTTCCACTTTTATGGCCTTCTGGTCAGAGAAAATGCTTTGTAATATTTCAGTGTTTTGGATTGTGCTAAGGCTTGCTTTATGACCTAATATGTGGTCTATTCTATAGAATGTTCCATGTGCACTAGAAAAGAAAGTTTAGTTGGTTGCTGTTGGGTGGAGTGTTCTGTATATGTCTATGAGGTCATGTTAGTTGATTGTGGCATTTAGATCTTCCGTGTCTTTACTGAGCTTCTTTCTGGATATCCTGTTCTTCAGCGAAAGTGGTGTGTTGAAGTATCCCAGTATTATTGTGGAGCTAGCTATCTCACTATTCAATGCTGATAGAGTTTGTTTTATGTATCTTGCAGCCCTGTCATTGGGTGTGTAAATATTTAATATGGTTATAGCTTCTTGGTGTATTGTCCCTTTAATCATTATATAGTGTCCTTCCTTATCTTTTCTGATGGATTTAACTTTAAAGCCTATTTTGTCAGAAATTAATATTGCTACTCCTGCTCTTTTTTGCTTATTGTTTGCTTGATATATTTTTTTCCATCCTTTGAGTTTTAGTTTGTGTCTCTAAGTCTAAGGTGTGTCTCTTGTAGGCAGCATATAGACAGATCGTGTTTCTTTATCCAGTCTGAGACTCTCTGACTCTTTATTGGTGCATTTAGTCCATTTACATTCAGAGTAATTATGGATAGGTGTGAATTTAGTGCTATCATTTTGATGTCTTTTTTTGTGTATTGACAGTTTCTTTTTCCCACTTGATTTTTTGTGCTGAGTAGATTTTCTTTATATATTGTCCTTTCCTCATATCTGTTGTTGTTGATTTTGTTTCTGCTGAGTCTCTATTTTTTTTTTTTTTTAATGAGTAGGGTAGCTTGTCTCCTTTGTGGTTACCTTATTATTTACCCCTAATTTTCTAAATTTAAATGTAACTTTTATTTCTTTGTATTGCCGTATTTTCCACTCCATATGGAAGGTGTATGATAACATTTCTTACTCCCTCTTTATTATTCTAATGTTGTCTTCTTTTCTATGATAACATTGCTGTTACCCTGTTTTGAGGGTTTTTTTTTTTTTTTTAAATAATCTTGCTTTGTTTTTTTGGATTTCCCTATCTGGGTTGACTTCTGGTTGCTCTGCCCAGTGTTCTAGTCTTGGGTTGATACCTGATATTATCGATTTTCTAGCCAAAGAACTCCCTTTAGTGTTTCTTGTAGTTTTGCGTTGGTTTTTATGAATTCTCTAAACTTCTGTTTACCTGGAAATGTCTTAATTTCACCTTTATATTTGAGAGACATTTTTGCTGGATATATGATTCTTGGCTGGCAATTTTTTCCTTCAACTTTTTATATGTCATCCCATTGCCTTCTTGCCTGTGTGGTTTCTGCCTAGTAGTCCAAGCTTATTCTTATTGGCTCTCCTTTCTAGGTGACTTTTCCTTTATCCCTAGCTGCTCTTAAAATTCTTTCTTTATCTTTGGTTTTGGCAAGTTCAAGTATAATCTGTCTTGGAGACTTTCTTTTGACATCTGCCTCATGTTCAGTTAGACGAGTATCTTGGATAGATATCTTCTCCTCTTTCATGATATCAGGGAAGTTTTCTGCTAAAAAATCTTCAACAATTTTCTCTGTATTTTGTGTTATCCCTCCCTGTTCTGATACTCCAATCATTCGTAGGTTATTTCCCTTGATACAGTCTGCCATGATTCTTAAGCTTTCTTCATTTTTTAAAAATTCTTTTGTCTGATTTTTCTTCAAACATATGACTGCCACGTGCTTTATCTTCAAGTTCAGAAATTCTGCCTTCCATTTGCTCAAATCTGCTTCTCTGGCTTTCTATTGAGTTGTCTATTTCTTTATTTTTATTGTTAATTTTCTGAATTTCTGATTGCTGTCTGTCTATGGATTTTTCCAGCTTATGAAATTTTTCATTATGTTCCTGAATAATCTTTTTAATTTTTTCAATTGCTTCATCTGTATGTTCCTTGGCTTGTTCTGCGCATTGCCTTATTTCCTTCTTGATGTCTTGAAAGGTTCTGCATATTAATGTTTTGTTTTCTGCCTCTGGTAATTCCAGAAATGCACTTTCATCTAGAAGATCCCTTGATTCTTTGTTTTGAGAGTTTGTTGAGGTAATTATGGTCTGTTTCTTTATGTGAGTTGAAATTGACTGTTTTTTTTTGAGCCATCTATAAGTTATTGCATTAGTTTATTTTATGTTTGCTTACTGTGTCATAGCTTCTTGCTTTGTTTTGTTTTGATATGCCCAGATGGTTGCTTGAGTGAGCTAACTTGATTATTTTCACTTTTGGAGCTCAGATGTCCTCTCACCAGATGGTTAGAGCTGTTATCAGGTAGATCAGTCTAGGAGTGCATTCAGTTTTCTTGTGTGAATTCAGCTCAGGTGTCTAGGTAGCTGATCATCAAGTGTGTGGTACAGGCTGTGTCCCACACCCTTAGAGGGGCAGGGGTGATTGGTGCAGGTACCTGTATCTGGTTGTAGCAGATGGTCATACTCTGAACAAGGCAGGGGGCTGAGAATCATCCCCCAAGTGTCTCTGAGGAAAGTGTGCCCCTATTCCCTAGAGTGTACAGTTGGGTGGGTTCTTCAGACGGACCACGGGCACCCAATATTTTTGGTTGTAAGGACTGAGAAGTACCAGTTATCCTCGGACCCCTTTTGTGGGTGGCTGGGTGACCTGAGTGGAGCCATCTGTCTTTAGGCCCCTGATATGGGTAGGTGAGGACCCTGTTTAATAGGCAAAGCAATGTCAAACATCAAACACCCACCTCTCCACCACACAGCTGAAAGAGTTGGTGTTTGCCAACAGGGGCCTATTCTCCTGAAATAGGCCCAGACAGGTCCATGCAGAGGGGAAAGGTTGTCAAAGTCCACAGACCGTTTATGTCTGATCAGGAGCTGCTTCTGTCCTGAGCTTCCCCAGTTAATGGAGCTGGTAAATTATGTTTTTCCCCAATTGCAAATTTTTTCCTTCTCAAAGCCCGTGAGGATAGGTCTAGGCTCTCAACAGGACCTATCTCAGGCCCAGGGAAGTCAGCCACTGAAACCATCTTGGGAGTAGGGGGGGCAGGGGGGCAGAGTGGGGGGTGCAGTGAAATATATGCAGGTAATTAGCTTTTGCTGAGAGGGCCATTCTTCTCTGGTTCCAGAGGTCTGAGTAGGCTGTATGGCTGGCTGCTTCTCCCTGAGGAAACTGTGGCCGAACACTAGTACCAACCCGCCACTGCAGCTCCTGGGAATGGGGTCTAAGGGCTCCCCATGATTCAGGTCTGGTAACTCCTCTCCACTTCTGAACCATCTCTTCCTCCCCCTGCCCCTCAGTTCTTTTTCTAAGCTTGCCTTTGATACTCAGGGCTCCTAGCTTGTCATAAATATACTTGTTTCACTTGTTTTTTTCAGGTGTTTGTTGTAAAGAGAGCTCGCTGGAAGCGCCTGTCTATTCTGCCACCTTGGCTCTGCCTCTGGAAATAGCATCTTTTGATTTCTTGATTGCTGCTGCTATGGTATTGATTATGGATCCAAGTAAAATGAAATCCTTGACAACTTCAATGTTTTCTCTGTTTATCGTGGTTTGGCTTATTGGTCCAGTTGTGAGGATTTTTGTTTTTTTGTGTTGAAGTGTAATCCATAATGAAGGCTGTAGTCTTTGATTTTCCTCAGTAAATGCTTCAAATCCTCTTCACTTTCAGCAAGCAAGGTTGTGTCATCTGCATAATGCAGGCTGTAATGAGTCTTCCTCCAATTCTGATACCTCATTCTTCTTCATACAGTCCAGTTCCTCAGATTATTTGCTCAGCATAGAGATTGAATAGGTATGGTGAAAGGACACAATCCTGACATTCACCTTTCTTCACGGTAAACTACTCAGTCTCCCCATGTTCTGTCTGAACAATTGCCTCTTGATCCATGTACAGATTCCTGATAACACAATTATGTGTTCTGGAATTCCCATTCTTCACAATGTTATCCATAATTTGTTATGATCCACACATAGTCGAATGCGTTTACATAGCCAGTAAAACACAAGTAAACATCCTTCTGGTATTCTCTGCTTTCAGCCAGGATCCATCTGACATCAGCAATGATATCCCTGGTTCCACTCCCTCTTCTGAATCTGGCTTGAATTTTTTGCAGTTCTCTGTTGTTATACTGATATTCAAGTCTATTAATGTCCCGTTTATCTTACCATTAATAAGGACCAGTTATAAAAATATATAAATGGTCACCTAATGGTATTAAAAATATGATATTCAAGTCAGCTATTATAGGGACATCTTTGGTTTAGGGTCTGTCAAAACCAATATGCCTATTGTTCATAGGAGACACCTGTGATATCTCACTGGTTTCTAGTCATGCTTGTAGAGCAAGTCAAAGTTTCACCCAAGCTTCTGTCAGTATTAATTATATAAAATACATATGGGTTGGGATGGGTGTATATCATCGCCATTATCATCAGCAGCAGCACTTTTTTTGCATTATCACTAAATCAGTTAAAATTTGTGTTAACTGGGTTAAAAAAAAAAAAACCTGAGTTCAAACTTGTATAATAATTACAGGTGCATGAACCCCTTCTAGAATAAATAAACAGTTGACCTAATTAGACGACATCTGGTTTAATTCATGCTCCAGAAATAATCACGACAAATGGGATTACTGTTATTGGTGAAATGGTTGGGTTATATCCTTGGAACTGGGCTTGAACTCTATCCTAGTTGATTGACAATCCACAAGTTTCATTGACTTAAAATGTGGGGATATTTCTCATTTATAATACCTCTTGGGTGTGAGTCAAGTGAAAATCTGCTCTGTATTATCATCTTTCCTATTTCATTTCTGGTTAGCAGCTCTTATGTTAGTCACTATCATGGCAAATGCATAGGAATATGGATGGAACCAGGTAAATGGCACTTAATTCTTCTGTTTGAAAGTGGAATCTTTCACTTCATTCATATTCCATTTGCCCAGCAAGTCATATGGCAAATCCTGGTGTGGAAGAGATGAGAAATACCCCGCTACTCAGGATGCACCAAGG
The DNA here is from genome assembly GCF_030014295.1 of Loxodonta africana. Lineage (NCBI taxonomy): Eukaryota > Metazoa > Chordata > Mammalia > Proboscidea > Elephantidae > Loxodonta > Loxodonta africana. The sequence continues at coordinate 532,114 of NW_026974832.1, forward strand.
ATAATCCTCTCCCTTGTTTCTAGGTATAGTGAATTAATCATATACTTCATATACCATTAGGTCTGTATTTGGCTTCCATACCATGTTCCTATATTAGTCATGGAATCGACTCGAAGGCACTGGGTTGGGATATTAGTCAGAATTTTACTACAATAATGATGCATAAAAGACAACCACAAAATCTTAGTGACATGTAATAAAAAGTATTTCATGCAACTCTACAGATCAGCTAGGTTTTGAGTTCAGGTTGTTTCCATGCATCTCTTAATTTCCTTGGACAAGTTGAAGGGGCGGCAGACACTTGAGGCAAGTTCATCTCATGGTAGAACTTCAAGCTTTCAGAGGAGAAGTCTCTTACAGACTAGGCTGGGAAACACCACACTCACACTCATATCCACATTCCATTAACCAAGTAACATGGCCAAGACTAGTGTCAATGGGTCAGGAAATATACTCCTCCCATGGAGACAGTGTAGGTCTGTGGGGAGGGGGGCAAGCAGGGGAATAATGTCAATATTTGGTGACTAATAATCTAATCTACACAAGTTGCGTTCACTCATCCAAGAAATACTTTCTGGACACAAATATTTTTTTCAGATACCAAAGCAGGATTCAAAGTATATGCATTCTAGTTGTTGTTAGCTGCCATCAAGTTGGTTCCGAGTTACGGTGACTTTATGCATAATAAAATGAAAGATTGCCATGTCCTGTAACATCTTCATGATCTTTGGTATTTTGAGTCCATTGTTGCAGCTATTGAGTTATTCCGTCTCACTGAGGGTTTCCCCCATTTTGGTTGGCTCTCTACTTTACCAAACATGGTACCTTTTCCTAGCAATTGGTTTTTCCTGATGACACGTCCAAAGTAAGCAATTTGAAGTCTCACCAGCTGTCATGGATTGAATTGTGTCCCCCCCAAAATATCTGTCAACTTGCCTAGGTCATGATTCCCTTGTCCGATTCTATGATTGCCTATCATTTTACGATCTGATGTGGTTTCGCTAAGTGTTGTACACCCTATCACTATGATGTAATAAAATGTATTAGCAGAAGTTATGTTGATGAAATCTATAAGATCAGGTAGTGTCTTAAGTGGATCTCTTTTGAGATACAAAAGAGAGAAGTGAGAAGAGAGACATGGGGGCCTCATACCACCAAGAAAGGAGTGCTGGAGCAGAGCATGTCCTTTGGGTCTGAGATTCCTGCACTGAGATGCTCCCAGACCAAGGGAAGATTGATGACAAGGGCATTCCTCCAGAGCAGACAGAGAGAGAAAGCCTTCCCCTGGAGCCGACGACCTGAATTTGGACTTGTAGCCTACTAGACAGTGACAGAATAAATTTTTCGTTGTTAAAGCCATCCTCCTGTGGTATTTCTGATATAGCAGCATTAGATGTCTAAAACACCGTCCTAATTTCTAAGGTATATTTTGGTTGTGTTTCTTCTAAGACTGCATGAGTAAACATTCATTCTATTGGGAGTCTATGGTATATTCAATATTCTTCATCAACACTGGAGTTTGCATGCATCAATTCTTTTTCTAGTAGTAGACAGAAATAGATACACATAATTACATATATAGTTAGATGGTGCCTTGCTCTCTGAAGAAAAATTTAAAAAGTAGGGTAAAGGACAAGATAGTAACTGGTTCAGGGATGAAGTCTCTCTATCATTTCTAGAAGCAGACTGCTCAAAGCAAATGAACTGGCTAAAGCCCTGAAATAAGAGATGAGTTAGTATCCAAAGAAGAAACCTCAGCAAAATATAGCTGTAATACAATGAAAGAGCCCAGTGATGTAATAGGAATTGAGGAGCACACAACAATGGAGGCCAGGTGGAGCTGGGCCTTGAGTTTAATTTTAAAAGCTTTCCATTCAACTCAGGTTTTTGTAAAATTGAATAGAACCGTAATAAAATCTAACATACTTTAAATGGATTATTCCATGTGCTTTATGGTACAAAGATGGGCACAGTAAGACAATTTAGATAGATATTACAAAAGTACAGGTGAGTAAGTATGATGACTTGAACCATCAAGTATGGAAAATAGCAAAAGTAGCAAAATCCTGAAGACAATGAGCAAATGCTGAACAATGCATTCTTTGAGAGAACAGTGGAGTCAGGGATGCTACTAAAGCTTTGGTTGAATAAAGGCATCATTTATTGATAGGATGAAGATTGAGCAGAAAAATATCTTGGAGAGCCTAATCAACCTTTAAACTTCAAGTACGTCAACTTTGAATACTTAACATATATCCTCATGGAGAGATTAACTTGGAAGTTGATATTCAACCATAGATTTCAGGGAAGAGATTCTATTTGGAGATATAAATTTGGTAGTTGTAAACATAGAGATAGAAATTAAACAATGACATAAACGATTTAGTCAAATGAGAAGTCTTTATTTAAATAAGGACACAGCACTGTTCATTTATTACAAAATGTCAGGTATCTGGTAGGGGCTGTTACTTATTTTTTAGTACTACTCTAGCTACTATTGGGCCTTTACATACCTACGTAAGTTTTAGAATTAGTTTGTCATTTTCTTTACAAATTTTGTTGTGATTTTTATTAGATTTGCATAGAATATATAAACAGTATTGATGGAATTTAGTCTTCTTAACCATTAACTTTCTATATCTCAAGAATTATTGAGATCTACCTTCATGTCAATATTATAATTTTATCCGTGAAATCCTTGAGTGGATATGTGTGTTCATGAGTGTAGGAGTGTGTGCATGCATGTGTGTGTTCATATACACCCGTGTAAGTCTGTTCACAGATATACATTAACAAAATATAATCAATAAAATACCAAAAAAACACTGAATAGAAAATACCTAAACTAGAAAGCTACTGAACCATTAAAATCCAAAGCAAATCACTGTCATGTAATTTTTATGTTACTTTTATCAAAATAGCAAGAAACTTGCAATTCTTATACTTTGTAATATATTGCAGACACAGGGCATAGTGAGGGTAAGGAGTTTCCAGGGGCAATCTCTAAGTTCAGCCTTTCCCTATCCCAAATTTCAAGATGAATAGATGTTGATGAGTCAGCAGAAATGTCTTCCCCCTCTTGTTTGGCTTTCATATTTGTGGTGCCTAAAAGTATTCTGTACCTTGTCTGCTGCACCCTTGGACTTGGACCCTGGGGCATGTGCCCTCCTCTGCCCCCCTTTTGCGATGCTTCTGTTTAGACAATGGAGAACATAAAATAGAACAAAACCGTGTGATTAATAATAATCATACGAATTCTAGTTGCATGACCAAGAACAAGTTACTTAACCTCTCTGAGCCTCAACTTTGTCATCTGTACAATGGCAGTAACAACAGTAACAGATTCAATAGAAGTAATAGGTTTTGATGTTGTGAGGATTAACTAGTTGCCATCCAACTGATTTCATCTCATGGCAAACCCATACTCTGTAGGGCTTTCAATTGCTGTGACCTTTTGGAGGTAGATCACTAGGTCTTTCTTCTGAGGTGCCTCTGGGCAGACTGAAGCCACAAATATTTTGGTTAACAGCAAAAAAAAATTTTTTTTTTTTTTTTTAGTGCAACTAGGGACTCCCTGTGAAAGTTAAGTGACTTATTATAAACAAAATGTGCAGAACACTGCTTGGTATATTGTAGTTGCTACTTAATTGTTATCAGAAATTGTTATCAATATATCATGAATATTTATGGCATTATCACTGAAACATTTGATAAAAAGAACAAAAATATAAAGTTGGACAAGCCTCACTTATGCATATTATTTAATACCATAAATCAAATCCCAGAAAATGAATGCTGTCAGTAGATAAAAAAGATACTGCATTTTAAACGTATATTTGTAATTACAAAATTCCTAAGATGGCCCTACAATAGGACCAGTACAATAATCCATTCATTAAAAAATATTAAGTAAGTGCATATTGTTTGTCAACTGCTGTTTCAGGTCCCATAGAAACAGAAGTAAACCATCAGACAAATCTCTGCCCATCAGAAACTTACATTCCAATGTAGAAATACACAAAAAATGCGTATACAAATAGAGATACAGTAAAATTCAAAGTAATGCTAATGCTTACAAAATGAGCAAGGCATTGAAGTAGAATGTTAATTTATAGGTTAAATTAGTTGGTCAGCAAAGTCCTTTCTTAAGAGTGATATCTGAGCAGAGATCTGAAAGAAAGGGGAGAGACAACCAACAGGAAAATATGCAAAAAAAAAAAAAAACGCCAAAATGCTAGGAGAGAGAACCAACCCCAGTCCAAAGGCCTGGAGGCAATGAAACAAAACAAGAAGGATGCACAGCAGAAATCAAGGGAGAGAGGGGTGCTCTGTAGTGAGGTGAGAGATATGTCCAAAAGACTATCATGGCAGCCTAAAGGACTTGGATTTATTTAAAATCTTTGGAAAGATTTGATCAGAGAGACATGTCACCTAAGTAATGTTTTAAGAACTTCCCCCTGGTTGTTGTCTGATTAGACTCTAGAGGGAAAAATTGAAGGTTGGGAGAGCAGTTAGGAGGCCCTTGCAGTGTCTGAGCAAGCTGTAGTGGCAGCCAGGCCCAGGGTGTTGGCAAGGGAGTAATTTAGAAGTGGGCAGATATGGAATCTACTCTGAAGATACAACCAACAGAAAGTGTTGTATATAAGATGTTAGAGAAAGAGAGAAGTCAATGATGACTTCAAATTAGAGAAAAATCCTGACATCACATAAGTGGGGGATAAACATTTTTGGTAAAAAATAATACAAATTCCCATAGAACACTAAATACAAACATACTAATTTTTTTTGATAGTCTAGAAGAGGCAGAAAAAAATCTGTAATATGATAAAATGCATACATAGTTTAAATGGAAAATAAAACACTGTTAATGTTTTCCATCAATGTCACAATCAAACATTAAGGATCAAATACTCAACATTTTTCTTGGAAATCGTAGACCTGCATATCATGGCAAACAACACTGGAACCAAAAATATCTTACCTTTGAAAAGCTAGCAAAAACGAACGGTAGTTACGTATGATATAATCAACCTGAAACACTATTAGACTCAACTGAAAAATCATATGAACTAAAAAGAATGCTCAGAAAGTATAATTGGCACCCCATTAATATAGATAAAGTATAACCCTGAAGAGTTACAAATTTTATTTTCTCATAAATAAAAAATGCAACAAAATTTATACATTTCCTAAATATAAATTATCAATTTATATTTAGGAAATGTATTTTGTGATATTTATATAAAACATTTTTGCCTTGAACTCCACTTAAACTAAATGAAACCCATTGTTATTGAGTTGATTCCAACTTACAGCAACCCTATAAGAGAGATGTAACTGCTCAGTAGGATATTCTTGCTGTACTTCTTCCAAGACAGATTTTTTTTCTCCTTTTGGCAGTCCACGGTACATTAAATATTCTTCACTAAAACCATTATTCAAAGGCACCAACTCTTCTCTGGTCTTCCTTACTCCTTGTCCAGCTTTCACACAGGTGTAAGGCAGTTGAAAACACCATAGCTTGGATCAGGCACTCTGTAGTCCTTAAAGTGACGTCTTTGCTTTTTAACACTTTAAGGAAAGCTTTTGCAGCAGATTTGCCTAAAGTAACACGTCATTTGATTTCTTGAATGCTGCTTTGATTGTCACTCCAAGTAAAATGAAATCCTTGACAAGTTCAATATTTTCTCCTTTTATCTTGACGTTTCTTACTGGTCTGGTTGTGAGGATTTCTGTTTTCTTTATGTTGAGGTGTAATCTATAATGAAGGCTGTGGTTTTTGATCTTTATCACTAAGTGCTTCAAGTCCTCTTCACTTTCAGTAAGCATGGTCTTGTCATCTGCATATCACAGGTTGTTAATGAGTCTTCCTCTAATCCTGATGTCAAGTTCTTCTATACAGTCTGGCTTCTCAGGTTACTTGGTCAGCGCACAGATTGAATAAGTATGGTGAAAAGATACAAACCTGATGCACATCTTTCTTAACTTTAAACCATGAAGTATCCCCTTGTTCTGTTGGAACGATTGCCTCTTGATCTATGTCCAAGTTTCTCATGAGCAAAATTCAGTGCTCTAAATTCCCATTCTTTGCTATGTTATCCATAATTGGTTATGATCCACACAGTCGAATGTCTTTGCATAGTCAATAAAACACAGGTAAACATCTTTCTGGTATTCTCTGCTTTCAGCCAGGATCCATCTGACATCAGCAATGATATCCCTCATTCCATATCCTCTCCTGAATTCGTCTTGAACTTCTGGCAGTTCCCTGTTAATACACTGCTACAGCCACTTTTGAATGATCTTTAGCAAAATTTTGCTTGTATGTGATATTAATGATATTGTTCAAGAATTTCTGCATTTGATTGGACCTCCTTTCTTGGGTATAGGCGTATATATTGGCTCTCTTCCAGTTGGTTGGCCAGGTAGCTCTCTTCCAAATTTCTTGGCATAGACAAGTGAGCACTTCCAGTGCTGCATTTGTTTGTTCAAACATCTCAATTGGTATTCTGTCAGTTCCTGGACCCTTGTTTTTTGCCATTCCTTTCAGCATAGCATGGACTTCTTCCTGCAGTACCATTGGATCTTGATCATATGCTACATCCTGAAATGTTGAACATTGACCAATTAGTTTTGGTATAATGACTCTGTGTATTCCTTCCATCTTTCTCTCGATGTTTCCTGAGTTGTTCAATATTTTGCCCATAGAATCCTTCAATATTGCGACTTGCAGCTTGAATTTTTCTTCAGTTCTTTTGACTTGAGAAATACTGAGAGTTTTCTTCCCTTTTGATTTTCTACCTCCAGATCTTTGCACAGTTCATTATAATATTTTATTTTGTCTTTCAAGCTGCCCTTTGAATCTTCTGTTCAGCTCTTCTACTTCTTAATTTCTTCTATTCCCATTAGCTACCGGATATTTTAGAGCAAGTTTTGAAGTCTCTTTTGACATCCGTTTTGGTCTCTTCTTTCTTTCCTGTCTTTATGATACATATAAACGAAAACCTATTGTCATTGAGTCAATTTTGACAGAGTAGAACTGTCCCATAGGGTTTCCAAAGAGCACCTGGTGGATTCAAACTGCCGACCTTCTGACTGGCAGTCATAGCTCTTAACCACTATGCCACCAGGGTTTCCTATAAAAAAATAGCACTCCTCAAATCAACATAAAAGTATAAAAATGAGCAAAATATATGTCAGGAGAGTCCAGTAGAAGATAAGAAGGCACTACTATATTCATGGAAATTTATCTAATTTCACTAAAAAAAAATTTAAATTAAAATGGCAGTTGGAATTCATCATTTTTCCAAATGGTTTAGCAGATATTGGAAGATTTAAAAATAGTAATGGTCCAAGGGAAAGCAGGTGCCCTCAACCATTGTTGCAAATATGGATTGTGAAACTTTGTGATGATATATTTGCAGTTTTCAATATTTATATTTATGCTAGAAATAATCCAAGTTAGGAATTCATAAAATGCAAATAGACAATTTTACATACTTTTCTTCATTACATTTTATAAGAGGATTTTTTGAATCAAAAAAAAAAAAAAAAGGAAAGAATTCCCATGACTGTGAATTTCCATCAGTCAGGCATGAGAACATAATGTCTACTTTGAAAGCATGAGGAAAACTTATATTCTAACCTAGAAAAATATCTATCAAATATAGCTAGACAAGAATGCATCAGATGCAGGCAGGGCCACGACAGTGGAGTAGTCAGATGCTTCTGATAGTCCTTCTTACAACAAAGACCTGAAAAAACAAGTAAACTGATTATATATATGACAAGCTAGGAGCCCTGAACATCAAAGGCAAAGTTAAGAAATTGCACTTAGCAACAGAGGGAGGGAGATATGGTTCAGAAGCAGCAAGAAGTTGCCGGACCTAACTCAGTGTGAACCAGCGCCCCTCATCCCTGATCTGCTGGTGTGACTGCAGAGGGGCTGGCAGTAGCTTTCTGTACACGGTTTCCCCAGCCACAGAGAGCCAGTGGCACAGAGTCTACTCACGCCTCCAGAATCAGAGAAGAACAGCGCTCTCTGCATAAGTGCTAGCATTTAATTCACTGCACAGATCATATACCTCCCCTTTCAAAGGAACTCTCCCCCATTTATCTGATCCCTCACCCCTCTGTCCCAGGCCCCCGAGCTGGCTTCAGTGACATTCGATTTCCCTGGGCCTGAGATAGGTCCTGGCACGCAACCAGAGCCATTGGAGAAGGAACAAATTAACAAAGAGGGAAAAAATAATCTGATGGCTCCTCTAAGCTGGAAACTCAGGGCAGAAGCAGCTCCTGTCCAGGCACTAGTGGTCCATAGACTTTGAATGGCTTTCACCCCTGCATAGAACTGTGTGGCCCATTTCAGGAGCTGGGTTCTTCTTACACTGCATGGGCGTGTGGCCTAAGGTCTGACTTTAACGGTTTCAGCTGTGCAGTGGCGAGGTGGGTTCTTGATGCTTGACACTGCTCTATTAAGCAGGGTCCTCAACTACCCACATCAGGGGCCTGAGGACTGGTGGCTCCACCTATGTCACCTAGCCACCCATATCAGGGATACAAGGATAAGTGGTGTCTCCCAGTCCTTACAGTTAAAAGTATCGGGTGTCAATGGTATGGCTGCAGAGCCCACCCGCTTGTGCACTCTAGAGAACAGGGACGTGTCTTCCTCACAAACACTCAGGGAAAGGTTGTCAGCCCCCTACCTTGCTCAGAGTGTGACCACCTGATGCAACAAGAGACTTGTGCATACACCAATCACCACTGCTCCTCAAAGACAGTAGGTGAGAGCCTACACCACACACTTGGTGACCAACTACCTGGAAATATGAGCTGAATCCTTACAAGAAAACTGAATGGACTTCTAGGCTCATATATCTGATAACAGCTCTAGCCATCTGGTGACAGGACATTAGAGCATCAAAGGCTCCATTAATCAAGCCAACTAATTTGAGCAGCCTATTAAGTATTTCAAAACAAAACAGAGCAAGAAGCTAGGTCACAGTATGCAAACATACAGAGACAATAGTCAATATCAAATCACATAAAGAAGCAGACGATGATCATGTCAGCAAGCTTCCAAAGCAAAGAATTGAGGAATCTTCCAGATGAAGATATATTCCTAGAATTACCAGAGATAGAATACAAAATATTAATATACAGAACTCTTCAAGATATCAGGAAAGAAAAAAAATAAAAAAGAGATCAGGCAAAATGCAGAACAAGGCAAGGAACACACAGATAAAGCAGTTGAGGGAATTAAGAAGGTTATTCAAGAGAATAACGAAAAATTTAATAGGCTTCAAGAATCCTTAGAGAGACAGCAGTCAGAAACTCAGAAGATCAACAATAAAATTTCAGAATTAGACAACTCAGTAGAAAGTCAAAGGAGCAGAATTCAGGAAGGTGAAGTCAGAATGAGTGAGACTGAAAACAAAATCCTTGGCACCAATATATTCAAAGAAAAATCAGATAAAAGAATTTTAAGAAATGAAGAAACCCTAAGAATCATGTGGGACTCTATCAAGAGAAATAGCCTACGAGTAATCAGAGTACCAGAACAGGGAGGAAAAACAGAAAATACACAGAAAATTGTTGAAAATTTGTTGGCAGAAAACCTCCCTGATATCATGAAAGATGAGATATCCATCCAAGATGCTCATCTAACCCCACAGAAGGTAGATCTCAAAAGAAAGATATCAAGACATATTATAGTCAATCTTGCCAAAACCAAAGATAAAAGAGAATTTTAAGAGCAGCTAGGGATAAACAAAAAGTCACCTGCGAAGGACAGTCAGTAAGACTAATCTCGGACTACTCAGCAGAAACCATGCAGGCAAGAAGACAATGGGAGGACATATATAAAGACTTGAAGGGAAAATAATTGCCAGCCAAGAATTATATATCCAGCAAAACTGTCTCAAATATGAAGGTGAATTATGGCATTTCCAGACAAACAGAAGTTGAGGGACATTGCCAAAACCAAACCAAAATTACAAGAAATTCTAAAGGAAATCCTCCAGTTAGAAACTCAATAACATCAGATAACAATCCACGACCAGAACAGAGAACAGGGAAACCAGATATCATCCAAGACAGAGAAATCACAAAACTAAATCAAAGTTAAAATGCTCAGAACAGGGAAACAGACATCAGGAAGTAAAAGATGACAACATTAACTCAAAAAAGAAGGACTAAAAGATATAGTCATAGATCTTTCATATGGAGTATGAAAATAGGGGTAAATATCAAGGTAATCACAAAGGAAAATAACAATCCTGCACATCAAAATAATAATAAAAAAAGAAAAACATGAAGACAGCAAAAACAAAAGCAAAAGCAATGGAAAAGAGGAAAAGACAATATATATATAGAAAAATTACTCAGCACAGAAAATTCAGTGGAAAAAAGAAACTGTCAACAACCCCAAAAAAGGCATCAAAATGACAGCACTAAACTCATACCTAGACATAATTACGCTGAATGTAAAAGTACTAAATGCACCAATAAAGAGACAGAGAGTGGCAGAATGGATTAAAAAAAATGATCTGCGTATATGTTGCCTACAAGAGACACACCTTAGACATAAAGATACAAACAAACTAAAACTCAAAGGATGGAAAAGAGATACCAAACAAACAACAACCAAAAAAGAAGAGTGGCAATATTAATTTCTAACAAAATAGACTTTAAAGTCAACTCTACCACAAAGGATAAGGAAGGACCCTTTTGTGCACCCAATGACAGGGCTCCAAAATACATAAAATGAACTCTAAAAGCACTGAAAACAGAGATGGGCAGCTCTACAATAATAGTAGGAGGCTCCAACACACCACTTTTGGTGAAGGACAGAATATCCAGAAAGAAGCTAAATAAAGACAGTGAAAATCTAAATGCCACAATCAACCAACCTGATCTCATAGGCACATACAGAACACCCCACCCAACGGCAGACAAGCATATTTTCTTTTCCAATGCACATGGAACGTTCTCCAGAATAGATCACATATTAGGTCATAAGCAAGTCTTAACAGAATCCAAAACATCAAAATATCTCGAAGCACCTTTTCTGACCGTAAAGGCATAAAAGTAGAAACCAATAACACAAAGCAAGTGAAAAAAAAATCGAACACACAGAAACTAAACAACACCTTGCTGAAATACTACTGGGTTATAGAAGAAATTAAGGATGGAATAAAGAAATTCGTAGAATCAAATGAGAATGAAAACACTTCCTACCAAGACCTGTGGGACACAGCAAAAGCAGTGCTCACAGGTCAATTTATAGCAATAAATGCACACATCCAAAAGAAGAAAAGGCCAAAATCAAAGAATTATCCCTACAACTCAAAGAAATAGAAAGAAAGCAGCAAAAGAAGTCCTAGGGTACCAGTAGAAACAAAATAATAAAAATTAGAGCAGAATTAAATGAAATAGAAAAAAGAAAAACAATTGAAAGAGTTAACAAGACCAACAGCTGGTTCTATGAAAAGATCAACAAAATCGATAAACCATTGGCCAAATGAACAAAAGAAAAATAGGAGAGAAAGCAAATAACCCAAATAAGAAATGAGATCGGCAATATTACAACAGACCCAACTGAAATTAAAAGAATCATAACAGAATATTAAGAAAAATTGTACTCCAACAAATTTGAAAACCTAGAAGAATTGGATAAATTTCTAGAAACACACTACCTACCTAATCTAACACAAACAGATATAGAACAACTAAATAAACCTATAACAAAAGAAGAAAAGATAATTAAAAATTCCCAATAAATAAAAGCCCTGGCCCTGATGACTTCACTGGAGAATTCTACCAAACTTTCAGAGAAGTGTTAACACCACTACTATTAAAGGTATTTCAGAACATACCAAAGGATGGAATACTCCCAATCTCATTCTAAAAAAAAAAGACACCACAAAAAAAGAAAATTACAGACCAATATTCCTCATGAACTTAGACACAAAAACCCTCAGCAAAATTCTAGCCAACAACATATTGAAAAAGTAATTCACCATGACCAAGTAGGATTCATAGTAGGTATGCTGAGATGGTTTAACATTTAAAAAACAATCAGTGTAATCCATCATATAAATAAAAGACAAGAACCACATGGTCTTATGGATTAATGCAGAAAAGGCATTTGACAAAGTCCAACACCCATTCATGATAAAGACTCTCAGCAAAATAGGAATAGAAGGAAAATTCCTCCACATAATAAAGGGCATTTATGTAAAGCCAACAGCCAACAGCACCCTAAATAGAGCAAGTCTGAAATCATTCCCCTTGAGAACGGGAACCAGACAAGGATGCCCTTTATCATCACTTTTATTCAACATTGTTCTGGAGGTCCTAGCCGGAGCTATTAGTCTAGGGGAAAAAAAAAAAAAAGCATCCAAATTGGTAAGGAAGAAATAAACTATCTCTATTTGCAGATGATATGATTTTATACACAGAAAACCCTAAAGAATCCACAAGAAAACTACTGGAACTAATAGAAGATTTCAGCAAAGTATAGGGACACAAGATAAACATGCAAAAACCAGTTGGATTCCTCTATATGAGCAAAGAGAAAGTCAAAGAGGAAATCATGAAATCAATACCATTTACAATAGCCCCAAGAAGATTAAATACTTAGGAACAAATCTAACCAGAGACACAAAAGACCTATACAAAGAAAACTATGAGACACTGCCACAAGAAACCGAAAGAGACCTACATAAGTGAAAAAACATACCTTGTTCTTCAATGGGAAGACTCAAGATGGTGAAAATGTTTATTCTACTCCAAGCAATCTGTAGATAAATGCAAGCCTGATCCAAACTCCAATGGCATTTTTTAATGAGATGGAGAAACAAATCACCAAGTTCATATGGAAAGGGAAGAGGCCCTAGATAAGTAAAACAGTACTGAAAAATTAGAACAAAGTGGGAGGCCTCACACTACCTGATTTTAGTGCATATTTCAACACCAGGGTAGTCAAAACAGCCTGGTACTGGCACAACAGCAGGTACATAGACCAATGGAACAGAATTGAGAATTCAGACATAAATTCATCCATGTATGAGCAGCTTGTATTTAACAAAGGCCCAAAGTCCATTAAATGGAGAAAAGACAGTCTCTTTAACAAATGTTGCTGGAATAACTGGATATCCATCTGCAAAAAAATGAAACAAGACCCATACCTCTCACACCATGCAGAAAAACTAACTCAAAATGGATCAAAGACCTAAATATAAAATCTAAAATGATAAAGATCATGGAAGAAAAAATAAGAAGAACTCTAGTAGCCCTCAAACATAGCATAAACAGTATACAAAACATTGCCAACAATGCACAAACACTGGAAGGTAAAGTCGATAACTGGGAGCTTCTAAAAATGAAACACTTATCCTCATCCAAAGGCCTCACCAAAAGAGTAAAAAGACTACCTATAGACTGGGAAAAAAAATTTTGGCTACAACAAATCCGATCAGTGTCTAAATCTTTAAAATCTACAAGATACTGCCAAACTTCAACAACAAAAAGACAAATAAACCAATTAAAAAATGGGCAAAGGGTATGAACAGAAACTTCACCAAATAAGACGTTCAGGCGGCTAACAGCTACGTTAGGAAACGCTCATGATCAATAGCCTTTAGAGAAATGCAAATCAAAACTACAATCAGATACCATCTTACCACAACGAAGCTGGCTCTAATCTAAAAAACACAAAATAACAAATGTTGGAGAGGTTGTGGAGAGACTGGAACACTTATACACTGCTGGTGGGAATGTAAAATGGTACAACCACTTAGGAAATCGATTTGGCGTTTCCTTAAAAAGATAGGAGTACCATACGATCCAGCAATCCCACTCCTTGGAATATAGTGTAGAGAAATAAGAGCCCTACAAGAATAGATATATGCACACCCATGTTCACTGCAGCACTGTTACAATAGCAAAGAGATGGAAACAATCAAGGTGCGCACCAATGGATAAATGGATAAACAAATTATGGTATATTCACACAATGGAATAGGATGGAACAATAGAGAAAAACAATGAATCCATGAAACATCTCATAACATGTAGGAATCTGGAAGGCATTATGCTGATTGAAATCAGTCAGTCACAGGACAAATATTGCATGAGACCACTATTATAAGAACTCAGGAAAAGGTTTAAACACAGAAGAAAACATTCTATGATGATTATGAGAATGGGGAAGGAGGAAGAGGGATATTCACTAATTACAGAGTAGACAAGAATCATTTTAGGTGAAGGGAAGGACAACACACAATACAGGGGAAGTCAGCACAACTGGATTAATCCAAAAGCTAAGCAGTTTCCTGAATACAACGAAACACTTTGAGAGACAGAGTAGCAAGGGTGGGGGTCTGGGGACCGTGGTTCAGGGGACATCTAGGTCAACTGACATAACAAATTGTGTTAAGAAAGTATTCCACATCCCACTTTGATGAGTGGTGTCTGGGGTCTTGAAAGTTAGCAAGCGGCCATATAAGATGTATCAATTGATCTCAATCCACCTGGAGCAAAGGAGAATGAAGAACACCAAAGACTCAAGGAAATAACTAGATGGTGCCCGGTTACCACCAATGACTGCACTGAAAGGGAACACAACAGAGAATCTCTGATGGAGCAGGAGAAAAGTGGAATGCAGACCTCAAATTCTAGTAAAAGAGACCAGGCTAAACGGTCTGACTGAACACTGGAAGGGCTCCAGAGGTCATGGCCCTTGGACTCTCTGTTAGCCCAAAACTAAAACCATTCCGAAGTCACTTCTGCAGACAAAGATTAGACTGGACTATAAGACATAAAATGGAACTGGTGAGGATTGTGCTTCTTAGCTCAAGTAGACACATTGTGACTGTGTGGGTAGAGCCTGTCTGAAGGCGAGATGAGAAGGCAGAGGGGGACAGGAACTGGATGAATGGACACAGCAAATACACAGGGGAGAAAGGAGAGTGCTGTCACATTGTACGGAGAGCAACTAGGATCACCTTAACCATGTCTGTATAAGTTTTTTGTATGAGAAACTTACTCGAATTGTAAACTTTCACTTAAAGCACAATAAAAAGAATACTTAATATTAAAAAAAAGAATTGTTATCCATACACATTTGCTAAATATTTACTTCTGAAAAACTTCCGTATACCATAACTTCCCCATTACCCTCACTCTGTTTATGATTTTTAAACTAAGCTCAAAAATTTCAAATTAGAACAATTTTATATCTTGCTATTATTATTTCACTT
Source organism: Loxodonta africana (assembly GCF_030014295.1). Classification (NCBI taxonomy): domain Eukaryota; kingdom Metazoa; phylum Chordata; class Mammalia; order Proboscidea; family Elephantidae; genus Loxodonta; species Loxodonta africana. The sequence goes on from NW_026974832.1 coordinate 547,377, forward strand.
AAAGTAAATTTATTGCCAATCATAGCTTTTATAACAAAATATTAATTCTTTTTCCTTTGCAAATAATTCATTTGATTGGACTATATATATATACATTTTTTCTCAATGAGTCCATTTTTCAATTTCTTGTTTATAATTTCTTTTCTTATCCACTCCAAGCCTGTAAATACAATTTACAGAATGTAGTAGCAAGTTTTGATATAAGACCCTGGATTCACTTTGGGAACCCTGGTAACATAGCGGTTAAGAGCTACAGCTGCGAACCAAAAGGTTAGCAGTTCAAATCCACCAGGTGCTCCTTGGAAACCATATGGAGCAGTTCTACTCTGTCGTGTAGGGTTGGTAGGAGTCAGAACCCACTCGATGGCAACGAGTTTTAGGGAACTTACTTTTTGCTACATAAAAAAAGAAAATATAGCCACCAATTTACATATTATTTAGGTCAACAGTTAGGTTATCAAACACTTATCATTTATTAGTCACTGTGCAGGTCATGGTGCCACGAATAGTGATGTTTATGGTCTCCAGATACCAAAAGAAAAATGAGTAGTGATGGTGAACATTTAGAAATTTATTTCATCTAATAAAAAGTAAATACTTTTTTTCTGATTTTGGTGCTCTACCCACTATCATCTGATGCCTATAGCCACGTTTTCTTAGCATTAGAAATATTTGTTTGTTTTTCTGTGAAAGTAATTTACTAGTGAGAGCACCTTTCGTGAGGAAAGGGGTCATGTGCACCCTCTGAGGGAGGCTGAGGAATATACTCAGCATTGCATAATCCAGTATATCAGCTGATGCCTTATTGTTTTCCTTGGCAATTTTATTGCATACTCCCAGAAATAAAACAAATTAAGAGAACAGTTTATTGTGATACACTCAGTGACTATTTTTGAAAGCTGGAAGGATATATTTATTTTTACCTTTCAAATATTTTTGATATGAAAATAAAATGGCAGAAATCTTAATGAAAAGTATAATTTCTGGGATTATATCCTTCTCTTTGGGACTCCTAATTAATTCTATAAAACTTGAGAAGAACAAAAGAATTTATTTTGTATTCTCCTATGTAATTTCCATCTATCCTATATCAGTATTTTTGAAGATTGGGTTACTTCAGAGTTTATGTCTTATTTTGTTAGAAAAAATTTTAAAAACTACCAAATTGTTTTAACAATGGTCTTTACCACTTACACAAATCTAATTCCCCTTCAACATTGAAATTTTACCCTCTGTGTACTTAGCTACATTCCCAAATTTCTCACTGGAATGACAAGATTTTGTTAATTTTAGATGAGTGGAATCACAAACATGAATTTTTGTCTAGAATGTGGGCAATTACTTATAATATTCTAGTTTATGCTGTAGTATAACACCAGTGATTTAAAAAAATCTCTGTCATAAAACCACAATAGTGGATTTCTGGATCACGCTGCATGTTATCTTGGGATTTGTCCTCCCTCAGGGACACAGGCTGATGGTGCTTCCCTCATTGTGAAGCAACAGCAATTTATGGAAGATGTAAAACTCAAAACCCAGTGCCGTCGACTCAATTCTGACTCATAGCGACCCTATAGGACAGAGTAGAACTGCCCCATAGAGTTTCCGAGACATAAAGAACATGGAATTTCACTCACTGGCTCTTAATTCTTGCCATGGGTTACACATGTCACTTGCACTGATGTTTCACAGTCCACACCTAACTTCAAAGAAAAGGGAAGTGCAATCTAAACTTGAGCCAGGAAGGATGAAGATCAGATGACTAACCCACATTCCTAATCAAGTAGTTCACCCTTCTGGGTCCCAACTCCTCTCCAAAGGAGACAACCAAATGTCCCATTCAGTCATGGAATAAGCTCAAAGCCCAGGATCTCTTGGTGATAAGCAGTCACCAATAAGGTCCATCTTTTATCTGATGACCTGTGAATTATCTAAATTTCCCAGTTATCCAAATATCCAGCATGTCTTGGTTGGACAGGGACAGGATAACAGAAATAAACAGTGGTATTAGGAAAGAAAGAATGAGATATCCACAGGAATCGTGGGTCCCCAGAAATTCTGAAATTCCATTAGGCAGACATTTAAAGGCCCACTATATTTCTGATGAGGAATAGTCACTGATAAGGCCACTTTTCTGCCTCCTTGGAGTAGTTTTCACATTTCATTTTTTTGATAGCATTGCCCCTGGATCTTCTCTCTGAGATATGCTTTTTAAAAGATTCATATTGCCTTATCTGCCATGATGCAAAACCCAAAAAAACCCACTGCTGTTGAGTCGATTCTGACTCATAGCGACCCTATAGGACAGAGTACAACTGCCCCATAGAGTTTCCAAGGAGCGCCTGGTGGACTCGAACTGCCAACCTTTTGGTTAACAGCCATAGCACTTAACCACTACGCCACCAGGGTTTCCTATCTGCCTTGATAATTGTGGAATATACTCTTATGGTTGCTAAAGAGTTTTTTCAACTAACTTTCTGCCCATGGTGATTGGAGTCTGTGATAAAGAGACTATCATTTGACAAGTATTTACTGCCTTCTGCTGATCACATGAGGAGCACACTTCTTCACCCCATCACGCGTTAACCTAGTGATGTGATAAACTTTGCTGAATAGCATGTGGCTGAAAGTGTCTGTATACCACTTCCAAGCCTAGAGTTTCAGCGATATTATATTTTCATATTTCTCTATTGTTTCTTCCATCATCATGAGAAGAAAATGTCTCCAGTAGGTTGTCTCTTTCAAAAACTTATTTAAGTTTTCTAAGCCTAATTTCCTCATCTAAAAATCAGTTATCAGGAGAGAGATCACTAGCTATTTCAAAAGAGAGAACAGAATTCAGATAAGTACTTCAATAGGAGATGAAGGAATCAAGGAGCCAAACAAGGGAAGCTGAATCAACCTAGAGACTCCCATCAGTATGTTGCTCCCAACACCCTGGAAACCGTCAAACAGCAGGACAAGATGGCTTCCAGGATGCCATGGGTGGGGCCCTCATGCAGAACCCAGAACCAAGGTGAGGACCAGCAGACAATATTTGAAACCATGAAGAGAGTGGCTATTTATTCGAAGTGAAATCATGGTGAGCCACGGTTACTTCCAGGAACTATAGTTGAAGTGGGGAAAGAGAGAAGGAGAAATTTGCTGACTTATGTCCTATAGCCTTTCTAATCTTCCAACAGTCTTACATTGTGATTTCCTACAAGAAATATGCTGGCAAAGGATCTTGGGAAATGTAGTTCTCCTTGGTATAGAGTCAAATAAAGTCAGTGAAAATATCTGAAAACCAAGGAGCATTACAAAACATGCTGGCTAATATGAAAAAATAAAAACCAATCATGTTGAGTCAATTACAACTCATAGCAACCGTATAGGGCAAAGCAGAACTGCCTTGTAGGGTTTTCAAGGAGCAGCTGGTGGATTTGAACTGCCAACCTTTTGATAAGTGTCAGCTTTTAACCACTGAACCACCAGGACTCCAAGCTAATAATCCAAAAAAAAATAGAGCCTGTTTTATATGCTGTGTGTGAGCATCTTCATATCTAGAGTTTTTTTTCTTAAAATCTGCTTTGTTTAATATTTTATAGCTAAACCACCTTTCCTTTTAATTAATATTTGTCTTAGGTATCTTTTTGACCTTTTAAATTTCATATATTCTTTGTCTTTATATTTAAATATGCCTCCTTAAAATTTCACTCAAGTAAAATTTTGCTGAAGATAATTAAAAAATGGCTGCAGCAGTACATCAACAGGAAACTGCCAGAAATTCAAGCCGATTCAGAAAAGGATGTGGAAACTAATGGGCCGCAACTACCACAGTCTCCACCAGACTGAGTCCAGCATAACTAGATGGTGCCCAGCTACCACCACCGACTGCTCTGACAAGGATCACAATAGAGGGTCCAGGACAGAACTGGAGAAAAATGCAGAACAAAACTATAACTTACAAAAAAAGACCATACTTACTGGTCTGACAGAGACTGGAGAAACCTCGAGAGTATGGACCCTAAGTGTCCTATTAAATCAGTACTGAAGTCACTCCTGAGGTTCACCCTTCAGCCAAAATTTAGACAGACCCGTAAAACAAATCAAGACTAAATAGGCACACCAACCCAGGGGCAAGGATGAGAAGGCTGGAGGGAACAGGAAAGCTGATAATGGGGAACCCAAGGTTGACATGGGTAGAATGTTGACATGGTGTAGGATTGGCAACCAATGTGACAAAACAATATGTGTATTTATTGCCTAATGAGATATTAATTTGCTCTGTAAATCTTCATCTAAAGCATAATTTAAAAAAGAGATAGAAAAATCAAAATATCCACCTGATAACATTTGGGAATTACTATTATTTCCATCATTGCTATCACATAATAACAATTATAACATGTGCATTGTTAATTATAATTACAACATTTATTGTGCACTGTCAGGAACAGTACCAAGTACTTTTCATACATTGCACGTTCCATGCACGTATTTACCCCATGAAGTAGGTGCTATTTTCACATCCAGAGTCCTGTGGATAGTAATGGGTAGGAATGTAAACCTAGGTTGAAATTCTTAACCACTGTTACATTAACTTCAGTTCTACTTCTGGCCACGGTGGTTCTGTTTTTGTATATTAATTGATTAAATGTATTGAGGAAGACTGAGACTATAAACCCAGAGAGATAAATTTGAATATGTAAGTATATAGCCAGTGGAAGGATCTCAAAGATAATGGAATCAGGGTATTATAATGAAGAAAGATCTGGATCATTGGGATGGCAGACCAAAGAGTAAGAAACACTAACTCTTCAGATGAACTATGTGAGCACTACCCAACTGGCACAATGGTAAGTTCCATCACGTGTCTTGTCAAAGAACATATGACATACTGAAGCCATATACAGCTGTATTTCTGTATGACTTGATTCTGATCCATTGGGCAGACAACCATGTATAATGACTCTGATCTACAAGAAACATGTGCTCTGTGTGCTAGGCTTTGGGTACACAGATATACGTTCCCTTCTTCTTTTTTTTTTTTTTTTTTAGAATAAGTTGTGGTTAAATAAATATTAAAATAAAAAAATCCTGATTTGAAAGAAAAAAATAAAGAAAATGACATGGAAGGAGGGATATAATTGCTGATGTCTGGTGGATCTTGGCTAAAAGCTGAGAATACCAGAAAGATGTTTATTGTTGTTGTTATTAGGTGCAGTGGAGTTGCTTCCAACTCATAGCAATCCTATGTACCACAGAAAGAAACACTGTCCGGTCCCATGCCATACTTACAATCGTTGTTATACTTGAGCCCATAGTTGCAGACACTGTGTCAATCCATCTCATTGAGGGTCTTCCTCTTTTAAAAGCTGACCCTGTACTTTACCAGGCATGATGTCCTTCTCCAGGGACTGATCTCTTCTGACAACATGGCCAAAGTATGTAAGATGCAGTATCACCATGCTGGCTTCTAAGGAGCATTCTGGCTGTACTACTCCCAAGACAGATTTGTTTGTTCTTTTGGTATATTAAATATTCTTTGCCAACACCACAATTCAAAGGCATCAATTCTTCTTCGGTCTTCCTTATTCATTGTCCAGCTTTCACATGCATGTGAGGCAATTGAAAATATCACTAATGCTTGGAACCTGAAATACACGAAGTATGAATCTAGGAAAATTGGAAATCTTCGAAAACGAAATGGAACACATAAGCATCGATATCCTAGGCATTAGTGAGCTGAAATGGACTGGTATTGGCCATTTTGAATTGGACAACACATAGCCTACTACACCAGAAATGACAACTTGAAGAGGAATGGTGTTACATTCATCGTCAAAAAGAACAATTCAGAGGCGGGGCCAAGATGGTGGACTAGGTGGACGCTACCGCGGATCCCTCTTGCAACAAAGACTCGGAAAAACAAGTGAATCGATCACATACATAACAACCTACAAACTCTGAACAACAAACACAGACTTAGAGACAGAGAACGAACAAATACAGGCAGACAGCGATCGTTTTCAGAACCAGGAGCCAGCGTACCAGGCAGGTGACCTTCGGAGCCCGATCTGGGGCAGAGCCCAGGGGGGCAGACGGCACAGACAAGGGCCCCAGCCCTACCCCCCGAACTCACCCCGGGAGGGAGCCTAGCCGGTTGGCACGGGCGGCGTAGTGGCGCAGCAAGTGGGAGAAGCACCCGGGAGGCAGTGACTGATCTTGGAGCGGGGAGAGCAGCGTCCCAGCCAGGGAGCCGTCCCACTGGGATTTTGGCTGGCGCGGGCTGGGCGTGAGCGCGGGGACCAGTTATATTTCTCAGAATTGACCCCGGGGGCGGGCCCAGCCGTTCGTGCGGGCGATGCCCACCCAGTTAGCGAAAGCGGAACGGCGCACCGGAGGGAGAAGTCCCCGAGAGGAAGTGACTGGTCTTGGAGCGGGGAGAGCAGCGTCCGAACCGGGGAGCTGTCCCGCCGGGATTTTGGCGGGCGTGGGTGGAGCGTGAACACAGGGATCAGCTCTATATTCTAAGGTGCTACACTCCTAGATCTCTGATCCCTCCCCAGGCGGCTCCATTAACATCCAAATACCCTGAGCCAGAGGGAGAATTCAGATAGGGATCTGACTGCATTTTTTTTTAGCTGATTACCTGGAAAAACTAGTTTCCCGGTGATGGCTCGGAGACAGCAGTCCATATCAAACCACATAAAGAAACAGACCATGACAGCTTCTCCAACCCCCCCAAACAAAAGAATCAAAATCTTTCCCAAATGAAGATACAATCCTGGAATTATCAGATACAGAATATAAAAAACTAATTTACAGAATGCTTAAAGACATCACAAATGAAATTAGGCTAACTGCAGAAAAAGCCAAGGAACACAGTGATAAAACTGTTGAAGAACGCAAAAAGATTATTCAAGAACATAGTGGAAAAATTAATAAGTCGCAAGAATCCATAGAGAGACAGCATGTAGAAATCCAAAAGATTAACAATAAAATTACAGAATTAGACAATGCAATAGGAAGTCAGAGGAGCAGACTCGAGCAATTAGAATGTAGACCGGGACTTCTGGAGGACCAGGGAATCAACACCAACATAGCTGGAAAAAAATCAGATAAAAGAATTTAAAAAAATGAAGAAACCCTAAGAATCATGTGGGACTCTTATCAAGAAGGATAACTTGCGAGTGATTGGAGTCCCAGAACAGAGAGGGGGGACAGAAAACAGAGAAAATAGTTGAAGAACTCCTGACACAAAACTTCCCTGACATCATGAAAGACGAAAGGATATCTATCCAAGATGCTCACCGAACCCCATTTAAGATTGATCCAAAAAGAAAAACACCAAGACATATTATCATCAAACTTGCCAAAACCGAAGACAAACAGAAAATTTTAAAAGCAGCCAGGGAGAAAAGAAAGGTTTCCTTCAAGGGAGAATCAATAAGAATAAGTTCAGACTACTCAGCAGAAACCATGCAGGCAAGAAGGGAACGGGACGACATATACAGAGCACTGAAGGAGAAAAACTGCCAACCAAGGACCATATATCCAGCAAAACTCTCTCTGAAATATGAAGGCGAAATTAAGATATTTACAGATAAACACAAGTTTAGAGAATTTGCAAAAACTAAACCAAGACTGCAAGAAATGCTAAAGGAGATTGTTTGGCCTGATGACCAATAATATCAGGTACAAGCACAATACAAGGTCACAAAACAGAACGTCCTGATATCAACGCAACTCAAATAGGGAAAGCACAAAAACAAACAAATTAAGATTAATTCTAAAAAATAAATAAATAAACAAAATAATACACATAACAGGGAATCATGGAAATCAATAGATAAATGATCACAATAATCAAAAAGAGGGACTAAATATAGGAGGCATTGAACGGCCAGATGGAGAGTGATACAAGGCGATATAGAACGACACAAATTAGGTTTTTACTTAGAAAAATAGGGGTAAATAATAAGGTAACCACAAAAAGGAATATCAGTTCCATAACTCAAGAAAAAAGCCAAGAAAAACGTAACGACTCAACTAACATAAAGTTAAACATTATGAAAATGAGGATCTCACAATCTACTAAGAAAAACATCTCAGCACAAAAAAGTATGTGGAAAAATGAAATGGCCAACAACTCACATGAAAAGGCATCAAAATGACAGCACTAAAAACTTATTTATCTATAATTACGCTGAATGTAAATGGACTAAATGCACCAATAAAGAGACAGAGAGTCACGGACTGGATAAAGAAACACGATCCATCTATATGCTGCCTACAAGAGACACACCTTAGACTTAGAGACACAAACAAACTAAAACTCATAGGATGGAAAAAAACATATCAAGCAAATAATAAGCAAAAAAGAAGAGGAGTAGCAATATTAATTTCTGACAAAATAGACTTTAGACTTAAATCCTCCACAAAGGATAAAGAAGGACACTATATAATGATAAAAGGGACAATTGATCAGGAAGACATAACCATATTAAATATTTATGCACCCAATGACAGGGCTGCAAGATACATAAATCAAATTTTGACAGAATTGAAAAGTGAGATAGACACCTCCACATTTATAGTAGAAGACTTCAACACACCACTTTCGGAGAAGGACAGGACATCCAGTAAGAAGCTCAATAGAGACACGGAAGACCTACTTACAACAATCAACCAACTTGACCTCATTGACTTATACAGAACTCTCCACCCAACTGCTGCAAAATATACTTTTTTTTCTAGTGCACATGGAACATTCTCTAGAATAGACCACATATTAGGTCATAAAACAAACCTTTGCAGAATCCAAAACATCGAAATATTACAAAGCATCTTCTCAGACCACAAGGCAATGAAGCTAGAAATCAATAACAGAAAAACTGGGGAAAAGAAATCAAATACTTGGAAAATGAACAATACCCTGCTGAAAAAAGACTGGGTTATAGAAGACATCAAGGAGGGAATAAGGAAATTCATAGAAAGCAACGAGAATGAAAATACTTCCTATCAAAATCTCTGGGACACAGCAAAAGCAGTGCTCAGAGGCCAATTTATATCAATAAATGCACACATACAAAAAGAAGAAAGAGCGAAAATCAGAGAACTGTCCCTACAACTTGAACAAATAGAAAGTGAGCAACAAAAGAACCCATCAGGCACCAGAAGAAAACAAATAATAAAAATTAGAGCTGAACTAAATGAATTAGAGAACAGAAAAACAATTGAAAGAATTAACAAAGCCAAAAGATGGTTCTTTGAAAAATTAACAAAATTGATAAACCATTGGCTAGACTCACTAAAGAAAAACAGGAAAGGAAACAAATAACCCGAATAAGAAACGAGAAGGACCACATCACAACAGAGCCAAATGAAATTAAAAGAATCATTTCAGATTACTACGAAAAATTGTACTCTAACAAATTTGAAAACCTAGAAGAAATGGATAAATTCTTGGAAAAATACTACCTACGTAAACTAACACATTCAGAAGTAGAACAACTAAATAGACCCATAACAAAAAAAGAGATTGAAACGGTAATCAAAAAACTTCCAGCAAAAAAAAGTCCAGGCCCAGACTGCTTCACTGCAGAGTTCTACCAAACCTTCAGAGAAGACTTTACACCACTACTACTGAAGGTATTTCAAAGCATAGAAAAAGACGGAATACTACCCAACTCATTCTATGTAGCTACCATCTCCCTGATACCAAAACCAGGTAAAGACATTACAAAAAAAGAAAATTATAGACCTATATCCCTCATGAACATAGATGCAAAAATCCTCAACAAAATTCTAGCCAATAGAATCCAACAACACATCAAAAAAATAATTCACCCTGATCAAGTGGGATTTATACCAGGTATGCAAGGCTGGTTTAATATCAGAAAAACCATTAATGTAATCCATCACATAAATAAAACAAAAGATAAAAACCACATGATCTTATCAATAGATGCACAAAACGCATTTGACAAAGTTCAACACCCATTTATGATAAAAACTCTTACCAAAATAGAAATTGAAGGAAAATTCCTCAACATAGTAAAGGGCATCTATGCAAAGCCAACAGCCAATATCACTCTAAATGGAGAGAACCTGAAAGCATTTCCCTTGAGAACGGGAACCAGACAAGGATGCCCTTTATCACCGCTCTTATTCAACATCGTACTTGAAGTCCTAGCCAGGGCAATTAGGCTAGACAAAGAAATAAAGGGTATCCGGATTGGCAAGGAGGAAGTAAAGCTATCACTATTTGCAGATGACATGATCGTATACATGGAAAACCCTAAGGAATCCTCCAGAAAACTACTGAAACTAATAGAAGAGTTTGGAAGAGTCTCAGGTTATAAAATAAACATACAAAAATCACTTGGATTCCTCTACATCAACAAAAAGAACACCGAAGAGGAAATCACCAAATCAATACCATTCACAGTAGCCCCCAAGAAGATAAAATACTTAGGAATAAATCTTACCAAGGATATAAAAGACCTATACAAAGAAAACTATAAAACTCTGCTACAAGAAATTCAAAATGACATACTTAAGTGGAAAAACATACCTTGCTCATGGATAGGAAGACTTAACATAGTAAAAATGTCTATTCTACCAAAAGCCATCTATACATATAACGCACTTCCAATCCAAATACCAATGTCATATTTTAAGGGGATAGAGAAACAAATCACTAATTTCATATGGAAGGGAAAGAAGCCCCAGATAAGCAAAGCATTACTGAAAAAGAAGAAGAAAGTGGGAGGCCTCACTCTACCTGATTTTAGAACCTATTATACAGCTACAGTAGTCAAAACAGCCTGGTACTGGTACAACAACAGGCACATAGACCAGTGGAACAGAATTGAGAACCCAGATATAAATCCATCCACATATGAGCAGCTGATATTTGACAAAGGACCAGTGTCAGCCAATTGGGGAAATGATAGTCTTTCTAACAAATGGTGCTGGCATAACTGGATATCCATTTGCAAAAGAATGAAACAGGACCCATACCTCACACCATGCACAAAAACTAACTCCAAGTGGATCAAGGACCTAAACATAAAGACTAAAACGATAAAGATCATGGAAGAAAAAATAGGGACAACCCTAGGAGCCCTAATACAGGGCATAAACAGAATACAAAACATTACCAAAAATGACGAAGAGAAACCAGATAATTGGGAGCTCCTAAAAATCAAACACCTATGCTCATCTAAAGACTTCACCAAAAGAGTAAAAAGACCACCTACAGACTGGGAAAGAATATTCAGCTATGACATCTCAGACCAGCGCCTGATCTCTAAAATCTACATGATTCTGTCAAAACTCAACCACAAAAAGACAAACAACCCAATCAAGAAGTGGGCAAAGGATATGAACACACATTTCACTAAAGAAGATATTCAGGCAGCCAATAGACACATGAGAAAATGCTCCCGATCATTAGCCATTAGAGAAATGCAAATTAAAACTACGATGAGATTCCATCTCACACCAACTAGACTGGTATTAATCCAAAAAACACAAAATAATAAATGTTGGAGAGGCTGCGGAGAGATTGGAACTCTCATACACTGCTGGTGGGATTGTAAAATGGTACAACCACTTTGGAAATCCATCTGGCGTTATCTTAAACAGTTAGAAATAGAACTACCATACAACCCAGAAATCCCACTCCTGGGAATATACCCTAGAGATACAAGAGCCTTCACACAAACAGATATATGCACACCCATGTTTATTGCAGCTCTGTTTACAATAGCAAAAAGCTGGAAGCAACCAAGATGTCCGTCAACGGATGAATGGGTAAATAAATTGTGGTATATTCACACAATGGAATACTATGCATCGATAAAGAACAGTGACGAATCTCTGAAACATTTCATAACATGGAGGAATCTGGAAGGCATTATGCTGAGCGAAATGAGTCAGAGGAAAAAGGACAAATATTGTATAAGACCTCTATTATAAGATCTTGAGAAATAGAAAAAACGGAGAACACATACTTTTGTGGTTACAAAGGGGGGAGGGAGGGAGAGGGTTTTTTATTGATCAATCAGTAGATATGAACTGCTTTGGGTGAAGGGAAAGACAACACACAATACAAGGAAGGTCAGCCTAATTGGCATGAGAAGGACTGGTCAGCGGGGGGGGGAGAGAGATGCTGATGAAGAGTGAGCCAATTAAATTAGGTGGACACTGGAGAGTGTGTTGGCAACTCTTGACTGGAGAGGGGATGGGAAGATAGAGAGAGAGGGAAGATGGCAAATTGGCACGAAACGAGAGACTGAAAGGGTTGACTCAATAGGGGGAGAGCAAGTGGGAGAAGGGAGTAAGATGTATGTAAACCTACATGTGACAGACTGATTAGAATGGTAAATGTTCACTTGAAGCTTAATAAAAATTAATTAAAAAAAAGAAAAAAGAACAATTCAAGGTCTATCCTGAAGTACAGTGCTGTCAGTGATAGGATAATATCCATAGGCCTATAAGGAAGACCAGTTAATATGACTATCATTCAAATTCACACAGTAACCACTAAGAACAAAGTTGAAGAAATTGAAGATTTTTTTCAGTTTCTGTAGTCTGAAATTGATTGAACATGCAATCAGGATGCACTGATAATTACTGGTGATTGGAATGTGAAAGTTGGAAACAAAGAAGAACAATTGGTAGTTGGAAAATACGGCCTTGGTGATAGAAACAACGCCGGAGATTGAATGATAGAGTTTTGCGAGACCAATGACTTCTTCATTGCAAATACCTTTTTTCACCAACATAAACGGCGACTATGCACATGGACCTCGCCAGATGGAATACACAGAAATCAAAACGACTACATCTACGGAAAGAGACAAAGGAAAAGCTCAATATCATCAGTCAAAACAAGGCCAGGGGCTGACTGTGGAACAGAAAGATTTTTATCTGTGTTAATTATTGACTATTCAAAGGCATTTGACTGAGTAGACCATAACAAATTTTGGATAACATTGCAAAGAGTGGGAATTCCAGGGCAGTTAATTTTGCTCATGCGGATTCTCTACATAGACCAAGAGGCAGTAATTGCAACACAACAATGGGACACTGCTTAGTCTGAAATCAGAAAAGATGTGCATCAGGATTGTATCCTTTCACCATACTTATTCAATCTGTATGCTGAGCAAGTGATCTGAGATGGACTATATGAAGAAAGCAGCATCAGGATTAGAGAAGCAGAACACACAGCCTTGCCTGTTGAAAGTGAAGAGGACTTGAAGCACTTGCTGATGAAGATCAAAGACTACAGCCTTCAGTATGAATTGCACCTCAAAATAAAGAAAACAAAAATCCTCACAACTGGACCAGTAACCAACATGATGATAAACGGAGAAAATACTGACGTCGTCAAGGACTTAATTTTACTTTGATCTACATTTAACTCCAATGGAAGCAGCAGTCAAAAAAATCAAAGGATGTATTGCATTTGGCAAATTGGCTGCAAAAGCCCTCTTTAAAGTGTTAAAAAGCAAAAATGTTGCTTTGAGGACTAAGGTGCACCTGACCCAAGCCATTGTATTTTCAGTTGCCTCTTATGCATGTGAAAGATGGACAACGAGTAAGGAAGACCAAAGAAGAATCGATGCCTTAGAATCACGGTGTTGGTGGAAAATATTGAATATAAAATGGACTGTCAAAAGAATAATCAAATTTGTCTTCGAAGAAGTACAGCGAGAATGCTCCTTAGAAGTGAAGATGGGACATATTATGAGGAGGAACCAGTCCCTGGAGAAGGACATCATGCTTGGTGAAGTAGAGGGTAAGCAAAAATGATGGATTAACACAGTGGCTGCAATAATGGGCTCAAACATAGAAATGATAGTTAGGTTGGGGCAAAATGGGGCAGTGTTTCATTATGATGCACATAGGGTCGCTCTGAGTAGGAACCGACATGAAGGAACCTAACAACAACAATTTAAAATACTAAAAGGTTTTCTCCAGTCTAGATTCTTTGCTTGGAACGTTTAGTCTATTTACATTTGCTGAAAAACTTATGTTTTTCAGCTTATTAGTGTTTTTATTTTAAATTAAAAAAAAACTTTATATTATTCAATGTACTGATTTTTAGTTACCTGTCTTCTCCATGTGCCCCCTTCATCTCATTCTTGTCTTCTTTGGATTGATTATTTTTTGCTTTTCACAATTTCTTTGTATCATTTAAGACAATATGCACTTTACTTCTTTATGTTTAGTGATAATCTAGGACAATGTACCATACACTTAATCAAAAACTAATTTTATTACAACTTCATCTACTCCAACAATAAAAGGTATTATATATTTTAACTCGTATCTTCACAGCTATTGCTGTCTAACAAAACACCACAAAACTTGGCGGTTTAAAACAATAAGTTATTATCTCCCCAGGATTCTGGGTTGAGTGGGTTGGTTCTCTGCTGGAATGTCTATTTTGAAGTTGCAATCAGATACTGGCTGGAGTCATCTGAAAACCTGTTGGGCTGGATGTCCAAGAATACTTCTTCACTCCCATGTCTAGTGCCACAATGCTGCTCCGTGGGACCTCTCTCTCCAGCAGACAATTATGGGCTTTTTATGTGACCTACAAGTTCTTGACCGAGTTCTCAGCCACTCTACTTGGTGCCATTCACTGAGAAAGAATTTTCTGCAGATTTCCTGGACCTACTTGAGGAGCTGGGAGGTTAATTTCTAGCTAACTCAGACAGAATTGTGTTGTCCCTTACATTCCCTGGTTTATTCAGAGTTCTTCTGAATCCTCACCTTTAGGGGCCTTGTAGTTTATCTCCTGTTGTCCATGAAACACAGAGCCATGAAAGTTGATACAGCATTGTTTTTTTATTTGCTTTGACTAACATTCTGGTAAAGAAGCTATTTCCTTCTGCCTTATTGTTCTAATTACTGTTTTTATTTGTGTATGTGTGTGTCTGTGGTATATATATGCAGTTCTTTAATGCATGAAAGAAAAACTTAGATCTACATACCTATAATGTGTTTCCAAGTCTATCTATTCAACTAGCTCTGTGTGTTGGTTATGATACCTCATCTGCCATGTTTCCAGGTACTGAAGTCTCTGTCATGTTATTTTCACATTACTAACTTAAATTTAATCTTGATTATGTATATATTTTTAATTTTAGGAATGCTGTTTTTATAGACGGAATAGCTGTATATCAGAGAAGCTAACTTACCCAAGGTACATGTTCTTAGTTGACTGATCCCAGATGGCAACCCCTGGCCTTCTCACAGAAAAATCTAAGTGGTTTTTCCTCAACCACATTGTTTTTGATTTTTCACTTCTAGAACATCTTAAAACTTTAATCAAAGCCAAAGTGGTAAGACTTCTCTGTAATATAAAATAATTCTAAACAGATAATAATATTATTTTCAGAACAATGGTTCCAGATTATATGAAGTAGGGAAAGAGAATTATAACCCCTTTTATTCAAATGTAGTTGATACCTTTATTATGGGTTTTAGGTAACACATATATTCCCCTAAGCACTATTCCAGTGTGTGTGTGTGTGTGTGTATCCACAAAGCACAGCAGTTTAAAACAACAATTATTTATTTTGCAAATGAATTTGCAATTTCAGCAGGTTTCATCAGGGACAGCTCATCTCTACTCCACACTTCATCAGTGGAAGTGGCTCAACTGGGAGCTGAAAGATACACTTGCATGATGTGCCACCAAGGACTGAAAAAATGGCTTTGAATTTGGCTGGGCTCTCAGCTGGGGATGTGCAGTAGAAGTATTGGTTTCTCTCTTTGTCACAGCATGGTGATTATATAATTGCACTAACACAATTACTCTTAAGACACTTCTTAAAACAGGGAATGGGGCAGCATACAGTCACTTGCAATTCTAAAATTCTGGTAGAAATTGTTGCCAGCTCCTTAATTAAGATTCAGTGTGATTCTCTGGGAATTATTCTACATGATTTTTGCCTCTGCTTTCTGAGTTACCCTTGCTCTACCATAAGAAAACTGAGTAGTCACCTCAATCAGCTTACTCTTTAGACCAAACTAGTGATACCTCTGTCAGAAAAACATGCTTGCAAACATTGCGAGTTTTCCATGAATCTTACTGGAATTTACTCCATTAGACAAAACCCACAACTACCAACCTTGGGCTTCCTGTGACTCTGCTGCACTACAGTGCCATAAAACATTTTAGTAGTCCTATTTATTTTTAACTAAAGAGAATTTACAAGACTCTCAAGATTTATAGAAGGTCTTTTGTCTGTTTGGATGTTTATTTAAGGTAAAAAAAAATTAAATCGTCCTGAAGCCTTAATAAATGATTTTAGAATCACGACTTGTGTTGGATCTTTGGCCTGAGGCCCTTTCTTAATTTGACACCTCTTCGCTGAAAGAAAGTTTTATTTTTGAATCCACTGTGTACTGACTCCTTTGTACACAATATATTGTTTTCTTCAGCTCATCTCTCTACTCTTAGGTTTTAACATAGGTCATGAAAAGCCAATTAGCATTTTTATATTCTGTCTGGAAGTTTCTTTAACAAATTTTCCCACAGCAACATTTTGCAAATATTTCTTGATGTCTTCTTACGTATTTTATGTTTGATGGTCACATTGGGTCCTTATTTCATTTGAATTTATTTTATCTTCATTATGTGATTTAGGATCTACATTTAGTTTTCAAAAGGTATTATCCCCATCAAAATTAATGATTTCTATTATTTATCAAAAAATACAAATTATACACTTATCATATGCTATTTAGAAACTCAGTCACTCATACTTATTGCCAGAGCCCTAATTTCAGAGCAAAAACACCACTGCAAATTATGACAGGAGGACGAATATAATTTTTAATTAATTTACCATATATAAAAAGTCATATAGGAACAATGCAGCCAGATTGGCAAAGTAAGAGCAAAATAACTTGATACAACACAAAAGAAGAATTTAAATGGGATGAACAAAATAACAAAACAATATTTTAGAAACGTAACCTGTATCCAGTTTTGTTGCTGCCCTTTTGGCAAATTATGCTCAGCATTGATATCACATAAAATATTTTTCCAGCCACCTCCTCAAGGCCCCCTTGACTTCTTTATTTCTCACAGTGTATATAAGAGGGTTCAAGACAGGTGTGAAGATGGTATAAAACACTGAGACCACCTTATCATGGTCCTCTGAATCGTTAGATTTGGGCCTCATGTAGATGAACATGATGGTGCCATAGAAGAGTCCCACAACCACCAGGTGAGAGGAGCAGGTCTTAAAGGCTTTTTTCCGGGCTCCAGCTGACCGCATGCGGAGCACTGCAGCCAGGATAAGGCTGTATGAGGCCAAAACGAGAGACAAAGGGATCAAGAGCATCTGAATGCAGCAGACATACATGAAAAACTCAAAAATCGTGGTGTCGGCACAGGCAAGGCGTACCAGTGATGGTGCTTCACAAAAAAAGTGATTGATTTCCCATGAGTGACAGTAAGGGAAGCTCAAAGTGGCACCAGCCTGCATCAGCCCATCGATCCCTCCCAGGAGCCAGGAACCTGATGTCATGAGTAAACAGAGCTTCTGACTCATGAGAATGGGGTAGCACAGTGGGTGACATATGGCCACATAGCAGTCATAGGACATGGCCATTAAGAGGAAGCATTCACTCCCTCCCAGAGTGAGAAGCAGGAAGATCTGGACTCCACAGCCAGTGGGAGAGATAGACCTAGTGTCCATCAGGTAGTTGGCTGCCATTTTGGGAACGATGGTGGAGACCAGCATCATGTCCATGAAAGAAAGCTGGCTAAGCAGGAAGTACATGGGCATGTGGAGTTGAGGGTCCACATGAATGAGAATGATCATAAGGGTGTTGCCCATCAGCCCATCGATCCCTCCCAGGAGCCAGGAACCTGATGTCATGAGTAAACAGAGCTTCTGACTCATGAGAATGGGGTAGCACAGTGGGTGACATCAGTGAGGTGATGAAGATCATAAGCACCATGGCAAACAGGAATAGGTGGATCTGTGTGTGGTTAAAGAGCCCTAGAAGAATGAAGTTTATTCCTGTAGTGCCGTTGGCATTGACCATGGCTCTACTGGTGCCTGAAAGATGTAAGAATGATGCAGAAGTGAGATTTGCTTAAAAGGAAGCTTGTACATATCTTTATGAAAACTTGATCAAATGACTTGGGAAATCTCAGACTTGGAGGGCTAATTACTACTTTAATCTTTCACTTACAAACAAGATTTTTGCCATAGCATACTACTATCCATCTCTACTATCCATCTCTGCTGTTACTATACATTATTTTTTATTCACACAAAATTAGATAACACATACATATACAGTAGTACAAATATACCTCTATTGTTTTTTAATAATTTGTCAGTATGCCACACGTAATTTACTCATGGTGTTAAGAAATATTACTTATGCAATCCGAGTTCTTTACACTTTTGGTATTTCTATATTGAAGGAAATTCATATTTATGCACTTTAGTAGGTATTGAGGTGATATGACTATAGTTATTACTTTTGCATGTGTTTTAGATATTTGCTTAATGTATTCTCACATGATTTTCTTCAATATCAAGACAAATTAAAATTTCAAAAGTTTCAAAAAAAATTACAACCAATAAAACTAAGTTTGATGGGGAAAAAACAGAAGCAAAAATTCTCTATTCCACACTTACATGCAGCCTGTGCTCTAAACACACTAGGCTTTCAGCCGCCACAGATTCTACTGTACCCATCACCACATCATTTATATTATCATGACTTGCGTTCCGGATCATGGTGCCTACATCTCGTTAAGTTTAGAACCCCCTCAACAATTAGACTTTTATGTATTATGTTCTTAAACAATGCTGCTGGTTTTAATTTATATATCCATTCTAAGGGAGCCCTGGTGCCACAGTGGTTAAGCTTTCGGCAGCTAACCAAAAGGTTGGCAGTTCAAACTCACCACCCACTCCTTGGAAACTCAATGGGGCAGGTCTACTCTGTCCTATAGGGTCAGAATTGACTTGACAGCACAGGTGTTTTGGATTTACCCATTCAAAAAAAAGTTAATAATTTCATAAATGAACATAATTCATATTGCATGTAATTTTCATATAAATTTGGATATCAATAATCTTATACTTTTAAAAGTAGAAGACAAAAACTAATCCATTAATTATGACTTATCCAAATGATATTCTCATATAATGAACCTGAGGTCCAACATCTCCCACAGGTAAAATATACAGGTACTCATTCACTTTCAGAATAGCTCCTCTTTTCACTAGAACCTACAACTTCCGTTTCTTTTACGTCTAAGTATTTTTGGTGGTAGAAATGGATGCACAAGTAAATGGATTCACCTATTATACTTAGGTAGGTGGTGTTTTTGCTCACAAATTCAAATTGTCAAAGAGAGCTGTGAATTCAGGATTACCAACAGTATTATGTTTGGACTTCATTCATAATCTGTGGTGTAGTAAATCCTTTTTTAGTTTTTCTGTAACTTATTTGGAAAACATTGCAAATTTTGTGAATGGTCTATGATCTTCACACCTTAAATACATATTAAAAATTTTTTGATTCTTAGTATATACCAACAATGACTTTCATATCATTAAAATATGTAGATGTTCCATTTTTCAAAATTTATATAAATATGCTATAATAGTGAGCATATCATTCTTTTATGCTTTGTTCCCTCAAATATATATATTTTGAGTGAAATATATATATATTCAGTTTAATATATTGTTAACTACTGCCAATTTTTATTACATCATATATATGCAATTTATATATATATAAATATAGATGTATATATATATAATGTTTATTTAAGAATACTTAGCTTCTTTCCAATCTTTTGTTAATATAACCCATATCCTTGTGCATGTGGCAATAGTTTCTCAAGTAAATATTTTACTAGAATATTTTGGGCTTAAGATAATTGCATCTCCACCTTTTACACTCCAGTCAACTGTCAATTTGTGTGATAATTCCTCCACATATTTTACTGTTAGATGCGATAATTAACAGCAATCATATAAGTGTGAAAATAAATTTAAATTGCATGTCACTTAAGTTACATGGCAGAAACTGTTTTAATCTATTCATCGACCTCATGGATTTGTTCTGCAAACTGTTACTATCTCTTATTCATGGTTTCTAGTTTGGCTTTTTCTTAATAATTTAAAGAATTTCCCATGTATTTTGTAATTTATATATTTATATATATAATTTACATATCTTTATAACTTGTTATTTATATGCATTGTGAATATCTTCTCCAGTTGATTTTATATATTTGACATTTTTGTTATTTTGGACTGAAGTTTTGCATTTTATCTTACATATATTTGGGATACTTATATGATATTAATAATTTAATATTAATGTTCTGCATTTCATTAATAGGCTACCATTTTAAACAATTTCAATGTTATTTGGATCAAACAACTTGTTATTGGTATATATATAAGTTGTTTGAATCTATGATCATTGTTGATTTAATATTACGTTGTACTGTCTTTGCATGCATGAATATTTAACATATTAAACTCACAAAATGTATTGCTATAGTTCATCTTTTAATTTGTAGTCTCTGATTTTTTTTTTTTAAACAAAATAGGGATAATCAGTGTCCTTAAAGGCCATTAAAACATAGGTGTAAAGTAGTCTGTGTCTGTAGATTTTTTTTTTTTAAATAATGTATTCACTTTCCTATTAGTTTCAGGTAAGCTGTGTTTTCCTATTACTTTTTAAATTCATATGACTTTCTATTTTTAAGGAAACATTTTCCTTTCCTAATCTATTTTCTTTGTTAGCGTTTCTTACTGCATTGGGTGGACGGACAGGTCTGTGTCTCTGGCTGCCGCTGAACTGGAGGTCCTGACACGCAAAGTTCATTCACTTAAGCCGGCCCTGGGTCAGGGCACACTGGGTATAGACATACAAGTTACGAGTTGCTTAAATAACACGAAGACTAGGAGTCAGAACTCTAAAGACCTGTCCATATTTTGTTCACAAATATGTGTGATATTTGGGGAAGGTCACTTACTTTCCTATGAGCCACTCTCCTTGTTTCTAGACTGGGAAAATTCGCAGACTTTGGTAGACAGCTGTACTGGAGCACTGGTTTCATTTGTTTCCAGCGGGGCTCATTCTCTGCTTCCGCGATTTGATAACCACCTGCTAAGGCCCTGAGCTTAAGGGCAGCTTTCCAGTGTTTCTCAGATGCCAAGATTCAATGAATATGATTTTGAAAGTCTTCTGTAGATTTAAATTTAAGATGAAATTATTTTAAATTAACAGTATTTGAAAATGTTATTATATCAGGCATTCTATTCGCTGGACAAACAGTTCATATAATGTGAAATAAATGTATATTTCACATTTAATCAGGATGAATTACGAAGTTCAGAAAAGTTACATGACTGATCTAATAATAAACATTTAAACTGGTAGCTGCATTCATCTGAAGGTTGTCTAAACGTAAAAGTTCATATTTAATGGCCAGGTTTCTAGAGTTTGAATACCTATGCCACTGTTTAGTAGTTGGATAAATTTGAGCAATATGCTTAAACCTCAGTTTCGTTATGTGTAAAATGAGATGACATAATAGTATCTACTATAGGATTATTTGATAATTACAAAATAAAATGTATATAAGTACATTGGAGAATGCATGGACAAGAAGATAGCTCTATAAAGTTATTGATTATTATCATTATTATATTATTATTGGTCACCCATAGATGTTTCCTACCAAAATATTTTGAAAGAAAAATTAGTATTTTCCCATAACTCACATGTAATGTAATGTTACTTATTTCATATCAAAGAACAAAAATATCATTACATATCAGTCTTCATTTTTCAGCATAAGTGACATGTTTTCTGTGTTCCTTTAGATTTTTCTGTCGTCCTCTGTCTGTCTACCTTCTATGAATTTATTTTAAACATAGAGGAAACACTCACGACCATGGTAAATTAAATTATTCCAAGGCTATTAGGTTATTTGATTATTAATTTTGCAATGTGTTCTCATGCCTTTAATATTCAACGTGTTATAAGAATTGTAATAGATATCATGAAACTTGTCATAAATTCAATAATGTCTCAAAATTCAATCAAAATTTTTTAAAATAGCAGGTAAAAAGAAAAAATATTATCTCTATTTCACATCAAAAAGTCAGTTGTTCCCAAGTGAATTCAATTCTGTGTAATTCCACACTACCAAAGTAGAAGAGGGATATGCAGGTCAGATAAATTTCTAGTTGTCTATAATATTTCTGTACAATTTAAAACAGGATAAAAACGTGTTCCCATTTATTTTCTAGTTGTCCGTCCTATAGGGTCGCTATGAGTCGGAATTGACTCGAGGGCATTGGGTTTTTGTATAAAGTGGGTAATTGCAGAAAGCTCAGGTTACTTTTAGATTCATTGTCACATTTTTCTGTCTACCTCAATGTGGCGTTCCCAGAATTAGCAAAGCTTCCCCTTTCTCAAAGTTACACTCCGTGTTACACACCCATCTGTCCAATATTCTGGCCTGGCACTAGCATGTTCATTCCTTCAATTCAATCCAAAACAATTCCAAGCCAAAATGAGTCTTATTTCACATCTGCATGACATAGATGAAGTAACTCAGACATAACAAGGATTTTTATAACTGTAGCAAACAATGTCCCAAGTACTATGTTAACCCTGGATGTGCATTGCCTCATGCAATGTCACAACAGTTAAATGAGGTAAACTGTCACTGTTTCGGATTTGCAGATGAAGGACTGGAGGGTTAGATTAATTCATTTTTCCCTGGTCTCAAAAGTAGGAAGCATGGGTCCAAAATCCTAGTCATGAAAGTAAACTCCCCACAGTTATTTTGGGCTTGCCAGTTTTTTGTTCCAATTATTATCTTAATAATGACAAAACTTTTTGAATAAAACAAACAACATAAATAAAGAATGGGCTCTCAAACACATCGTTGTTGTTAGATGCCATTAAGTCACCTAACACACTGCTACCCCGGGCAAAATGCTGCCCAGTCCTGCGCCATTCCCATAACCGGTTGTTGATCGGACTACTGCCATCCATCGGGTTCACTTTGGCTGACTTTTCAGAAGTAGATCGCTCGCCTTTTCTTCCTAGTGCGTCTCAGTCTGGGAAATCTGCTGGAGCTCACTGGAACAACTGTGAGTTCTGTGAAGTTAGGCACCTCTCTTATAAACTGTGTGTCTCAGGTTAGTGTATTTAAAATGGGTAACTGTCTTACTTTGTAAAAATGAAAAAATATAGTGCACGTAGAATGTTTAATTAAATTATTTATATTTAGTATGTTATCAAACATGAATTTTATCTCGACACAAACTTTTCCCCAAAGAGAAATTCATGAACAGAGAATTTAATAGAATCAGATATATGCATCCATTTACCTTAGAGTCAGAGTGTTAACTAAGACTCAACTTTCCTAAAAAGCTTAGTACAGATCGTCCCCGACTTAAGACATATTTGAGTTGCAACGAACTGCCCTATGACTATCCTTTTTTTTTATCTTTGTACATCTTATTGTTAGTAATATGTACTACATATAACGTTGTAGCACATAATTTGTTGATGTTATCATTCTCATGCCGATCCCAAAGACAAATAAAGATTGGATTTATAAATATATTGATAGGAGGCAAAAATAATGAATATTTTTTTTTAATTAGATATTCTACTTATATCAGAACTGGCTTATGACTGAGTCTTCAGAATGGAACCCTGTCTTACACTGGGAAATACCTGTAATATTATTTTCATAATTACAATTTGATAAAGATACATTAGTGCAATATAAGTATGAAAGGATGTTCTTTCTCACTGGAAATTAATACATAGTTTAAACCAAATTTTTATAATTTCTATGCATTCAAACATTATATACTCAATGTTTCTTTATGATATGCATTACCGGTAGGAATGCAATGAAGATTAATCTCAGGGTAAAAGTGAAAATCCCTTATTAGTCAATTTGGCAATATGGAGTGAGAGCCAGAGAGCTAGTCTTGTCCCTTGAAACATTGCCATACGTTGTGGATATCATTCTAAAATATGACTAAAAAAGAAGGGCTGGGAGGAGACCCTGTAAACACAAAGGGCTTATTTTGCTAGGTTTTCCACAACGTGCATCCTGAACTATTATAGAACTAATAAATTTCCCATGGAACACAATATAACAGCTGGAATACTCTTAGATATCATGCTGATTGTATAAACAATATTTTTCAAATTGTAAAAAATGTATATGGAAGAATATAAAAGGAATAGTTATGATGTTATCAAGTGCAATCTAGGTGCTTTAATTTCTGTGGTTTCCAAATAGTATGATTGTGATATAGTTTTTTAAATTACAGAAATTAAGCGGGCCACAATAGCGCATACCATCCCCTGTTGTAAGCACTCAGTCTAGGAGTCGTAGCACTAACCTGCATCAGAGGAGCCACCGTGCAGGAGGTGTGGAATACTCTAAGCCTCTGGTTCCCAGATCACTGTTCGGATCCCCACCAATGCCTCTGTTGCCGGTATAAAATACAAGGCACCTGGCTAAAGCCTTAGGGATTCCTGAGCTTCAGGCTGCAGAAATGCTCGTGGGAAAGCATTCGGAAGAATACAGATGACCACATACTCTCCTCATTTATCACCTCCATACAGGATTATTTTAAAATCTCAGGATATTTGATCTCTGAAGAAAATGGCCTGTTTTATCAACCTGCTAAAGTCAGGATGCGATTATTTTGAATTTGATGCTTGCCTTATAATATTATCAGTATTAAATGAGTTACGATGCATAAAGCACTTAACTCATGCCTGGAAAATACACTTAGTCCATAATCCTGTTAACCTAAACTTTCACAATAACTAATGTGTCAAGAAAGAGCTGGTAATGATGTGGGGAATAGAGTGGACTTTTAGACATGTCTTACCCAACAAAAGGCCATGACTGAATTGAACTTTTCCAGTCTTGAAACTTTCTAGCTATATATTTTGGGCCTGTTATATAACCTCTCTGAGCCTGAGTTTAATCATCTGTAAAAGGGGCATAATAATGCCTCTTCCATAGGATTATTTTTAGGGGCTACTGTATAGAATAAGGAGCCCTGGTAGTGCAGTCGTTAAGAGCTCAGCTGCTGACCAAAACGCCAACAGTTCAAATTCACCAGAAGCTCCTTGAAAACTCCATGGGGCAGTTCTACTCTGTCCTATTGGGTCGCTATGAGTTGGAATAGACTTGATGACAATGGGTTTGGTTTTGGTTTCGGGTATGGAATAAATAAATATAAAGCACCAGATCTATCAAATAAGTATAATTTCATTATCTCCTTTCTTCTCTGCTTTAGCAGGATATGTTGACTTATGAACTGATGTATAGTAATGAGAGAATTTTTTTTTTAATGTCTTTATCTTGCAACAGAAAACAGTAAAAATCAGTTACCATTGAGTTACGTCTGACTCGTGGCAACCCTGTGTGTGTCAGAGTGGAACTGTGCTCTGTAGAGTTTTTAATGGGTGATTTTTCAGAAGTAGATCACCAGGCCTTTCTTCCAAGGTGCCTTTGGGTGGACTTGAACCTCCATCCTTTCAGTTAGCATCTGAACATGTTAACTGTACCACCCAGGGACTCTGCTCCAGGAGATTATACAGTATAACTGTTTGCACCACTCAGGAGCTCCAATATGGGAGGTTATACGACACTGTGCTACATAATCGAAATATAATAAGCATTAACTGATAGATTTGTTACAGCTCTGCTTATGAACTGGTTAAGGGTTAAGAAAACTGGCAGAATTATTGCAGTGCAATGAATCACTTCTATATGGCTTTTCTAGCCCTGGTCTTGTAATTTCACAAAATGATTGTCTGGGCCAAAATTTTGCAAGGTATTAGTATATTTACTACAAAACTAGTGGATTGAAAATTCACTTAATGGGATTGTGCCCTTTGTGGTCCAGCTAGGAGATTGGTCACTCTTCCTATTCTGTTAAGCTTATATAAGGGCCAAATCCACAGAGGTTCTGGGGCCCCTCACTACCATCAAAAAGAGCGTAGAGTGGAGTGCATCCTTTGGACCCAGGGTCCCTGCACTGAGAACTCCCTATATTAAGAAGAGAGAGTTGAAACATTGCTGGTTCATAGAGAGAGAGAGAACTGAGTGTCTTTGTGCAGGGGTGTGCCTCCTACTAAAGTACTGCAACACTTGTACATGCAGGACAGAGACCTGAGTGTGCCTGGTATAATTTGCTTCCTTCCCCCTTCAGGCATGGTGGCGGGAACAATACATTCCCTCATGCAGGGTAGGCCTTGGTATCATGGCAGCAAGACAGAGAACCACTCTGGCCTGGGTAGCATGGTAGGAGGCAGCAGCATAGGTCAAGAAGGGCCCAGTAGCAGAAGTTCAGGAGATCCTGTGCAGGGGTCTTTCCATTAGTGAAGCAAGGCCCAGTGAGGCCCAGGGACAGAGCAGAAGCCTCGGAAGCCATGCAGGTGTCCCGGGTAGCATGGTGGTAGCCAGAGGCAGTGGTGACATGAAGACAACATTTGACCAGAAACACAATGTGCCAGTACAGTGATATTAGAAAGAATATGAGTAGTTTGGAGAAGAATACGCAGATCTGCTTTGAGAATTTTTTTTACTGTTTACTGTTTGCTTTCTAGAAATAATAATAATGGTTTTCACTTTGCCAATATTGTGTAAATGTCTTGATCACAGATGGCCGTAGCACTCATGGAATGGTTGATGCCAGTGGTTGTACATGCCTCATTCCTAGTTGTCTGGTAGTTTGAGGCACATCCTGTTTGCATGTGCAATGCAATTAGATAGACAAACCACATAATTATATAATTATACTAGGATTGTCAAACCAATCTATGAAGGGATATTTGAATTTTATTTTCAAACAGGCATATACCTATGGATACAGTCAATAATATGAGAAAAGAGAAGATGTAAGTAGAAATATAAGTCAAATTCTGGTAACCCTGAATAAATTAATTAAAAGAGAAAATAATACCATTATTATCAATAACAAAAATCAGGACAGTTAATATTTATTCAGTTATTAATTTCTGACAAAACAGTAATAGTAGGAGACTTCAACACACCACTTTTGGTGAAGGACAGGACATCCAGAAAGAAGCTCAATAAAGACACGAAAGACCTAAATGCCACAATCAACCAACGTGACCTCATAGACATATACAGACCACTCCGCCTGACAGCAGCCAAGTATACTTTCTTTTCTAGTGCACGTGGAACATTCTCTAGAATAGACCACATACTACGGCATAAAGCAAGCGTTGGCAGAATCCAAAACATTCAAATATTACAAAGCATCTTCTCTGACCCTAAGGGCATAAAGGTGGAAATCAATAACAGGAAAAGCAGGGAAAAGAAATCAGACACTTGGAACTGAACAAAAGACTGGATTATAGAAGGCATTAAGGATGGAACAAAGAAATTCCAATGAGAATGAAAACACTTCCTGTAAAAACGCTGGGACACAGTGAAAGCAATGCTCAGAGGTCAATTTATCTCAATAAACGCACACATACGAAAAGAAGAAAGGGCCAAAATCAAAGAATTATCCCCACAACTTGAACAAATAGAAAGAGAACAACAAAAGAAACTCACAGGCACCAGAAAAAAAAAAAAAAACTAAAAATTAGAACTGAACTAAAGGAAATAGAATACAAAAAAAAACAATGAAAAGAATTAACAAGACCAAAAGGTGGTTTTTTAAAAAAAAATTAACAAAATTGATAAACCACTAGCCAAACTGACAAAAGAAAAACAGGAGAGGAACCAAATAACCTGAATAAGAAATGAGATGGGCGATATTATAACAGACCCAACTGAAATTGAAAGAATCATATCAGATTTCTGTGAAAAATTATACTCTAACAAATTTGAAAACCTAGAAGAAATGGGTGAATTCCTAGAAACACACTGCCTACCTAAACTAACACAAAAAGAGGTAGAACAACTAAATAGACCCATAACAAAAGAACAGATGCAAAAGGCAATCAACCCCCGCCCCCCACCCCAAAAAAGCCCTGGTCCGGACAGCTTCACTGCAGAGTTCTACCAAACTTTCAGAGAAGAGTTAACACCACTACTACTAAAGGTACTTCAGAGCATAGAAAAGGACAGAATACTACCAAACTCATTCTATGAAGCCACCATATCCCTCATACCAAAACCACGTAAAGACACCACAAGAAAAGAAAATTACAGACCTATATCCCTCATGAACTTAGACGCAAAAATCCTCAACAAAATTCTCGCCAATAGAATTCAACAACATATCAATAAAATAATTCACCATGACCAAGTGGGATTCATACCAGGTATGCAGGGATAGTTCATTATTAGAAAAACAATTAATGTAATCCATGACATAAATAAAACAAAAGACAAGAATCCAATGATTTTATCAATTGATGCAGAAAAGGCATTTGACAAAGTCCAACACCTATTCACGATAAAAACTCAAGCAAAACAGGAATAGAAGGAAAATTTCTCCACATAATAAAGGGCGTTTATATAAAGCCAACAGCAAACATCACCCTAAATGGAGAGAGCCTGAAAGCATTCCCACTGAGACTGGGAACCAGACAAGGATACCCTTTATCATCGCTCTTACTCAACATTGTGTTGGAGGTCCTAGCCAGAGAAATTAGGCTAGATAAAGAAATAAAGGGCATCCAGATTGGCAAGGAAGAAGTCAAAGTATCTCCATTTGCAGGTGACATGATCTTACACACAGACAACCCTAGGGAATCCTTCAGAAAACTACTGAAACTAATAGAAGAGTTCAGCAGAGTATCAGGATACAAGATAAGCATACAAAAATCAGTTGGATTCCTCTACACCAAAAAAAGAACATTGAAGAGGAAATCACCAAATCAATAGCATTTACAGTAGCCCCCAAGAAGATAAAATAATTAGGAATAAATCTTACCAAAGATGTAAAAGACTTATACAAAAAAACTGCAAAACACTTCTGCAAGAAACCAAAAGAGACTTACATAAGTGGAAAAACATACCTTGCTCATCGATAGGAAGACTTAACATTATAAAAATGTCTATTCTGCCAAAAGGGATCTATACATTTAATGCAATTCCAGTCCAAATCCCAACGGCATTCTTGATGAGATGGAGAAACAAATCACCAACTTCATATGGAAGGGAAAGAAGCCCCAGATAAATAAGGTATTACTGAAAAATAAAAACAAAGTGGGAGGCCTTACTTTCCCTGATTTTAGAACCTATTATACCACCACAGTAGTCAAAACAGCCTGGTACTGGGACAACAACAGATACATGGACCAATGGAACAGAATTGAGAATCCAGATATAAATCCATCCACATATGAGCAGTTGATTTTTGACAAAGGCCCCAAAACAGTTAAATGGGGGGAGAAGACAGTTTTTTTTAACAAATGGTGCTGGCATAACTGGATATCCATCTGCAAAAAAGTGAAACAAGACCCATACCTCACTCCATGCAAAAAAAATGAGCTCAAAATGTATCAAACACCTAAATATAAAATCTAAAAAAAAGGTAAAGATCATGGAAGAAAAAATAGGGACACTGTTCGGAGCCCTAATACATGGCATAAATAGTATAGAAAACATTATTAAAAATACAAAACAAAAACTAGATAACTGGGAGCTCCTAAAAATCAAAAACCTATGCTCATCCAAAGACTTCACCAAAAGAGTAAAAAGACTACTTACAGAATGGGAAAAAGTTTTCAACTATGACATTTCCAATCAGCGCCTGATCTCTAAAATCTACATGATACTGCAAAAACTCAACTACAGAAAGACAAATAACCCAATTTAAAAATGGGCAAAAGATATGAATAGACACATCACTAAAGAAGACATTCAGGTAGCTAACAGATACATGAGGAAATGTTCACGATTATCAGCCATTAAAGAAACGCAGACCGAAACTACAATGAGACTTCATCTCATTCCAACAAGGCTGGCGTTAATCCAAAAAAGACAAAATAGTAAATGTTGAAGTGGCTGTGGAGAGATTGGAACACTTATACACTGCTGGTGGGAATGTAAAATGGTACAAGCACTTTGGAAATCAATTTGGGTCTTCCTTAAAAATCTAGAAATAGAACTACCATAGGATCCAGCAATCCCATTCCTTGGAACATATCCTAGAAGAATAAGAGCCTTTACACAAACAGGTATATGCACACCCATGTTTATGCAGCACTGTTTACAATAGCAAAAAGATGGAAGCAACCAAGGCGCCCTAAGAACTTGAGAAATAGTTTAAACTGAGAAGAAAACATTCTTTTGTCATTACCAGAGGGGGGAGCGAGGGAGGGCGGGAAAGGGGTTTATATAGTAATAGGAACTATTTTAGGTGAAGGGAAAGACAGCACAGAATAGAGGGGAGGTCAGCACAATTGGACTAAACCAAAAGCAAAGAAGTTTCCTGAATAAACTGAATACTTCAAAGGCCAGCGTAGCAGGGGCAGGGGTCTGGGGACCATGGTTTCAGGCGACATCTAAGTCAATTGGTACAATAAAATCTATTAAGAAAACATTCTGTATCCCACTTCGAAGAGTGGCATCTGGGGTCTTAAAACGCTAGCAAGCAGCCATCTAAGATGCGTCGATTGGTCTCAACCCACCTGGATCAAAGGAGAATGAAGAGCACCAAGGACACAAGGTGATTACGAGCCCAAGAGACAGAAAGGGCCACATGAACCAGTGACTACATCATCCTGAGACCAGAAGAACTAGATGGTGCTCGGCTACCACCGATGACTGCCCTGACGGGGAATACAACAGAGAACCCCTGAGGGAGCAGGAGAGCAGTGGGATGCAGACCCCAAATTCTCATAGAAAGACCAGACTTAATGGTCTGACTGAGATTAGAAGGACCCTGGTGGTCATGGCCCCCAGACCTTCTGTTGGCCCAGGACAGGAACCTTTCCTGAAACCAACTCTTCAGACATGGATTGGACTGGAAAATAGGTTGGAGAGGGATGCTGGTGAGGAGTGAGCTTCTTGGATCAGGTGGACACTTAAGACTATGTTGGCATCTCCTGCCTGGATGGGAAATGAGAGGGTGGAGGGGGTTAGAAGCTGGTGAAATGGACACGACAAGAGAGAGTGGAGGGAGAGAGCGGGCAGTCTCATTAGGGGGATAGCAATTGGGAGTATGTAGCAAGGTGTATATAAGTTTTTGTGTGAGAGACTGATTTGATTTGTAAACTTTCACTTAAAGCACAATAAAAATTATTAAAAAAATATTTATTGAGAAATTACTGAGTGAGCTATATCATTCCTAACAGTCTATTTGCATGATTTCATCGAAGCAGATTCATGAAGATAATGTTATTTTTAGCTCCCACTGACTTTTGATGAAACTGGATCTTAGTAAAGTTAAGTTACTGCCCAAGGTTAAAACCTTAAAAAGATTAGACTAGGAAAATGGTCTGGTGGTCTATTTCCAATAATTAGCCAATGTAAAACTTACGGATCACAACAGAACATTGTCTGACTCACTTCCTTTGGACAAACCATTAGGAGGGATCAATCTAATGCAGGACCTCATGCTTGGGGAAATACCGGGCCAGAGAGGGTAAGGGAAACCTTTGTTGAGGCAGACTGGCACAATAGCCACTATAGTCATTGCAAATTTGTACTTGTTTAATTAATTATTTTAATACATTTTTTTACTGCAGTAGAGATATTTTTAATTTTATTGAAGTTAAACAAAAAGTCATAGTAGTACAGTGAGATGAATTAACTCAAAGGGATGAGAACTGAGTACAAATATCCTAGAAGAAGAAGTAGAATATTTTTTGACATCTGGGAGCTGACCTGGCACTATCAATTAGGTTTTTGTATTGCCAGGAGCTGGCCTTGATGTCTGCCTGTTGAACAGACATGGTTTTACAAAATATCAATACGGAAGATAGGAAAAAGATTCTCCAAAGGTGTCCTTGTCTCAATCCTGGAATCTGTGAATATGTTAAGTTACATGGCAAAGGAGAATTAAGATTGTACATGGAATTAAAATTGTTAATCAGCTGACCTTAAGAAAGAGTATCCTCTGATTATAATGACATAAAATTAGAAATCAATAACAGAAACAGCAAGGGAAAAAAATCAAATACGTGGAAACAGAACAACACCTTGCTTAAAAACTACTGGATTATAGAAGAAATCAAGGATGGAAAAAATAAATTCATAGAATTAAATGAAGAATGAAAACATGTCTTACCAGAACCTTTGGAAAACAGCAAAAGCAATGCTTAGAGGTCAATTTACAAGAATAAATGCACACATTCAAAAAGAAGAAAGTGCCAAAATCAAAACATTAACCCTACAACTTGAACAAATAGAGAGAAACAAAAGTAGCCCTCAGGCACCAGAAGAAAGGAAATAATAAAGGTTAGAGCAGAAATGAATGAGATAGAGAATAGGAAAACAATTGAAAGAGTAGACAATACTAAAAGACGGTTTTTTGAAAAGATCAACAGAATCAATAAACCATTGGTCAAATTGACAAAAGAAAAAACAGGAGAGGAAGCAAATAACCTAAATAAGAAATGGAATGGGTGATATCACAACAGACCCAATGGAAATAAAAAGGATCATAACAGAATACTATGAAAAATTGTACTCTAACAAATTTGAAAATCTAGAAGAAATGGACAAATTTCTAGGAACACACTACTTACCTAAACTAACACAAATTGAGGTAGAAAAATTAAATAAACCCACAACAAAAGAAGAGATTGAAGAGATAATTAAAAAAATAAAAACCACCACCAACAAAAAAGCCCTGGCCCAGACGGCTTCACTGGAGAATTCTACCAAACTTTCAGGGAAGAGTTAACACCATTACTGCCAAAGGCATTTCAGGCATAGAAAAGGATGAAATACTCACAAACTCATTCTATGAAGCCAGCATAACCATGATAGAAAAGTCAGGTAAAGATCCACAAAAAAAAGAAAATTACAGACCAATATCCCTCATGAATATAGACCCAAAAATCCTCAACAAAATTCTAGCCAATAGAATTCAACAACATATCAAAAAATAATTCACCGTGACCACATGGGATTCATACCAGGTATGCAGGGATGGTTCAACATTAGAAAAACAATAATGTAATCCATCACATTATAAAACAAAAGACAAGAACCACATGATCTTATCAACTGATGCAGAAAAGGTATTTTAAAAAGTCCAAAACCCGTTCTTGATAAAAACTGTCAGTGAAATAGGAACAGAAGGAAAATTCCTGGACATAATAAAGGCCATTTATACAAAGCCAACAACCAGCATCATCCTAAATGAAGAGTCTTAAAGCATTCCCCTTGAGAAGGGGAACCAGACATGGATGTCCTTTGTCACCGCTCATATTCAACATTGTACTGGAGGCCCTAGTCAGATCAATAAGGCAAGAAAAAGAAATAGAGTGTATCCAAATTGGTAACGAAGAAGTAAAAGTATCCCTATTTGCAGATGATATGGTTTTATACATGGAAAACCCCCCAAAATCCACAAGAAAACTACCACAACTAAAATAGAAGATTTTGCAAAATATCAGGATATAAGATAAACATACATAAGTCAGTCAGATTCCTCTGCACCAAAAGAGAGAACTTCCAAGAGGAAATCACCAAATCAATACCATTATAATAGCCCCCAAGAAGATAAAGTATTTAGGAATAAATTTAAACAGAGATGTAAAAAACCTACACAAAGAAAACTACAAGACACTATTACAAGAAATCAAAAGAGACCTAAATAAGTGGAAAAACATACCATGCTGATAGACAGGAAGACTCAACATTATGAAAATGTCAGTTCTTCCCAAAGTGATCTACAGATACAATGCAATCTCAATCCAAATTCCAATGACAACTTTTAGCATGTTGGAGAAACAAATCACAAACTTCATATGGAAAAGGAAGAAGCCCCAAATAAGTAAAGAATTACTGAAGAAGAACAAAGTGGGAGGCCTCACACTACCTGATGTTAGAACCTGTTATACCACCATGATAGTCAAAACAGCCTGGTACTGGTACAACAGACACATAGACCAATATAACAAAATTGAGAACCCAGACATAAATCCATGCACCTTTTTTTTTTTTTTTATGAGCAGCTGATAGTTGACAAAGGCCCGAAGTCCATTAAATGGGGGAAAAGACAGTCTTTTTAACAAGTGGTGCTGGCATAACTGGATATCTGTCTGCAAAAAAAATGAAACAGGACCCATACCTCACATCATGCACAGAAACTAACCCAAAATGATCAAAGACCTAAATATAAAACCTAAAATGATAAAGATCACGGAAGAAAAAATAGGGACAATGCTAGGAGGCCTGATACACGACATAAACAGAATAAAAACCATAACCAACAATGCAGAAACATCAGAAACTAGATAACTGGGGTCTGCTAAAAATCAGTTATGCTCATGAAAAGAGTAAAAGCAGAACCTACAGATAGGGAAGAAATTTTTAACTATGACATATCTGGTAAGGGTCTAATCATTAAAATCTACAAAGTACAGCAACACCTCAACTACAAAAAGACAAAAAAAATTAAAAATGGGCAAAGCATATGAACAGACACTACACCAAAAAAGATATTCAGGTGGCTAATGTACACATGAGGAAATGCTCATGATCATTAGCCACCAGAGAAATGCAAATTAAAACAACAAAGAGATGTCTTATCACCCCAATAACACTGGCACTAATCCAAAAAAAGGAAACCCTGGTGGTGTAGTGGTTAAATGCTGTTAACCAAAAGGTCGGCAGTTGGAATCCACCAGGCGCTCCTTGGAAACTCCACAAGGCAGTTCTACTCTGTCCTATAGGGTCTCTATGAGTCAGAAATGACTCAATGGCGATGGGTTTGGTTAATCCATAAAACACAAAATAAAAATGTTGGAGAGGTTGTGGAGAGGTTGTGGAGAGATTGGACTCTCATGCACTGCTGGTGAGAATGTAAAATGATACAATCACTTTGGAAAACAATCTGGTGCTTCCTTAAAAAGCTAGAAGTAGAAATACCATAAGATCCAGCAATCCCACTCATAGGAATATACCCAAGAGAAGTAAGAGCAGTCGCAGGAATAGACATATGCATACCATGTTCATGGGAGCACCATTCACAACAGCAAAAAGATGTAAACAACCTAAATGCTCACCAGCAGACGAATGGGAAACAAATTATGGTACAGACACACAGTGCAGCCTACTGACGGAGCCCGGTTCTACTCCGACACCCAACGGGTCACTGTGAGTTGCGTTTGATTCTACTGCAACTGGTGGTGGTTTTGTTTTATATGAAGATAAGCTGTAGCTGTGTTGTTGTTGATGTCTTGCGCCGAATGTTGTTGTTGAGAGCAGTTGCTATTTAGTTGGCTTCTACTCAAAGTAACCTAATATATAGAGAAAGAAATTTTCCCTGGTCCCATGCCATCCTAATGATTGTTGGTATGTTTGAGTCCATTGTTGTTGTTATTGGGTCAATCCATCTTTTTGAGGGTTTCCTTTATTTTTGTGATCTTCTACTTCACCTAACAGGACTTCTTTTCCTAGTGATCGGTCTTTGCAGATAATGTGTCCAAAGTAAGTAAGATGAAGTCTTGCCATCCTCATTCCTAAGGAACTTTTCACTGTTTTATTGTAAGACTGATTTTTTTGTTCTTTTGTTAATCCATGGTACATTCAATATTCTTCACCAACACCACACCTCCACGCATCAGTACTTCTTCTGCCTTCTTTTTTCATTGTCCAGTTTTCACATTCACAGAGGCGAACAAAAAGACCACAGTGTTGAATAGAAGTAGGGAAAAGAGATATCCTTGCCGTGTTCCTGATTTTATGGCAAAATCTTTCAGTCTTTCACCATTGAGTATAATGTTAAGTGTTGGTTTTTCACAACTGTCCTTTATAATTTTAAGGAAGGGTACTGAGGTGAAGGAAATTCAGAGCTATATGACAGTATTGCACAACAAGCTATTTAATGGGGCCAACACATTGAAAGTCACATGCAAGGGGGTGGTCCCTGTAGCAGAAGGTCTTCCAGAGGCTAGAGTCACAGGTAGCATCAGAAGGAGAAGAGAGCAAGAAAGCTCCCAGGGGTGAGAAGCGATATCCTCCTGCAGCCAGGCGATAAGTCTCTGGGTCAGAGAGCTCTAAAAGCAGCGGCATCTTAGGGTCTTTATAACTACACGAATTTATCTTTTTTTTTTTTTTTTAGGACTAGCAGAAGTTGAGTCCAGTTTTGCAGGGTATGTAAAACAGGCAGGTCCTAAGTGGCTAAAAATCTGCTTATTTGGGCTATTTTTAAATCAGTTGGACATGTACAAGTTTGAGTTTCATGCCAGTTTTTTTTTTTTTTTTTCCATGTAATACGCCTCAGCTTACTTGAAGAAGTAAATAACTTGGGGCTAATACACAGAGCCATTTTTGACTCTCACACAATAGGAAGTTCGCTTTTACTCCTGATTTTTGAGTGTTTTTTTGTTAAACGCTTTTTTCTGCATCAGTTGATAGATCATCCCCCTCTCCCTACATTCTATTAATGTGTTGCATTACACTGATTGACTTTTATATGTTGAGCTACTACTCCTGCACTTGTGGGATAAAGCACACAGGGTTACGGCATATGGTTCTTTTAATATGCTGCTGGATTGGAGTTTTACCGTTTTGTTGAGGATTTCCATAGATATTTCTATGCAATATTTTTTTCTGATGGCTTTGTCTGGCTAAATATCAGGATGCTGATGGCATCATGGATTGAGTTACAAATTATTCCTTCCTTTTAGTTTTTGGAAAAGTTTGAGAAAGATTGATGTTAATTTCTATTTGATGCCTTCTTTATAATTTCTTTGTCATTATTGATATTCTCTATTCGTTGAGACATTCTCCTGTTTTCCTTTAGGTCTTTGACCATGTTTAACACAGTAGATTTAAACGATTTGCCTAGCAATTCTATGTCATTAGTTCTTCAGGGACTGCTTTCACCGATTTTTTTTTTTTTTTTTCCTGTGAATTGGTTGTACTTCCTGTTTCTTGGCATGCCTAGTATTTTTACCAAACACTGGGCTTTGTGAATTTTATGTGTTAACTCTGAAAAGCAGATTCTCCAGCCTACCTAGTGCTTGCTGTTATTGTTGAGGGCTGCGGTCATCTGTTTAGTGACATTTCCAAACTATTTATTTGTTTGTATGTATTTATTATTTTGCATAGACTGTTTTCTTTGCCATGTGTGGTCACTGAAGTCTATCTTCAGTTATTTTAGTGGTCAACCAGTGACCTGATAGAGACCTTTTTTGGAGTCAAAAAGAGAAGAAAAAGAAAACTAAAAACCCTTTCCTGGTCATTGAAGATTGACTCTGAATTAGGTACTCTTTCAATGCTTAGCCAGGCCACCTACAACTGGGCCTTAGTCTACACCTCCGTTTGTGCAGAGCCCAAAGATCTGCCAGAGGCTCAAACCTAGGGTCCTCTCAGGTCTTGTCTGAGCATGCATTCAACCTGGGTATGTACATTGGATCTCTGATCCTTCAGTACATTCAGTATCTCTACAAACAGTTTATTCTCCCATGTATCTGCCTCGTCAGCCTCTTCTTTTCCAGGCTATCAGGTTTGTCTGCTTCTTTCCCTGTTCTCCATTACTTACCTAAGCTGGTTATGGCATTATATGTCTTTAAGGCTTCTGACAGACAGATACCACCTGGTAGCCACTCATGTCTGAGAGGAGTAAAGCCAAGGCCTATCTCAGAGCAGGTATCTCTGGAACTACCAGATTGGTCAAAATAAACAACAACAACATTTTTTAGAAAAAAGATCTGTCTTGTCCACACCCTGGCACCAGCAAGCCACACCAGGAATGTGGGCTGCTGTCTTCATGGCAGCTGCCAAGTGGAGAATGGGGGATAGTAGGTGAATAAACAAAAATGCCACCATTTTTCATCAAAATTCAACAGCATCTTTTCTCATGAAGCACTTAATGTTTATTCTGTCAGGTTTTTTTTCCCACTTATTCATTGCTTCAGGGAAACCCTGGTTGCCTAGTGGTTAAGTGCTATGGCTGCTAACCAAAGGGTCGGCAGTTCAAAGTTTCCAGGCGCTCCTTGGAAACTCTATGGGGCAGTTCTACTCTGTTCTATAGGGTCGCTATGAGTGGGAGTGGACTCGACGGCATTGGGTTTGGTTTTTGGTTTTTTTCATTGCTTCAGTGGAGGGAATGAATCCTATACCTTCTTAACACACTGTTTTCAGTAACATCCCCTCTCCTGATGTTTTTAAGTGGCCTTTCTCTTATTTTAGAAACCCTGGTGGTGTAGTGGTTAAGTGCTACGGCTGCTAACCAAGAGGTCAGCAGTTCGAATCCACCAGACACTCCTCGGAAACTCTATAGTGCAGCTCTACTCTGTCCTATAGGGTCGCTATGAGTCGCAATCGACTTGACGGGAGTGGGTTTGGTTTTCTGGTTTTCTCTTATTTCAGTATTTGCTTGGTTGCTGTAAATATTTTAAAACTTTCTAAATTTCTAAAAAAGTTGATTCTAACACTTTTTGCTTTGTCGTTGTTTCTGTGCAGGAACAGGCCCTCCACAGAAGCTATCTGAGGCTATCAACTTGGTCATTTTCACTGACATTATCCACATCTCATTTTTTAAAAATATACACGGATATACAATTGATCCAACAACTTTCACTGAAATGTGTATCCTTTTATCACTCCCCATACAAGCACCTGACATATGTGACTCATCATTGTACACATATGTGTGCATCTGAATTATGTATTCTCTTCCATTGGTCTATAATTATATCAATACAAATTTTTGATATCACATAGAATGATGCATCTCATTTTATTATTTTTAAAATTCCCTTTGAGCTATTACTGTTTTTTGCATCATTTTATATAAATTCTATAGCCAACTTGTAAATTAAACACACACACATGCACACACTGATGGGACTCTAATGGGGATTATATTGAATTTATGTAATAATTGAAATGATTTATTTTTTCATTGTTCAGTATAATTCATGGATAATGCACTTAAATATAATGGTTTCATTACAAGTAAGTATGGGTAGCAGCTAGGGGGAGGCATGAGGAATCTTCTCAAGTGCTAATAATATGTTACCACTTTCATATAGGTTTGTTCAATTTGCGATAATCTATCTGATTAGTTGTGAATGTACTGTATATGGATTTCTTTATTCTGTATAACTTACACAAATCATCCTTCAAATTGCTATTTACTTAAAAAAAGTTTGTCAGCTATAGCTATTGAAGTTTAGGCATCGTATTTAGTCAGGTTTAGGCTCTATTGGAACTCAAAAGCATGAAAATGGTCAAAAATACTACAAAAATTAATCACAATAATAAAAGATCAAGGATGTATAAAACTCTAAGGCCAAGATCAAGAAGCTGGGGTGGAGATTACCTGAAACTTGAAGCTAGCAACTGGACATGCAACCATATACTTCACTGACTGATGTGGTCTGCAGATGTGAACTTTCATGCAATCTGTGTGAAAAATATTTAAATATGTTAAAATTCATTAAATTTGAATGTACATTTATTAAAATATGGATTTATTATTTTCGTTTTTGATAGTAAGTTTAAATTAGAATTTCAAACTTTATGTAAAACACAAATGGTTTACACACTTAAGTAATTTCACCACCAATTCCATTCATAGGTATATACAAAATACAAACTCTTGTTTATGGGACACAGGAGACAAATGCAACAATGTTTATAAGTGCATTGTATATAATAGTAGACAACTAGAAATAAAACAAGCATCTATCAGCAACAACACCAACAACAAAAAATGGATAAATGTGTAGTATAGTCTTAAAATAGAATGCCATTCAGTAATAAAATAGAATGGGCTGTCATTTCATTCAACCTGGAGCGTTAGTAATGTCAACTGAAAAAACAATTTTCAAAAAGATTATCTACAACTTAAGGCCCCTTTATTAAGTTCTACAGCATCTAAAAATATTTTCTAATACCCTATGAATTCTATATTATAATTATATCAAGAGAATTAAAAAACCAAAAATTCAGAATGATGGTGGAGGTATAGGAGGATATGAGGAGTCCCTGGATGGTACGAACAGTTAACATAGTCACTGCTAACTGAAACCTTGGTGGTTCGAGTCTACCCAGAGGTATAGGAGGATATGAAGAGTCCCTGGATGGTGCGAACAGCTAACATAGTCACTGCTAACTGAAAGCTTGGTGGTTCGAGTCTACCCAGAGGCACCTCGGGAGAATGGACTGGTGATCCACATTAGAAAAATAAGCCGTTGAAAACCCTACCAAGAACAGTTCTACTCTGACACACATGGGGTCGCCATGAGTTGGAGGAGCACTAAAGATAAATTTACTATTTTAGTTGTTGGGTTGGGTGGTGAACTTACAGGTATACATTATATTATAAACAAACTGACCGAAGTAAGGCATTCATAGACCAATAAAAAAAAATTTTTTTTTTATTAGAGCTAAACATGTGCCTAATTTATGACTAAGCAATTTCAATTTAGGTATATGTACAAGAGAATTGAGTTCACGTGTTCTCAAAAAACACTTGTACAGGAAGCTTTATGGTAGTTTTATTCATTATAGTCAAACATTTCTGACATCAGAATGGAAATAATTATTCTAAGCCATATGATGGAATTCAGCTTTGTAATAAAAATGATGGAGACACTCAAAAATATGGTTGAACCTTTTAAACATGTTTAGGAAAAGAAGCCAGACATCAAAGAGAACTTATTTTCTGATTTAAAAGTTTCGACTCAATGGTGATGAGAAATAAGAGCTTCTATTTAATGGCGATAGAAGCCAGAATAATGATTGTTTGTAACTGTGGGCCTAAGGCATTAACATGAAAGTAGCATAAGAGATGACGAATGATGAAATGCTCCACCTGTGGTTTCCCTCAAGCTGTAATGATGACAGTTCCACACTTCCAGTTGTTAATTTCAAGTTTTAGCCCAATTCTGAAAGCTTCTTATTTCATAGTATTTCACATCCCATGTGTCCACAAAACTCAAATGTCTGCTTTCTCCCAGTCTCCTGAATCTGCCCAGTCTTTGCCTCTCCACTAATATCACCTTGGTCCAAGGTAATATCTTGTCACAGCTGGACTACTGCAATGGCTTTCTTCTGCCCACATCAATTCTCTACCACAACTCTGCAAAGGTAGCCCATTGCTTTAGGTTCAAAGCCACAATCCTCACATCCATCTAATTTACACTGTAAGACCCGGCTCCAAGACATATACCTATTTTCTGTGTCTCACCAATTTACTCCTTGATCTTTTGTGACTATGCTGGGCATGCCCTCACCTCAGGGAATTCTCACTTGTTCTTTGCTCTTCCCAGAACATTCATCCACAGATATCCACTTGTCTCTTGTCCTCGACTCCTTTTAGTTTTTAACAAATGTTGCATTCTTGGTTCTCCCTTCTCTGTTTGACTTAACATTGCAAATATCCTTTGTTTTCCCGATTCCAATTTTCCACTTAGTTCTTCTTCATGGTGATTAATACTTTTTGGTGAAAAACATACAGAGTTAAAGCATTAAAGCCCTTGTTCAATGAATGAATAAATAAATAAATAAATAAGTGGTTGTATGCACTTTGCTCTACATTATAGTTTGGTCATCATATGTATTTTCCTGATATTATGTATTATATGGTAAATTATATTTCATGTGCATTTTATTTCAGAATATTAAAAAAGGTACTAAAAATTTGTTATGACATGGGAGCATTGTGTTGACAGGGATTAAATCTATTGCTTTAGAAGATAAAGTTGATAATGGCAACCATTCTCTTGCTTTTACACAGCAAATCCACCCAGTTCCAATAACAATGCTTTAGTTATTTCTGAAAAGTGGAGAAACCAAGGCATTGTTACATTTATTTATTTTGTAAACATTTCTTTGGACTTACATATCTCTAGACAGTAGGCTAATCAAATCACGTTGTTCAGTCTCAAACTATAAAGGGTTCTTAAAGTCATATTTTCTGTACAAATATCCATTTTCCCAGCACTCTTCTCATGGCCCCCATGACCTCCTTATTCCTCAGACTGTAGATAAATGGGTTCAGAAGAGGTGTAATGATACTGTAAAACACCGCCACCACTTTATCTTCCTCAGGGTAATGCAAGGAATGTGGCTTGTATAGGTGGAGAGAGTAGTCCCATAGAATAGGCTTGCCACAATCAGATGAGAGGAACACGTGGAGATGGCTTTCGTCTGCCCTTTACCTGAGCTCATCTGGTACACCACAATAAGCACCTGGGCATAGGAAGCCAGAACGGCCATGAATGGTAGTAACAGAATGACAAGGCCACTAAAGAGGACAGTATACTCATACTGGGAGGTGTCCTGACACACCAAAGGCATTAGAGATGGAACTTCACAGAAAAAGTGGTTAATGATCCGAGATGTACAGAATGGAAGTTGAAATACATACAGTGTATGTATTAAAGCATTGATAGAACTACTGGCCCATGCACATGTGACCATGGACAAACAGATCGTCTTGCTCATGAGCACAGGATAATGTGAAGGGTGACAGATCGCTACGTGTCTATCATAAGACATGAAACCAAGAAGAGCTTCACTTCCACCAAGAGTCAAAAACAGAAAGGTCTGAATCTCACAACCGAAAAAAGCAATGGTCTTACTATTTGACAGGAAGTTTGTCGCCATCTTGGGTACCGTGGTGGAGATGTACATCATGTCAATGAAGGAGAGCTGACTGAGGAGGAAGTACATGGGAGTGTGGAGCAGAGTGTCCAATCGGATGAGGTGGATCAGTATGATATTTCCCATCAAAGCCACTGAGAAGATGACAGTAATGGCAACGAAGAATATCTTGTTCATTTGGCCATATTGGAAAAGGCCAAGAAGTATAAACTCTGCTCCAAAAGTTTGATTTTCTGTCTTCATGGCTTAAATCAAAACAAAGCAGACCATATCTGAAAATTCCATGTAACAACACTGACCTTTGAGAGAAAACAAAATGATTATTAAATGCAGTAGAATTCCCTTTAATCAGCTTAGGTGACTGTCTCTCCCTATTTTTATACAGGAAACCCTGGTAGTGTAGTAGTTAAGTGCCAACGACTGCTAACCCAAAGGTCAGCAGTTTGAATCCACCAGGCACTCCTTGGAAACTCTATGGGGCAGTTCTTCTCTGTGCTATAGGGTACTATAGGTCAGAATCAATTCAACAGCAATGGGTTTGGTTTTGGGTTTTTATGCACTGAATCTGTGTCTATTGAGCAATGGGCATTTTGAAAAAATAAAAATAACGTTTCTTTAAAATTGATCACAGAATAAAAATATAATATCGGGATAAAACATTTAGATGATTTGCCAACATGAGTTACTACTCCCCTTGTAAATATCTTCATGATGATAGACTAGAGACATGTTCACGTGTTGTGAAAAAATCTTTCACTCAATTCGTTCATATATATAGTTTAGAATTGCACTGTTGGTTAAACATGGTACAATATTCTTTAAAAAAAATTTCTTGACTCCATTTTTCAATTTTGAATTTAAAAAAAAAGAAAAAAATTTT
The DNA here is from genome assembly GCF_030014295.1 of Loxodonta africana. NCBI lineage: Eukaryota > Metazoa > Chordata > Mammalia > Proboscidea > Elephantidae > Loxodonta > Loxodonta africana. The sequence goes on from NW_026974832.1 coordinate 591,053, forward strand.
TTTTTATACATTGTAAGAAAAAAACTTTTTTAAATTATATTAACATTTGTGGGTCAGGAATATTTTAGCTCTTCTAAATGAATTGGTGGTTATATAGATAACATCTGTAAGTGTAAATGGGAATTCATTGACAAAGCCCTCCAAAAAAAAAAAAAGATCGATCGATCTACCTACCTACCTACCTACCTATCTACCTACCTACCTACCTATCATCTACCTACCTATCTACCTACCTACCTATCTATCATCTATCTATCTATCTATCTATCTATCTATCTATCTATATGCCAGACCTAAGGGATGGTTGGAGAATGAATCATTAAAATAGAAGTTAACAATTATTTATCTAAATTTAACTCAAGAAGCATGTCAAGAATGGCATTTTTAATTTTACTTAGTCCTGTTATATTAATTCGGGAAATTTACATTTAAACTGCACTTGGAAGAAGTGGCAATTAGTAAAAGTTTATCACTTGCTGCTCAATCAGGATATGAAATCAAAAGACTACTGATGGCTTTTTTAAAATTCAGAAGTTTTGGATAATTCTTATTGCAGAACAACGTTAAGAAATAGAAAATATTTTCAATTAAAAACTAGCCAACTTTAATATAAAACCCCTTGTTGTTGAGTTGATTCCGATTCACAGAGAGCCTATAGGACAGAGTAGAATTGCCCCATAGGGTTTCCAAGGAGTGGCTGGTAGACTCGAACTGCCAACCCTTTGGTTAGCAGCAAAGCACAAAATTAACTGACAATAACAATTGTTGATTATACACATGCAAGTACTAATACAATTCTGGCACATAAAATTCAATGACTCATCATCAGTTATATTTACCGTTAACTTGACTATACTTGGTCCAAGATGCAGTCACATGAGCAAACCAAAATGTAAGTCTTCGTTCAGTAAATGCCTGTCCTTCTCAGAAGCCGAAATGTAAATTAACCAGTTAGGACTTGCCTGCTGCGCTTAACCTAGTTCAGAATGTCCCATTAATCCCTTCTCCATCACCAGAAATCTGTTGAAAATGAAACTTCTACAAGATTAATTTGTATATGAGCTCATAAACTATATCTGCTATTCATGAATTGGGAAGCTATTGTCTGAAACTTCCTATTCATGAATTGCAAATAAAGCTTATAAGTTCATATGCAAGTTTAATCTAGTAGAAATTTTATTTTTTACATTATCTATAGTCAGCCAAGTTTGTATAAACTAAGGCATACTTTTTTTTTTTTGAACTAACAATATCATGTTAGGAATTTTCATTGTATAAAAAATTTGTAGAAGTATAGTAAACTTAATATATTTTACAGAAGCAATTTGGAATGATGAGTACATGATAAAAACAGATAAGGGAACTAAAAAATATCAGCTTGGTGAGATAATGAGCATGTATTCAAAATCAGTTATGAAAACTAGACAGCTACACATTATATATAGAAATATATATGCACATGCATGTATGCATATGTATTTCACTTGAAATAAAACAATTTACAAAATATTTTAATTCAACTGCAAAGATTCTCACCACGAATTTGTATTGCTTGAAATAGTTTACAACCTTTCACCATTCCAATAATATTGTTGAATATGACTATGCCTTGAGCATAATACAAAGTGGCAAGGCAAAAATAAGAAACATTTTTTTCTACCCCAGTCAAGACTACTAGTGATGCCTCCAGGGCCATGCTGCCCAGTAGGGATTGCACTGGACCTTCAAACCCTACCCTTTTCTCGCTTTACAAAGACACGTCTCTTACCTTGCTCTTTTGTGATTGCTGTCCCAAGAAAATTTAAAATCAATATATGGCCAAATTAATCTCAGATAACATACCTGGATATTCAATTTTTGCAGAGATCATCCAAATGTAATATGGATAATCTAGCCAGCCCAGAAATTGCCCAAATCAAAGGAAATGGGCCTGCAAGAAAAATACTATTCACTCTACATAATTTTTCAAATAAAACACATTCCTTTAAATAGTGTCCCTGAGATTAGTTGTATATTGATCTTTTTGACACGAATTGTAGCAAAGTATTCAAGGTATTATAACATTGTAGGTTAAATTCAGAGTAATAAATGGCCCAAAAGAGTTATTTGAAATCTGAATGGTTGTTATTATGAACAAGACTGCTTTACCGCTAGCAGGCCATGTTTTTAAAACTGAAAAATCAGCCACCGTGTTGAAAACCATATTCTTTTTCATTAGAAACCCACTGCCATCGAGTTGATTCCGACTCATAGCGACCCTATCGGACAGAGCAGAACTGCCCCATAGAGTTTCCAAGGAGCGCCTGGCAGATTTGAATTGCCGACCTCTTGGTTAGCAGCTGTAGCACTTAACCACTACGCCACCAGGGTTTCCAGTTAGACATATAGATTATTTTACATATATAAAAAATAGTTTAAAATTTTATTTTAATTGAGATATATCATCTTTCATATAGAGATCTGTTTCATTCTCCTAGAAGACTTTTTTTTTTTTTTAATAAATCATTAAACAGGGAGTTGGGAAATGGATCTGCAGAATTACATAAAAGATTTTCCTGTCACCCCACTTGGGCACAGTATTAGAGAGGCACAGCAAGTCTGTCTTTCAAAAATTTTTAAGTTAAATTATATTATTTGTTTGTCATATATATTAAAAAGTCACAGACAAAACTGCATGTATTAGGAAAATCAAGCTACTTGACACTTCTACAGGATGACAGAAAAATAAATTCACAAAGAAATCCAAAGCTATGAAATCTCTAATTTGAAACACATTTTAGGAAGTGTTACCATTCTATGAGCTTGCAGATTGCTTTTTTTTTTTTGCCTCAGCAAATAAGTCTTCAATCATTTACCATGAAAAAATTTAGTAGAAAAAAGAATCAAATGTTCAAACTAATTTTCTCGTCCTTATATAGACTTTAAACCTCTCGGTGGACACAGGCTGGCTGCCTGATCAGGGTGGAATTCATATTTTGTTTCTCAGAGACCTTCTGGGAAAACTAGACCTGTAGTCCGTGATTAAGCACATTGTACAAATTACAAGTGATATTTTATTAGTCCTGGTGTCTGCATTCCTGGGGGGAGGGAGGGAAATGAACAAAGGGTCAAGCCTCAAAATATATTTGTTCAAGTGAAAAAAAAAAAATCAAATAATTGATATTAGCTGATTGCTTTAAAATTTTTTTTTTAAGTTAACTATTTAACCTTTAAAATATGTATGTAGATTTTGACTCCATATAGTAATCAGCTAATGTATAGTTTGATTTTTTTCTATACAAAATATGCATGAAATACTGAGGATATTATTAATGTGCTAAATTTTGCAATAATTTTATTCCCAAAATAGGAAGGTTGGCTTGGCCATGGAAGTAAGGGACTCCGATTTCTGAAAGTCCACAGATCAAATACAGATGCTGTAATCCCTAAGGGTTAAAGTGCCCACGTGTAGATTAGAATTTAGAGTTTGGCATGGTGCTCAATAACGTTGTTCTATTTCGATGAGATGTACTTAATCTGTAAAAATTGAAGTGAGTTGAAATTTTAACCAGTCAATTCCCTTACCTGATTCTGTGGGATGACATGAAATAGCTGCTGTGCTCAAGAATGGGAAAAGAAAAATTGCAATGGCTTAAGAAGAAACTCGATGTGGGTTAGATTTTGGGAAAAAAATACACAGGTTTATTCTCTCATGTACAGACAGGGATGTAAGTCACATCGTAAGATCTTATCTTCATTTTTCTCCAATTATGATATATATGTTATTTTATAATTCATAAATTATAATTTATAATAATTATTCCTTAATTTGAAATATTTTGTCTCATTATTCTCTAAATCACTTTCCAAAGAAAACTCCAGGGGCCAAACAATCACTGAATCAGTTTTAGGAGGAAACACAGGTGTTCAGGAACCCTAATCTCAGATTTTTACTGAACGATTGAGTCCTATGAATAGTCAACATTTGCCTCACATTCAGTCACTTGTGGAAGGATTTCTAGAATGTCGAAGTGACATTTGTAAGTTTTGAATACTGTGAAACTTGTACAGTTTCTGGCATTTTCTTTAAGAACAAGAGAGCAAAAATACAAATATAAAATTGATATGACTGTGGAAGAGGCCTGCACAGGTGAGAGGATCTGCAGTTCAAGTTTCTTAAGTTTCAATGAAAATCTACCTCTGAAGTTAGGTTTGATACCTTTAAGTGGTGCTTGTTGTTATTGTTTTATTATCACTTGATATTGTGTGAGAAAAATATTTAAGTGTATTATACACAGAGAGTTGTCAGCTACTTTGAGAGAACATGAAAACCTAGAACTCTTCCTGTGGCATAAAAAGAGAGATATCTCTCAGGGGCCAAACAACTTACAATGTTGTCCAGCATGCTGTAAGCCCTCAATAAATATTAGCTTTAATGATGATTATTAATGATGATGCCGTTTTTACTGCCTTTTTGGATTATTATTTTACACAAACTAAGATTGATTCAAGGATGGAAGCATCTCCTCCACTGCTTTGCTCAAATGTGGACACAAATCCTTCTAAAAGCTTTCCCCATCCCAGTGTGACATGGTTCTACTAAAGTTTCAAGAGAAAAATAAACAAAACTAGAACAAACTATCTACAGGGAGAATTACTTAAAATAAGCCCTGTACATACAGTCACTCTCTCTGATAAGGTTCAAACACCTAAAGTTTGGTATTGAAGAAATCTGAAGTATAAGAGAGTAATCAGTAAATAAATAGAGAGAGATAAATGAATGAATGAATAACCAAATAAGCAGAGATATCAAGTTTGGTTCTCCAGAATAGAGAGAGATAAATGAATGAATGAATAACCAAATAAGCAGAGATATCAAGTTTGGTTCTCCAGAGCTCTAGTCAAAACCTGATTTTTGTGTGTTCATCTGACATCCTGCAATTTTGTTGGATTTGTATATTAAATCTAATAGTTTATTTTTGTTTTTGTTGGTTTGTTGTGTGTGTGTGTGTATTCTTTGTTGTTGTTGTTAGGTGATGTCAACTTTGTTCTGACTCATAGCGACTCCTATGTACACCAGAAGGAAACACTCCTCCGTCCTGTGCCATCCTCACAATCATTGTTATGCTTGAGCCCAGAGTATTTCTTAGGATATTCTGTATATAAGATCATGTCATTTGAACAGGAACAAATTTACTTCTTTTCAAATTTGAATGCCATTTCCTATTTTTTTTTTTCCTAACTTTTCTGGCTAGTATTTACGTAATAATATGGAATAAGAGTTGTGAAGTCAAGCATCCTTGTTTTGTTCCTGATGTTACGGAAAAACTTTTACTTTTTCACCGATGTGTGTGATGTCAGCCGTGGGCATTCCATAACTGTCCTTAATAAGATACAAGCAGTTTCCTTACATTTCTAGTTTGTTGGGAAATTTTATTCTGAAAGGGTACTGGAGTGTGTCAAATGATTTTTCTGCATCAATTAATATAATCATTTTTGTTCATTCTCTTAATTAATTGATATTTATGTTTAACCACTTCTGCATTTATGGGATAAGTTTCACTGGGTCGTGGTGTATAGTCCTTCCAATATGCTGCCCTATTTGGTTTGCTAGTATTTTGTTGCAATTTGCTGCCGAATTTGGTTTGTTAGTATTTTATAGACGATTTGCATCCATATTCATAAGGTACATTGTGATTTATTTTATTTTTTTTTTTGCTTTGGTAGCAGGGTGATAATGTCATTCTAGAATGAGTTGATTTCTATTTTTTGGAAGAGTTTGAGAAAGATTATTGTTAATTTCTATCTGGTGTCCTTTTATAATTTCTATCTCCTTATTGGCAGTCTCTATTTGTTAAGACATTATTTTACTGGTTACCTTTAGTCCTTTGTACATGGTATCCATTAGCACCTTGAACATATTTAATACAGTTTATTTATATTATTTCTCTAGTAATTCCAATATCTGAGTTGACTCAGGGATTGTTTCAAATTTATTTATTTTTTCCTGTGAATGAGCCATGTGCTCCTGTTTATTTGCATGCCTAATATTTTGTTGTTGCTGTTGTGGAAAACTGAAAATTGTGAATTACAAACCATAATTATTAAAATTATTGACAATGGATTAAAAACAATCATGTCAGTGATTATCTTAAATACTTCACAGAAAATGTATACTTTCTTCCAATACCATTATTCATGCACTGTTTGAGCACTGGTTGGATTTTATGGTCATGGCTTATATCCAATTTTATATTTAGTGCCAGGTAGTTTAGCAAGTCACTGCATTATTTATTATCAACAATTAGACTCTAAGAATTTCTCTTGTATTGCTGAATGGAATACAAATGATTAAACCCACATTGCAATAACACATTCATAGCTGTACATGTACTTAAAATATGACCAAGCAATTTCAATCTTTGATGTATATACAAGATAATTCAGTTAATATGTTCTCAAAAAGCATTTGTGCACGAAGTTTTATGGCAGTTTTATTCATGATAGCCAAACATTTCCTGCATCAGAACGGAAACAATTGCTCAGGAACCATACAATGGAATGCAGCTTTGTAATATAAATGATGGAGTTACAGAGACACACAAAAATATGGTTAAATCTTTTAAATATGTTGACTGAAAGAAGCCAGATATCAAAGTGAACTTTTTTTTTTCTGATTCCAAAGTTTCTACCCAATGGTGATGAGAAATAAGAGCTTCTATTTAATGGTGATAGAAGTCAGAATAATGACTGCGTTTGTGGGGCCAAGAGGTCAACATGAAAGTAGCACAAGAGATGCTGAATGATGAAAACGTTCCACCTGTGGCTTCCCCCGAACTATAATGATGACAACTCCATACTTCCAATTATTTAGTCCAAGTCTTAGCCCAATTCTGAATGCCTCTTATTTTGTAGCATTTCATATCCCAATGTGTCCACAAAACTCAAATATCTGCTTTCTCCCAGTCTCCTGAATCTGGCCAGTTTTTGCTCCACCACTAATATCACTTCGATCCAAGGCCATATTTTGTCACAACTGGGCCACTGTAATGGCCTCCTTGTGTTCACATCAATTCTATACTCACAACTCAGCAATGGTTGCCCAGCATTTTAGGTTAAAATCCAGAATCCTCATACTGATCTAATTTATACTACATGTTCTGGCCCCATTACATCTACCTATTGCCTAAGTCTCATCAATTTACTCCTTGATCTTTTGTGACTATGCAGGGCATGTTCCCATCACGGAAGTTCTCACTTGCTCTTTGCTTTTCCCAGAACACTTTTCCTCAGATGTCCACTTGATTCTCTTCCTTAACTCCTTTTAGTCTGACAAATTGTCACATTCTTGTTTCTCCCTTCTCTATTTTACTTATAATTGCAAACATCTTTTAGTTTCCCTATTCCAATTTTCCACTTAGTTTTTCTTCATGGCAATTAATACTTTTTGATATACTGTACAATTTATGCATTAATTTTATATATTGTCTTTCACCTCACAATGAAATGTAAACTTTAAGAGAGCAGACATTTATTTCAGTTTTATACTGCTCAACCCCATATCACCAGTGCCTATAATTGCGTCACATACAAAGTTAAAGCATTAAAACTTTTGTTCAATGAATGAAAGAATGAGTGGATATATGAAATCTGCTCTATACTACAGTTTGGTCATCATATATATTATCTAGGTATTACGCATTTTGCAATAAATTATATTTTCTATGCATTTTATTTCAGCAAATTAAAGAAGAAAAAATATTTGCTATGACTTAGGAGTATTGTGTTTATAGGTACTAAATCTACTGCTTTAGAAGATAAACAACGTAGAAAATGGCAACCATTCTCTTGCTTATACATTGTAAATCAATCCAGTTCCAATAGTAGTGATTTAGTTATTTCTGAAGAGAGGAGAAATGAAGGCATTTGTCTAATTACTTATTTTGTAAACATTTCTTTGAGCTTACATCTCTCTAGACGGTAGGCTAATCAAATCATGTTGTTCAGTCTCAAACTATAAAGGGTTCCTAAAGTCATATTTTCTGTACAAATGTCTATTTTCCCAAAACTCTTTTCCTAGCCCCCATGACCTCCTTATTTCTCAGACTGTAGATAAATGGGTTCAGAAGAGGTGTAATGATACTGTAAAATACCACCACCACTTTATCTTCCTCAGGGTAATGCAAGGTGTGTGGTCTTGTATAGGTGGAGAGAGCAGTCCCATAGAATAGGCTTGCCACAATCAGATGAGAGGAACACATGGAGATGGCTTTTGTCTGCCCTTTACCTGAGCTCATCTGGTATACCACAATAAGCACCCGGGCATAGGAAGCCAGAATGGCCATGAATGGTAGTAGCAGAATGATAAGGACACTAAAGAGGACGGTATACTTACACTAGGAGGTGTCCTGACACACCAAAGGCATTAGAGATGGAACTTCACAGAAAAAGTGGTTAATGATCCGAGATGTACAGAATGGAAGTTGAAATACATGCAATGTATGTATTAAAGCATTGATAGAACTACTGGCCCATGCACATGTGACCATGGACAAACAGATCGTCTTGCTCATGAGCACAGGATAATGTAAAGGGTGACAGATCGCTACATATCTATCCTAAGACATGAAACCAAGAAGAAGAGCTTCAGTTCCACCAAGGGTCAAAACCACAAAGGTTTGAATCTTACAATCTAAAAAAGTAATGGTCTTACTATTTGACAGGAAGTTTGCTGCCATCTTGGGTACCGTGGTAGAGATGTACATCATGTCAATGAAGGAGAGCTGACTGAGGAGGAAGTACATGGGAGTGTGGAGTGGAGTGTCCAATCGGATGAGGTGGATCAGTATGATATTCCCCATCAAAGTCACTGAGAAGAGGCCCACAATGGTAACAAAGAGGACAGTGTTCATTTGGCCATATTGGAAAAAGCCAAGAAGTATAAATTCTGTTCCAAAAGTTTGATTTTCTGTCTTCATGGCTTAAATAAAAATAAAGCAGACAATATCTGAAAATTCAAAGTAAACAACATTGAATGTCCTTCAAAAGAAAACAAAATGATTATTAAATGCAGTAGAATTTCCTTGAATCACTTTAGGTGACTATTTCTCCCCCTGTTTCTATGCACTGAATCTGTGTCTGTTGAGCAATGGCCAATTTGGAAAAAAAAAAATATTATCTGGAAATAAAAATTTAGATGATTTGCCAACATGAGTTTTTTCTCCCCTTTTAAATATCTTCAAGATGAGAGATTGGAGATGTGCTTACTTGGTATGAAAAAAAAAATCTTTCACTCCATTCATTTAAATAATTAAACATGACAGTGATGTTCAAATATGGTATAATATTCTTACAAAAACAATTTCTTTCTCCATTTCTCAATTTTGAAATTATATTGGCTATAGGATGTAATAAATGTTATATTACCATTTGTATGTCAGGAATACTACAACCCTTGTAAATGAATTGGTGATTGTTTCTATAATATCTGTAATTGTATGTGGAAATTTGTTGCCCAGGCAAAAAACAAATATGCAAGACCTTTAAGAAGGGCTGGAGAAAGAAACATTAAAATGTTACGTTAGCAATTATTAATCTAAGTTTAACTCAAGGAACATGTCAAGAATGGCATTTTGAATTTGACTTGGTCCTTTTATATTAATAGGGGAAATTTACATTTAAACTGCACTTGGACGAAATGTCGGTTAGTAAAATGTTATTACTTGCTCCTCAGTTGAGATATGGAGTCAAAAGGTATTGATGCCCCATTAAAATTTGAAAGTTTTAGGTAATTGTTATTACAAATATTGCTCAACGAAGTTGAGAAATTAAAATTATTTTCAGTAAAAACTAGTCAGCTTTAATATAAAGTGTGACAAATATGAAAATTAATTGACAATACCAACTGTTGATTATACATACATGCAAATATAAATACAATTCTAGCATACAGAACTCAATGATCTATCATAAAGTTTTATTTACTGTTGACCTGACTATACTTGGTTCAAGGTGCAGTCACTTATGCTAAGCCCCACATCAGCAAACCAAACCTAAGTCTAGTTCCTACAAATGCCTCACCTTCCCAGAAGCCAAAATGTGCTGAGCTTAACCTAGTTCAAAACGTTCCATTAATCCCATCCCCATCACCAGAACTGTTAAAAACAAAATTTTTACAAAATTAAATTTGTATAAGAACTCATAACCTGTAGTTGCTATTCATGAATTAGAAAGCTCTTGTCTGAAACTTCCCATTCATAAATTGCAAGTTAAACTTATGGGTTCATATACAAACCTAATCTTGTAGAAATTTGGTTTTTAACATTATCTATAGTCAGCCAAGTTGGTATAAACTAAGGCACATTTGACTATAAGTAATCATATCATTAAGTTATATAGGAAAGATACTACACACATTTCATATATTCTAAAAAGCTTTGATCCTATTGAACAGTCTTTCTTCATTATAGGCCTTTCTCAAAGAACAGTGCTTTTCTCTAAAACTGCAAACACAGTGATATAAAATAATGATGGATGTTTGTATAATTCAGAAAAAAACAAAGACTTATTCTAACAACATTATGATTTTTTTGAATGTTCTAACCCATGAAATAGAATATGACAAATAAAAATAACAACACAAAAAAGAAAAAAAAATTTTCTATTTAAAAGCTTTACTGTTTTTGAAAACCTAATAAATGAAAAACATTTAACTTGCTAAAAGTGTTCGATAAATTGTATAAATTAAATTAATAGTTAACGACATTCTAATACATTATATTTTTAACATTCTTAAAAATTTTCACCTTAGTAATAACAATACTCAATGATAATAAAATATTATTTAAATATGGTTATCCAAAAAACTGGCTTATGTTTTAAAAATATCAAATGCAAACACATGTAACTGAAAGGACAAAATAAATGTCATTGCAAGCTAGTTCACTGTAAACCAATTTATGTAAATAGAATCTAAATTTTAAGATAGGTTATATATTTCAGACCATGATGCAATTTTTTAATAAAAATCTGAAAGAAAATGATCGAGTTAGAAATAAAAATTAAAAAAAAAATGTTGATCAGAGAATGAAGAGGAGGAAATACAACATGTAAAATTTTATGGATATAAATGTGATGAAATAGCGTGATAATTGGGCGTGATAGAAAAACAGGAAAGTAAGAATACAATAGCTGTAGAAGTTATCAGGAGTCTTGATTCTGTGTAGTGATTTTAGCACTGAGCTGCTAACTGAAAGGCAGGCGGTAGTTGGAACCCACCAGCTGCTGAACAGGAGGAGAAAGATGTGGCGGTCTGCTCCTGTAAAGATTTACAGCCTTGGAAACCCTACGGGGCAGTTCTACTCTGTCCTATAAGGTCACTATGAGTTGCAATTGACTCCATGGCAGTGGGTTTATAGAAGTTATATAATTATTATATGACTATATATCGTCAATAAATTATATACTCTGCCCATTGCCTTGGAGTCAATTCCAATTCATAGTGATCCCTTGGGCAGAGCAGAACTGCCCCATAGGATTTCTAAAGCTACAATCAGTACAGAAGGAGCCCTGTTTGTGCTGTGGTTATGTGTTTGGCTGATAACAGAAGAGTTGGTGGTGTGATCTTACTAGGTGCTTTGAGGGAGAAAGATGTGGCAGTCTGCTCCTGTAAAGATTTACTGCCTTCAAAACCTACTTTGTCCTATACGGTCACTATGAGTTGGAATCTACTGGATGGCAGTGGGTTAATCTTTATAGAAACAGGCTGCCACATCTTTCTTCCTTGAAGTTCCTGGTAGGTTCCAACCCCTGACCTTTGGGTTAAAACCCAGTGCTTAACAACTGTACAGCGAGGGCTCCTTCAATAAAATATGTAGAGAAGTCTGTTCTTTTTGTGAATTTGATCGTTTGTTCTACATTTTCTCCCACTCTGTCCAGGACTCTCTGTTGTAATCCCAGTCAGAGCAGAACCCTGGAGACTATGGCCCCTGGAGATCCTTCTAACTCAGAACTGAAGCCACCCCTGAAGTTTACCTTTCAGCCAAAGGTAAGACAGGCCTATAAAACGAACAGTATATGACATCAAATGGGCTACACCTGCCAAAAAACAGCGAGGAGAAGGCAGGAAGGGACAGGAAAACTGGACAAATGGAATGTGGGAATGTGGCGTGGAAAGGGGGAGAGTGCTGACACAATAGGGATTGCAGCCAATGCCATGAAAAAAATCGTGTATAAATTTTTGAATGGCAAAGTAATATAAACATACACATGGAAGGAAAAACTTATTTAAAAAAAAGAAAACAGGAACACTGGCAACAATTTCCAATCTATTGGAATGCCCATTTCATCAGGTGGGGGTCGTTATTTTGTAGTTTTTACCCCAAAAAATTTCATGTAAAGAATTATAAATCTAAACAAGAACCCAAATTAAATTCTTAGAATAAATAAAAAATTTTAATATCACAAATAAAATCCAATTTACCAAAAATTAATAATAAAAATGAAAATAGCTAAGCAGAAAAAAAATATACAAATAAGTGATACATCAAAAATGAAATAGAAGGCTTAAAATAAAGAAATAATCCAAAAATATTAAAACCTAGTTAAACAAAACAACTTTATTAAATTATTAGGCCAAAAATGTTGTGAGCAACGTTATCAGATATGCAGTAGCATAGTTTTGGTAAAACACGGTAGATCTTTTCAAAACTTGCTAATCATTTCTCACGACCTTTGATCATTTTCATACCTGTCGCAGTCGTTGAGTTAGGGCCGCTTACCAAAAGGTTTGCAGCTCGATTCCACCAGCGGCTCCTTGGAAACCATACTGGGCAGTTCTACTCTGTCCTACAGGGTGGCTTTGAGTCAGAACAGACTTGATGGAAACCGCTTTTTTTTTTAACTAACAGTTTCATATTAAGAATTTTTCTTGTGTAATTTATAGAAATACACTAAACATACAGGAGAAATTTGAAATGAAGGGTACATGATAAAAATGGAGAAATGAATTAAAAACATCAACTTGTTGAGATAATGTGCATATATTCAAAATCGGTTATGAAAACTAGACAGTTACACATTATATACACACATATATACATATGCATATAAGCATATATATTTCACTAAAAATAAAACAATTTACAAAATATTTTAATACCACTGCATAAGTTTCTTAACAGGTGTTTGTATTGCTTGAAATACTTTACACAGTTTACAACCTTTCACCTTTCTAATAATATTCCTGAACATGACTATGTCCTAAGCATAATGTAAAGTGGTAAGGCAAAAATAAGAAAGAAATGTTTTTTCCACCCCAATCAAGACTATGAGTGATAGCTGCAGGGCCATGCTGCCCAGTAGGGGTTGCACTGGACCTTCAAACCCTAACCCTTATCTCACCTTACCAAGAAATGTCTCTCACCTTGCTCCTTTGTGATTGCCACCCCAAGAAAATTTCAATTCAATGTATGGTCAAATCAATCTCACATAACTTACCTTGATACTCATTTTTGCACAAATCATTCAAATGTAATCTGAATAATTTGGGCAGCCCAGATATCGTGCAAATCAAGGAAATGAGTGTGCAAAAAAAACAATACAATCCACTCTACATAATTTATCAAATAAAACAAATTCCTGTAAATAGTGTCCCTGAGATTAGTTGTATATTGATTTTTTGATATGAATTGTAGTAAAGTCTCCGAGGTATTGTAATATTTTAGGTTAAATTCAGAGTAATTAGTGGCCTAAAACAGCTATTTGAAATTTGAATTGTTGTTGTTATGAAGGAGACTGCTCACATCCAGCGGGTCATGTTTTTAAAACTGAAGAATAAACTACTGCATTGAAAAGCACATTCTTCTTCATTAGATGTGTAGACATCCACATTCTTTTCCAGATATAAAGTAATTAATTTTAAAACTTATTTCAGTTGAGATATATAGTGTCTCATATAGAGATATGTTTCATTTTCCCAGGAAATTTTATTTGAAATGAAACATTAGGTAAGAAGCTGGGGAAGGGGTCTGCAAAATTAAATAGATTTCCCTGTCACCCCACTTGGGGATAGTGTTACATACTCACAGCAAGTCCGTCTTTCACAAAGTTTTAAGTTAAATTATATTGTTTGTTGGTTATATATATCAAAGAGTCACAGAGACAAACTGCATATATTATGAATAATCAAGCTACTTTATTTGGCACCTCTACGGGGTGGTAGAGAAATAGATTTGAAAAGGAACCCAAAACTGTAGAAACCTCTAATCTGAAACACATTTCAGGAACCGTTACCACACTACGAGTATGCAAGATTGTCTTTGTTTTTTTTTTGCCTCGGACAATAAGCCTTCAATCATTTACCATGAAAAATTTTAATAAAAAAAGAAATGTTCAAACTCATTTTCTCATCCTTATATGAGGCTTTCAACCTCTTGATAGAAATGGGCTGACTGCCTAATCATGGTGGAATTCATATTTTGTTTCTCAGAGGCCTTCTGGGGGAACTAGGTCTCTAGCCCACAATTAAGCACATTGTAGAAATTGTAGGTGATATTTTATGAGGCCTAGTATCTATACTCCTGGGAGAAAAAAAAAAAGAACAAAGGGTCAAGGCTCAAAATATATTTGTTCGAGTGAAAAACAAATCAAATAATGAATCTTAACTGAATGTTAAAAAAAGAAAAACCAGTTAACTCTATTTTACCTTTAAAATATGCGTGTAGATTTAGACTCCACGTAATTAGTAACGAACTAATATTTAATTTGATTTTTTTCTGTACAAAATATGCATGCAATACTGAGAATTATATAATGTAGGAGATATTATGTTAAATACTGCAATAATTTTATTCTCAAAATAAACAAGTTGGCTTGACCATAGAAGTAAGAGACTCAGCTTTCTGGAAGTCCACAGATCCAATATAAATGTTTCAGCCCCTAAGGTTTAAATGTCTCCAAATTCATAGACAGGAATTTAGATTTTGGCATGATGCCCACTTACATTTGTTCTATTTGAATGAGATATATTTAATCTGGAAAAATTAAAGTGAAGTGGGATTTTAACCAGTCAATTCTCTTACCTAATTCCATGGGATGACGTAAGACAGCTGCTGTGCTCAAGTAGGAAACAGAAATGTGCAATAACTTAAGAAGAAAGGTGATGTTGGTCAGAGTTTAGAGAGAAAATACGTAGGTTAACTCTATCACACACAGACAGAGATGTAAGTCACATCAGTAAGTTCTTATCTTCATTTTTCCTCAATTATAATTTATAACATAATTACTTCTTAATTTGAAATATTTTATCTCATTATTCTCTAAAACACCTTACAAAGAAACTCCAGTCGTCAAACAACCATTGAGTCAGTCATAGGATAAAACATAAGCATTCTGGAAACCAAATCTCAGAGTTTAACTGAAGAATTGAGTCCTATGAATGGTCAACACTTGCCTCACTTTTGTTCACTGGTGGAAATAGATCTAGAATATCAAGGTGACATTTGTAAATTTTGAATAATGTGAAACTTGTGCAGTTTTTCGCACTTGATTTTAGAACCAGAAAACAAAAATGCAAATACAAAATCAATATGATCTTGGAAGGGGCCTGGACACGTAAGAAGGTATTTGCTCTCTTGATTCAGGTATTAATTATTAACTTTCAAGTGTTACTGATAATAGCATCTACCACTAATATTGTTTATTAAAAAGTAAATTAGTTAACACATGCAAACAACTTACAACATTGTCCAGCATGCTGCGAACACTCAACAAACAGCTTTAATGATGATTATTATTGATGCTGCTGTTTTTACTGCTTTTTTGATTATTATTTTACATAAACTAAGATTCAGGGATGGAAGCATCACCTGCATTGCTTTGCTAAAACACAGACACAAATCCTTTTAACAGCTTTCTACACCCCCGTGTTACATGGTTCTACTAAAAACTCAACAAACAAAAATAGAACAAACTCTCTGCACTGAGAATTACTTAAATAAACTCTATAAATATAGTTGCTCTCTCTGCTCAGGTTCAAAGACTCTCCCAACAACATGATCACTGTTGAGGGCTGACCTCCTTCCAGCCAGGGGCAGCCTTCCTACCTAATAGCCAACACAGGGCAAATGAATGTTTTTGCCACCACCTGAGAAGCACTGAGTCTATACACATGGGTGCTTGGGCCCAAATAGTGAACCAAGAGAGAATCATTAAGTCTCTTTTCCTCCAAATTTAAGCTCTTTAAATTCATACAAATAAGGAAAAAAAAGATCATCCAATTTTTTTTGGATCAAGCTGAATGAGAAGTAAAGTAGATTTAAAGCAAACGTGTCATGAAGAAAACTAATCAAGTGAATCAGTTTTTCCCATAGGCATAATTAAGAAGTCATTGACATCTTTTTCCCCTTAAAATCCAGGTCAATTTGAAGTTTGGTGTTGAAGAAATGTGAAGCTCAAAAGGGTAATAAGTAAACAGAGAGAGAGAGAGATAAATAAATGAATGAACTGGATGGATGGATGGGCGGGTGGGTGGGTGGGCGGGCGGATGGATGGATGGATGGATGGATGGATGGATGGATGGATGGATGGATGGATGGATGGATGGATGGATGGATGGATGGATGGTTGGATGGACAGGCACACAGAAAGACAGACATATGAATGAATGAATAGATGAATAAGTAGATAAAGAGATAGCTATATCAACAAATCAATAAATAGATGGATAAATAGATAAACAGATAAATAATAACAATTTGGCTTTCCAGAACTGTATTTTTGTGTGTTGATCTGATATCCTGCCATTCTGTTGACTTTGTATATTAAATCTAATAGTTTCTTTTTGTTTTTTATTTGTATTGTATATTTGTGGGTGTGTGTATGTGAGAGAGAGAAAGAGAGAGAATTCCTTAGGATATTCTATGTATAAGATCTTGTCATCTTGAATAGGAAAAATTTTACTTCTTTCCAAATTCAAATGCCTTTAAAAAAAAATTTTAGCCTAACTTTTCTGTCTAGTATTTCCAGAAAAATGTGGAATAAGAGTTATGAAATCAGGCATCCTTGTCTTGTTCCTGATGTTAGGGGAAAACTTGTAGTCTTTCACCAGTGCATGTGATGTTAGCTGTGGGTATTTCATAAGTGTCCTTAATCAGATACATGTAGTTTCCTTACATTCCTAGTTTGTTGAGTGATTTTATTATGAAAGGGTCTTGGATTTTGTCAAATGATGTTTCTGCATTCATTAACCAATTCATTTTTCCTTTATTTTCTTAATTAATTGATATTTATGCTTAACAACTCTTGCATTTGTGGGATAAGTTCCACTGGGATGTGGTTTATAGTCTTTTCAGTATGCTGCTATGTTTGGTTTGCTAGTATTTTGCTGCTGGATTTGGATTGTTAGTACTCTGTTGAAGATTTGCATTCATATTCATAAGGGATATTGTGGTTTTTTTTGGCTTTGGTATCAGGGTGATTATGTCATCATAGAATCAGTTACAAAGTGTTCCTTACTATTTTCTTTTGCAAGAGTTTGAGAAAGATTAATGTTAATTTGTATTCGGTACTTTGTTATAATTTCTATCTCCTTATTGTTGTTGTTTTTGCTAGGTGCCCTCGAGTCATTTCTGACTCATAGCCACCCTATGCACAACAAAAGGAAACACTGCCCGATCCTGTGCCATCCTCATGATCATTGCTATACATGAGCCCATTGTTGCAGCCACCATGTCAGTCCATCTTGTTGAGGGCCTTCCTCTTTTTCACTGACCCTATTCTTTCCCAAGGATGATGTCCTTCTCCAGAGACTGATCCTTCCTGACAACATGCCCAAAGTATATGAGATGAAGTCTCACCATCCTTGCTTCTAAGGAGCATTCTGGCTGTACTTCTTCCAAGGCAGATTTGTTCCTTATTTTGGCACATCATGATATATTCAATATTCTTCACCAACAGATGCCAATTTTTCTTCAGTCTTCCTTACTCATCATCCAGCTTTCATTGCTTGGGTCAGGGGCACCTTAGTCTTCAAGGTGACATCCTTGCTTTTTAACACTTTAAGGAGGTCTTTTGTAGCAGATTTGCCCACTGCTGCTTCCATGGATGTTGATTGCTGAAACAAGTAAAATGAAATCCTATTTTTTTTAGGTTTTATATTTAGGTCTTTGATCCATTTTGAGTTAGTTTTTATGATGTGAAGTATGGGTCCTGATTCATTTTTTCTACAGATGGACATTCAGTTTTGCCAGTGCCATTTGTTAGAGACTGTCTTTTCCCAATTTAACAAAATTTGGTCCTTCATCAAAAATCAGCGGCCCATAGCTGGATGGATTTACATCTGTGTTCTAAATTCTGTTCCATCGGTCTGTTTGTCGTTGTACAAATACCAGTCTGTTTTGATTGCCATGCCTGTATAGTAGGTTCTGAGATTCAGTAGTGCGAGGCCTTCTTTCTACCTTGTTCTTCTTTAGTAGCACTTAACTTATCCAAGGAACTCTTTCCTTTTCACATTGGGTTGGTGATTAGTGTTTCCATCTCATTAAAGAATGCCGTTGCAATTTGGATCGGTCTTGCATTGTATTTGTAGATCACTTCAGGTAGTATTGACATTTTCATGGTGTTGAGTCTTCCTATCCATGAGCATTTTTTTTCTTCCAATTATATAGGTCTCTTGGTTTCTTGCAGTAGCATTTTGTAGTTTTCTTTGTATAGGTCTTTTATATCCCTGGTTAGATTTATTCCCAAGTATTTTATCATTTGGGGGGCTATTATAAATGGCATTCTTTTTGTGATTTACTTTTTGAAGTTCTCTTTGTTGATGTAGAGGAATCCAACTGATTTTTTATATGTTGATATTGTACCCTGCTACTTTGCTGAATCCTTCTATTAGTTCCAGTAGTTTTTTTGTGGAATCCTTGGAGTTTTCTATGTATAGGTTCATTTCATCTGTGTATAGGGAAAATTTTGCTTCTTCCTTCCAATTTGGATGTCCTTTATTTCTTTCTCTTTCTAGATTTCTTTAGTTAAGACTTTCAGTGCAATGACATTTTGGTTAGCAGCCGAGCACTTAACCAATGCACCACCAGACCGCCTCTATGTTATTACCTTGAAATTTACCGTTATCTTCCTAAGTTTAAAACAGTCTTTTATTTATTGATATCGCTTTGGCTTCCTCTCCATATGAAAGTTCTATAACTACACCATTTATTCCCTCTTTTTTGTTTTGGTGTCATCATTTACATATTGATGTCTTTGGTTCCCTGTTTTTAGCCTTTTAGCTTTGTTTTATTTTTAAAATTCTTTATTTGGGTTGGTATCTGGGTGGTCTGTCCTGCATCCAAATATCAGATTATTGTTTAATGTTTTTGGTTCTCTATTCGAAGGACTCTCTTTAATATTTCTTGTAAGTTTGGTCTGGTTTTTACAAATTCCCTTAGTTTCTGCGTATCTGGAAATATTCTAATGTTGCCATTGTATATGAGAGACAGTTTTACTGAATATAGAATTGCCGACTGGGTTTTTTTTTTTTTTTTTTGCCTTCGACCTTTTATATAGGTTTTCCCACTGTCTTCTTGCCTACGTGGTTTTAGCTACATAGTTGGAGATTAGTTTTATTGGTTCCCCTTTTTAGATAGGTGACTTTATTTTTCCTTAGCTGATCTCAGGATTCTTTGTCTTTGGTCCTTTTTATTTGCACATTTGTTTATAAGTCTTGGTGACTTTCTTTGGGCTGTATCCTGTGTGGGGTTCATTGCGCTTCTTGGATGGGTATCTTCTTGTCTTTCATGATGATAGATAGCGAAGTTTTCTGCCAGGATTACTTTGACAATTGTCTCTGTGTTTTGCATTGCACCCAGCCCCATCCATTGGATCTCTTATCATATGCAAGTTTTTCCTCTTGATAGTGTCCCACATAATTATTAGGATTTCTTCATTCTTTTTTCTGATTTTTCCTCAAACAAATTGGTATCAAGGGACTTTTCTTTAATTTCACTAATCTGTCTTCCATCGTTTCAATTCTGGTCCTATATCCTTCTTTTGAGTTGTCTGTTTCTGAAATTTTATTCTTAATCTTTTGGCTTTCTAGTTGATGTTTTTGTATGGTTTCTAGTTGTTTCGTTTTTATATTGTTTTCCTGCATTCTTTATCGCTTTTATGAGTTGTAAACAACTTGACAACAATGGGTTTTTTTGTTTGTTTGTTGCTTTCTTTCATTTTGTCAGTGCCTTCCTCGATTTTGTCTATATTTTTCTTGGTTTTGCCTGTGTTTTCACAGGCTGTTTCTTACCCCCGGCAGTTTTTTTGTTCTTTATTTCAGTCACTTGCTGACTCCATCTTGTCCTGCTTCTTTTTGTGATTTGATATTGTCTGTTGTTTCCGAAGCATCAAGAAATTATTATATCTATTTATTTACTGTGTGTTTGTTGAACCCTGAAATTTTGTTTTGTTTTGACATATCCAACTAGGCTGGGCCTGTGTTTTGCTCTGGTCTCTAATTTTGCCATTTTGATGCTCTCACTACCTTTCTCAGGGTTGGTGGAGGAATGACTGCATGTGTGAGTGTGGGTCTCTTGTGGGGCTGTTGAGGATATAGGTGGTGTTTCTGTTGAGGTGGTGTGTTTGTCTGTCCAGCTGGACCCTGGCTGTGGGTGCAGTGGGTGATCTTCCTAGTTTTGGGGTTGGGTGCTGTGTGCTCTGCTGATAGCAGGGTGGTTGGGTTTGGGGTATCTGGGTTGTTGGTCCCCAGATGAGTTGTCTGGAAACTCTCATCAATGGTTCCAGGTGAGCAGGGTTATGTGGGGATGTTTAGAATTAGAATATAGAATACAGAAGAATATACAATATACATTATAGAAGAATATACACAGTAGACTATACAATACAGAATATAGATTATACAAGAGCATATAATACAGAATTTCGAATATAGAAAGTAGAATGTAGAATACACAATATAAAATGTAGAATAAAGACTATAGAATAGAATACAGATTATAAAATACAGAAAATTATGGAATGTAGAATGTAAAATATAGAAGAATACACTATATTCTATTTTCAAAGTTCTTTTATATTCTGGATTCTATCTTCAGTGTTCTATGTTCCATATTCTATATTTCAAATTCTCTATTTTCTATAATCTATGTTCTTCTATATTCTATATTTTTGTATATTCTATATTCCATACTCTGCATTCTATATTCAATGTTCTATATTCTATATTTTTCTACATACAATATTCTTCTATATTCTATATTTCATATTCTACATTGTATATTTTAAATTCTTCCATATTCTATGCTCTATATTCTGTATTCTACATTCTAAATTCTTTATTCTATGTTCTTCCATATTCTTCCATATTCTATATATTTTTCTGTATTCTATATTCCACAGTCTACATTCTTCCTTCTATATTCTATATTTTTCTACATTCTATATTCTTCTATAGTCTGTATCATATATTGTTCTATATTGTATATTCTGTATTTTACATTCTACATTCTATATTCCATAATCTTCTATATTGTATAAGGTATATTCTCTATATTATGTATTTTTATTCTATATTTTATATTCTGTATTCTACATTCTATTTTCTAAATTCTATATTTTCTAATTCCGTTGATTTTATTCTATATTTATTTTTTTCTAGTCTATATTTTTAATAATTTTCTGTATTCTATTTTCCATATTGCATATTCTGTATACTCTATTCTACATTCTATATTCTCTTATATTCTATCTTCTATATTTAATTCTACATTCTATATTCCAGAATCTTCAATATTCTACAATCTATATTCTTCTATATTCTATGTTCTTTATTCTATATTTTGTATTCTACTTTGTACATATGCTATTCTATATTTATCTCTATATTTTTCTATATTCTCTATTCCATACCCTGTATTCTATATCACATATTCTATATTCTGTGTTCTATATTCAATATTTTTTATATACTATATTCTTCTGTATTCTATATTATATATTCCATATTCTACATTCTGCATTCTATATTCTATAGTCTTCTATGTTCTGTATTCTATACTCTTCCACATTCTTATTCTACATTCTATATTCTTCTCTTATAATCTATATTCTTCTATCTGCTATATTCTGTATTGTACATTCTGAATTTTGTATTAAATATTCTACAGTCTACATTCTATATTCTAAATTTTGTAATATTCTTTTTCTTCTCTATACTCTATTCCACATTCTATGTTCTCTATTCTACATTCTGTATTCCATTTTCTTCTATATTCTACGTTTTCTATTCTAAATTTTTCTGAATTCTATGTTCTTCTATATTCTATATTTTTTAGTATTTATTCTACCTTCTAATCTCTATATTCTATATTCTTCTGTAATCTAATATTCTCTTGTATTCTCTATTCCATATTCTCTATTCTACATTCTATATTCTTCTATAGTCTGTAATCTATATTCTTCTACTTTCTTTATTCTATATTGTTCAATAGTATGTATCCGATACCTTATATTCCATATTTGTCCATATTCTATTTTCTTCTACGTTCTATCTTCTATTTTCTGTAGTCTGTCGTCTATATTCTGTATTCTTCTATATTCTGCATTCTATATCCTATATCTTCTATATTCTAAATTTTTGCTCTATATTTTCCTATATTCTGTATTCTGTTTGTCAGTTTTCTATATTCTTCTATAATTATACTCTACATTCTCCTATTGTCCATATTCCATATTCTTCTATACTCTATACTCTTTTTTCTTTTATATTCTGCATTGCATTTTCTATGCCCTATGTTCTTCTATATACTATATTCCTCTATATTCTATGTTCTACGCTCTAAATTTTTCTATATTCTCTATTCTGTACTTTATATTCTGCATTCTAAATTCTATATTCTCCTATGTTCTATATTCTTTTATATTCTCTTTCTATATTTTTACATATTCTAGGTTCTATATTCCATATTCTGTATTCTATATTGTATATTCAAAGTTCTATGTTCTATATTCTTTATTTTTATATATACTATATTTTTCTGTGTGGTATATTCTATGTTCCATATTGTATAGTCTACATTCTGTATTCTATTTTACATTCTACATTCCATAATTCTTTGTATTCTACAATCTGTATTCTATAGTCTTTATTCTGTATTTTATATTCTGTAGTCTACATTCTATATTCTAAATTCTGTATTCTATGTTCTTCAGTAATCTATATTCTTTCTTGTATAGTTTTCTACTGTGTACATTCTTCTATAATGTATATTCTGTATTCTTCTGTATTCTATATCCTAATTCTTCTATATTCTCTATTCCATATTCTGTATTCTTCAATATTCTGTATTCTACATTCTACTATATTCTTTTTCTTGTATTTCCCATACCCTTGTATATTCTATATTCTTCTATATTCCGTATTCTATGTTCTCCTATATTCTATATTTTACACTGTACATTCTATATTCCATTATTTTCTATATTGTATGATTTATAATCTATACTTTCGTGTATTCTTCACTGTATACTTTGCATTGTATAATCTGCATTCTACATTGTACATTTTATATTCTTCTGCATTCTATATTCTAAATTTATATTCTATTTTCTTCTATATCCTGTATTCTTTAAGCTATATTCTTCTGTAATGTATATTCTATATTCTTCTTTATTCCAAATCCTCTATACACTATATTGTTCTGTTTACAAAGTTCTTTTATATTCTGTATTCTATCTTGTGTTCTATGTTCCATATTCTATATTTTAAATTCTCTATATTCTATAATCTATATTCTTCTATATTCTATATTTTTGTATATTCTATATTCCATACTCTGTATTTTATATTTGATGTTCTACATTCTACGTTTTTCCACATACACTATTCTTCTATATTCTATATTTCATATTTCATATTCTATATTCTACATTCCGCATTGTATATCTTAAATTCTTCCATATTCTATGCTCTGTACTCTATATTCTACATTCTAAATTCTATATTCTTCCATATACTTCTAGTCTATATTTTTCTATATACTATATTTTTCTGTATTCTCTATTCTATATTCTTCCTTCTATATTCTACTATATTCTGTATTCTATATTCTTCTATATTGTAGTCTGTATTTTAAAGTCTATAATCTATATTCCATATTCCGTTATCTTCTACATTCTATAATCTATATTCTGTGTTCTTTACCCTTTATTTTATATTCTATATTTTGTATTCTACATTCTATATTTTTCTATACTCTATATTTTCTATATTACATATTCCATACTCTGTGTTCTATATTCAATGTTCTTTTTCTATATTCTATATTTTTCTATACAATTTTCTGTATTCTATATTCTTCATTCTTTACTCTATATTTTTCTATAGTCTGTATCATATATTTTTCTATATTGTAAATTCTGTATTTTACATTCTACATTCTATATTCCATAATCTTCTATATTGTATAATGTATATTCTCTATACTATGTATTTTTGTTCTATGTTTTATATTCTGTATTCTACATTCTGTATTCTAAATTCTTTATTTTTCTATATTCCATTGTCTGTATTCTATATTCAATGTTGTTTTCTATATTCTATATTTTTTATAATTTTCTGTACTCTATATTCCATATTGCATATTCTGTAAACTATATTCTACATTCTATATTTTCTTATATTCCATCTTCTATATTTAATTCTATATTCTATATTCCAGAATATTCTATATTCTATAATCTATATTCTTCTGTATTCTATGTTCTTTATTCTACTTTGTACATACTCTATTCTACATTCTTTAAGTCTACTCTATATTTTTCTATATTCTCTATTCCATACTCTGTATTCTATATTCCATATTCGATGTTCTATATTTTTTATATCCTATATTCTTCTGTATTCTACGTTCTATATTCCATATGCTATACTCTACATTCTGC
Organism: Loxodonta africana; assembly: GCF_030014295.1. NCBI lineage: Eukaryota > Metazoa > Chordata > Mammalia > Proboscidea > Elephantidae > Loxodonta > Loxodonta africana. The sequence goes on from NW_026974832.1 coordinate 615,971, forward strand.
ATTTTATATTCTTCTATGTTCTGTATTCTATACTCTTCTACATTCTTATTCTACATTCTATACTGTTCTGTTGTAATCTATATTCTTCTACCTGCTATATTCCATATTGTACATTCTAAATTCTATATTCAATATTCTAGTCTACATTCTATATTCTCAATTTTTCAATATTCTTTATTCTTCTCTATTCCCTATCCCATATTCTATGTTCTCCATTCTCCATTCCATTTTCTTCTATATTCTATATTCTGCATTTTATATTCTAAATTTTTTCTGAATTCTATATTCTATATTTTTTATGTATATTCTACCTTCTAATCTCTTTATTCTATATTCTTCTGTAATCTATTCTCTTATACTCTCTATTCTACATTCTTCTATATTTTGTCATCTGTATTTTTCTACTTTATTCTCTATTCTTCAATACTGTATATCCTATACCCTATATTCCATTTGTCAATAGTCTATTTTTTCTACATTCTATCTTCTAAATTCTGTAGTCTATCATCTATATTCTTTATTCTTCTATATTCTGCATTCTATATCCTATATCTTCTAAATTTATGCTCTATGTTTTCCTATATTCTGTATTCTATATTTTTCAATATTCTACATTCTTCTATAATTATATTCCACATTCTCCTATTTTCCATATTCCTTATTCTTCTATACTCGGTATTTTTCTGTATTCTTTTTTCTTTTATATTCTGTATTGTATCTTCTATGTTCTTCTATATACTATATTCCTCTATATTCTATAGTCCATATTCTATATTCTACGTTCTAAATTCTTCTATATTCTATATTTTATACTCTACATTCTAAATTCTATATTCTTTTATATTCTATTTCTATATTCTTCCATAATCTAGGTTCTATATTCCATTCTCTGTATTTTATATTGTATATTTAAAGTTCTATGTTCAGTATTCTTTATCTTTCTATATACTGTTTTTCCGTATGGTATATCCTATGTTCCATATTCTATATTCTATATCCTATATTCTACATTCTGTGTTCTTCTATAGTATGCATTCTATATTCTTCTGTATTTTACATTCTACATTTCATAATTTTCTATATTCTATAATCCATAATCAATACTCTCCATTTTATATTTTATATTTTGTATTCTACATTCTTTTCTTTTATTCTACATTCTATTTTCTATATTCCAAATTCTGTATTCTATGTTCTTCTATAATCTATATTCTGTATCGTATAGTTCTATAGGGTAGCCCGCACGCATGAACAGGCCCGAATAGCGGAGCCCCGCAGGTGAGGAAAAGCCCGAAAGGAGAGTCCCGCAGACAAGAATAGTCTCGAAAGGAAAGCCCCGCAGGCATGAATAGGCCCGAACAGAGAGTTCTGCAAGCAAGTATAGGCCCAAATGGAGAATCCCGCAGGCAAGGATAGGCCCAAACTGAGAGTCCCACAGGCAAGAATATCCCCTAATAGAGGAACCCCACAGGCAAGAACAGGCCCAAATAGCGGAGCCCCGCACGCAGAAAAAGGCCTCAATAACGGAGCTCCACAGGCACAAAGAGGCCGGAATAAGAGGAGCCCCGCAGACAAGAGGAAGCCTGAAAGGAGAGTCCCGCAGGCAAAAATAGTCCCGAACTGGGACTCACGCAGGCAAGAATAGTCCCGAACTGGGACTCACGCAGGCAAGAATAGTCCTGAACTGGGACTCAGGCAGGCAAGAAAAGGCCCTTACACAGTCCCGCGGGCAAGAATAGGCCTGAATAGAAGAGCCCTGCAGGCAAGAATAGGCTCTAACGGAGAGTCCCGCAGGCGAGAATAGGCCAGAATGGAGAGTCCCGAAGGCCAGAATAAGCCCGAACGGAGATTCCCACAGGCCAGAACAGAGGAGCCCTGTAGGCAAGAATAGGCCTGAACAGGGGCCTGCAGGCAAAAACGGACCTGAACGGAGAGTCCCGCAGGAAAGAATAGGCCCAAATGGAGAGTGCTACAGGCAAGAATAGGCCAGAACGGAGATTCCTGTAGCCAAGAATAGGCCCGAGCAGAGTCCCGAAGGCAAGAATAGGACCGCACAGAGGAGTCCCGCAGGCAAGAACATGCCCGAATAGAGGAGCCCCACACGCACGAACAGGCCGGAACAGCGGAGCCTGGCACGTACGAACACGCCGAATAGCGGAACCCGCCACACAAGAACACTCACGAATGCCGGAGCTCCGCAGGCATGAGCAGGCCCCAAGAGCAGAGCCCCGCACTGAGGAACGGCCGCAATAGCAGAGGCCGGCACGTCCGGACACGCCGAATAGCGGAGCCCCACACGCACGAACAGGCCCGAATAACGGGGGCCCGCAGGCTCAAACAGGCCCGAATAACGGAGCTCCGTAGGCACGAGCAGGCCCAAATAGAAGAGCCCCGCAGGCAAGAGGAGGAATGAAAGGATGCTCCCGCAGGCAAGATCAGGCCCGAACAGAGGTTCCACAGGCAAGAATAGGCCCAAACGAATGATCCCACAGGCAAGAATAGGACCGAACAGAGTCTCCCACAGGCACGAATGGGCCCGAACGGAAGGTTCCGCAGGCGAGAATAGGCCCGGACGGAGAGTCCCGCAGGCCAGGATAGGCCCGAATAGAGGAGCCCCGCAGGTAAGAAGAGGCCCTAACGGAGAGGCCTGCAGGCGAGAACAGGCCGGAACAGAGAGTCCCACAGGCAAGAACAGGCCAGAATAGAGAAGCCCTGTAGGCAAGAATAGGCCCCGACGGAGAGTCCCGCAGGCAAGAATAGACCTGAACGGAGAGTCCTGCAGAAAAGAATATAGAGTGTTGAGTACAGTATAGAGAATATGGAATATAGAATACACAAAAATATAGTATATGTAAATATATAGAAAATAGAAGATTGAATATAGAAAAATATAGAATATAGAAAAATTGCAAATGTTTAATATAGAATGTAGAATATAGAAGATTTTAAAATGTAGCCTATACAATATGGAATATAGAATACAGAAGAATATAGCATAGAGAAAAATATAGAATATAGAACATAGAACATCGAATATAGAATAGAGACTATGGTTTATAGGATATAGGAAAATATAGAATATAGAAGATAGAATTTAGAATGTGGAATATAGAATATAGAAGAATTTAGAATATGGAATATAGAAGGAAATAGTACATAGAAGAAAACTGAACATAGAACACAGAAGATAGAATACAGAATGTAAAAGAATATAGAAAATAGTAGAATATAGAATATACAAGAATATGGAATACAGAAGAATATAGAATACAGAAGAATATAAACAAGAATATGGATTATAGAATATACACTACAGAAGAATATTGAATATAAATTTAGAATATAGAAGAATATAGAATAGAGAAGGCTGTAGAAAATACAAGAAAAAGAATATAGTAGAATGTAGAATACACAATATGGAAGAATAGAGAATATAGAAGAATTAGAATATAGAATACAGAAGAATATAGAATATACATTATAGAAGAATATACACAGTAGAAGACTATACAATACAGAATATAGATTATACAAGAACATGTAATACAGAATTTAGAATATAGAAAGTAGAATGTAGAATACAGAAATAGAATATAAAATATAGAATAAAGACTATAGAATACAGATTATAGAATATAGAAAATTATGGAATGTACAATGTAAAATATAGAATACACTATATTCTTCTATTTCAAAGTTCTTTTGCATTCTGTATTCTATCTTCAGTGTTCTGTGTTCCATATTCTATATTTTAAATTCTCTATATTCTATAATCTATGTTCTTCTATATTCTATATTTTTGTATATTCTATATCCCATACTCTGTATTCTATATTCTATATTTTTCTACATACAGTATTCTTCTATATTCCATATTCTATATTCTACATTGTGTATTTTAAATTCTTCCATATTCTATGTTCTGTATTCTACATTCTAAATTCTTTATTCTATGTTCTTCCATATTCTATATTTTTCTATATACTATAATTTTCTGTATTCTGCATTCCATATTCTACATTCTTCCTTCTATATTCTATATTATTCTATATTCTGAATTCTATATTCTTCTATATTGTAGATTCTGTATTTTACATTCCATATTCCATTATTTCTATATTCTATAATCTATATTCTTCTATATTCTGTGTTCTTTATGCTTTATTTCATGCTCTATATTTTGTATTCTACATTGTATGTTCTTCTATATTCTATTTTTTCTATATTCTATATTCCATACTCTGTGTTCTATATTCAATGTTCTTTTTCTATATTCTATATTTTTCTGTATAATTTTCTGTATTCTATATTCTACATTCTATATTCTTCTATAGTCTGTACCATATATTGTTCTATATTGTATATTTTACATTGTACATTCTGTATTCCATAATCTTCTATATGCTATCATGTATATTCTCTATATTATGTATTTTTTATTCTATATTTTATATTCTGTATTCTACATTCTATATTTTTCTATATTCCATTGTCTGTATTCTATATTCAATGTTTTTTCCTATAGTCTATATTTTTTTTATAATTTCAGTATTCTATATTCCATATTGCATATTCTGTAAACTATATTCTACATTCTATATTCTCTTATATTCCATCTTCTATATTCCAGAATCTTCTATATTCTGTAATGTATATTCTTCTATATTCTATGTTCCTTATTCTATATTTTATACTCTATATTCTCTATTGTACTTTGTACATACTCTATTCTATATTCTATATTTATCTCTATTCTATGCTTTTCTATATTCTCTATTAATACCCTGTATTGTATTCTATATTCCAAATTCCTCTGTATTCTATATTCCACATTCTAAATTCTATGTTCTTCTATATTCTATATTTTCCTTTTTTTTATATTCCATACTCTCTATTCTATATTCGATGTTCTATGTTGTATATTCTATATTTTTCTTTATACTATATTCTTCTGTATTCTATATTCCATAAAGTATATTCTACATTCTATATTCTAAAATCTTCTATATTCTACATTCTGTATTCTACATTCTTCTATATGCTATGTTCTATATTCAATCTTCCATTTTCTATATTTTTACATATACTATATTTTTGTGTATTCTATATTCCATATTCTTGATACTATAGTCAACGTTCTATGTTCTTCTATATTCCGTATTCCATATTCTCCTACATTCTATATTCCATAATCTTCTGTATTGTATAATTTATAATCTTATATATTCTATAATCTATATTCTCCTATATTCTTCATTCTATATTTTGCATTCTGTAATCTGTATTTCACATTGTACATTTTATATTCTTCTGTATTCTATATTCTAAACATATATTCTATGTTCTTCTATATTCTGTTATCCATGCTATATTCTTCTATAATGTATATTCTGTATCCTTATTTATTCCAAATCCTCTATACACTATATTCTTTTATTTTCAAAGTTCTTTTATATTCTGTATTCTATCTTCAGTGTTCTATGTTCCATATTCTATATTTGAAATTCTTTACATTCTATAATCTATGTTCTTCTGTATTCTATATTTTTCTATATTCTATATTCCATACTCTAGTCTATATTCGATGTTCTATATTCTATATTTTTCTACATACAATATTCCTCTATATTCTATATTGCACATTTCATATTCCATATTCTACTTTCTGCATTGTATATTTTAAATTCCTCCATATTCTATGTTCTGTATTCTATTTTCTTCCATATTCGTCTATATTTTTCTACATACTATATTTTTCTGTATTCTATATTCCATATTCTTCATTCTTCCTTCTATATTCTATATTCATCTATATTCTGTATTCTATATTCTTCTGTATGTATATTCTGCATTTTATATTCTATATTCCATTATCTTCTATATTCTTTATATTGTTCTATATTCTGTGTTCTTTATGCTTTATTTCATATTCTATATTTTGTATTCTACATTCTATATTCTATGTTCTTCTACATTCTATATTCCATACTCTGTGTTGCATATTCAGTGTTCTTTTTCTGTATTATATACTTTTCTATATAATTTTCTGTATTCTACATTCTATACTCTATATTCTCCCATAGTCTGTATCATATATTCTTCTATATTGTATATTCTGTATTTTACATTCTACATTCTACATTCCGTAATCTTCTATATTTGTAATGTTTATTCTCTATGTTATGTATTTTTATTCTATGTTTTATATCCTTTATTCTGTATTTTTCTATGTTCCATTGTCTGTATTCTATATTCAATTTTTTTCTATAGTGTATATATTTTATAATTTTCCATATTTTATATTCCATATTGCATATTCTGTATACTATATTCTGCATTCTATATTCTCTTATATTCCATCTCCTATATTCTGTATTTAATTCTACATTCTGTATTCCAGAATCTTCTATATTCTATAATCTATATTCCTCTATATTCTATGTTCTATATTCTATATTTTATATTCTAAATTCTACTTTCTACATATTCTATTCTATAAAAAAAATTTTTTTATATTCTATAGTCTATATTTATCTCTATTCTATATTTTTTCTATATTCTCTATTTCATACTCTGTATTCTATATTCCATAGTCAATGTTCTATATTCTATATTTTTATATACTCTATTCTTCTGTATTCTACATTCTATATTCCTTATTCTGTATTCTACGTTCTATATTCTTCTATGTTCTGCATTCTATACTCTTCTACATTCTTATTCTATATTCTTCACTTATAATCTATATTCTTCTATCTGCTGTATTGTATATTGTACATTCTAAATTCTATATTCAATATTCTGCAGTCTACATTCTATATTTTAAAATTTTCAATATTCTTTATTCTTCTCTGTACCCTATTCCATATTCCATGTTCTCCATTCTACATTTTATATTCAATTTTTTTCTATATTTTACATTTTATGTTCTAAATTTTTCTGAATTCTGTATTCTTCTATCTTCTATATTTTTATTGTATATTCTGCCTTCTAATCTCTATATTCTTCTGTAATCTAATATTCTCTTTTATAGTCTATTCCGTATTCTCTATTCTACATTCTATATTCTTCTATAGTTTGTAATCTATATTCTTCTACTTTCTGTATTCTGTATTCTTCAGTAGTGTATATCCTATACCCTATATTTGTGAGTATTCTATTTTCTTCTGCGTTCTGTCTTCTATATTCTGTAGTCTGTCATCTATTTTCTTTATTCTTCTATATTCTGCATTCATATATCTGTATCTTCTATATTCTAAATTTATGCTCTATGTTTTCCTATATTCTGTATTCTCTATTTTTCAACATTCTATATTCTTCTATAATTATATTCTACATTCTCATATTTCCATATTCTATATTCTTCTATGATCTATATTCTTTTTTCTTTTATATTCTGTATTGTATCTTCTATGTTCTATATTCTATATACTATATTCCTCTGTATTCTATAGTCCATATTCTATATTCTACATTCTAAATTCTTCTATACTCTATCTTCTGTATTTTATATTCTATATTCTACATTCTATATTCTTCTATGTTCTATATTCTTTTATATTCTATTTCTATATTTTTCCATAGTCTAGGTTGTATATTCCATATTCTGTATTCTGTACTGTATATTCTATGTTCTATATTCTAAAATCTTCTATATTCTACATTCTGTATTCTAAATTCTACAGTCTATATTCTTCTAGATTCTATATTCTAGATTTTTCTGTATTCTATGTTCTATATTCAATCTTCTTTTTTCTATATTTTACATATACTATATTTTTGTGTATTCTATATTCCATATTCTTGATACTATATTCAACATTCCATATTCTTGTATATTCTGTATTCCATTTTCTCCTATATTCTACATTTTACATTCTACATTGTATTTTCCATAATCATGTCTATTGTATAATTTATAATCTTCTGTATTCTGTAATTTATATTCTCCTATATTCTTCATTCTATAGTTTGCATTCTATAATCGCTATTCTACATTGTACATATTATATTCTTCTGTATTCTATATTCTGAATTTATATTCTATTTTCTTCTATATTCTGTATTCTTTATGCTATGTTCTTCTATAATATATATTCTATACTCTTCTTTATTCCAAATCTTCTATACACTATATTCTTCTATTTTCAAAGTTCTTTTATATTCTGTATGGTATCTTCAGTGTTCTCTGTATCATATTCTATATTTTAAAGTCTCTATATTCTGTGATCTGTGTTCTTCGATGTTTTTCTACATTCTCTATTTTTGTATATTCTCTATTCCATACTCTGTATTCTATATTTGATGTTCTATATTCCATATTTGTCTTCATACAATATTCTTCCATATTCTATATTGCATATTTTATATTCCATATTCTGTATTCCACATTCTATATTTTAAATTCCTCTATATTCTGTATTCTATAGTCAACGTTCTTCCATATTCTCTTTTTACATACTATATTTTTCTATATTCTATACTGCATATTCTACATTTGTCCTATATTCTTCTATATTGTGTATGCTATATTTTACATTCTATATTCTATAATATATATTTTATGTTCTGTGTAATTTATACTTTATTTCATAATGTGTGTTTTGTATTCTACATTCTATATTCTATGTTCAATATTCTGTATTCTTCTATACTCTATATTTTCTATATTCTGTATTCCATACTCTATGTTCTATATTGAATGTTCATTTTCTAAATGCGGCAAACGGGTCATCCGTATCCCCACAACCATAAACCATTGGACTGATGGGGCCCAGGCAGCCAGGATTTCGGCCTTGCCTTCGGAGCCCGGCCACATACGCAGAAATCCACCAGAGGCGGGGACATGGAGAGAGCAAAAATATGGAAAATGGCAGTGACTCCTTGATTTCCCTGGCATCGGCCTTTCTGAGCGGCATGCTTTCTTTCCTAGTAGGATAAGGCACTGACGGAGAAAGGCAGGCTTATGTATGGAGGAAAGGTGTGTGCTTAGAGGGTGACGACGCTGAGACCAGGTTGGGATCTTTAGTCCCAGGAGAGGCCACTGGCAGCTGTGGGTCAATGTTCTCTGCCCATCCCACTTGGCAGGGAGAGGTTTTCCCCACACAAAGCACCCGCAGAATTATTCGTCGCAGGAGAGGTTGCATCTGCCCACGAGTTCCACCTGGCCAGGGCCCGCCCCCACTGTATTGTACATGTCGATCAAAAGAAGCTAAGACCTTCCAGAGAGACTACCTGCTATTCTCTAGCCACGGGGAAGTGGTACATCCAGAAGCCTACCCCGTTTCATCTCCAGGCTCTCTCTCAGGCCCCTCATACTTGTGATGTGTCTCAGGGGTAGAATGAAGAGATTTCTCTGAATGACCACATACAGAGAGGGGCCATAGATGCTGAGGAAGGGCGCCTTGCCTACTGGTACCCTAGTGTAAGTGGAAAAGAGGTACTCCCTGCTGTCCCAGTGTGTCGAACGTGTCCACATAAGCAGTTGCCTACTGTGAAGTTATTCCCTGGGTGCCCTCGATTTTGTGGCCAAGGACAGAAGGGGCCGTTGTGTGTCCATGGGTAAAATGGAGGGCTATGAGGAACTGGCCGGTTAGGCTGGACCTCTCCTATTGGCTCAGAGTTTGTGACCCGTCCCAGTCAGAAGTTCCGGCCAGCCTTGCGGTGGCTGTCTCCATGGTGATTGGGAAAGAAGCCTTAGGCCCTGCACTCAGCCTTCACCTGGCCCACCTGGCCTCTTTACCCTCATCTAGACCGCTGTGTAGATGAAAGAAAGGATGTCGGCCAGTGACCACGTGTCCTCAATTCCTTTGAAGGATTAGGCTCCTTGCCTGGGCAGAAGACAGACACGGTCAGCCTGAGCCTAGACACCTAGTGACCTGTGACACTGCAGACAGTGATAGATGTTGATGTCCACGCTCAGGTATCCGCAGGTGGCGGATCGAGAGTGGTCGGAGGTGAAGTATAACTAGAGGTCACACACTCACGAGGGCACGGGCCAAAGGTAGGGAAAATAGCTGAGGTCGTGGAGCTCTAGCGGAGCCAGTCTAGGGCCGAGGCCTCCCTCCTGTACGTGGCAAAGAGGTGATCCGTATGCCGCCATGCGCAGCCTCTGGACTGCTGGGGCCCTGGATGCCCGGATTTCGGCCTTGTCTTCGGAGAAGTGACGCACATGCAGCGTGCCACCGGAGGCTGTGGCCCAGCAGAGGGCAAAATCTTGAAAATGCGGGCTTCAGTTGACTTTGCCTGTGCTGTCCTTTGGCTGAGTGACATCCTGTGTTTCCTAGCAGGAGAAGGCATTCGTGGAGAGAGGCGGATTCCCTGTGTGCAGGCAAAGTGTGTGCTGAGATGATGAGTCGCTGGAGACCGGGGTGGACTCTTCAGACCCAGGATAGGCCTCTGGCAGGTATGTGTCAATGTTTTCTGCCCTTCGCACTCAGCCAGGTATTTGCATACAATGTTACCAGCGGAATTAGTAGTCTCCGGAGAGGCTGCCACATGTCAGCAAGCTTCACCTGGCCAGGGTCCGCCGGTGATGTAGCTACCCCATGAGTCACTACTCTCTAGACCTTCCAGATAAACTACCAGATCTTGTCTGCCCATGGGCAACCAGTAGAGCCAGAGGCCTTCCCCCTTTGCTCTTTGGTCTCTAGGCACTCTATCAGGCACTCCAAGCTGGGAAGTGACTCAGGGGGAGAAGGAAGAGATTTCAGAGAATGAACACATCCAGAGAGAGACAGAGAGGCAAGAGATGCTGAGTGGGGATGCCTTGTGTAGTGATATCCTCAGGAAAGTGGGAAAGAGGTACCTGGCCTGCTCTGCCAATGCCCTGAACCAGTCCGCACCAGGGGCTCCCCTGTGCCTGCGTAGGCTTTCCCAGGGTCTGCTCAAATCCTGTGGCCACTAGGTGGCATAGGTCATAATGGAGGGCCCTGTGTCACCTGCCTGGCGGGCCAGATCTCTGCCATTGGCTCAGTCTTGTCACCGGGCCCATCATAAGCTCCGCCTACTCTTCCGGTGGTGGGACTGTCTCCATGGTGATGGCAAAGAAGCCTTAGTCCCGCCCACCTGGCCTTGACTTCACCTAGCTGGCCTGCTGTCCCTCACTCAGACCTCTGTATTGATAATAAAAATTAATGTCGGCCACTGCCCAGGTGTCAGCATCTGGGATAAAGGATTCCGGACCTTGCCTGGGGCAGAAGGCAGCCTAGGTCAGCTGGTACCTGGAAGTCTAGTGACTCGTGGCACTGCTGCCAGTGACAGACAAATGGTGACTCCCACACTCACATATCCCCTGGTGGCAGAATGATAGCGATGGGTGGAGAAACATGGCTCCGGAGCACTCGCGCAATGGGGCACCGGCCAAAGACCAGGGCCAGTAGTGGACGTCGCGGAGCTGAATGGCGAGCCAGTGAAGGGCCCAAGGATTCCTCTTGTATGTGGGAAACATGTCATCCGGGTCCCCACGTCCATAAACCACTGGATTGCTGGGGCCGAGGATGCCAGGATTTCGGCCTTGCCTTCGCAGCCCGGCCACATCGGCAGCCTTCCACCGGAGGCGGGGATATGTAGACAGCAAAAATGTGGAAAATGGCAGTGTCTCCTCGATTTCTCTGGCATCGGCCTTTTTGAGCGGCATGCTTTTTTCCTAGTGGGATGAGGCACCGACGGAGAAAGGCAGGATTATGTGTGCAGGAAAGGTATGTGCTGAGAAGGTGACAAGGTTGAGACCAGGTTGGGATCTTTAGTCCCAGGAAGGGCCCCTGGCAGGTGTGGGTCAATGTTCTGTGCCCATCCCACTTGGCATGGGGAGGTTTACACCATACAAAGCAGCAGCGGAATTATTCTTCCCCCAGAGGTTGCGTGTGCCCACAAGCTCCACCTGGCCAGGGTCCGCCCCTACCGTATTGCCCATGTCGATGAACAGAAGCTGAGAGCTTCCAGAGAGACTAACTGCTATTCTCTAGCCACGGGGAAGCGGTACAGCCAGAAGCCTCCCCTGTTTCATCTCCAGGTTCCCTCTCAGGCCCCTCATAGTTGTGGTGTGTCTCAGGGGTAGAAAAAAGAGATTTCTTTAAAAGAACACATACAAAGACGGGCCATAGATGCTGAGGAAGGGCGCCTTGCCTACTGATATCGTAGCGTAAGTGGAAAAGAGGTACCTGCCTGCTGTCCCAGTATGTCGAACGTGTCCACATCAGGGGTTGCCTACTGTGAAGTTATTCCCTGGGTGCCCTCGATTTTGTGGCCAAGGACAGAAGGGGCCGTTGTGTGTCCACGGGTAAAATGGAGGGCTCTGCGGAACCGGCCGGTTAGGCTGGACCTCTCCTATTGGCTCAGAGTTTGTGACCCGTCCCCGTCAGAAGTTCCGGCCAGCCTTGCGGTGGCTGTCTCCGTGGTGATTGGGAAGGAAGCCTTAGGCCCCGCACTCAGCCTTCACCTGGCCCACCTGGCCTCTTTACCCTCATCTAGACCGCTGTGTAGATGAAAGAAAGGATGTCGGCCAGTGACCACGTGTCCTCATTTCCTTTGAAGGATTAAGCTCCTTGCCTGGGCAGAAGACAGCCAAGGTCAGCCTGAGCCTAGACACCTAGTGACCTGTGACACTGCAGACAGTGATAGATGTTGATGTCCACGCTCAGGTAGCCGCAGGTGGCGGATCGAGAGTGGTCGGAGATGAAGTGTAACCAGAGGTCACACACTGACAAGGGCACAGGCCAAAGGTCGGGAAAAATAGCTGAGGTCGTGGAGCTCTAGCGGAGCTAGTCTAGGGCCGAGGCCTCCCTCCTGTACGTGGCAAAGAGGTGATCCGTAGGCCGCCATGCGCAGCCTCTGGACTGCTGGGGCCCTGGATGCCCGGATTTCGGCCTTGTCTTCGGAGAAGTGACGCACATGCAGTGTGCCACCGGAGGCTGTGGCCCAGCAGAGGGCAAAATCTTGAAAATGCGGGCTTCAGTTGACTTTGCCTGTGCTCTCCTTTGGCTGAGTGCCATCCTGTGTTTCCTAGCAGGAGAAGGCATTCGTGGAGAGAGGCGGATTCCCTGTGTGCAGGCAAAGTGTGTGCTGAGATGATGAGTCGCTGGAGACCGGGGTGGACTCTTCAGACCCAGGATAGGCCTCTGGCAGGTATGTGTCAATGTTTTCTGCCCTTCGCACTCAGCCAGGTATTTGCATACAATGTTACCAGCGGAATTAGTAGTCTCCGGAGAGGCTGCCACATGTCAGCAAGCTTCACCTGGCCAGGGTCCGCCGGTGATGTAGCTACCCCATGAGTCACTACTCTCTAGACCTTCCAGATAAACTACCAGATCTTGTCTGCCCATGGGCAACCAGTAGAGCCAGAGGCCTTCCCCCTTTGCTCTTTGGTCTCTAGGCACTCTATCAGGCACTCCAAGCTGTGAAGTGACTCAGGGGAGAAGGAAGAGATTTCAGAGAATGAACACATCCAGAGAGAGACAGAGAGAGGCAAGAGATGCTGAGTGGGGATGCCTTGCGTAGTGATATCCTCAGGAAAGTGGGAAAGAGGTACCTGGCCTGCTCTGCCAATGCCCTGAACCAGTCTGCACCAGGGGCTCCCCTGTGCCTGCGTAGGCTTTCCCAGGCTGTGCTCAAATCCTGTGGCCACTAGGTGTCATAGGTCATAATGGAGGGCCCTGTGTCATCTGCCTGGCGGGCCAGATCTCTGCCATTGGCTCAGTCTTGTCACCGGGCCCATCATAAGCCCCGCCTACTCTTCCGGTGGTGGGACTGTCTCCATGGTGATGGCAAAGGAGCCTTAGTCCCGCCCACCTGGCCTTGACTTCACCTAGCTGGCCTGCTGACCCTCACTCAGACCTCTGTGTTGATAAAAATTAGTGTCGGCCAGTGCCCAGGTGTCAGCATCTGGGATAAAGGATTCCGGACCTTGCCTGGGGCAGAAGGCAGCCTAGGTCAGCTAGTACCTGGAAGTCTAGTGACTCGTGACACTGCTGCCAGTGACAGACAAATGGTGACTCCCACACTCACATATTCCCTGGTGGCAGAATGATAGTGATGGGTGGAGAAACATGGCTCCGGAGCACTCGCGCAATGGGGCACAGGCCAAAGGCCAGGGCCAGTAGTGGACGTCGCGGAGCTGAATGGCGAGCCAGTGAAGGGCCCAAGGATTCCTCTTGTATGTGGGAAACATGTCATCCGGGTCCCCACGTCCATAAACCACTGGATTGCTGGGGCCCAGGACGCCAGGATTTCGGCCTTGCCTTCGCAGCCCGGCCACATAGGCAGCCTTCCACCGGAGGCGGGATATGTAGACAGCAAAAATGTGAAAAATGGCAGTGTCTCCTCGATTTCTCTGGCATCGGCCTTTTTGAGCGGCATGCTTTTTTCCTAATGGGATGAGGCACCGACGGAGAAAGGCAGGATTATGTGTGCAGGAAAGGTATGTGCTGAGAAGGTGACAAGGTTGAGACCAGGTTGGGATCTTTAGTCCCAGGAAGGGCCCCTGGCAGGTGTGGGTCAATGTTCTGTGCCCATCCCACTTGGCGTGGGGAGGTTTACACCATACAAAGCAGCAGCGGAATTATTCTTCCCCCAGAGGTTGCATGTGCCCACAAGCTCCACCTGGCCAGGGTCCGCCCCTACCGTATTGCCCATGTCGATGAACAGAAGCTGAGAGCTTCCAGAGAGACTAACTGCTATTCTCTAGCCACGGGGAAGCGGTACAGCCAGAAGCCACCCCTGTTTCATCTCCAGGTTTCCTCTCAGGCCCCTCATAGTTGTGATGTGTCTCAGGGGTAGAAAAAAGAGATTTCTTTAAAAGAACACATACAAAGAGGGGCCATAGATGCTGAGGAAGGGTGCCTTGCCTACTGATATCGTAGCGTAAGTGGAAAAGAGGTACCTGCCTGCTGTCCCAGTATGTCGAACCTGTCCACATCAGGGGTTGCCTACTGTGAAGTTATTCCCTGGGTGCCCTCGATTTTGTGGCCAAAGACAGAAGGGGCCGTTGTGTGTCCACGGGTAAAATGGAGGGCTCTGCGGAACCGGCCGGTTAGGCTGGACCTCTCCTATTGGCTCAGAGTTTGTGACCCGTCCCCGTCAGAAGTTCCGGCCAGCCTTGCCGTGGCTGTCTCCATGGTGATTGGGAAGGAAGCCTTAGGCCCCGCACTCAGCCTTCACCTGGCCCACCTGGCCTCTTTACCCTCATCTAGACCGCTGTGTAGATGAAAGAAAGGATGTCGGCCAGTGACCACGTGTCCTCATTTCCCTTGAAGGATTAAGCTCCTTGCCTGGGCAGAAGACAGCCAAGGTCAGCCTGAGCCTAGACACCTAGTGACCTGTGACACTGCAGACAGTGATAGATGTTGATGTCCACGCTCAGGTAGCCGCAGGTGGCGGATCGAGAGTGGTCGGAGGTGAAGTGTAACTAGAGGTCACACACTGACAAGGGCACGGGCCAAAGGTCGGGAAAAATAGCTGAGGTCGTGGAGCTCTAGCGGAGCCAGTCTAGGGCCGAGGCCTCCCTCCTGTACGTGGCAAAGAGGTGATCCGTAGGCCGCCATGCGCAGCCTCTGGACTGCTGGGGCCCTGGATGCCCGGATTTCGGCCTTGTCTTCGGAGAAGTGACGCACATGCAGCGTGCCACCGGAGGCTGTGGCCCAGCAGAGGGCAAAATCTTGAAAATGCGGGCTTCAGTTGACTTTGCCTGTGCTGTCCTTTGGCTGAGTGACATCCTGTGTTTCCTAGCAGGAGAAGGAATTCGTGGAGAGAGGCGGATTCCCTGTGTGCAGACAAAGTGTGTGCTGAGATGATGAGTCGCTGGGGACCGCGGTGGACTCTTCAGACCCAGGATAGGCCTCTGGCAGGTATGTGTCAATGCTTTCTGACCTTCACACTCAGCCAGGTATTTGCATACAATGTTACCAGCGGAATTAGTAGTCTCCGGAGAGGCTGCCACATGTCAGCAAGCTTCACCTGGCCAGGGTCCGCCGGTGATGTAGCTACCCCATGAGTCACTACTCTCTAGACCTTCCAGATAAACTACCAGATCTTGTCTGCCCATGGGCAACCAGTAGAGCCAGAGGCCTTCCCCCTTTGCTCTTTGGTCTCTAGGCACTCTATCAGGCACTCCAAGCTGGGAAGTGACTCAGGGGGAGAAGGAAGAGATTTCAGAGAATGAACACATCCAGAGAGAGACAGAGAGAGGCAAGAGATGCTGAGTGGGGATGCCTTGCGTAGTGATATCCTCAGGAAAGTGGGAAAGAGGTACCTGGCCTGCTCTGCCAATGCCCTGAACCAGTCCGCACCAGGGGCTCCCCTGTGCCTGCGTAGGCTTTCCCAGGGTCTGCTCAAATCCTGTGGCCACTAGGTGTCATAGGTCATAATGGAGGGCCCTGTGTCATCTGCCTGGCGGGCCAGATCTCTGCCATTGGCTCAGTCTTGTCACCAGGCCCATCATAAGCTCCGCCTACTCTTCCGGTGGTGGGAGTGTCTCCATGGTGATGGCAAAGGAGCCTTAGTCCCGCCCACCTGGCCTTGACTTCACCTAGCTGGCCTGCTGACCCTCACTCAGACCTCTGTGTTGATAAAAATTAATGTCGGCCAGTGCCCAGGTGTCAGCATCTGGGATAAAGGATTCCGGACCTTGCCTGGGGCAGAAGGCAGCCTAGGTCAGCTGGTACCTGGAAGTCTAGTGACTCGTGACACTGCTGCCAGTGACAGGCAAATGGTGACTCCCACACTCACATATCCCCTGGTGGCAGAATGATAGTGATGGGTGGAGAAACATGGCTCCGGAGCACTCGCGCAATGGGGCACCGGCCAAAGGCCAGGGCCAGTAGTGGACGTCGCGGAGCTGAATGGCGAGCCAGTGAAGGGCCCAAGGATTCCTCTTGTATGTGGGAAACATGTCATCCGGGTCCCCACGTCCATAAACCACTGGATTGCTGGGGCCCAGGACGCCAGGATTTCGGCCTTGCCTTCGCAGCCCGGCCACATCGGCAGCCTTCCACCGGAGGCGGGGATATGTAGACAGCAAAAATGTGGAAAATGGCAGTGTCTCCTCGATTTCTCTGGCATCGGCCTTTTTGAGCGGCGTGCTTTTTTCCTAGTAGGATGAGGCACCGACAGAGAAAGGCAGGATTATGTTTGCAGGAAAGGTATGTGCTGAGAAGGTGACAAGGTTGAGACCAGGTTGGGATCTTTAGTCCCAGGAAGGGCCCCTGGCAGGTGTGGGTCAATGTTCTGTGCCCATCCCACTTGGCGTGGGGAGGTTTACACCATACAAAGCAGCAGCGGAATTATTCTTCCCCCAGAGGTTGCGTGTGCCCACAAGCTCCACCTGGCCAGGGTCCGCCCCTACCGTATTGCCCATGTCGATCAACAGAAGCTAAGAGCTTCCAGAGAGACTAACTGCTATTCTCTAGCCACGGGCAAGCGGTACAGCCAGAAGCCTCCCCTGTTTCATCTCCAGGTTCCCTCTCAGGCCCCTCATAGTTGTGATGTGTCTCAGGGGTAGAAAAAAGAGATTTCTTTAAAAGAACACATACAAAGAGGGGCCATAGATGCTGAGGAAGGGCGCCTTGCCTACTGATATCGTAGCGTAAGTGGAAAAGAGGTACCTGCCTGCTGTCCCAGTATGTTGAACGTGTCCACATCAGGGGTTGCCTACTGTGAAGTTATTCCCTGGGTGCCCTCGATTTTGTGGCCAAGGACAGAAGGGGCCGTTGTGTGTCCACGGGTAAAATGGAGGGCTCTGCGGAACCGGCCGGTTAGGCTGGACCTCTCCTATTGGCTCAGAGTTTGTGACCCGTCCCCGTCAGAGGTTCCGGCCAGCCTTGCCGTGGCTGTCTCCATGGTGATTGGGAAGGAAGCCTTAGGCCCCGCACTCAGCCTTCACCTGGCCCACCTGGCCTCTTTACCCTCATCTAGACCGCTGTGTAGATGAAAGAAAGGATGTCGGCCAGTGACCACGTGTCCTCATTTCTTTTGAAGGATTAAGCTCCTTGCCTGGACAGAAGACAGCCAAGGTCAGCCTGAACCTAGACACCTAGTGACCTGTGACACTGCAGACAGTGATAGATGTTGATGTCCACGCTCAGGTAGCCGCAGGTGGCGGATCGAGAGTGGTCGGAGGTGAAGTGTAACTAGAGGTCACACACTGACAAGGGCACGGGCCAAAGGTCGGGAAAAATAGCTGAGGTCGTGGAGCTCTAGCGGAGCCAGTCTAGGGCCGAGGCCTCCCTCCTGTACGTGGCAAAGAGGTGATCCGTATGCCGCCATGCGCAGCCTCTGGACTGCTGGGGCCCTGGATGCCCGGATTTCGGCCTTGTCTTCGGAGAAGTGACGCACATGCAGCGTGCCACCGGAGGCTGTGGCCCAGCAGAGGGCAAAATCTTGAAAATGCGGGCTTCAGTTGACTTTGCCTGTGCTGTCCTTTGGCTGAGTGACATCCTGTGTTTCCTAGCAGGAGAAGGAATTCGTGGAGAGAGGCGGATTCCCTGTGTGCAGACAAAGTGTGTGCTGAGACGATGAGTCGCTGGGGACCGCGGTGGACTCTTCAGACCCAGGATAGGCCTCTGGCAGGTATGTGTCAATGCTTTCTGACCTTCACACTCAGCCAGGTATTTGCATACAATGTTACCAGCGGAATTAGTAGTCTCCGGAGAGGCTGCCACATGTCAGCAAGCTTCACCTGGCCAGGGTCCGCCGGTGATGTAGCTACCCCATGAGTCACTACTCTCTAGACCTTCCAGATAAACTACCAGATCTTGTCTGCCCATGGGCAACCAGTAGAGCCAGAGGCCTTCCCCCTTTGCTCTTTGGTCTCTAGGCACTCTATCAGGCACTCCAAGCTGGGAAGTGACTCAGGGGGAGAAGGAAGAGATTTCAGAGAATGAACACATCCAGAGAGAGACAGAGAGAGGCAAGAGATGCTGAGTGGGGATGCCTTGCGTAGTGATATCCTCAGGAAAGTGGGAAAGAGGTACCTGGCCTGCTCTGCCAATGCCCTGAACCAGTCCGCACCAGGGGCTCCCCTGTGCCTGCGTAGGCTTTCCCAGGGTCTGCTCAAATCCTGTGGCCACTAGGTGTCATAGGTCATAATGGAGGGCCCTGTGTCATCTGCCTGGCGGGCCAGATCTCTGCCATTGGCTCAGTCTTGTCACCAGGCCCATCATAAGCTCCGCCTACTCTTCCGGTGGTGGGAGTGTCTCCATGGTGATGGCAAAGGAGCCTTAGTCCCGCCCACCTGGCCTTGACTTCACCTAGCTGGCCTGCTGACCCTCACTCAGACCTCTGTGTTGATAAAAATTAATGTCGGCCAGTGCCCAGGTGTCAGCATCTGGGATAAAGGATTCCGGACCTTGCCTGGGGCAGAAGGCAGCCTAGGTCAGCTGGTACCTGGAAGTCTAGTGACTCGTGACACTGCTGCCAGTGACAGGCAAATGGTGACTCCCACACTCACATATCCCCTGGTGGCAGAATGATAGTGATGGGTGGAGAAACATGGCTCCGGAGCACTCGCGCAATGGGGCACCGGCCAAAGGCCAGGGCCAGTAGTGGACGTCGCGGAGCTGAATGGCGAGCCAGTGAAGGGCCCAAGGATTCCTCTTGTATGTGGGAAACATGTCATCCGGGTCCCCACGTCCATAAACCACTGGATTGCTGGGGCCCAGGACGCCAGGATTTCGGCCTTGCCTTCGCAGCCCGGCCACATCGGCAGCCTTCCACCGGAGGCGGGGATATGTAGACAGCAAAAATGTGGAAAATGGCAGTGTCTCCTCGATTTCTCTGGCATCGGCCTTTTTGAGCGGCGTGCTTTTTTCCTAGTAGGATGAGGCACCGACAGAGAAAGGCAGGATTATGTTTGCAGGAAAGGTATGTGCTGAGAAGGTGACAAGGTTGAGACCAGGTTGGGATCTTTAGTCCCAGGAAGGGCCCCTGGCAGGTGTGGGTCAATGTTCTGTGCCCATCCCACTTGGCGTGGGGAGGTTTACACCATACAAAGCAGCAGCGGAATTATTCTTCCCCCAGAGGTTGCGTGTGCCCACAAGCTCCACCTGGCCAGGGTCCGCCCCTACCGTATTGCCCATGTCGATCAACAGAAGCTAAGAGCTTCCAGAGAGACTAACTGCTATTCTCTAGCCACGGGCAAGCGGTACAGCCAGAAGCCTCCCCTGTTTCATCTCCAGGTTCCCTCTCAGGCCCCTCATAGTTGTGATGTGTCTCAGGGGTAGAAAAAAGAGATTTCTTTAAAAGAACACATACAAAGAGGGGCCATAGATGCTGAGGAAGGGCGCCTTGCCTACTGATATCGTAGCGTAAGTGGAAAAGAGGTACCTGCCTGCTGTCCCAGTATGTTGAACGTGTCCACATCAGGGGTTGCCTACTGTGAAGTTATTCCCTGGGTGCCCTCGATTTTGTGGCCAAGGACAGAAGGGGCCGTTGTGTGTCCACGGGTAAAATGGAGGGCTCTGCGGAACCGGCCGGTTAGGCTGGACCTCTCCTATTGGCTCAGAGTTTGTGACCCGTCCCCGTCAGAGGTTCCGGCCAGCCTTGCCGTGGCTGTCTCCATGGTGATTGGGAAGGAAGCCTTAGGCCCCGCACTCAGCCTTCACCTGGCCCACCTGGCCTCTTTACCCTCATCTAGACCGCTGTGTAGATGAAAGAAAGGATGTCGGCCAGTGACCACGTGTCCTCATTTCTTTTGAAGGATTAAGCTCCTTGCCTGGACAGAAGACAGCCAAGGTCAGCCTGAACCTAGACACCTAGTGACCTGTGACACTGCAGACAGTGATAGATGTTGATGTCCACGCTCAGGTAGCCGCAGGTGGCGGATCGAGAGTGGTCGGAGGTGAAGTGTAACTAGAGGTCACACACTGACAAGGGCACGGGCCAAAGGTCGGGAAAAATAGCTGAGGTCGTGGAGCTCTAGCGGAGCCAGTCTAGGGCCGAGGCCTCCCTCCTGTACGTGGCAAAGAGGTGATCCGTATGCCGCCATGCGCAGCCTCTGGACTGCTGGGGCCCTGGATGCCCGGATTTCGGCCTTGTCTTCGGAGAAGTGACGCACATGCAGCGTGCCACCGGAGGCTGTGGCCCAGCAGAGGGCAAAATCTTGAAAATGCGGGCTTCAGTTGACTTTGCCTGTGCTGTCCTTTGGCTGAGTGACATCCTGTGTTTCCTAGCAGGAGAAGGAATTCGTGGAGAGAGGCGGATTCCCTGTGTGCAGACAAAGTGTGTGCTGAGACGATGAGTCGCTGGAGACCGGGGTGGACTCTTCAGACCCAGGATAGGCCTCTGGCAGGTATGTGTCAATGCTTTCTGACCTTCACACTCAGCCAGGTATTTGCATACAATGTTACCAGCGGAATTAGTAGTCTCCGGAGAGGCTGCCACATGTCAGCAAGCTTCACCAGGCCAGGGTCCGCCGGTGATGTAGCTACCCCATGAGTCACTACTCTCTAGACCTTCCAGATAAACTACCAGATCTTGTCTGCCCATGGGCAACCAGTAGAGCCAGAGGCCTTCCCCCTTTGCTCTTTGGTCTCTAGGCACTCTATCAGGCACTCCAAGCTGTGAAGTGACTCAGGGGAGAAGGAAGAGATTTCAGAGAATGAACACATCCAGAGAGAGACAGAGAGAGGCAAGAGATGCTGAGTGGGGATGCCTTGCGTAGTGATATCCTCAGGAAAGTGGGAAAGAGGTACCTGGCCTGCTCTGCCAATGCCCTGAACCAGTCTGCACCAGGGGCTCCCCTGTGCCTGCGTAGGCTTTCCCAGGCTGTGCTCAAATCCTGTGGCCACTAGGTGTCATAGGTCATAATGGAGGGCCCTGTGTCATCTGCCTGGCGGGCCAGATCTCTGCCATTGGCTCAGTCTTGTCACCGGGCCCATCATAAGCTCCGCCTACTCTTCCGGTGGTGGGAGTGTCTCCATGGTGATGGCAAAGGAGCCTTAGTCCCGCCCACCTGGCCTTGACTTCACCTAGCTGGCCTGCTGACCCTCACTCAGACCTCTGTGTTGATAAAAATTAATGTCGGCCAGTGCCCAGGTGTCAGCATCTGGGATAAAGGATTCCGGACCTTGCCTGGGGCAGAAGGCAGCCTAGGTCAGCTAGTACCTGGAAGTCTAGTGACTCGTGACACTGCTGCCAGTGACAGACAAATGGTGACTCCCACACTCACATATTCCCTGGTGGCAGAATGATAGTGATGGGTGGAGAAACATGGCTCCGGAGCACTCGCGCAATCGGGCACCGGCCAAAGGCCAGGGCCAGTAGTGGACGTCGCGGAGCTGAATGGCGAGCCAGTGAAGGGCCCAAGGATTCCTCTTGTATGTGGGAAACATGTCATCCGGGTCCCCACGTCCATAAACCACTGGATTGCTGGGGCCCAGGACGCCAGGATTTCGGCCTTGCCTTCGCAGCCCGGCCACATAGGCAGCCTTCCACCGGAGGCGGGATATGTAGACAGCAAAAATGTGGAAAATGGCAGTGTCTCCTCGATTTCTCTGGCATCGGCCTTTTTGAGCGGCATGCTTTTTTCCTAATGGGATGAGGCACCGACGGAGAAAGGCAGGATTATGTGTGCAGGAAAGGTATGTGCTGAGAAGGTGACAAGGTTGAGACCAGGTTGGGATCTTTAGTCCCAGGAAGGGCCCCTGGCAGGTGTGGGTCAATGTTCTGTGCCCATCCCACTTGGCGTGGGGAGGTTTACACCATACAAAGCAGCAGCGGAATTATTCTTCCCCCAGAGGTTGCGTGTGCCCACAAGCTCCACCTGGCCAGGGTCCGCCCCTACCGTATTGCCCATGTCGATCAAGAGAAGCTAAGAGCTTCCAGAGAGACTAACTGCTATTCTCTAGCCACGGGGAAGCGGTACAGCCAGAAGCCTCCCCTGTTTCATCTCCAGGTTCCCTCTCAGGCCCCTCATAGTTGTGATGTGTCTCAGGGGTAGAAAAAAGAGATTTCTTTAAAAGAACACATACAAAGAGGGGCCATAGATGCTGAGGAAGGGCGCCTTGCCTACTGATATCGTAGCGTAAGTGGAAAAGAGGTACCTGCCTGCTGTCCCAGTATGTCGAACCTGTCCACATCAGGGGTTGCCTACTGTGAAGTTATTCCCTGGGTGCCCTCGATTTTGTGGCCAAGGACAGAAGGGGCCGTTGTGTGTCCACGGGTAAAATGGAGGGCTCTGCGGAACCGGCCGGTTAGGCTGGACCTCTCCTATTGGCTCAGAGTTTGTGACCCGTCCCCGTCAGAAGTTCCGGCCAGCCTTGCCGTGGCTGTCTCCATGGTGATTGGGAAGGAAGCCTTAGGCCCCGCACTCAGCCTTCACCTGGCCCACCTGGCCTCTTTACCCTCATCTAGACCGCTGTGTAGATGAAAGAAAGGATGTCGGCCAGTGACCACGTGTCCTCATTTCTTTTGAAGGATTAAGCTCCTTGCCTGGGCAGAAGACAGCCAAGGTCAGCCTGAGCCTAGACACCTAGTGACCTGTGACACTGCAGACAGTGATAGATGTTGATGTCCACGCTCAGGTAGCCGCAGGTGGCGGATCGAGAGTGGTCGGAGGTGAAGTGTAACTAGAGGTCACACACTGACAAGGGCACGGGCCAAAGGTCGGGAAAAATAGCTGAGGTCGTGGAGCTCTAGCGGAGCCAGTCTAGGGCCGAGGCCTCCCTCCTGTACGTGGCAAAGAGGTGATCCGTAGGCCGCCATGCGCAGCCTCTGGACTGCTGGGGCCCTGGATGCCCGGATTTCGGCCTTGTCTTCGGAGAAGTGACGCACATGCAGCGTGCCACCGGAGGCTGTGGCCCAGCAGAGGGCAAAATCTTGAAAATGCGGGCTTCAGTTGACTTTGCCTGTGCTGTCCTTTGGCTGAGTGACATCCTGTGTTTCCTAGCAGGAGAAGGAATTCGTGGAGAGAGGCGGATTCCCTGTGTGCAGACAAAGTGTGTGCTGAGATGATGAGTCGCTGGAGACCGGGGTGGACTCTTCAGACCCAGGATAGGCCTCTGGCAGGTATGTGTCAATGCTTTCTGACCTTCACACTCAGCCAGGTATTTGCATACAATGTTACCAGCGGAATTAGTAGTCTCTGGAGAGGCTGACACATTTCAGCAAGCTTCACCTGGCCAGGGTCCGCCAGTGATGTAGCTACCCCATCAGTCACTACTCTCTAGACCTTCCAGATAAACTACCAGATCTTGTCTGCCCATGGGCAACCAGTAGAGCCAGAGGCCTTCCCCCTTTGCTCTTTGGTCTCTAGGTACTCTATCAGGCACTCCAAGCTGGGAAGTGACTCAGGGGGAGAAGGAAGAGATTTCAGAGAATGAACACATCCAGAGAGAGACAGAGAGAGGCAAGAGATGCTGAGTGGGGATGCCTTGCGTAGTGATATCCTCAGGAAAGTGGGAAAGAGGTACCTGGCCTGCTCTGCCAATGCCCTGAACCAGTCCGCACCAGGGGCTCCCCTGTGCCTGCGTAGGCTTTCCCAGGGTCTGCTCAAATCCTGTGGCCACTAGGTGTCATAGGTCATAATGGAGGGCCCTGTGTCATCTGCCTGGCGGGCCAGATCTCTGCCATTGGCTCAGTCTTGTCACCAGGCCCATCATAAGCTCCGCCTACTCTTCCGGTGGTGGGAGTGTCTCCATGGTGATGGCAAAGGAGCCTTAGTCCTGCCCACCTGGCCTTGACTTCACCTAGCTGGCCTGCTGACCCTCACTCAGACCTCTGTGTTGATAAAAATTAATGTCGGCCAGTGCCCAGGTGTCAGCATCTGGGATAAAGGATTCCGGACCTTGCCTGGGGCAGAAGGCAGCCTAGGTCAGCTGGTACCTGGAAGTCTAGTGACTCGTGACACTGCTGCCAGTGACAGGCAAATGGTGACTCCCACACTCACATATCCCCTGGTGGCAGAATGATAGTGATGGGTGGAGAAACATGGCTCCGGAGCACTCGCGCAATGGGGCACCGGCCAAAGGCCAGGGCCAGTAGTGGACGTCGCGGAGCTGAATGGCGAGCCAGTGAAGGGCCCAAGGATTCCTCTTGTATGTGGGAAACATGTCATCCGGGTCCCCACGTCCATAAACCACTGGATTGCTGGGGCCCGGGACGCCAGGATTTCGGCCTTGCCTTCGCAGCCCGGCCACATCGGCAGCCTTCCACCGGAGGCGGGGATATGTAGACAGCAAAAATGTGGAAAATGGCAGTGTCTCCTCGATTTCTCTGGCATCGGCCTTTTTGAGCGGCGTGCTTTTTTCCTAGTAGGATGAGGCACCGACAGAGAAAGGCAGGATTATGTGTGCAGGAAAGGTATGTGCTGAGAAGGTGACAAGGTTGAGACCAGGTTGGGATCTTTAGTCCCAGGAAGGGCCCCTGGCAGGTGTGGGTCAATGTTCTGTGCCCATCCCACTTGGCGTGGGGAGGTTTACACCATACAAAGCAGCAGTGGAATTATTCTTCCCCCAGAGGTTGCGTGTGCCCACAAGCTCCACCTGGCCAGGGTCCGCCCCTACCGTATTGCCCATGTCGATCAACAGAAGCTAAGAGCTTCCAGAGAGACTAACTGCTATTCTCTAGCCACGGGGAAGCGGTACAGCCAGAAGCCTCCCCTGTTTCATCTCCAGGTTCCCTCTCAGGCCCCTCATAGTTGTGATGTGTCTCAGGGGTAGAAAAAAGAGATTTCTTTAAAAGAGCACATACAAAGAGGGGCCATAGATGCTGAGGAAGGGCGCCTTGCCTACTGATATCGTAGCGTAAGTGGAAAAGAGGTACCTGCCTGCTGTCCCAGTATGTCGAACGTGTCCACATCTGGGGTTGCCTACTGTGAAGTTATTCCCTGGGTGCCCTCGATTTTGTGGCCAAGGACAGAAGGGGCCGTTGTGTGTCCACGGGTAAAATGGAGGGCTCTGCTTAGGCTGGACCTCTCCTATTGGCTCATAGTTTGTGACCCGTCCCCGTCAGAGGTTCCGGCCAGCCTTGCCGTGGCTGTCTCCATGGTGATTGGGAAGGAAGCCTTAGGCCCCGCACTCAGCCTTCACCTGGCCCACCTGGCCTCTTTACCCTCATCTAGACCGCTGTGTAGATGAAAGAAAGGATGTCGGCCAGTGACCACGTGTCCTCATTTCTTTTGAAGGATTAAGCTCCTTGCCTGGACAGAAGACAGCCAAGGTCAGCCTGAACCTAGACACCTAGTGACCTGTGACACTGCAGACAGTGATAGATGTTGATGTCCACGCTCAGGTATCCGCAGGTGGCGGATCGAGAGTGGTCGGAGGTGAAGTGTAACTAGAGGTCACACACTGACAAGGGCACGGGCCAAAGGTCGGGAAAAATAGCTGAGGTCGTGGAGCTCTAGCGGAGCCAGTCTAGGGCCGAGGCCTCCCTCCTGTACGTGGCAAAGAGGTGATCCGTATGCCGCCATGCGCAGCCTCTGGACTGCTGGGGCCCTGGATGCCCGGATTTCGGCCTTGTCTTCGGAGAAGTGACGCACATGCAGCGTGCCACCGGAGGCTGTGGCCCAGCAGAGGGCAAAATCTTGAAAATGCGGGCTTCAGTTGACTTTGCCTGTGCTGTCCTTTGGCTGAGTGACATCCTGTGTTTCCTAGCAGGAGAAGGCATTCGTGGAGAGAGGCGGATTCCCTGTGTGCAGACAAAGTGTGTGCTGAGATGATGAGTCGCTGGAGACCGGGGTGGACTCTTCAGACCCAGGATAGGCCTCTGGCAGGTATGTGTCAATGCTTTCTGACCTTCACACTCAGCCAGGTATTTGCATACAATGTTACCAGCGGAATTAGTAGTCTCCGGAGAGGCTGCCACATGTCAGCAAGCTTCACCAGGCCAGGGTCCGCCGGTGATGTAGCTACCCCATGAGTCACTACTCTCTAGACCTTCCAGATAAACTACCAGATCTTGTCTGCCCATGGGCAACCAGTAGAGCCAGAGGCCTTCCCCCTTTGCTCTTTGGTCTCTAGGCACTCTATCAGGCACTCCAAGCTGTGAAGTGACTCAGGGGAGAAGGAAGAGATTTCAGAGAATGAACACATCCAGAGAGAGACAGAGAGAGGCAAGAGATGCTGAGTGGGGATGCCTTGCGTAGTGATATCCTCAGGAAAGTGGGAAAGAGGTACCTGGCCTGCTCTGCCAATGCCCTGAACCAGTCTGCACCAGGGGCTCCCCTGTGCCTGCGTAGGCTTTCCCAGGCTGTGCTCAAATCCTGTGGCCACTAGGTGTCATAGGTCATAATGGAGGGCCCTGTGTCATCTGCCTGGCGGGCCAGATCTCTGCCATTGGCTCAGTCTTGTCACCGGGCCCATCATAAGCTCCGCCTACTCTTCCGGTGGTGGGAGTGTCTCCATGGTGATGGCAAAGGAGCCTTAGTCCCGCCCACCTGGCCTTGACTTCACCTAGCTGGCCTGCTGACCCTCACTCAGACCTCTGTGTTGATAAAAATTAATGTCGGCCAGTGCCCAGGTGTCAGCATCTGGGATAAAGGATTCCGGACCTTGCCTGGGGCAGAAGGCAGCCTAGGTCAGCTAGTACCTGGAAGTCTAGTGACTCGTGACACTGCTGCCAGTGACAGACAAATGGTGACTCCCACACTCACATATTCCCTGGTGGCAGAATGATAGTGATGGGTGGAGAAACATGGCTCCGGAGCACTCGCGCAATCGGGCACCGGCCAAAGGCCAGGGCCAGTAGTGGACGTCGCGGAGCTGAATGGCGAGCCAGTGAAGGGCCCAAGGATTCCTCTTGTATGTGGGAAACATGTCATCCGGGTCCCCACGTCCATAAACCACTGGATTGCTGGGGCCCAGGACGCCAGGATTTCGGCCTTGCCTTCGCAGCCCGGCCACATAGGCAGCCTTCCACCGGAGGCGGGATATGTAGACAGCAAAAATGTGGAAAATGGCAGTGTCTCCTCGATTTCTCTGGCATCGGCCTTTTTGAGCGGCATGCTTTTTTCCTAATGGGATGAGGCACCGACGGAGAAAGGCAGGATTATGTGTGCAGGAAAGGTATGTGCTGAGAAGGTGACAAGGTTGAGACCAGGTTGGGATCTTTAGTCCCAGGAAGGGCCCCTGGCAGGTGTGGGTCAATGTTCTGTGCCCATCCCACTTGGCGTGGGGAGGTTTACACCATACAAAGCAGCAGCGGAATTATTCTTCCCCCAGAGGTTGCGTGTGCCCACAAGCTCCACCTGGCCAGGGTCCGCCCCTACCGTATTGCCCATGTCGATCAAGAGAAGCTAAGAGCTTCCAGAGAGACTAACTGCTATTCTCTAGCCACGGGGAAGCGGTACAGCCAGAAGCCTCCCCTGTTTCATCTCCAGGTTCCCTCTCAGGCCCCTCATAGTTGTGATGTGTCTCAGGGGTAGAAAAAAGAGATTTCTTTAAAAGAACACATACAAAGAGGGGCCATAGATGCTGAGGAAGGGCGCCTTGCCTACTGATATCGTAGCGTAAGTGGAAAAGAGGTACCTGCCTGCTGTCCCAGTATGTCGAACCTGTCCACATCAGGGGTTGCCTACTGTGAAGTTATTCCCTGGGTGCCCTCGATTTTGTGGCCAAGGACAGAAGGGGCCGTTGTGTGTCCACGGGTAAAATGGAGGGCTCTGCGGAACCGGCCGGTTAGGCTGGACCTCTCCTATTGGCTCAGAGTTTGTGACCCGTCCCCGTCAGAAGTTCCGGCCAGGCTTGCCGTGGCTGTCTCCATGGTGATTGGGAAGGAAGCCTTAGGCCCCGCACTCAGCCTTCACCTGGCCCACCTGGCCTCTTTACCCTCATCTAGACCGCTGTGTAGATGAAAGAAAGGATGTCGGCCAGTGACCACGTGTCCTCATTTCTTTTGAAGGATTAAGCTCCTTGCCTGGGCAGAAGACAGCCAAGGTCAGCCTGAGCCTAGACACCTAGTGACCTGTGACACTGCAGACAGTGATAGATGTTGATGTCCACGCTCAGGTAGCCGCAGGTGGCGGATCGAGAGTGGTCGGAGGTGAAGTGTAACTAGAGGTCACACACTGACAAGGGCACGGGCCAAAGGTCGGGAAAAATAGCTGAGGTCGTGGAGCTCTAGCGGAGCCAGTCTAGGGCCGAGGCCTCCCTCCTGTACGTGGCAAAGAGGTGATCCGTAGGCCGCCATGCGCAGCCTCTGGACTGCTGGGGCCCTGGATGCCCGGATTTCGGCCTTGTCTTCGGAGAAGTGACGCACATGCAGCGTGCCACCGGAGGCTGTGGCCCAGCAGAGGGCAAAATCTTGAAAATGTGGGCTTCAGTTGACTTTGCCTGTGCTGTCCTTTGGCTGAGTGACATCCTGTGTTTCCTAGCAGGAGAAGGAATTCGTGGAGAGAGGCGGATTCCCTGTGTGCAGACAAAGTGTGTGCTGAGATGATGAGTCGCTGGGGACCGCGGTGGACTCTTCAGACCCAGGATAGGCCTCTGGCAGGTATGTGTCAATGCTTTCTGACCTTCACACTCAGCCAGGTATTTGCATACAATGTTACCAGCGGAATTAGTAGTCTCCGGAGAGGCTGCCACATGTCAGCAAGCTTCACCTGGCCAGGGTCCGCCGGTGATGTAGCTACCCCATCAGTCACTACTCTCTAGACCTTCCAGATAAACTACGAGATCTTGTCTGCCCATGGGCAACCAGTAGAGCCAGAGGCCTTCCCCCTTTGCTCTTTGGTCTCTAGGCACTCTATCAGGCACTCCAAGCTGTGAAGTGACTCAGGGGGAGAAGGAAGAGATTTCAGAGAATGAACACATCCAGAGAGAGACAGAGAGAGGCAAGAGATGCTGAGTGGGGATGCCTTGCGTAGTGATATCCTCAGGAAAGTGGGAAAGAGGTACCTGGCCTGCTCTGCCAATGCCCTGAACCAGTCCGCACCAGGGGCTCCCCTGTGCCTGCGTAGGCTTTCCCAGGGTCTGCTCAAATCCTGTGGCCACTAGGTGTCATAGGTCATAATGGAGGGCCCTGTGTCATCTGCCTGGCGGGCCAGATCTCTGCCATTGGCTCAGTCTTGTCACCAGGCCCATCATAAGCTCCGCCTACTCTTCCGGTGGTGGGAGTGTCTCCATGGTGATGGCAAAGGAGCCTTAGTCCTGCCCACCTGGCCTTGACTTCACCTAGCTGGCCTGCTGACCCTCACTCAGACCTCTGTGTTGATAAAAATTAATGTCGGCCAGTGCCCAGGTGTCAGCATCTGGGATAAAGGATTCCAGACCTTGCCTGGGGCAGAAGGCAGCCTAGGTCAGCTGGTACCTGGAAGTCTAGTGACTCGTGACACTGCTGCCAGTGACAGGCAAATGGTGACTCCCACACTCACATATCCCCTGGTGGCAGAATGATAGTGATGGGTGGAGAAACATGGCTCCGGAGCACTCGCGCAATGGGGCACCGGCCAAAGGCCAGGGCCAGTAGTGGACGTCGCGGAGCTGAATGGCGAGCCAGTGAAGGGCCCAAGGATTCCTCTTGTATGTGGGAAACATGTCATCCGGGTCCCCACGTCCATAAACCACTGGATTGCTGGGGCCCGGGACGCCAGGATTTCGGCCTTGCCTTCGCAGCCCGGCCACATCGGCAGCCTTCCACCGGAGGCGGGGATATGTAGACAGCAAAAATGTGGAAAATGGCAGTGTCTCCTCGATTTCTCTGGCATCGGCCTTTTTGAGCGGCGTGCTTTTTTCCTAGTAGGATGAGGCACCGACAGAGAAAGGCAGGATTATGTGTGCAGGAAAGGTATGTGCTGAGAAGGTGACAAGGTTGAGACCAGGTTGGGATCTTTAGTCCCAGGAAGGGCCCCTGGCAGGTGTGGGTCAATTTTCTGTGCCCATCCCACTTGGCATGGGGAGGTTTACACCATACAAAGCAGCAGCGGAATTATTCTTCCCCCAGAGGTTGCGTGTGCCCACAAGCTCCACCTGGCCAGGGTCCGCCCCTACCGTATTGCCCATGTCGATCAACAGAAGCTAAGAGCTTCCAGAGAGACTAACTGCTATTCTCTAGCCACGGGGAAGCGGTACAGCCAGAAGCCTCCCCTGTTTCATCTCCAGGTTCCCTCTCAGGCCCCTCATAGTTGTGATGTGTCTCAGGGGTAGCAAAAAGAGATTTCTTTAAAAGAACACATACAAAGAGGGGCCATAGATGCCGAGGAAGGGCGTCTTGCCTACTGATATCGTAGCGTAAGTGGAAAAGAGGTACCTGCCTGCTGTCCCAGTATGTCGAACGTGTCCACATCAGGGGTTGCCTACTGTGAAGTTATTCCCTGGGTGCCCTCGATTTTGTGGCCAAGGACAGAAGGGGCCGTTGTGTGTCGACGGGTAAAATGGAGGGCTCTGCTGAACCGGCCGGTTAGGCTGGACCTCTCCTATTGGCTCAGAGTTTGTGACCCGTCCCCGTCAGAGGTTCCGGCCAGCCTTGCCGTGGCTGTCTCCATGGTGATTGGGAAGGAAGCCTTAGGCCCCGCACTCAGCCTTCACCTGGCCCACCTGGCCTCTTTACCCTCATCTAGACCGCTGTGTAGATGAAAGAAAGGTTGTCGGCCAGTGACCACGTGTCCTTCATTTCCCTTGAAGGATTAAGCTCCTTGCCTGGGCAGAAGACAGCCAAGGTCAGCCTGAGCCTAGACACCTAGTGACCTGTGACACTGCAGACAGTGATAGATGTTGATGTCCACGCTCAGGTATCCGCAGGTGGCGGATCGAGAGTGGTCGGAGGTGAAGTGTAACTAGAGGTCACACACTCACCAGGGCACGGGCCAAAGGTCGGGAAAAATAGCTGAGGTCGTGGAGCTCTAGCGGAGCCAGTCTAGGGCCGAGGCCTCCCTCCTGTACGTGGCAAAGAGGTGATCCGTATGCCGCCATGCGCAGCCTCTGGACTGCTGGGGCCCTGGATGCCCGGATTTCGGCCTTGTCTTCGGAGAAGTGACGCACATGCAGCATGCCACCGGAGACTGTGGCCCAGCAGAGGGCAAAATCTTGAAAATGCGGGCTTCAGTTGACTTTGCCTGTGCTGTCCTTTGGCTGAGTGCCATCCTGTGTTTCCTAGCAGGAGAAGGCATTCGTGGAGAGAGGCGGATTCCCTGTGTGCAGACAAAGTGTGTGCTGAGATGATGAGTCGCTGGAGACCGGGGTGGACTCTTCAGACCCAGGATAGGCCTCTGGCAGGTATGTGTCAATGCTTTCTGCCCTTCGCACTCAGCCAGGTATTTGCATACAATGTTACCAGCGGAATTAGTAGTCTCCGGACAGGCTGCCACATGTCAGCAAGCTTCACCTGGCCAGGGTCCGCCGGTGATGTAGCTACCCCATGAGTCACTACTCTCTAGACCTTCCAGATAAACTACGAGATCTTGTCTGCCCATGGGCAACCAGTAGAGCCAGAGGTCTTCCCCCTTTGCTCTTTGGTCTCTAGGCACTCTATCAGGCACTCCAAGCTGTGAAGTGACTCAGGGGGAGAAGGAAGAGATTTCAGAGAATGAACACATCCAGAGAGAGACAGAGAGAGGCAAGAGATGCTGAGTGGGGATGCCTTGCGTAGTGATATCCTCAGGGAAGTGGGAAAGAGGTACCTGGCCTGCTCTGCCAATGCCCTGAACCAGGCCGCACCAGGGGCTCCCCTGTGCCTGCGTAGGCTTTCCCAGGCTGTGCTCAAATCCTGTGGCCACTAGGTGTCATAGGTCATAATGGAGGGCCCTGTGTCATCTGCCTGGCGGGCCAGATCTCTGCCATTGGCTCAGTCTTGTCACCAGGCCCATCATAAGCTCCGCCTAGTCTTCCGGTGGTGGGACTGTCTCCATGGTGATGGCAAAGGAGCCTTAGTCCCGCCCACCTGGCCTTGACTTCACCTAGCTGGCCTGCCGACCCTCACTCAGACCTCTGTGTTGATAAAAATTAATGTCGGCCAGTGCCCAGGTGTCAGCATCTGGGATAAAGGATTCCGGACCTTGCCTGGGGCAGAAGGCAGCCTAGGTCAGCTGGTACCTGGAAGTCTAGTGACTCGTGACACTGCTGCCAGTGACAGGCAAATGGTGACTCCCACACTCACATATCCCCTGGTGGCAGAATGATAGTGATGGGTGGAGAAACATGGCTCCGGAGCACTCGCGCAATGGGGCACCGGCCAAAGGCCAGGGCCAGTAGTGGACGTCGCGGAGCTGAATGGCGAGCCAGTGAAGGGCCCAAGGATTCCTCTTGTATGTGGGAAACATGTCATCCGGGTCCCCACGTCCATAAACCACTGGATTGCTGGGGCCCGGGACGCCAGGATTTCGGCCTTGCCTTCGCAGCCCGGCCACATCGGCAGCCTTCCACCGGAGGCGGGGATATGTAGACAGCAAAAATGTGGAAAATGGCAGTGTCTCCTCGATTTCTCTGGCATCGGCCTTTTTGAGCGGCGTGCTTTTTTCCTAGTAGGATGAGGCACCGACAGAGAAAGGCAGGATTATGTGTGCAGGAAAGGTATGTGCTGAGAAGGTGACAAGGTTGAGACCAGGTTGGGATCTTTAGTCCCAGGAAGGGCCCCTGGCAGGTGTGGGTCAATTTTCTGTGCCCATCCCACTTGGCATGGGGAGGTTTACACCATACAAAGCAGCAGCGGAATTATTCTTCCCCCAGAGGTTGCGTGTGCCCACAAGCTCCACCTGGCCAGGGTCCGCCCCTACCGTATTGCCCATGTCGATCAACAGAAGCTAAGAGCTTCCAGAGAGACTAACTGCTATTCTCTAGCCACGGGGAAGCGGTACAGCCAGAAGCCTCCCCTGTTTCATCTCCAGGTTCCCTCTCAGGCCCCTCATAGTTGTGATGTGTCTCAGGGGTAGAAAAAAGAGATTTCTTTAAAAGAACACATACAAAGAGGGGCCATAGATGCCGAGGAAGGGCGTCTTGCCTACTGATATCGTAGCGTAAGTGGAAAAGAGGTACCTGCCTGCTGTC
This sequence comes from Loxodonta africana, assembly GCF_030014295.1. Taxonomy (NCBI): domain Eukaryota; kingdom Metazoa; phylum Chordata; class Mammalia; order Proboscidea; family Elephantidae; genus Loxodonta; species Loxodonta africana. The sequence continues at coordinate 649,879 of NW_026974832.1, forward strand.
CCAGTATGTCGAACGTGTCCACATCAGGGGTTGCCTACTGTGAAGTTATTCCCTGGGTGCCCTCGATTTTGTGGCCAAGGACAGAAGGGGCCGTTGTGTTTCCACGGGTAAAATGGAGGGCTCTGCTGAACCGGCCGGTTAGGCTGGACCTCTCCTATTGGCTCAGAGTTTGTGACCCGTCCCCGTCAGAGGTTCCGGCCAGCCTTGCCGTGGCTGTCTCCATGGTGATTGGGAAGGAAGCCTTAGGCCCCGCACTCAGCCTTCACCTGGCCCACCTGGCCTCTTTACCCTCATCTAGACCGCTGTGTAGATGAAAGAAAGGTTGTCGGCCAGTGACCACGTGTCCTTCATTTCCCTTGAAGGATTAAGCTCCTTGCCTGGGCAGAAGACAGCCAAGGTCAGCCTGAGCCTAGACACCTAGTGACCTGTGACACTGCAGACAGTGATAGATGTTGATGTCCACGCTCAGGTATCCGCAGGTGGCGGATCGAGAGTGGTCGGAGGTGAAGTGTAACTAGAGGTCACACACTCACCAGGGCACGGGCCAAAGGTCGGGAAAAATAGCTGAGGTCGTGGAGCTCTAGCGGAGCCAGTCTAGGGCCGAGGCCTCCCTCCTGTACGTGGCAAAGAGGTGATCCGTATGCCGCCATGCGCAGCCTCTGGACTGCTGGGGCCCTGGATGCCCGGATTTCGGCCTTGTCTTCGGAGAAGTGACGCACATGCAGCGTGCCACCAGAGGCTGTGGCCCAGCAGAGGGCAAAATCTTGAAAATGCGGGCTTCAGTTGACTTTGCCTGTGCTCTCCTTTGGCTGAGTGCCATCCTGTGTTTCCTAGCAGGAGAAGGCATTCGTGGAGAGAGGCGGATTCCCTGTGTGCAGACAAAGTGTGTGCTGAGATGATGAGTCGCTGGAGACCGGGGTGGACTCTTCAGACCCAGGATAGGCCTCTGGCAGGTATGTGTCAATGCTTTCTGCCCTTCGCACTCAGCCAGGTATTTGCATACAATGTTACCAGCGGAATTAGTAGTCTCCGGAGAGGCTGCCACATGTCAGCAAGCTTCACCTGGCCAGGGTCCGCCGGTGATGTAGCTACCCCATGAGTCACTACTCTCTAGACCTTCCAGATAAACTACGAGATCTTGTCTGCCCATGGGCAACCAGTAGAGCCAGAGGCCTTCCCCCTTTGCTCTTTGGTCTCTAGGCACTCTATCAGGCACTCCAAGCTGGGAAGTGACTCAGGGGGAGAAGGAAGAGATTTCAGAGAATGAACACATCCAGAGAGAGACAGAGAGAGGCAAGAGATGCTGAGTGGGGATGCCTTGCGTAGCGATATCCTCAGGAAAGTGGGAAAGAGGTACCTGGCCTGCTCTGCCAATGCCCTGAACCAGTCCGCACCAGGGGCTCCCCTGTGCCTGCGTAGGCTTTCCCAGGGTCTGCTCAAATCCTGTGGCCACTAGGTGTCATAGGTCATAATGGAGGGCCCTGTGTCATCTGCCTGGCGGGCCAGATCTCTGCCATTGGCTCAGTCTTGTCACCAGGCCCATCATAAGCTCCGCCTAGTCTTCCGGTGGTGGGACTGTCTCCATGGTGATGGCAAAGGAGTCTTAATCCCGCCCACCTGGCCTTGACTTCACCTAGCTGGCCTGCCGACCCTCACTCAGACCTCTGTGTTGATAAAAATTAATGTCGGCCAGTGCCCAGGTGTCAGCATCTGGGATAAAGGATTCCGGACCTTGCCTGGGGCAGAAGGCAGCCTAGGTCAGCTGGTACCTGGAAGTCTAGTGACTCGTGACACTGCTGCCAGTGACAGGCAAATGGTGACTCCCACACTCACATATCCCCTGGTGGCAGAATGATAGTGATGGGTGGAGAAACATGGCTCCGGAGCACTCGCGCAATGGGGCACCGGCCAAAGGCCAGGGCCAGTAGTGGACGTCGCGGAGCTGAATGGCGAGCCAGTGAAGGGCCCAAGGATTCCTCTTGTATGTGGGAAACATGTCATCCGGGTCCCCACGTCCATAAACCACTGGATTGCTGGGGCCCGGGACGCCAGGATTTCGGCCTTGCCTTCGCAGCCCGGCCACATCGGCAGCCTTCCACCGGAGGCGGGGATATGTAGACAGCAAAAATGTGGAAAATGGCAGTGTCTCCTCGATTTCTCTGGCATCGGCCTTTTTGAGCGGCGTGCTTTTTTCCTAGTAGGATGAGGCACCGACAGAGAAAGGCAGGATTATGTGTGCAGGAAAGGTATGTGCTGAGAAGGTGACAAGGTTGAGACCAGGTTGGGATCTTTAGTCCCAGGAAGGGCCCCTGGCAGGTGTGGGTCAATTTTCTGTGCCCATCCCACTTGGCATGGGGAGGTTTACACCATACAAAGCAGCAGCGGAATTATTCTTCCCCCAGAGGTTGCGTGTGCCCACAAGCTCCACCTGGCCAGGGTCCGCCCCTACCGTATTGCCCATGTCGATCAACAGAAGCTAAGAGCTTCCAGAGAGACTAACTGCTATTCTCTAGCCACGGGGAAGCGGTACAGCCAGAAGCCTCCCCTGTTTCATCTCCAGGTTCCCTCTCAGGCCCCTCATAGTTGTGATGTGTCTCAGGGGTAGAAAAAAGAGATTTCTTTAAAAGAACACATACAAAGAGGGGCCATAGATGCCGAGGAAGGGCGTCTTGCCTACTGATATCGTAGCGTAAGTGGAAAAGAGGTACCTGCCTGCTGTCCCAGTATGTCGAACGTGTCCACATCAGGGGTTGCCTACTGTGAAGTTATTCCCTGGGTGCCCTCGATTTTGTGGCCAAGGACAGAAGGGGCCGTTGTGTTTCCACGGGTAAAATGGAGGGCTCTGCTGAACCGGCCGGTTAGGCTGGACCTCTCCTATTGGCTCAGAGTTTGTGACCCGTCCCCGTCAGAAGTTCCGGCCAGCCTTGCCGTGGCTGTCTCCATGGTGATTGGGAAGGAAGCCTTAGGCCCCGCACTCAGCCTTCACCTGGCCCACCTGGCCTCTTTACCCTCATCTAGACCGCTGTGTAGATGAAAGAAAGGTTGTCGGCCAGTGACCACGTGTCCTTCATTTCCCTTGAAGGATTAAGCTCCTTGCCTGGGCAGAAGACAGCCAAGGTCAGCCTGAGCCTAGACACCTAGTGACCTGTGACACTGCAGACAGTGATAGATGTTGATGTCCACGCTCAGGTATCCGCAGGTGGCGGATCGAGAGTGGTCGGAGGTGAAGTGTAACTAGAGGTCACACACTCACCAGGGCACGGGCCAAAGGTCGGGAAAAATAGCTGAGGTCGTGGAGCTCTAGCGGAGCCAGTCTAGGGCCGAGGCCTCCCTCCTGTACGTGGCAAAGAGGTGATCCGTATGCCGCCATGCGCAGCCTCTGGACTGCTGGGGCCCTGGATGCCCGGATTTCGGCCTTGTCTTCGGAGAAGTGACGCACATGCAGCGTGCCACCAGAGGCTGTGGCCCAGCAGAGGGCAAAATCTTGAAAATGCGGGCTTCAGTTGACTTTCCCTGTGCTCTCCTTTGGCTGAGTGCCATCCTGTGTTTCCTAGCAGGAGAAGGCATTCGTGGAGAGAGGCGGATTCCCTGTGTGCAGACAAAGTGTGTGCTGAGATGATGAGTCGCTGGAGACCGGGGTGGACTCTTCAGACCCAGGATAGGCCTCTGGCAGGTATGTGTCAATGCTTTCTGCCCTTCGCACTCAGCCAGGTATTTGCATACAATGTTACCAGCGGAATTAGTAGTCTCCGGAGAGGCTGCCACATGTCAGCAAGCTTCACCTGGCCAGGGTCCGCCGGTGATGTAGCTACCCCATGAGTCACTACTCTCTAGACCTTCCAGATAAACTACGAGATCTTGTCTGCCCATGGGCAACCAGTAGAGCCAGAGGCCTTCCCCCTTTGCTCTTTGGTCTCTAGGCACTCTATCAGGCACTCCAAGCTGGGAAGTGACTCAGGGGGAGAAGGAAGAGATTTCAGAGAATGAACACATCCAGAGAGAGACAGAGAGAGGCAAGAGATGCTGAGTGGGGATGCCTTGCGTAGCGATATCCTCAGGAAAGTGGGAAAGAGGTACCTGGCCTGCTCTGCCAATGCCCTGAACCAGTCCGCACCAGGGGCTCCCCTGTGCCTGCGTAGGCTTTCCCAGGGTCTGCTCAAATCCTGTGGCCACTAGGTGTCATAGGTCATAATGGAGGGCCCTGTGTCATCTGCCTGGCGGGCCAGATCTCTGCCATTGGCTCAGTCTTGTCACCAGGCCCATCATAAGCTCCGCCTAGTCTTCCGGTGGTGGGACTGTCTCCATGGTGATGGCAAAGGAGTCTTAATCCCGCCCACCTGGCCTTGACTTCACCTAGCTGGCCTGCCGACCCTCACTCAGACCTCTGTGTTGATAAAAATTAATGTCGGCCAGTGCCCAGGTGTCAGCATCTGGGATAAAGGATTCCGGACCTTGCCTGGGGCAGAAGGCAGCCTAGGTCAGCTGGTACCTGGAAGTCTAGTGACTCGTGACACTGCTGCCAGTGACAGGCAAATGGTGACTCCCACACTCACATATCCCCTGGTGGCAGAATGATAGTGATGGGTCGAGAAACATGGCTCCGGAGCACTTGCGCAATGGGGCACCGGCCAAAGGCCAGGGCCAGTAGTGGACGTCGCGGAGCTGAATGGCGAGCCAGTGAAGGGCCCAAGGATTCCTCTTGTATGTGGGAAACATGTCATCCGGGTTCCCACGTCCATAAACCACTGGATTGCTGTGGCCCGGGACGCCAGGATTTCGGCCTTGCCTTCGCAGCCCGGCCACATCGGCAGCCTTCCACCAGAGGCGGGGATATGTAGACAGCAAAAATGTGGAAAATGGCAGTGTCTCCTCGATTTCTCTGGCATCGGCCTTTTTGAGCGGCGTGCTTTTTTCCTAGTAGGATGAGGCACCGACAGAGAAAGGCAGGATTATGTGTGCAGGAAAGGTATGTGCTGAGAAGGTGACAAGGTTGAGACCAGGTTGGGATCTTTAGTCCCAGGAAGGGCCCCTGGCAGGTGTGGGTCAATTTTCTGTGCCCATCCCACTTGGCGTGGGGAGGTTTACACCATACAAAGCAGCAGCGGAATTATTCTTCCCCCAGAGGTTGCGTGTGCCCACAAGCTCCACCTGGCCAGGGTCCGCCCCTACCGTATTGCCCATGTCGATCAAGAGAAGCTAAGAGCTTCCAGAGAGACTAACTGCTATTCTCTAGCCACGGGGAAGCGGTACAGCCAGAAGCCTCCCCTGTTTCATCTCCAGGTTCCCTCTCAGGCCCCTCATAGTTGTGATGTGTCTCAGGGGTAGAAAAAAGAGATTTCTTTAAAAGAACACATACAAAGAGGGGCCATAGATGCCGAGGAAGGGCGCCTTGCCTACTGATATCGTAGCGTAAGTGGAAAAGAGGTACCTGCCTGCTGTCCCAGTATGTCGAACGTGTCCACATCAGGGGTTGCCCACTGTGAAGTTATTCCCTGGGTGCCCTCGATTTTGTGGCCAAGGACAGAAGGGGACGTTGTGTGTCCACGGGTAAAATGGAGGGCTCTGCGGAACCGGCCGGTTAGGCTGGACCTCTCCTATTGGCTCAGAGTTTGTGACCCGTCCCCGTCAGAAGTTCCGGCCAGCCTTGCCGTGGCTGTCTCCATGGTGATTGGGAAGGAAGCCTTAGGCCCCGCACTCAGCCTTCACCTGGCCGACCTGGCCTCTTTACCCTCATCTAGACCGCTGTGTAGATGAAAGAAAGGATGTCGGCCAGTGACCACGTGTCCTCATTTCCCTTGAAGGATTAAGCTCCTTGCCTGGGCAGAAGACAGCCAAGGTCAGCCTGAGCCTAGACACCTAGTGACCTGTGACACTGCAGACAGTGATAGATGTTGATGTCCACGCTCAGGTATCCGCAGGTGGCGGATCGAGAATGGTCGGAGGTGAAGTGTAACTAGAGGTCACACACTGAGAAGGGCACGGGCCAAAGGTCGGGAAAAATAGCTGAGGTCGTGGAGCTCTAGCGGAGCCAGTCTAGGGCCGAGGCCTCCCTCCTGTACGTGGCAAAGAGGTGATCCGTATGCCGCCATGCGCAGCCTCTGGACTGCTGGGGCCCTGGATGCCCAGATTTCGGCCTTGTCTTCGGAGAAGTGACGCACATGCAGTGTGCCACCGGAGGCTGTGGCCCAGCAGAGGGCAAAATCTTGAAAATGCAGGCTTCAGTTGACTTTGCCTGTGCTGTCCTTTGGCTGAGTGACATCCTGTGTTTCCTAGCAGGAGAAGGAATTCGTGGAGAGAGGCGGATTCCCTGTGTGCAGACAAAGTGTGTGCTGAGATGATGAGTCGCTGGAGACCGGGGTGGACTCTTCAGACCCAGGATAGGCCTCTGGCAGGTATGTGTCAATGCTTTCTGACCTTCACACTCAGCCAGGTATTTGCATACAATGTTACCAGCGGAATTAGTAGTCTCCGGACAGGCTGCCACATGTCAGCAAGGTTCACCTGGCCAGGGTCCACCGGTGATGTAGCTACCCCATGAGTCACTACTCTCTAGACCTTCCAGATAAACTACGAGATCTTGTCTGCCCATGGGCAACCAGTAGAGCCAGAGGTCTTCCCCCTTTGCTCTTTGGTCTCTAGGCACTCTATCAGGCACTCCAAGCTGTGAAGTGACTCAGGGGGAGAAGGAAGAGATTTCAGAGAATGAACACATCCAGAGAGAGACAGAGAGAGGCAAGAGATGCTGAGTGGGGATGCCTTGCGTAGTGATATCCTCAGGGAAGTGGGAAAGAGGTACCTGGCCTGCTCTGCCAATGCCCTGAACCAGGCCGCACCAGGGGCTCCCCTGTGCCTGCGTAGGCTTTCCCAGGCTGTGCTCAAATCCTGTGGCCACTAGGTGTCATAGGTCATAATGGAGGGCCCTGTGTCATCTGCCTGGCGGGCCAGATCTCTGCCATTGGCTCAGTCTTGTCACCAGGCCCATCATAAGCTCCGCCTAGTCTTCCGGTGGTGGGACTGTCTCCATGGTGATGGCAAAGGAGCCTTAGTCCCGCCCACCTGGCCTTGACTTCACCTAGCTGGCCTGCCGACCCTCACTCAGACCTCTGTGTTGATAAAAATTAATGTCGGCCAGTGCCCAGGTGTCAGCATCTGGGATAAAGGATTCCGGACCTTGCCTGGGGCAGAAGGCAGCCTAGGTCAGCTGGTACCTGGAAGTCTAGTGACTCGTGACACTGCTGCCAGTGACAGGCAAATGGTGACTCCCACACTCACATATCCCCTGGTGGCAGAATGATAGTGATGGGTGGAGAAACATGGCTCCGGAGCACTCGCGCAATGGGGCACCGGCCAAAGGCCAGGGCCAGTAGTGGACGTCGCGGAGCTGAATGGCGAGCCAGTGAAGGGCCCAAGGATTCCTCTTGTATGTGGGAAACATGTCATCCGGGTCCCCACGTCCATAAACCACTGGATTGCTGGGGCCCGGGACGCCAGGATTTCGGCCTTGCCTTCGCAGCCCGGCCACATCGGCAGCCTTCCACCGGAGGCGGGGATATGTAGACAGCAAAAATGTGGAAAATGGCAGTGTCTCCTCGATTTCTCTGGCATCGGCCTTTTTGAGCGGCGTGCTTTTTTCCTAGTAGGATGAGGCACCGACAGAGAAAGGCAGGATTATGTGTGCAGGAAAGGTATGTGCTGAGAAGGTGACAAGGTTGAGACCAGGTTGGGATCTTTAGTCCCAGGAAGGGCCCCTGGCAGGTGTGGGTCAATTTTCTGTGCCCATCCCACTTGGCATGGGGAGGTTTACACCATACAAAGCAGCAGCGGAATTATTCTTCCCCCAGAGGTTGCGTGTGCCCACAAGCTCCACCTGGCCAGGGTCCGCCCCTACCGTATTGCCCATGTCGATCAAGAGAAGCTAAGAGCTTCCAGAGAGACTAACTGCTATTCTCTAGCCACGGGGAAGCGGTACAGCCAGAAGCCTCCCCTGTTTCATCTCCAGGTTCCCTCTCAGGCCCCTCATAGTTGTGATGTGTCTCAGGGGTAGAAAAAAGAGATTTCTTTAAAAGAACACATACAAAGAGGGGCCATAGATGCCGAGGAAGGGCGTCTTGCCTACTGATATCGTAGCGTAAGTGGAAAAGAGGTACCTGCCTGCTGTCCCAGTATGTCGAACGTGTCCACATCAGGGGTTGCCTACTGTGAAGTTATTCCCTGGGTGCCCTCGATTTTGTGGCCAAGGACAGAAGGGGCCGTTGTGTTTCCACGGGTAAAATGGAGGGCTCTGCTGAACCGGCCGGTTAGGCTGGACCTCTCCTATTGGCTCAGAGTTTGTGACCCGTCCCCGTCAGAAGTTCCGGCCAGCCTTGCCGTGGCTGTCTCCATGGTGATTGGGAAGGAAGCCTTAGGCCCCGCACTCAGCCTTCACCTGGCCCACCTGGCCTCTTTACCCTCATCTAGACCGCTGTGTAGATGAAAGAAAGGTTGTCGGCCAGTGACCACGTGTCCTTCATTTCCCTTGAAGGATTAAGCTCCTTGCCTGGGCAGAAGACAGCCAAGGTCAGCCTGAGCCTAGACACCTAGTGACCTGTGACACTGCAGACAGTGATAGATGTTGATGTCCACGCTCAGGTATCCGCAGGTGGCGGATCGAGAGTGGTCGGAGGTGAAGTGTAACTAGAGGTCACACACTCACCAGGGCACGGGCCAAAGGTCGGGAAAAATAGCTGAGGTCGTGGAGCTCTAGCGGAGCCAGTCTAGGGCCGAGGCCTCCCTCCTGTACGTGGCAAAGAGGTGATCCGTATGCCGCCATGCGCAGCCTCTGGACTGCTGGGGCCCTGGATGCCCGGATTTCGGCCTTGTCTTCGGAGAAGTGACGCACATGCAGCGTGCCACCAGAGGCTGTGGCCCAGCAGAGGGCAAAATCTTGAAAATGCGGGCTTCAGTTGACTTTGCCTGTGCTCTCCTTTGGCTGAGTGCCATCCTGTGTTTCCTAGCAGGAGAAGGCATTCGTGGAGAGAGGCGGATTCCCTGTGTGCAGACAAAGTGTGTGCTGAGATGATGAGTCGCTGGAGACCGGGGTGGACTCTTCAGACCCAGGATAGGCCTCTGGCAGGTATGTGTCAATGCTTTCTGCCCTTCGCACTCAGCCAGGTATTTGCATACAATGTTACCAGCGGAATTAGTAGTCTCCGGAGAGGCTGCCACATGTCAGCAAGCTTCACCTGGCCAGGGTCCGCCGGTGATGTAGCTACCCCATGAGTCACTACTCTCTAGACCTTCCAGATAAACTACGAGATCTTGTCTGCCCATGGGCAACCAGTAGAGCCAGAGGCCTTCCCCCTTTGCTCTTTGGTCTCTAGGCACTCTATCAGGCACTCCAAGCTGGGAAGTGACTCAGGGGGAGAAGGAAGAGATTTCAGAGAATGAACACATCCAGAGAGAGACAGAGAGAGGCAAGAGATGCTGAGTGGGGATGCCTTGCGTAGCGATATCCTCAGGAAAGTGGGAAAGAGGTACCTGGCCTGCTCTGCCAATGCCCTGAACCAGTCCGCACCAGGGGCTCCCCTGTGCCTGCGTAGGCTTTCCCAGGGTCTGCTCAAATCCTGTGGCCACTAGGTGTCATAGGTCATAATGGAGGGCCCTGTGTCATCTGCCTGGCGGGCCAGATCTCTGCCATTGGCTCAGTCTTGTCACCAGGCCCATCATAAGCTCCGCCTAGTCTTCCGGTGGTGGGACTGTCTCCATGGTGATGGCAAAGGAGTCTTAATCCCGCCCACCTGGCCTTGACTTCACCTAGCTGGCCTGCTGACCCTCACTCAGACCTCTGTGTTGATAAAAATTAATGTCGGCCAGTGCCCAGGTGTCAGCATCTGGGATAAAGGATTCCGGACCTTGCCTGGGGCAGAAGGCAGCCTAGGTCAGCTGGTACCTGGAAGTCTAGTGACTCGTGACACTGCTGCCAGTGACAGGCAAATGGTGACTCCCACACTCACATATCCCCTGGTGGCAGAATGATAGTGATGGGTGGAGAAACATGGCTCCGGAGCACTTGCGCAATGGGGCACCGGCCAAAGGCCAGGGCCAGTAGTGGACGTCGCGGAGCTGAATGGCGAGCCAGTGAAGGGCCCAAGGATTCCTCTTGTATGTGGGAAACATGTCATCCGGGTTCCCACGTCCATAAACCACTGGATTGCTGTGGCCCGGGACGCCAGGATTTCGGCCTTGCCTTCGCAGCCCGGCCACATCGGCAGCCTTCCACCGGAGGCGGGGATATGTAGACAGCAAAAATGTGGAAAATGGCAGTGTCTCCTCGATTTCTCTGGCATCGGCCTTTTTGAGCGGCGTGCTTTTTTCCTAGTAGGATGAGGCACCGACAGAGAAAGGCAGGATTATGTGTGCAGGAAAGGTATGTGCTGAGAAGGTGACAAGGTTGAGACCAGGTTGGGATCTTTAGTCCCAGGAAGGGCCCCTGGCAGGTGTGGGTCAATTTTCTGTGCCCATCCCACTTGGCGTGGGGAGGTTTACACCATACAAAGCAGCAGCGGAATTATTCTTCCCCCAGAGGTTGCGTGTGCCCACAAGCTCCACCTGGCCAGGGTCCGCCCCTACCGTATTGCCCATGTCGATCAAGAGAAGCTAAGAGCTTCCAGAGAGACTAACTGCTATTCTCTAGCCACGGGGAAGCGGTACAGCCAGAAGCCTCCCCTGTTTCATATCCAGGTTCCCTCTCAGGCCCCTCATAGTTGTGATGTGTCTCAGGGGTAGAAAAAAGAGATTTCTTTAAAAGAACACATACAAAGAGGGGCCATAGATGCCGAGGAAGGGCGCCTTGCCTACTGATATCGTAGCGTAAGTGGAAAAGAGGTACCTGCCTGCTGTCCCAGTATGTCGAACGTGTCCACATCAGGGGTTGCCCACTGTGAAGTTATTCCCTGGGTGCCCTCGATTTTGTGGCCAAGGACAGAAGGGGACGTTGTGTGTCCACGGGTAAAATGGAGGGCTCTGCGGAACCGGCCGGTTAGGCTGGACCTCTCCTATTGGCTCAGAGTTTGTGACCCGTCCCCGTCAGAAGTTCCGGCCAGCCTTGCCGTGGCTGTCTCCATGGTGATTGGGAAGGAAGCCTTAGGCCCCGCACTCAGCCTTCACCTGGCCGACCTGGCCTCTTTACCCTCATCTAGACCGCTGTGTAGATGAAAGAAAGGATGTCGGCCAGTGACCACGTGTCCTCATTTCCCTTGAAGGATTAAGCTCCTTGCCTGGGCAGAAGACAGCCAAGGTCAGCCTGAGCCTAGACACCTAGTGACCTGTGACACTGCAGACAGTGATAGATGTTGATGTCCACGCTCAGGTATCCGCAGGTGGCGGATCGAGAATGGTCGGAGGTGAAGTGTAACTAGAGGTCACACACTGAGAAGGGCACGGGCCAAAGGTCGGGAAAAATAGCTGAGGTCGTGGAGCTCTAGCGGAGCCAGTCTAGGGCCGAGGCCTCCCTCCTGTACGTGGCAAAGAGGTGATCCGTATGCCGCCATGCGCAGCCTCTGGACTGCTGGGGCCCTGGATGCCCAGATTTCGGCCTTGTCTTCGGAGAAGTGACGCACATGCAGTGTGCCACCGGAGGCTGTGGCCCAGCAGAGGGCAAAATCTTGAAAATGCAGGCTTCAGTTGACTTTGCCTGTGCTGTCCTTTGGCTGAGTGACATCCTGTGTTTCCTAGCAGGAGAAGGCATTCGTGGAGAGAGGCGGATTCCCTGTGTGCAGACAAAGTGTGTGCTGAGATGATGAGTCGCTGGAGACCGGGGTGGACTCTTCAGACCCAGGATAGGCCTCTGGCAGGTATGTGTCAATGCTTTCTGACCTTCACACTCAGCCAGGTATTTGCATACAATGTTCCCAGCGGAATTAGTAGTCTCCGGAGAGGCTGCCACATGTCAGCAAGGTTCACCTGGCCAGGGTCCACCGGTGATGTAGCTACCCCATGAGTCACTACTCTCTAGACCTTCCAGATAAACTACGAGATCTTGTCTGCCCATGGGCAACCAGTAGAGCCAGAGGCCTTCCCCCTTTGCTCTTTGGTCTCTAGGCACTCTATCAGGCACTCCAAGCTGGGAAGTGACTCAGGGGGAGAAGGAAGAGATTTCAGAGAATGAACACATCCAGAGAGAGACAGAGAGAGGCAAGAGATGCTGAGTGGGGATGCCTTGCGTAGCGATATCCTCAGGAAAGTGGGAAAGAGGTACCTGGCCTGCTCTGCCAATGCCCTGAACCAGTCCGCACCAGGGGCTCCCCTGTGCCTGCGTAGGCTTTCCCAGGGTCTGCTCAAATCCTGTGGCCACTAGGTGTCATAGGTCATAATGGAGGGCCCTGTGTCATCTGCCTGGCGGGCCAGATCTCTGCCATTGGCTCAGTCTTGTCACCAGGCCCATCATAAGCTCCGCCTAGTCTTCCGGTGGTGGGACTGTCTTCATGGTGATGGCAAAGGAGCCTTAGTCCCGCCCACCTGGCCTTGACTTCACCTAGCTGGCCTGCTGACCCTCACTCAGACCTCTGTGTTGATAAAAATTAATGTCGGCCAGTGCCCAGGTGTCAGCATCTGGGATAAAGGATTCCGGACCTTGCCTGGGGCAGAAGGCAGCCTAGGTCAGCTGGTACCTGGAAGTCTAGTGACTCGTGACACTGCTGCCAGTGACAGGCAAATGGTGACTCCCACACTCACATATCCCCTGGTGGCAGAATGATAGTGATGGGTGGAGAAACATGGCTCCGGAGCACTCGCGCAATGGGGCACCGGCCAAAGGCCAGGGCCAGTAGTGGACGTCGCGGAGCTGAATGGCGAGCCAGTGAAGGGCCCAAGGATTCCTCTTGTATGTGGGAAACATGTCATCCGGGTCCCCACGTCCATAAACCACTGGATTGCTGGGGCCCGGGACGCCAGGATTTCGGCCTTGCCTTCGCAGCCCGGCCACATCGGCAGCCTTCCACCGGAGGCGGGGATATGTAGACAGCAAAAATGTGGAAAATGGCAGTGTCTCCTCGATTTCTCTGGCATCGGCCTTTTTGAGCGGCGTGTATTTTTCCTTGTGGAATGAGGCACCGACAGAGAAAGGCAGGATTATGTGTGCAGGAAAGGTATGTGCTGAGAAGGTGACAAGGTTGAGACCAGGTTGGGATCTTTAGTCCCAGGAAGGGCCCCTGGCAGGTGTGGGTCAATTTTCTGTGCCCATCCCACTTGGCGTGGGGAGGTTTACACCATACAAAGCAGCAGCGGAATTATTCTTCCCCCAGAGGTTGCGTGTGCCCACAAGCTCCACCTGGCCAGGGTCCGCCCCTACCGTATTGCCCATGTCGATCAAGAGAAGCTAAGAGCTTCCAGAGAGACTAACTGCTATTCTCTAGCCACGGGGAAGCGGTACAGCCAGAAGCCTCCCCTGTTTCATCTCCAGGTTCCCTCTCAGGCCCCTCATAGTTGTGATGTGTCTCAGGGGTAGAAAAAAGAGATTTCTTTAAAAGAACACATACAAAGAGGGGCCATAGATGCCGAGGAAGGGCGCCTTGCCTACTGATATCGTAGCGTAAGTGGAAAAGAGGTACCTGCCTGCTGTCCCAGTATGTCGAACGTGTCCACATCAGGGGTTGCCTACTGTGAAGTTATTCCCTGGGTGCCCTCGATTTTGTGGCCAAGGACAGAAGGGGCCGTTGTGTGTCCATGGGTAAAATGGAGGGCTCTGCGGAACCGGCCGGTTAGGCTGGACCTCTCCTATTGGCTCAGAGTTTGTGACCCGTCCCCGTCAGAAGTTCCGGCCAGCCTTGCCGTGGCTGTCTCCATGGTGATTGGGAAGGAAGCCTTAGGCCCCGCACTCAGCCTTCACCTGGCCCACCTGGCCTCTTTACCCTCATCTAGACCGCTGTGTAGATGAAAGAAAGGTTGTCGGCCAGGGACCACGTGTCCTTCATTTCCCTTGAAGGATTAAGCTCCTTGCCTGGGCAGAAGACAGCCAAGGTCAGCCTGAGCCTAGACACCTAGTGACCTGTGACACTGCAGACAGTGATAGATGTTGATGTCCACGCTCAGGTATCCGCAGGTGGCGGATCGAGAGTGGTCGGAGGTGAAGTGTAACTAGAGGTCACACACTCACGAGGGCACGGGCCAAAGGTCGGGAAAAATAGCTGAGGTCGTGGAGCTCTAGCGGAGCCAGTCTAGGGCCGAGGCCTCCCTCCTGTACGTGGCAAAGAGGTGATCCGTAGGCCGCCATGCGCAGCCTCTGGACTGCTGGGGCCCTGGATGCCCGGATTTCGGCCTTGTCTTCGGAGAAGTGACGCACATGCAGTGTGCCACCGGAGGCTGTGGCCCAGCAGAGGGCAAAATCTTGAAAATGCGGGCTTCAGTTGACTTTGCCTGTGCTCTCCTTTGGCTGAGTGCCATCCTGTGTTTCCTAGCAGGAGAAGGCATTCGTGGAGAGAGGCGGATTCCCTGTGTGCAGACAAAGTGTGTGCTGAGATGATGAGTCGCTGGAGACCGGGGTGGACTCTTCAGACCCAGGATAGGCCTCTGGCAGGTATGTGTCAATGCTTTCTGCCCTTCGCACTCAGCCAGGTATTTGCATACAATGTTACCAGCGGAATTAGTAGTCTCCGGAGAGGCTGCCACATGTCAGCAAGCTTCACCTGGCCAGGGTCCGCCGGTGATGTAGCTACCCCATGAGTCACTACTCTCTAGACCTTCCAGATAAACTACGAGATCTTGTCTGCCCATGGGCAACCAGTAGAGCCAGAGGCCTTCCCCCTTTGCTCTTTGGTCTCTAGGCACTCTATCAGGCACTCCAAGCTGGGAAGTGACTCAGGGGGAGAAGGAAGAGATTTCAGAGAATGAACACATCCAGAGAGAGACAGAGAGAGGCAAGAGATGCTGAGTGGGGATGCCTTGCGTAGCGATATCCTCAGGAAAGTGGGAAAGAGGTACCTGGCCTGCTCTGCCAATGCCCTGAACCAGTCCGCACCAGGGGCTCCCCTGTGCCTGCGTAGGCTTTCCCAGGGTCTGCTCAAATCCTGTGGCCACTAGGTGTCATAGGTCATAATGGAGGGCCCTGTGTCATCTGCCTGGCGGGCCAGATCTCTGCCATTGGCTCAGTCTTGTCACCAGGCCCATCATAAGCTCCGCCTACTCTTCCGGTGGTGGGAGTGTCTCCATGGTGATGGCAAAGGAGCCTTAGTCCCGCCCACCTGGCCTTGACTTCACCTAGCTGGCCTGCTGACCCTCACTCAGACCTCTGTGTTGATAAAAATTAATGTCGGCCAGTGCCCAGGTGTCAGCATCTGGGATAAAGGATTCCGGACCTTGCCTGGGGCAGAAGGCAGCCTAGGTCAGCTGGTACCTGGAAGTCTAGTGACTCGTGACACTGCTGCCAGTGACAGGCAAATGGTGACTCCCACACTCACATATCCCCTGGTGGCAGAATGATAGTGATGGGTGGAGAAACATGGCTCCGGAGCACTCGCGCAATGGGGCACCGGCCAAAGGCCAGGGCCAGTAGTGGACGTCGCGGAGCTGAATGGCGAGCCAGTGAAGGGCCCAAGGATTCCTCTTGTATGTGGGAAACATGTCATCCGGGTCCCCACGTCCATAAACCACTGGATTGCTGGGGCCCAGGACGCCAGGATTTCGGCCTTGCCTTCGCAGCCCGGCCACATCGGCAGCCTTCCACCGGAGGCGGGGATATGTAGACAGCAAAAATGTGGAAAATGGCAGTGTCTCCTCGATTTCTCTGGCATCGGCCTTTTTGAGCGGCGTGCTTTTTTCCTAGTAGGATGAGGCACCGACAGAAAAAGGCAGGATTATGTTTGCAGGAAAGGTATGTGCTGAGAAGGTGACAAGGTTGAGACCAGGTTGGGATCTTTAGTCCCAGGAAGGGCCCCTGGCAGGTGTGGGTCAATGTTCTGTGCCCATCCCACTTGGCGTGGGGAGGTTTACACCATACAAAGCAGCAGCGGAATTATTCTTCCCCCAGAGGTTGCGTGTGCCCACAAGCTCCACCTGGCCAGGGTCCGCCCCTACCGTATTGCCCATGTCGATCAACAGAAGCTAAGAGCTTCCAGAGAGACTAACTGCTATTCTCTAGCCACGGGGAAGCGGTACAGCCAGAAGCCTCCCCTGTTTCATCTCCAGGTTCCCTCTCAGGCCCCTCATAGTTGTAATGTGTCTCAGGGGTAGAAAAAAGAGATTTCTTTAAAAGAACACATACAAAGAGGGGCCATAGATGCTGAGGAACGGCGCCTTGCCTACTGATATCGTAGCGTAAGTGGAAAAGAGGTACCTGCCTGCTGTCCCAGTATGTTGAACGTGTCCACATCAGGGGTTGCCTACTGTGAAGTTATTCCCTGGGTGCCCTCGATTTTGTGGCCAAGGACAGAAGGGGCCGTTGTGTGTCCACGGGTAAAATGGAGGGCTCTGCGGAACCGGCCGGTTAGGCTGGACCTCTCCTATTGGCTCAGAGTTTGTGACTCGTCCCCGTCAGATGTTCTGGCCAGCCTTGCCGTGGCTGTCTCCATGGTGATTGGGAAGGAAGCCTTAGGCCCCGCACTCAGCCTTCACCTGGCCCACCTGGCCTCTTTACCCTCATCTAGACCGCTGTGTAGATGAAAGAAAGGATGTCGGCCAGTGACCACGTGTCCTCATTTCTTTTGAAGGATTAAGCTCCTTGCCTGGGCAGAAGACAGCCAAGGTCAGCCTGAGCCTAGACACCTAGTGACCTGTGACACTGCAGACAGTGATAGATGTTGATGTCCACGCTCAGGTAGCCGCAGGTGGCGGATCGAGAGTGGTCAGAGGTGAAGTGTAACTAGAGGTCACACACTGACAAGGGCACGGGCCAAAGGTCGGGAAAAATAGCTGAGGTCGTGGAGCTCTAGCGGAGCCAGTCTAGGGCCGAGGCCTCCCTCCTGTACGTGGCAAAGAGGTGATCCGTATGCCGCCATGCGCAGCCTCTGGACTGCTGGGGCCCTGGATGCCCGGATTTCGGCCTTGTCTTCGGAGAAGTGACGCACATGCAGCGTGCCACCGGAGGCTGTGGCCCAGCAGAGGGCAAAATCTTGAAAATGCGGGCTTCAGTTGACTTTGCCTGTGCTGTCCTTTGGCTGAGTGACATCCTGTGTTTCCTAGCAGGAGAAGGAATTCGTGGAGAGAGGCGGATTCCCTGTGTGCAGACAAAGTGTGTGCTGAGATGATGAGTCGCTGGAGACCGGGGTGGACTCTTCAGACCCAGGATAGGCCTCTGTCAGGTATGTGTCAATGCTTTCTGACCTTCACACTCAGCCAGGTATTTGCATACAATGTTACCAGCGGAATTAGTAGTCTCTGGAGAGGCTGACACATTTCAGCAAGCTTCACCTGGCCAGGGTCCGCCGGTGATGTAGCTACCCCATGAGTCACTACTCTCTAGACCTTCCAGATAAACTACGAGATCTTGTCTGCCCATGGGCAACCAGTAGAGCCAGAGGCCTTCCCCCTTTGCTCTTTGGTCTCTAGGCACTCTATCAGGCACTCCAAGCTGGGAAGTGACTCAGGGGGAGAAGGAAGAGATTTCAGAGAATGAACACATCCAGAGAGAGACAGAGAGAGGCAAGAGATGCTGAGTGGGGATGCCTTGCGTAGCGATATCCTCAGGAAAGTGGGAAAGAGGTACCTGGCCTGCTCTGCCAATGCCCTGAACCAGTCCGCACCAGGGGCTCCCCTGTGCCTGCGTAGGCTTTCCCAGGGTCTGCTCAAATCCTGTGGCCACTAGGTGTCATAGGTCATAATGGAGGGCCCTGTGTCATCTGCCTGGCGGGCCAGATCTCTGCCATTGGCTCAGTCTTGTCACCAGGCCCATCATAAGCTCCGCCTACTCTTCCGGTGGTGGGAGTGTCTCCATGGTGATGGCAAAGGAGCCTTAGTCCTGCCCACCTGGCCTTGACTTCACCTAGCTGGCCTGCTGACCCTCACTCAGACCTCTGTGTTGATAAAAATTAATGTCGGCCAGTGCCCAGGTGTCAGCATCTGGGATAAAGGATTCCGGACCTTGCCTGGGGCAGAAGGCAGCCTAGGTCAGCTGGTACCTGGAAGTCTAGTGACTCGTGACACTGCTGCCAGTGACAGGCAAATGGTGACTCCCACACTCACATATCCCCTGGTGGCAGAATGATAGTGATGGGTGGAGAAACATGGCTCCGGAGCACTCGCGCAATGGGGCACCGGCCAAAGGCCAGGGCCAGTAGTGGACGTCGCGGAGCTGAATGGCGAGCCAGTGAAGGGCCCAAGGATTCCTCTTGTATGTGGGAAACATGTCATCCGGGTCCCCACGTCCATAAACCACTGGATTGCTGGGGCCCGGGACGCCAGGATTTCGGCCTTGCCTTCGCAGCCCGGCCACATCGGCAGCCTTCCACCGGAGGCGGGGATATGTAGACAGCAAAAATGTGGAAAATGGCAGTGTCTCCTCGATTTCTCTGGCATCGGCCTTTTTGAGCGGCGTGCTTTTTTCCTAGTAGGATGAGGCACCGACAGAGAAAGGCAGGATTATGTGTGCAGGAAAGGTATGTGCTGAGAAGGTGACAAGGTTGAGACCAGGTTGGGATCTTTAGTCCCAGGAAGGGCCCCTGGCAGGTGTGGGTCAATTTTCTGTGCCCATCCCACTTGGCGTGGGGAGGTTTACACCATACAAAGCAGCAGCGGAATTATTCTTCCCCCAGAGGTTGCGTGTGCCCACAAGCTCCACCTGGCCAGGGTCCGCCCCTACCGTATTGCCCATGTCGATCAAGAGAAGCTAAGAGCTTCCAGAGAGACTAACTGCTATTCTCTAGCCACGGGGAAGCGGTACAGCCAGAAGCCTCCCCTGTTTCATATCCAGGTTCCCTCTCAGGCCCCTCATAGTTGTGATGTGTCTCAGGGGTAGAAAAAAGAGATTTCTTTAAAAGAACACATACAAAGAGGGGCCATAGATGCCGAGGAAGGGCGCCTTGCCTACTGATATCGTAGCGTAAGTGGAAAAGAGGTACCTGCCTGCTGTCCCAGTATGTCGAACGTGTCCACATCAGGGGTTGCCTACTGTGAAGTTATTCCCTGGGTGCCCTCGATTTTGTGGCCAAGGACAGAAGGGGCCGTTGTGTGTCCACGGGTAAAATGGAGGGCTCTGCGGAACCGGCCGGTTAGGCTGGACCTCTCCTATTGGCTCAGAGTTTGTGACCCGTCCCCGTCAGAAGTTCCGGCCAGCCTTGCCGTGGCTGTCTCCATGGTGATTGGGAAGGAAGCCTTAGGCCCCGCACTCAGCCTTCACCTGGCCCACCTGGCCTCTTTACCCTCATCTAGACCGCTGTGTAGATGAAAGAAAGGTTGTCGGCCAGGGACCACGTGTCCTTCATTTCCCTTGAAGGATTAAGCTCCTTGCCTGGGCAGAAGACAGCCAAGGTCAGCCTGAGCCTAGACACCTAGTGACCTGTGACACTGCAGACAGTGATAGATGTTGATGTCCACGCTCAGGTATCCGCAGGTGGCGGATCGAGAGTGGTCGGAGGTGAAGTGTAACTAGAGGTCACACACTCACCAGGGCACGGGCCAAAGGTCGGGAAAAATAGCTGAGGTCGTGGAGCTCTAGCGGAGCCAGTCTAGGGCCGAGGCCTCCCTCCTGTACGTGGCAAAGAGGTGATCCGTATGCCGCCATGCGCAGCCTCTGGACTGCTGGGGCCCTGGATGCCCGGATTTCGGCCTTGTCTTTGGAGAAGTGACGCACATGCAGTGTGCCACCGGAGGCTGTGGCCCAGCAGAGGGCAAAATCTTGAAAATGCGGGCTTCAGTTGACTTTGCCTGTGCTCTCCTTTGGCTGAGTGCCATCCTGTGTTTCCTAGCAGGAGAAGGCATTCGTGGAGAGAGGCGGATTCCCTGTGTGCAGACAAAGTGTGTGCTGAGATGATGAGTCGCTGGAGACCGGGGTGGACTCTTCAGACCCAGGATAGGCCTCTGGCAGGTATGTGTCAATGCTTTCTGCCCTTCGCACTCAGCCAGGTATTTGCATACAATGTTCCCAGCGGAATTAGTAGTCTCCGGAGAGGCTGCCACATGTCAGCAAGCTTCACCTGGCCAGGGTCCGCCGGTGATGTAGCTACCCCATGAGTCACTACTCTCTAGACCTTCCAGATAAACTACGAGATCTTGTCTGCCCATGGGCAACCAGTAGAGCCAGAGGCCTTCCCCCTTTGCTCTTTGGTCTCTAGGCACTCTATCAGGCACTCCAAGCTGGGAAGTGACTCAGGGGGAGAAGGAAGAGATTTCAGAGAATGAACACATCCAGAGAGAGACAGAGAGAGGCAAGAGATGCTGAGTGGGGATGCCTTGCGTAGCGATATCCTCAGGAAAGTGGGAAAGAGGTACCTGGCCTGCTCTGCCAATGCCCTGAACCAGTCCGCACCAGGGGCTCCCCTGTGCCTGCGTAGGCTTTCCCAGGCTGTGCTCAAATCCTGTGGCCACTAGGTGTCATAGGTCATAATGGAGGGCCCTGTGTCATCTGCCTGGCGGGCCAGATCTCTGCCATTGGCTCAGTCTTGTCACCAGGCCCATCATAAGCTCCGCCTAGTCTTCCGGTGGTGGGACTGTCTCCATGGTGATGGCAAAGGAGCCTTAGTCCCGCCCACCTGGCCTTGACTTCACCTAGCTGGCCTGCCGACCCTCACTCAGACCTCTGTGTTGATAAAAATTAATGTCGGCCAGTGCCCAGGTGTCAGCATCTGGGATAAAGGATTCCGGACCTTGCCTGGGGCAGAAGGCAGCCTAGGTCAGCTGGTACCTGGAAGTCTAGTGACTCGTGACACTGCTGCCAGTGACAGGCAAATGGTGACTCCCACACTCACATATCCCCTGGTGGCAGAATGATAGTGATGGGTGGAGAAACATGGCTCCGGAGCACTCGCGCAATGGGGCACCGGCCAAAGGCCAGGGCCAGTAGTGGACGTCGCGGAGCTGAATGGCGAGCCAGTGAAGGGCCCAAGGATTCCTCTTGTATGTGGGAAACATGTCATCCGGGTCCCCACGTCCATAAACCACTGGATTGCTGGGGCCCGGGACGCCAGGATTTCGGCCTTGCCTTCGCAGCCCGGCCACATCGGCAGCCTTCCACCGGAGGCGGGGATATGTAGACAGCAAAAATGTGGAAAATGGCAGTGTCTCCTCGATTTCTCTGGCATCGGCCTTTTTGAGCGGCGTGTTTTTTTCCTAGTAGGATGAGGCACCGACAGAGAAAGGCAGGATTATGTGTGCAGGAAAGGTATGTGCTGAGAAGGTGACAAGGTTGAGACCAGGTTGGGATCTTTAGTCCCAGGAAGGGCCCCTGGCAGGTGTGGGTCAATTTTCTGTGCCCATCCCACTTGGCGTGGGGAGGTTTACACCATACAAAGCAGCAGCGGAATTATTCTTCCCCCAGAGGTTGCGTGTGCCCACAAGCTCCACCTGGCCAGGGTCCGCCCCTACCGTATTGCCCATGTCGATCAAGAGAAGCTAAGAGCTTCCAGAGAGACTAACTGCTATTCTCTAGCCACGGGGAAGCGGTACAGCCAGAAGCCTCCCCTGTTTCATCTCCAGGTTCCCTCTCAGGCCC
The DNA here is from genome assembly GCF_030014295.1 of Loxodonta africana. NCBI lineage: Eukaryota > Metazoa > Chordata > Mammalia > Proboscidea > Elephantidae > Loxodonta > Loxodonta africana. Next base: position 671,492 of record NW_026974832.1, read on the forward strand.
CTCATAGTTGTGATGTGTCTCAGGGGTAGAAAAAAGAGATTTCTTTAAAAGAACACATACAAAGAGGGGCCATAGATGCCGAGGAAGGGCGCCTTGCCTACTGATATCATAGCGTAAGTGGAAAAGAGGTACCTGCCTGCTGTCCCAGTATGTCGAACGTGTCCACATCAGGGGTTGCCTACTGTGAAGTTATTCCCTGGGTGCCCTCGATTTTGTGGCCAAGGACAGAAGGGGCCGTTGTGTGTCCACGGGTAAAATGGAGGGCTCTGCGGAACCGGCCGGTTAGGCTGGACCTCTCCTATTGGCTCAGAGTTTGTGACCCGTCCCCGTCAGAAGTTCCGGCCAGCCTTGCCGTGGCTGTCTCCATGGTGATTGGGAAGGAAGCCTTAGGCCCCGCACTCAGCCTTCACCTGGCCCACCTGGCCTCTTTACCCTCATCTAGACCGCTGTGTAGATGAAAGAAAGGTTGTCGGCCAGGGACCACGTGTCCTTCATTTCCCTTGAAGGATTAAGCTCCTTGCCTGGGCAGAAGACAGCCAAGGTCAGCCTGAGCCTAGACACCTAGTGACCTGTGACACTGCAGACAGTGATAGATGTTGATGTCCACGCTCAGGTATCCGCAGGTGGCGGATGGAGAGTGGTCGGAGGTGAAGTGTAACTAGAGGTCACACACTCACGAGGGCACGGGCCAAAGGTCGGGAAAAATAGCTGAGGTCGTGGAGCTCTAGCGGAGCCAGTCTAGGGCCGAGGCCTCCCTCCTGTACGTGGCAAAGAGGTGATCCGTATGCCGCCATGCGCAGCCTCTGGACTGCTGGGGCCCTGGATGCCCGGATTTCGGCCTTGTCTTCGGAGAAGTGACGCACATGCAGTGTGCCACCGGAGGCTGTGGCCCAGCAGAGGGCAAAATCTTGAAAATGCGGGCTTCAGTTGACTTTGCCTGTGCTCTCCTTTGGCTGAGTGCCATCCTGTGTTTCCTAGCAGGAGAAGGCATTCGTGGAGAGAGGCGGATTCCCTGTGTGCAGACAAAGTGTGTGCTGAGAGGATGAGTCGCTGGAGACCGGGGTGGACTCTTCAGACCCAGGATAGGCCTCTGGCAGGTATGTGTCAATGCTTTCTGCCCTTCGCACTCAGCCAGGTATTTGCATACAATGTTCCCAGCGGAATTAGTAGTCTCCGGAGAGGCTGCCACATGTCAGCAAGCTTCACCTGGCCAGGGTCCGCCGGTGATGTAGCTACCCCATGAGTCACTACTCTCTAGACCTTCCAGATAAACTACGAGATCTTGTCTGCCCATGGGCAACCAGTAGAGCCAGAGGCCTTCCCCCTTTGCTCTTTGGTCTCTAGGCACTCTATCAGGCACTCCAAGCTGGGAAGTGACTCAGGGGGAGAAGGAAGAGATTTCAGAGAATGAACACATCCAGAGAGAGACAGAGAGAGGCAAGAGATGCTGAGTGGGGATGCCTTGCGTAGCGATATCCTCAGGAAAGTGGGAAAGAGGTACCTGGCCTGCTCTGCCAATGCCCTGAACCAGTCCGCACCAGGGGCTCCCCTGTGCCTGCGTAGGCTTTCCCAGGGTGTGCTCAAATCCTGTGGCCACTAGGTGTCATAGGTCATAATGGAGGGCCCTGTGTCATCTGCCTGGCGGGCCAGATCTCTGCCATTGGCTCAGTCTTGTCACCAGGCCCATCATAAGCTCCGCCTAGTCTTCCGGTGGTGGGACTGTCTCCATGGTGATGGCAAAGGAGCCTTAGTCCCGCCCACCTGGCCTTGACTTCACCTAGCTGGCCTGCCGACCCTCACTCAGACCTCTGTGTTGATAAAAATTAATGTCGGCCAGTGCCCAGGTGTCAGCATCTGGGATAAAGGATTCCGGACCTTGCCTGGGGCAGAAGGCAGCCTAGGTCAGCTGGTACCTGGAAGTCTAGTGACTCGTGACACTGCTGCCAGTGACAGGCAAATGGTGACTCCCACACTCACATATCCCCTGGTGGCAGAATGATAGTGATGGGTGGAGAAACATGGCTCCGGAGCACTCGCGCAATGGGGCACCGGCCAAAGGCCAGGGCCAGTAGTGGACGTCGCGGAGCTGAATGGCGAGCCAGTGAAGGGCCCAAGGATTCCTCTTGTATGTGGGAAACATGTCATCCGGGTCCCCACGTCCATAAACCACTGGATTGCTGGGGCCCGGGACGCCAGGATTTCGGCCTTGCCTTCGCAGCCCGGCCACATCGGCAGCCTTCCACCGGAGGCGGGGATATGTAGACAGCAAAAATGTGGAAAATGGCAGTGTCTCCTCGATTTCTCTGGCATCGGCCTTTTTGAGCGGCGTGCTTTTTTCCTAGTAGGATGAGGCACCGACAGAGAAAGGCAGGATTATGTGTGCAGGAAAGGTATGTGCTGAGAAGGTGACAAGGTTGAGACCAGGTTGGGATCTTTAGTCCCAGGAAGGGCCCCTGGCAGGTGTGGGTCAATTTTCTGTGCCCATCCCACTTGGCGTGGGGAGGTTTACACCATACAAAGCAGCAGCGGAATTATTCTTCCCCCAGAGGTTGCGTGTGCCCACAAGCTCCACCTGGCCAGGGTCCGCCCCTACCGTATTGCCCATGTCGATCAACAGAAGCTAAGAGCTTCCAGAGAGACTAACTGCTATTCTCTAGCCACGGGGAAGCGGTACAGCCAGAAGCCTCCCCTGTTTCCTCTCCAGGTTCCCTCTCAGGCCCCTCATAGTTGTGATGTGTCTCAGGGGTAGAAAAAAGAGATTTCTTTAAAAGAACACATACAAAGAGGGGCCATAGATGCCGAGGAAGGGCGCCTTGCCTACTGATATCGTAGCGTAAGTGGAAAAGAGGTACCTGCCTGCTGTCCCAGTATGTCGAACGTGTCCACATCAGGGGTTGCCTACTGTGAAGTTATTCCCTGGGTGCCCTCGATTTTGTGGCCAAGGACAGAAGGGGCCGTTGTGTGTCCACGGGTAAAATGGAGGGCTCTGCGGAACCGGCCGGTTAGGCTGGACCTCTCCTATTGGCTCAGAGTTTGTGACCCGTCCCCGTCAGAAGTTCCGGCCAGCCTTGCCGTGGCTGTCTCCATGGTGATTGGGAAGGAAGCCTTAGGCCCCGCACTCAGCCTTCACCTGGCCCACCTGGCCTCTTTACCCTCATCTAGACCGCTGTGTAGATGAAAGAAAGGTTGTCGGCCAGGGACCACGTGTCCTTCATTTCCCTTGAAGGATTAAGCTCCTTGCCTGGGCAGAAGACAGCCAAGGTCAGCCTGAGCCTAGACACCTAGTGACCTGTGACACTGCAGACAGTGATAGATGTTGATGTCCACGCTCAGGTATCCGCAGGTGGCGGATGGAGAGTGGTCGGAGGTGAAGTGTAACTAGAGGTCACACACTCACGAGGGCACGGGCCAAAGGTCGGGAAAAATAGCTGAGGTCGTGGAGCTCTAGCGGAGCCAGTCTAGGGCCGAGGCCTCCCTCCTGTACGTGGCAAAGAGGTGATCCGTATGCCGCCATGCGCAGCCTCTGGACTGCTGGGGCCCTGGATGCCCGGATTTCGGCCTTGTCTTCGGAGAAGTGACGCACATGCAGTGTGCCACCGGAGGCTGTGGCCCAGCAGAGGGCAAAATCTTGAAAATGCGGGCTTCAGTTGACTTTGCCTGTGCTCTCCTTTGGCTGAGTGCCATCCTGTGTTTCCTAGCAGGAGAAGGCATTCGTGGAGAGAGGCGGATTCCCTGTGTGCAGACAAAGTGTGTGCTGAGAGGATGAGTCGCTGGAGACCGGGGTGGACTCTTCAGACCCAGGATAGGCCTCTGGCAGGTATGTGTCAATGCTTTCTGCCCTTCGCACTCAGCCAGGTATTTGCATACAATGTTACCAGCGGAATTAGTAGTCTCCGGAGAGGCTGCCACATGTCAGCAAGCTTCACCTGGCCAGGGTCCGCCGGTGATGTAGCTACCCCATGAGTCACTACTCTCTAGACCTTCCAGATAAACTACGAGATCTTGTCTGCCCATGGGCAACCAGTAGAGCCAGAGGCCTTCCCCCTTTGCTCTTTGGTCTCTAGGCACTCTATCAGGCACTCCAAGCTGGGAAGTGACTCAGGGGGAGAAGGAAGAGATTTCAGAGAATGAACACATCCAGAGAGAGACAGAGAGAGGCAAGAGATGCTGAGTGGGGATGCCTTGCGTAGCGATATCCTCAGGAAAGTGGGAAAGAGGTACCTGGCCTGCTCTGCCAATGCCCTGAACCAGTCCGCACCAGGGGCTCCCCTGTGCCTGCGTAGGCTTTCCCAGGCTGTGCTCAAATCCTGTGGCCACTAGGTGTCATAGGTCATAATGGAGGGCCCTGTGTCATCTGCCTGGCGGGCCAGATCTCTGCCATTGGCTCAGTCTTGTCACCAGGCCCATCATAAGCTCCGCCTAGTCTTCCGGTGGTGGGACTGTCTCCATGGTGATGGCAAAGGAGCCTTAGTCCCGCCCACCTGGCCTTGACTTCACCTAGCTGGCCTGCTGACCCTCACTCAGACCTCTGTGTTGATAAAAATTAATGTCGGCCAGTGCCCAGGTGTCAGCATCTGGGATAAAGGATTCCGGACCTTGCCTGGGGCAGAAGGCAGCCTAGGTCAGCTGGTACCTGGAAGTCTAGTGACTCGTGACACTGCTGCCAGTGACAGGCAAATGGTGACTCCCACACTCACATATCCCCTGGTGGCAGAATGATAGTGATGGGTGGAGAAACATGGCTCCGGAGCACTCGCGCAATGGGGCACCGGCCAAAGGCCAGGGCCAGTAGTGGACGTCGCGGAGCTGAATGGCGAGCCAGTGAAGGGCCCAAGGATTCCTCTTGTATGTGGGAAACATGTCATCCGGGTCCCCACGTCCATAAACCACTGGATTGCTGGGGCCCGGGACGCCAGGATTTCGGCCTTGCCTTCGCAGCCCGGCCACATCGGCAGCCTTCCACCGGAGGCGGGGATATGTAGACAGCAAAAATGTGGAAAATGGCAGTGTCTCCTCGATTTCTCTGGCATCGGCCTTTTTGAGCGGCGTGCTTTTTTCCTAGTAGGATGAGGCACCGACAGAGAAAGGCAGGATTATGTGTGCAGGAAAGGTATGTGCTGAGAAGGTGACAAGGTTGAGACCAGGTTGGGATCTTTAGTCCCAGGAAGGGCCCCTGGCAGGTGTGGGTCAATTTTCTGTGCCCATCCCACTTGGCGTGGGGAGGTTTACACCATACAAAGCAGCAGCGGAATTATTCTTCCCCCAGAGGTTGCGTGTGCCCACAAGCTCCACCTGGCCAGGGTCCGCCCCTACCGTATTGCCCATGTCGATCAACAGAAGCTAAGAGCTTCCAGAGAGACTAACTGCTATTCTCTAGCCACGGGGAAGCGGTACAGCCAGAAGCCTCCCCTGTTTCCTCTCCAGGTTCCCTCTCAGGCCCCTCATAGTTGTGATGTGTCTCAGGGGTAGAAAAAAGAGATTTCTTTAAAAGAACACATACAAAGAGGGGCCATAGATGCCGAGGAAGGGCGCCTTGCCTACTGATATCGTAGCGTAAGTGGAAAAGAGGTACCTGCCTGCTGTCCCAGTATGTCGAACGTGTCCACATCAGGGGTTGCCTACTGTGAAGTTATTCCCTGGGTGCCCTCGATTTTGTGGCCAAGGACAGAAGGGGCCGTTGTGTGTCCACGGGTAAAATGGAGGGCTCTGCGGAACCGGCCGGTTAGGCTGGACCTCTCCTATTGGCTCAGAGTTTGTGACCCGTCCCCGTCAGAAGTTCCGGCCAGCCTTGCCGTGGCTGTCTCCATGGTGATTGGGAAGGAAGCCTTAGGCCCCGCACTCAGCCTTCACCTGGCCCACCTGGCCTCTTTACCCTCATCTAGACCGCTGTGTAGATGAAAGAAAGGTTGTCGGCCAGGGACCACGTGTCCTTCATTTCCCTTGAAGGATTAAGCTCCTTGCCTGGGCAGAAGACAGCCAAGGTCAGCCTGAGCCTAGACACCTAGTGACCTGTGACACTGCAGACAGTGATAGATGTTGATGTCCACGCTCAGGTATCCGCAGGTGGCGGATCGAGAGTGGTCGGAGGTGAAGTGTAACTAGAGGTCACACACTCACGAGGGCACGGGCCAAAGGTCGGGAAAAATAGCTGAGGTCGTGGAGCTCTAGCGGAGCCAGTCTAGGGCCGAGGCCTCCCTCCTGTACGTGGCAAAGAGGTGATCCGTATGCCGCCATGCGCAGCCTCTGGACTGCTGGGGCCCTGGATGCCCGGATTTCGGCCTTGTCTTCGGAGAAGTGACGCACATGCAGTGTGCCACCGGAGGCTGTGGCCCAGCAGAGGGCAAAATCTTGAAAATGCGGGCTTCAGTTGACTTTGCCTGTGCTCTCCTTTGGCTGAGTGCCATCCTGTGTTTCCTAGCAGGAGAAGGCATTCGTGGAGAGAGGCGGATTCCCTGTGTGCAGACAAAGTGTGTGCTGAGAGGATGAGTCGCTGGAGACCGGGGTGGACTCTTCAGACCCAGGATAGGCCTCTGGCAGGTATGTGTCAATGCTTTCTGCCCTTCGCACTCAGCCAGGTATTTGCATACAATGTTCCCAGCGGAATTAGTAGTCTCCGGAGAGGCTGCCACATGTCAGCAAGCTTCACCTGGCCAGGGTCCGCCGGTGATGTAGCTACCCCATGAGTCACTACTCTCTAGACCTTCCAGATAAACTACGAGATCTTGTCTGCCCATGGGCAACCAGTAGAGCCAGAGGCCTTCCCCCTTTGCTCTTTGGTCTCTAGGCACTCTATCAGGCACTCCAAGCTGGGAAGTGACTCAGGGGGAGAAGGAAGAGATTTCAGAGAATGAACACATCCAGAGAGAGACAGAGAGAGGCAAGAGATGCTGAGTGGGGATGCCTTGCGTAGCGATATCCTCAGGAAAGTGGGAAAGAGGTACCTGGCCTGCTCTGCCAATGCCCTGAACCAGTCCGCACCAGGGGCTCCCCTGTGCCTGCGTAGGCTTTCCCAGGCTGTGCTCAAATCCTGTGGCCACTAGGTGTCATAGGTCATAATGGAGGGCCCTGTGTCATCTGCCTGGCGGGCCAGATCTCTGCCATTGGCTCAGTCTTGTCACCAGGCCCATCATAAGCTCCGCCTAGTCTTCCGGTGGTGGGACTGTCTCCATGGTGATGGCAAAGGAGCCTTAGTCCCGCCCACCTGGCCTTGACTTCACCTAGCTGGCCTGCTGACCCTCACTCAGACCTCTGTGTTGATAAAAATTAATGTCGGCCAGTGCCCAGGTGTCAGCATCTGGGATAAAGGATTCCGGACCTTGCCTGGGGCAGAAGGCAGCCTAGGTCAGCTGGTACCTGGAAGTCTAGTGACTCGTGACACTGCTGCCAGTGACAGGCAAATGGTGACTCCCACACTCACATATCCCCTGGTGGCAGAATGATAGTGATGGGTGGAGAAACATGGCTCCGGAGCACTCGCGCAATGGGGCACCGGCCAAAGGCCAGGGCCAGTAGTGGACGTCGCGGAGCTGAATGGCGAGCCAGTGAAGGGCCCAAGGATTCCTCTTGTATGTGGGAAACATGTCATCCGGGTCCCCACGTCCATAAACCACTGGATTGCTGGGGCCCGGGACGCCAGGATTTCGGCCTTGCCTTCGCAGCCCGGCCACATCGGCAGCCTTCCACCGGAGGCGGGGATATGTAGACAGCAAAAATGTGGAAAATGGCAGTGTCTCCTCGATTTCTCTGGCATCGGCCTTTTTGAGCGGCGTGCTTTTTTCCTAGTAGGATGAGGCACCGACAGAGAAAGGCAGGATTATGTGTGCAGGAAAGGTATGTGCTGAGAAGGTGACAAGGTTGAGACCAGGTTGGGATCTTTAGTCCCAGGAAGGGCCCCTGGCAGGTGTGGGTCAATTTTCTGTGCCCATCCCACTTGGCGTGGGGAGGTTTACACCATACAAAGCAGCAGCGGAATTATTCTTCCCCCAGAGGTTGCGTGTGCCCACAAGCTCCACCTGGCCAGGGTCCGCCCCTACCGTATTGCCCATGTCGATCAACAGAAGCTAAGAGCTTCCAGAGAGACTAACTGCTATTCTCTAGCCACGGGGAAGCGGTACAGCCAGAAGCCTCCCCTGTTTCCTCTCCAGGTTCCCTCTCAGGCCCCTCATAGTTGTGATGTGTCTCAGGGGTAGAAAAAAGAGATTTCTTTAAAAGAACACATACAAAGAGGGGCCATAGATGCCGAGGAAGGGCGCCTTGCCTACTGATATCGTAGCGTAAGTGGAAAAGAGGTACCTGCCTGCTGTCCCAGTATGTCGAACGTGTCCACATCAGGGGTTGCCTACTGTGAAGTTATTCCCTGGGTGCCCTCGATTTTGTGGCCAAGGACAGAAGGGGCCGTTGTGTGTCCACGGGTAAAATGGAGGGCTCTGCGGAACCGGCCGGTTAGGCTGGACCTCTCCTATTGGCTCAGAGTTTGTGACCCGTCCCCGTCAGAAGTTCCGGCCAGCCTTGCCGTGGCTGTCTCCATGGTGATTGGGAAGGAAGCCTTAGGCCCCGCACTCAGCCTTCACCTGGCCCACCTGGCCTCTTTACCCTCATCTAGACCGCTGTGTAGATGAAAGAAAGGTTGTCGGCCAGGGACCACGTGTCCTTCATTTCCCTTGAAGGATTAAGCTCCTTGCCTGGGCAGAAGACAGCCAAGGTCAGCCTGAGCCTAGACACCTAGTGACCTGTGACACTGCAGACAGTGATAGATGTTGATGTCCACGCTCAGGTATCCGCAGGTGGCGGATCGAGAGTGGTCGGAGGTGAAGTGTAACTAGAGGTCACACACTCACCAGGGCACGGGCCAAAGGTCGGGAAAAATAGCTGAGGTCGTGGAGCTCTAGCGGAGCCAGTCTAGGGCCGAGGCCTCCCTCCTGTACGTGGCAAAGAGGTGATCCGTATGCCGCCATGCGCAGCCTCTGGACTGCTGGGGCCCTGGATGCCCGGATTTCGGCCTTGTCTTTGGAGAAGTGACGCACATGCAGTGTGCCACCGGAGGCTGTGGCCCAGCAGAGGGCAAAATCTTGAAAATGCGGGCTTCAGTTGACTTTGCCTGTGCTCTCCTTTGGCTGAGTGCCATCCTGTGTTTCCTAGCAGGAGAAGGCATTCGTGGAGAGAGGCGGATTCCCTGTGTGCAGACAAAGTGTGTGCTGAGATGATGAGTCGCTGGAGACCGGGGTGGACTCTTCAGACCCAGGATAGGCCTCTGGCAGGTATGTGTCAATGCTTTCTGCCCTTCGCACTCAGCCAGGTATTTGCATACAATGTTCCCAGCGGAATTAGTAGTCTCCGGAGAGGCTGCCACATGTCAGCAAGCTTCACCTGGCCAGGGTCCGCCGGTGATGTAGCTACCCCATGAGTCACTACTCTCTAGACCTTCCAGATAAACTACGAGATCTTGTCTGCCCATGGGCAACCAGTAGAGCCAGAGGCCTTCCCCCTTTGCTCTTTGGTCTCTAGGCACTCTATCAGGCACTCCAAGCTGGGAAGTGACTCAGGGGGAGAAGGAAGAGATTTCAGAGAATGAACACATCCAGAGAGAGACAGAGAGAGGCAAGAGATGCTGAGTGGGGATGCCTTGCGTAGCGATATCCTCAGGAAAGTGGGAAAGAGGTACCTGGCCTGCTCTGCCAATGCCCTGAACCAGTCCGCACCAGGGGCTCCCCTGTGCCTGCGTAGGCTTTCCCAGGCTGTGCTCAAATCCTGTGGCCACTAGGTGTCATAGGTCATAATGGAGGGCCCTGTGTCATCTGCCTGGCGGGCCAGATCTCTGCCATTGGCTCAGTCTTGTCACCAGGCCCATCATAAGCTCCGCCTAGTCTTCCGGTGGTGGGACTGTCTCCATGGTGATGGCAAAGGAGCCTTAGTCCCGCCCACCTGGCCTTGACTTCACCTAGCTGGCCTGTTGACCCTCACTCAGACCTCTGTGTTGATAAAAATTAATGTCGGCCAGTGCCCAGGTGTCAGCATCTGGGATAAAGGATTCCGGACCTTGCCTGGGGCAGAAGGCAGCCTAGGTCAGCTGGTACCTGGAAGTCTAGTGACTCGTGACACTGCTGCCAGTGACAGGCAAATGGTGACTCCCACACTCACATATCCCCTGGTGGCAGAATGATAGTCATGGGTGGAGAAACATGGCTCCGGAGCACTCGCGCAATGGGGCACCGGCCAAAGGCCAGGGCCAGTAGTGGACGTCGCGGAGCTGAATGGCGAGCCAGTGAAGGGCCCAAGGATTCCTCTTGTATGTGGGAAACATGTCATCCGGGTCCCCACGTCCATAAACCACTGGATTGCTGGGGCCCGGGACGCCAGGATTTCGGCCTTGCCTTCGCAGCCCGGCCACATCGGCAGCCTTCCACCGGAGGCGGGGATATGTAGACAGCAAAAATGTGGAAAATGGCAGTGTCTCCTCGATTTCTCTGGCATCGGCCTTTTTGAGCGGCGTGCTTTTTTCCTAGTAGGATGAGGCACCGACAGAGAAAGGCAGGATTATGTGTGCAGGAAAGGTATGTGCTGAGAAGGTGACAAGGTTGAGACCAGGTTGGGATCTTTAGTCCCAGGAAGGGCCCCTGGCAGGTGTGGGTCAATTTTCTGTGCCCATCCCACTTGGCGTGGGGAGGTTTACACCATACAAAGCAGCAGCGGAATTATTCTTCCCCCAGAGGTTGCGTGTGCCCACAAGCTCCACCTGGCCAGGGTCCGCCCCTACCGTATTGCCCATGTCGATCAACAGAAGCTAAGAGCTTCCAGAGAGACTAACTGCTATTCTCTAGCCACGGGGAAGCGGTACAGCCAGAAGCCTCCCCTGTTTCCTCTCCAGGTTCCCTCTCAGGCCCCTCATAGTTGTGATGTGTCTCAGGGGTAGAAAAAAGAGATTTCTTTAAAAGAACACATACAAAGAGGGGCCATAGATGCCGAGGAAGGGCGCCTTGCCTACTGATATCGTAGCGTAAGTGGAAAAGAGGTACCTGCCTGCTGTCCCAGTATGTCGAACGTGTCCACATCAGGGGTTGCCTACTGTGAAGTTATTCCCTGGGTGCCCTCGATTTTGTGGGCAAGGACAGAAGGGGCCGTTGTGTGTCGACGGGTAAAATGGAGGGCTCTGCGGAACCGGCCGGTTAGGCTGGACCTCTCCTATTGGCTCAGAGTTTGTGACCCGTCCCCGTCAGAAGTTCCGGCCAGCCTTGCCGTGGCTGTCTCCATGGTGATTGGGAAGGAAGCCTTAGGCCCCGCACTCAGCCTTCACCTGGCCCACCTGGCCTCTTTACCCTCATCTAGACCGCTGTGTAGATGAAAGAAAGGTTGTCGGCCAGTGACCACGTGTCCTTCATTTCCCTTGAAGGATTAAGCTCCTTGCCTGGGCAGAAGACAGCCAAGGTCAGCCTGAGCCTAGACACCTAGTGACCTGTGACACTGCAGACAGTGATAGATGTTGATGTCCACGCTCAGGTATCCGCAGGTGGCGGATCGAGAGTGGTCGGAGGTGAAGTGTAACTAGAGGTCACACACTCACGAGGGCACGGGCCAAAGGTCGGGAAAAATAGCTGAGGTCGTGGAGCTCTAGCGGAGCCAGTCTAGGGCCGAGGCCTCCCTCCTGTACGTGGCAAAGAGGTGATCCGTATGCCGCCATGCGCAGCCTCTGGACTGCTGGGGCCCTGGATGCCCGGATTTCGGCCTTGTCTTCGGAGAAGTGACGCACATGCAGTGTGCCACCGGAGGCTGTGGCCCAGCAGAGGGCAAAATCTTGAAAATGCGGGCTTCAGTTGACTTTGCCTGTGCTCTCCTTTGGCTGAGTGCCATCCTGTGTTTCCTAGCAGGAGAAGGCATTCGTGGAGAGAGGCGGATTCCCTGTGTGCAGACAAAGTGTGTGCTGAGATGATGAGTCGCTGGAGACCGGGGTGGACTCTTCAGACCCAGGATAGGCCTCTGGCAGGTATGTGTCAATGCTTTCTGCCCTTCGCACTCAGCCAGGTATTTGCATACAATGTTACCAGCGGAATTAGTAGTCTCGGGACAGGCTGCCACACGTCAGCAAGCTTCACCTGGCCAGGGTCCGCCGGTGATGTAGCTACCCCATGAGTCACTACTCTCTAGACCTTCCAGATAAACTACGAGATCTTGTCTGCCCATGGGCAACCAGTAGAGCCAGAGGCCTTCCCCCTTTGCTCTTTGGTCTCTAGGCACTCTATCAGGCACTCCAAGCTGGGAAGTGACTCAGGGGGAGAAGGAAGAGATTTCAGAGAATGAACACATCCAGAGAGAGACAGAGAGAGGCAAGAGATGCTGAGTGGGGATGCCTTGCGTAGCGATATCCTCAGGAAAGTGGGAAAGAGGTACCTGGCCTGCTCTGCCAATGCCCTGAACCAGTCCGCACCAGGGGCTCCCCTGTGCCTGCGTAGGCTTTCCCAGGCTGTGCTCAAATCCTGTGGCCACTAGGTGTCATAGGTCATAATGGAGGGCCCTGTGTCATCTGCCTGGCGGGCCAGATCTCTGCCATTGGCTCAGTCTTGTCACCAGGCCCATCATAAGCTCCGCCTAGTCTTCCGGTGGTGGGACTGTCTCCATGGTGATGGCAAAGGAGCCTTAGTCCCGCCCACCTGGCCTTGACTTCACCTAGCTGGCCTGTTGACCCTCACTCAGACCTCTGTGTTGATAAAAATTAATGTCGGCCAGTGCCCAGGTGTCAGCATCTGGGATAAAGGATTCCGGACCTTGCCTGGGGCAGAAGGCAGCCTAGGTCAGCTGGTACCTGGAAGTCTAGTGACTCGTGACACTGCTGCCAGTGACAGGCAAATGGTGACTCCCACACTCACATATCCCCTGGTGGCAGAATGATAGTCATGGGTGGAGAAACATGGCTCCGGAGCACTCGCGCAATGGGGCACCGGCCAAAGGCCAGGGCCAGTAGTGGACGTCGCGGAGCTGAATGGCGAGCCAGTGAAGGGCCCAAGGATTCCTCTTGTATGTGGGAAACATGTCATCCGGGTCCCCACGTCCATAAACCACTGGATTGCTGGGGCCCGGGACGCCAGGATTTCGGCCTTGCCTTCGCAGCCCGGCCACATCGGCAGCCTTCCACCGGAGGCGGGGATATGTAGACAGCAAAAATGTGGAAAATGGCAGTGTCTCCTCGATTTCTCTGGCATCGGCCTTTTTGAGCGGCGTGCTTTTTTCCTAGTAGGATGAGGCACCGACAGAGAAAGGCAGGATTATGTGTGCAGGAAAGGTATGTGCTGAGAAGGTGACAAGGTTGAGACCAGGTTGGGATCTTTAGTCCCAGGAAGGGCCGTGGCAGGTGTGGGTCAATTTTCTGTGCCCATCCCACTTGGCGTGGGGAGGTTTACACCATACAAAGCAGCAGCGGAATTATTCTTCCCCCAGAGGTTGCGTGTGCCCACAAGCTCCACCTGGCCAGGGTCCGCCCCTACCGTATTGCCCATGTCGATCAACAGAAGCTAAGAGCTTCCAGAGAGACTAACTGCTATTCTCTAGCCACGGGGAAGCGGTACAGCCAGAAGCCTCCCCTGTTTCATCTCCAGGTTCCCTCTCAGGCCCCTCATAGTTGTGATGTGTCTCAGGGGTAGAAAAAAGAGATTTCTTTAAAAGAACACATACAAAGAGGGGCCATAGATGCTGAGGAACGGCGCCTTGCCTACTGATATCGTAGCGTAAGTGGAAAAGAGGTACCTGCCTGCTGTCCCAGTATGTCGAACGTGTCCACATCAGGGGTTGCCTACTGTGAAGTTATTCCCTGGGTGCCCTCGATTTTGTGGGCAAGGACAGAAGGGGCCGTTGTGTGTCGACGGGTAAAATGGAGGGCTCTGCGGAACCGGCCGGTTAGGCTGGACCTCTCCTATTGGCTCAGAGTTTGTGACCCGTCCCCGTCAGAAGTTCCGGCCAGCCTTGCCGTGGCTGTCTCCATGGTGATTGGGAAGGAAGCCTTAGGCCCCGCACTCAGCCTTCACCTGGCCCACCTGGCCTCTTTACCCTCATCTAGACCGCTGTGTAGATGAAAGAAAGGTTGTCGGCCAGTGACCACGTGTCCTTCATTTCCCTTGAAGGATTAAGCTCCTTGCCTGGGCAGAAGACAGCCAAGGTCAGCCTGAGCCTAGACACCTAGTGACCTGTGACACTGCAGACAGTGATAGATGTTGATGTCCACGCTCAGGTATCCGCAGGTGGCGGATGGAGAGTGGTCGGAGGTGAAGTGTAACTAGAGGTCACACACTCACGAGGGCACGGGCCAAAGGTCGGGAAAAATAGCTGAGGTCGTGGAGCTCTAGCGGAGCCAGTCTAGGGCCGAGGCCTCCCTCCTGTACGTGGCAAAGAGGTGATCCGTATGCCGCCATGCGCAGCCTCTGGACTGCTGGGGCCCTGGATGCCCGGATTTCGGCCTTGTCTTCGGAGAAGTGACGCACATGCAGTGTGCCACCGGAGGCTGTGGCCCAGCAGAGGGCAAAATCTTGAAAATGCGGGCTTCAGTTGACTTTGCCTGTGCTCTCCTTTGGCTGAGTGCCATCCTGTGTTTCCTAGCAGGAGAAGGCATTCGTGGAGAGAGGCGGATTCCCTGTGTGCAGACAAAGTGTGTGCTGAGATGATGAGTCGCTGGAGACCGGGGTGGACTCTTCAGACCCAGGATAGGCCTCTGGCAGGTATGTGTCAATGCTTTCTGCCCTTCGCACTCAGCCAGGTATTTGCATACAATGTTACCAGCGGAATTAGTAGTCTCGGGACAGGCTGCCACACGTCAGCAAGCTTCACCTGGCCAGGGTCCGCCGGTGATGTAGCTACCCCATGAGTCACTACTCTCTAGACCTTCCAGATAAACTACGAGATCTTGTCTGCCCATGGGCGACCAGTAGAGCCAGAGGCCTTCCCCCTTTGCTCTTTGGTCTCTAGGCACTCTATCAGGCACTCCAAGCTGGGAAGTGACTCAGGGGGAGAAGGAAGAGATTTCAGAGAATGAACACATCCAGAGAGAGACAGAGAGAGGCAAGAGATGCTGAGTGGGGATGCCTTGCGTAGCGATATCCTCAGGAAAGTGGGAAAGAGGTACCTGGCCTGCTCTGCCAATGCCCTGAACCAGTCCGCACCAGGGGCTCCCCTGTGCCTGCGTAGGCTTTCCCAGGCTGTGCTCAAATCCTGTGGCCACTAGGTGTCATAGGTCATAATGGAGGGCCCTGTGTCATCTGCCTGGCGGGCCAGATCTCTGCCATTGGCTCAGTCTTGTCACCAGGCCCATCATAAGCTCCGCCTAGTCTTCCGGTGGTGGGACTGTCTCCATGGTGATGGCAAAGGAGCCTTAGTCCCGCCCACCTGGCCTTGACTTCACCTAGCTGGCCTGTTGACCCTCACTCAGACCTCTGTGTTGATAAAAATTAATGTCGGCCAGTGCCCAGGTGTCAGCATCTGGGATAAAGGATTCCGGACCTTGCCTGGGGCAGAAGGCAGCCTAGGTCAGCTGGTACCTGGAAGTCTAGTGACTCGTGACACTGCTGCCAGTGACAGGCAAATGGTGACTCCCACACTCACATATCCCCTGGTGGCAGAATGATAGTGATGGTGGAGAAACATGGCTCCGGAGCACTCGCGCAATGGGGCACCGGCCAAAGGCCAGGGCCAGTAGTGGACGTCGCGGAGCTGAATGGCGAGCCAGTGAAGGGCCCAAGGATTCCTCTTGTATGTGGGAAACATGTCATCCGGGTCCCCACGTCCATAAACCACTGGATTGCTGGGGCCCGGGACGCCAGGATTTCGGCCTTGCCTTCGCAGCCCGGCCACATCGGCAGCCTTCCACCGGAGGCGGGGATATGTAGACAGCAAAAATGTGGAAAATGGCAGTGTCTCCTCGATTTCTCTGGCATCGGCCTTTTTGAGCGGCGTGCTTTTTTCCTAGTAGGATGAGGCACCGACAGAGAAAGGCAGGATTATGTGTGCAGGAAAGGTATGTGCTGAGAAGGTGACAAGGTTGAGACCAGGTTGGGATCTTTAGTCCCAGGAAGGGCCGTGGCAGGTGTGGGTCAATTTTCTGTGCCCATCCCACTTGGCGTGGGGAGGTTTACACCATACAAAGCAGCAGCGGAATTATTCTTCCCCCAGAGGTTGCGTGTGCCCACAAGCTCCACCTGGCCAGGGTCCGCCCCTACCGTATTGCCCATGTCGATCAACAGAAGCTAAGAGCTTCCAGAGAGACTAACTGCTATTCTCTAGCCACGGGGAAGCGGTACAGCCAGAAGCCTCCCCTGTTTCATCTCCAGGTTCCCTCTCAGGCCCCTCATAGTTGTGATGTGTCTCAGGGGTAGAAAAAAGAGATTTCTTTAAAAGAACACATACAAAGAGGGGCCATAGATGCTGAGGAACGGCGCCTTGCCTACTGATATCGTAGCGTAAGTGGAAAAGAGGTACCTGCCTGCTGTCCCAGTATGTCGAACGTGTCCACATCAGGGGTTGCCTACTGTGAAGTTATTCCCTGGGTGCCCTCGATTTTGTGGGCAAGGACAGAAGGGGCCGTTGTGTGTCGACGGGTAAAATGGAGGGCTCTGCGGAACCGGCCGGTTAGGCTGGACCTCTCCTATTGGCTCAGAGTTTGTGACCCGTCCCCGTCAGAAGTTCCGGCCAGCCTTGCCGTGGCTGTCTCCATGGTGATTGGGAAGGAAGCCTTAGGCCCCGCACTCAGCCTTCACCTGGCCCACCTGGCCTCTTTACCCTCATCTAGACCGCTGTGTAGATGAAAGAAAGGTTGTCGGCCAGTGACCACGTGTCCTTCATTTCCCTTGAAGGATTAAGCTCCTTGCCTGGGCAGAAGACAGCCAAGGTCAGCCTGAGCCTAGACACCTAGTGACCTGTGACACTGCAGACAGTGATAGATGTTGATGTCCACGCTCAGGTATCCGCAGGTGGCGGATGGAGAGTGGTCGGAGGTGAAGTGTAACTAGAGGTCACACACTCACGAGGGCACGGGCCAAAGGTCGGGAAAAATAGCTGAGGTCGTGGAGCTCTAGCGGAGCCAGTCTAGGGCCGAGGCCTCCCTCCTGTACGTGGCAAAGAGGTGATCCGTATGCCGCCATGCGCAGCCTCTGGACTGCTGGGGCCCTGGATGCCCGGATTTCGGCCTTGTCTTCGGAGAAGTGACGCACATGCAGTGTGCCACCGGAGGCTGTGGCCCAGCAGAGGGCAAAATCTTGAAAATGCGGGCTTCAGTTGACTTTGCCTGTGCTCTCCTTTGGCTGAGTGCCATCCTGTGTTTCCTAGCAGGAGAAGGCATTCGTGGAGAGAGGCGGATTCCCTGTGTGCAGACAAAGTGTGTGCTGAGATGATGAGTCGCTGGAGACCGGGGTGGACTCTTCAGACCCAGGATAGGCCTCTGGCAGGTATGTGTCAATGCTTTCTGCCCTTCGCACTCAGCCAGGTATTTGCATACAATGTTACCAGCGGAATTAGTAGTCTCCGGAGAGGCTGCCACATGTCAGCAAGCTTCACCTGGCCAGGGTCCGCCGGTGATGTAGCTACCCCATGAGTCACTACTCTCTAGACCTTCCAGATAAACTACGAGATCTTGTCTGCCCATGGGCAACCAGTAGAGCCAGAGGCCTTCCCCCTTTGCTCTTTGGTCTCTAGGCACTCTATCAGGCACTCCAAGCTGGGAAGTGACTCAGGGGGAGAAGGAAGAGATTTCAGAGAATGAACACATCCAGAGAGAGACAGAGAGAGGCAAGAGATGCTGAGTGGGGATGCCTTGCGTAGCGGTATCCTCAGGAAAGTGGGAAAGAGGTACCTGGCCTGCTCTGCCAATGCCCTGAACCAGTCCGCACCAGGGGCTCCCCTGTGCCTGCGTAGGCTTTCCCAGGCTGTGCTCAAATCCTGTGGCCACTAGGTGTCATTGGTCATAATGGAGGGTCCTGTGTCATCTGCCTGGAGGGCCAGATCTCTGCCATTGGCTCAGTCTTGTCACCAGGCCCATCATAAGCTCCGCCTAGTCTTCCGGTGGTGGGACTGTCTCCATGGTGATGGCAAAGGAGCCTTAGTCCCGCCCACCTGGCCTTGACTTCACCTAGCTGGCCTGCTGACCCTCACTCAGACCTCTGTGTTGAGAAAAATTAATGTCGGCCAGTGCCCAGGTGTCAGCATCTGGGATAAAGGATTCCGGACCTTGCCTGGGGCAGAAGGCAGCCTAGGTCAGCTGGTACCTGGAAGTCTAGTGACTCGTGACACTGCTGCCAGTGACAGGCAAATGGTGACTCCCACACTCACATATCCCCTGGTGGCAGAATGATAGTGATGGTGGAGAAACATGGCTCCGGAGCACTCGCGCAATGGGGCACCGGCCAAAGGCCAGGGCCAGTAGTGGACGTCGCGGAGCTGAATGGCGAGCCAGTGAAGGGCCCAAGGATTCCTCTTGTATGTGGGAAACATGTCATCCGGGTCCCCACGTCCATAAACCACTGGATTGCTGGGGCCCGGGACGCCAGGATTTCGGCCTTGCCTTCGCAGCCCGGCCACATCGGCAGCCTTCCACCGGAGGCGGGGATATGTAGACAGCAAAAATGTGGAAAATGGCAGTGTCTCCTCGATTTCTCTGGCATCGGCCTTTTTGAGCGGCGTGCTTTTTTCCTAGTAGGATGAGGCACCGACAGAGAAAGGCAGGATTATGTGTGCAGGAAAGGTATGTGCTGAGAAGGTGACAAGGTTGAGACCAGGTTGGGATCTTTAGTCCCAGGAAGGGCCGTGGCAGGTGTGGGTCAATTTTCTGTGCCCATCCCACTTGGCGTGGGGAGGTTTACACCATACAAAGCAGCAGCGGAATTATTCTTCCCCCAGAGGTTGCGTGTGCCCACAAGCTCCACCTGGCCAGGGTCCGCCCCTACCGTATTGCCCATGTCGATCAACAGAAGCTAAGAGCTTCCAGAGAGACTAACTGCTATTCTCTAGCCACGGGGAAGCGGTACAGCCAGAAGCCTCCCCTGTTTCATCTCCAGGTTCCCTCTCAGGCCCCTCATAGTTGTGATGTGTCTCAGGGGTAGAAAAAAGAGATTTCTTTAAAAGAACACATACAAAGAGGGGCCATAGATGCTGAGGAACGGCGCCTTGCCTACTGATATCGTAGCGTAAGTGGAAAAGAGGTACCTGCCTGCTGTCCCAGTATGTCGAACGTGTCCACATCAGGGGTTGCCTACTGTGAAGTTATTCCCTGGGTGCCCTCGATTTTGTGGCCAAGGACAGAAGGGGCCGTTGTGTGTCGACGGGTAAAATGGAGGGCTCTGCGGAACCGGCCGGTTAGGCTGGACCTCTCCTATTGGCTCAGAGTTTGTGACCCATCCCCGTCAGAAGTTCCGGCCAGCCTTGCCGTGGCTGTCTCCATGGTGATTGGGAAGGAAGCCTTAGGCCCCGCACTCAGCCTTCACCTGGCCCACCTGGCCTCTTTACCCTCATCTAGACCGCTGTGTAGATGAAAGAAAGGTTGTCGGCCAGTGACCACGTGTCCTTCATTTCCCTTGAAGGATTAAGCTCCTTGCCTGGGCAGAAGACAGCCAAGGTCAGCCTGAGCCTAGACACCTAGTGACCTGTGACACTGCAGACAGTGATAGATGTTGATGTCCACGCTCAGGTATCCGCAGGTGGCGGATCGAGAGTGGTCGGAGGTGAAGTGTAACTAGAGGTCACACACTCACGAGGGCACGGGCCAAAGGTCGGGAAAAATAGCTGAGGTCGTGGAGCTCTAGCGGAGCCAGTCTAGGGCCGAGGCCTCCCTCCTGTACGTGGCAAAGAGGTGATCCGTATGCCGCCATGCGCAGCCTCTGGACTGCTGGGGCCCTGGATGCCCGGATTTCGGCCTTGTCTTCGGAGAAGTGACGCACATGCAGTGTGCCACCGGAGGCTGTGGCCCAGCAGAGGGCAAAATCTTGAAAATGCGGGCTTCAGTTGACTTTGCCTGTGCTCTCCTTTGGCTGAGTGCCATCCTGTGTTTCCTAGCAGGAGAAGGCATTCGTGGAGAGAGGCGGATTCCCTGTGTGCAGACAAAGTGTGTGCTGAGATGATGAGTCGCTGGAGACCGGGGTGGACTCTTCAGACCCAGGATAGGCCTCTGGCAGGTATGTGTCAATGCTTTCTGCCCTTCGCACTCAGCCAGGTATTTGCATACAATGTTACCAGCGGAATTAGTAGTCTCCGGAGAGGCTGCCACATGTCAGCAAGCTTCACCTGGCCAGGGTCCGCCGGTGATGTAGCTACCCCATGAGTCACTACTCTCTAGACCTTCCAGATAAACTACCAGATCTTGTCTGCCCATGGGCAACCAGTAGAGCCAGAGGCCTTCCCCCTTTGCTCTTTGGTCTCTAGGCACTCTATCAGGCACTCCAAGCTGGGAAGTGACTCAGGGGGAGAAGGAAGAGATTTCAGAGAATGAACACATCCAGAGAGAGACAGAGAGAGGCAAGAGATGCTGAGTGGGGATGCCTTGCGTAGCGGTATCCTCAGGAAAGTGGGAAAGAGGTACCTGGCCTGCTCTGCCAATGCCCTGAACCAGTCCGCACCAGGGGCTCCCCTGTGCCTGCGTAGGCTTTCCCAGGGTCTGCTCAAATCCTGTGGCCACTAGGTGTCATAGGTCATAATGGAGGGCCCTGTGTCATCTGCCTGGCGGGCCAGATCTCTGCCATTGGCTCAGTCTTGTCACCAGGCCCATCATAAGCTCCGCCTACTCTTCCGGTGGTGGGACTGTCTCCATGGTGATGGCAAAGGAGCCTTAGTCCCGCCCACCTGGCCTTGACTTCACCTGGCTGGCCTGCTGACCCTCACTCAGACCTCTGTGTTGATAAAAATTAATGTCGGCCAGTGCCCAGGTGTCAGCATCTGGGATAAAGGATTCCGGACCTTGCCTGGGGCAGAAGGCAGCCTAGGTCAGCTGGTACCTGGAAGTCTAGTGACTCGTGACACTGCTGCCAGTGACAGGCAAATGGTGACTCCCACACTCACATATCCCCTGGTGGCAGAATGATAGTGATGGTGGAGAAACATGGCTCCGGAGCACTCGCGCAATGGGGCACCGGCCAAAGGCCAGGGCCAGTAGTGGACGTCGCGGAGCTGAATGGCGAGCCAGTGAAGGGCCCAAGGATTCCTCTTGTATGTGGGAAACATGTCATCCGGGTCCCCACGTCCATAAACCACTGGATTGCTGGGGCCCGGGACGCCAGGATTTCGGCCTTGCCTTCGCAGCCCGGCCACATCGGCAGCCTTCCACCGGAGGCGGGGATATGTAGACAGCAAAAATGTGGAAAATGGCAGTGTCTCCTCGATTTCTCTGGCATCGGCCTTTTTGAGCGGCATGCTTTTTTCCTAGTAGGATGAGGCACCGACAGAGAAAGGCAGGATTATGTGTGCAGGAAAGGTATGTGCTGAGAAGGTGACAAGGTTGAGACCAGGTTGGGATCTTTAGTCCCAGGAAGGGCCGTGGCAGGTGTGGGTCAATTTTCTGTGCCCATTCCACTTGGCGTGGGGAGGTTTACACCATACAAAGCAGCAGCGGAATTCTTCTTCCCCCAGAGGTTGCGTGTGCCCACAAGCTCCACCTGGCCAGGGTCCGCCCCTACCGTATTGCCCATGTCGATCAACAGAAGCTAAGAGCTTCCAGAGAGACTAACTGCTATTCTCTAGCCACGGGGAAGCGGTACAGCCAGAAGCCTCCCCTGTTTCATCTCCAGGTTCCCTCTCAGGCCCCTCATAGTTGTGATGTGTCTCAGGGGTAGAAAAAAGAGATTTCTTTAAAAGAACACATACAAAGAGGGGCCATAGATGCTGAGGAACGGCGCCTTGCCTACTGATATCGTAGCGTAAGTGGAAAAGAGGTACCTGCCTGCTGTCCCAGTATGTCGAACGTGTCCACATCAGGGGTTGCCTACTGTGAAGTTATTCCCTGGGTGCCCTCGATTTTGTGGGCAAGGACAGAAGGGGCCGTTGTGTGTCGACGGGTAAAATGGAGGGCTCTGCGGAACCGGCCGGTTAGGCTGGACCTCTCCTATTGGCTCAGAGTTTGTGACCCGTCCCCGTCAGAAGTTCCGGCCAGCCTTGCCGTGGCTGTCTCCATGGTGATTGGGAAGGAAGCCTTAGGCCCCGCACTCAGCCTTCACCTGGCCCACCTGGCCTCTTTACCCTCATCTAGACCGCTGTGTAGATGAAAGAAAGGTTGTCGGCCAGTGACCACGTGTCCTTCATTTCCCTTGAAGGATTAAGCTCCTTGCCTGGGCAGAAGACAGCCAAGGTCAGCCTGAGCCTAGACACCTAGTGACCTGTGACACTGCAGACAGTGATAGATGTTGATGTCCACGCTCAGGTATCCGCAGGTGGCGGATGGAGAGTGGTCGGAGGTGAAGTGTAACTAGAGGTCACACACTCACGAGGGCACGGGCCAAAGGTCGGGAAAAATAGCTGAGGTCGTGGAGCTCTAGCGGAGCCAGTCTAGGGCCGAGGCCTCCCTCCTGTACGTGGCAAAGAGGTGATCCGTATGCCGCCATGCGCAGCCTCTGGACTGCTGGGGCCCTGGATGCCCGGATTTCGGCCTTGTCTTCGGAGAAGTGACGCACATGCAGTGTGCCACCGGAGGCTGTGGCCCAGCAGAGGGCAAAATCTTGAAAATGCGGGCTTCAGTTGACTTTGCCTGTGCTCTCCTTTGGCTGAGTGCCATCCTGTGTTTCCTAGCAGGAGAAGGCATTCGTGGAGAGAGGCGGATTCCCTGTGTGCAGACAAAGTGTGTGCTGAGATGATGAGTCGCTGGAGACCGGGGTGGACTCTTCAGACCCAGGATAGGCCTCTGGCAGGTATGTGTCAATGCTTTCTGCCCTTCGCACTCAGCCAGGTATTTGCATACAATGTTACCAGCGGAATTAGTAGTCTCCGGAGAGGCTGCCACATGTCAGCAAGCTTCACCTGGCCAGGGTCCGCCGGTGATGTAGCTACCCCATGAGTCACTACTCTCTAGACCTTCCAGATAAACTACGAGATCTTGTCTGCCCATGGGCAACCAGTAGAGCCAGAGGCCTTCCCCCTTTGCTCTTTGGTCTCTAGGCACTCTATCAGGCACTCCAAGCTGGGAAGTGACTCAGGGGGAGAAGGAAGAGATTTCAGAGAATGAACACATCCAGAGAGAGACAGAGAGAGGCAAGAGATGCTGAGTGGGGATGCCTTGCGTAGCGGTATCCTCAGGAAAGTGGGAAAGAGGTACCTGGCCTGCTCTGCCAATGCCCTGAACCAGTCCGCACCAGGGGCTCCCCTGTGCCTGCGTAGGCTTTCCCAGGCTGTGCTCAAATCCTGTGGCCACTAGGTGTCATTGGTCATAATGGAGGGTCCTGTGTCATCTGCCTGGAGGGCCAGATCTCTGCCATTGGCTCAGTCTTGTCACCAGGCCCATCATAAGCTCCGCCTAGTCTTCCGGTGGTGGGACTGTCTCCATGGTGATGGCAAAGGAGCCTTAGTCCCGCCCACCTGGCCTTGACTTCACCTAGCTGGCCTGCTGACCCTCACTCAGACCTCTGTGTTGAGAAAAATTAATGTCGGCCAGTGCCCAGGTGTCAGCATCTGGGATAAAGGATTCCGGACCTTGCCTGGGGCAGAAGGCAGCCTAGGTCAGCTGGTACCTGGAAGTCTAGTGACTCGTGACACTGCTGCCAGTGACAGGCAAATGGTGACTCCCACACTCACATATCCCCTGGTGGCAGAATGATAGTGATGGTGGAGAAACATGGCTCCGGAGCACTCGCGCAATGGGGCACCGGCCAAAGGCCAGGGCCAGTAGTGGACGTCGCGGAGCTGAATGGCGAGCCAGTGAAGGGCCCAAGGATTCCTCTTGTATGTGGGAAACATGTCATCCGGGTCCCCACGTCCATAAACCACTGGATTGCTGGGGCCCGGGACGCCAGGATTTCGGCCTTGCCTTCGCAGCCCGGCCACATCGGCAGCCTTCCACCGGAGGCGGGGATATGTAGACAGCAAAAATGTGGAAAATGGCAGTGTCTCCTCGATTTCTCTGGCATCGGCCTTTTTGAGCGGCGTGCTTTTTTCCTAGTAGGATGAGGCACCGACAGAGAAAGGCAGGATTATGTGTGCAGGAAAGGTATGTGCTGAGAAGGTGACAAGGTTGAGACCAGGTTGGGATCTTTAGTCCCAGGAAGGGCCGTGGCAGGTGTGGGTCAATTTTCTGTGCCCATCCCACTTGGCGTGGGGAGGTTTACACCATACAAAGCAGCAGCGGAATTATTCTTCCCCCAGAGGTTGCGTGTGCCCACAAGCTCCACCTGGCCAGGGTCCGCCCCTACCGTATTGCCCATGTCGATCAACAGAAGCTAAGAGCTTCCAGAGAGACTAACTGCTATTCTCTAGCCACGGGGAAGCGGTACAGCCAGAAGCCTCCCCTGTTTCATCTCCAGGTTCCCTCTCAGGCCCCTCATAGTTGTGATGTGTCTCAGGGGTAGAAAAAAGAGATTTCTTTAAAAGAACACATACAAAGAGGGGCCATAGATGCTGAGGAACGGCGCCTTGCCTACTGATATCGTAGCGTAAGTGGAAAAGAGGTACCTGCCTGCTGTCCCAGTATGTCGAACGTGTCCACATCAGGGGTTGCCTACTGTGAAGTTATTCCCTGGGTGCCCTCGATTTTGTGGCCAAGGACAGAAGGGGCCGTTGTGTGTCCACGGGTAAAATGGAGGGCTCTGCGGAACCGGCCGGTTAGGCTGGACCTCTCCTATTGGCTCAGAGTTTGTGACCCATCCCCGTCAGAAGTTCCGGCCAGCCTTGCCGTGGCTGTCTCCATGGTGATTGGGAAGGAAGCCTTAGGCCCCGCACTCAGCCTTCACCTGGCCCACCTGGCCTCTTTACCCTCATCTAGACCGCTGTGTAGATGAAAGAAAGGTTGTCGGCCAGTGACCACGTGTCCTTCATTTCCCTTGAAGGATTAAGCTCCTTGCCTGGGCAGAAGACAGCCAAGGTCAGCCTGAGCCTAGACACCTAGTGACCTGTGACACTGCAGACAGTGATAGATGTTGATGTCCACGCTCAGGTATCCGCAGGTGGCGGATCGAGAGTGGTCGGAGGTGAAGTGTAACTAGAGGTCACACACTCACGAGGGCACGGGCCAAAGGTCGGGAAAAATAGCTGAGGTCGTGGAGCTCTAGCGGAGCCAGTCTAGGGCCGAGGCCTCCCTCCTGTACGTGGCAAAGAGGTGATCCGTATGCCGCCATGCGCAGCCTCTGGACTGCTGGGGCCCTGGATGCCCGGATTTCGGCCTTGTCTTCGGAGAAGTGACGCACATGCAGTGTGCCACCGGAGGCTGTGGCCCAGCAGAGGGCAAAATCTTGAAAATGCGGGCTTCAGTTGACTTTGCCTGTGCTCTCCTTTGGCTGAGTGCCATCCTGTGTTTCCTAGCAGGAGAAGGCATTCGTGGAGAGAGGCGGATTCCCTGTGTGCAGACAAAGTGTGTGCTGAGATGATGAGTCGCTGGAGACCGGGGTGGACTCTTCAGACCCAGGATAGGCCTCTGGCAGGTATGTGTCAATGCTTTCTGCCCTTCGCACTCAGCCAGGTATTTGCATACAATGTTCCCAGCGGAATTAGTAGTCTCCGGAGAGGCTGCCACATGTCAGCAAGCTTCACCTGGCCAGGGTCCGCCGGTGATGTAGCTACCCCATGAGTCACTACTCTCTAGACCTTCCAGATAAACTACCAGATCTTGTCTGCCCATGGGCAACCAGTAGAGCCAGAGGCCTTCCCCCTTTGCTCTTTGGTCTCTAGGCACTCTATCAGGCACTCCAAGCTGGGAAGTGACTCAGGGGGAGAAGGAAGAGATTTCAGAGAATGAACACATCCAGAGAGAGACAGAGAGAGGCAAGAGATGCTGAGTGGGGATGCCTTGCGTAGCGGTATCCTCAGGAAAGTGGGAAAGAGGTACCTGGCCTGCTCTGCCAATGCCCTGAACCAGTCCGCACCAGGGGCTCCCCTGTGCCTGCGTAGGCTTTCCCAGGGTGTGCTCAAATCCTGTGGCCACTAGGTGTCATAGGTCATAATGGAGGGCCCTGTGTCATCTGCCTGGCGGGCCAGATCTCTGCCATTGGCTCAGTCTTGTCACCAGGCCCATCATAAGCTCCGCCTACTCTTCCGGTGGTGGGACTGTCTCCATGGTGATGGCAAAGGAGCCTTAGTCCCGCCCACCTGGCCTTGACTTCACCTAGCTGGCCTGCTGACCCTCACTCAGACCTCTGTGTTGATAAAAATTAATGTCGGCCAGTGCCCAGGTGTCAGCATCTGGCATAAAGGATTCCGGACCTTGCCTGGGGCAGAAGGCAGCCTAGGTCAGCTGGTACCTGGAAGTCTAGTGACTCGTGACACTGCTGCCAGTGACAGGCAAATGGTGACTCCCACACTCACATATCCCCTGGTGGCAGAATGATAGTGATGGTGGAGAAACATGGCTCCGGAGCACTCGCGCAATGGGGCACCGGCCAAAGGCCAGGGCCAGTAGTGGACGTCGCAGAGCTGAATGGCGAGCCAGTGAAGGGCCCAAGGATTCCTCTTGTATGTGGGAAACATGTCATCCGGGTCCCCACGTCCATAAACCACTGGATTGCTGGGGCCCGGGACGCCAGGATTTCGGCCTTGCCTTCGCAGCCCGGCCACATCGGCAGCCTTCCACCGGAGGCGGGGATATGTAGACAGCAAAAATGTGGAAAATGGCAGTGTCTCCTCGATTTCTCTGGCATCGGCCTTTTTGAGCGGCATGCTTTTTTCCTAGTAGGATGAGGCACCGACAGAGAAAGGCAGGATTATGTGTGCAGGAAAGGTATGTGCTGAGAAGGTGACAAGGTTGAGACCAGGTTGGGATCTTTAGTCCCAGGAAGGGCCGTGGCAGGTGTGGGTCAATTTTCTGTGCCCATTCCACTTGGCGTGGGGAGGTTTACACCATACAAAGCAGCAGCGGAATTATTCTTCCCCCAGAGGTTGCGTGTGCCCACAAGCTCCACCTGGCCAGGGTCCGCCCCTACCGTATTGCCCATGTCGATCAACAGAAGCTAAGAGCTTCCAGAGAGACTAACGGCTATTCTCTAGCCACGGGGAAGCGGTACAGCCAGAAGCCTCCCCTGTTTCATCTCCAGGTTCCCTCTCAGGCCCCTCATAGTTGTGATGTGTCTCAGGGGTAGAAAAAAGAGATTTCTTTAAAAGAACACATACAAAGAGGGGCCATAGATGCCGAGGAAGGGCGCCTTGCCTACTGATATCGTAGCGTAAGTGGAAAAGAGGTACCTGCCTGCTGTCCCAGTATGTCGAACGTGTCCACATCAGGGGTTGCCTACTGTGAAGTTATTCCCTGGGTGCCCTCGATTTTGTGGGCAAGGACAGAAGGGGCCGTTGTGTGTCCACGGGTAAAATGGAGGGCTCTGCGGAACCGGCCGGTTAGGCTGGACCTCTCCTATTGGCTCAGAGTTTGTGACCCGTCCCCGTCAGAAGTTCCGGCCAGCGTTGCGGTGGCTGTCTCCATGGTGATTGGGAAGGAAGCCTTAGGCCCCGCACTCAGCCTTCACCTGGCCCACCTGGCCTCTTTACCCTCATCTAGACCGCCGTGTAGATGAAAGAAAGGATGTCGGCCAGTGACCATGTGTCCTCATTTCCTTTGAAGGATTAAGCTTCTTGCCTGGGAAGAAGACAGCCAAGGTCAGCCTGAGCCTAGACACCTAGTGACCTGTGACACTGCAGACAGTGATAGATGTTGATGTCCACGCTCAGGTATCCGCAGATGGCGGATGGAGAGTGGTCGGAGGTGAAGTGTAACTAGAGGTCACGCACTCACGAGGGCACAGGCCAAAGGTCGGGAAAAATAGCTGAGGTCGTGGAGCTCTAGCGGAGCCAGTCTAGGGCCGAGGCCTCCCTCCTGTACGTGGCAAAGAGGTGATCCGTATGCCGCCATGCGCAGCCTCTGGACTGCTGGGGCCCTGGATGCCCGGATTTCGGCCTTGTCTTCGGAGAAGTGACACACATGCAGCGTGCCACCGGAGGCTGTTTCCCAGCAGAGGGCAAAATCTTGAAAATGCGGGCTTCAGTTGACTTTGCCTGTGCTCTCCTTTGGCTGAGTGACATCCTGTGTTTCCTAGCAGGAGAAGGCATTCGTGGAGAGAGGCGGATTCCCTGTGTGCAGGCAAAGTGTGTGCTGAGATGATGAGTCGCTGGAGACCGGGGTGGACTCTTCAGACCCAGGATAGGCCTCTGGCAGGTATGTGTCAATGTTTTCTGCCCTTCGCACTCAGCCAGGTATTTGCATACAATGTTCCCAGCGGAATTAGTAGTCTCCGGAGAGGCTACCACATGTCAGCAAGCTTCACCTGGCCAGGGTCCGCCGGTCACGTAGCTACCCCGTCAGTCGCTACTCTCTAGACCTTCCAGATAAGCTACCAGATCTTGTCTGCCCATGGGCAACCAGTAGAGCCAGAGGCCTTCCCCCTTTGCTCTTTGGTCTCTAGGCACTCTATCAGGCATTCCAAGCTGTGAAGTGACTCAGGGGGAGAAGGAAGAGATTTCAGAGAATGAACACATCCAGAGAGAGACAGAGAGAGGCAAGAGATGCTGAGTGGGGATGCCTTGCGTAGTGATTTCCTCAGGAAAGTGGGAAAGAGGTACCTGGCCTGCTCTGCCAATGCCCTGAACCCGTCCGCACCAGGGGCTCCCCTGTGCCTGCGTAGGCTTTCCCAGGGTGTGCTCAAATCCTGTGGCCACTAGGTGTCATAGGTCATAATGGAGGGCCCTGTGTCATCTGCCTGGCGGGCCAGATCTTTGCCATTGGCTCAGTCTTGTCACCAGGCCCATCATAAGCTCCGCCTACTCTTCCGGTGGTGGGACTGTCTCCGTGGTGATGGCAAAGGAGCCTTAGTCCCGCCCACCTGGCCTTGACTTCACCTAGCTGGCCTGCTGACCCTCACTCAGACCTCTGTGTTGATAAAAATTAATGTCGGCCAGTGCCCAGGTGTCAGCATCTGGGATAAAGGATTCCGGACCTTGCCTGGGGCAGAAGGCAGCCTAGGTCAGCTGGTACCTGGAAGTCTAGTGACTCGTGACACTGCTGCCAGTGACAGGCAAATGGTGACTCCCACACTCACATATCCCCTGGTGGCAGAATGATAGTGATGGTGGAGAAACATGGCTCCGGAGCACTCGCGCAATGGGGCACCGGCCAAAGGCCAGGGCCAGTAGTGGACGTCGCGGAGCTGAATGGCGAGCCAGTGAAGGGCCCAAGGATTCCTCTTGTATGTGGGAAACATGTCATCCGGGTCCCCACGTCCATAAACCACTGGATTGCTGGGGCCCGGGACGCCAGGATTTCGGCCTTGCCTTCGCAGCCCGGCCACATCGGCAGCCTTCCACCGGAGGCGGGGATATGTAGACAGCAAAAATGTGGAAAATGGCAGTGTCTCCTCGATTTCTCTGGCATCGGCCTTTTTGAGCGGCGTGCTTTTTTCCTAGTAGGATGAGGCACCGACAGAGAAAGGCAGGATTATGTGTGCAGGAAAGGTATGTGCTGAGAAGGTGACAAGGTTGAGACCAGGTTGGGATCTTTAGTCCCAGGAAGGGCCGTGGCAGGTGTGGGTCAATTTTCTGTGCCCATCCCACTTGGCGTGGGGAGGTTTACACCATACAAAGCAGCAGCGGAATTATTCTTCCCCCAGAGGTTGCGTGTGCCCACAAGCTCCACCTGGCCAGGGTCCGCCCCTACCGTATTGCCCATGTCGATCAACAGAAGCTAAGAGCTTCCAGAGAGACTAACTGCTATTCTCTAGCCACGGGGAAGCGGTACAGCCAGAAGCCTCCCCTGTTTCATCTCCAGGTTCCCTCTCAGGCCCCTCATAGTTGTGATGTGTCTCAGGGGTAGAAAAAAGAGATTTCTTTAAAAGAACACATACAAAGAGGGGCCATAGATGCCGAGGAAGGGCGCCTTGCCTACTGATATCGTAGCGTAAGTGGAAAAGAGGTACCTGCCTGCTGTCCCAGTATGTCGAACGTGTCCACATCAGGGGTTGCCTACTGTGAAGTTATTCCCTGGGTGCCCTCGATTTTGTGGGCAAGGACAGAAGGGGCCGTTGTGTGTCCACGGGTAAAATGGAGGGCTCTGCGGAACCGGCCGGTTAGGCTGGACCTCTCCTATTGGCTCAGAGTTTGTGACCCGTCCCCGTCAGAAGTTCCGGCCAGCGTTGCGGTGGCTGTCTCCATGGTGATTGGGAAGGAAGCCTTAGGCCCCGCACTCAGCCTTCACCTGGCCCACCTGGCCTCTTTACCCTCATCTAGACCGCCGTGTAGATGAAAGAAAGGATGTCGGCCAGTGACCATGTGTCCTCATTTCCTTTGAAGGATTAAGCTTCTTGCCTGGGAAGAAGACAGCCAAGGTCAGCCTGAGCCTAGACACCTAGTGACCTGTGACACTGCAGACAGTGATAGATGTTGATGTCCACGCTCAGGTATCCGCAGATGGCGGATGGAGAGTGGTCGGAGGTGAAGTGTAACTAGAGGTCACGCACTCACGAGGGCACAGGCCAAAGGTCGGGAAAAATAGCTGAGGTCGTGGAGCTCTAGCGGAGCCAGTCTAGGGCCGAGGCCTCCCTCCTGTACGTGGCAAAGAGGTGATCCGTATGCCGCCATGCGCAGCCTCTGGACTGCTGGGGCCCTGGATGCCCGGATTTCGGCCTTGTCTTCGGAGAAGTGACACACATGCAGCGTGCCACCGGAGGCTGTTTCCCAGCAGAGGGCAAAATCTTGAAAATGCGGGCTTCAGTTGACTTTGCCTGTGCTCTCCTTTGGCTGAGTGACATCCTGTGTTTCCTAGCAGGAGAAGGCATTCGTGGAGAGAGGCGGATTCCCTGTGTGCAGGCAAAGTGTGTGCTGAGATGATGAGTCGCTGGAGACCGGGGTGGACTCTTCAGACCCAGGATAGGCCTCTGGCAGGTATGTGTCAATGTTTTCTGCCCTTCGCACTCAGCCAGGTATTTGCATACAATGTTCCCAGCGGAATTAGTAGTCTCCGGAGAGGCTGCCACATGTCAGCAAGCTTCACCTGGCCAGGGTCCGCCGGTCACGTAGCTACCCCGTCAGTCGCTACTCTCTAGACCTTCCAGATAAGCTACCAGATCTTGTCTGCCCATGGGCAACCAGTAGAGCCAGAGGCCTTCCCCCTTTGCTCTTTGGTCTCTAGGCACTCTATCAGGCATTCCAAGCTGTGAAGTGACTCAGGGGGAGAAGGAAGAGATTTCAGAGAATGAACACATCCAGAGAGAGACAGAGAGAGGCAAGAGATGCTGAGTGGGGATGCCTTGCGTAGTGATTTCCTCAGGAAAGTGGGAAAGAGGTACCTGGCCTGCTCTGCCAATGCCCTGAACCCGTCCGCACCAGGGGCTCCCCTGTGCCTGCGTAGGCTTTCCCAGGGTGTGCTCAAATCCTGTGGCCACTAGGTGTCATAGGTCATAATGGAGGGCCCTGTGTCATCTGCCTGGCGGGCCAGATCTTTGCCATTGGCTCAGTCTTGTCACCAGGCCCATCATAAGCTCCGCCTACTCTTCCGGTGGTGGGACTGTCTCCGTGGTGATGGCAAAGGAGCCTTAGTCCCGCCCACCTGGCCTTGACTTCACCTAGCTGGCCTGCTGACCCTCACTCAGACCTCTGTGTTGATAAAAATTAATGTCGGCCAGTGCCCAGGTGTCAGCATCTGGGATAAAGGATTCCGGACCTTGCCTGGGGCAGAAGGCAGCCTAGGTCAGCTGGTACCTGGAAGTCTAGTGACTCGTGACACTGCTGCCAGTGACAGGCAAATGGTGACTCCCACACTCACATATCCCCTGGTGGCAGAATGATAGTGATGGTGGAGAAACATGGCTCCGGAGCACTCGCGCAATGGGGCACCGGCCAAAGGCCAGGGCCAGTAGTGGACGTCGCGGAGCTGAATGGCGAGCCAGTGAAGGGCCCAAGGATTCCTCTTGTATGTGGGAAACATGTCATCCGGGTCCCCACGTCCATAAACCACTGGATTGCTGGGGCCCGGGACGCCAGGATTTCGGCCTTGCCTTCGCAGCCCGGCCACATCGGCAGCCTTCCACCGGAGGCGGGGATATGTAGACAGCAAAAATGTGGAAAATGGCAGTGTCTCCTCGATTTCTCTGGCATCGGCCTTTTTGAGCGGCGTGCTTTTTTCCTAGTAGGATGAGGCACCGACAGAGAAAGGCAGGATTATGTGTGCAGGAAAGGTATGTGCTGAGAAGGTGACAAGGTTGAGACCAGGTTGGGATCTTTAGTCCCAGGAAGGGCCGTGGCAGGTGTGGGTCAATTTTCTGTGCCCATCCCACTTGGCGTGGGGAGGTTTACACCATACAAAGCAGCAGCGGAATTATTCTTCCCCCAGAGGTTGCGTGTGCCCACAAGCTCCACCTGGCCAGGGTCCGCCCCTACCGTATTGCCCATGTCGATCAACAGAAGCTAAGAGCTTCCAGAGAGACTAACTGCTATTCTCTAGCCACGGGGAAGCGGTACAGCCAGAAGCCTCCCCTGTTTCATCTCCAGGTTCCCTCTCAGGCCCCTCATAGTTGTGATGTGTCTCAGGGGTAGAAAAAAGAGATTTCTTTAAAAGAACACATACAAAGAGGGGCCATAGATGCTGAGGAACGGCGCCTTGCCTACTGATATCGTAGCGTAAGTGGAAAAGAGGTACCTGCCTGCTGTCCCAGTATGTCGAACGTGTCCACATCAGGGGTTGCCTACTGTGAAGTTATTCCCTGGGTGCCCTCGATTTTGTGGCCAAGGACAGAAGGGGCCGTTGTGTGTCGACGGGTAAAATGGAGGGCTCTGCGGAACCGGCCGGTTAGGCTGGACCTCTCCTATTGGCTCAGAGTTTGTGACCCATCCCCGTCAGAAGTTCCGGCCAGCCTTGCCGTGGCTGTCTCCATGGTGATTGGGAAGGAAGCCTTAGGCCCCGCACTCAGCCTTCACCTGGCCCACCTGGCCTCTTTACCCTCATCTAGACCGCTGTGTAGATGAAAGAAAGGTTGTCGGCCAGTGACCACGTGTCCTTCATTTCCCTTGAAGGATTAAGCTCCTTGCCTGGGCAGAAGACAGCCAAGGTCAGCCTGAGCCTAGACACCTAGTGACCTGTGACACTGCAGACAGTGATAGATGTTGATGTCCACGCTCAGGTAGCCGCAGGTGGCGGATCGAGAGTGGTCGGAGGTGAAGTGTAACTAGAGGTCACACACTCACGAGGGCACGGGCCAAAGGTCGGGAAAAATAGCTGAGGTCGTGGAGCTCTAGCGGAGCCAGTCTAGGGCCGAGGCCTCCCTCCTGTACGTGGCAAAGAGGTGATCCGTATGCCGCCATGCGCAGCCTCTGGACTGCTGGGGCCCTGGATGCCCGGATTTCGGCCTTGTCTTCGGAGAAGTGACGCACATGCAGTGTGCCACCGGAGGCTGTGGCCCAGCAGAGGGCAAAATCTTGAAAATGCGGGCTTCAGTTGACTTTGCCTGTGCTCTCCTTTGGCTGAGTGCCATCCTGTGTTTCCTAGCAGGAGAAGGCATTCGTGGAGAGAGGCGGATTCCCTGTGTGCAGACAAAGTGTGTGCTGAGATGATGAGTCGCTGGAGACCCGGGTGGACTCTTCAGACCCAGGATAGGCCTCTGGCAGGTATGTGTCAATGCTTTCTGCCCTTCGCACTCAGCCAGGTATTTGCATACAATGTTCCCAGCGGAATTAGTAGTCTCCGGAGAGGCTGCCACATGTCAGCAAGCTTCACCTGGCCAGGGTCCGCCGGTGATGTAGCTACCCCATGAGTCACTACTCTCTAGACCTTCCAGATAAACTACCAGATCTTGTCTGCCCATGGGCAACCAGTAGAGCCAGAGGCCTTCCCCCTTTGCTCTTTGGTCTCTAGGCACTCTATCAGGCACTCCAAGCTGGGAAGTGACTCAGGGGGAGAAGGAAGAGATTTCAGAGAATGAACACATCCAGAGAGAGACAGAGAGAGGCAAGAGATGCTGAGTGGGGATGCCTTGCGTAGCGGTATCCTCAGGAAA
Source organism: Loxodonta africana (assembly GCF_030014295.1). Classification (NCBI taxonomy): domain Eukaryota; kingdom Metazoa; phylum Chordata; class Mammalia; order Proboscidea; family Elephantidae; genus Loxodonta; species Loxodonta africana. The sequence goes on from NW_026974832.1 coordinate 705,601, forward strand.
GTGGGAAAGAGGTACCTGGCCTGCTCTGCCAATGCCCTGAACCAGTCCGCACCAGGGGCTCCCCTGTGCCTGCGTAGGCTTTCCCAGGGTGTGCTCAAATCCTGTGGCCACTAGGTGTCATAGGTCATAATGGAGGGCCCTGTGTCATCTGCCTGGCGGGCCAGATCTCTGCCATTGGCTCAGTCTTGTCACCAGGCCCATCATAAGCTCCGCCTACTCTTCCGGTGGTGGGACTGTCTCCATGGTGATGGCAAAGGAGCCTTAGTCCCGCCCACCTGGCCTTGACTTCACCTAGCTGGCCTGCTGACCCTCACTCAGACCTCTGTGTTGATAAAAATTAATGTCGGCCAGTGCCCAGGTGTCAGCATCTGGGATAAAGGATTCCGGACCTTGCCTGGGGCAGAAGGCAGCCTAGGTCAGCTGGTACCTGGAAGTCTAGTGACTCGTGACACTGCTGCCAGTGACAGGCAAATGGTGACTCCCACACTCACATATCCCCTGGTGGCAGAATGATAGTGATGGTGGAGAAACATGGCTCCGGAGCACTCGCGCAATGGGGCACCGGCCAAAGGCCAGGGCCAGTAGTGGACGTCGCAGAGCTGAATGGCGAGCCAGTGAAGGGCCCAAGGATTCCTCTTGTATGTGGGAAACATGTCATCCGGGTCCCCACGTCCATAAACCACTGGATTGCTGGGGCCCGGGACGCCAGGATTTCGGCCTTGCCTTCGCAGCCCGGCCACATCGGCAGCCTTCCACCGGAGGCGGGGATATGTAGACAGCAAAAATGTGGAAAATGGCAGTGTCTCCTCGATTTCTCTGGCATCGGCCTTTTTGAGCGGCATGCTTTTTTCCTAGTAGGATGAGGCACCGACAGAGAAAGGCAGGATTATGTGTGCAGGAAAGGTATGTGCTGAGAAGGTGACAAGGTTGAGACCAGGTTGGGATCTTTAGTCCCAGGAAGGGCCGTGGCAGGTGTGGGTCAATTTTCTGTGCCCATCCCACTTGGCGTGGGGAGGTTTACACCATACAAAGCAGCAGCGGAATTATTCTTCCCCCAGAGGTTGCGTGTGCCCACAAGCTCCACCTGGCCAGGGTCCGCCCCTACCGTATTGCCCATGTCGATCAACAGAAGCTAAGAGCTTCCAGAGAGACTAACTGCTATTCTCTAGCCACGGGGAAGCGGTACAGCCAGAAGCCTCCCCTGTTTCATCTCCAGGTTCCCTCTCAGGCCCCTCATAGTTGTGATGTGTCTCAGGGGTAGAAAAAAGAGATTTCTTTAAAAGAACACATACAAAGAGGGGCCATAGATGCCGAGGAAGGGCGCCTTGCCTACTGATATCGTAGCGTAAGTGGAAAAGAGGTACCTGCCTGCTGTCCCAGTATGTCGAACGTGTCCACATCAGGGGTTGCCTACTGTGAAGTTATTCCCTGGGTGCCCTCGATTTTGTGGGCAAGGACAGAAGGGGCCGTTGTGTGTCCACGGGTAAAATGGAGGGCTCTGCGGAACCGGCCGGTTAGGCTGGACCTCTCCTATTGGCTCAGAGTTTGTGACCCGTCCCCGTCAGAAGTTCCGGCCAGCGTTGCGGTGGCTGTCTCCATGGTGATTGGGAAGGAAGCCTTAGGCCCCGCACTCAGCCTTCACCTGGCCCACCTGGCCTCTTTACCCTCATCTAGACCGCCGTGTAGATGAAAGAAAGGATGTCGGCCAGTGACCATGTGTCCTCATTTCCTTTGAAGGATTAAGCTTCTTGCCTGGGAAGAAGACAGCCAAGGTCAGCCTGAGCCTAGACACCTAGTGACCTGTGACACTGCAGACAGTGATAGATGTTGATGTCCACGCTCAGGTATCCGCAGATGGCGGATGGAGAGTGGTCGGAGGTGAAGTGTAACTAGAGGTCACGCACTCACGAGGGCACGGGCCAAAGGTCGGGAAAAATAGCTGAGGTCGTGGAGCTCTAGCGGAGCCAGTCTAGGGCCGAGGCCTCCCTCCTGTACGTGGCAAAGAGGTGATCCGTATGCCGCCATGCGCAGCCTCTGGACTGCTGGGGCCCTGGATGCCCGGATTTCGGCCTTGTCTTCGGAGAAGTGACACACATGCAGCGTGCCACCGGAGGCTGTTTCCCAGCAGAGGGCAAAATCTTGAAAATGCGGGCTTCAGTTGACTTTGCCTGTGCTCTCCTTTGGCTGAGTGACATCCTGTGTTTCCTAGCAGGAGAAGGCATTCGTGGAGAGAGGCGGATTCCCTGTGTGCAGGCAAAGTGTGTGCTGAGATGATGAGTCGCTGGAGACCGGGGTGGACTCTTCAGACCCAGGATAGGCCTCTGGCAGGTATGTGTCAATGTTTTCTGCCCTTCGCACTCAGCCAGGTATTTGCATACAATGTTACCAGCGGAATTAGTAGTCTCCGGAGAGGCTACCACATGTCAGCAAGCTTCACCTGGCCAGGGTCCGCCGGTCACGTAGCTACCCCGTCAGTCACTACTCTCTAGACCTTCCAGATAAACTACCAGATCTTGTCTGCCCATGGGCAACCAGTAGAGCCAGAGGCCTTCCCCCTTTGCTCTTTGGTCTCTAGGCACTCTATCAGGCACTCCAAGCTGTGAAGTGACTCAGGGGGAGAAGGAAGAGATTTCAGAGAATGAACACATCCAGAGAGAGACAGAGAGAGGCAAGAGATGCTGAGTGGGGATGCCTTGCGTAGCGATATCCTCAGGAAAGTGGGAAAGAGGTACCTGGCTTGCTCTGCCAATGCCCTGAACCAGTCCGCACCAGGGGCTCCCCTGTGCCTGCGTAGGCTTTCCGAGGCTGTGCTCAAATCCTGTGGCCACTAGGTGTCATAGGTCATAATGGAGGGCCCTGTGTCATCTGCCTGGCGGGTCAGATCTCTGCCATTGGCTCAGTCTTGTCACCAGGCCCATCATAAGCTCCGCCTACTCTTCCGGTGGTGGGACTGTCTCCATGGTGATGGCAAAGGAGCCTTAGTCCCGCCCACCTGGCCTTGACTTCACCTAGCTGGCCTGCTGACCCTCACTCAGACCTCTGTGTTGATAAAAATTAATGTCGGCCAGTGCCCAGGTGTCAGCATCTGGGATAAAGGATTCCGGACCTTGCCTGGGGCAGAAGGCAGCCTAGGTCAGCTGGTACCTGGAAGTCTAGTGACTCGTGACACTGCTGCCAGTGACAGGCAAATGGTGACTCCCACACTCACATATCCCCTGGTGGCAGAATGATAGTCATGGGTGGAGAAACATGGCTCCGGAGCACTCGCGCAATGGGGCACCGGCCAAAGGCCAGGGCCAGTAGTGGACGTCGCGGAGCTGAATGGCGAGCCAGTGAAGGGCCCAAGGATTCCTCTTGTATGTGGGAAACATGTCATCCGGGTCCCCACGTCCATAAACCACTGGATTGCTGCGGCCCGGGACGCCAGCATTTCGGCCTTGCCTTCGCAGCCCGGCCACATCGGCAGCCTTCCACCGGAGGCGGGGATATGTAGACAGCAAAAATGTGGAAAATGGCAGTGTCTCCTCGATTTCTCTGGCATCGGCCTTTTTGAGCGGCATGCTTTTTTCCTAGTAGGATGAGGCACCGACAGAGAAAGGCAGGATTATGTGTGCAGGAAAGGTATGTGCTGAGAAGGTGACAAGGTTGAGACCAGGTTGGGATCTTTAGTCCCAGGAAGGGCCCCTGGCAGGTGTGGGTCAATTTTCTGTGCCCATCCCACTTGGCGTGGGGAGGTTTACACCATACAAAGCAGCAGCGGAATTCTTCTTCCCCCAGAGGTTGCGTGTGCCCACAAGCTCCACCTGGCCAGGGTCCGCCCCTACCGTATTGCCCATGTCGATCAACAGAAGCTAAGAGCTTCCAGAGAGACTAACTGCTATTCTCTAGCCACGGGGAAGCGGTACAGCCAGAAGCCTCCCCTGTTTCCTCTCCAGGTTCCCTCTCAGGCCCCTCATTGTTGTGATGTGTCTCAGGGGTAGAAAAAAGAGATTTCTTTAAAAGAACACATACAAAGAGGGGCCATAGATGCTGAGGAAGGGCGCCTTGCCTACTGATATCGTAGCGTAAGTGGAAAAGAGGTACCTGCCTGCTGTCCCAGTATGTCGAACCTGTCCACATCAGGGGTTCCCTACTGTGAAGTTATTCCCTGGGTGCCCTCGATTTTGTGGCCAAGGACAGAAGGGGCCGTTGTGTGTCCACGGGTAAAATGGAGGGCTCTGCGGAACCGGCCGGTTAGGCTGGACCTCTCCTATTGGCTCAGAGTTTGTGACCCGTCCCCGTCAGAAGTTCCGGCCAGCCTTGCCGTGGCTGTCTCCATGGTGATTGGGAAGGAAGCCTTAGGCCCCGCACTCAGCCTTCACCTGGCCCACCTGACCTCTTTACCCTCATCTAGACCGCCGTGTAGATGAAAGAAAGGATGTCGGCCAGTGACCACGAGTCCTCATTTCCTTTGAAGGATTAAGCATCTTGCCTGGGAAGAAGACAGGCAAGGTCAGCCTGAGCCTAGACACCTAGTGACCTGTGACACTGCAGACAGTGATAGATGTTGATGTCCACGCTCAGGTATCCGCAGGTGGCGGATCGAGAGTGGTCGGAGGTGAAGTGTAACTAGAGGTCACACACTCACGAGGGCACGGGCCAAAGGTCGGGAAAAATAGCTGAGGTCGTGGAGCTCTAGCGGAGCCAGTCTAGGGCCGAGGCCTCCCTCCTGTACGTGGCAAAGAGGTGATCCGTATGCCGCCATGCGCAGCCTCTGGACTGCTGGGGCCCTGGATGCCCGGATTTCGGCCTTGTCTTCGGAGAAGTGACGCACATGCAGTGTACCACCGGAGGCTGTGTCCCAGCAGAGGGCAAAATCTTGAAAATGCGGGCTTCAGTTGACTTTGCCTGTGCTCTCCTTTGGCTGAGTGCCATCCTGTGTTTCCTAGCAGGAGAAGGCATTCGTGGAGAGAGGCGGATTCCCTGTGTGCAGGCAAAGTGTGTGCTGAGATGATGAGTCGCTGGAGACCGGGGTGGACTCTTCAGACCCAGGATAGGCCTCTGGCAGGTATGTGTCAATGCTTTCTGCCCTTCGCACTCAGCCAGGTATTTGCATACAATGTTACCAGCAGAATTAGTAGTCTCCGAACAGGCTGCCACATATCAGCAAGCTTCACCTGGCCAGGGTCCGCCGGTGATGTAGCTACCCCATGAGTCACTACTCTCTAGACCTTCCAGATAAACTACCAGATCTTGTCTGCCCATGGGCAACCAGTAGAGCCAGAGGCCTTCCCCCTTTGCTCTTTGGTCTCTAGGCACTCTATCAGGCACTCCAAGCTGTGAAGTGACTCAGGGGGAGAAGGAAGAGATTTCAGAGAATGAACACATCCAGAGAGAGACAGAGAGAGGCAAGAGATGCTGAGTGGGGATGCCTTGCGTAGCGATATCCTCAGGAAAGTGGGAAAGAGGTACCTGGCTTGCTCTGCCAATGCCCTGAACCAGTCCGCACCAGGGGCTCCCCTGTGCCTGCGTAGGCTTTCCCAGGCTGTGCTCAAATCCTGTGGCCACTAGGTGTCATAGGTCATAATGGAGGGCCCTGTGTCATCTGCCTGGCGGGCCAGATCTCTGCCATTGGCTCAGTCTTGTCACCAGGCCCATCATAAGCTCCGCCTACTCTTCCGGTGGTGGGACTGTCTCCATGGTGATGGCAAAGGAGCCTTAGTCCCGCCCACCTGGCCTTGACTTCACCTAGCTGGCCTGCTGACCCTCACTCAGACCTCTGTGTTGATAAAAATTAATGTCGGCCAGTGCCCAGGTGTCAGCATCTGGGATAAAGGATTCCGGACCTTGCCTGGGGCAGAAGGCAGCCTAGGTCAGCTGGTACCTGGAAGTCTAGTGACTCGTGACACTGCTGCCAGTGACAGGCAAATGGTGACTCCCACACTCACATATCCCCTGGTGGCAGAATGATAGTCATGGGTGGAGAAACATGGCTCCGGAGCACTCGCGCAATGGGGCACCGGCCAAAGGCCAGGGCCAGTAGTGGACGTCGTGGAGCTGAATGGCGAGCCAGTGAAGGGCCCAAGGATTCCTCTTGTATGTGGGAAACATGTCATCCGGGTCCCCACGTCCATAAACCACTGGATTGCTGGGGCCCGGGACGCCAGGATTTCGGCCTTGCCTTCGCAGCCCGGCCACATCGGCAGCCTTCCACCGGAGGCGGGGATATGTAGACAGCAAAAATGTGGAAAATGGCAGTGTCTCCTCGATTTCTCTGGCATCGGCCTTTTTGAGCGGCGTGCTTTTTTCCTAGTAGGATGAGGCACTGACAGAGAAAGGCAGGATTATGTGTGCAGGAAAGGTATGTGCTGAGAAGGTGACAAGGTTGAGACCAGGTTGGGATCTTTAGTCCCAGGAAGGGCCCCTGGCAGGTGTGGGTCAATTTTCTGTGCCCATCCCACTTGGCGTGGGGAGGTTTACACCATACAAAGCAGCAGCGGAATTATTCTTCCCCCAGAGGTTGCGTGTGCCCACAAGCTCCACCTGGCCAGGGTCCGCCCCTACCGTATTGCCCATGTCGATCAACAGAAGCTAAGAGCTTCCAGAGAGACTAACTGCTATTCTCTAGCCACGGGGAAGCGGTACAGCCAGAAGCCTCCCCTGTTTCCTCTCCAGGTTCCCTCTCAGGCCCCTCATTGTTGTGATGTGTCTCAGGGGTAGAAAAAAGAGATTTCTTTAAAAGAACACATACAAAGAGGGGCCATAGATGCTGAGGAAGGGCGCCTTGCCTACTGATATCGTAGCGTAAGTGGAAAAGAGGTACCTGCCTGCTGTCCCAGTATGTCGAACCTGTCCACATCAGGGGTTCCCTACTGTGAAGTTATTCCCTGGGTGCCCTCGATTTTGTGGCCAAGGACAGAAGGGGCCGTTGTGTGTCGACGGGTAAAATGGAGGGCTCTGCGGAACCGGCCGGTTAGGCTGGACCTCTCCTATTGGCTCAGAGTTTGTGACCCGTCCCCGTCAGAAGTTCCGGCCAGCCTTGCCGTGGCTGTCTCCATGGTGATTGGGAAGGAAGCCTTAGGCCCCGCACTCAGCCTTCACCTGGCCCACCTGGCCTCTTTACCCTCATCTAGACCGCTGTGTAGATGAAAGAAAGGTTGTCGGCCAGTGACCACGTGTCCTTCATTTCCCTTGAAGGATTAAGCTCCTTGCCTGGGTAGAAGATAGACAAGGTCAGCCTGAGCCTAGACACCTAGTGACCTGTGACACTGCAGACAGTGATAGATGTTGATGTCCACGCTCAGGTATCCACAGGTGGCGGATCGAGAGTGGTCGGAGGTGAAGTGTAACTAGAGGTCACACACTCACGAGGGCACGGGCCAAAGGTCGGGAAAAATAGCTGAGGTCGTGGAGCTCTAGCGGAGCCAGTCTAGGGCCGAGGCCTCCCTCCTGTACGTGGCAAAGAGGTGATCCGTATGCCGCCATGCGCAGCCTCTGGACTGCTGGGGCCCTGGATGCCCGGATTTCGGCCTTGTCTTTGGAGAAGTGACGCACATGCAGCGTGCCACCGGAGGCTGTGGCCCAGCAGAGGGCAAAATCTTGAAAATGCGGGCTTCAGTTGACTTTGCCTGTGCTCTCCTTTGGCTGAGTGCCATCCTGTGTTTCCTAGCAGGAGAAGGCATTCGTGGAGAGAGGCAGATTCCCTGTGTGCAGGCAAAGTGTGTGCTGAGATGATGAGTCGCTGGAGACCGGGGTGGACTCTTCAGACCCAGGATAGGCCTCTGGCAGGTATGTGTCAATGTTTTCTGCCCTTCGCACTCAGCCAGGTATTTGCATACAATGTTACCAGCGGAATTAGTAGTCTCCGGAGAGGCTGCCACATGTCAGCAAGCTTCACCTGGCCCGGGTCCGCCGGTGACGTAGCTACCCCGTCAGTCACTTCTCTGTAGACCTGCCAGATAAACTACCAGATCTTGTCTGCCCATGGGCAACCAGTAGAGCCAGAGGCCTTCCCCCTTTGCTCTTTGGTCTCTAGGCACTCTATCAGGCATTCCAAGCTGTGAAGTGACTCAGGGGGAGAAGGAAGAGATTTCAGAGAATGAACACATCCAGAGACAGACAGAGAGAGGTAAGAGATGCTGAGTGGGGATGCCTTGTGTAGTGATATCCTCAGGAAAGTGGGAAAGAGGTACCTGGCCTGCTCTGCCAATGCCCTGAACCAGTCCGCACCAGGGGCTCCCCTGTGCCTGCGTAGGCTTTCCCAGGCTGTGCTCAAATCCTGTGGCCACTAGGTGTCTTAGGTCATAATGGAAGGCCCTGTGTCATCTGCCTGGCGGGCCAGATCTCTGCCATTGGCTCAGTCTTGTCACCAGGCCCATCATAAGCTCCGCCTAGTCTTCCGGTGGTGGGACTGTCTCCATGGTGATGGCAAAGGAGCCTTAGTCCCGCCCACCTGGCCTTGACTTCACCTACCTGGCCTGCTGACCCTCACTCAGACCTCTGTGTTGCTCCAAATCAATGTCCGCCAGTGCCCAGGTGTCAGCATCTGGGATAAAGGATTCGGGACCTTGCCTGGGGCAGAAGGCAGCCTAGGTGAGCGGGTACCTGGAAGTCTACTGCCTTGTGACACTGCTGCCAGTGACAAATGGTGACTCCCACACTCACATATCGCCTGGTGGCAGAATGATAGTGATGGGCAGAGAAACATGGCTCCGGAGCACACGTTCCGTGGGGCACCAGCCAAAACAAAGGCCAGGGCCGGTAGTGGACGTTGTGGAGCTGAATGGCGAGCCAGTGAAGGGCCCAAGGGTCCCTCCTGTATGTGGCGAACAGGTCATCCGTGTCCCCACGTCCATAAACCATGGGACTGCTGGGGCCCAGGCTGCCAGGATTTCGGCCCTGCCTTCGGAGCCTGGCCACGTACGCGGCCTTGCAGCGGAGGCGGGGACATGTAGCCAGCCAAAATTTGGAAAATGGCAGTGTTTCCTCGAGTTCCCTGGCATCGGCCTTTTTGAGCGGCTTGCTTTTTCTCCTGGTAGGAGAGGGCCCTGACGGAGAAAGGCAGGATTACGTGTGCAGGAAAGGTGTGTGCTGAGAGGGTGACGACGTTGAGACCATGTTGGGATCTTTAGTCCCAGGAGAGGCCCCTGGCGGGTGTGGGTCAGTGTTCTCTACCCATCCCACTTGGTGGGGGGAGGTTTTCACCATACAAAGCAGCAGCGGAATTATTCGTCGCCGGAGGGGTTGCATCTGCCCACAAGCTCCACCTGGCCAGGGTCCGCCCCTACCGTATTGCCCATGTCGTTCAACAGAAGGTAAGAGCTTCCAGAGAGACTAACTGCTATTCTCTAGCCAGGGGGAAGCAGTACAGCCAGAAGCCTCCCCTGTTTCATCTCCAGGTTCCCTCTCAGGCCCCTCATAGTTGTGATGTGTCTCAGGGGTAGAAAAAAGAGATTTCTTTAAAAGAACACATACAAAGAGGGGCCATAGATGCTGAGGAAGGGCGCCTTGCCTACTGATATCGTAGCGTAAGTGGAAAAGAGGTACCTGCCTGCTGTCCCAGTATGTCGAACCTGTCCACATCAGGGGTTGCCTACTGTGAAGTTATTCCCTGGGTGCCCTCGATTTTGTGGGCAAGGACAGAAGGGGCCGTTGTGTGTCTATGGGTAAAATGGAGGGCTCTGCGGAACCGGCCGGTTAGGCTGGACCTCTCCTATTGGCTCAGAGTTTGTGACCCGTCCCCGTCAGAAGTTCCGGCCAGCCTTGCCGTGGCTGTCTCCATGGTGATTGGGAAGGAAGCCTTAGGCCCCGCACTCAGCCTTCACCTGGCCCACCTGACCTCTTTACCCTCATCTAGACCGCTGTGTAGATGAAAGAAAGGTTGTCGGCCAGTGACCACGTGTCCTTCATTTCCCTTGAAGGATTAAGCTACTTGCCTGGGCAGAAGACAGCCAAGGTCAGCCTGAGCCTAGACACGTAGTGACCTGTGACACTGCAGACAGTGATAGATGTTGATGTCCACGCTCAGGTATCGACAGGTGGCGGATCGAGAGTGGTCGGAGGTGAAGTGTAACTAGAGGTCACACACTCACGAGGGCACGGGCCAAAGTTCGGGAAAAATAGCTGAGGTCGTGGAGCTCTAGCGGAGCCAGTCTAGGGCCGAGGCCTCCCTCCTGTACGTGGCAAAGAGGTGATCCGTATGCCGCCATGCGCAGCCTCTGGACTGCTGGGGCCCTGGATGCCCGGATTTCGGCCTTGTCTTCGGAGAAGTGACGCACATGCAGCGTGCCACCGGAGGCTGTGGCCCAGCAGAGGGCAAAATCTTGAAAATGCGGGCTTCAGTTGACTTTGCCTGTGCTCTCCTTTGGCTGAGTGCCATCCTGTGTTTCCTAGCAGGAGAAGGAATTCGTGGAGAGAGGCGGATTCCCTGTGTGCAGACAAAGTGTGTGCTGAGATGATGAGTCGCTGGAGACCGGGGTGGACTCTTCAGACCCAGGATAGGCCTCTGGCAGGTATGTGTCAATGTTTTCTGCCCTTCGCACTCAGCCAGGTATTTGCATACAATGTTACCAGCGGAATTAGTAGTCTCCGGAGAGGCTGCCACATGTCAGCAAGCTTCACCTGGCCCGGGTCCGCCGGTGACGTAGCTACCCCGTCAGTCACTTCTCTGTAGACCTGCCAGATAAACTACCAGATCTTGTCTGCCCATGGGCAACCAGTAGAGCCAGAGGCCTTCCCCCTTTGCTCTTTGGTCTCTAGGCACTCTATCAGGCATTCCAAGCTGTGAAGTGACTCAGGGGGAGAAGGAAGAGATTTCAGAGAATGAACACATCCAGAGACAGACAGAGAGAGGTAAGAGATGCTGAGTGGGGATGCCTTGTGTAGTGATATCCTCAGGAAAGTGGGAAAGAGGTACCTGGCCTGCTCTGCCAATGCCCTGAACCAGTCCGCACCAGGGGCTCCCCTGTGCCTGCGTAGGCTTTCCCAGGCTGTGCTCAAATCCTGTGGCCACTAGGTGTCTTAGGTCATAATGGAAGGCCCTGTGTCATCTGCCTGGCGGGCCAGATCTCTGCCATTGGCTCAGTCTTGTCACCAGGCCCATCATAAGCTCCGCCTAGTCTTCCGGTGGTGGGACTGTCTCCATGGTGATGGCAAAGGAGCCTTAGTCCCGCCCACCTGGCCTTGACTTCACCTACCTGGCCTGCTGACCCTCACTCAGACCTCTGTGTTGCTCCAAATCAATGTCCGCCAGTGCCCAGGTGTCAGCATCTGGGATAAAGGATTCGGGACCTTGCCTGGGGCAGAAGGCAGCCTAGGTGAGCGGGTACCTGGAAGTCTACTGCCTTGTGACACTGCTGCCAGTGACAAATGGTGACTCCCACACTCACATATCGCCTGGTGGCAGAATGATAGTGATGGGCAGAGAAACATGGCTCCGGAGCACACGTTCCGTGGGGCACCAGCCAAAACAAAGGCCAGGGCCGGTAGTGGACGTTGTGGAGCTGAATGGCGAGCCAGTGAAGGGCCCAAGGGTCCCTCCTGTATGTGGCGAACAGGTCATCCGTGTCCCCACGTCCATAAACCATGGGACTGCTGGGGCCCAGGCTGCCAGGATTTCGGCCCTGCCTTCGGAGCCTGGCCACGTACGCGGCCTTGCAGCGGAGGCGGGGACATGTAGCCAGCCAAAATTTGGAAAATGGCAGTGTTTCCTCGAGTTCCCTGGCATCGGCCTTTTTGAGCGGCTTGCTTTTTCTCCTGGTAGGAGAGGGCCCTGACGGAGAAAGGCAGGATTACGTGTGCAGGAAAGGTGTGTGCTGAGAGGGTGACGACGTTGAGACCATGTTGGGATCTTTAGTCCCAGGAGAGGCCCCTGGCGGGTGTGGGTCAGTGTTCTCTACCCATCCCACTTGGTGGGGGGAGGTTTTCACCATACAAAGCAGCAGCGGAATTATTCGTCGCCGGAGGGGTTGCATCTGCCCACAAGCTCCACCTGGCCAGGGTCCGCCCCTACCGTATTGCCCATGTCGTTCAACAGAAGGTAAGAGCTTCCAGAGAGACTAACTGCTATTCTCTAGCCAGGGGGAAGCAGTACAGCCAGAAGCCTCCCCTGTTTCATCTCCAGGTTCCCTCTCAGGCCCCTCATAGTTGTGATGTGTCTCAGGGGTAGAAAAAAGAGATTTCTTTAAAAGAACACATACAAAGAGGGGCCATAGATGCTGAGGAAGGGCGCCTTGCCTACTGATATCGTAGCGTAAGTGGAAAAGAGGTACCTGCCTGCTGTCCCAGTATGTCGAACCTGTCCACATCAGGGGTTGCCTACTGTGAAGTTATTCCCTGGGTGCCCTCGATTTTGTGGGCAAGGACAGAAGGGGCCGTTGTGTGTCTATGGGTAAAATGGAGGGCTCTGCGGAACCGGCCGGTTAGGCTGGACCTCTCCTATTGGCTCAGAGTTTGTGACCCGTCCCCGTCAGAAGTTCCGGCCAGCCTTGCCGTGGCTGTCTCCATGGTGATTGGGAAGGAAGCCTTAGGCCCCGCACTCAGCCTTCACCTGGCCCACCTGACCTCTTTACCCTCATCTAGACCGCTGTGTAGATGAAAGAAAGGTTGTCGGCCAGTGACCACGTGTCCTTCATTTCCCTTGAAGGATTAAGCTACTTGCCTGGGCAGAAGACAGCCAAGGTCAGCCTGAGCCTAGACACGTAGTGACCTGTGACACTGCAGACAGTGATAGATGTTGATGTCCACGCTCAGGTATCGACAGGTGGCGGATCGAGAGTGGTCGGAGGTGAAGTGTAACTAGAGGTCACACACTCACGAGGGCACGGGCCAAAGTTCGGGAAAAATAGCTGAGGTCGTGGAGCTCTAGCGGAGCCAGTCTAGGGCCGAGGCCTCCCTCCTGTACGTGGCAAAGAGGTGATCCGTATGCCGCCATGCGCAGCCTCTGGACTGCTGGGGCCCTGGATGCCCGGATTTCGGCCTTGTCTTCGGAGAAGTGACGCACATGCAGCGTGCCACCGGAGGCTGTGGCCCAGCAGAGGGCAAAATCTTGAAAATGCGGGCTTCAGTTGACTTTGCCTGTGCTCTCCTTTGGCTGAGTGCCATCCTGTGTTTCCTAGCAGGAGAAGGCATTCGTGGAGAGAGGCAGATTCCCTGTGTGCAGGCAAAGTGTGTGCTGAGATGATGAGTCGCTGGAGACCGGGGTGGACTCTTCAGACCCAGGATAGGCCTCTGGCAGGTATGTGTCAATGCTTTCTGACCTTCGCACTCAGCCAGGTATTTGCATACAATGTTACCAGCGGAATTAGTAGTCTCCGGAGAGGCTGCCACATGTCAGCAAGCTTCACCTGGCCCGGGTCCGCCGGTGATGTAGCTACCCCATCAGTCACTACTCTCTAGACCTTCCAGATAATCTAACAGATCTTGTCTGCCCATGGGCAACCAGTAGAGCCAGAGGCCTTCCCCCTTTGCTCTTTGGTCTCTAGGCACTCTATCCGGCACTCCAAGCTGTGAAGTGACTCAGGGGGAGAAGGAAGAGATTTCAGAGAATGAACACATCCAGAGAGAGACAGAGAGAGGCAAGAGATGCTGAGTGGGGATGCCTTGCGTAGTGATATCCTCAGGAAAGTGGGAAAGAGGTACCTGGCCTGCTCTGCCAATGCCCTGAACCAGTCCGCACCAGGGGCTCCCCTGTGCCTGCGTAGGCTTTCCCAGGCTGTGCTCAAATCCTGTGGCCACTAGGTGTCATAGGTCATAATGGAGGGCCCTGTGTCATCTTCCTGGCGGTCCAGATCTCTGCCATTGGCTCAGTCTTGTCACCGGGCCCATCATAAGCTCCGCCTACTCTTCCGGTGGTGGGACTGTCTCCATGGTGATGGCAAAGGAGCCTTAGTCCCGCCCACCTGGCCTTGACTTCACCTAGCTGGCCTGCTGACCCTCACTCAGACCTCTGTGTTGATAAAAATTAATGTCGGCCAGTGCCCAGGTGTCAGCATCTGGGATAAAGGATTCCGGACCTTGCCTGGGGCAGAAGGCAGCCTAGGTCAGCTGGTACCTGGAAGTCTAGTGACTCGTGACACTGCTGCCAGTGACAGGCAAATGGTGACTCCCACACTCACATATCCCCTGGTGGCAGAATGATAGTGATGGGTGGAGAAACATGGCTCCGGAGCACTCGCGCAATGGGGCACCGGCCAAAGGCCAGGGCCAGTAGTGGACGTCGCGGAGCTGAATGGCGAGCCAGTGAAGGGCCCAAGGATTCCTCTTGTATGTGGGAAACATGTCATCCGGGTCCCCACGTCCATAAACCACTGGATTGCTGGGGCCCAGGATGCCAGGATTTCGGCCTTGCCTTCGCAGCCCGGCCACATCGGCAGCCTTCCACCGGAGGCGGGGATATGTAGACAGCAAAAATGTGGAAAATGGCAGTGTCTCCTCGATTTCTCTGGCATCGGCCTTTTTGAGCGGCGTGCTTTTTTCCTAGTAGGATGAGGCACCGACAGAGAAAGGCAGGATTATGTGTGCAGGAAAGGTATGTGCTGAGAAGGTGACAAGGTTGAGACCAGGTTGGGATCTTTAGTCCCAGGAAGGGCCCCTGGCAGGTGTGGGTCAATTTTCTGTGCCCATCCCACTTGGCGTGGGGAGGTTTACACCATACAAAGCAGCAGCGGAATTATTCTTCCCCCAGAGGTTGCGTGTGCCCACAAGCTCCACCTGGCCAGGGTCCGCCCCTACCGTATTGCCCATGTCGATCAACAGAAGCTAAGACCTTCCAGAGAGACTAACTGCTATTCTCTAGCCACGGGGAAGCGGTACAGCCAGAAGCCTCCCCTGTTTCCTCTCCAGGTTCCCTCTCAGGCCCCTCATAGTTGTGATGTGTCTCAGGGGTAGAAAAAAGAGATTTCTTTAAAAGAACACATACAAAGAGGGGCCATAGATGCTGAGGAAGGGCGCCTTGCCTACTGATATCGTAGCGTAAGTGGAAAAGAGGTACCTGCCTGCTGTCCCAGTATGTCGAACCTGTCCACATCAGGGGTTGCCTACTGTGAAGTTATTCCCTGGGTGCCCTCGATTTTGTGGCCAAGGACAGAAGGGGCCGTTGTGTGTCCACGGGTAAAATGGAGGGCTCTGCGGAACCGGCCGGTTAGGCTGGACCTCTCCTATTGGCTCAGAGTTTGTGACCCGTCCCCGTCAGAAGTTCCGGCCAGCCTTGCGGTGGCTGTCTCCATGGTGATTGGGAAGGAAGCCTTAGGCCCCGCACTCAGCCTTCACCTGGCCCACCTGGCCTCTTTACCCTCATCTAGACCGCCGTGTAGATGAAAGAAAGGATGTCGGCCAGTGACCACGTGTCCTCATTTCCTTTGAAGGATTAAGCTTCTTGCCTGGGCAGAAGACAGCCAACGTCAGCCTGAGCCTAGACACCTAGTGACCTGTGACACTGCAGGCAGTGACAGATGTTCATTTTCATGCTAATGTATCCGCAGGTGGCGGATTCAGAGTAGTCGGAGAAGAAGTGTAACTAGGGATGACACAGACACGAGGGCACGGGCCAAAGGTCAGGGACAATAGCTGAGATCGTTGAGCTCTAGCGGAGGCAGTGTAGGGCCCAGACCTCCCTCCTGTACGTGGCAAAGAGGTGATCCATATGCCGCCATGTGCAGACTCTGGACTGCTGGGGCCCTGGACGCCCGGATTGCGGCCTTGTCTTCGGAGAAGTGACACACATGCACTGTGCCAGCGAAGGCTGTGGAGCAGCAGAGGGCAAAATCTTGATAATGGCGGCTTCAGTTGACTTTGCCTGTGCTCTCCTTTGGCTGAGTGCCATTGTGTGTTTCCTAGCAGGAGAAGGCATTCGTGGAGAGAGGCGGATTCCATGTGTGCAGGCAAAGTGTGTGCTGAGATGATGAGTGGCTGGAGACCAGGGTGGACTCTTCAGACCCAGGATAGACCTCTGGCAGGTATGTGTCAATGTTTCTGCCCATGGCACTCAGCCGGGTATTTGCATAGAATGTTCTCCGCGGAATTAGTAGTCTCCGGAGAGGCTGCTGCATGTCAGCAAGCTTCTCCTGGCCAGGTCCGCCCGTGATGTAGCTCCCCAATCAATGGCTACTCTCTAGACCTTCCAGATAGACTAGCAGATCTTCTCTGCCCATGGCAACCAGTAGAGCCAGAGGCCTTCCCCCTTTGCTCTTTCGTCTCTAGGCCCTCTGTCAGGCCCTCCAAGGTGTGAAGTGACAAGGGGGAGAAGGAAGAGATTTCAGAGAAGGAACACATCCAGAGAGAGACAGAGAGAGGCAAGAGATGCTGAGTGGGGATGCCTTGCGTAGTGATATCCTGAGGAAAGTGGGAAAGTGGTACCTGGCCTGCTGTGCCAATGCCCTGAAGCAGTCTGCACCAGGGGCTCCCTTGTGCCTGCGTAGCCTTTCCCAGGGTGTGCTCAAATCCTGTGGCCACTAGGTGTCATAGGTCACACTGGAGGGCCCTGTGTCATCTGCCTGGCGGGCCGGATCTCTGCCATTGGCTCAAGTCTTGTCAGCAGGCCCATCACAAGCTCCGCCCACTCTTGCGGGGGGGGACTGTCTCTATGGTGATGGCAAAGGAGTCTTAGCCCCGCCCACCTGGCCTTGACTTCACCTAGCTGGCCTGCTGACCCTCACTCAGACCTCTGTGTTGCTCCAAATGAATGTCCGCCAGTGCCCGGGTGTCATCATCTGGGATAAAAGATTCGGGACCTTGCCTGGGGCAGAAGCAGCCTAGGTCAGTGGGTACCTGGAAGTCTACTGCCTTGTGACACTGCTGCCAGTGACAAATGGTGACTCCCACACTCACATATCGCCTGGTCGCAGAATGATAGTGATGGGCGGAGAAACATGGCTCCGGAGCACACGTTCCCTGGGGCACCAGCCAAAGCAAAGGCCAGGGCCGGTAGTGGACGTCGTGGAGCTGAATGGCGAGCCAGTGAAGGGCCCAAGGGTCCCTCCTGTATGTGGCGAACAGGTCATCCGTGTCCCCACGTCCATAAACCATGGGACTGCTGGGGCCCAGGCTGCCAGGATTTCGGCCTTGCCTTCGGAGCCCGGCCACCTACGCGGCCTTCCAGCGGAGGCGGGGACATGTAGACAGCCAAAATTTGGAAAATGGCAGTGTTTCCTCGAGTTCCCTGGCATCGGCCTTTTTGAGCGGCTTGCTTTTTCTCCTGGTAGGAGAGGGCCCTGACGGAGAAAGGCAGGATTACGTGTGCAGGAAAGGTGTGTGCTGAGAGGGTGACGACGTTGAGACCATGTTGGGATCTTTAGTCCCAGGAGAGGCCCCTGGCGGGTGTGGGTCAGTGTTCTCTACCCATCCCACTTGGTGGGGGGAGGTTTTCACCATACAAAGCAGCAGCGGAATTATTCGTCGCCGGAGGGGTTGCATCTGCCCACAAGCTCCACCTGGCCAGGGTCCGCCCCTACTGTATTGTCCATGTCAGTCAACAGAAGCTAAGACCTTCCAGAGAGACTACCTGCTCTTCTCTACCCAAGGGGAAGCAGTAGAGCCAGAAGCCTCCCCCGTTCCATCTCTAGGCTCTCTCTCAGGCCCCTCATACTTGTGATGTGTCTCAGGGGTAGAAGGAAGAGATTTCTCCGAATGAACACATACACAGAGGGGCCATAGATGCTGAGGAAGGGCGCCTTGCCTGCTGATGTCCTAGCGTAAGTGGAAAAGTGGTACCTGCCTGCTGGCCCCGTGTGTCGAACGTGTCCACATCAGGGGCTGCCTACGGTGAGGTGATTCCATGGGTGCCCTGGATTTTGTGGCCCAAAAGAGAAGGGGCCGTCGTGTGTCCATGGGTAAAATGGAGGGCACTGCGGAAGTGGCCGCTTAGGCTGGACCTCTCCTATTGGCTGGGTGTTTGTGACCCGTCCCGGTCAGAAGTTCCGGCCAGCCTTGCGGTGGCTGTCTCCATGGTGATTGGGAAAGAAGCCTTAGGCCCCGCACTCAGCCTTCACCTGGCCTACCTGGCCTCTTTAGCCTCATCTAGACCGCTGTGTGGATGAAAGAAAGAATGTCGGCCAATGACCACTTGTCCTCATTGCCTTTGAAGGATTAGGCTCCTTGCCTGGGCAGAAGACAGCCAAGGTCAGCCTGAGCCTAGACACCTAGTGACCTGTGACACTGCAGGCAGTGACAGATGTTGATTTTCATGCTAATGTATCCGCAGGTGGCGGATTCAGAGTGGTCGGAGAAGAAGTGTAACTAGGGATGACACAGACACGAGGGCACGGGCCAAAGGTCAGGGAAAATAGCTGAGGTCGTGGAGCTCTAGCGGAGGCAGTGTAGGGCCCAGACCTCCCTCTTGTATGTGGCAAAGAGGTGATCCATATGCCGCCATGTGCAGACTCAGGACTGCTGGGGCCCCGGATGCCCGGATTGCGGCCTTGTCTTCGGAGAAGTGACACACATGCACTGTGCCAGCGGAGGCTGTGGCCCAGCAGAGGGCAAAATCTTGAAAATGGGGGCTTCAGTTGACTTTGCCTGTGCTCTCCTTTCGCTGAGTGACATCGTGTGTTTCCTAGCAGGAGAAGGCATTCGTGGAGAGAGGCGGATTCCATGCGTGCAGGCAAAGTGCGTGCTGAGATGATGAGTGGCTGGAGACCAGGGTGGACTCTTCAGACCCAGGATAGACCTCTGGCAGGTATGTGTCAATGTTTTCTGCCCATGGCACTGGGCCGGGTATTTGCATAGAACGTTATCTGCGGAATTAGTAGTCTCTGGAGAGGCTGCTGCATGTCAGCAAGCTTCACCTGGCCAGGTCCGCCCGTGATGTAGCTCCCCAATCAATGGCTACTCTCTAGACCTTCCAGATAGACTAGCAGATCTTCTCTGCCCATGGGCAAGCAGTAGAGCCAGAGGCCTTCCCCCTTTGCTCTTTCGTCTCTAGGCCCTCTGTCAGGCCCTCCAAGGTGTGAAGTGACAAGGGGGAGAAGGAAGAGATTTCAGAGAAGGAACACATCCAGAGAGAGACAGAGAGAGGCAAGAGATGCTGAGTGGGGATTCCTTTCGTACTGATGTCCTCAGGAAAGTGGGAAAGAGGTAACTGGCCTGCTCTGCCAATGCCCTGAAGCAGTCCACACCAGGGGCTCCCTTGTGCCTGCGTAGCCTTTCCCAGGGTATGCTCAAATCCTGTGGGCACTAGGCGTCATAGGTCACAATGGAGGGCCCTGTGTCATCTGCCTGGCGCGCCGGATCTCTGCCATTGGCTCAGTCTTGTCACCAGGCCCATCACAAGCTCCGCCCACTCTTGCGGTGGGGGGACTGTCTCTATGGTGATGGCAAAGAAGCCTCAGCCCCGCCCACCTGGCCTTGACTTCACCTACCTGGCTCGCTGACCCTCACTCAGACCTCTGTGTTGCTCAAAATTAATGCCCGCCAGTGCCCTGGTGTCAGCACCTGGGATAAAGGATTCGGGACCTTGCCTGGGGCAGAAGGCAGCCTAGGTCAGCGGGTACCTGGAAGTCTACTGCCTTGTGACACTGCTGCCAGTGACAAATGGTGACTGCCACAGTCACGTATCGCCTGGTGGCAGAATGATAGTGACGGGTGGAGAAACATCGCTCCAGAGCACACGTTCAGTGGGGCACCAGCCAAAGCAAAGGCCAGGGCCGGTAGTGGACGTGGTGGAGCTGAATGGCGAGCCAGTCAAGGGCCCAAGGATTCTTCCTGTATGTGGTAAAGTGGCGACCTCTGTCCCCACGTCCATAAACCATTGGACCTCTGGGGCCCAGGCTGCCAGGATTTCGGCGTTGCCGTCGGAGCCCGGCCACGTACGCGGCCTTGCAGCGGAGGCGGGGACATATAGACAGCAAAAACTTGGAAAACGGCAGTGTCTCCTCGGTTTTCCTGGCATTGGCCTTTTTGAGCGGCATGCTTTTTTTCCTCGTAGGATAGGGCCCTGACGGAGAAAGGCAGCATTGGGATTATGTGTGCAGGAAGGGTGTGTGCTGAGAGGGTGACGACGTTGAGACCAGGTTGGGATCTTTAGTCCCAGGAAAGGCCCCTGGCAGGTGTGGGTCAATGCTGTCTTCCCATCCCAGTTGGCGGGGGGAGGTTTTCACCATACAAAGCAGGAACGGAATTATTCGTCGCCGGAGAGGTTGCATCTGCCCAGAAGCTCCACCTGGCCGTGGTCCGCCCCTACTGTATTGCCATGTGAATCAGCAGAAGCTAAGACCTTCCAGAGAGACTAGCTGCTATTCTCTAGCCATGGGGAAGTGGTACAGCCAGAAGCCTACCCCATTTCATCTCCAGGCTCTCTCTCAGGCCCCTGATACTTGTGATGTGTCTCGGGGTAGAATGAAGAGATTTGTCTGAATGAACACACAGAGAGAGGGGCCATAGATGTTGAGGAAGGGCACCTTGCCTACTGATATCCTAGCGTAAGTGGAAGAGTGGTACCTGCCTGCTGGCCCAGTGTGTCGAACGTGTCCACATGAGTGGTTGCCTACTGTGAAGTTATTCTCTGGGTGCCCTGGATTTTGTGGCCAAAGACACAAGGGGCCGTTGCGTGTCCTTGGGTAAAATGGAGGGCTCTTCGGAACTGGCCGGTTAGGCTGGACCTCTCCTATTGGCTCAGTGTTTGTGACCCGTCCCTGTCAGAAGTTCCGGCCAGCCTTCCAGTGGCTGTCTACACCGTGATTCGGAAAGAAGCCTTAGGCCCCGCACTCAGCCTTCACCTGGCCTACCTGGCCTCTTGACCCTCATCTAGACCGCTGTGTAGATGAAAGAAAGGATGTCGGCCAGTGAGCACGTGTCCTCATTTCCTTGGAAGGATTAGGCTCCTTGCCTGGGCAGAAGACAGCCAAGGTCAGCCTGAGCCTAGACACCTAGTGACCTGTTACACTGCAGCCAGTGATAAATGTTGATTTCCACACTCAGGTGTCGACAGGTGGCAGATTCAGAGTTGTGGAAGGGAAGTGTAACTAGAGATCAGACACTCACGAGGGCACAGGCCAAAGGTCAGGGAAAATAGGTGAGGTAGTTGAGCTCTCGCGGAAGCAGTCTATGGCCCAGACCTCCCTCATGTACGTGGGAAATAGGTGATCTATATGCCGCCATCCGCAGACTCTGGACTGCTTGGGCCCTAGATGCCCGGATTTCGGCCTAGCCTTCAGAGAAGTGAGGCACATGCAGTATGCCACCAGAGGCTGTGGACCAGCAGAGGGTAAAATCTTGAAAATGGGGCCTTCAGTTAACTTTGCCTGTGCTCTCCTTTCGCTGAGTGACAGCCTGTTTTTCCTAGCCAGAGAAGGCTTTCGTGGAGAGAGGCGGATTCCATGTGTGCAGACAAAGTGTGTGCTGAGATAATGAGTCACTGGACATCAGGGTGGAGTCTTTCAGACCCAGGATAGGCCTCTGCGAGGTGTGTGTCAATGTTTTCTACCCTTCGAACTCACCTGGGTATTTGCATACAATGTTGTCAGCGGTATTAGTAGTCTCCGGAGAGGCTGCCACATGTCAGCAAGCTTCACCTGGCCAGGGTCCGCCCGTGATGTACCTGACCAATCAATCACTACTCTGTAGACCTTCCAGATAGACTAGCAGATCTTCTCTGCCCATGGGCAACCAGTAGAGCCAGAGGCCTTCCCCCTTTGCTCTTTCCTCTCTAGGCCCTCTGTCAGGCCCTCCAAGGTGTGAAGTGACAAGGGGGAGAAGGAAGAGATTTCAGAGAATGAACACATACAGAGAGAGGCAAGAGATCCTGAGTGGGGTTGCCTTGTGTACTGATATCCTCAGGAAAGTGGGAAAGTGGTAACTGGCCTGCTCTGCCAATACCCTGAACCAGTCCGCACCAGGGGCTCCCTTGTGCCTGCATAGGCTTTCCCAGGGTTTGCTCAAATCCTGTGGCCACTAGGTGTTATAGGTCATAATGAAGGTCCGTGTGTCAGCTGCCTGGCAGGCCGGATCTCTTCCATTGTCTCAACCTTGTCACCATGCCCATCATAAGCTGCGCCCACTCTTCCGGTTCGGGGACTGTCTCCATGGTGATGGCAAAGAAGCCTTAGTCCCTCCCACCTGGGCTTCACTTCACCTACCTGGCCTGCCAACCCTCACTCAGACCTCTGTTTTGATAAAAATTAATGTTTGCCAGTGCCCAGGGGTCAGTATCTGGGATAAAGGATTCGGGACTTGCCTGGGGCAGAAGACAGCCGAGGTCAGTGGTACCTAAAAGTCTAGTGACTTGTGACAGTGCTGCCAGTGACAAATGTGACTCTCACACTCACATATCCCCTGGTGGCAGAATGATAGTGACGGGTGGAGAAACATCGATGCGGAGCACACGTTCAATGCGGCACCAGCCAAAAGCCAGGGCCAGGAGTGGACGTCGTGGAGCTGAATTGCGAGCCAGTGAAGTGCCCAAGGATTCCTCCTGTATGTGGCAAAGAGGTCATACGTGTCCCCACGTCCATAAACCATTGGACAGCCGGGGCCCAAGCTGCCAGGGTTTTGACCTTGCCTTCACAGCCCGCCAACATACGCAGCTTTCTACCGGAGGCGGGGGTATATAGACAGCAAAAATTTGGAAAATGGCAGTGTCTCCTCGATTTCCCTGGCATCGGCCTCTTTGAGCGGCATGCTTTTTTTCCTAGGAGGATAAGGCACTGACGGAGAAAGGGAGGATTATGTGTACAGGAAAGGTATGTGCTGAGAGGGTGACGACGTTGAGACCAGGTTGGGATGTTTAGTCCCAGGAAAGGCCCCTGGCAGATGTGGGTCAATGTTCTATGCCCATCCCACTTGGCAGGGCTAGATTTAGACTATACAAGGCAGCAGCGGAATTATTTGTCGCCGGAGAGGTTGCATCTGCCCACAAGCTCCACCTGGTCAGGTTCCAAACCTACTGTATTGCACATGTCAGTCAACAGAAGTTAAGACCTTCCAGAGAGACTACCTGCTATTCCCTACCCACGGGGAAGCGGTACAGCCACAAGCCTCCACCGTTTCATCTCCAGGTTCTCTCTCAGGCCCCTCATACTTGTGATGTGTCTCAGGGGTAGAATGAAGAGATTTCTCTGAATGAACACATACAGAGAGAGGCCATAGATGCTGAGGAAGGGCGCCTTGCCTACTGATGTCCTAGCATAAGTGGAACAGAGGAACCTGCCTGCTCTCCAGGTGTGTCAAACCTATCCACAGCAGGGGATTCCACCTATTAAGATGTTACTGGAATAATGTTCTTGCCTCTCACTGGTCAGGAATGAGTAGGTAAGGCATGTATCTTTCTGGAAGATGCTTGTAATTGCAGATTAGGAGGGCCTAGAGCAATGTTTACCCTCATCTCACAGAATAAAAGAAGGGCCTGAGTTTTTAAAGTTCTTTGGCAGGATAAGGTTTGTGTTTACTTATTGGCATAGGTGGGGATATGTTAACTAAGGTTCTTGGCGAGTAGCTTTCCAAGATGGCTTCTGTCCTGGACGCTGCTGGGATTCGTAGCAGGATGTATCATGGGATGTCACGCCTGGGCAGTTTCCTGCTCTCTGGATTCTATTCCCTGGCTGGGTCTGTAGCCCCTCATTGCCGCTGGCGGAAGGTCTCACAGCGTTCACAGGTGGATGTTTTGTGCATGTCCTTGTGCCTGGTTTTCTGCAGCTTTTTCTGAAAAGCAACTTTAAAGAAGTTTGTGAGCTGTTTTTAGATACCCTGCCTACCCCATTGCTCTGGCGAATGGCTTTGTTTTTGCGCCCTGGCCTATTTCTTGTTACTTGGCAGATTTGTGGGCCCCTCTGTTCTTTGTCTTACGAAGTCTCTGGGTTCCACACTCATCCCCCATTACCTCTCTTATAATATAGTGCATTTCTCTTTTACTTGCTTCTCCTCTAAGCACACCAGTCTCTTCACTATTTCTCAAACAGGCACCCTCTAATCTCAGGCCTTTGCTCACTTGTCTTACTCCCCCGAGAGATTCAACCCCATAAATCTTTATGGGAATGTGGATGAAGGTCTCTGCTTCTGTAACTTCTACATGCTGGACTGGGCATTGTTTTTCCTAACGGAGCAGAAGTCTTTCACTACCTGATCTAAGTTACTATCAGTACCCCATCTTAGGGAATCAGTTGGTAGCCTTGCATGACCAGGATCTTGGCCTGACTAAAAGCTTAAACAGGCAGGGAATAATAATATTATTCCCCCCGTTAAGGCTGTAGACACTACGGTGGCTTCTGTCATGGAAAGACCTTGGTGGTCTAAATCGGGGAACTATTTGTTTTAATAGCCCTTTTCTTTTTATACATTAGACAATAGTCTTAGGAGGGCATCCCTGCCATAGTGTGTGGCATCATGGAACGCTTTTACTATTTTCCATAATAAGTACTCAGGAACATATACTCCCTCACCATTCTTCATCCATCCTGTCTCATCCTAAGAAAAAAACCCTTCTTTTCTCTTAGGGCACGCACCAGGGCAGTTAGCTTTTTGGGCCGATATTTCTGGTGGTAAAGCTCTTGTCTCAATAATACCAGTCTGGCTGACGATTGTATAAAAAGGTGGCAGGGTTCAAAGTTTGGCACACTTTTAAGTTTAATTCTGGGGTATCTAGGAGGTGGGCCCCAAAAGAGTAGAAACCAAGTAATAGAGGGGAATGTTTTCTACACTGCCCACCAAGTATCTTGACCTCCCCCTGTTGTTTTTTACATTCTTTGGCCCACCCCAGGAAAGGGGAAAAGTAAAGTTGTTTACCTTAGGCTTCCTGTCAACACCAATGACTATACAGTCATGATTGGATTTTGGGTTAAAACAGAGAAGGTAGCTTTCGTGTCTAGCAAAAATTCACTCTCCTTACCTCCCATGTCAAGAGTAACCCAAGGCTCTGTTGTGGAAATAGTGATGGTCTTCTGGCCAGGAGCTGAGTGGACTTCTGGGCCTTGTCAATAGGGCTACTCTTCCTCCTCTTCCAAGAGGGACATCAGGCACTGTGGGCCTGCCTGTACTGGCTTCTGGTGGAAGTCAACTGGGCACCCTGTTATAGAACACTCAGGGCAATCCACCTTAATGGCCTCTCCTTTTTTTAATACCCACATTGGTCTGGCTTGATACTCACCAGCCGATGAAGAAATTCTTGTGGAGGCCGTCATCTTTAAGATCCTGTTGGGTTACCTCGAGGTGGGTCCTGACGTGCTATTGCCAACATTCGGGGCTTTTTCCTCATTTTATCTTCTGCTTCCAGTTCCCTGCTCTTAAAGACCTTACAGGCTTCCTCAACCAGTCATGAGAGTGGCGTCTGGGGTCCTGCCTCTATCTTCCGCTGTTTCTTTTTAATCATAGTTAGCAAAGTGTTTTCTTTTGGACACTCAGGGTCAGACTATTTCTTCAAAGCCTCAATCAGCCTGCTGAGTTCTCTTCTGTCTGGGTAATTTCTTTTACCCTATTATAATTAACAGGCTTGGCTATACACTTCTAAATCTTGCCTATTACACATGGAACTAAATAATTGGCTTTTTTTTTTTTTTTACCATCTCTATTGTAATCCCAATTTGGCTCCGCACTGGGGACTGTTTCTCCTCCCAGTCTGAAAATAACATGTGTTGGTTGTGGACAGTTACCACCATCTGTCTGTTCTCTAGCCTTAGTCAGGATCTTAGTCTCTTCATCCATACTACAACAGTGAGTTAAAATGACCATCACATCTCTCTAGGTCAGATTAAAATTCAAGCTGCATTTCATGAACTCATCCTTAAATCTCTCAGGGTCTTCTACACACTCTCTAATCTTTTTTTTTTTTTGCATAAATTTCTTAAAGATGTCTCCTATTTAAATATACCATAAATAGGAATTAAAGTTACCAACCATACCCTGAGTGTTGGACCAATGGGCTTTCTTCTGACTCTTGTTTTACAAAGGATGATAAACTTAAAATTACCTTTAACACACAAAGTTTGTCCAGAGAAAACAGAAAATACAGAAAAACTTACATGTGGCAACTAAGTTTTCATCATTGGCTTTTCTTGTTGGAGGCCTTCAGTTAATCCATCTAAAATATACTAAGCATTCTCACTGAGGGCAAGCTGTCCCTCTTTGGTTTACCTATTAACAGTCAGGGGTCACTTATTCAGAAGCAGAACTGGAATCTAAGACAAGATGAAGTCTGAGCCATGAGGTTGATCTCTGAGAATCTGGTTTAAGATACATGATTTTCTGTATATTTACCCGAAACATAACTCAGTCTAATCTTTGGAGTCAGTTTTTCAAAACAGACTGAATTCTTCAAAAAAAAGCACATTGCCCAGAGCAAAATCGTCTTGCTAGTTTATCTGGACAATTGTTTATAAAAGGATACCCAAAGGCTATGGCCTGTGTGGGTTGCCCCAACTTCTATGAAAGTCAGAAATCTGGATTCTAAGAGAATTATGTACAAGTCTTTCATGGCATGATCTTGTTATAGAATCTTCGATTAAAAATATTCAATACTATCTGTTTTTAAGATCTCAGGCACCTTACAGCAAATCAGGGGGTAGAACAGAAACACTAACATTAGGCTAATTGTCTGAATTCACCACTGAAGCTGTTACCGCAAGTTCACGAGTTAGAGCCGCCTGCCGCAGAGAGCCAGTTCTTGAGACGGGGTGAGGTGGGTAGCAAGAGCTTTATTAGATATACCGGTGTATGGAGACAGAGGGGAATGATCGCCTCCTAAAGTCGTCTGTCTCACCAGACTACCGATGGGTTCGGGTTTTTAAGGGAAAAGGGGCCATAAGTTTTAGGGACTTGTGAAATGTGCGCTCTTTTTCTTGTTTGGTTTTGGTGGTCCTATCTCAAACATGTTGATCTTTTCCTGCCATTATCCCATCAGCTCAGGGAGTACCTGGTGCCATCCTTCATCTTATTTGACAGGCTTAGATCAATATCACTTTTTTCCCACAGTCTTAGAGGAAACATTGGTTAACACTTAACCATTTGGGGAGCTAACATCAGGATCTTACTTGGAGGCAAGGATGGGCTGGGGGAGGGAAAGAAGAGAAGGAAGAAAGAAGAGAAAAAATGGCTCAGGTACGGTTCAAAATATGGCTGAGCAGCTTGTTTCAAAACCTTGACTCTAAGGCTTTTGAACCAAGGAAACAAATTTCCTGAGGTGTTTGTTCACACATGAGCAGCATCAGTAACTGTTTTTCATGTGCCTCAGCATTCTGCCAAGCCTAAGATTGCTATTCTAATTTGTAAAATCATGGCGCAAATTTCAGACACCTTTCTGGTCATGATATCCACAACTTTGTTAAGTTTGTCAACAAGAACTTTTAATTCAAGAGTTACAATATTTAAACCCACTAGTTAGATAATTTAGGAAAAAAGAAGAATATGGTTTCTTATCTCCAGAAAGTCGGACCTTAAAGCATCAGGGGTATTCTCACATAAAACCCATAGTGCCCTTTAGATATTTTGGTCAAGTGTTTTCAGGAAATCAGTAAAGTAAAAACTTATCTGTAGCTGACAAAAACTTAATATAGGCATGATTAATTGGTAATACATAATCCTTGATGATGAAAGACCTGACAGAAATCAGTTACAAACCATTAACCATATTTTTAAAGAACTTCAGATGTAACGCATAATATTGAGACACAACACCATGCAGTCAGGATATATCAAGAATATACCAAGACCGTTAAGGCTCTAAATACCTGAACAGCAACAAAAATCACTTCATAGGTAAATGATGTGAATTCTCCATTCAAACCTTTTAATGGTGTTAGACTCCAAAGATAAATCAACGAAGTTAGCAACAACCCAAAAAGAAAAAATCAGGCACTTCTTACAACTTTAAAAACATGTTCCATGTAATTTATATCATATTAAATAAACCTTTTTAGCACTTTTTCTTTATGAAAAGTTTTGTGACTTTCAAACTTGTCAGGAGTTTATCGTAAGTTACCAAGAAACAATAGTTATTTAACCCAAAGATCTTAAAAAACCTTAGTTTTTTCTTAAAGCCATATGGCTTGGTTTCTGACTCAGGAATCTTATTCTAATGACAGACTGAACCTATGTCTTAGAAGCAGATTCAATTTAACATCAATAAGTTACCTAAAAGATAAAACATAACTAATTGAAATAAAGTTTCTTTAAATATTCCAAATTTTCATTCGACTTTTACTATTTCTCATATTTTCCAATTTAATTTTATCAAGTGGCTTTGGAAACCACAAGGTTCCTGCATAACTGACCAATTAACATTTCTCCAGGCCATTTCAGACATGTTCCACTGTGGCCTTGGCAGCTGAGGGCTGGGGGCTAACGAGGACTGATATTGCCCCACCCTACATACCTTTTAACTCAAGGTAGAAGACAAGATGAGCCCATTCGGATTCATTTACATACAGAGGCATTTTGAAAGGCTACCTACCCAGTAAATACCAAAGCCCTTTAGCAATTTTGTAAACGAATCCAATTGGTAGCTAGGGAGACTGGAAGCTGGAGGGAGTAATCCCAATTCCAGACATTTTGAAAGGCAAAAGACAACAATTTCTTTCTCTTCTGCTGTTCTGAAACTACTTTTCCTTTAAGACGAAATTACCTTTTTTCTTCAAACCACCTACAGCAAAAGATGACCAATTGCTCAGTAAACAGCCCAGTCAGTAAATTCTCAGGAGTCTCTACAAGCATGCTCCAATTCAACCTGAATTTTTCTTCACCAATTAGTTTCTACACAACACACACATTACACATAAGACACAGAGGCGAGTGAGACAACCTCACAGCCTCAATCTCCCATAGAGCCCCGGTCACATATAAGACAAACAGAGAAAGCTTGGACTAGACAAGTCAGAAATGGCTTAGTGAAGCCTAACACATTACTAGGCATATCTGCATCTCCACTTTGATTTTCCAGATACCTCTTAACCCCAATACGGAAGAGAGGGGCTTCAATCTCTCCATCTAAACAGAGACCTCTACATCCATTCCCCCAGAAACACGGTGTACCATCTAGAGGCAGACAATATCCAGACGCACAAAAAGACGGCTGGAACAAGTGGCTGGACAAAAGGCCAGCTTGAGAGGAGAGCAAAGAGAGGAAAAGGGGCAGGCTGCAGTTCCTGCCAAGAGTGCACTACCAACAGGTCAGAAATTCTCTACTCCCTGGGGTCAAACAGAAGGCGTCCCTTGGTCCCTAGGGCTTGAAACCCCGTCGCTCTGGGGATGCTCGGTGGACTGTGTCCCTTGGTCTCTAGGGTCAAATGACCCATCTCACTGGGGACAATCCTGAGACCTTTCTGTAGTAATTTCTGATGGGACCTTTCTGTAGTAATTTCTGATGGGAAGATCCCTGGTCCCTAAGGTTTAAGGTATCTCTTGGTCCCTAGGGTCAAATGACCTGTCGCACTGGAGACCCTTTAGAAGGTGTCCCTTGGTCCCTAGGGTCAGTTTAGGCCCATCGCTCTGGGGCTGCTTCACCCTTCACTAGTGCCTCCAGCCCCCACAGTATGAGACACCCGTCCATGGAGGACTCCCAGGTGGCCTTACCCGCGTGAGCGACTCATCTGCCACTTGGATTTCTTTTGACTCCTCATCATTGCACTTCACATTTCCAAGGAAAAACAGACGCAACAACAGGAAGTTTGCTCGGGAGGAAAATGAAACTAAGGTCGGGCCGTGAGGAGTAAAGGGGAGAAGTCCTTACCTGGCGGAGAAACGCAAGAATAAATCAGTCTCAGCAGCTGCTTCGTTCACCGCCAGGGTCAGGGAATTCTCCTCTCCACTGCCTTGGGTCCAGGAACGGGATGCAAAGGATCCCTTTGTGCCTCCTGGCTCACCAAAATTGTTGCTGGAATAAGGTTCTTGCCCCTGACTGGTCAAGAATGAGCAGGTAAGGCACGTAGTTTTCCACAAGAGCAAAGCATTTTTGAAGAATCTCGCAAGCGGAGACAAGGAGAGCCTAGAGCAAGGCTTACCCTCATCTCACAGAACAAAAGACAGGCCCGAGTTTTTCAAAGTTCTTGGGCAGGAAAAGATCCATGTTTATTCATAGGCTCAGGCCAGGGTTATGTTAACTAAGGTGCAGCCGCAGCAGCTTTCCAAGATGGCTCCTGTCCTGGAGGCCTCTGGGATGCGTAGCAGGACTTATTATGGGGTGTCACACCTGTGCAGTCTCTCACTCTCTGGGTTCGATTCCCTGGCTGGGGCTGTAGCCCCTCACTGCCCCTGGTGGAAGGTCACACGTGTATGTTCTGCGCATGTCCCTGGGTCTGGTTTTCTCCAGCTGCTTCTGAAAGTCAGAAGGGGGCCCTTCTGCTCCTTCTCTTACAAAGTCTCTAGGTTCCACACTCATCCCCCTATTTTCTCTCTTATAATACAGTCTATTTCTCTTTTACTTGCTTCTCCTCTAACTACACTAGTCTCTTTGTTATTTCTCAAACAGGTACCCTCTATTCTCAGGCCTTTGACCCTGTCTTATAACCACAGTAGCCTCTTTGCTATTTCTCAAAGAGTCACCCTCCGATCTCAGGGCCTTTGCTACCTGTCTTAAAGATATTCCCTGGGTGTGCTTAATTCCTGTGGCCAAAGCCAGAAAAAGGCGGTTGAGTGTCCATGGACAAAATGGAGGACTCTGCAGAACTGGCCAGTTAGACCGGAATTCTCCTATTGGCTCAGTGTTTGTGACCTGTCCCATCAGAAGTTCCACCCAGTCTTCCGGTAGCTGCCACCACGGTGATTGGGAAACAAACCTTAGCTCCTGCAGTGGACCTTCGCCTGGCCTACCTGGCCTCTTGACCGTCACCCAGAATGCTGTGTGGATGAAAGAAAGGATGTTGACCAGTGACCACGTGTCCTCATTTCCTTGGAAGGATCAGAGCCCTTGCCTGGGGCAGAAGACAGCCAAAGTCAGCCTGAGCCTAGACACCTTGTGACCTGTGACACTGCCACCAGTGATAGATGTTGATTTCCATGCTCACCTATCTGCAGGTGGCAGATTCAGAGTGGTCGGAGGAGAAGTGTAGCTAGAGATCACACACTCACGGGGGCACGGGCAAAAGTTCAGGAAAAATATCTGACGTTGTGGAGCTCAAGCAGAGCCGGTCTAGGGCCCAGACCTCCCTCCTGTACGTGGCAAGCAGGTGATCCATATGCCCACATCCACAGACTCTGGACTGCTGAGGCCCTGGATGCCTGGATTTCGGCCTTGTCTTCAGAGAAGTGACGCATATGCAGTGTGCCACCAGCGGCTTTGGACCAGCAGAGGGTAAAATCTTGAAAATGGGGGCTTCAGTTGACTTTGCCTGTGCTCTCCTTTGGTTGAGTGACGTGCTGTTTTTCCTAGCAGGAGAAGGCATTCATGGAGAAAGGCAGATCTGATGTGTGCAGGCAAGGTATGTGCTGAGACGATGACAGCGTAGAGACTAGGATGGGATTTTCATACCCAGGCTAGGCTTCTGGCAGGTATGTTTCAGTGTTTTCTGTCCATTCCTCTAGGCCTGGTTTTCCCATACCATGTCTCAGCCAAATTAGTATTCTCCGCAAAGGCTTCCATCTGCCTGCAAGCTTCACCAGGCCAGGGTCTGCCTGTGGTGTAGCTCCCCTCAACAATCACTACTATCAAGACCTTCTACACAGACTACCTGCTCTTCTCTGCCCGTGGGCAAGCAGTACAGCCAGAGGCCTCCATCCTTTCATCTCTAGTCTCTCAGGCACTCCAAGTTGTGATGTGTCTCAGGGGTAGAATGAAGAGCTTTTGTACAATGAACTCAGAGAGAGAGAGAGAGAGGCAAGAGATGGTGAGTGGGGATGCCTTCCTACTGATATGCTCAGGAAAGTGGAAAACGGGTACCTGGCGTGCTCCCCCAGTTCCCTGAACCTCTCTGCACCAGGGGCTCCCATCTGCCTGCTTAGCTTTTCCCAGGTTGTACTAAAATCATGTGGCCACAGCCAGAGGTGGCCACTAAGTGTCATAGGTCACAATGGAGGGCCCTATGTCATAGGTCAGGTGGGCCAGATCTCTCCCATTGGCTTGGTACTTCTGACCTGGCGCCTCAGAAGCTGTACCCACTCTTCTGGGGGCTGGAAACATGGTGATGGTGAACAAGCTTTATTCCCGCACACCCATCCTTCACCTGGCATGCTGACCTGGTCCAGACCTCAGTGTTGATAAAAATTAATGTCCACCACGGCCCAGGTGTCACCATCTGGGATAAAGGATTCACGCCCTTGCCTGGGGCAGAAGACAGCCAAGGTCAGTTTGTGCCTAGAACTGTAGTGACTTGTGACACTGCTACCAGTGATAAATGGTGATTTCCACGATCACATATCCCCTGGTGGCAGAATGATAGTGACGGGACGGGAAATATGGCTAGAGAGCACACATTCACGGAGGCACCAGACAGAGTCCAGGGCCAGTAGTGGACGTCGTGGAGCTGAATGGCGAGCCAGTCTAGTGCCCAAGGCTCCCTCCTGTATGTGGCAAACAGGTCATCCATTTCCCCATATCCAGAAACCACTGGACTGTTGGCTCCCTGGCTGCCAGGATTTCAGCCTTGTCTTCAGAGGGCAGACACATAAGCAGTGTTCCACCGGAGGCAGTGGTCCTGTCGGGAACAAAAATCGGAAAATGGCAGTGTCACTTCATTTGGGCGGTACTGCCTTTAACTGAGTGGCATGTTATTTTTCCTAGCAGGATAAGGTATTCATGGAGAAAGGCAGAATTATATGTGCAGGCAAGGTGTGTGCTTGTAAGGCGATGAGGATGAGACCAGGTTGGCATCTTTAGTCCCAGGAGATATTCCTGGCAGGTATAGGTCAATGTTATCTGCCCATTCCACTTGGCAGGTTTTTTTTTTGCCATACAAAGGATCAGCGGAATTACTAGTCGCCGAAGAGGCTTGCATCTGCCCACAAGCTCCACCTGGCCAGGGTTCGCCCATGGTGAATTTCCTATGTAAGTCAATAGTATCTAAGACCATACAGATAGACTACCTGCTATTCTCTGCCCACGGGGAACCAGTACAGCCAGAAGCCTTCCCCCTATCGTCTCCAGGCTCTCTGTGAAGCACTGGTACTTGTGATGTTTCTCAGGGGTGGAATGAAGAGAACTCTCTGAAGGAATGCATACAGAGAGGGACCATAGATGCTGAATAAGGACACCTTGCCCACTGATATCCTCAAGTAAGTGGAAAAAAGGCACTTGGCCTACCTTCCCAGTGTCTTGAACCTGTCCACATCAGGGTTTGTCACATGTAAGGATATTCCCTGGGTGTGCTCAATTTTCGAGGTGAATGCCAGAAGAGACAGTTGAGTGTCAGTGGACAAAATGGAGGACTCTGCGGAATTGGCCAGTTAGGGTGGACATCTATTGGCTCAGTGTTTGTGACCCATCTCATCAGAAGTTCCACCCTGTCTTCCAGTGGCTGTCTCCATGGGGATAGGGAAAGAAGCCTTAGCCCCGCCCACTTGTCCTTGACCTGGAATACCTGGCTTGTTGACCCTCACAAAGACCCCTGTGTTAATGAAAAAAATAATGTCCGCTAGTGCCCAAGTGTCATCATTTCCTTTGAAGGCTTAGGGCCCTTTCCTGGGGCAGAAGACAGCCAAGGTCACCCTGAGTCTAGATACCTAGTGACCTGTGACACTGCCGCCACTGATAGGTGTTGATTTCCATGTTCACATATCCCCTGGTGGCAGATTCAGAGTGGTTGGAGGAGAAATGGAGCTAGAGAGCACATAGTCACGGGGGCAAGGGCCAAAGGTCATGAAAAATAGCAGACATCATGGAGCTCAAGTGGGAGCCCGTCTAGGGCCCAGGGCACCCTCCTGTACATGGCAACCAGGTCATCCATATCCCCACATCCACACACACTGGAATACCGGTGCCCTGGCTGCCAGGATTTTGGCCTTGTCTTAGGAGACCTGACACATGTGCAGTGTGTTACTGGAGGCTGTGGACCAGCAGACGGCAAAATGTGGAAAATGGTAGTTTCAGTTGTCTTTTCCTGTACTCTCCTTGGTGGAGTTTGCCATGCTGTGTTTCCTAGCAGGAGAAGGCATTCATGGAGAAAGGAGGATTTGATGTGTACAGACAAGGTGGAGACCAGAGTGGGATCTACAGACCCAAGCTAGGCCTCTGGCAGGTATGTGTCAATGTTTTCTGCCCATTCCCCTTGGCCGAGTTTTTCCATACCATGTGTCAGCCAAATTTAGTACTCTCCACAAAAGCTTCCATCTGCCTGCAAGCTTCACCAGGCCAGGATCTGCCTGTGGTGTAGCTCCTCTCAGTAATCAAGACCTTCTATACAGACTACCTGCTCTTCTCTGCCCATAGGCAAGCAATATAGCCAGAGGCCTCCACCCTTTCATCTCTAGTCTCTCAGACACTCCAAGTTGTGATGTGTCTCTGAGGTAGAATGAAGAGATTTTGGAGGATGAACACATACAGAGACAGAGAGAGGCAAGAGATGCTGAATGGGGATACCTTGCCTACTGATATCCTCAGGAAAGTGGAAAACAGATACCTGGCCTACTCTCCCAATGCCCTGAACCTCTCTGCACAAGAGGCTCCCATCTGCCTGCATAACCTTTACCAGGTTGTGCTGAAATCGTGTGGCCACAGCCAGAGGTAGCCACTAAGTGTCATAGCTCACAAAGGAGGGCCGTATGTCATTGGCCAGGTGGGCCAGATCTCTCCCATTGGCTCAGTACATGTTACCCAGCCCCTCAGAAGCTGCGCCCGCTCTTCCAGTTGCTGTCTGCATGGTGATGGTGAACAAGCCTTAGCCACGCCAACCCGGCCTTCACTTGGCCTGCCGACCCTCACCCGGCCCTCTGTTTTGATAAAGATTAGTGTCCGCCATGGCCCAGGTGTCACCATCTGGGATAAAGGATTCAGGCCCTTGCTTGGGGCAGAAGACAGCTAAGGTCAGCTTGTGCCTAGATCTATAGTGACTTGTGACACTGCTGCCAGTGATAGATGGTGACTTCCACAATTACATATCCCCTGGTGGCAGAATGATAGTGACGGGTAGAGAAATATCGCTAGGGAGCACATGTTCAATGACGCATCGGCCAAAGGCCAGGGCCACTAGTGGACATCGTGGAGATGAATGACGACCCAGTCAAGGGCCAAGGATCCCTCCTTTATGTGGCAAACTGCTGGACTGCTAGGGCCCTGGCTACCAGGATTTCGGCCTTGTCTTTGGAGGAAAAAGGCCACATACACAGTGTTCCACCAGAGGCAGTGGACCTGTCGGGAGCAAAAATTGGAAAATGGCAGTTTCACTTCATTTGGGCTGTACTGCCTTTGACTGAGTGGCATGCTGTTTTTCCTAGCAGGATAAGGCACTGATGGAGAAAGGCAGAATTATGTGTGCATGCAAGGTGTGTGCTGAGAGGGTGACAAGGTTGAGACCAGGTTGGGACCTTTAGTTCCAGGAGAGGCTCCTGGCAGGTGTGGGTCAATGTTCTCTGCCCATCCCACTTGGCAGGGGGTTTTTCACCATACAAAGGATCAGCGGAATTATTAGTCGCCAGAGAGGTTGCATCTGCCCACAAGCTCCACCTGGCCAGGTCCACCAGTGGTGACTTTCCCATGTAAGTCAACAGTATATGAAACCATCCAGATAGGCTAACTGCTATTCTCTGCCCATGGGGAACCAGTACAGCCAGAAGCCTTCCCCCTATCATCTCCAGGCTCTCAGGCCCCTCATACTTGTGATGTGTCTCAAGGGTAGAATGAAGAGAACTCTCCAAGGGATCACGTACAGAGAGGGACCATAGATGCTAAATAAGGCCACCTTGCCTACTGATATCCTGAAAAAAAAAAACAAAACCCAGTGCCGTCGAGTCAATTCTGACTCATAGCGACCCTATATCCTCAACTAAGTGTAAAAGAGGTACTTTGCCTGCTCTCTCAGTGTCTTGAAAATGTCCACATCAGGGGTTGCCAGAAGTAAAGATATTCCCTGGGTGTACTCAATTCCTGTGGCCAAAGCCAGAAGAGGCCATGGAGTATCGATGGACAAAATGGAGGACTCTAAGGAACTGGCCAGTTAAGGCGGACCTCTCTTATTGGCTCGGTGTTTGTGACCAGTCCCAACAGAAGTTCCGCCCAGTCTGCCGTGGCTGTCTCCATGGTGATTGGGAAAGAAGCTTTAGCCCCACCTAAAATATTATTTTATTTTTACTTGACCTTCACCTGGCCTGCTGACCCTCACGGTGACCCCTGTGTTGATTGAAAAAAGTAATGTCCGCCAGTGCCCAAGTGTCATCATTTCCTTTGAAATGTCCCTTCCTGGGACAGAAGACAGCCAAGGTCAGCCTGAGCCTAAATACCTGGTTCCCTGTGACACTGTCGCCAGTGATAGATGTTGATTTCAACACTCACGTATCTCTGATGGTTTCCCATGTCAATAAAAAGTTTCTAAGACCATCCAGATAGTCTATCTGATATTCTCTGCTTATGGGGAACTGGTACAGCCAGAAGTCTTCACCCTTTCATCTCCAGATTCTCCCTCAGGCACTTGTGATGTTTCTCAGGGTTAGAATAAAGAGATATCTATGAATGAACACATCCAGAGAGGGACCATAAATGCTGAGTGAGGTCACCTTGCCTACTGATATCCTCAAGTAGGTGGAACACAGGGACCTAGCCTGCTCTCCCAGTATGTTCAACCTGTTCACATCCAGGGGTGGCACCTGTGAAGATATTCCCTGGGTATGTTCAATTCCTGTGGCCAAAGCCAGGAGAGGCCGTTGAGCGTCCATGGACAAAACATAGGACTCTTCTGAACTGGCCAGTTAGGCCGCACCTCTCTTACTGGCTCAGTGTTCGTGTGGCGTCCTATCAGAAGTTCCACCCAGACTTTCTGTGGCTGTCTCCATGGTGATTGGAAACAAACTTTAGCCCCACCCACTCGGCCTTCACCTGGCCACCTGGCCTGTTGACCCTCACCCAGCCCCTGTGTTGATGAAAAAAATGATGACGGCCAGTGCCCATGTGTCTTCATTTAGTTTGAACGATTAGGGATCTTTCCTGGGGCAGAAGACAGCCAAGGTCAGCCTGAGCCTAGATACCTAGTGACCTGTGACACTGCTGCTAGTGATACTGATTTCCACACTCACATATCCACTGGCAGCAGATTCAGAGTGGTTGAAGAAGAAATGTACCTAGAGAGCACACATTCGAGGCGACACAGGCCAAAGGCAGATAGTACACATTGTGGAGCTCAAGTTTCAACCTCACTAGGGCCCAGGGCTCCCTGTTGTAGGTTGCAAACATGCCATCCACAACCCCACATCCATAGACTCTGGACTACTGGGACCCTGGCTGCCAGGATTTCGGCATTGTCCTGGCAAACCTGATGCATATGCAGTGTGCCACCGGAGGCTGTGGACGAGCAGATGGCACAATTTTGAAAATGCTCGTTTTGCATGATTTTGCCTGTAATCTCCTTTGACTGAGTGGCTGAAGTGTTTCCTAGCGGGTGAAGGTGTTCATGGCGAAAGGCGGATTTGATGTGTGCATGGAGGTGTGTGCTGAGAAGATGACAAGATGGAGGTCAGGGTGGGATCTTCTGACCCAGGATAGGTGTCTGGAAGGTATGTATTAATGTTTTCTGCCCCTTCCACTTGCCTGGGTGTTTCCATACAAGCTGTCATTGGAATAAGTAGTCTCCGGAGAGGCTTCCACCTGTGAGCAAGCTTCACCTGGCCAGGGTCCGCCCGTGGTGTAGCTACCTCATCAATCACTACTATTTAGACTTTCCAGATAGACTATCTGCCTTTCTCTGCCCATGAGCAACCAGTACAGCCAGAGGCCTTCCCCCTTTGGTCTTTTGTCTCTAGGCACTCTTTCAGGCACTCCAAGCTGTGATGTGTCTCAGGGGTAGAATAAAGAGAGTTCCCAGAATTAACACATCCAGAGAGAGACAGAGAGAGGTAAGAGAAGCTGAGTGGGGATGCCTTGCCTACTGATACTCTCAGAAAAGTGGAAAACAGGTACCTGGTATGCTCTGCCAATGCCCTGAACCTGTCCACATCAGGGGCTCCCATCTGCCTGAATTGCCTTTCCCAGGGTGTGGTGAAATCCTTTGGCCACAGCCAGAGGTGGCCACTGTGTCACAGGTGACAATGGAGGGCCCTGTATCATCCGCCAGGTGGGCCAGATCTCTACCGTTGGCTCAGTAGTTGTCAGCTAGCCCATCAGAAGCTCCTCCCACTCTTCTGAGGCTTGTCTCCTTGGTGATAGCAAACAAGCCTTAGCTTCGCCCACCCGATGTTCACTTAGCCTGCATGGCCTGCTGACCCTCACCCCGTGCTCTGTGTTGTCAGAATTAATGTCCACCAGGGCAGAGGTGTCACCGTCTGGAATAAAGGGTTTGGGCCCTTTCCTGGGACAGAGACAGCTAAGGTCAGCTTGTGCCTCGATCTCTAGTGACTTGTGACACTGCTGCCAGTGATAGACGGTGACTTTGACATTCACATATCCCCTGGTGGCAGAATGATCATGACAGGAGGAGAAATATCGCTAGAGAGCACACATTCAATGAGGCACCAGCCAAGGGCCAGTGACCTTACTGGGCTACGTAGAATTGAATGGTGAGCCAGTCTAGGGCCCAAGACTCCCTCCTGTATGTGGCAAACAGGTCATCCACATCCCCACGTCCAGAAGCCTCTGGACTGCTGGGGCCCTGGCTGCCAGGGTTTCGGCCTTGTCTTCGGAGGCCAGCTACACCCTGTTCCACCAGAGGCAGGGGACACGTACAGAGCAAACATTTGAAAATGGCAGTTTCACTTCATTTTCTCGGAACTACCTTTGGCTGAGTGGCATGCTTTTTTTCCTAGTAGCATAAAACATTCAGAGATAAAGGCAGAATTATATGTGCAGACATAGTGTGTGCTGAGGTGATGAGGTTGAGACCAGGTTGGGATCTTTAGTCTCAGGAGAGGCCCCTGGCTGGTATCGGTCAATCTTATCTACCCTTTCCACTTGGCGGGGTTTTCCACCGTACAACGTGTCAGCAGAATTAGTAGTCGCCAGAGGGGCTTGCATCTGCCC
This sequence comes from Loxodonta africana, assembly GCF_030014295.1. Classification (NCBI taxonomy): domain Eukaryota; kingdom Metazoa; phylum Chordata; class Mammalia; order Proboscidea; family Elephantidae; genus Loxodonta; species Loxodonta africana. The sequence goes on from NW_026974832.1 coordinate 744,581, forward strand.
ACAAGCTCCACCTGGCCAGGGTCTACCCGTGGTGTATTTCCCATGTCAATCATCAGTATCTAAGACCATCCCGATAGACTACCTCATATTCTCTGGCCATGGGGAACCGGTACAGCCAAAAGACTTCCCCCTTTCATCTCCATTCTCTCTCTCAGGCACTCATGATGTTTCTCAGGGGTAGAATGAAGAGATTTCTCCAAATGAACACATCCAGAGAGAGACCATAGATGCTAATCGAGGTCACCATGTCTACTGATATCAAGTAAGTAGAGTGCAGGTACCTGGCCTGCTCTCCCAGTGTCTTGAACCTGTCCACATCAGGGGTTTCCACCTGTGAAGATATTCCCTGATGTGCTCAATTCCTGTGGCCAAACCAGAAGAGGCCATTGAGTGTCCATGGACAAAATGGAGGACTCTGCTGAACTGGCCAGTTAGACCGGACCTCTCCTCTTGGCTCAGTGTTTGTGACATGTCCCATCAGAAGTTCCACCCAGCCTTCCTGTGGCTGTCTCCATGGTGATTGGGAAAGAAACCTTAGCCCCACCCACTCGGCCTTTACCTAGCCACCTGGCCTATTGACCCTCAGCCAGACCCCTGTGTTGATTCAAAATATAATGTCTGCCAGTGCCCACATGTCATCATTTCCTTTGAAGGATGAAGGCCCTTGCCTGGGGCAGAAGACAGTCAAGGTTAGCCTGAGCCTACATAGTGACCTGTGACACTGCCGCCAGAGATAGAATTTGATTTCCTCACTCACATATCCGCTGGTAGCAGATTCAGAGTGGTTGGAGGAAAAATGTACCTAGAGAGCACACATTCAAGGTGGCACAGACCAAAGTTCTACTCTGTCCTGTAGGGTCAGTTATGAGTTGGAATTGACTCAACAGCACACAACAACAAATGTATGATGGAAATTGAGGAGTACAAAGCTCCAAGAAATGGTCCTCCCTTCTGGGTCAAAGGATGGAGGACAGAGAAAACAGAGATCCAAAACCTTGGAAAAAAAGAAGTCTGGGAGGAAGATTGTTGGTGGAATAAGGACTGTGAAGGGCTACCATACATACTGAGGAATCTGAAGTGTAATGTGCATGCCTAAGGATGGAGACATGCTCATAAAAAAAAAAAAAATACTGACAAGGCCTTAGGCTTGCACCTCTGGCTGATCTTTGGGCTCCATGCAAACAGGAAGCGAATGCCAAGGCAGAGTTTTAGGCAGTCTGTGTTAGCATTGAAAGGATGTCCCAGTTCGGAGCCAATCTGCAAAGACTGGGAGAGTATTATTTTTTCTTTTTGGGTACAAGCATTTAAAGAAATCACTGTGAGATCATGAACTCACTCATTGAGATAACAGAACAGAAACTTCCGTGGCCAGACATGACAAGGAATACAAGCTTTGCAGAAATAATTTGGAAATGTCACTAAGTAAATGGATGATTGGCCCTCAACAATTAAAAAAAAAAAAAAAAAAAACCCTAATTACAGGAGAGAACCTGCTTTTTCATAACCATAGTATATTATTTAAAATACCCAGAGTTTTCCTCCTTTTCTCAACTTTTAAGTCTTATTTGATAGGCCTGTCCAATCTTTGCCTGAAGGGTGAACCTCAGGAGTGACTTCATTACTGAGCTGAAATGGTGTCCAGGGGTCATACTTTCAGGGTTTCTCCCATCTCTGTCTGGCTATCAAGTCCTGTCTTGTTTTTTGTTGTTCGTTTGTCTTTGTAGTCCTTTATTTATTTTTTAAAGTTAACATTCAAGTTCTTAATCCATCCGCAATTAATTTTTGTGTATGGTAGCAGTTAAAGCCCTGTTTTTATATCCTCCGTAAGGTTAACCACATAAACCAAATTTCTTGTGACACTTGTTATTTTTATTTTAAATAATACTTTTTTTTTTAGGATTCCTTAACTGGATTGTGTTTGTACCTTCATTGACTTTTATTTTTCAACTCCCTCCACCCCCCTAAAAAACAGCAAGTACACAAAACGTAATTTTCTGTACATAAAAAGCCTGAGATTTTTCACTACTAATTAACAATTAAGTTCTTAGGGAGGCAAGAGTAATGGTTAGATATAAGCTCTTTAAAGTCAAATAAATTGGGTTTGAATCTTATGTCTATACATTTCTTAAATTTTTATCTCTTTAAAGGAAATTATTTAACTCATATTTCAGCATTTTTGTAGTAATGAAATAAAATAATTATCTTAAATCCCTTACCATGAGAACTGACATAAAATCTCAGTAATTTGCATATCGCTTGACCCACACAAGGAAGAACAAAAGATTTAAGTAATATGCTGTAAAATGTCTTGGATTTGAATCTGTAACTTTTTCCCTGATGTATCTTTGAAATAAAGCCCAAACCCATTGCCGTCAAGTCAATTCCAACTCATAGTGACCCTATAGGACAGAGTAGAACTGCCCCATAGAGTTTCCAAGGAGAGCCTGGTGGATTCAAATTGCTGATCTTTTGGTTAACAGTCATAGCACTTAACCACTATACCACCAGGGTTTCCATCATTGAAGTAGAACCGCATATTTTCATGAAAGAGGAGTAAGAATGCCTATCTCATTCTGCAGAACTAAATGTATTTTTAAGCCCTTTTCTCATATATGATATTTTTAATTCCAGTTTTTCCAAACTAAGCATGTTCTTCTAAGAAAATGTTTTATTACAAAGAACAGTAATAATTAAAATATATTTAATGTATAACTATAAAAAGATGTCCTAGAAGAGGTCCAATCCTTGTAAATAATACTCAGGGTGTTTCGTATATTGAGATCGCTCTAAAACTGCTAAGTGACCAACCAATACATATGTTGAAAGTATCAGGAGTACTCCTAAAATACCATAACCATTCTTATCAAACTAGTGTACTTAGTTTTGATCTGCAGCTTCTCAGAAAGCTTTCAGTATGTCTCTTTTCAGAGATGATTTGTAATAACCTAATAAAAGGAAAATAAGACAATGGTGCACTGCAGAGAATATACAAATTGGAAAAAAGATGATATAATGTATGTTGTTCCCAAAATATAGGGCATTGAAGCCTACAGTTTGAGAAAAAAGATTGGAGTTGGCATGTTGGATAGTAGTTTCAGCATCATATTTTGTCAACCAAGTTAGCACTTCATACACTGTGGAAAGGGAGGTTTAAGTTCCCTGCACTCAACCTTTTTTTTTCCCCCTTCAGGTTATCCCCTCATCTCATTTCTAAGTTTGTATATTCTTTTTTTAAAAAATAATTTTTATTGAGCTTTAAGTGAACATTTACAAATCAAGTCAGTCTGTCACATATAAGCTTATATACACCTTACTCCATACTCCCACTTTCTCTCCCACTAATGAGTCAGCCCTTCCAGTCTCTCCTTTCTGATAATTTTGCCAGTTTCTAACCCTCTCTACCCTCCTATCTCCCCTCCAGACAGGAGATGCCATCACAGTCTCAAGTGTCCACCTGATACAAGTAGCTCACTCTTCATCAGCATCTCTCTCTAACCCATTGTCCAGTCCCTTCCATGGCTGATGAGCTGTCTTCGGGAATGGTTCCTGTCCTGGGCCAACAGAAGGTTTGGGGACCATGAACGCCAGGATTCCTCTAGTCTCAGTCAGACCATTAAGTCTGGTCTTTTATGAGAATTTGGGGTCTGCATCCCACTGATCTCCTGCTCCCTCAGGGGTTCTCTGTTGTGCTCCCTGTCAGGGCAGTCATCGGTTGTGGCCGGGCAGCATCTAGTTCTTCTGGTCTCAGGATGATGTAAGTCTCTGCTTCACGTGGCCCTTTCTGTCTCTTGGGCTGATAGTTGTCGTGTGACCTTGGTGTTCCTCATTCTCCTTTGCTCCAGGTGGGTTGAGACCCATTAATGCATCTTAGATGGCCGCTTCTTAGCATTTAAGACCCCAGATGCCACATTTCAAAGTGGGATGTAGAAAGTTTTCATAATAGTATTATTTTGCCAATTGACTTAGAAGTCCCCTTAAGCCATAGTCCCCAAACCCCCACCCTTACTTCGCTGACCTTTGAAGCATTCAGTTTATCCTGGAAACTTCTTTGCTTTTGGTCCAGTCCATTTGAGCTGACCTTCCGTGTATTGAGTATAGTCCTTCCCTTCACCTCAAGTAGTTCTTATCTACTACCTAATCAGTATATAACCCTCTCCCTCCCTCCCCCCTCCCCCCTCGTAACCACAAAAGTATGTGTTCTTCTCAGTTTATACTATTTCTCAAGATCTTATAATAGTGGCCTTATACAATATTTGTCCTTTTGCTTCTGACTAATTTCACTCAGCATAATGCCTTCCAGGTTCCTCCATGTTATGAAATGTTTCAGAGATTCGTCACTGTTCTTTATCGATGCGTAGTATTCCATTGTGTGAATATACCACAATTTATTTAACCATTCATCCGTTGATGGACACCTTGGTTGCTTCCAGCTTTTTGCTATTGTAAACAGAGCTGCAATAAACATGGGTGTGCATATATCTCTTCGTGAAGGCTCTTATTTCTCTACGGTATATTCCAGGGAGTGGGATTTCTGAGTCACATGGTAGTTCTATTTCTAACTTTTTAAGAAAACGCAAGATAGATTTCCAAAGTGGTTGTACCATTTTACATTCCCACCAGCAGTGTATAAGAGTTCCAATCTCTCCGCAGCCTCTCCAACATTTATTATTTTGTGTTTTTTGGATTAATGCCAGCTTTGTTGGAGTGAGATGGAATCTCATCGTAGTTTTAATTTGCATTTCTCTAATGGCTAATGAGCGAGAGCATTTTCTCATGTATCTGTTAGCTGCCTGAATATCATCTTTAGTGAAGTGCGTGTTCATATCCTTTGCCCACTTCTTGATTGGGTTGTTTGTCTTTTTGTGGTTGAGTTTTCACAGAATCATATAGATTTTAGAGATCAGGCGCTGGTCGAAGATGTCATAACTGAACATTCTTTCCCAATCTGTAGGTGGTCTTTTTACTCTTTTGGTGAAGTCTTTAGATGAGCATAGGTGTTTGATTTTTAGGAGCTCCCAGTTATCTGGTTTCTCTTCATCATTTTTGGTAAAATTTTGTATTCTGTTTATGCCTTGAATTAGGGCTCCTAAAGTTGTCCCTATTTTTTCTTCCGTGATTTTTATCATTTTAGTCTTTATGTTTAGGTCTTTGATCCACTTGGAGTTAGTTTTTGTGCATGGTGTGAGGTTTCGGTTCTGTTTCATTTTTCTGCAAATGGGTATCCAGTTATGCCAGCATCATTTGTTAAAAAGACTATCTTTTCCCCAATTAACTGACACTGGGCCTTTGTCAAATATCAGCTGCTCATATGTGGATGGATTTCTGTCTGGATTCTCAATTCCATTCCACTGGTCTATTTGCCTGTTGTTGTACCAGTACCAGGCTGTTTTGACTGCTGTGGCTGTATAATAGGTTCTGAAATCAGGTAGAGTGAGGCCTCCCACTTTCTTCTTCTTTTTCAGTAATGCTTTACTTATCCGAGGTTTCTTTCCCTTCCATATGAAGTTGGTGATTTGTTTCTCCATCACATTAAAAAATGTCATTGGAATTTGGATCGGAAGTGCATTGTATGTGTAGATGGCTTTTGGTAGAATAGACATTTTTACTATGTTAAGTCTTCCTATCCATGAGCAAGGTATGTTTTTCCACTTAAGTAGGTCCTTTTTAGTTTCTTGCACTAGTACTTTGTAGTTTTCTTTGTATAGGTCTTTTACATCTTTGGTAAGATTTATTCCTAAGTATTTTATCTTCTTGGGGGCTACTGTGAATGGTATTGATTTGGTGATTTCCTCTTTGATGTACTTTTTGTTGGTGTAGAGGAATCCAAGTGATTTTTGTATGTTTATCTTATAACCTGAGACTCTGCTGAACTCTTCTATTAGTTTCAGTAGTTTTCTGGAGGATTCCTTAGGGTTTTCTGTGTAGAAGATCATGTCATCTACAAATAGAGATAGTTTTACTTCCTCTATGCCAATTCGGATGCCCTTTATTTCTTTGTCTAGCCTAATTGCTCTGGCTAGGACCTCTAGCACAATGTTGAATAGGAGCGGTAATAAAGAGCATCCTTGTTTGGTTCCCGTTCTCAAGGGAAATGCTTTCAGGCTCTCTCCATTTAGAGTGATGTTGGCTGTTGGCTTTGTATAAAAAAAATGTCCTTTATTATGTTGAGGAATTTTCCTTCAGTTCCTGTTTTACTGAGGGTTTTTATCATGAATGGGTGTTGGACTTTGTCAAATGCCTTTTCTGCATCAATTGATAAGATCATGTGGGTTTTGTCTTTTGTTTTATTTATGTGGTGGATTACATTAATGGTTTTTCTAATATTAAACCAGCCTTGCATACCTGGTATAAATCCCACTTGGTCGTGCTGGATTTTTTTTTTTTTTGATATTTTGTTGAATTCTATTGGCTAGAATTTTGTTGAGGATTTTTGCATCTATGTTCATGAGGGATATAGGTCTGTAATTTTCTTTTTTTGTAATGTCTTTACCTGGTTTTGGTATCAGGGATACGGTGGCTTCATAGAATGAGTTAGGTAGTATTCCGTCATTTTCTATGCTTTGAAATACCTTTAGTAGTAGTGGTGTTAACTCTTCTCTGAAAGTTTGGTAGAACTCTGCAGTAAAGCCATCTGGGCCAGGGCTTTTTTTGTTGGGAGTTTTTTGATTACCGTTTCAATCTCTTTTTTTGTTATGGGTCTATTTAGTTGTTCTACTTCTGATTGTGTTAGTTTAGGTAGGTAGTGTTTTTCTAGGAATTCATCCATCTCTTCAAGGTTTGCAAATTTGTTAGAGTACAATTTTTCATAATAATCTGATGTGATTCTATTAATTTCAGTTGGGTCTCTTGTGATGTGGCCCATTTCATTTCTTATTCGGGTTATTTGTTTCCTTTCCTGTATTTCTTTACTCAGTCTGGCCAATGATTTATCAATTTCGTTAATTTTTTCAAAGAACCAGCTTTTGGCTTTGTTAATTCTTTCAATTGTTTTCCTGTTCTGTAATTCATTTAGTTCAGCTCTAATTTTTATTATTTGTCTTCTGGTGCCTGATGAATTCTTTTGTTGTTTGCTTTCTATTTGTTCAAGTTGTAGGGACAGTTCTCTGATTTTGGCTCTTTCTTCTTTTTGTATGTGTGCATTTATCGGTATAAATTGACCTCTGAGCACTGCTTTTGCTGTGTCCCAGAGGTTTTGATAGAAAGTGTTTTCATTCTCGTTGCATTGTATGAATTTCTTTATTCCCTCCTTAATACCTTCTATAACCCAACCTTTTTTGAGCAGGGTATTGTTCAGTTTCCAAGTATTTGATTTCTTTTCCCTAATTTTTCTGTTAGATTTCCACTTTTATGGTCTTGTGGTCTGAGAAGATGCTTTGTAATATTTCAATGTCTTGGATTTTGCAAAGGTTTGTTTTATGACCTAATATGTGGTCTATTCTAGAGAATGTTCCATGTGCGCTAGAAAAAAAAAGTATACTTTGCAGCAGTTGGGTGGAGTGTTCTGTATAAGTCTATGAGGTCAAGTTTGTTGATTGTAGCAATTAGGTCTTCTGTGTCTCTTTTGAGCTTCTTACTGGAAGTCCTGCCCCCCTCTGAAAGTGGTGTGTTGAAGTCTCCTACTATAATTGTGGAGGTGTTTATCTCACTTTTCAGTTCTGTTAAAGTTTGTTTTATGTATCTTGCAGCCCTGTCATTGGGTGCATAAATATTTAATATGGTTATATCTTTCTGGTCAATTGTCCCTTTAATCATTTTGTAGTGTCCTTCTTTATCCTTTGTGGTGGATTTAACTTTAAAGTCTATTTTGTCAGAAATTAATATTGCTACTCCTGCTCTGTTTTGCTTATTGTTTGCTTGATATTTTTTTTCCATCCTTTGAGTTTTAGTTTGTTTGTGTCCCTAAGTCTAAGGTGTGTCTCTTGTAGGCAGCATATAGACGGATCGTGTTTCTTTATCCAGTCTGAGACTCTCTGTCTCTATATTGGTGCATTTAGTCCATTTACATTCAGTGTAATTATAGATAAGTATGTGTTTAGTGGTGTCATTTTGATGCTTTTTTATGTGTGTTGTTGACAATTTCATTTTTCCACTTACTTTTTTGTGCTGAGACGGTTTTCTTTGTAGATTGTGTGTTCCTCATTTTCATAGCATTTGACTTTGTGTTTGCTGAGTCATTATGTTTTTCTTGGTTTTTATTTTGAGTTATGGAGTTGTTATACCTCTTGGTAGTTACCTTAATATTTACCCCTATTTTTCTAAGTAAAAACCTAACTTGTATTGTCCTATATCGCCTTGTATCTCTCTCCATATGGCAGTTCTATGCCACCTGTATTTAGTCCCTCTTTTTGATTATTGCGAGATTTTACATTTTGACTTCAATGATTCCGTTTTGAGCATTTTTTTCTTTTTAAAATTAATCTTAATTTGTTTTTGTGATTTCCCTATTTGAGTTGGTATCAGGATGTTCTGTTCTGTGACCTTGTGTTGTGCTTGTGTCTGATATTATTGGTTTTCTGATGAATTTAGTATTTCTTGTAGCTTTGGTTTGGTTTTTGCAAATTCTCTAAGCTTGTGTCTATCTGTAAAGGTTTTAATTTCGCCTTCATATTTTCGAGAGAGTTTTACTGGAAATATGATCCTTGGTTGGCAGTTTTTCTCCTTCAGTGCTCTATATATGTCATCCCATTCCCTTCTTGACTGCATGGTTTCTGCTGAGTAGTCTGAACTTATTCTTATTGATTCTCCTTTGTAGGAGACCTTTCTTTTATCCCTGGCTGCTTTTAAAATTTTCTCTTTATCTTTGGTTTTGGCAAGTTTGATGATTATATGTCTTGGTGATTTTGTTTCTGGATCAATCTTAAATGGGGTTCGATGAGCATCTTGGATGGATATCCTTTTGTTTTTCATGATGTCAGGGAAGTTTTCTGCCAACAGATCTTCAACTATTCTCTCTGTGTTTTCTGTTATCTCTCCCTGTTCTGGGACTCCAATCACATGCAAGTTATTCTTCTTGATAGAGTCCCACATGATTCTTAGGGTTTCTTCATTTTCAAAAATTGTTTTATCTGATTTTTTTCCAGCTATATTGGTGTTAATTCCCTGGTCCTCCAGATTTCCCACTCTGCATTCCAATTGCTCGAGTCTGCTCCTCTGACTTCCTATTGCATTGTCTAATTGTGTAATTTTATTGTTAATCTTTTGGGTTTCTGAATGCTGTCTCTCTGTGGATTCTTGCAACTTACTAATTTTTCCACTACGTTCTTGAATAATCTTTTTGAGTTCTTCAACTGCTTTATTTGTGTGTTCCTTGGCTTTTTCTGTAGATTGCCTTATTTCATTTCTGAAGTCATCCCTGACGTCTTGAAGCATTCTGTAAATTAGTTTTTTTATATTCTGCATCTGGCAATTCCAGGATTGTATCTTCATTTGGGAAAGATTTTGATACTTTAGTTTGGGGAGTTGTAGAAGCAATTATGGTCTGCTTCTTTATGTGGTTTGATACTGACTGCTGTCTTCGAGCCATCACTAAGATATTGTAGTGATTTGTTTTATATTTGCTCACTGAGTCTTATCTTGTTTTGTTTTCTTTCAATATACGTAGATGGGCTACTAGATTGCGCTGTCTTGATTGTTGTAGCCCTTGAGTCAGTTATGTCCTATTACCAGCTGGTCTGGGCTGTTACCAGATATATAAGCCTAAGAGTCCATTCACTATTCTTGAGTAGAATCTGATTTTGGGTCATCAAGTGTGTGGTGTAGACTTTCACCTATCCACCTAGAGAAGTAGTGGTGATAGTTGTGTGCACCAGATTCTAGTAGCAGCAAGGGTTCACACTCCGGGGGGGCAGGATGCTGATAGGCTTCTGCCAAGTGCCAGTGAGGTAGGCGCTTCTCTATTCCTAAAGCACTTTGGTGGGTGGGCTCTGCAGCTGTACCTTAGGCACCCAATGCAAGTACCTCTACAGATTGGTAGGTGTCACCCCCCTTAGGCCCCTAAGGCAGGAAGCTAGGTGGTCTGGGGGGAGCTTCAGCCCTCAGTTCCCTGTGGTGGGTCAGTGAGGGCTCTGTTGAATATGCAGAGGTATCAGACCTGGGAAACTTGTCTTTCCAGTAAATCCGCTAAAAAAAAAAAATGCAGTCAGATCCCTATCAGAAATGCCTTTGCATTATAATAGCCACCTTGTTCCCTGTAGGGATGAAAGCTCCAGACTGTGGATCACATATGCTTGGCTAGAGCTGGTTCTGTGCTTTCAGTCCAATTAGGGAAGGATTTTTGGTCCCTGGGTTTTTTGTGGTTGCTTCTCTCAGGCCAGAAGAATGGGTTAGGAAAAGACCAAAAAAAAGGGGGAAAGAAAAACCGTGAGCAGTTCTCCCTCTGGCTCAGGAAATTCCAAAGTTAATGAAGCCGCCTGGGAAGGGGAGGGGAGGGTTCAGAAAAACAGGAGAGAGTAACACCCCAAAATATAGACAAAAGTTACTTATCTTGCTTGGGATGACTATTTTATCTGAGACTCCCGAGGGGCGTCTCTCCTATGTGTGCTGGCTGGGTAGAGATTGCCCCCGAGGGTCAGGCCCGTGACCCGTGCTTGTGCTGTCTCAGAAGCCACAGTTAGTTCCTCCGCTCCCAGTCCACAGCCCAGTGCCAAGGTTCCCCGGCTGGGATGCCGCACTTCTGGCTCCAAAACCAGTCGCTGCCTCCCAGTGACTTCTCCTCCTGTCAGCCATGTCGCTGTGCTGCCTGCATGCACTGGCTGGGCTTCCCCTCAGGTCAGTTCAGGGGGCTAGGGCTGCGCCCCATATTTGTGCCCTCTCAGGATGCCATGCTCAGATCCTCTGCGCCCAGTCCAAAGCCTGGCACCAAGGTTTCCTGACTGGGACGCAGGCTCCAGGCTCTGAAAATAGTCGCTGCTTCCCCGTGGTTGTTTGTTCTCAGTCTCTGTCACTCAGGTCAACTCTTTAGATCTGTGTTTGATGGTCAGCGTTCGTAGATTGTCATGTATGTGATCGATTCACTTGTTTTTCTGAGTCTTTGTCACAAGAGGGATCCGAGGTAGCTTCTACCTAGTCAGCCATCTTGGCCCCGCCTCTCCTGTCTTCCTTTTTAAGTTAGAATTTTGTTCTTCGTTTTTCTCCAGCTCTGTCCATGACTCTCTATTGTGATCCCTGTCAGAGCACGCAGTGGTGGTAGCCAGGCACCATCTAGTTGTACTGGACTCAAACCGGTGGAGGCCATCATAGATGTGGTCCATTACTCCTTTGGAATAATCTTTCTCTTATGTCTTTAGTTTTCTTCATTCTTCCTTGCTCCTGAAGGGGTGATACCAGTGGAGTATCCTAGATGGCCACTTACAGACTTTACGACTCCAGACGCTACTCCCCAAAGTAGAATGTAGAACATTTTCTTTATAAACTATGTGATGCCAATTGAGCTAGACATTACCCGAGACCATGGTCCCCACAGCCCTCAGCCCAGTAATTTGGTCCCTCAGGGAGTTTGGATATGTCAGTGGAGCTTCCCTGGCCTTGCCTTCTACAAATTGTGCTGGCTTCCCCAATATTGTTTACTGCCTTACCCTTCACCAAAGATACCACTTATGAATTGTCTATTTAGTGTTTCTCCAGTCCCCCTCCCTTGCCTCGTAACCATCAAAGATTGTTTCTTTTTCTGTATAAACCTTTTCAGTACAATAGTGGTCTCATACAATATTTGTCCTTTTGTGATTAACTTATTTCACTCAGCATAATGCACTCCAGATTCAGGTTCATCCACGTTATGATACGCTTCACGGATTCATCGTTGTTCTTTATCATTGTTTAATACTCCATTGTGTGTATGTACCACAGTTTGCTTATCCATTCATCCGTTAATGAGCATCTAGGTTGTTTCCATCTTTTTGCTATTGTGAACGATACTGTAATGAACATGGGTGTTCTTATGTCTATTCCTGTGATGACTCCTATTTCTCTAGGATATATTCCTAGGAGTGGGATTCCTGGATCATATGGTATTTCTATTTCTAGCTTTCTAAGGAAGTGCCATATTGTTTTCCAAAATGGTTGTATCATTTTGCATTCCCACCAGCAATGCATAAGGGTTCCGATCTCTCTGCAGCCTCTCCAACATTTGCTATTTCCTGTTTTAGTGATTTGGGCCGGTAATGTTGGGGTGAGATGGTAGCTCATTGTGATTTGAATTACATTTCTCTGGTGGGGAATAGCTAGTGAATTGTGAGCATTTCTGCATGTGTCTGTTGGTCTCTTGAATATTTTCTTTGGTGAAGTATCTGTTCATTTCCTTTGCCCATTTTTTTCTCCTTTTTATTTTTCATTTTATTGTACTTTAGATGAAGGTTTACAGAACAAACTAGTTTCTCATCAGAGAGTCAGTACACACATTGTTTTATGACATTGGTTAACAACCCCATGACATGTCAACACTCTCCACTCTCAACCCTGGTTTCCCCATTACCAGATTTCCTGTTACCCCCTACCTTCCAGTCCCTGTCCCAGGGCTGGTGTTCCCCTTCAGTCTTGCTTTGTTCCATGGACCTGTTCAATTTTTGGCTAAAGGGTGAACCTCAGGAGCAACCTGAAAGCGTGCCTGGGGGCCATACTCTCAGGGTTTCTCCAATCTCTGTCAGGCCAGCAAGCCTGATCTTTCTTTTTGAGTTGGAATTTTGTTCTACATTTTTCTACAGCTCTGTCTGGGACCCTAAATTGTGATCCATGTCACAGGAGTCAGTATTGGTAGCCAGGCACCATGTTGTTATTCCGGACTCAGTCTGGTAGAGGCAATGGTAGACATGGTCCATTAGTCCTTTGGACTAATCTCTCCCTTGTATCTTCAGTTTTCTTCATTCTTCCTTGCTCCCGAAGGGCTGAGACCAGTGGAGTATCCTAGATGGCTGCTCATGGGCTTTTAAGTCCCCAGATGCTACTTACCAAAGTAGAATGTAGAACATATTCTTTATAAACTATGTTGTTCCAATCGAGCTAGATATTCCCTGAGATCATGTTCCGCACAGCTCTCAGCCCAACAATTCAGGCCCTCAGGGAGTCTGGGTGTGTCTATGGAGCTACCATGACCATGTCTCATTCAGGTTGTGCTGGCTTTCTCGGTATTGTGTACTATCTTATCCTTCATCAAAGCTTCTACTTATCTATTGTCTATTAAATCTTTTTCCATCCCCACCCCTCTCCGTGCCCTCATAACTATCAAAGATTGTTCCTTTTTGTACTTAAACCTTTTCGTGAGTGTTTACAGTAGTGGTCTCACTCAATGTTTGTCCTTTTGTAACTGACATTTCACTCAGCATAATGTCCTCCAGATTCATCCCTGTTAGGAGATGCTTCACAGATTTGTCATTATTCTTTATCAGGAATGTAGAACAGGGTGTTATAAAAACAAAAAAAGGGGGGGGACTATTCAGTGTACAAAAATATATATAGTTCTGGGAAATTAAGATGTATCAAAAGTGACAACTCAATAGCTGGATTAGAAGATAAAGTTGAAAAAAATCTCTCAGAAGGTATAGCAGAAAGGCAAAAAGGTAGAAAATTAGAAAACTAGGAGATCCAACTTGTTAAAAATAGGGAATCAAATGGGGGAGTGGGGGGAGAGAGAGAAGAAGGAGTTTCAGTGGGGGAAGAAAACATCAAATACTTCAAAAATTTTTCAGTAACTAAAGAATATCATAGCTTCCTGGAATTATGAATTACGGCATCAAAATTTATTCAAGAAACATCGAGAAGTTTATTAATTGTATTATTTTACCAACCGAATTTATATAATCACTGGGGGGGGGATTAAATTTACAACAGCCTTTATATAGTGTCAAATGTTTTTCTTTAACAGAAGGAGTTTTGAAAACAATTATTTGGATGTCATGTATTAGACAAAAAAAAATTGAACCATGAATGGGGTTAACTGATTTTCTATTTAAAGTATCTGTTGGTACCACTATAGAACTGGCATCATTTACCCATTAATAGAACCAACATATGTGCACAAGAAAACTTGAAAAAATGAACAAAATTAATTTAGAAGGCCAGCCATTTGATCTAATTGAAAAGTCATGTTTCATAGAGTGATATGTAATAGACCTGTGCTGTATATGTCAAAATGTCTTTAAAAAATACTGTCTTTGAGCAATGTTCTTAAAATAACCAGGAACTTTTGAAGTGGTTGCTGATGTTTCTTCAGCAGATATGTGCATTTAGATTTTCAGATTGTCAGTGATATCCCTGAGCTCCATGATGGACGGAAAATGTCAACAGACATTTTGGGAACTTACATGTTCATCATCAACTATCCTGAGACATGAAAATATAGTACTTAATATTTTACTAGACATGCACTTCAGTTCTTAAACCAATTGCTACTAAAAGTATTTTTTGCAAAATAAAAAGTGTTACTAAACAAAAAATAACTAAATCATTGTAGATTTACACCAGACAAAAATGCTCGTTCTATGAAGCAAGAGCATTCAAACTACACGCTAAGTGCTCTATGACAGGATTTCTCTCAGTCCCTATGTTTTGCCTATATTTCACATAAACCTAATATATAATGTCCCACATTCACTGACCATCTGACTGGCAGCCTGGTGACTTTATGCATCTTACAGGCCATAGCACAAGCCACTGAAAAACTACCTGCTAAATGAAGTAGCTGGCAGAAGCTTTAATACTTCTCCTACCAGGACCAGAGGCCATAACGAATTATCTAGAGATGCATGATTTTTATTATTGATCATTCTGCATACTGTCCTTGGATGATAGAAGTTAGTTATATTGCACCAGGACAGGATCAGGAAAAAAGAGTTGGGACACTGGTTATTGTCCATGTTTAATAACATTTTCAGCTGAGAGCTGCATGTGTATCTCACATATTACGGTACTAGATGGGAACATGCAAGAGATGGAAGTGCAAAACTGAGGTCTCTACTTTCAGCTTATGTTAGTTCTACTAATGACATTTCTTTAAAAAATGAAAAACCTTGGTCAAATATTAAATTGCATGGGGTGGTAAGACAAGAGGTGTAAACAAGACAGTTAAATCAGGATATTTAATCATTCAGTGTTACTTGTCTGATTTGCCAGAGCAAAAACCAGACGAGTTGGAGAATATTGGTGGTTAATCCTCAACTTAATTGTTGATGCCAATTGCAGCTGTGTTCCAGATCCATTGTCACTACTGGAAACTCTTATGTAGCTTTGATTCAGTAAATGGTTTAAGTTGTATTCTATCAGCAAAAATAATCAGAAGCAGTTTGCCTTCACCTGGCAAGGACAGCAGCACACTTTCTCAGGACTATGTCTACAGACGATTGATCTATGACTATATTTAGAACCCAGGGAACTTTCATGTACTACCACCATGAATAAAGGACACAGTGTTTTTGGGACCACTTACTATGTGGTAACACATAAGGCTTACAGCTCTAAAGGCAGTTCACAGCAAGAGAGCGCTCTGGAGCAGATCCAGACTGCAGTGCAAGCTGTCTTACCACTTTGGCCTCATGCCACAAGAAATGCAATGCTAATTTAAATGTCTATGGCAGATAGAAAAGGAGCCCTGGTGGTGCAGTAATTAAAGCACTTAGCTGCTAACTGAAAGGTTGGCAGTTCGAACCCACCAGGTGCTCTGTGGGGGAAAGATATGGGAGTCTGCTTTCGTAAAGATTACATCCTTGGAAACCCTATAAGGCAGTTCTACTCTGTCCTGCAGGGTCACTGAGTCAAAAGCAACTCGACAGCAATGGGTATTCTTTCTTTTTTCTATGGTAGATCCCCTTGCCTTTGAGTAGATTCTAACTCACAGAAACCCTGTAGTACCGAGTAGAACTGCCCCATAGGGTTTCCAGGGACTGCCTGGTGGATTCGAACTGCTGACCTTTTGATTGGCAGCCAAACTCTTAACCACTACACCACCAGGTTCTCCATAGGGATGCCTTATAAAGCCTTGGAAAAATCAAAGAGTAGAATTTGCAGTTGAGACCCTTAGCGTTTTTAGAGTACTGTCAACTATTCTCCATTTGATAGGCAGTTCCTACCTGGCTATTTTCCCTGGGTGGTATAAATAGTTTATATTCTTGAATGATAACTGGAAGTTTGACGGTTTAAGCCCTCCCAGAGGCATGTCGGAAAAAAGGCCTGCAAATCTACTTCTGAAAAACCTGCCATTGAAAACCCTATGGAGCACAGTTCTACTCTGACATGCATAGGGTGCCCATGAGTCAGAGTCAAGTCAATGGAACTGGTAGTCTAGTAGTACCTAAGTATTGGGCAGTGGTAAATACTGACCTCTTGATCGCAAGACACCATGTGAGTATGAGACCTTAGCTGCCTCTATCAGAAAAGAGGTAATTGGAACCATAAATCAGCATTTCAAGAAACAAGGAAATGAAAAGACGACCCACAAAATATGGGAAATTTTTTGCAAATCATGTATCTGGTAAGGTACTTATATCTAGAATAAGGAACTCTCACAACCCAAGAATAAAGAGACAAACAATCCAACTAAAAAATATGCAAAGGACCTGAATACATGTTTCTCCAAAGTATGTATACATATAGCTAATAAGCACATGAGAAGATATTTGGCATCTTTTCATGCCAAGACATGTAAATAAAAACCACAATGAGATAACACTCCACACCCATTAAGATGACTAGAATCAAAAAGTCAGATAACATCAAGTGCTGACGAGGATGTGGAGAAATAGGAACGCTGATACACTGCTGGTAGAGATGTAAAATTGTGCAGCTGGAAATCAGTCTGGCGGCTCTCAAACGATTAAACACGGTGTTACCGTATGACCCAGCAATTCCACCCTAGTAGATATATACCCAAGAGAAATGAAAACATATGTCCAGACAGAAATTTGTACGTGACAACTCATAGCAGAATTATGAACAATAGCCAAAAGGTAGAAACAACCCAATGTCTATCAATGAACAATTGGATAAACAAAATGTCATATATCCATACAAATATTATTCAGCCATAAAGAGAAATGAATTTCTGATTTATGCTACAACATGTATGAACATTGAAAACATTATGCTAAGTGAAATAAGCTAGACACAAAGGGACCAATATTGTATGATTTCATTTCTATGAAATACTGAAATTAGGCAAAATGCATAGAGACAGATTAATGCTTACGAGGGGCTATCGATCTGGTTATCATCACTGCTGAGTGTTCAACTTGACAAAAGCAGAATAAGAACCTCCATAAGCATCATTCCCAAGTTGGCCCCTGATGTTGGCTATGGGGACAGATTGCGTACATTGGAGCCCTTTTATCATGGAAGTTACAGTTACTTACCAACATTGGAATAGATCCTTATTCTACATACGATTTTTCTTTCCTTGCTAGCCTTGCTTCTACTTTGTTATTGTTAGGTGCCATCTAGTCAGCTCCAGCTCATGGTAACACTATGTACAACAGAATGAAACACTGCCCAGTCCTACACTGCTCTCATGATCATTGTTATGCTTGAGCCCATTGTTGCAGCCACTGTGTCAATTCACCTCATTTTTGGTCTTCCTCTTTTTCACTGACCCTCGACTTTACCAAGCCTGGTGTCCTTCCCCAGTGACTGGTCCCTCCTGATAACATGTCCAAAGTATGTGAAATGAAGTCTCACCATCCTCATTTCTAAGGAGCATTCTGGCTGTACTTCTTCCAAGGCAGATACGTTCATTCTTTTGGCAGTCTGTGGTACACTCAACATTCTTTGCCAACACTGTAACAGAAAGCTGTCAATTCTTTTTTGGTCTTCCTTCATTGTCCAGCTTTCACATGCATATGAAGTGAATGAAAACACCATGGCTAGGGTCAGGCGCATCTTATTCCTTAAAGTGACATCTTTGCTTTATAACACTTTAAAGAGGTCCTTGCAGCAGATTTTCGCAACGCACGGTCGTTTGATTTTTGCTTCTAGTAGCACCACCACATGTGGACTCATAAATGCCTCATCTATACCACAGAATCACACATAACACCATCTATAACCAAGAAGATGGTCTTACAGAAAAGGCACTGGGGCTATGGGCTTATGCCATGAGTTTTACTATATGCCCCATCACCCAGAAGCAGGTGGCTTGATTGAAATGTGAAGTCACAGGACACCATCTGGGAGACAATACCCTGTGAGGTTGGGCACTCCTTCAGCATACAGTATGTGTCTTATACCAGCAACAAATGTACGGTGTCATTTCCCTTATAGACAGTATGCAATGGTCTAAAACCCAAAAGATGGAAATGAGAATGCCTCCATATTATTACATATTGCTATTACTGTTGTTTTTGTTGTGAGACACGGTTGAGTTCATTCCAACTCATAGCAGCTGTAGGTACAACAGAATAAAACACTGCTTGGTCCTGCACCCACCATCCTCACAATCATTTCTATATTTGAATCTATTGTTGTAGCCACTGTGTTAATTTATCTAGTTGAGGGATTTTTTTTTCTTTTTTGCTGACCCCCTAATTTACTAAGCAAGATGTCCTTTTCCAGAGACTGGTCCCTCCTGATAACATGTCCAAAGATGTGAGACAAAATCTCACCATCCTCACTTCAAATGAGAATTCTGGCTATACTTTCTCTAAGACATTACTATTTCCTACTGTCATGGATTGAATCCTACCCCTAAAATTGTGTATCACCCTGGCTATGCAATGATTCGCAGTATTGTGTGCTGTCCAAGATTTTGTGATCTGATGTGATTTTCCTATGCACTGTAAACCCTACCTCTATGATGTCAATGAGGTGGGATTATCGGCAGGTATGTTAATGAGACAGGACTCAATCTATAAGATTAGGTTTTGTATTAAGTCAATCTCTTTTGAGGTATAAAAGAGAAAAAAGAACAGAGAGACAGGGGGACCTCATACCACCAAGAAAGTAGTGCCAGGAGCAGAATGTATCCTTGGGATGCAGGGTCCCTGTGCTGAGAAGCCCCTAGACCAGGGCAGAATTGATGACAAGGACCTTCCTCTAGAGCCAACAGAGAGAGAAAGCCTTCCCCTGTAACTGGCACCTTGAATTCAGACTTCTAGCCTCCTAGACTGTAAGAGAATAAATTTGCCTTTGTTAAGCCATCTACTTGTGGTATTTCTGTTATAGCAGCACTAGGTAACTAAGCCACCTACCGAAGAGCCCACACCAGAGTGTGTCACCCCGTGAATGCCCAGACCATGGCATGGCTGCAGAGCGAGCCAGCCCCCCGTGGCCCACTGCCCAGCTGCCTACCAGGACGCTGGGCAGCAGCGCTGCTCCAGCTTGGTCTGCCGTGTCCCTCAGTGCCAGTGGATGGTGAGTGGCTGGGAGGTGCAGGGCCTGGGGTGGTGCCTGGGGTCCCGGTGGGGAAGGGGAAGCTCACTGAGGCTGTTCCTTCAGAAGGAATGGGCAAGCAGAGAGCCTGGGAGGGAATGAAGCAAACAGTCCTCCTGTGACCCAGCATCCCTATCCGGACCCTTCAAGTCTCCTCTTGCCCTGGTTCCGGCACTCTCTCTGTGCCGCTGAACCTTCCCTTTAGCACCAGGTGAATCCGGAGGGAGCCTGTGGTCAGCCCTTCAGTCCCTCCGCTAGCTTTCCCAAGATCTGCACGAAAATTCTTTAAGATAAAGTTGCCTCTAGGGTGCCCTCAAACCTATTCTGCAGAGATTTAATTTTCCACTATCCTTCATTTCTCAACATCTAAGAAATGTGTCTTCAGAAGGCAAGGCCAGTGTTTGGAAGATTCCTTCCAATATTTTGACTTGGTTCAGAAAGATCTGAAAGATGAGTGGGAATAAACTAGGCAAAGACGGGAGGAGAGTGTGCCCTGGGTAGAGGGAATAGCACGTGTAAAGGCCCTGTGCATGGCAG
This sequence comes from Loxodonta africana, assembly GCF_030014295.1. NCBI lineage: Eukaryota > Metazoa > Chordata > Mammalia > Proboscidea > Elephantidae > Loxodonta > Loxodonta africana. The sequence goes on from NW_026974832.1 coordinate 764,462, forward strand.
GGAAAATGGGAAACAGGATATCAGATAGAGTCTCTGGAGCCAAGGGTATAAGGCAAGGATGTCGTGCCACATGAGGCTGGAGAAAGAGATAGGGGCTAGATTATTGCAGAATCTCTGAGAGTCGACCCACTTTTGTTGTTTGAAGCTGCACTCAGCTTTTAATACTTTCCTTAAATTAGTGTGGTCAGAGCCCTGCCGTCAAGTCCATTTTGAAAAGCTCATTCAGCTGTATTTTGATTTTGAAACAAAACCCCCTTGATTTGGGGGAACTGAAAGAAGAAAGCTTCAAGGCCAGGAGCTTTCACACCCATGAGAGGTTTCCAGTTAGTCCAAGCTTGGTGAAGGAGAAAAACCCTTGGCTGATTTAGGATGCTTTGTAATGATATAAAATGTCTTCCCTATTTAGCAATGTTGGGTAAAACTAGAAGAAGACAGGGCAAAAAGAATAGTGATGGTTTGGGGAAAGGGGAAAACCAAGAGAAAAAAGAACTCCAGATACTGTCTTAGAATTTTCACTGTTTTTTGTCCTTAATACCACGTAAAGGGCTCTTTGCTTCTGATCAAGGATGAATGTCTTATTGCCGATAAAGACTGCTGTTAATTCTTTACTTAAGTTGAGATATACTTCATATAACATAAAATTCAATATTTTGGAGTGTCCAATTCTGTTGCTTTTACTCTATTCACTGTATTGTGCAACCATCACCACCATCTGATTTCAGAACATTCTGGAAGAGAGGAAAAAAAAACAAAACTAATACCAGTCAGTCCACTATTAATTCTTTATGGTAGTATTTTTTTTTTTGCTTGATTGACACTGAGATATGAAAATTAAGCTAATTTTAAAGAAGGCAAGTAGAATAAATAGGAGTCCTATTAACTTTTGAATTACATGTACTGTTGCACCAATTTTCATTCCTCTTAAAGAAATATCTGTGTAATCCAGGTTTTCAAGTTCATCCCATTATCACTGCTTAAGCAGAATGGCAGATAGGGATCAATATTTTGTGCTTATTTGACTTGATGTTGGTCAGAGAAAATTGTAGGCAGAAATATCATTGGATAAAAAGAAAGACAACAGCAGCAGAGCACACGTTTTCTTGTTTTGTTAGGAATGCCTCCTTTCCTCCCTTCTTCTTCCTTTTCTGGTGGAGAATTATAGTTACACTTCCTTTTAAGAAACTCCATTTGCTGGAGGCAGGGCCAAGATGGCTGACTAGGTAGAAGCTACCACAGATCCCTTTTGCAAAAAAGACTCTGAAAAACAAGTGAATCGATCACATACATGACAATCTATGAACCTGGTCATCAAACACGGAACTAAGGAGTTGACCTGAGTGACAAGGGAGAGAAAAGCTGCACGGTGAAGCAGCGACTGCTTCTGGAACTGGTGTCCTCCGCCACAGCCCTTGAGCCCTTGCACTTCCCTGGTGCCAGAGTGGTTGGGCTGATCACAGCTTACTGAGATGGGGCAAACACAGGACGTAGCCCTAACCCCTAACCCCCTGGAGTAACCTCGGCAGAGACTCAGCCAGTGCAAGCAGGCTGCACACTGACGCGGCTGACAGGAGAACGAGAACCCACGGGGAAGCAGAGACTGTTTTCGGAACCTGGAGCCAGTGTCCCAGTCAGAAAACATTGGCCCTGGCCTTTGGTCTAAGTACAAAGGAGCAGATCACAGCTTTCTGAGGTGGCAAAAGCACGGGAAAAAGCCCTAACCCCTTGGAGAAACCTCAGTGGGAAACCCAGCCAGCGCATGCAGGCTACATGCTGACGCAGCTAACAGAAGTAGGAGAAATCACGGGGAAGGAGCAACTGGCTTTGGTGCCTGGAGTGCAGCTTCCCAGCCAGAAAACCTTGGCAATGGGCTTTGGACTAGGAGCGAAGGAGCTGATCACGGCTTCCTGAGACAGTGCAAGCACAGGATGCAGGCCTGACCCTCGGGGGCAATCTCAACCCAGCCAGCACACACAGGCTACACGCCTTTCTGGAATCTCAGATAAAAGTCTTCACCAAACAAGATAAGTAACTTTGTCTATATTGTGCTACTCTTTCCTATCTATCTGATCCCTCCCCTCCCTGCCCCAGATGGCTTCATTAACATTGGAATTTCCTGGGCCAGGGAGTGAAGTGCTCTGCAGGTTTTTTTTTTTCTAACCCATTCTCCTGGCCTGAGAGAAGCAGCAATTAACAATCTGGGAGAGAAAAATCCTTCACTGACTTTCCTTAACTGGAATCATACAGAACCAGCTCCAGCCAAGCAAAAGAGATCCACAGACTCTGGCTTTCATCCGTACAGGGAACCAGGTGGCTATTATAATGCAAAGGCAATTCTAATAGAGATCTGACTGTAATAGTTTTAGCAAAGCAGTGGAAAGACAAGTTTTGGAGCTCTGATACCTCTCTACCTATTAAACAGAGCCCTCGCTGATCCACAGCAGGGAACTGAGGGCTAAAGCTCCACCCACACCACCTAACCATCTGCTAAAGGGGTCTGAGGATAGTGAGGCCTACCACTCTTTAGAGGTACAAGCATTGGGTGCCTAAGGTACAGAAGCAGAGCACACCCACCAAAGTGCTCTAGGAATAGAGAAACTCCTACCTCACTGGCACATGGGGGAAGGCTGTCAGCATCCTGCCCTCCTCGGAGTGTGACCCCATGCTGCAACTAGAATCTGGTGCATACAACCACTGCTCCTCTAAGTAAAGAGGTGACAGCCTGCACCACACACTAGTTGACCCACAATCAGCACACCTAAGCTGATTCTGTTCAAGAATAGTGAATGGACTCATAGGCTCATATATTTGGTAACAGCTCAAACCAGCTGGTAATAGGACATAACTGATTCAAAGGCTACAGTAATCAAGATAGCACAATCTAGTAGCCCATGTGGGTATATTGAAACAAACCAAAACAAGAAGATAAACCTCAGTGAGCAAATATAAAATAAATCATTACAATATATTATAGATGGCTCGAAGACAGCAGTCGATATCAAATCACATAAAGAAGCAGACCATGATTGCTTCTACAAATCCCCAAATTAAAGAATCAAAATCTTTACCAAACGAAGATACATTCCTGGAATTGCCAGATGTAGAATATAAAAAACCAATACACAGAACGCTTCAAGACGTCAGAGATGATCTCAGAAATGAAATAAGGAAATCTGCAGAAAAAGCCAAGGAACACACTGATAAAGCAGTTGAAGAAACCAAAAAGATTATTCAAGAACATAGTGAAAAAATTAATGAGCTGCAAGAATCCATAGAGAGACAGCATTCAGAAATCCAAAGGATTAATAATAAAATTACAGAATTAGACAACTCCACAGGAAGTCAGAGGAGCAGAATTGAGGAACTGGAATGCAGAGTGAGGGAGTTAGAGGATAAGGCAATTGACACCAATATAGTTGAAGAAAAATCAGATAAAAGAATTTAAAAAAAGGAAGAAACCCAAAAATCATGTGGGACTCTTATCAAGAAGAATAACTTGCATGTGTTTGGAGTTCCAGAACAGGGAGGGAAAACAGAAAATACAGAGAGAATAGTTGAAGATCTGTTGGCAGAAAACTACCCTGGCATTGTGAAAGATGAAAGGATATCTATACAAGATGCTCATCGAACACCATACAAGATAGATCCCAAAAGAAAATCACCAAAGCATATTATCATCAAACTGGCCAAAACCAAAGATAAAGAGAAAATCTGAAAAGCAGCCAGGGATAAACGAAAAGTCACCTACAAAGAGAATCAATAAGAATAAGTTCTGACTATTCGGCAGAAACTATGCAGTCAAGAAGGCAATGGGATGACATATGTAGAGCACTGAAGGAGAAGAACTGCCAGCCAAGGATCATATATCCAGCAAAACTCTCTCTCAAATATGAAGGTGAAATTAAGACATTTACAGATAAACGCAAGCTTAGATAATTTGCAAAAACCAAACCAAAGCTACAAGAATTACTAAAGGAAATTCTTTGGTCAGAAAATCAATAATATCAGATACAAATACAAAACAAGGTCACGGAACAAAACATCCTGATATAAACTCAAATAGGGAAATCACACACAAAAATATGATTTATTTAAAAAAGAAAAAATGCTCAAAACGGGATAGTTGAAGTCATTATGTAAAAGATTACAATAATCAAAAAAGAGGGACTAAATACAGGAGGCATAGATCTTCCATATGGAGAGGAAAACATGGAGATACAAAAAAAAAGGATGATACAAATTAGGCTTTTACTTAGAAAAATAGGAGTAAATATTAAGGTAACAAAAAGAGGTCTAACAAGTCCGTACTTCAAAATGAAAACCAAGATAAACATAACGACTCAGCAAAAATAAATTCAACTACTATGAAAATGAGGAGCACACAATTTACATAGAAAAACTTCTCAGCACAAAAAAAGTAAGTGGAAAAATGACATTGTCAACAACACACAGAAAAAGGCATCAAAATGGCAGCACTAAATTCATACTTATCTATTATTACGCTAAATGTAAATGGACTAAATGCACCAATAGAGAGTTGCAGACTGGATAAAAAAAACACGATGTTTCTATATGCTGCCTACAAGAGACACACCTTAGACTTAGAGACACACACTAAAATTCAAAGGATGGAAAAAATACATCATGCAAACAACAATCAAAAAACAGCAGGAGTGGCAATATTAATTTCTGACAAAATAGACTCTGAAGTTAAATCCACCACAAAGGATAAAGAAGGACACTACATAATGATTAAAGGGACAATTGACCAGGAAGATATAACCATATTAAATATTTATGCACCCAATGACAGGGTTGTACAATACATAAAACAAACTTTAACAGAATTGAAGTGAGATAGACGCCTCCACAATTATAGTAGGAGACTTCAACACACCACTTTCGGTGAAGGATAAGACTTCCAGTAAGATGCTCAATAGAGACACGGAAGATCTAATTGCTACAATCAACCAACTTGACCTCATAGACTTATACAGAACACTCCACCCAACTGCTGCAAAGTATACTTTTTTCTAGTGCACATGGAACATTCTCTAAAATAGATCACATATTAGGTCATAAAACAATCCTTTGCAGAATCCAAAACGTTGAAATATTACAGAGCATCTTCTCAGACCATAAGGCCATAAAAGTAGAAATCAATAACAGAAAAATCAGGGAAAAGAAATCAAATACTTGGAAACTGAACTATACCCTGCTCAAAAAAGACTGGGTTATAGAAGACATTAAGGAGGGAATAAAGAAATTCATAGAGTGCAACGAGACTGAAACACTTCCTATCAAACCTCTGGGACACAGCAAAAACAGTGCTCAGAGGTCAATTTATATTGATAAATGCGCAGATACATAAAGAAGAAAGAGCCAAAATCAGAGAACTGTCCCTACAACTTGAACAAATAGAAAGCGAGCAACAAAAGAATCCATCAGGCACCAGAAGAAAAATAATAAAAATTACAGCAGAATTAAATGAATTAGAGGACAGAAAAACAACTGAAGGAATTAACAAAGCCAGAAGAGGGTTCTTTGAAAAAATATAAAAAATTGATAAACCATTGGCCAGACTGACTAAAGAAATACAGGAAAGGAAACAAATAACCCAGATGAGAAATGAGATGGGCCATATCACAACAGACCCAACAGAAATTAAAAGAATCATATCAGATTACTACAAAAATTGTACTCTAACAAATTGAAAACTTAGAAGAAACGGATGAATTCCTAGAAACATACTACCTGCCTAAACTAACACGATCAGAAGTAGAACAACTAAATAGACCCATAACAAAAGAAGCGATTGAAAAGTTAATCAAAAACTCCCAACAAAGGCTTCCAGCCAAGATGGCTGACTAGGTAGACGCTACCTCGGATCCCTCTTGCAACAAAGACTCAGAAAAACAAGTGAATCGATCACATACATGACAATCTACAAACCCTGAGCAACAAACACAGATTTAAAGAGTTGATCTGAGTGACAGAGACGGAGAATGAACAACTACGGGGAAGTAGGGACTGTTTTCGGAGCCTGGAGCCACCATCTCAGTCAGGTAACCTTGGCGCCGGGCTTAGGAATGGATGCAGGGGAGCTGAACACAACATCCTGTGATGGTGCAAACACGGGGCACAGCCCTACCCCCCTGAACTGACACTGGGAGGGGGCCCAGCTGGTCTGCGCGGGCGGCGCGGGGATGCGGCTGGCGGGAGAAGTCCCCGGGAGGCAGCGACTGGTATTGGAGCCGGGAGTGCAGCGTCCCAGCCAAGGAACCTTGACTCAGGGCTTTGGACTGGGTGCAGGGGAGCTGAGCAGGACATCCTGTGAAGGTGCAAACACGGAGCGCAGCCCTACCCCCCTGAACTGACCTCGGGAGGGGGGCCAGCCAGTCAGCGCGGGCGGCGCAGTGATGCGGCTGATGGGAGGAGAAGTCCCTGGGAGGCAGCGTCTGGTTTTGGAGCTGGGAGTGCAGCGTCTCAGCCAGGGAACCTTGATGCTGGGCTTTGGAGTGGCAGTGGAGGAACTCACCGCGGGGTCTGCGGGCCAGACCCTTGGGGGCAATCTTTACCCAGCCAGCGCACATAGGCAACACGCCCCTCGGGAATCTCAGATAAAAGTCATCCCAAGCAAGATAAGTAACTTTGTCTATATTCCGAGGTGCTACTCTCTCCTGTTTTTATGAACCCTCTCCTCCCCTTCCCAGGCGGCTTCATTAACATTGGAATTTCCTGAGCCAGAGGGAGAACTGCTCCACAGTTTTTTTTCCCCTCCCCCCCCTTTTTTTTTTGGTCTTTTTCTAACCCATTCTTCCGGCCTGAGAAAAGCAACCACAAAAAACCCAGGAACCAAAAATCCTTCCCTAATTGGACTAAAAACACAGAACCAGCTCCAGCCAAGCATATGTGATCCAGTCTCCAGCTTTCATCCCTACAGGGAACAAGGTGGCTATTATAATGCAAAGGCATTTCTGATAGGGATCTGACTGCATTTTTTTAGCGGATTTACTGGAAAGACAAGTTTCCCAGGTCTGCTATCTCTGCGTACTGAACAGAGCCCTCACTGACCCACAACACGGAACTGAGGGCTGAAGCTCCCCCCACACCACCTAGCCTCCTGCTTTAGGGGTCTAAGGAGGGTGACACCTACCAATCTGTAGAGGTACTTGCATTGGGGGCCTAAGGTACAGCTGCAGAGCCCACCCACCAAAGTGCTTTAGGAATAGAGACACACCTACCTCACTGACATATGGGGGAAGCCTGTCAGCATCCTGCCCCCCCCCAGAGTGTGAACCTCAGCTGCTACTAGAATCTGGGGCACACAACTATCCCCACTACTTCTCAAGGTGGATAGGTGATAGGCTGCATCACACACTTGACCCAAAATCAGACTCTACTCAAGAATAGTGAATGGACTCAGGCATATATATCTGGTAACAACCCAAACCAGCTCGTAATAGGTCATAAGTAAGTCAAGGGCTACAACAATCAAGACAGCACAATCTAGTAGCCCATCCATGTATATTGAAAGAAAACAAAACAAGATAAGACTCAGTGAGCAAATATAGAATAAATCACTACAATATCTTAGTGCTGGCTCAGAGACAGCAGTCGATATCAAAGCACATAAAGAAGCAGACCATGACTGCTTCTACAACCCCCCAAATGAATCAAAATCTTTCCCAAATGAAGATACAATCTTGGAATTATCAGATACAGAATATAAAAAACTAATTTACAGAATGCTTCAAGACATCAGGGATGACCTCAGAAATGAAATAAGGCAATCTGCAGAAAAAGCCAAGGAATACACTGATAAAACAGTTGAAGAACTCAAAAAGATTATTCAAGAACATAGTGGAAAAATTAATAAGTTGCACAAATCCATAGAGAGACAGCATTCAGAAATCCAAAAGATTAACAATAAAATTACAGAATTAGACAACGCAATATGAAGTCAGAGGAGCAGACTCGAGCAATTAGAATGCAGAGTGGGAGATCTGGAGGACCAGGGAATTAACACCAACATAGCTGAAAAAACAATCAGATAAAAGAATTTTAAAAAATGAAGAAACCCTAAGACTCATGTGGGACTCTATCAAGAAGGATAACTTGCGTGTGATTGGAGTCCCAGAACAGGGAGGGAGGACAGAAAACACAGAGAGAATAATTGAAGATCTGCTGACAGAAAACTTCCCTGACATCATGAAAGACAAAAGGATATCTATCCAAGATGCTCATCGAACCCCGTTTAAGATTGATCCAAAAAGAAAATCACCAAGACATATTCTCATCAAACTTGCCAAAACCAAAAATAAAATTTTAAAAGCAGCCAGGGATAAATGAAAGGTCTCCTACGAGGGAGAATCAATAAGAATAAGTTCAGACTTTTACTCAGCAGAAACCATGCAGGCAAGAAGGCAGTGGGATGACATATACAGAGCACTGAAGGAGAAAAACTGCCAGCCAAGGATCATATACCCAGCAAACCTCTCTCTGAAATATGAAGGTGAAATTAAGATATTTACAGATAAACACAAGCTTAGAGAATTTGCAAAAACCAAACCAAAGCTACAAGAAATACTAAAGGAAATCGTTTGGTCAGAAAACCAATAATATCAGATACCAAAACAACACAAGGTCACAAAACATCCTGATATCAACTCAAATAGGGAAATCACAAAAACAAATTAAGATTAATTAAAAAAAAATGCTCAAAACAGGGAATCCTTGAAGTCAATATGTAAAAGATCACAATAATCAAAAAGAGGGACTAAATACAGGTGGCATAGAACTGCCATATGGAGAGAGATACAAGGCGATATAGGACAATACAAGTTAGGTTTTTACTTAGAAAAATAGGGGTAAATATTAAGGTAACCACAAAGAGGCATAACAAGTCCATAACTCAAAATAAAAACCAAGAAAAACATAACGACTCAGCAAACACAAAGTCAAATACTATGAAAATGAGAAACACACAATCTACAAAGAAAACCGTCTCAGCACAAAAAAGTAAGTGGAAAAATGAAATTGTCAACAACACACATAAAACAGCATCAAAATGACAGCGCTAAACACATAAAAAAAAACTTATCTATAATTACGCTGAATGTAAATGGACTAAATGCACCAATAAAGAGACAGGGAGTCTCAGACTGGATAAAGAAACATGATCTGTCTATATGCTGCCTACAAGAGACACACCTTAGACTTAGAGACACAAACGAACTAAAACTCAAAGGATGGAAAAAAATATATGAAGCAAACAATAAGCAAAAAAGAATAGGAGTAGCAATATTAATTTCTGACAAAATAGACTTTAAAGTTAAATCCACCACAAAGGATAAAGAAGGACACTACATAATGATTAAAGGGACAATTGACCAGGAAGATATAACCATATTAAATATTTATGCACCCAATGACAGGGCTGTACAATACATAAAACAAACTTTAACAGAACTGAAAAATGAGATAGACATCTCCACAATTATAGTAGGAGACTTCAACACACCACTTTCGGAGAAGGACAGGACATCCAGTAAGAAGCTCAACAGACACACGGAACACCTAATTGCTACAGTCAACCAACTTGACCTCATTGACTTATACAGAACACTCCACCCAACTGCTGCAAAGTATACTTTTTTTCTAGCGCACATGGAACATTCTCCAGAATAGACCACATATTAGGTCATAACAAAAACCTTTGCAGAATCCAAAACATCGAAATATTACAAAGCATCTTCTCAGACCATAAGGCCATAAAAGTGGAAATCAATAACAGAAAAATTAGGGAAAAGAAATCAGATACTTGGAAACTGAACAGTACCCTCCTGAAAAAACACTGGGTTATAGAAGACATTAAGGAGGGAATAAAGAAATTCATAGAACGCAACGAGAATGAAAACACTTCCTATCAAAACCTCTGGGACACAGCAAAAGCAGTGCTCAGAGGTCAATTTATATCGATAAATGCACACATACAAAAAGAAGAAAGAGCCAAAAGCAGAGAACTGTCCCTACAACTTGAACAAATAGAAAGTGAGCAACAAAAGAATCCATCAGGCACCAGAAGAAAACAAATAATGAAAATTAGAGCTGAACTAAATGAATTACAGAACAGGAAAACAATTGAAAGAATTAACAAAGCCAAAAGCTGGTTCTTTGAAAAAATTAAAGAAATTGATAAACCATTGGCCAGACTGAGTAAAGAAATACAGGAAAGGAAACAAATAACCTGAATAAGAAACGAGATGGGCCACATCACAACAGACCCAACAGAAATTAAAAGAATCATATCAGATTATTACGAAAAATTGTACTCTAACAAATTTGCAAACCTAGAAGAAATGGATGAATTCCTGGAAAAACACTACCTACCTAACACAATCAGAAGTAGAACAACTAAATAGACCCATAACAAAAAAAGAGATTGAAACGGTAATCAAAAAACTCCCAACAAAAAAAAAGCCCTGGCCTGGATGGCTTTACTGCAGAGTTCTACCAAACTTTCAGAGAAGAGTTAACACCACTACTATTAAAGGTATTTCAAAGCATAGAAAATGACGGAATACTACCTAACTCATTCTATGAAGCCACCATCTCCCTGATACCAAAACCAGGTAAAGACATCACAAAAACATAGATGCAAAAACCTCAACAAAATTCTAGCCAATAGAATTCAAAAACATATGAAAAAATTAATCCATCGTGACCAAGTGGGATTTATACCAGGTATGCAAGGCTGGTTTAATATTAGAAAAACCATTAATGTAACCCACCATATAAATAAAACAAAAGACAAAAACCACATGATCTTATCAATTGATGCAGAAAAGGCATTTGACAAAGTCCAAAAACCATTTATGATAAAAACTCTCAGCAAAATAGGAATTGAAGGAAAATTCCTCGACATAATGAAGGGCATCTATACAAAGCCAACAGCCAACATCACTCTAAATGGAGAGAGCCTGAAAGCATTTCCCTTGAGAACGGGAACCAGACAGGGATGCCCTTTATCACCGCTCTTATTCAACATTGTGCTAGAGGTCCTAGCCAGAGCAATTAGGCTAGACAAAGAAATAAAGGGCATCGGCATTGGCAAGGAGGAAGTAAAGTTATCTCTGTTTGCAGATGACATGATCTTATACACAGAAAACCCTAAGGAATCCTCCAGAAAACTACTGAAACTAATAGAAGAGTTTGGCAGAGTCTCAGGTTATAAGATAAACATACAAAAATCACTTGGATTCCTCTACATTAACAAAAAGAACATCGAAGAGGAAATACCAAATCAATACCATTCACAGTAGCCACCAAGAAGATAAAATATTTAGGAATAAATCTTACCAAAGATGTAAAAGACCTATACAAAGAAAACTACAAAGTACTACTACAAGAAACTAAAAAGGACCTACTTAAGTGGAAAAACATACCTTGCTCATGGATAGGAAGAATTAACATAGTAAAAATGTCTATTCTACCAAAAGCCATCTATACATACAATGCACTTCCGATCCAAATTCCAATGTCATTTTTTAATGTGATAGAGAAACAAATCACCAACTTCATATGGAAGGGAAAGAAACCTCGGATAAGCAAAGCATTACTGAAAAAGAAGAAAGTGGGAGGCCTCACTCTACCTGATTTCAGAACCTATTATACAGCCACAGTAGTCAAAACAGCCTGGTACTGGTACAACAACAGACACATAGACCAATGGAACAGAATTGAGAACCCAGATATAAATCCATCCACATATGAGCAGCTGATATTTGACAAAGGCCCAGTGTCAGTTAGTTGGGGAAAAGATAGTCTTTTTAACAAATGGTGCTGCATAACTGGATATCCATTTGCAAGAAAATGAAACAGGACCCATACTTCACACCATGCACAAAAACTAACTCCAAGTGGATCAAAGACCTAAACATAAAGACTAAAATGATAAAGATCATGGAGGAAAAAATAGGGACAACCTTAGGAGCCGTAATACAAGGCATAAACAGAATACAAAACATTACCAAAAATGACGAAGAGAAACCAGATAACTGGGAGCTCCTAAAAATCAAACACCTATGCTCATCTAAAGACTTCACCAAAAGAGTAAAAAGACCACCTATAGATTGGGAAAGAATTTTCAGCTATGACATCTCCGACCAGCGCCTGATCTCTAAAATCTATATGATTCTGTCAAAAGTCAACCACAAAAAGACAAACAACCCAATCAAGAAGTGGGCAAAGGATATGAACACGCACTTCACCAAAGAAAATATTCAGGTAACTAACAGATACATGAGAAAATGCTCTTGATCATTAGCCATTAGAGAAATGCAAATTCAAACTACGATGAGATTCCATCTCACTCCAACAAGGCTGGCATTAATCCAAAAAACACAAAATAATAAATGTTGGAGAGGCTGCGGAGAGAGATTGGAACTCTTATACACTGCTGGTGGGAAAGTAAAATGGTACAACCGCTTTGGAAATCTATCTGGCGTTATCTTAAACAGTTAGAAATAGAACTACCATACAACCCAGAAATCCCACTCCTCGGAATATACCCTAGAGAAATAAGAGCCTTCACAGAAACAGATACATGCACACCCATGTTTATTGCAGCTCTGTTTACAAAAGCAAAAAGCTGGAAGCAACCAAGGTGTCCATCAACGGATGAATGGTTAAATAAATTGTGGTGTATTCACACAATGGAATACTACGCATCGATAAAGAACAGTGACGAATCTGTGAAATATTTCATAACATGGAGGAACCTGGAAGGCATTATGCTGAGTGAAATTAGAGGGAAAAGGACAAATATTGTATAAGATCACTATTATAAGATTTGAGAAATAGTATAAACTGAGAAGAACACATACTTTTGTGGTTACGAGGGGGGGAGGGAGGGAGGGTGGAAGAGGGTTGTTTACTGATTAGTTAGTAGATAAGAACTACTTTAGGTGAAGAGAAGGACAACACTCAATACACCGAAGGTCAGCTCAACTGGACTGGACCAAAAGCAAAGAAGTTTCCGGGATAAAATGAATGCTTCAAAGGTCAGCGGAGCAGGGGCGGGGGTCTGGGGAACATGGTTTGAGGGGACTTCTAAGTCAATTGGCAAAATAATAGTATTATGAAGACATTCTGCATCCCACTTTGAAATGTAGCGTCTGGGGTCTTAAATGCTAACAAGCGGCCATCTAAGATGCATCAATTGGTCTCAACCCACCTGGAGCAAAGGAGAATGAAGAACACCAAGGTCACACGATAACTATGAGCTCAAGAGATATAAAGGGCCACATGAACCAGAGACTTACATCATCCTGAGACCAGAAGAACTAGTTGGTGCCCGGCCACAACCGATGACTGCCCTGACAGGGAGCACAACAGAGAACCCCTGAGGGAGCTGGAGATCAGTGGGATTCAGACCCCAAATTCTCATAAAAAACCAGACTTAATGATCTGACTGAGACTAGAGGAATCCTGGCGTTCATGGTCCCCAAACCTTCTGTTGGCCCAGGACAGGAACCATTCCCGAAGACAACTCATCAGACATGGAAGGGACTGGACAATGGGTAGGAGAGAGATGCTGATGAAGAGTGAGCTACTTGTATCAGGTGGACACTTGAGAATGTGTTGGCATCTCCTGTCTGGAGGGGAGATGGGAGGGTAGAGAGGGTTAGAAACTGGCAAAATTGCCACGAAAGGAGAGACTGGAAGGGCTGACTCATTAGGGGGAGAGTAAGTGGGAGTATGGAGTAAGGTGTATATAGGCTTATATGTGACGGACTGACTTGATTTGTAAATGTTCACTTAAAGCTCAATAAAAATTATTTAAAAAAATTTTTTAATTCATATGGGTGAAAATGTATGTTAAAGTCTGTTACATGTCATGATCAAGTTTTTAGTAGTGTGTAATACTTTAGTTTAAAGTCAGATTTATTTATTTTTAATGTTAAAGAACATCATACAATTTTCCGACATTAATTCATTGGGATTTTCATCCTATTTTGCTCTTTTATCTTTGTGTGCTATTAGGACTTCTCATAGGTGTTGGGAAGAACAAGATGGGTGAAAACTTTACAGTAAGATATTTCATTCTTTTTGAAATTATGATGATTTTCTTCATCAAATGTTTATAGACAGTTTTGGTCTTTTTGCATCACATGGTGTAATTACGAAGGCTTAGATGATATCTGTGTTAAAAGAGCATTAAAAATAATTTTTTTTTCTGTATATTAATTTTCCCACCCTTGAAAATACTGAAGTTCATTTTGTATGTACTGGGGTGGTGATGGTAATATTTAATAATTGTAACAATACCTCTCATAGAGCCCTCCCTCTGTGCCCGTTTCTGTAGTTACCACTTCACACTTATTTAATCCTTCCAAAATCTGTATGTGATTGATATTATTATATCCTTTTAACTGACCCAGTTTAATGACACAAATTTTCCAAGATACCATAGTTGGTAAGTGACAGAGTCAGGATCTGAGCCCAAACAATCTGTTTTCACAGTTAGATCTTTTATACCATGGCTTCTTTGTGAACTAAAGGTTGTGCCCAGAGCCTGGATGAGTGGACAACTCCAAGATGAAGAGTCTCAATGTCTTATCAGCTGAGTCAGTAACTCTTCCTTATTTTACGACAAATTCTCTATTATGTTGTCTAGTGGCATCCTACAGGATTTACGTGGATCTTTTTCAGCACAGCCAACCAAAGCTAAGGTATGGATATGGATAAGCTATCGCAGCTGCCTTCCCTGCCCTTGCACCATCACTTTGTGTCCTACCCGTGCCCGGTGGACCGTCTGCTTCAGGCACTGCCGCTTCCAGCATTGGGTGGAAAGCTGGAAAGGCTATGAAAGAGATGGGGCTGGAGCAAGGAGGTCTAGGGAAGCAGAAAGGGGAAGTCATTGGGAAACTTTTTATGGAGTCAGAATCAAGGCTCTAAAGCAGGTTTTCCAGTTCTCAGTGCTGCCCAATAATTGCATCTTTCCATTGATTAGTCTATTCTTTAGTATTCTATCCAACAAATGTTTATTGAGTGCTGCTATGTACTGGGCACTGTTCTAGGCAGGGGGTATCCAGCAGTGAATGAAAAACGGCAAGACTCTGCCCTCATGGAACATACATCCTATAGTCGGGAAGATAGATAATAAATAAACAGACAAATAAGATGGTGAAATGTGCTTTGGAGAAAAGCATGAAGCTGCATAAGAGGAAAGGGAATTCTAGGAGAGGGTGAGAAGGTAGATGCGGGAAGGAGGATTGCTTTTAATGTAGGGTAGAAAGGAAGGTGTCTATGATAAGGTGACATTTGAGTCGAGCACAAGCCGTGGGAATGGCTAAAGAAAGACCATTTCAGGAGAGGACACAAGTACAAAGGTCCTGAGGCAAGAGCATGCCTGATGTGTTAGAGAAACAGTAAGGAAACCAGAAAGACTGTAATGGAGCAAGGGGGGAATGCAGTAGGAGGTGATACCAAAGTAGTAATGGAAGCCAGATCATGTAGGACTTGTTAGCCACTTAGAGGACTTTGACTTTTCCTTTGAGAGAAAAGGCAAAGTTTAAGTAGAAGAGTGACATAATATGACTTATGTTCCATACAAGCATTCCCTTTCCCCACACTTTACCTCTGCATGAACATTACAAAACTTTACATCCAAAAGAATAAGTTCCTTTTACCTATACATCATGTTTGCTTTCAACAGAAAATTACAAGGCATACTATAAAGCAAAAAACAATCTGAAGAGAAAGGCTAGGTATCACAAGCAGACTCAGATAATGCCAGAGGTGTTAGAATTATCAGACTGGGGATTTCAAATGACTATGATTAATATGTTAAGGGCTCTGATGGAAAAAGTGGACAACAGGCAAGAATAGATGAGTAGTCTAACCAAAAAAATTGTGAACAATAAGGAAATGTGAGAAATCAAAATTTGCAGCAGAAATGAATAAGGCATTTGATGCCCCTACTAGTAGGTTGGAAATAGCTGAGGGAAGAATCAGTGAGCTTGAAGATATTTCAGTAGCAACTTCTCAAACTGGAAGTCAAAGAGAAAAAAAGATTGGAGGAAAAAAAAAGGACTATCCAAGAACTGTGGGGCAATCACAAAACATGTAACATACGCACAACGGGAATACTAAGAGGAGAAGAGAGAAAGGAACAGAAGAAAGACTTGAAGCAGCAAGGACTGAGAATTTTCCAAAATTGTTGACAGACACCAAACTACAAATCCAGTAGACCCAGAAAACACTAAGCAAGATAAATTCAAAACCAAACCCCGTTGCTGTCGGACCGATTCCTACTCATAGCGACAAAGCAAGATATATACGAAAAAATCTGCACCCAGGCATATCATATTCAAATTGCAGAAAGTCAAACAAAAAGAGATAGTAACACCTCTTCCTTATTAATTGTTAGAACACATAGACAAGTCAGTAAGGATATAAAAGATTTGAATAGCATTATCAACCAGATTAACCTAATTGCCATTTACAGAAATAATACACTTAACCATTGCAGAGTCTAATTCTTTGCAAGTATACATGCAGCATTCATCAAACTAGACCGTATAACCCAAATTCTAACTCGTGGTGACCCCATGTGTTACGGTAGAACTGTTTCATAGGGTTTTCTTGGCTCTAATCTTTATGGAAGCAGATTGCCAGGCCTTTCTTCTGTGGTGCCACTGAGTAGGTTTGAACCACCAACCTTTAGGTTAATAGACAAAAGCAAACCACTTGTGCGACCTGAGGACTTTAGATACCCATTGCTATTGAGTCAGTTTTGACTCATAGCGACCCTAGTACTGGCTATAAGTGCCTCATAGGGTTTCCAAGGCTGTAGTCTTATGGAAGAAGGCTGCCACATCTTTCTCCTACAAAGTGGCTGGTGCATTTGAACCTCTAAGCCTTCGGTGAGCGGCCGAGTGCTTAACCATTGTACCATCAGGTGACCTTAAGTACCTTATACTGTTGAGTCGATTCTGATTCATAGTGACTCCATCAGACAGTAGAACTGCTCCATGAAGTTTCCATGGAGCCACTGGTGAATTCAAACTGCTGACCTTTTGGTTAGCAGCCACATCCCTTAACCACTATGCCACTGCCCTAAAACAGCTTTCAATACATTCAGGAGGATCGGCGTCATAGAGTATGTTATCTGACCACAATGCTATGAAATTAGAAACCAATAACAATAAAATATCCATAAATTTTCCAAATAGTAGAAAATTAAACAGTGTACTTCTAAATAATTCTTGGTTCAAAGAAGAAATCACAAAGGAAATTAGAAAATACTCTTTTTAGTATAATAATATGTTTCTAGTGAAGGCTTATATAGCAGTTTAGGTTCTCATTCAACAATTTCTGCACAGATTGTTCAGTGACATTGGGTACATTCTTCATGATTCGTGAACATTCTCAATATTTCTGTTATGGTTGTTCCACTTTCATTAATCTAGTTGCCCTGCCTCCTTGCATTCTTACCTTGGTTTTAAAGTAATTGTTGACTATTTGGTCCCATAAAGATGATTTTTTATAGGATCACAGTCGTCATGGGTGGTATTCTTTATTTTAGGAGCCTATCTATTATTTAGCTAAAAGATAACCTCAGGTCTAGTTTCAGTTCAAGGTTTAAAGAGTATCTCAGGACAGTAGTCCTCCAGTCTCAACCAGTCTGGTTTTTGTTTAGTTTTTTATGAATTTGAGGTTCTATTCCACATTTTTCTCCCATACTATCAGGGTCCATCTACTGTGGCCCTGATAAGAATGGTCGGAGGTGGTAGCCGGGCACCATCTAGTTTTTTTTTTTTTTGGTTTCAAGGTAGAAGAGGTCATGGCTCATGTAGACTATTTGTCCTGTAGACTAGTTTCTTCTTTGAGCCTTTGGTTTCTTTCTTTCTTTTATTCTGGAGGAGTAGAGACCAATAGTTTTATCCTAGATAGGCAATTGCAACCTTCCAATAATCTACTTCCCCTGACTCTTACATTCCTCATCTTTGTTTTAAAGTAATTGTTTACCATTTGCTCTCATATAGATGATTTTTTTAAAGCGGCACGTTACTTATGAGAGGTATTCATTATTTTGTGAGCCAATCTGTTATTTCGCTACTGGGATTAGTTTCAGTTCAAAGTTTGAAGAGTATCTCAAAGCAGTGATTTCAGGGAGTCCTCAAGTGTGAACCAGTCCAGTAAGCCCCCCTCTTTTTCTGTATTTGATGAGAAATATATATTTTTTATTTTGCTTTAAGTGAAAGTTTACAAATCAAGCCAGTCTCTCTCATAAAAACTTATATACACCTTGCTACCAAAACCAAACCCACTGCCGTTGAGTTGATTCCGTAGAGCTTCCAAGGAGCACCTAGGTGGATTCAACCCACTGACCTTTTGGTTAGCAGCTGTAGCACTTAACCACTACTCCACCAGGGTTTCCTATACACCTTGCTAAAAAAAACCTTACTACATACCCACAATTACTCTCCCCCCTAATGAGACAGTCTGCTCCCTCCTTCCACTCTCTTTTTCCGTGTCCATTTCGCAAGCTTCTAAGCCCCTCTACCCTCCCATCTCCCCTCCAGTCAGGAGGTGCCAACATAGTCTCAAGTGTCCACCTGATCCAAGTAGCTCACTCCTCACCAGCATCCCTCTACTACCCATTGTCCAGTCCAATGCATGTCCGACGAGCTGGCTGCAGGAATGGTTCCTGTCCTGGGCCAACAGAAGGTCTGGGGACCATGACCACCAGGGTCCTTCTAGTCTCAGTCAGACCATAAAGTCTGGTCTTTTTATGAGAATTTGGGGTCTGCATCCCACTGTTCCCCTCTCCCTCAGGGGTCATCCACTGTATTCCCTGTCAGGGCAGTCATCGGTTGTGCCCAGGCACCATCTAGCTCTTCTGGTCTCAGGACAATGTAGTCTCTGGTTCATGTAGCCCTTTCTGTCTCTTGGGCTTGTAATTACCTTGTGTCCTTGTGTTCTTCATTCTCCTTTGATCCAGGTGGGTTGAGACTCATTGATGTATCTTAGATGGCTGCTTGCTAGCATTTAAGATCCCAGACGCCACTCTTCAAAGTGAGATGCAGAATGTTTTCTTAATGGATTTTATTATGCCAATGGACTTAGATGTCCCCTGAAACCATGGTCCCATAACCCCTGCCCCTGCTTCGCTAACCTTTGAAGCACTCAGTTTATTCAGGAAACTGCTTTTGGTTTAGTCCAGTTGTGCTGACCTCTGCTGTATTGACTGTTGTCCTTCCCTTCACCTAAAGTAGTTCTTATCTACTATCTAATTAGTAAATATCCCTCTCCTACCCTCCCTCCCTCCCCCCTCTCATAACCACAAAACAATGCATTCTTCTCAGTTTAAACTATTTCTCAAAATCTTATAATAGTGGTCTTATACAATATTTGTCCTTTTGCAACTGACTAATTTCACTCAGCATAATGTCTTCCAGGTTCCTCCATGTTATGAAATGTTTCACAGATTCATCACTGTTCTTTACCGATGTGTACTATTCCATTGTGTGAATATACCATAATTTATTTATCCATTCATCCTTTGATGGGTACCTTGGTTGCTTCCATCTTTTTGCTATTGTAAATAGTGCTCCAATAAACATGGGTGTGCATATACCTGTTAGTGTAAAGGCTCTTATTTCTCTAGGATATATTCCGAGGAGTGGGATCCCTGGGTCCTATGATAGTTCTATCTCTAGCTTTTTGAGGAAGCGCCAAATAGATTTCCAAAGTGGTTGTACCATTTCACATTCCCACCATCAGTGTATAAGTGTTGAAATCTCTCCACAGCCTCTCCAACATTTATTATTTTGTGTTTTTGGATTAATGCCAGCCTTGTTGGAGTGAGATGGAATCTTATTGTAGTTTTGATTTGCATTTCTCTAATGGCTAATGATCGAGAGCACTTCCTCACGTATCTGTTAGCTGCCTGAATGTCGTCTTTAGTGAAGTGTCTGTTCATATTGTTTTCCCATTTTTAATTGCGTTGTTTGTCTTTTTGTGGTTGAGTCTTAGCAGAATCATGTAGACTTTAGAGATCAGGTTCTGGTCGGAGATGTCATAGCTGAAAATTTTTTCCCAATCTCTAGGTGGTCTTTTTACTCTTTTGGTGAAGTCTTTAGATGAGCATAGGTGTTTGATTATTATTAGCTCCCAGTTATCTGGTTTCTCTTCAGCATTTTTAGTAATGTTTTGTATTCAGTTTATGCCATGTATTAGGGCTCCTAACGTTGTCTCTATTTTTTCTTTCATGATCTTTACCGTTTTAGACTTTATGTTTAGGTCTTTGATCCATTTGGAGTTAGTTTTTGTGCATGATGTGAGGTACGGGTCCTGTTTCATTTCTTTGCACATTGATATCCAGTTATGCCAGCATCATTTGTTAAAAAGACCGTCTTTTCCCCAATTAACTGACACTGGGCCTTTGTCAAATATCAGCTGCTCATATGTGGATGGATTTATATCTGGATTCTCAATTCTGTTCCATTGGTCTATGTGTCTGTTGTTGTACCAGTCTTTTTTATCTACTGTGGTAGTATAATAGGTTCTAAAATCAGGAAGAGTGAGGCCTCTCACTTTGTTCTTCTTTTCCAGCAATGCTTTACTTATCCGGGGTTTTTTCCCTTCCATATGAAGTTGGTGATTTGTTTCTCCATCTCATTCAAAAATGCTGCTGGAATTTGGATCAGAATTGCATTGCATATATAGATGGGTTTTAGTAGAATAGACATTTTTACAATGTTAAGCCTTCCTATCCATGAGCAAGGTATGTTTTTGCACTTAGATATGTCCCTTTTGGTTTCTTGTAGTAGTACCTCATAGTTTTCTTTGTATAGGTCTTTTACGTTTCTGGTTAGATTTATTCCTAAGTATTTTATCTTCTTTGGGACTACTGTGAATGGAATTGATTTGATGATTTCCTCTTCAATCTTCTTTCCGTTGGTGTAGAGGAATCCAAATAATTTTTGTATGTTTATCTTGTAACCTGATACTTTGCTGAACTATTAGTTTCAATAGTTTTCTTGAGGATTCTTTAGGGTTTTCTGTGTATAAGATCATGTCACCTGCAAACAGATATTTTTACTTCTTCCTTATCAATCTGGATGCCCTTCATTTCTTTATCCAGCCTAATTGCTCTGGCTAGGACCTCCAGCACAATGTTGAATAAGAGTGGTGATAAGGGGCATCCTTGTCTGGTTCCCGTTCTTAAGGGGGATGTTTTTAGAATGTCTCCATTAAGGATGATGTTAGCTGTTGGTTTTGTGTAAATGCCCTTTATTATGTTGAGGAGTTTTCCTTCTATTTCTATTTTGTTGAAAGTTTGTATCAAGAATGGGTGCTGGACTTTGACAAATGCCTTTTCTGCATCAATTCATAAAATCAAGTGGTTCTTGTATTTTGTTTTATTTATATGGTGGATTACACTAATTGTTTTTCTAATATTGAACCATCCTTATTTACCTGGTATAAATCCCACTTGGTTGAGGTGGATTATTTTTTAGATATGTTGTTGAATTCTATTGGCTAGAATTTTGTTGAGGATTTTGCATCTATGTTCATGAAGGATATAGGTCTGTAATTTTCTTTTTTGTTTTGTCTTTAGCTGGTTTTGGTATCAGGGATATGCTGGCTTCATAGAATAAGTTAGGGAATATTCCATCCTTTTCTATGCTTTGAAATACCTTTAGTAGTAGTGGAGTTAAGTCTTCTCTGAAAGTTTGGTAGAACTCTGCAGTGAAGCCAACTCTTTTTTGTTATGCATCTATTTAGTTGTTCTACTTCTGTTTGTGTTAGTTTAGGTAGGTAGTCTGTTTCTAGGAATTCATCCATTTCTTCTAGATTTTCAAATTTGTTAGAGTACAATTTTTCATAGTAATCTGATAGGATTCTTTTAATTTCAGTTGTGTCTGTTGTGATATGGCCCACCTCGTTTCCTTTTTGGGTTATTTATTTCCTTTCCTGTATTTCTTTAGTCAGCCTGGCCAATGGTTTATCAATTTTGTTGATTTTTTCAAAGAAGCAGCTTTTGGGCTTGTTAACTCTTTCAATTGTTTTTCAATTATGCTCTAATTTTTATTATTTGTTTTCTTCTGGTCCCTGAAGGTTTCTTTTGTTGCTCTCTTTCTATTTGTTCAAGTTGTAGGGACAGTTCTTTGATTTGGCTCTTTCTTCTCTTTATATGTGTGCATTAATTGATATAAATTGACCTCTGAGCACTGCTTTAGCTGTGTCCAAAAGGTTTTGATAGGAAGTGTTTTAAGTCGCATTGCATCCTATGAATTTCTTTAGTCCCTCCTTAATGTATTGTATAACCCAGTCTTTTCTGAGCAGGGTATTGTTCAGTTTCCAAGTATTTGATTTGTTTTCCCTAGTTTTTCTGTTATTGATTTCTACTTTTATGGCCTTATGGTCTGAGAAGATGCTTTGTAATATTTCAATGTTCTGGATTCTGTACAGGTTTGCTTTATGACCTAATATGTGGTCTATTATAGAGAATGTTCCATGTGCACTAGAAAAAAAATATACTTTGCAGCTGTTGGGTGGAGTGTTCTGTATAAGTCTATGAGGTCAAGTTGGTTGACTGTAGCAATTAGATCTTCGGTGTTTTTGTTCAGCTTCTTACTGGATGTCCTGTCCTTCACTGAATGTGGTGTTTTGAAGTCTCCTACTATAATTGTGGAGTTGTCTAATCTCACTTGTCAATTCTGTTAGAGTTTGTTTTATATATCTTGCAGCCTTGTCATTGGGTACATAAATATTTAATATGGTTATATCTTCCTGGTAAGTTGTCCCTTTAATCATTATGTAGTGTCCTTTTTTATCGTTTGTGGTGGATTTAACTTTAAAGTCTATTTGGTCAGGAATTGATATTGCCACTGCTGCTCTTTTTTGATTGTTGTTTGCTTGATATATTTTTTCCATCCTTTGAGTTTTAGTTTATTTGTGTCTCTAAGTCTAAGGCATGTCTCTCGTAGGCAGCATATAGATGCATCATGTTGTTTTATCCAGTCTGTGGCACTCTGTCTCTTTATTGGTGCACTTAAGCCATTTACATTCAGCGTAATTATAGATAAGTGTGAGTTTAGTGCTGTCATTTTGATGCCTTTTTCTGTGTGTTGTTGACAATTTCATTTTTCCCTTTGCTTTTTTTGTGCTGAGAAGTTTTTCTTTGTAAATTGTGTGTTCCTCATTTTCATAGCAGTTGAATTTGTTTTTGCTGAGTCGTTATGTTTATCTTGGGTTTTTTTTTTTTTTTGAAGTATGGAATTGTTAGACCTCTTTGTGATTACCTTAATATTTATCCCTATGTCTCTAAGTAAAAACCTAACTTGTATCATCCTATATTGCCTTGGTTTCCTCTCCGTATGGAAGATCTATGCCTCCTGTATTTAGTCCCTCTTTTTTGATTATTGTCATCTTTTACATAAAGACATCAATGATTCCCTGTTTTGATCATTTTTTTTTAATTAATCTTATTTTGTTTTTGTGATTTCCCTATCTGAGTTGATATCAGGATGTTCTGTTTTGTGACCTTGTGTTGTGTTGGTATCTGATATTATTGATTTTCTGACCAAATAATTTTCTTTAGTAATTCTTATAGCTTTGGTTTGGTTTTTGCAACTTCTCTAAGCTTGTGTTTATCTGTAAATGTCTTAATTTCACCTTTCCATTTGAGAGAGAGTTTTGCTGGGTATATGATTCTTGGCTGGCAGTTTTTCTACTTCAGAGCTCTATATATGTCATCCCATTGCCTTCTTGCCTGCATGGTTTCTGCCGAGTAGTCTGAACTTATTCTTATTGATTCCCCTTTGTAGGTGACTTTTTGTTTATCCCTGGCTACTTTTAAAATTTTCTCTTTATCTTTGGTTTTGGCACATTTGATAATGTATTTTGGTGATTTTCTTTTGGGATCTGTCTTGTGTGGGGTTCGATGAACATTTGGATATATATCCTTTCATCTTTCACAATGCCAGGGAAGTTTTCTGCCAACAGATCTTCAACTATTCTCTCTGTATTTTCTGTTATTCCTCACTTTTCTGGAACTCCAGTCACATGCAAGTTATTCTTCTTGATAGAGTCCCACATGATTCTTAGGGGTTCTTCATTTTTTAAATTCTTTTATCTGATTTTTCTTCAATTACATTGGTGTCAATTGACTTATGCTCCAACTCTCCCACTCTCCATTCTAATTCCTTGATTCTTCTCCTCTGACTTCCTATTGAGTTGTCCAATTCTGTAATTTTATTGTTAATCTTTGGGATTTCTGAATGCTGTCTCTCTGTGTATTCTTGCAGCTTATTAATTTTTCACTATGTTCTTGAATAATCTTTTCAATTTCTTCAACTGCTTTATCTGTGTGTTCCTTGACTTTTTCTGTAGATTGCCTTATTTCATTTCTGAGGTCATCCCTGATGTCTTGAAGCATTCTGTACATTCGTTTCTTATATTCTATATCTGGCAACTCCAGGAATGTATCTTAATTTGGGAAAGATTTTGATTCTTTGATTTGGTGGTTTGTAGAAGCAATCATGGTCTGCTTCTTTATGTGATTTGATATCGACTGCTGTCTCCAAGCCATCTATGAGTTATTGTAATGATTTATTTTATATTTGCTTGCTGAGTCTTATCTTCTTGTTTTCTTTTGTTTTGTTTCAATACACCCAGATGGACTACTAGAATGAGCTAACTTAATTGTTGGAGCTTTTGAATTGCTTATTCCTGTTACCAGCTGGTTTGAGCTGTTACCCAGTATATGAGCCGATGTGTCCATTCACTATGCTTGAATAGAATCAGCTCAGGTGTTCTGATAGTGGGTCAGCTAGTGTGTGGTGTAGGCTCTCTGCTACTAACTTAGAGGAGTAGTGGTGATGGGTGTATGTACTGGTTTCTTGTAACAGCAGGGGGTCACACTCTGAGAAGGGCAGGGTGTGGACAGCCTTCCCCCAAGTGCCAGTGAGGAAGGAGCATCTATGTTCTGTAGAGTGCTCTGGTGGGTGGGCTCTGCAGCTGTACCTTAGGCACCCAATGCTTGTACCTCTAAAAATTGGTAGGCATTGCTATCCTCTGACCCCTTTAGCAGGTGGTTAGGTGGTGTGGATGGAGCCTCAGCCCTCAGTTCCATGCTACAGATCAGTGAGGTCTCTGTTTAATAGGTAGAGTGGTCCAAAACTTGCCTTCCCACTGCTCAGCTACAACAATTACAGCTGATCTCTAAAAGAATTGCCTTTGCATTAAAATAGCCACCTGGTTCCAGGTAGGGGTGAAAGCCAAAGACTGTGGATCTCTTATGCCTGAATGGCGCTTGCTCTGTAATGCTATTCCAGTTTAGAGAAATTAGGAAAGGATTTTTCATCTGATTGTTAGTTGCTGCTTTTCCAGGCCAGGAGAATGGGTTAGAAAAGAAAAAAAAAAACCTGCAAAGCACTTCAATCTCTGGCCCAGGGAATTCCAATGTTAATGAAGCCGGCTGGGGCAGGGAGGGGAGGGATCAGATAGATCGGAGGTAGTAAATTAGATAAACTCACTTCTCTTGTTTGGTGAGGACTGTTTTATCTGAGATTCCGGAGGAGTGTGTAGCCCGTGTGCATGGGCTAGGTCCCTGTGGAGATTGCCCAGGGGGTTAGCACTGCATCCCTGTTTGCCTTGTCTCAGGAAGCCACGATCATCTCCATAGCTCTGCTTCCAAGACTCCGCAAGGGTTCAGGTCTGGGACGTGGCTTGCCTGGCTCTGGAACTGGTCGCTTCTTCAGCGAGCGGTTTCTCATTCCCCTGAGGCCTCGGGGCTGGGGAGCAGCTCACCTGACTCCGGGACTGCACCCTCCTTCGGTACGCGGATTCTCACTTCCCTATTACTCAGGTCAATTCCCTAGTTCTCAGTTTGATGGTCAGCGTTCCTAGATTGCCATGTATGTAATTGCTTCACTTGTTTTTCTGAATCTTTGTTGCAAGAGGGGTCAGCTGGAGCTTCCGCGCAGTCAGCCATCTTGGTACCCCCCCCAATTTTTTTAAATGAGTTGAAATTCTGTGCCACATTTATCTCCCATGCTGTCAGAATCCATCTATTGTGGCCCTGATCACAAGGGATGGTAGTGGTATCTGGCACCATCTAGTTCTTCTGGCCTCAGGGTAGATTAGCTCGAGGTTTGTTTAGACTTTGTCTTGTAGGCAAGTTTCTCCTTTGAGTCTTTGGTTTTCTACATTGCCTTTTGCTGCAGATGAATAGAGAACAACAGTTGTATCATGGAAGGCCACTCACAAGCTTTTAAAACCACAAACACTACTCAGCAAATGAGGATATAAAACATAACTGTATGAACTATATCATGCCAAGATGTTCTATGAGACTCTGGTCCTAATAACTTAAAATCCAGAAAACCAATCCTGCAGGTTTCATCTCAGCGTCCTCTTCCTCTGATAGGGTGATCTGAACTTCTTTATTTTCCCCCATGTCGTGTGCAACATCAAACAACACCAGAGGGTGTCATGTGACCATGATGGACCCCAGTTGACTGCACATAGGCCTCCTACCTCACTTGTACCCACTCAAGGACTTCTGCACCTTATGGCGACTCTCTTTCCTTTTGGTGGATTCTACTGCGTAAAAGTGTACTGACACCTCTTTCTGGAATGATCAAGTAACTTCTTCTCTGTACTACAAATGGATCCCTTGTAGCCTGGCCAGTCTGCTTTATATGTTCAGTGTAGCATTATTCCCAACATGATGACCGTACTTTGTAGTAATTATGTACTCTTTTTTTGGCACAGTGGTGGTCGGCCTTCTTTTATATTGTAAAATACCACATATTTTACAATATAAAATGTGGAGATCCAGTTGTCCCAGCATCATTTGTTGAAGGGACTATTCTTTGCCCATGGAATGGGCTTGCATCATTGTTGAAACAAATTTTATATTAAATACAATATTTAATAATTCATGCTAGGTTTCATAGGTTTCTTTTCCTTTGGTTTTGAATATTCTTTTTCTTGTTGCTTTGTTTTCAGCAATGACTCCCTATGCTTTGTGCCTTCAGTTCTCCTAACCATTAATCTGCTCTCTATCTTTGCGTGTTGTAGATTTTCATGTAAGTAGGATCACGCAATAATTGTTCTTGGGATTTCAGTTACTTCATGCATAACAATGTTTTCAAGGTTCATCCATTTATTGCAAGTAACAGAACTCCACTGCTCTTGTGGCTGCATAATATTGCATGTATGTATTTGTCATGTTTTGCTTATCCAATCATCTTTTGATGGACACTTGGGTTGTTTCCACCTTTTTCATTCAGTGAATAATGCTACAATGAACGTGAGTGTCCAAGTACCTGTTCTTACTTTCAGTTCATTTGTGTACATGCCTAGGAGTGGAATTACAAGGCATATGGTAATTCTGTGTTAAATTATTTGAGGAGCCACCAAAGTGTATTTTACAGTGGCTGCAGCACATCATATCCCCAGTAGCAATGCACTCCCCGTTTGTCCACATCCTCACCAAATCTTTTTTTTTTTTTTCCTTGTTTGTTCGTTTTTATTCTGGCAACATCCATCGATGTGATAAGGAATGATACCTCTCTGTCATTTTGATTTGCATTTCCCCACTGACTGATAATATTGAACATCTTTTCATGTGCTTACTGGCGATTTGTATATTTTCTTTGGAATAATGCCTTAAAGTCTTTTGTCCATTTTTTAAGATGGGTTGTTGGTGTTTTTGTATTTAGCTCTAGGCAGTCTATATATCAGGATATGAAACCCTTAAGCAGAGTAGAGATTCCGAGTACATTCTCACAATCAGTAGTTGTCTTCACTTTCCACTTTCTCGATAATGCTCATTGATGCACAAAAGATTTAAATATTCACCAAGAGAAATTTATCTATTGTTTCCTGTGTCATATCTACGAAGATGTGGGAAAAAAATCCTAAAATATAACCCTGGGTTATACTTCTAAGGGTTTTATGGTTTTAGCTCTCATATTCAGGTCATTGATCCTTTTAGAGCTAATTTTTGTATTTGATGTAGAGTATGTGTCCAACTTCATACTTTTCCATGTGGAGATCCAGTTGTCCCAGCATCATTTGTTGAAGGGACTATTCTTTTCCCATGGAATGGGCTTGCATCATTGTTGAAACAAATTCGGCAAAGATGTATGAATTCATTTCTGGGCACCCTATTCCTTTAGTCTCTATGTCTATCCTAATGCCAGTACAAAACTGTTTTGTTTACTGTGTGTTTGTAGTGATACTTTAAATCTTGAAGTGTGAGCCCCATACTTTCTTCTTCTTTTCTAAAATTGTTTTGTATATTCAGAGCCCTGTGTGTTTGCAATATTTATGTTATACAGACTTGGTAGATATTCTTGAGTTCTTGCGTGTTTGTTTTTCTCTGTTTTACTGAATTTGTAAGTGGTAAGACATGAATTCTGGGAATTAGGAGAGAGTAATAGGAGATTCTCAGCATCTTGAACCAGGACTGAAAATTCCACATCAGGATTGCATGAAGGAGATTGCCAGAAGTGCTGGTGATGAACAGAGCTGGGAGATCTGGGGCTCATTTTTGTGAGATCTATGTCATGGGTTGGAGAGAGAATGTACCCTGAAGAATCAAGTCCTCCTATGATGGAGAAAAGTGAAGCATGCTTGGCTGTGCCCTGGCTGCCATCAAGGGCACAAGGAGGGTCAAGGTAGCAGAGTCCATAGCATCACAGTTTTGGGAGATGGGCAGGGCCAGCATGTTCTCTGAATGAAGCTACTTTCCCAACATCACAGTGCTCATCAATAGTGTGGAAGTGTCTTTTTATAATAAGAACTCCCCACACAGCCATTTAATGAGACCATGGGTAAAGAGGTCTCATCACAGAGACAGATGACAATCCTCTTCCTGTTCAAAAATATAAGAAGCCCTCAGGGGCTTCTCACCAGCTCTACCTTGTGGCCTCCGAATGGTGACTGCCAAAATCAGCAGAGCCTAAAGCTATTCCTCACTAAGTACCTGAAAGACAACAGTGAGGTGATGCAGAATCCATGCTCTAAATGTTGGTTGGATGATGGTTACACGATGGTATTTAAATTATAAATTGAAATGGGCAAGTTCCATTGCATGCAAATTACACTTCAGAGGAGATTAATTGTAATGGAAAGAATTCTTTTTTTTTTTTTAACTGCATCAATGCCTTATTTGTAACAGTAAAAGACTATACAATTTGAAACCATGGGAAGTCCCCGGCACAAAGGAATAAGGATCCGGCTAGTGATCGAAAGGTTGGTAGTTTGAGCCTACACAGAGGCTTCCTGAAACAAATGCCTGGTGATCTCCTTAAGAAACTCAATCACTAAATACCCCATGGAACACTGTTGTGAAATGCTTGGGATCACCATGAGTCAGAATTAACCTAACAACACTGGCTTTTTTTTCTTTTGGAACCAACCTGGGTTCCTCTTACTGACTCGTGACCTTGGATGAGTTGTTCCCCATATGTACAACGGGAATGGTCTCTAAATCATGAGATAATTTTGACATTTAACTGTATCTTTAACAATCACTGAGAAAAATCTCGCATGAAATATTCAGCAAATGATAGCAGATACAAATATTATTGTTGTTTTGTGTTAATGTCCTAGTCCAAGTGAAGACAAGGCCACTCTTTCTGTCTTTAGAAAAGCACAGTCAACAGGGAATAGGAACACTGGAACAGTGACATGCAGTGCAGGGTGAGAGCATGATAAAGTCGTAATGGTTAGTGGGTCCTGCTCCCAGGGTGTTTGGTGTGGGGGTGCAAGAGTGGGCTGGGGAAAGGGCAGTGCAGTGAAAGGAGACGTGGAGGCACCAGGATTCATGGTCATATTCGGTTCCAGCACTGGAGTTGCTGTTGTGACAAAGGAAAAGTGCAAATGGAGGTGGAGGAAAGGCAACCAGGTGTTAGGTCATCCGAATTCCCTGCCTGGTCACTGGGAATCAGCGCAATGAATCTCAAGTGATGAGTGGCAGTATGGAACGAGGAAATGGTAAATATTGGAAAAGTCCCTGCAGTGAATTTTATGTTCCTTCCCTCCAGTTGAGAAGTTTCCCAGTAGAGAACTTGTGAGCAGTTCAACCAGACCCCCAGGCCTCTGAGTACCCAGAAGTAAGAGACCCAAGGTGTCACTGACTCTCAGAGCCTGTCTCAGGAATTCCTGACAGACACCCTGCCATCCTCATATGCTCTTTCCAACACATGGAACAGGGTTGACATCCACTCTGTCTGAAATGCCCCCAGCAAGCTCAATAGAGGGAACGGACCTTCTAAAGTGAAAGACATCCTCCAGACTTTCTTGAAGGACTGAGCCTTCAAAAGAGTGGTTTCCCCATCTGCTACCTAGTGTTTCTTTTCATGATGCACGGTATAAAACCCCTTTCCTTTTTTGCCAACATCCTGTTTCATTTTTCCCATCTGCCTCTTCATTCTCCCCTGGTGGGATGTCCTTGGTGATATCAAGAGTTTACTCCTTACTTCTGCTCAGAGAGCTTGTCCCCAAGGGAAGTGTCAAATTTGAATTTCCAGAGGTTGAGGGGGTGGCAGGGGTCTGATAACACAACACACCACCTCCCCACCAACTTACCTCCTGCTGAAGTCATCTCCACAGGCTTGGTCACTGACCACAGCTGTCTGGCAAGCTTCAGCATGTGAAGTCGCCACGTCCTGGACTCAGTATGATCTGGCTCCAACAGATGTTCAGAGATCCAAGGAAAGGAGGGAGAAGTTTCAATCTAGACAGGAGTAGAATGTAGGACTCAAGACATTCTATGGTGGGGGAGGGGCGGAGGGCATGTTGGGATGAGGAGACATTCCTGAAGGGGACCTGACAGGCAAAATGCTACAAAACAAAACAAAACAAAACACTACCGTCTGTTTCCTTCAAATTACATTGCCAACACAACTGGTATGAACCTCTTCGGGCCATTTGTGGGTTCTTTCTCTTATCGACAGCACAAAGGCTGTACTCTAGACTTCTTATCAACGTATCTACTTTTGTGCCCCTAAACTCACCCTGCTCCTTACTCAAGGTGGTAGGTTCTTGCATTATTACAAGGGCACCAATACTTCATGAACAAAATTTGGGAAACGTTGTCTAATGAAGGCTGGGGTACATATGACAACAAGGAAACTCAGTGTTTGAAATTAGGATTGTCTCAGAAGTTCCATTGTGTTTCGAGTGAGTATGCACACAGTGCATGTATTGATTTAGGAAATAATATTGGAGTCATTATTCCCTCTCCTTGAGTACAGAAAAGGTGACCCAGCTGAAGCTGGGCTCACAAGGGCTTGCAAGGACTCGCAGGGACACATCAACTGTGCCCCGAGGCATGAAGACAATAGCTAAGATAATCTTGGAAAATATCTTTTAGGGAGCCTTTTGGAAAAGCCAGAACAGAAAAGACTTTCCACTCTTATCTTTTTCTATTAACATTTAGTGGATAGAAATTTGTTGGACCATTGAAGACCTGCCTGACTGTCAATACTGAAACCTGTGCCAATGATTGTTGAGAGGGACAGTTCGCAATGTAGGATCACAATTTCTAGCCAACCTGTGAACAGGTGAAGCTTTCAATGGTTTTGCCCATGTGGTAGTGTTAATATATACAGATGACTTCGTAATGTTCTTTGGACTCAGATAGGCATGGCTGTGGCAGCATGCTTGTCCATTTTCCCATTCTTGCTTATTCTGTAGTATTTCCTTGGACTTGGGCAGACATGGCTCTGCCAGCATGCTTGGCTGCTTTTCAACTTTTGCCTCTTTGAATGTATGCCGAAAAAAAAATTTCTTTTTGCTCTCACTAAACTTTGTGATGTTTTCACCTACAACAGTATGCATCATTGTTTAGGAAGCAGTCCTTGTGTCCCAAAATTCCTGTCCACTACTGAAAGCTCTGGGAGCTCCAGCATGACCAGCCTTACTCATGATCCTCTTTCCGGATAAGCTCCACGGCCTCAAAGGAAGGCCAGCAGCCTCTAGTTCCATGACCAAAAGTAGGTTCTTGTTGCTTCTCAGGTTATTTTATTTTATATTTGTGTTTAAGTTTGTATTTCTGACAATGAATGTAATTCAATAATTGTACATAATTATTTCAAAAGTCAGACAGTTCCAGATAGCTTCTTCAGTGACAGCTCTTCTCCCGGCACCTTTGTCTTGGCAACCAAATGTTGTTTTCACATTACCTAGTGTGTAGGCATTAAGGAAATAACACGGGCTGCCATGTATTCCTAATCACAACACAGAAGAAAAAGTAAACTGAAGTACATATATTGAGGACCTTTTCCTTAGGAGATCTCTTACATTCATTCCTAGAAGATTTGTAGAGCCAGGGGACACTGAGAGAATGATATAGTGCATGTAAAAATGCAAATACAATGTAGTAGGAAGTGCCAAAGGCAGGTGATGTGAAAATCAAACATTTCTTATTGCAAGGCAGCCTGGGATGTTTGAATGAACAGCAGGGCTGCCTGAGGCAAAACTGACCCTTGGGTGACGGATTTCTTCCTTTTTAGAGGCAGCACAGCTGTCTGCCCTGTCTGGTAGGAAGGCTGGGAGGTTAAGTCTGGAATCAGGGGTTTTACAAAGAGCAAGCTTGAGAGGGTTCACATGTCAATCGAGTTTATTTCTCATTTTAGGAACGGCCTCTTAAGCAGCAATCTTTGGATTTGGACTACGTGCATTTCTTAAATGGGAATGTATTTGCTTAGGTCTTATATATCAGAAGGTATAACGAATCCTGGAGCTTTATTTGATTCCATAAATATTTTAAATTTTCTTTTTATTGTGGTCAATATATATGTAACAACACACGTGTGATTCCCACCTTCTTCACATGCACAATTCAGTGACACTGTGTTCATCATGTTGTGCAAGCAACACCGCCGTCTGTTCTAAGCGTGTTACTTTTTTTTTTTTAAATAACTTTTATTAAGCTTCAAGTGAACGTTTACAAATCCAATCAGTCTGTCACATATAAGTTTACATACATCTCACTCCCTACTCCCACTTGCTCTCCCCCTCTTGAGTCAGTCCTTTCAGTCTCTCCTTTCTTGACAATTTTGCCGGCTTCCCTCTCTCTCTATCCTCCCATCCGCCCTCCAGACAAGAGTTGCCAACACAATCTCAAGTGTCCACCTGATATAATTAGCTCACTCTTCATCAGCGTCTCTCTCCCACCCGCTGACCAGTCCCTTTCATTTCTGATGAGTTGTCTTCGGGGATGGTTCCTGTCCTGTGTCAACTGAAGGTCTGGGGAGCATGGCCGCCGGGATTCCTCCAGTCTCAGTCAGACCATTAAGTTTGGTCTTTTTATGAGAATTTGGGGTCTGTATCCCACTGATCTCCTGCTCCCTCAGGGGTCCTCTGCTGTGCTCCCTGTCAGGGAAGTCATCGATTGTGGCCGGGCACCAACTAGTTCTTCTGGTCTCAGGATGATGTAGGTCTCTGGTTCATGTGGCCCTTTCTGTCTCTTGGGCTCTTAGTTGTCGTGTGGCCTTGGTGTTCTTCATTTTCCTTTGCTCCAGGTGGGTTGAGACCAATTGCTGCATCTTAGATGGCCGCTTGTTAGCATTTAAGACCCCAGACGCCACATTTCAAAGTGGGATGCAGAATGATTTCATAATAGAATTATTTTGCCAATTGACTTAGAAGTCCCCGCAAACCATGTTCCCCAGACCCCCGCGCTTGCTCCGCTGACCTTTGAAGCATTCATTTTATCCCGGAAACTTCTTTGCTTTTGGTCCAGTCCAATTGAGCTGACCTTCCATGTATTGAGTATTGTCTTTCCCTTCACCTAAAGCAGTTCTTATCTACTGATTAATCAATAAAAAACCCTCTCCCACCCTCCCTCCCTCCCCCCCTCGTAACCACAAAAGTATGTGTTCTTCTCAGGTTTACTGTTTCTCAAGATCTTATAATAGTGGTCTTATACAATATTTGTCCTTTTGCCTCTGACTCATTTCGCTCAGCATAATCCCTTCCAGGTTCCTCCATGTTATGAAATGTTTCACAGATTCGTCACTGTTCTTTATCGATGCGTAGTATTCCATTGTGTGAATATACCACAATTTATTTACCCATTCATCCGTTGATGGACACCTTGGTTGCTTCCAACTTTTTGCTATTGTAAACAGAGCTGCAATAAACATTGGTGTGCATGTATCTGTTTGTATGAAGGCTCTTGTATCTCTAGGGTATATTCCTAGGAGTGGGATTTCTGGGTTGTATGGTAGTTCTATTTCTAACTGTTTAAGATAACGCCAGATAGATTTCCAAAGTGGTTGTACCATTTCACATTCCCACCAGCAGTATATGAGAGTTCCAATCTCTCCGCAGCCTCTCCAACATTTATTATTTTGTGTTTTTTGGATTAATGCCAGCCTTGCTGGTGTGAGATGGAATCTCATCGTAGTTTTAATTTGCATTTCTCTAATGGCTAATGATCGAGAGCATTTTCTCATGTATCTGTTGGCTGCCTGAATATCTTCTTTAGTGAAATGTGTGTTCATATCCTTTGCCCACTTCTTGATTGGGTTGTTTGTCTTTTTGTGGTTGAGTTTTGACAGAATCATGTAGATTTTAGAGATCAGGCGCTGGTCGGAGATGTCATAGCTGAAAATTCTTTCCCAGTCTGTAGGTGGTCTTTTTACTCTTTTGGAGAAGTCTTTAGATGAGCATAGGTGTTTGATTTTTAGGAGCTCCCAGTTATCTGGTTTCTCTTCATCATTTTTGGTAATGTTTTGTATTCTGTTTATACCTTGTATTAGGGCTCCTAGGGTTGTCCCAATTTTTTCTTCCATGATCTTTATCGTTTTAGTCTTTATGTTTAGGTCTTTGATCCACTTGGAGTTAGTTTTTGTACATGGTGTGAGGTATGGGTCCTGTTTCATTTTTTTGCAAAGGGATATCCAGTTATGCCAGCACCATTTGTTAAAAAGGCTATCTTTTCCCCAGTTAATTGACACTGGTCCTTTGTCAAATATCAGCTGCTCATACGTGGATGGATCTATGTCTGGGTTCTCAATTCTGTTCCATTGGTCTATGTGTCTGTTGTTGTACCAATACCAGGCTGTTTTGACTACTGTGGCTGTATAGTAGGTTCTAAAGTCAGGTAAGGTGAGGCCTCCCACTTTCTTCTTCTTTTTCAGTAGTGCTTTGCTTATCCGGGGCTTCTTTCCCTTCCATATGAAATTTGTTTCTCTATCCCCTTAAAATATGACATTGGAATTTGCATCGGAAGTGCGTTAAATGTATAGATGGCTTTTGGTAGAATAGACATTTTTACTATGTTAAGTCTTCCTATCCATGAGCAGGGTATGTTTTTCCACCTAAGTATGTCCTTTTGAATTTCTTGTAGTAGAGCTTTGTAGTTTTCTTTGTATAGGTCTTTTACATCCTTGGTAAGATTTATTCCTAAGTATCTTATCTTCTTGGGGGCTACTGTGAATGGTATTGATTTGGTTATCTCCTCTTCGGTGTTCTTTTTGTTGATGTAGAGGAATCCAAGTGATTTTTGTATGTTTATTTTATAACCTGAGACTCTGCCAAACTCTTCTATTAGTTTCAGTAGTTTTCTGGAGGATTCCTTAGGGTTTTCTGTGTATATAATCATGTCATCTGCAAATAGTGATAACTTTACTTCTTCCTTGCCAATCCGGATACCTTTTATTTCGTTGTCTAGCCTAATTGCCCTGGCTAGGACTTCTAGCACGATGTTGAATAAGAGCGGTGATAAAGGGCATCCTTGTCTGGTTCCCGTTCTCAAGGGAAATGCTTTCAGGTTCTCTCCATTTAGAGTGATATTGGCTGTTGGCTTTGCATAGATGCCCTTTATTATGTTGAGGAATTTTCCTTCAATTCCTATTTTGGTAAGAGTTTTTATCATAAATGGGTGTTGGACTTTGTCAAATGCCTTTTCTGCATCAATTGATAAGATCATGTGGTTTTTGTCTTTTGTTTTATTTATGTGATGGATTACATTAATGGTTTTTCTGATATTAAACCAGCCTTGCAATACCTGGTATAAATCCCACTTGATCAGGGTGAATTATTTTTTTGATGTGTTGTTGGATTCTATTGGCTAGAATTTTGTTGAGGATTTTTGCATCAATGTTCATGAGGGATATAGGTCTATAATTTTCTTTTTTTGTAATGTCTTTACCTGGTTTTGGTATCAGGGAGATGGTGGCTTCATAGAATGAGTTGGGTAGTACTCCGTCATTTTCTATGCTTTGGAATACCTTTAGTAGTAGTGGTGTTAACTCTTCTCTGAAAGTTTGGTAGAACTCTGCAGTGAAGCCGTCCGGGCCAGGGCTTTTTTTTGTTGGGAGTTTTTTGATTACCGTTTCAATCTCTTTTTTTGTTATGGGTCTATTTAGTTGTTCTACTTCTGAATGTGTTAGTTTAGGTAGGTAGTGTTTTTCCAGGAATTCATCCATTTCTTCTAGGTTTTCAAATTTGTTAGAGTACAATTTTTCATAATAATCTGAAATGATTCTTTTAATTTCATTTGGTTCTGTTGTGATGTGGTCCTTCTCATTTCTTATTCGGGTTATTTGTTTCCTTTCCTGTATTTCTTTAGTCAGTCTAGCCAATGGTTTATCAATTTTGTTAATTTTTTCAAAGAACCAGCTTTTGGCTTTGTTAATTCTTTCAATTGTTTTTCTGTTCTCTAATTCATTTAGTTCAGCTCTAATTTTTATTATTTGTTTTCTTCTGGTGCCTGATGGATTCTTTTGTTGCTCACTTTCTATTTGTTCAAGTTGTAGGGACAGTTCTCTGGTTTTGGCTCTTTCTTCTTTTTGTATGTGTGCATTTATTGATATAAATTGGCCTCTGAGCACTGCTTTTGCTGTGTCCCAGAGGTTTTGATAGGAAGTATTTTCATTCTCGTTGCTTTCTATGAATTTCCTTATTCCCTCCTTAATGTCTTCTATAACCCAGTCTTTTTTCAGAAGGGTGTTGTTCATTTTCCAAGTATTTGATTTCTTTTCCCTAGTTTTTCTGTTATGGATCTCTAGTTTTATTGCCTTGTGGTCTGAGAAGATGCTTTGTAATATTTCGATGTTTTGGACTCTGCAAAGGTTTGTTTTATGACCTAATATGTGGTCTATTCTAGAGAATGTTCCATGTGCGCTAGAAAAAAAAGTATATTTTGCAGCAGTTGGGTGGAGAGTTCTGTACAAGTCAATGAGGTCAAGTTGGTTGATTGTTGTAATTAGATCTTCCGTGTCTCTGTTGAGCTTCTTACTGGATGTCCTGTCCTTCTCCGAAAGTGGTGTGTTGAAGTCTCCTACTATAATTGTGGAGGTATCTATCTCGCTTTTCAATTCTGTTAAAATTT
Organism: Loxodonta africana; assembly: GCF_030014295.1. Lineage (NCBI taxonomy): Eukaryota > Metazoa > Chordata > Mammalia > Proboscidea > Elephantidae > Loxodonta > Loxodonta africana. The sequence continues at coordinate 801,840 of NW_026974832.1, forward strand.
GATTTATGTATCTTGCAGCCCTGTCATTGGGTGCATAAATATTTAATATGGTTATGTCTTCCTGATTAATTGTCCCTTTTATCATTATATAGTGTCCTTCTTTATCCTTTGTGGTGGATTTAAGTCTAAAGTCTATTTTGTCAGAAATTAATATTGCTACTCCTCTTCTTTTTTGCTTATTGTTTGCTTGATATACTTTTTTCCATCCTATGAGTTTTAGTTTGTTTGTGTCTCTAAGTCTAAGGTGTGTCTCTTGTAGGCAGCATATAGATGGATCGTGTTTCTTTATCCAGTCTGTGACTCTCTGTCTCTTTATTGGTGCATTTAGTCCATTTACATTCAGGGTAATTATAGATAAATAAGTTTTTAGTGCTGTCATTTTGATGCCTTTTTATGTGTGTTGTTGACAATTTCATTTTTCCACATACTTTTTTGTGCTGAGGCGTTTTTCTTAGTAAATTGTGAGATCCTCATTTTCATAGTGCTTGACTTTATGTTAGTTGAGTCGTTACGTTTTTCTTGGTTTTTATCTTAAGTTATAGAGTTGTTATACCTTTTTGTGGTTACCTTATTATTTACCCCTATTTTTCTAAGTAAAAACCTAACTTGTATTGTTCTATATCGCCTTGTATCACTCTCCATATGGCAGTTCAATGCCTCCTGTATTTAGTCCCTCTTTTTGATTATTGTGATCTTTTACTTATTGACTTCCATGATTCCCTGTTATGTGTATTTTTTTTTTAATTAATCTTAATTTGTTTTTGTGATTTCCCTATTTGAGTTGATATCAGGACGTTCTGTTTTGTGACCTTGCGTTGTGCTGATATCTGATATTATTGGTTCTCTGACCAAACAATATCCTTTAGTATTTCTTGTAGCTTTGGTTTGGTTTTTGCAAATTCTCTAAACTTGTGTTTTTCTGTAAATATCTTAATTTCGCCTTCATATTTCAGAGAGAGTTTTGCTGGATATATGATCCTTGGCTGGCAGTTTTTCTCCTTCAGTGTTCTGTATATGTGGTCCCATTCCCTTCTTGCCTGCATGGTTTCTGCTGAGTAGTCAGAACATATTCTTATTGATTCTCCCTTGAAGGAAACCTTTCTTTTCTCCCTTGCTGCTTTTAAAATTTTCTGTTTATCTTTGGTTTTGGTGAGTTTGATGATAATATGTCTTGGTGTTTTTCTTTTTGGATCAATCTTAAATGGGGTTCGATGAGCATCTTGGATAGATATCCTTTCATCTTTCATAATGTCAGAGAAGTTTTCTGTCAGGAGTTCTTCAACTATTTTCTCTGTGTTTTCTGTCCCCCCTCCCTGTTCTGGGACTCCAATCACCCGCAGGTTATCCTTCTTGATAGAGTCCCACATAATTCTTAGGGTTTCTTCATTTTTTTTAATTCTTTTATCTGATTTTTTTTCAGCTATGTTGGTGTCGATTCCCTGGTCCTCCAGATGTCCCAGTCTGCATTCTAATTGCTCGAGTCTGCTCCTCTGAGTTCCTAGTGCGTTGTCTAATTCTGTTATTTTATTGTTAATCTTTTGGATTTCTACATGTTGTCTCTCTATGGATTCTTGCAACTTATTAATTTTTCCACTATGTTCTTGAATAATCTTTTTGAGTTCTTCAACAGTTTTATCAGTGTGTTCCTTGGCTTTTTCTGCAGTTATCCTAATTTCATTTGTGATATCATTAAGCATTCTGTAAATTAGTTTTTTATATTCTGTATCTGATAATTCCAAGATTGTGTCTTCATTTGGGAAAGATTTTGATTCTTTTGTTTGGGGGGTTGGAGAAGCTGTCATGGTCTGCTTCTTTAAGTGGTTTGATATGGATTGTTGTCTCTGAGCCATCACTGGGAAACTAGTTTTTCCAGAAAATCCGCTAAAAAAAAATGCAGTCAGATCCCTATCAGAGTTCTCCCTCTGGCTCAGGCTATTCAGATGTTAATGAAGCCGCCTGGGGAGGGTGGGGGAGGGAACAGAGAGATAGGAGAGTAGCACCTCAGAATATAGCCAGAGTTGCTTGTCTTGCTTGGAATGACTATTATATCTGAGACTCCCGCGGGGCACGTTGCCTATGTGTGCTGGCTGTGTGGAGATTGCCCGGGGGGGGGGGGGTCTGGCCCGCTGGAGTCACGGTCAGATCCTCCGCTTCCAGCCCCACGCCCAGCGTCAAGGCTCCCCTACTGGGACGGTGCACTCTCGACTCCAAAATCAGTCGCTGCCTCCCGGGGACTTTTCGTCCCTCCAGCCACGTGGTCATGCCACCTCCGAGAACCAGTTGGGCCTCCTCCCGGGGTTAGTTCAGATGGGTGGAGCAGGTCCCCGTGCTTGTGCCGTGACCGAGTGTTCCGGCTGGGACGCTGTTCTCCCTGCTCCAATACCAGTTGCTGCCTCCCAGGGACTTCTCCTACCGGCTGCGTTCCACGCCGCCCGCGCGACCCGGCTGGTCCCCTTCCCGGGGTTAGTTCAGGGGGGTGGAGCAACTCTCCGTGTTTATGCCATACCTGCATCCAGTCCAAATCCCTGCGGGACGGTTCCCCGGCTCGGACGCTGCTCTTTCTGCTCCAAGACCAGTCACTGCCTCCCGAGGACTTCTCCTACCGGCTGCGTCCCACCCTGCCCGTGGAACCGGCTGGTCCCCCTCCCGGGGTTAGTTCAGGGGGGTGGAGCCGCTCTCTGTGCTTGTGCCGTACCTGACTGGTACGCTGGCTCCAGGCTCTGGAAACAATCGCTGCTTTCCTGTATTAGTTCGTTCTCCGTCTCTAAATCTGTGTTTGTTGTTCAGGGTTCGTAGATTGTTATGTATGTGATCGATTCACTTGTTTTTCCGTGTCTTTGTTGTAAGAGGGATCCGAGGTAGCGTCTGCCTAGTCCGCCATCTTGGCTCCGCCTCGCGTGTTACTTTTTAAAAAATAATATTTTACTGTGTTTTAGGTTCCCATTCAACAATTTCTCCACAATTTGTTCAGTGACATTGGTTACATTCTTCGCAATTCTTGAACATTGTCCTTATTTACATTCTGGTTTTTCTGTTTCCTATAATCTCGTTTCCCTGACTCTGACATTCTCATCTTTGTTTAAATTGTTGACCGTCTGGTCCCATATAGGTGATTTTTAAGGAGCACAGTGTTTACAGGTGATGTTCATTATTTTGGAAGCCAGTCTGTTATTCAGGTACAAGGTGACCTCAGGGGTTTGATTCAGTTCAAAATTTGAAGAGTATTTCGGGGCAGTGATTTTGGGGAGTCCTCAAATCTGAACCAGTCCAGTAAACTTGTTTTTTTTTTTTTTTAATGAATTTGAGATTTTGTTTCACATTTTTCTCCCATTCTGTCATAATCCATCTATTGTGGCCCTAATCACAAGGAATGGTAGTGATAGCTGGGCACTAGCTAGTTTTTCTGGTCTCAGGGCAGATGAGGCCGTGGTTTCTGTAGACTATTTGTCTTGTAGACAAGTTTCTTTAAGTCTGGCTTCCTACATTCTGTTTTGCTGCAGACAAGTAGTAGAGACCAATAGTTGTAACTTAGAAGGCCGCTATCAAGCTTTTGAAATCCCAGACACTATTCAGCAAACTAAGAGGTAAAATATAACTTTACGAACTATGTCATGCCAGTGGACGAAGATGTTTCGCAAGACCCTGGTCCTAACACTTCAAATCCAGAAAAACAATTCCGTGAGGTGTTTGATTATATCTAAGAAATATTTATTACTATTTCCTCTATGTGATTTATTATATATATTAATATGCGTGCATGTTTACACCTATATACACACTTATGTATACTTATATATACTTATACACATATATGCCTATGTGCATATATATATACTCACATATATATTTTTTGGTTGTTTTTGCTTATCTTTCAAAATTGTGTGTTACATGCTATCACCAACAAGTTCTTTTTCCTTGTGTACATTTTACTGACATGGTTTGCCTTCATCAAGCTGTATACATTTCACTCTCATTTGGTGTTACTTTTTCCATCACCAGAAATAACAAGTGTTTACTATCTAGTGAGTGAATTTTCATTTTCCCCCACCCCATCTCTGGTAACACTAATGAACATTATTTTCTATATATTTTTATTTGTTCATATCATTTCAAAAAAGTAATAACATACAATATTTGTTTTTTGTGACTGACTTATTTCACTCAAGGTAATGTCCTCCACGTTCCTTCATGTTCCAAGGTGTTTCGGGAACTCCTGGATTACTGAGTAGTATTTCCTTGTACGAATGTATGACAGTTTACTTATCCATTAATCGATCGATGGGCACTTAGGTTCTTCCATCGTTTTGCTACTGTGAATAGTGCTGCGATGAAAAAGGTATCCTTATGTCTGTTTGTGTCACTTCTACCAGATTCCTAGGGCATATACCTGCAGTGGAATTGCTAGGTCCTGTAGCAGCTCCACTTCCAGTTTTTTGAGGAACCAGTAGGCTGTTTTGCAAAATGGCTGTATCATTTTGCATTTTCACCAGCAATGGACGAGGGGTTCAGATTTCCCCATGACACCTCCAACACTTGTTATCTTCCATTTTTTTATTATTATTTTTTTTTATCTTAGTCATCCTAGTGGGAGTGAAATGGTATCTCATTGTGGTTTTGATTTGCATTTCCCTGATGGCTAATGAAGTTGAGCATCTTCTTATGTGTCTGTTGGCCATTTGAATATTCCCTTTGGTGAAATGTCTTTTCATGTTCTTCGGCCAGTTTTTATATGGTTATTTGTCTTTTTGTTATTAAGTTGTAGAAGTTTGCTATATATTTTAGATATTAGACTCCAGTCACTTATATCCTTCCCAAATAATTTTTCCCAGCCTGTAGGCTGTCTCTTCTCTATTTTTATTGTCTTTTGATGAGCATAAGTATTTAACTTTTTATGAGGTCCCACTTACATATTATCTGATGCTTGTGCATTCATTATTGTGTTTGCTAATCTATCATTGAAAATTAGTTTGGTCCAAAAAGGTTTACTCCTATATTTTCTTCCAAGAACTGTATGGTTTTAGGCTTAAATCGAGGTCTTTGATCCATATTGATTTAATTTTTGTGTATGGTGTGAGGTATGGTTCTTGTTTTATTTATCTGCTTGGGGAAATCCAGTTTAGCCAGCACCATTTGTTGAAGAGACTACTCTTTTTCCTTTAAATGGATTTGGCTCACTTGCTGCAAATCAGTTGACCATAGAGGTTTGGATTTATTTCTGGGTTTTCAATTCTGTTGCCTTGGTCTGTGTGTCTGTCATTTAACCAGTACCAGGCTGCTTTGATCTACTGTAGTTTTTTAATATGTTTGGAAGTCAGGAAATGTGAGGTCTGCTACTTCATTCTTTTTCAAAATTGCTTTCACCATCCGGGGTCTCTTGTCTTTAAATAGAAAAATGAGGATTTTTTTTCCATTTCTGTAACGAATGGTGTAGGAATTTTGATTAGGGTTTTGTTCTCTCTGTAGATCACTTTGTGTAGTACTGACATCTTGATTATATTAAGTCTTCCAATCCATGAGCACAGAATGTCTTTCCATCTATTTAGGCCTTTTTAGTATCTTTCAGCTGTATTTTATAATTTCACTGTAGAAGCCTTTTACATCTCGGGGTACGTTTATTCCTATATATTTTATTCTCTTAGATGCTATTGTAAATGGAGTTGTTTTCACTCCATAAATATTTATTTTAGAATAGAAGTTCCATAAATTTTATTATCCGACTTGTATATGCTAGGGATGCATCTTAAGCCATTCAGCTTGTGAGGAGCAAGGACCTAGGCGAGGCCAGGGGCTACTTTCTGGGACCTGCCCCTCAACTGTCTTAGTCAAGGTAACAAGTACATTTCAGACAAAACCTTGGTACATCAATATTTATTGTGAAATGTCTATGTATTAAATAAATGCAGCATGAAAAATACTGTGTGACAATAAATACAGTAGGAAAAACCTAAGAATGGAGTCAGAAGAAAGCATATCTTACAGTGTTTCCCAGGTCTAAAATTCTTTGGCCGTGCCGTTGTGTAAAAGAACTTTCAAAGTGAATAGGAAAAAGAAACAGTATTTTTTGAAAGTCCATTCAGAAGAAGAGACGAATGTGGTCCAAAGTGTATCTAAATGTGTAAGAGCACTATTCCCAATTCGAGGATACTGTATTTTAAGCGGTGCCAAGTGATTAAGAGCCTGACTACTAACCCAAATTTGGCAGTTCAAATCCATTGTCCACTCCTTGGAAACCCTATGGGTCAGTTCTACTCTGTCCTATAGGATTGCTGTAACTCGGAATGGACTACATGGCAAAGGGTATGCTTTAGGTAAGGAGCCCTGATGGTGCAAGGTTAAGCGCTGGGCTGCTAACCAAATACCCAGCAACTGAGGCTCTGGCTTTAGAGAAGAAAGAGCAGGGAATCTGCTCCCATAAAGATTACAGCCTAGGAAACCCCAATCGGCAGTTCTACTCTGCCCTATAGGGTCTCTGTGAGGGGGGATCGACTCCATGGCACAAAACAGCAATGACCACAATTTTTACAAAGCATGAGTGGTGGCTTCAAACATGCTCCTTTGGCGGAAGGGCTAACGTGGAGCTTCCGGGTGAGGAGGTGTAGCCTGCTTTCCAAGAAGCCTCAGAATGAGCCCCAGATGCTCTGTATTCTGCTCCTGCACTGCTCTCCATAAACCAATTGCCTTAGAGTCGATAGCAACTCATAGCGACCCTATAGGACAGGGTAGAACGACCCCACAGGGTTTCCAAGTAATGGCTGGTGGATTCAAACTGGTGACCTTTTGGTTAGCAGCCCTAGCACTTAGCTAATGCACCAGCAGGACTCAGGTGATCCCATTCCCGCCTTGCTTTAGGAGGTCACACATGCGCATCCTCTCCTGGGACAGGAACTTCTGCACTCTAAAGGCCTCAGGCAACAGTTGCGGAAGGTCCTCTTCAGGGAGACACGCAGGCATGAGCAGGAAATGGCAGGGTCCCTAAGGGTAGGTCTAGTGGCTGGTCTGGGCTGTCGAGGGCAAGACCTCAGACCCTGCAGACAACAGCGTACTGCTCTTCCACTTTCTCCTGTCAATTCTCTTACAAACAAAGGTAAAGGCTACTCAAACTCATCCTTAGTAATTTTGCTACTATGCTTTACTCCCATATACGGGCTCTGTTAGAAATGTGTTTATATGAATTCACAGTTTGGAGGTTGTGTATATGTTGAATGGGTTCTCGGGAAGTTTGTATTTGTATTAAGTGTGTGGATTGGTGGTGTCTACATGAATATTTGGGGTTCAATATGAGTGTGTTTTTGTGGGTGTGTGCAAGACATGAGATATAAGCATGTGCACTCGAAGACTTGGAGGTGAGCTGTTTACAAATTGTGGCTCAGGGGAACCCTTTAGGTCTGGCTCTTCTGCCATGAATTTTGGGTCTTTGTGTGTACATAATGGCAGGTTTGGAATGGGTTTCTCTGCTTTCCTTTGGGGCATTTGAGGGAGTGTACCTGTGTATATTAGTTTGGGTATAGGACCAGTTCTTTTTCTATATTTGGGGAATGAGGGAGAGTCACTGGTGTGTACTCAGGGCATGTCGTATGGTTGTGTTGCTTTGGGTGCATTTCTGGAGTTGCACATGCATCCTTCCATGTTTATTCTGGGGTTTCTATGATTCTGTATTCTGGAAAATTGGGGATTGATTTCTGTTTGAGTATTTTGAATTGTTGGATTATGTATAGGCAGGCATTGTGAGGTTACATTAGTACTGGAAGATACAGGGTCATATTTTAGCATAGGTTTAGTATCCTGGATACTTTAGGCTATAATTGGGGTATGAGGACAGCTGTATATGTAATGAGTTTGTGTGTTTCATGAAGGGACATGGCAGTTTAGATGACTATTTTCTAGGGCTATGTGTAATATTTTTCAGTAGGGAGTATGGTATTTTCTGGGAAACGAGGATGGGTGTATATGACGAAAAGATGGGGTTCTGTATTTGCACAGAGAGTGGGGAATTGTATTTACATATACTAGAGGCATGTTGATATGGTTATGTGTGAGATTTTGAGAAACGTGGGATATGGGACCTGGAATGGGGTTTCAGTGTATTTCTATAGGATGTGTAAGAGCTATTTCATTGTGCGTGGGGAGTATATACTGGTGTGTGTAAGTCATGAGTGGATGCGTGAATTATTCTTGGAGTATTCTACCTGTATTTCTTTGGAGAATGTTAGGGTATGTCTATGTGTGTTTGGGCATATGTGGATGTTGGGAAGGTGAGGCTATGTTCTAGAGATGTGCTATAGTGTTTTGGGTCATGTGTACTTTGAGGAATTAGGGATATTTGTGTCTGTGTGTGTGCATATGTGTGGCGTCTGGTATTTGTGCACACCTGGGCATGTAGGGGTGTAGGTTGTGTGTGTATAATAGCTAGAGTGCTAGGATTGGTGGTGTTTTAGAGTTTTATCTGCATCTCTGAATGTGTGGGGCGTACACCCATGGTTGAGTTTTGGGTGAGTGTATGTGGGTTTTGTCTGTATGAAAGCAGTCAGAGTTCCTCTTTGTGCCTATTCTGGTCTAATTCTTGCAGAATTTGGTGGTACCGTTTGTATGTGCATTTTCTGTGTTTGTGTGGTGTATTTATATATATTTATAATATAGATTGTATGTGGCTGTGTTTGTATTTGGTTTCATTGGTTTTCTAGGGTGTTTATTCTGGAGGATGTAGGAGGTTAAGTATGTATATTTGGAAACTGAGAGGGTTTATATAAATTGTGCATGCATTTTGGGAATTGTGTATTATATGTGTTTTAGAGATGTGGAATTTTGTGTCGGTCTGTATTAGGGTGGCATTTTGACCTTGGTGGTGATAGATAGTTTGACTGTGTGTACAGTGGTCACTGAGTATATATGGGTACTCTTGGTTGTACATGTGCCTGTTCAGCAAGTGTGGAGAGCACATATATAGTTGTAGGAATGGCTGTGAATATCCACCATAGATTTTCAGTAAAACTCTAGGCAGTAAAAGGTGGTATGTATTTTTTTATATATATATATTCAGGGTATGGGTAGTATTTGTATGTGTTTGTTCAGGAGTTGTGAGTTGTGTGTTCTGAAAGTATATAGCGATATTTGGTTTACATATTAGGGGTGGGAGTTAAGGGTTCTTCTCATGGTGCAGGTGGAGTGTGTACATACTCATAAGAAAGTGGATCAGTTATGCTGGAATCAGTTCCTGTTAACTTGGGATAGTAGATGGAACATATATGTGCCCAATTGTGGACAAATGACATCAGGCTGGCACCTTGAAATGGGCCGTGGTGGGATTATTTGTATCAGGTAAATTGCCATCCTTTACAAATCAAGGCTTGCAGCATTCCCAGTGGAGAGTGAATTGATAAATATTTACAACACTTGTCAGTGTGTGTGTGTATCTGTGTATGTGCCTGTGTGTCATTAGAATGCAAGAACACTTAGACATCATTGGGGTACTTTATCAGAGATTGTGAGTGGGGCATTTGGGAGATGTAGGCCCTTCCATGTGTTCCTGGAAAAAAGGTGTAGCAATATTGTATCCTTTCATCGTAATTTTTCAATCTCTATGTTTAACAAATAATCTGACAAGCCAGAGTATATGAAGAAGAATGGGATATCAGGATTGCAGGAGTGTCATTTACAACCTGGGATATGAAGACGACACAAACTCGCATGCTGAAAATGAAGAAAACTTTAAGAACTACCTGATGAAGTTCAAAGATCACAGCTTCAATGTGAATCACACCTGTACATAAAGAAAATGAAAATTGTCACGCTGGACTAACAAAGGAAATAGAGACATATTTGAAGTTGTCAAGGATTTCGTGACCCTTTCATCAACATTCAGTAACCAAGGAAGCAGCAATCAGGACATCAAAGGACGTGTTGTGTTGGGAAGATCTGCTGCAAAAGACCCCCTTAAAGTTGTAAAAATGAAAGAGATCACTTTGGTAAGAAAGGTGCACCTGTGGCAAGCCTGGCTTGGGAGTCCCACCAAAAGGCTGCCCCTCAGAGCTGGGGAGCCTTTCTAGAGTCAGAGAGCACCAGTAACCAGGAGGTAGGAAAATGTAATGTTAGTACCTGGGCCTGGGAAGAGAGGGCCCCAAGAACCCTGAGTTGAGGGGACCTCAGTTGGCTGAAAAACAGCCAGATACAGACCTTCACAGCCAGAATTTCTCCAACCGTGGCTGTGGGCAGTGTGAACCTTCTGATGTGCTCCTGTGCTGGGAGACCTGAGATCCAGGTGAAGGTCTCAGTGAAATCTGAGCAGGTATGTGGGGCTGGGCCTCACTCTGGTGGCTCAGGGGAACTGACAGGTAAGGGACATGAGGAACTGGGTGTGTGTTCCTTGAACAATCTGGAAGAATATGCCAGATCCCTCTTGTAGTAGGGCTTCCCAGCCACACCCCTTGTCTCTTCTGTCACAGGAGGCCTTAGTACCCCAAGGAGAGAATGTATTCACTTTCTGTGGTGTGTCTCATCTCTTGGTTCTGATCTCCACTTTCTCTGGTAGGCTTGGTGCCAGTTCAGTGGGAGTGGAAGAACCAAGGCAAGGGTTAAGGTCAGATAAGTGACAAGGGAGGGCATGGGGAAGCACTGGCCCTGAGAGAGGGTGGGGAGGGTGGATCTAGAGAGCATGGGGAAGCCCACCCGTGAATAGAAATGACTCTTACTTTCCTGACTCCTTTCTTTTCTGAAGCCATTAGGATGCTGCTGGCACTGGGAAGCTCATGTTAGCGTTCTGTTTTTCTGATAGGGTGACCTGACCTTCTTTATTTTCCCCCATGATTATTTTTTTAATGTGCAGCTACAAACACACCATAGGGTATCAGGTGACCATTATGGACCCCAGTTGACTCCACACAGGCCTCCTACCTCACTTGTACCCACCCAAGGATTGCTGCACCTTATGTTGAGTCTCCTTCCTTTTAGTGGATTCTACTGCCCAAAAATATACTGCCACCTCTTTCTGGAATGATCCAGTGACTGCTTCTCTGTAGTACAGATGGATTACTTGTAGCCTAACCAGCCTGCTGTGTATGTTATTTCCAACATGACGACTCCGTTTTATAGTTTTTATGTGCTCTTTTGTTGGCAGAATGGTGGTTGGCTTGCCTTTGTATAGTAAAATATCACCTAGTTTAAATACAATATTTCGTAGGTTCCTTTTCATTTGGTTAGGAGTATTCATTTTGTTGCTGTTATTTTGTTTTTAACAATTACTCCCCATGCTTTTTTGCCTCCAACCGTCCTAGCCTTTAATCTACAGTGTATTTTGCTTACTGTAGATTTTCATATAAGTGGGATCATGCAGTAATTGTTCTTGGGATTTCAGTTATTTCACTCAGAAGAATCTATTCAAGGTCCATCAATTTATTACAAATAATAGAACATCGTCGCTCTTTATGGCTGCAACATATCACACGTATCTTTATGTCACATATTGCATATTCAATATCTTTTGATAGACACTTGGATTGTTTCCACCTTTGTTTTTTATTGTACTTTAGATGAAGGTTTACAGAACAATCTAGCTTCTCATTAAACAGCTAATACATATATTGTTTTATGACATTGGTTACCAACACCACAACATGTCAACACTGTCCCATCTCATCCCTATTGCTGCCTTTCCTGCAGCCTCCTGCCTTCCAGTCCTTGCCCCTTGGCTGTTGTGCCCCTTTAGTCTCATTTTGTTTCGTGGGTCTGTCTAATCTTTGGGTGAAGGGTGAACCTCAGGAGTGACTTCTTTACTGAGCTAAATGGGTGCCTGGGGGCCATACACTCGGGGTTTCTGCAATCTGCCAGGCCAGTAATTCTGGTATTTTTTGTGAGTTAGAATATTTTTCTACATTTTTCTTCAGGAGTGTCCAAAACTCTCTATTGTGATCCCTATCAGAGCAGCCAGTGGTGGTAGCCAGGCACCAAGTAGTTTTACTGCACTAAGTCTGGTGGGGGCCATGGTAGATGTGGTCCATTAGTTCTTTGGACTAATCTTTCCCTTGTATTTTTAGTTTTCTTCATTCTTCCTTGCTCCTGAAAGGGTGAGATGAATGGAGTATCTTGATGATGACTCACAGACTTTTTTTCAATCTTTTTTTTTTTAATTTTTATTGTTCTTTAAGTGAAAGTTTACAAATCAAGTCAGTCTCTCATACAAAAACTTATATACACCTTGCTACCTACTGCCAATTTGTCTCCTGCTAATGAGACAGCGTGTTCCCTCCATCCACTCTCTCTTTTTGTGTCTATTTCTCCAGCTTCTAACCCTCTCCACCCTCTCATCTCCCCTCCAGGCAGGAGATGCCAACATAGTCTCCGATGTCCACCAGATCCAAGAAGCTCACTCCTCTCCAGCATCCCTCTCCATCCCATTGTCCAGTGCAATCCCTGTCTGAAGAGTTGGCTTTGGGAATGGTTCCTGTCCTGGGCCAAGAGAAGATCTGGGGGCCATGACCACTGGGGTCCTTTTAGGCTCAGTCAGACTGTTACATCTGGTCTTCTTATGAGAATTTGGGGTCTGCATCCCACTGGAAGAAAAAAAAGGACAACGTTAAGACCCCTAATACATGGCATAAACAGTATACAAAACATTACTAAAAATGCAGATGAAAAACTAGATAACTGGGAGCTCCTAAAAATCAAACACCTATGCTCATTCAAAGACGTCATCAAAAGAGTAAAAAGATTACCTACAGACTGGGAAAAAGTTTTTAGCTATGAAATTTCTGATCAGTGCCTGATCTCTAAAATCTACGTGATACTGCAGAAACTCAACTACAAAAAGACAAATAACCTAATTTAAAAAATGGGTAAAAGGTATGAACAGAAACTTCACTAAAGAAGGGTAACTAACAGATACATGAGGAAATGCTCAAGATCATTAGTCACTAGAGAAATGCAAATCAAAACTACAATGAGATTTCATCTCACTCCAACAATAGTGGTTTAATCCAAAAGACACAAAACAGTAAATGTTGGAGAGGCTGTGGAGATATTGGAACACTTATACACTTCTGGTGGGAAAGTAAAATGGTACAACCACTTTGGAAATTGATTTGGCACTTCCTTAAAAACGCTAGAAATAGAAATACCATATGATCCAGCAATCCCACTTCTTGGAATATATCCTAGAGAAATAAGAGCCTTTACGCGAACAGATATATGCATACCCATGTTCACTGAAACTCTGTTTACAATAGCAAACAGATGGAAGTAACTAAGGTACCCATCAACAGATGAATGGATGAATAAATTATGGCATAGTCATGCAATGGGACATTATGCATTGATAATGAACAGTGATGAATCTGTGAAACATTTCATAACATGGACAAATCTGGAAAGCATTATGCTGAGTGAAATTAGCCCTGACTAGTAGACTTGACTCATTGGGTAGGGTATGGTAGGGTAGGATAGGGTAGGGTAGGTGTAGCACATGCTAGGGTAGCATATGGTGGGGTAGCATAGGGTGGAATACAGAGAATAGAATAGAAAAGAAAAGACTAGGGCAGGGTAGGGTAGGGTAGCAAAGGGTGGAACAGAGAGATTAGAAAAATAGAATAGAATCTAGTTGAATCAAGTCGAATCGCGCCAAATGGCATCAAATTGGGTAAAATTGCATTGATTCATGCCAATTCGCGCTGAAAATCAGGCCAGGGCAGAGCAGGGGAGGGGAGCGGAGGGGACGGGACGGCAGGGCACGGCATGGCAGGGAACAGCACAGCACGGCAAGGCAGAATAGAAATAGAACAGAATAGAAATCATGCAATAGAATAGAGAAGAGTAGACTACAGTACAATAGAGTAGACTAGAGTATAATAGAGCCGAAATGAGAGGAATTGCGTCGAATCGATTAGAGTAAATTAGAGTGGTGTAGGTTAAGGTAGAGCAGAATAGAGTAGCATAGCATACAATGGTGTGGAATGAATAGAATGGAGTAGAATGGAGTCAAGTAGAGACGAATAGAGTAGAAAAGAGTTGAATAGAGCAGAATAGGCCCAAATAAGGCCGAATCGAGCAGAATCGAAGCGATTCAAGCCAAAACGAGCTGAATGGAGCCTAATTGAGCCGAATAGAGCCAAACCGATCCAAATCGAGCCGATTCAAGCTTAATCGCGTCGAATCGCTTTAAAAGCATCAAATCCAGTAGAAATGTATAGATTAGAGAAGGGGAGGGGAGGGTAGAATAGAGTAGAATAAAAGAGATTAGAACAGAATAGAAGGAATAGAATAGAATAGAGTGGAAAAGAGTAGGGTCGAATACAGTCGAATAGAGCCAAATAGGCCGAATAGAGACGAATAGAGCTGAATACAGCTGAAAAGAGCCGCATAGTGCTGAATCGCAACTAATCGAGCTGAATCAAGCAGAATCGCACCATCGCCGAATACCATCGAATCACATCGTTTTGCGTCAAACCAGGCCGAATCGCTTCATATCGCATCGAATGTTGTTGAATCACAGCGAATCGCATCGTATCATGTCAAATAACTTTGAATTGCGTCAAGTCTCATAGAATTTTGCTGAATCATATCGAATTGCATAGAATCTGGTCAAATCTCTTCGAATCCCTTCGAATGCCTTCGGATCTCTTGGAATCCCGTCAAATTCTGTCAAATCACATTGAACTGAATCGAATTGAGTCAAATAGATGAAAGTAGGGTAGGTTTGGGTGAGGTGCAGTAGGGTTGGATAGGGTAAAATAGAATAGAGTACAACAGAAAAGGAGAGAACAGAACAGAATAGAAAGAATACAACAGAATAGAATACAGTAGAGTAGAATAGAGTCAAATAGCGCAGAACATAGCCGAATTGAGCCGAATGGAGACAAAACGAGATGAATCACATTGAATCGCTTCGAATCGGGCCAAATCAAATGGAATCAATTAGAATAGATTATGATAGGGAAGGGTAGGATAGAATAGAGGAGAATAGTGTGGAATGGAATAGAATGCAGTCGAATAGAAACGGATAGAGATGAATAGAGTAGGAAAGAGTTGAATAGGCAGAATAGGGCCAAATAAGGCCTAATAGAGCAGAATCCAGCAGAATCGATGCAGTTCGAGCCAAATATAGCCGAATGGAGTGAAATGGAGCCAAATAGAGCCGATTTGAAGCGAATCGAGCTGATTCAAGTCTAATCGCGTCGAATCGCGTGGAAATGCGTCTCATCGAATGAATCAAATAGATTAGAGAAGGGTGGGGGGCAGGGAGGGTAGAATAGAATAGAACAGTACAGAATAGAAAAATAGAATATGGTACAGTAGGGTAGAGCAGAGAAGAGTAGAGTAGAATTGAGTCGAATAGAGTCAAATAGTGCAGGATATAGCTGAATAGAGCCAATTCTAGCTGAATTGAGCCTAATGGAAACAAAACGAGATGAATCGCATTGAATTGCTTCGAATCGCGTCGAATCGAATCCATTAGCATCGATTACAGTAGGATAGGGTAGAACAGAATAGAGTAGAAAGGAGTAAAATGGAGTCAAATGCAGTCGAATAGAGAAATATAGAGTAGAAAAGAGCCGAATCAAGCCGAATGGGGCTGACTGAGGCTGAACTGAGCTGAATCGAGTCAAAAAGAGCTGAATTAAAGCGATTTGAGCCAAATCAAGCTGAATCTTAACTAATAGCCTCGCCTTAACTAGTAGTCTTAACTAGTACTCTTGCCTTAACTAGTACCCTTGCCTTAACTAGTAGTCAACTAGAAATTTTGCCTTAACTAGTACCCTGACCTTAACTAGTAGCCTGAACTAGTACCCTTGCCTTAAGTTGTACCCTTGGCCGAACTAGTACCCTTAATTAGTACCCTTATTTAGTACCCCTAAATAGTAGGGTATGATACGGTGAGGTAGCATAGTGTAGGGCAGCATACGGTGGAACAGACAAAAAAGAATAAAATAGAATAGAATGGTATAGGTTAGGGGAGGTTAATTTGATGTAGGGTATGGTAGAGTAGCATAGGGTGGAATAGAGAAAATAGAAAACGAGAATAGAATACAACAGAATAGAAAAGGTAGAGTAACATAGGGTGGAATAGAGAAAATAGAAAACGAGAATAGAATACAACAGAATAGAAAAGAACAGACTCAATATGACAGGGTAGGGTTGGGTAGGGTTCTGTAGAATAGAATAGTGTAGAGTGGTGTGGAATGGAGTCTAATGGAGTCGAACAGAGATGAATAGAGTAGAAAAGAGTTGAATAGAGCTGAATAGCGCCGAATAGGGCCAAATAGGGCCAAATCAAGCCGAATGGAGACGAATTGGGCCGAATCAAGTCGATTCGACCCCATTCGAGCTGAATGGAGCTGAAACGAGCCAAATAGAGACAAACAAAATGAGCTGAGCTAAATCGAGCCAAATCACACCTAATCGCATCCTACTGCATCAAATCTCTTCGAATTCCATCAAATTCTACCAAAACCCGTCGAATCTCGTGGAATCTCACCGAATCCCGTCGAACTGTGTCAAATCAGGTCGAATTGAATGGAATCGAATTAAATTGAACCCATTAGAATAGTGTAGGTTAGGCTGGGATTCGGTAGGGTAAGGCACAGAAGAATAGAATAGAGTAGAAGAGAAGAGAATACAAGGAGTAGAATGGAGTAGAGTTGAGTAGAGTAGAATAGTCAGAGTCGAGTAGTGCAGAATATAGATGAATAGATGCAATTTGAGCTGAATCGAGTTGAATGGAGAGGAAACGGGACAAATCACAATGAATCGAATCAATTAGAACAGATTAGGGTAGGGTAGAACAGAATAGGATACAATAGAATAGTGTAGAATGGAGTCGAACAGAGTAGAATGGTGTGAAATGGAGTTGAATGGAGCCAAATAGAAACGAATAAAGTAGAAAAGAGTTGAATAGAGCCAAAGAGGGTTGAATAAGGTTCGATCGAGCCTAATTACGCTGAATGGAGCAGAATCGAGCCGAATTGACCCGATTCAAGCCAAATAGAGCTAAATCAAGCCGATTCAAGCCTAATCACATGGAATCGTGTTGAAATGCATTGAATCGAATCGAATAGAGTAGAGGAGGGTAGGGTAGGAGAGGTTAGAATAGAACAGAACACAATAGAAAGAATAGAATTAAGTAGAGTCGAGTACAGTAGATTAGACTCAAATCGAGTTGAATAGAGCTGAAAAGAGCTGAATACAGCCGAATTGACCAAATTCGAGGTGAATAGAGACGAATCATGTCGAATCGCGAGGAAATGTGTCGAATAGAATCAAATAGATTAATGTAGGGCAGGTAAGGTTAGGGTAGGGTAGGGTAGAATAGAATAGAGTAGACTAGAACAGAACAGAAAGAATAAAGTATACTAGAGTGAAATAGAGTCAAATACTGCCGAAAAGAGCCGAATAGAGAGGAAAAGAGCTGAGTAGAACCGAATCGAGGCTAATGGAGTGGGAAGGAGCTGAATCGAGCCGATATGACCCGAATCAGGCCAAATCGTGTTCAAGTGTGTCCAATAGAATCGAACAGATTAGAGTAAGTTAGGGTAGGGGTAGGGTAGAATAGAATGCAGTAGAAGAGAACAGGATAGAACAGAACAGAACCGAAAGAATAGAACACGGTCAAGTAGAGTATAGACGAGTAGAGTAGCATAGAGTCGAATATTGCCGAATAGAGACAAATACAGCCAAATAGAGCCAAAAAGAGCCGAAGCGATAGAAATCAAGACGAATGGCACCGAGTACCGTGGAATCGTGCCGTATCGCGTCGAATCCCATCGATGCAACTCAGATCAAATCCAATCGATTGGAATAGACTAGAATAGGGTAGAGTACAATACAATACAATAGGGAACAGTAGAGTAGCATGGAGTTGAATGGAGTCGAAAAGAGATAATAGAGTTGAGTAGAGTCTAATAGAACTGAATAGAGCCTATTAGAGCCGAATAGAACTGACTAGAGTCGAATGGAGCCGATTAGAGATGAATCGAAACTTTTTGAGCCAAAGGGGAGTGAATGGAGTGCAATGGAGCTGATATGAACTAAATCGCATCGAAATGCATGGAATGGAATCCAACAGAATAGCTTAGAGTAGGGTAGGATAGAATAGAGTAGAATAGAATTGATCACAGTAGACGAGAATAGAAAGAATACAATAGAATAGAGTAGAAAATGGTAGAGCAGAGCAGAATAGTGTAGAGTAGAATAGAGTAGAACAGAGTTGAATCGAGCCAAATGGAGACGAAACGAGACAAATCGCGTCGAATCCCATTGAATCAATTACAGTAAATTAGAGTAGGGTAGAGTAGAATAGTGTAGAATTGAGTAGAATGGTGTGCAATGGAATCGAATGGAGTCAAATAGAGTAGAAAAGAGTAGAATAGAGCCGAAGAGTGCCTAAAAGCCCGAGGAGGACCAAATCTAGCTGAATTGAACCAAATCGAGCCGAATCCAGTGAATTGAGCTTAATGGAGCCGAATCGAGCCTAAGGAACCGAATTGACACTATTCAAGGCAAATGGAGTCGAATGGACACGAATCGTACCGATTCGACCTGAATCGAACCAAAATTCGTTGAATTGAATTGAATAGATTAGAGTAGTGGAGGTTCAGGTATGGTAGGGTAGGGTAGAATAGAGTAGAGTAGAATAGCGTAGAACAGAATAGAATAGTAAAGAACAATACAGAAAGAATACAGAAAAGCATAAGCTAGAGTAGAGTGGAGGAGAATAGAGTAGAATAGATTCGAACAGAGTCAAATAGAGCAAAATCGAGCCAAATTGCGTCGAAATGGGTTCAATCAAATCCTATCAAGTGGATTAGAATTGATTAGAGTTGGGTAGCATAGGGTAGGGTAGAATAGAACAGAACAGAATAGAAAAAATACAATAGCATAGAGAAGAGTAGACTAGAGTACAACAGAGTAGACTGGAGTATAATAGAGTCGAATAGAGCTGAATAGAGCCGAATGGAGACGAAATGAGAGCCGAATGGAGACGAAATGAGAGGAATCGCGTCAAATCGATTAGAGTAAATTAGAGTGGTGTAGGGTAGGGTAGAGCAGAAGAGAGTAGAATAGAATGGTGTGGAATGAACAGAATGGAGTCAAATAGAGATGAAAAGGGTAGAAAAGAGTCGAATAGAGCAGAACAGGGCCGAATAAGGTGGAATCGAGTAGAACTGAAGTGATTCAAGCCAAAACGAGCCGAATGGAGCCTAATTGAACCGAATAGAGTCAAATTGATCAGAATCGAGCCGACTCAAGCTTAATCACATCGAATCGCATTAAATGTGTCAAATCCAATCCAAACGTATAGATTAGAGGAGGGTAGAATTGAGTAGAGTAGAATAGAAGAGATTAGAACAGAATAGAGTGGAAAAAAGTAGGGTCAAATAGAGTCGAATAGAGCAGAATAGAGAAAATAGAGATGAATAGAGCTGAATGGAGCAGCGTACAGTCGAAAAATCGCACCTAATCAAGCTGAATCAAGGAGACTCTCACTGACCATCCCCAAATAGAGTCGAATCATGTCGAATCGCACCGAATCACCTTGTTTTGCATCAAACCAGGTCGAATCGCTTCGTATCGCGTCAAAATGTGTTGAACGTCGTCGAATCATGGCGAATTGCATCATATCACGTCGAATAAGTTCAAATTACATCAAATCTCATAGAATTCTGCTAAATCACGTCGAATCACATGGAATCTCGTCAAATCTCTTTGAATCCCTTCGAATGCCTTCAGACCTCGTCGAATCCTGTCAAATCTCGTTGAACTGAATCGAATTGAATCAAATAGGTTAAAGTAGGGTAGGCTTGGGTGGGGTGCAGTAGGGTTGGGTAAGGTAGAATAGAATACAACAGAATAGGAGAGAACAGAACAGAATAGAAAGAATACAACAGAATAGTGTAGAGTAGAATAGAGTTAAATAGTGCAGAACAGGCGAATGGAGACAAAATGAGACGAATTGCTTTGAATTACTTTGAATCAGGTCAAATCCAATCGAATCAATTAGAATAGATTAGGGTAGGGAAGGGTAGAATAAAATAGAGGAGAATAGTGTAGAATGGTGTGGAAAGGAATAGAATGGAGTCGAAAAGAGACGGATAGAGATGAATAGAGTAGAAAAGAGTCAAATAGAGCAGAATAGGGCCGAATAGGGCCAAAGAAGGCCTAACCCAGCAGAATCGATGCAATTCGAGCCAAATCGAGCCGAATGGAGTGAAATGGAGCCAAATCGAGCTGATTCGAAGCGAATCGAGCTGATTCAAGCCTAATCGCGTCGAATCGCGTGGAAATGCGTCGAATCGAATCGAATCAAATAGATTAGAGAAGGGTAGGGGTTGGGCGGGGAGGGTAGACTAGAATAGAACAGGACAGAATAGAAGGAATAGAATATAGTACAGTAGGGTAGAGCAGAGAGCGGTAAAGTAGAAATGAGTCGAATAGAGTCAAACAGTGCAGGATATAGCTGAATAGAGCCAATTCTAGCCAAATAGAGCCAAATGGAAACGAAACAAGACGAATCGAGTCGAATTGTTTTGAATCGCGTCGAATCAAATCCATTAGCATCGATTAGAGTTGGGTAGGGTAGAACAGAATAGAGTAAAATGCAGTAGAATGGAGTCAAATGGAGTTGAATAGAGAAAAATAGAGTAGAAAAGAGTCGAATCGAGCCAATAGGGCCTAATAAGGCTGAATTGAGCCGAATCGAGTCGAAACAAGCTGAATCGAAGATATTCGATCCAAATCAAGCTGAATCGAGCTGATGGTGCCGAATCGAGCCGAATCGAGCCGATTCAAGCATAATCGCGTCCAATCGCATCGAAATGCTTTGAATAGAATCAAAGCGAATAGATTACAACAGGTTAGGGTAGGGTAGTTTATGATAGGGTAGACTAGAGTAGACGAAACTAGACTAGAGTAGACAAGAGAAGGCTAGAGTAGTAGCCTAGACTAGTAAGCTGGACTAGTCAGCTAGACCAGTGGCATGGATCAGTAGCCTAGACAACTAACCTTGACAAGTACCTTAAATTAGTAATCTGAACTAGAACCCTTTCCTTAACTAGTAGTCTTAGCTAGTACCCTTGCTTTAACTAGTACCCTTGCCTTGACTAGTACCCTGAGCTAGTATCTTGCCTTAACTAGTAGACTTAATTAGTACCCTTGCCTTAACTAGTAGTCTTAAGTAGTACCCTTGAGTTACTAGCACACTTAACTAGTACCCTTGCCTTAACTAGTAGTCTTAACAAGTGACCTTGCCTTACTAGTGCACTTAATTATTACCCTTGCCTTACCTAGTATCCTTAACTAGTACCCTGGTCTTATCTAGTACCCTTGCATTAACTAGTAGTCTCAACTACTACCCTTGCCTTAACTAGTAGCCTTAACTAGTTTCCTTGCCTTAACTAGTACCCTTATCTAGTACCCTGGCCTGAACTAGTAACATGAATTAATACTCTTGCCTTAAGTAGTACCCTTACTTGAACTAGTAACCTTAATTGGTACCCTTATTGAGTACCCCTAAGTAGTAGGGTACGGTATAGTGGGGTAGCATAGGGTAGGGTAGCATACGGTAGAACAGAGAATATAGAATAGAACAGCATAGGTCAGGGTAGGTTAGTTTAGTGTGAGGTATGGTAGAGTAGCATAGGATGGAATTGAGAAAATAGAAAATGAGAATAGAATACAACAGAATAGAAAAGAACAGACTAGATTAGGATAGGGTAGGGTGGGGTTGGGTTCTATAGAATAGAATGGAGTAGAATGGTGTGGAATGAAGTCTAATGGAGTCGAACAGAGATGAATAGATTAGAAGAGTTGAACAGAGGCGAATAGTGCCGGTTAGGGCCAAATAGGGCTGAATCGAGCTGAATAGAGCCGAATCGAGCCAAATCGAGTCAAATCGACCAGATTCTAGCTGAATGGAGCTGAAACGAGCCAAATAGAGACAAACAAAATGAGCCGAGCTAAATCGAGCCAAATCGCACCTAATCGCATCCTATTGGATTGAATCACGTCGAATTCCATCAAATCCCACCGAAACCCGTCGGATCTTGTGTTTTTCTCACCGAATCCCATCGAGTTGTGTCAAATCGGGTCGAATTGAATGGAATCAAATTAAATTGAACAGATTAGAGTAGTGAAGGTTTTGCTGGGATTCGGTGGGGTAGGGCACAGAAGAATACGATTGAATAAATTAGAGTAGGGTAGGGTAGAACATAATAGAATAGTGTAGAATGGAGTCGAACAGAGTGGAATGGAGCCAAACAGAGACGAATAAAGTAGAAAAGAGTTGAATAGAGCCGAACAGGGCCGAATAAGTTTGGATCAAGCCTAATTATGCTGAATGGAGCAGAATAGAGCCGAATTGACACGATTCAAGCCAAATAGAGCTAAGTCAAACCGATTCAAGCCTAATCACATGGAATCGCGTCAAAATGCATTGAATCGAATCAAATAGATTAGAGTAGAGGAGGGTAGGAGAGGTTAGACTAGAACACAACAGAACAGAACACAATAGAAAGAATAGAATAGAATTAAGTAGAGTCGAGTACAGTAGAACAGAGTCAAATCGAGTTGAATAGAGCCAAACAGCTGAATACAGCCGAATTGACCAAATTCGAGGTGAATCATGTTGAATCGAGTTGAATTGTGTCGAATTGAATCAAATAGATTAGTGTAGGGCAGGTAAGGTTAGGGTAGGGTAGGGTAGAATAGAATAGAGTAGAATAGAACAGAAAGAGTAGAGTAGACTAGAATCAAATACTGCTCAAAAGAGCTGAATAGAGTGGAAAAGGGCCGAGTAGAACCGAATCGAGTCTAATGGAGCAGAAAGGAGCTGAGTTGAGCCGATACGACCCGAATCAGTTCGGATCGTGTTCAAGCGTGTCCAATAGAATCGAACAGATTACAGTAGGGTCAGTTAGGGTAGGGTAGGATAGAATGCAGTAGAACAGAACAGGATAGAACAAAACAGAACTGAAAGAATAGAATAGAGTAGAGTAGAATAGAGTTGAATATTGCCGAATAGAGCCAAAAAGAGCTGAAGTGATAGAAATCAAGACGAATGGCTCTGAATACCGTGGAATCGTGCCAAATCATGTCGAATTGCATTGAATCCCATCGTTGCAAGTCAAATCAAATCCAATAAATTAGAATAGACTAGAGTACAATACAATACAATAGAGAAGAATAGAGTAGGATGGAGTAGAATGGTGTAGAATGGAGTTGAATGGAGTCGAATGGAGTCAAAACAGATAATAGAGTTGACTAGAGTCTAATAGAACTGAACAGAGCTGAACAGAGCCTATTAGAGCCGAATAGAACCGACTAGAGCTGAATGTAGCTGATAGAGGCTGAATCGAACTGATCTGAGCCAAAGGGGAATGAATGGAGTGCAATGGAGCCGATTTGAGCCGAATCGCATCGAAATGTGAGGAATCAAATCCAGTAGAATAGATTAGAGTAGGGTAGGATACGATAGCGTAGAATAGAATTGAACACAGCACAAGAGAATAGAAAGAATAGAGTACAAAAGGGTAGAGCAGAGCAGAATAGTGTAGACTAGAGTAGAACAGAGTCGAATAGAGTTGAATTGAGCCAAAATGGAGACAAAACGAGACAAATTGCGTCAAATCCCATCAAATCAATTACAGTAAATTTGAGTAGGGTAGATTAGAATAGTGTAGAATGGAGTACAATGGTGTGCAATGGAATCGAATGGAGTCAAATAGAGTAGAAAAGAGCCGAAGAGAGTCAAATAGGGCCGAAGAGGGCCGAATCGAGCTGAATTGAGCCAAATCGAGCTGAATCCAGTGAATCAAGACTAATGGAGCCGAATCGAGCCTAATCAAGCTGAATCAACACTATTCGAGCCAAATGAAGCCGAATGGACACGAATGGAACTGATTCTACCCGAATCGCGTCAAAATTCGTCCAATCGAATTGAATAGATTAGAGTAGGGGAGGTTCAGGTAGGGTAGGGTAGGGTAGAATAGAGTAGAATAGAATAGCATGGAATAGAAGAGAACAGAACAATACAGATCAAATACAGAAAAGAGTAGGCTAGAGTAGAGTAGAGGGGAATAGAGTAGAGTAGAATAGATTCGAACAGAGCCAAATGAAGCCGAAGTGTGTCAAAATGGGTTGAATCAAATCCAATTAAATGGGTTAGAATAGATTAGAGTTGGGTAGCATAGGGTAGGGTAGAATAGAGTAGAAGAGAACAGAACAGAATAGAAACAATACAATAGCATAGAGAAGAGTACAATAGAGTAGACTGGAGTATAATAGAGCTGAATAGAGCCGAATGGAGACGAAATGGGAGGAATTGCGTCTAATCGATTAGAGTAAATTAGAGTAGTGTAGGGTAGGGTAGAGCAGAAGAGTGTAGAATGGAATGGTGTGGAATGAATAGAATGGAGTCAAATAGAGACGAATAGAGTAGAAAAGAGTCGAATAGAGCAGAATAGGGCCAAATAAGGCCGAATCGAGCAGAATTGAAGCAATCAAGCCAGAACGAGCCGAATGGAGCCTAACTGAGCCAAATTGATCCGAATCGAGCCGATTCAAGCTTAATTGCATCGAATCACGTTAAATACATCAAATTCAATCGAAACATAAAATTAGAGAAGGGTAGGGTAGAATAGAATAGAGTAGAGAAGAAGAGGTTAGAACAGAATAGAAGGAATAGAGTGGAAAAGAGTGGGGTCGAATAGAGTCGAATAGAGCCAAATAGGCTGAATAGAGACAAATAGAGTTGAATGGAGCTGAATAGAGCCGAAAATAGCCGTACAGTGCCGAAACTCACCTAATCGAGCTGAATCAAGCAGAATAGCACCGTCACTGAATAGCGTCATATCACATTGAATAACTTCGAATTGCATCAAATCTTATAGAATTCTACTGAATCACGTCGAATTGCATGGAATCTCTTCAAATCTCGTCAAATGCCTTTGGATCTCATTGAATACTGTCAAATCACCACAAACTGAATCGAATTGAATCAAATGGATTAAAGTAGGGTAGGTTTGGGTGGGGTGCAATAGGGTTGGGTAGGGTAGAATAGAATAGAGTAGAACAGAATAGGAGAGAACAGAACAGAATAGAAAGAATACAACAGAATAGAATAGATTCAAATAGTGCAGAACAGAGCCGATGGAGACAAACCAAGACGAATCACGTTGAATCACTTCGAATCGGGTGAAATCAAATCGAATCAATTAGAATAGATTAGGGTAGGGAAGGGTAGAATAGAATAGAGGCGAATAGTGTAGAATGGTGTGGAATGGAATAGAATGGAGTCGAATAAAGACGGATAGAGATGAATAGAGTAGAAAAGAGTTGAACAGAGCAGAATAGGGCTGAATAGGGCCAAAGAAGGCCTAATCGAGGAGAATCCAGCAGAATTGATGCAATTCAACCGAACTACAGCCGAATGGAGTGAAATGGAGCCAAATCGAACCGAATCGAGTTGATTTAAGCCTAATCGCGTCGAATCGCGTGGAAATGCATCGAATTGAATCGAATCAAATAGATTAGAGAAGGGGTGGGGAGGGTAGACTAGAATAGAACAGGACAGAATAGAAGGGATAGAATATAGTACAGTAGGTAGAGCAGAGGAGAGTAGAGTGGGATTGAGCTGAAATAGAGTCAAATAGTGCAGGATATATCAGAATAGAGCCAATTCTAGCCAAATCGAGCCCAATGGAAACAAAACGAGATGAATCGCGTCGAATTGCTTGAAATCACGTCGAATCGAATCCATTAGAGTAGGGTAGGGTAGAACAGAATGGAGTAGAATGGAGTCAAATGGAGTCGAATAGAGACAGAGTAGAAAACAGTCGAGTCGAGCCTAATAGGGCTGATTGAAGCATAATCGCGTCCAATCGCATTGAAATGCTTTGAATCGAATCAAATCGAATAGATCAGAAGAGGTTAGGGTAGGATAGTTTAACATAGGCTAGACAAGGGTAGACGAAAGTAGACTACAGTAGAGTAGCCCAGAGAAGGCTAGAGTAGTAGCCTAGACTAGTAAGGTGGATTAGTCAGCTAGACTAGTGGCATAGAACAGAAGCCTAGACAACTAGCCTTGAATACAACCCTTGCCTTGACAAGTACCCTAAATTAGTATTCTGAACTAGTACTCTTGCCTTACCTAGTACCCTTGCCTTACTAGTACTTTTAACTAGTACCCTCACCTTAACTAGTACCCTTAACTCATACCCTTAACTAGTAGCCTTGCCTTAACTGGTAGCCTTAATCAGCACCCTGGCCTTAACTAGTACCATTGCCTTAAATAGTAGCCTTAACTAGTAATCTTGCCTTAACTAGTACCCCTGCCTTAACTAGTAGTCTGAACTAGTACCCCTGCCTTAAGTAGTACCCTAGCCCAAAGGAGTACCCTTAATTAGTACCTTTATTGAGTACCCTTAATTAGTACCTTTATTGAGTACCCCTAAGTTTTTTTTTTTTTTTAAGGAGTAGAGTATGGTACGGTGGGGTAGCGTAGTGTAGGGTAGCATATGGTGGAACAGAGAAAATAGAATAAAATAGAGTAGAATAGCATAGGTCAGGGTAGGTTAGTTTAGTGTAGGGTATGGTAGAGTAGCATAGGATGGAATAGAGAAAATAAAAAAGGAGAATAGAATACAACAGAATAGAAAAGAACAGACTAGATTAGGATAGGGTAGGATGGGGTAGGGTTCTGTAGAGTAGAATAGTGTAGAATGGAGTAGAACAGAGTAGAGTGGTATGGAATGGAGTCAAATGGAGCCAAATAGAGAAGAATAAAGTAGAAAAGAGTTGAATAGAGCCGAACAGGGCCGAATAAGGTTGGATCGAGTCTAATTATGCTGAATCGAGCAGAATCGAGCCGAATTGACCTGATTCAAGCCAAATAGAGCTAAATCAAGCTGATTGAAGCCTAATCACATGGAATCGCTTCAAAACGTATTGAATCGAATCGAATAGATTAGAGTAGATGAGGGTAGGGTAGGAGAGGTTAGAATACAACAGAACACAACAGAAAGAATAGAATAGAATTAAGTAGAGTCGAGTACAGTAGAATAGAGTCAAATAGAGTTGAATAGAGCTGAAAAGAGCCGAACAGAGCTGAGTACAGCCAAATCGATCAAATTCAAGGTGAACGCTGACGAATCATTTCGAATTGCGTTGAAATGTGTCGAATCGAACCAAATAGATTAGTGTAGGGCAAACTAGGTTAGGGTAGGGTAAGGTAGAATAGAATAGAGTAGAATAGAACAGAATAGAAAGAACAAAGTAGAGTAGACTACAGTCAAATAGAGTTGAATACTGCCGAATAGAGCGGAAAAGAGCTGAGTAGAGCCGAATTGAGTCTAATGGAGCAGAAAGGAGCTGAATCGAGCTGTTATGGCCGGAATCAGGTCGAATCACGTTCAAGTGTGTCCAGTAGAATTGAACAGATTACAGTAGGGTAAGTTAAGGTAGGTTAGGGTAGAATAGAATGCAGTAGAACAGAACAGCATAGAACTGAACAGAACTGAAAGAACAGAATAAGGTTGAGTAGAGTATAGAAGAGTAGAGTACAATAGACTCAAGTATTGCCAAATAGAGCCAAATAGAGCCAAAATCAGCCAAAGCAATAGAAATCCAGACGAATCACTCTGAATCCCGTGGAATCCTGCCATATTGCATCAAATCCCATAGAATTGCATTGAATCCCATTGATTCAAGTCAAATCAAATCCAATCGATTAGAATAGACTAGAGTAGGGTAGAGTACAATACAATAGAATAGAGAAGAATAGAGTAGGATGGAGTAGAATGGTGTAGAACGGACTTGAGTGGAGTTGAATCCAGTCAAAAAGAGATAATAGAGTTGAAGAGTCTAATACAGCCAAAAAGAGCTGAATAGAGTGTATTAGAGCCGAATAGAGCTGACTAGAGTGGAATGGAGCTGATTAGAGCTGAATCGAACCGATTTGAGCTGAAGGGGGATGAATGGAGTGCAATGGAGCCATTTTGAGCTGGATCCCATTGAAATGCGTGGAATCGAATCCAGTAGAATGGATTGGAGTAGGGTAGGATAGAATAGAGTAGAATAGAAATGAACACAGTAGAAGAGAATAGAAAGAATACAATAGAATAGAGTAGAAAAGGGTAGAGCAGAACAGAATAGCGTACAGTAGAATAGAACAGAGTCAAAAAGAGTTGAATCAAGCCAAATGGAGATGAAACGAGACAAATTGTGTAGAATCCCATCGAATCAATTACAGCAAATTAGAGTAGGGTAGAGTAAAATAGTGTAGAATGGAGTAGAATACTGTGCAATGGAATCAAATGGAACCGAATAGAGTCGAATAGTGCCGAAGAGGGCCGAATTGAGCTCAATTGAGCCAAATCGAGCCGAATCCAGTGAATCGAGGCTAATGGAGCTGAATCGAGCCTAATCAAGCTGAATCGACACCATTCGAGCCAAATGGAGCCAAATGGACACGAATCGAACCGATTCGACCTGAATCGGGTCAAAATTCGTGGAATTGAATCAAATAGATTAGAGCAGGGGAGTTTCGGGTATGGTAGGGTAGGGTAGAATAGGGTCAAGTAGAATAGAATAAAACAGAATAGAGTAGAACAGAACAATACAGAACGAATACAGGAAAGAGTAGGCTAGAGTAGAGCAGTGGGGAATAGAGTAGAATAGAATAGATTCCAATAGAGCCAAATCGAGCCGAATCGCGTCAAAATGGGTTGAATCAAATCCAATCAAATGGATTTGAATAGATTAGAGTTGGGTAGCTATTATAGGGTAGGGTAGAATGGAGTAGAATAGAACAGAACATAATAGAAACAACAGAATAGAGAAGAGTAGACTAGAGTATAATAGAGTCGAATACAGCTGAATAGAGCTGAATCGAGATGAAATGAGAGGGATCATGTTAAATTGATTAAATTAGAGTCGTGTAGGGTAAGGTAGAGCAGAATAGAGTAGAATAGTGTAGAATGGTGTAAAATGAATAGAATGGAGTCAAATAGAGGTGAATAGAGTAGCAAAGAGTCAAATAGAACAGAATAGGACCGAATAAGGCCGAATCAAGCAGAATCAAAGCAATTCAAGGCAAAATGAGCCGAGTGGAGCCTAATTGAGCCAAATAGAGCCAAGTCGATCCGATTCGAGCCGATTCAAGCTTAATCGCATCGAATCGTGTTAAATGCATCAAATCCAATCGAAACATATAGATTAGAGACGGGTAGACGAGGATAGAGTAGAATAGAAGAGATTAGAACAGAACAGAAGGAATAGAATAGAGTGGAAAAGAGTAGGGTCGAATAGAGCCGAATAGGCCGAATAGAGACGAATAGACCTGAATACAGCCGAAAAGAGCCCTATAGTGCCAAAACGCACCTAATCGAGCTGAATCAAGCATAGAATCTGGTCAAATCTCTTCGAATCCCGTCGAATGCCTTCGGAACTCGTCGAATCCCGTCAAATCCTGTCAAATCGCGTCGAACTGAATTGAATTGAATCAAATAGATTAGAGTAGGGTAGGTTTGGGTGGGGTGCAGTAGGGTTGGGTAGGGTAGAATAGAATAGAGTACAACAGAATAGGAGAGAACAGAACGGAACAGAATAGAAAGAATACAACAGGATAGAATAGAGTAGAGAAGGATAGAGTCAAATAGTGCAGAACAGAGCCGAACTGAGCCGAATGGAGACAAAACGAGACGAATTGTGTTGAATCAGGTCAAATCAAATAAAATCAATTAGAATAGAGTAGGAAAGGGTAGAATAGAATAGAGAATAGAGAATAGTGTAGAATGGTGTGGAATGGAATAGAATGGAGTAGAATAGAGACGGATAGAGATGAATAGAGTAGAAAAGAGTCGAATAGAGCAGAATAGGGCCGAATAGGGCCAAAGAAGGCCGAATCGAGCAGAATCCAGCAGAATCGACCCAATTAGAGCCAAATCGAGCCGAATGGAGTGAAATGGAGCCAAATCGAGCCGATTCAAAGCAAATCGAGCTGACTCAAGCCTAATCGCCTCGAATCGCGTGGAAATGCGTAGAATGAAATCGAATCAAATAGGTGAGAGGAGGGGAGAGGAGTGTAGAATAGAATAGAACAGGACAGAATAGAAAGTATAGAATATAGTACAGTAAGGTAGAGCAGAGAAGAGTAGAGCAGAGTTGAGTCAAATAGAGTTGAATAGGGTTAAATAGTGCAGGATATAGCTGAATAGAGCCAATTCTAGCCGAATCGAGCCAAATGGAAACAAAACGAGACGAATCGTGTCGAATTGCTTCGAATTTCGTCGAATCGAATCCATTAGAATAGATTAGAGTAGTGTAGGGTACGGTAGAATAGAATAGGGTAGAATGGAGTCAAATGCAGTCGAATAGAGACAAATAGAGTAGAAAAGAGTTGAATCGAGCCGAATAGGGCTGATTCAAGCATAATTGCGTCCAATGTCATTGAAATACTTTGAATCAAATTGAATCGAATATATTACAATAGAGCTTAGGGTAGGGTAGTTTATGATAGGGTAGGCAAGAGTAGATGAAAGTAGACTAGAGTAGAGTCAGCAAGAGAAGGCTAGAGAAGTAGCATAGACTAGTAAGCTGGACTAGTCAGCTAGACTAGTGGCAAAGACCAGTAGCCTAGATTACTAGCCTTGAATACTACCCTTGGCTTGACAAGTACCCTAAGTTAGTAATCTGTACTACTACCGTTGCTTAACTAGTAGCCTTAATTAGTACCCTTGTATTAACTAGTACTCTTGCCTTCGCTAGTAGTCTTAACTAGTACCCTTGCCTTACTAGTACCTTTAGCTAATAGCCTTCCCTTAACTAATATTCTCAACTAGTAACCTGGCCTCAACTAGTAACCTTACCTTAACTAGCAGTCTTAACTAGTACCTTTCCTTAATTAGTACCCTTGCCTTAATTAGTAGCCTTGACTACTGCCCTTACCTTAACTAGTAGCCATAACTAGTCCTCTTACCTTAACTAATAGCCTTGCCTTAACTAGAAGTCTTAACTAGTACAATTGATTTTACTAGTAACCTTAACTAGTACCCTAGCCTTAACTAGTAACCCAAACTACCAACCTTGCCTTAAGTAGTACCTTTGCCCCAACTAGTACCCTTAATTAGTGTCCTTATTGAGTACCCCTAAGTAGTAGGGTATGGTGTGGTGGGGTCACGTAGGGTAGGGTAGTATACGCTGGAACAGAGAAAATAGACTAGAACAGCATTGGCCAGGGTAGGTTAGTTTAGTGTAGGGTATGGTAGAGTAGCATAGGATGGAATAGAGGAAATAGAAAGCGAGAATAGAATACAACAGTAGAAAAGAACAGATTAGGATAGGGAAGGGTGGAGTAGGGTTCTGTAGAATAGACTAGTGTAGAATGGAGTAGAATGGTGTGGAATGGAGTCTAATGGAGTCGAACAGAGATGAATAGATTAGAAAAGAGTTGCATAGAGCCAAATAGACCCAAATCGAGCCGAATCGAGTCGAATTGACCACATTCGAGCTGAATGTAGCCGAAGGGAGCTGGAACGAGCCAAATAGAGACAAACAAAATGAACAGAAATAAATCGAGCCAAGTCTCACCTAATCACATCCTATTGCATCGAATCTTGTCGAATTCCATCAAATCCCACCAAAACCCGTCGAATCTCACCAAATCCCGTCGAATTGTGTCAAATCAGGTCGAAATTGAATGGAATCGAATTAAATTGAACCCATTAGAATAGTGTAGGTTAGGCTGGGATTTGGTAGGGTAGTGCACAGAAGAATAGAATAGAGTAGCATAGAGTAGAAGAGAAGAGAATACAAAGAGTAGAATGGAGTAGAGTTGAGTAGAGAAGAATAGTCAGAGCCGAGTAGTGCAGAATAGAGATGAATAGATCCAATTCGAGCTGAATCGAGTCGAATGGAGAGGAAACGAGACAAATCACATTGAAGTGAGTCGTTTAGAATAGATTAGAGTAGGGTAGGGTAGAACAGAATAGGATACAATAGAATAGTGTAGAATGGAGTCGAACAGAGTAGAATGGTGTGGAATGGAGTCGAATGGAGCCAAATAGAGATGAATAAAGTAGAAGAGTTGAATAGAGCCGAACGGAGCCGAATAAGGTTGAATCAAGCCTAATTATGCTGAATCGAGCTGAATTGACCTGATTGAAGCCAAATAGAGCTAAATCAAGCCGATTCATGCCTAATCACATGGAATCGCGTCAAAATGCCTTGAATCAAATTGAATAGATTAGAGTAGAGGAGGGTAGGGTAGGAGAGGTTAGAACACAACAAAACAGAACACAATGGAAATAGAATAGAATTAAGTAGAGCCAAGTACAGTAGAATAGAGTCAAATCAAGATGAATAGAGCCGAAAAGAGCTGAACAGAGCTGAATACAGCCGAATCGAGCAAATTCGAGGTGAATCGAGACGAATTATGACAAATTGCATATAATTGTGTCGAATCGTATCAAAGAGATTAGTGTAGGGCAGGTAAGGTTAGGGTAGGGTAGGGTAGAATAGAATAGAGGAGACTAGAACAGAACAGAAAGGATAGAGTAGGGTAGACTACAGTCAAATAGAGTTGAATACTGCTGAAAAGAGCTGAATAGAGTGGAAAAGGGCTGAGTAGAACCGAATCGAGTTTAATGGCCAAAAAGGATCTGAATCGAGCAGATACGGCATGAATCAGGTCAAATCCCATTCGAGTGTTTTGAATAGAAAAGAATAGATTACAGTAGGGTAAGTTAGGGTAGGGTAGAATAGAATGCAGTAGAACAGAACAGGATAGAACAGAACAGGAAGAATAGAATACGGTCGAGTAGAATATAGAAGAGTAGAGTAGAACAGTTCGAATATTGCCGAATACAGCCAAATAGAGCCAAAAAGAGCCGAAGCAATAGAAATCAAGATGAATCAGGCCGAAACCCACGGAATCATGCCATATCGCGTCAAATACCGTTGAATTGCATTGAATCACATGGATTCAAGTCAAATCCAATCCAATCCATTAGAATAGACTAGATTTTTTTTAGAGTAGGGTAAAGTACAATAAAATAGAATAGAGAAGCATAGAGTAGGATGGATTAGAATGGTGTAGAATGGAGTTGAACAGAGTCGATAAGAGATAATAGATTTGAGTAGAGTCTAATAGAGCCAAATAGAGCTGAATAGAGCCTATTAGAGACGAACAGAGCTGACTAGAATGCAATGGAGCCGATTTGAGCCGAATCCCATTGAAATGCATGGAATCGAATCCAGTAGAATAGATTAGAGTAGGGCAGGATAGAATAGAGTAGAATAAAATTGAACACAGTAGAAGAGAATAGAAAGAATACAATAAAATAGAGTAGAAAAGGGTAGAGCAGAGCAGAATAGTGTAGAGTAGAGTAGAACAGAGTCGAATTGAGCCAAATGGAGAGGAAATGAGACAAATGACGTCGAATCCCATCGAATCGATTACAGTAAATTAGAGTAGGGTAGATTAGAATAGTGTAGAATGGTGTGCAATGGAATCGAATGGAGTCGAATAGCATAGAAAAGAGCCGAATAGAGCCGAACAGGGCCGAGGAAGGTTGAATCGAGCTGAAATGAGCCAAAAGCAGCCGAATCCAGTGAATCGAGCCTAATGCAGCCAAATCAAGCCTAATCAAGCTGAATCGACACTACTCGAGCCAAATGGAGTTGAATGGACACGAATCAAATGGATTCGACCCAAATCTCATCAAAATTCGTTGAATCGAATTGAATAGATTAGAGTAGGGGAGATTCAGGTAGGGTAGGGTAGGGTGGAGTAGAGTAGAACACAACAGAAGAGAAACAGTACAATAGAACAGAAAGAGTAGACTAGAGTATAATACAGTAGAGTTGAACAGAGCTGAATAGAGCCGAATCGAGATGAAATGACAGGGATCGTGTCAAATCGATTATACTAACTTAGAGTGGTGTAGGGTTGGGTAGAGCAGAATAGAGTCGAATAGTGTATTATGGTGTGGAATGAATACAATGGAGTAGAATGGAGTCATATAGAGGCGAATAGAGTAGAAAAGAGTCGAATAGAGCAGAATAGGGCCAAATAAGGCCGAATTGAGCAGAATCGAAGCAATTGAAGCCAACACGAGCCGAATGGAGCATAATTGAGCCGAATAGAGCCAAATCTATCCGAATCGAGCCGATTCAAGCTTAATCACGTCGAATCGCGTTAAATGCGTCAAATCCAATCGAAACGTATAGATTAGAGAAGGGGAGGGTAGAATAGAATAGAGTAGAATAGAAGAGATTAGAACAGAATAGAAGGAATAGAATAGAATAGAGTGGAAAAGAGTAGACGTCAAATAGAGTAGAATAGAGACGAATACAGCTGAATGGAGCTGAATACAGCCGAAAAAAGCCGTATTGTGCCGAATCGCACCTAATCGATCTGAATCAAGGAGAATCGCACCGATTGTCACTGAATAGCGTCGAATCACATCGAATCACGTACAGTCATATCATTTTGAGTCAAACCTGGTCGAATTGCATCATATTGTGTCGAATTGCAACGAATGTCATCGAATCACGGCAAATCGCATCGTATCACGTCGAATAACTTCGAATTGTGTCAAATCTCATAAAATTCTGCTGAATCACGTCAAATCGCATGGAATCTCATTAAAACTCCTCGAATCCCATCAAATACCTTCCAATCTCGTTGAATCCCGTCGATTCCCGTCAAATCGTGTGGAACTGAATCGAATTGAATCAAATAGATTAAAGTAGGGTAGGTTTGGGTGGAGTGCAGTAGGATTGGGTAGGGTAGAATGCAATAGAGTACAACAGAATAGGAGAGAACAGAACAGAATAGAAAGAATACAACAAAATAGAATACAGTAGAAAAGAGTCAAATGGTGCAGAACATAGCTGAATTGAGCTGAATGGAGACGAAACGCATTGAATTGCTTTGATTCGTTTCAAATCAAATCGAATCAATTAGAATAGATTAGGGTAGGGAAGGGTAGAATAGAATAGAGAATAGTGTAGAATGGTGTGGAATGGAATACAATGGAGTCAAATAGAGACGGATAGAGACGAATAGAGTAGAAAAGAGCCGAATAGAACAGAATAGGGCCAAAGAAGGCCTAATCGAGCAGAATCCAGCAGAATTGATGCAATTCAAGCCAAATCAAGCCGAATGGAGTGAAATGGAGCCAAATCTAGCCGAATTGAACCAAATCGAGCTGATTCAGGCTTAATCGCGTCGAATCTTGTGGAGATGCATCAAATCGAATAGAATCAAATAGATGAGATAAGGGTAGGGGAGGGGCGGGGAGGGTAGAATAGAATCTAATAAAACAGTACAGAATAGAAAGAATAAGAGTATAGTACAGTAGGGTAGAGCAGAGGAGTAGAGAAGAGTAGAATAGGATTAAGTCGAATAGAGTCGAATAGAGTGAAATACTGCAGGATATAGCTGAATAGAGCCAGTTCTACCTGAATTGAGCCATATGAAAACAAAACGAGACGAATCGTGTCAAATTGCTTCGAATTGTGTCGAATCGAATCCACTAGAATAGATTAGAGTAGGGTAGGGTAGAACAGAATAGAGCAGAATGGAGTCAAATGGAGTCGAATAGAGACAAATAGATTAGAAAAGAGTCAAATCGAGCCGAATAGGGCCAAATAAGGATGAACAGAGCCAAATCGATTTGAAACGAGCTGAATCAAAGCGATTCTAGCCAAATCGAGCTGATGACGCTGAATCGAGCCGATTCAAGTATAATTGCGTCTAATCGTATAGAAATGCTTTGAATAGAATCAAATCGATTAGAATAGAAGAGGTTAGGGAAGGGTAGTTTATGATAGGGTAGACTAGGGTAGACGAAAGTAGACTGCAGTAGAGTAGACAAGAGAAGGCTGAAGTAATAGCCTAGACTAGTAACCTGGACTAGTCAGCTAGACTAGTGGCATAGATCAGTAGCCTAGACAACTAGCCTTGAATAGTACCCTCGCCTTGAAAGGTACCCTAAATTAGTAACCTGAACTAGTACCCTTGCCTTAACCAGTAATCTTAACTAGTACCCTTACATTACTAGTACCCTTAACTAGTGGCCTTTACAAGTAGCATGAACTAGTACCCTTGTCTTAACTAGTACCCTTAAGTAGTAGCCTTGCCTTAACAACTAGCCTTAACTAGTACTCTTGCCTTAACAAGTAGACTTAACTAGTACACTTGCCTTAACGAGTACCCTCGCCTTAACTAATAGCCTTAACTAGTACTCCTGCCTTAACTAGCTGACTTAACTAGTACCCTTGAACTAACTAGTAGCCTTGCCTTGACTAGTAGGCTTAACTAGTAGCCTTGCCTTACTAGTACCTTTAACTAGTAACCTTGCCTTTACTAGTATCCTTAACTACTACCCTGGCCTGGTCAAAATGCATTGAATCTAATTGAATAGAGTAGAGGAGGGTAGGGTAGGAGAGGTTAGAATAGAACAAAACAAAGCACAATAGATAGAATAGAATAGAATTAAATAGAGTCGAGCATAATAAGATAGAGTCAAATAGAATTGAATAGAACCAGAAAAAGGCGTACAGAGCTGAATGCAGCTGAATCAACCAAATTCGAGGTGAATCGAGACGAATCGTGTCAAATTGCATTGAATTGTGTCAAATCGAATCAAATATATGAGTGT
Organism: Loxodonta africana; assembly: GCF_030014295.1. Taxonomy (NCBI): domain Eukaryota; kingdom Metazoa; phylum Chordata; class Mammalia; order Proboscidea; family Elephantidae; genus Loxodonta; species Loxodonta africana. Next base: position 838,481 of record NW_026974832.1, read on the forward strand.
AGGACAGGTAAGGTTAGGGTAGGGTAGGGTAGAATAGAATAGAGTAGAATAGAACAGAACAGAAAGAATAGAGAAGAATAGACTAGACTAGAGTCAAATAGAGTCGAATACTGCTGAAAAGAGCCGAATAGAGAGGAAAAGGGCCAAATAGAACCGAATCGAGTTTAATGGCACAAAAAGGAGCTGAATCGAGCTGATATGACCTGAATCAGGTTGAATCCCATTCAAGTGTGTTGAATAGAATAGAACAGATTACAGTAGGGTAACTTAGGGTAGGGTAGGGTAGAATAGAATGCAGTAGAACAGAACAGGATAGAATAGAACAGAACAAAGAATAGAATAGGGTCAAGTAGTGTAGAGTATAGAATAGAGTTGACTATTGCCTAATAGAGCCAAATACAGCCAAATAGAACCAAAAAAAGCAAAAGCGATAGAAATCAAGAAGAATCGCACTGAATCCTGTGGAATCGTGCCATATCGCATCAAATCCCGTCGAATTGCATTGAATCCTATCGATTCAAGTCAAATCAAATCCAATCGATTAGAATAGACTAGAAAAGGGTAGAGTACAAGACAATAGAATACAGAAGAATAGGGTCGGATGGAGAAGCATGGTGTGGAATGGAGCTGAAAAGAGATAATAGAGTTGAGTAGTCTAATAGAGCCGAATAGAGCTGAACAGAGCATATTAGAGCTGAATAGAGCTGACTAGAGCCGAATGGAGCCGACTAGAGATGAATCGAACTGATTTGAGCCGAAGGGGGATGCATGGAGTGCAATGGAGCCAATTTGAGCCGAATCCCATCAAAGTACGTGGAGTCAAAACCAGTAGAATAGATTAGAGTAAGGTAGGATAAAAAAGAGTAGAATAGAATTGAACATAGAGGAAGAGAATAGAAAGAATACAACAGAATAGAGTAGAAAAAGGTAGAGCAGAGCAGAATAGTGTAGAGTAGAGTAGAACAGAGTCAAATAGAGTCGAATTGAGCCAAACAGAGACGAAATGAGACAAATAGCGTCGAATCCCATCAAATAAATTACAGTAGAGTAGGGTGGAGTAGAATAGTGAAGAATGGAGTAGAATGGTGTGCAATGGAATTGAATGGGGTCAAATAGAGTAGGAAAGAGCCGAATAGAGACGAATAGGGCCAAAGAGAGCTGAATTGAGCTGAATTGAGCCAAATCGAGCGGAATCCAGCAAATCGATCCTAATGGAGCCGAGTCGAGCCTAATCAAGCTGAATCGACACTATTCGAGCGAAATGGAACTGAATGGACACGAATCGAACCTATTTGACCCAAATCGCATCACAATTTGTTGAATCGAATTGAGTAGATTAGAGTAGGGGAGGTTCAGGTATGATAGGGTAGGGTGGAATAGGCTAGAGTAGCATAGAATAAAACAGAATAGAATAGAATAGAACAGAACAATACAGAACGAATACAGAAAAGAGTAGGCTAGAGTAGAGTAGAGGGGAATAGAGTAGAGTAGAATAGATTTGAACAGAGCCAAATAGAGCCAAATCAAGCCGAATCATGTCAAAATGGGTTGAGTCAAATCCAATCAAATGGATTAGAATAGATTAGAGTTGGGTAGTATAGGGTAGGGTAGAATAGAGTAGAATAGAACAGAACAGAATAGAAACAATAGAATAGAGAGGAGTAGAATAGAGTATAATAGAAAAAAAATATAGAGCCGAATGGAGATGAAATGAGAGGAATCGCATCAAATCCATTAGAGTACATTAGAGAGGTGTAGGGTAGGGTAGAGCAGGATAGTGTAGAATTGTGGGGAATGAAAGGAATGGAGTAGAATGGAGTCAAATAGAGACGAATAGAGTAGAAGAGTCGAATAGAGCAGAATAGGGCCAAATAAGGCCAAATCGAGCAGAATCGAAGCAATTGAGGCCAAAACGAGCCAAATGAAGCCTAATTGAGCCAATAGATCCAAATAGGTCTGAATTGAGCAGATTCAAGCTTAATCGTGTTGAATCACATTAAATGTGTCAAATCCAATCGAAACGTATGGATTAGAGTAGGGGAGGGGAGGGTAGAATAGAATAGAAGAGATTAGAACAGATTAGAAGGAATAGAATAGATTGGAAAAGAGTAGGTTCGAATAGAGCTTAACAGGCCGAATAGAGACGAATAGAGGTGAATGGAGCTGAATACAGCCGAAAAAGAGCCGTATAGTGCCGAATCGCACCTAATCGATCTGAATCAAGCAGAATCGCACCGACTGTCGCCGAATAGCGTCGAATCGCATCAAATCATGTTGAGTCACATCCAATGATATCATTTTGCATCAAACTGGGTCGAATCGCTTCATATTGCGTCAAATTGCGTCGAATGTCATCGAATCAAGGCGAATCGCGTTGTATCACGTCGAATAACTTCGAATGGCGTCAAATCTCATAGAATTCTGCTGAATCTAGTTGAATCGCATGGAATCTCATTAAAACTCTTTGAATCCCATCGAATGCCTTCGGATCTCATCAAATACCATCGAATCCTGTCAAATCTCGTCGAACTGAATCAAATAGATTAAAGTAGGGTAGGTTTGGGTGGGGTGCAGTAGGGTTGGGTAGGGTAGAATAGAGTACAACAGAATAGGAGAGAACAGAACAGAATAGAAAGAATACAGCAGAATATAGAAAGAGTCAAATATTGCAGAACATAGCTGAATTGAGCCTAATGGAGACAAAACGCATTGAATCGCTTTGATTCGTTTCAAATCATATCGAATCAATTAGAATAGATTAGGGTAGGGAAGGGTAGAATAAAATAGAGGAGAATAGTGTAGAATGATGTAGAATGGAATAGAATGGAGTCAAATAGAGATGGATAGAGACGAATGGAGTAGAAAAGAGTCAAATAGAGCAGAATAGGGCCGAATAGGGCCAAAGAAGGCCTAATCAAGCAGATTCCAGCAGAATCGATGCAATTCAAGCCAAATCAAGCCAAATGGAGTGAAATGGAGCCAAATCGAGCCGATTCGAACTGAAGCGAGCTGATTCAAGCCTAATGGCGTCGAATCGCGTGGAAATGCGTTGAATCGAATCATAGATGAGATAAGGGTAGGGTAGGGACAGGGAGGGTAGAATAGAATAGAACAGAACAGTACAGAACAGAAAGAATAGAATATAGTACAGTAAGGTAGAGTAGAGGAGTAAAGTAGAGAAGAGTAGAGTAGGATTGAGTCGAATAGAGTCAAATAGTGCAGGACATAGCTGAATAGAGCCAATTCTAGCCGAATCGAGCCAAATGGAAACAAAACGAGATGAATCGCGTCGAAATGCTTTGAATCGTGTCGAGTCAAATCCATTAGAATAGATTAGAGCAGGGTAGGGTAGAACAGAATAGAGTAGAATGGATTCAAATGGAGCCAAATAGAGACAAATAGAAAAGAGTCGAGTTAAGCCGAATAGGGCCTAATAAGGCTGAATTGAGCCAAATCGAGTCGAAACGAGCTGAAGCGAAGCGATTTGAGCTGAATCGAGCTGATGGTGCCGAATCGAGCCAATTCAAGAATAATCGCGTCTAATCTCATCGAAATGCTTTGAATTGAATCAAATCGATTAGAATAGGTTAGGATAGGGTAGATTATGATACGGTAGACTAGGGTAGACGAAAGTGGACTACTGTAGAGTAGACAAGAGAAGGCTAGAGTAGTATTCTAGACTAGTGGCATAGATCAGTAGCCTAGACAACTAGCCTTGAATAGTATCCTTGCCTTGACAAGTACCCTAAATTAGTCATATGAACAGGTACCCTTGCCTAAACAAGTAGTCTTAACTAGTACCCTTGCCTACTAGTACCCTGAACTAGTACCCTTGCCTTAACTAGTAGCCTTAACTAGTAGCCTTAACTAGTACCGTTGCCTTACTGGTACCCTTAACTAGTAGCCTACCTACCAACCTGACCTTAACTAGTACCCTTACCTTAACCAGTAGTCTTCACTAGTACCCTTGAATTAACTAGTAGCCTTAACTAGTACTGTTGCCTGAACAAGTAACCTTAAATACTGCCCTTGCCTTAACTAGCACACTTAACTAGTACCCTTGCCTTAACTAGTACCCATAACTACTACAGTGGGCTTAACTGGTAGCCTGAACTAGTACCCTTGCCTTAAGTAGTACCCTTACCCGAACTACTACCCTTAATTAGCACCCTTACTGAGTACCCCTGTAGAATAGAATGGAATGGAATGGAGTCTAATGGAGTTGAATAGAGATGAATAAAGTAGAAAAGAGTTGAATAGAGCCGAATAGCACTGAATAGGGTCAAATAGGGCCGAATAGAGCTGAATCAAGCCAAATCGAGCCGAATCGAGTCGAATCGACCAGATTCGAGCTCAATGGAGCCAAATGGAGCTAAAAAGAGTCAAATAGAGACAAACAAAATGACCCGAGCTAAATCGAGCCAAATCGCACCTAAATGCATCCTACCACATCGAATCTCGTCAAATTCCCACCAAACCCCACCAAAACCTGTCGAATCTAGTGGAATCTCACTGAATCCAGTCCAATTGTGTCAAATGAGGGCGAATTGAATGGAATCAAATTAAACTGAACAGATTAGAGTAGTGTAGGATAGGCTGGGATTCGGTAGGGTAGGGCACAGAAGAATAGAATAGAGTAGCATAGAGTAGAACAGAAGAGAATACAAAAAGTAGAATGGAGTAGAGTTGAGTACAATAGTGAGAGTCGAATAGTGCTGAATATAGATGAATAGATCCAATTCGAGCTGAATTGAGTCGAATGGAGAGGAAAAGAGGCAAATCGTGATGAATCAAATGGATTAGAATAGATTAGAGTAGGGTAGGGTAGAACAGAGTAGAATAGTGTAGAATGGAGTAGAACAGAGTAGAATGGTGTGGAATGGAGTTGAATGGAGCCAAATAGAGACGAATAAAGTAGAAAAGAGTTGAATAGAGCCCAACAGGGCCGAATAAGGTTCGATCGAGCCTAATTATGCTGAATTGAGCAGAATCGAGCCGAATTGACCTGATTCAAGCCAAATAGAGCTAAGTCAAGCCGATTCAAGCTTAATCACATGGAATCACTTTGAAATGCATTGAATCAAATCAAATAGATTAGAGTAGAGGAGGGTAGGGTAGGAGGGGTTAGAATAGGACTGAACAGAACAGACCACAATGGATAGAATGGGGTAGAATTAAGTAGAGACAAATACAGTAGAATAGAGTCAAATAGAGTTGAATAGAGCCTAACAGAGCTGAATGCAGCTGAATCCACCAAATTCGAGGTGAATCAAGACGAATCACGTCGAGTCTCGTTGAAATGAGTCGAATAGAATCAAATAGTTTAGTGTAGGGCAGGTAAGGTTAGGGTACAGTAGGGTAGAATAAAATAGAGTAGAATAGAACAGAATACAAAGAATAGAGTCAAATAGAGTCAAATACTGCCAAAAAGCCGAATAGAGCGGAAAAGAGCCGAGTAGAACCGAATCAAGTTTAATGGTGCAGAAAGGAGCTGAATCGAGCCGATAGGACCCGAGTCAGGTAGAATCCCGTTCAAGTGTGTCGAATAGAATAGAACAGATTACAGCAGGGTAAGTTAGGGTAGGGTAGGGTAGAATAGAATGCAGTAGAACAGAACAGGATAGAACAGAACAGGACTGAAAGAATAGAATAGGGTCAAGTACTGTAGAGTACAGAAGAGTAGAGTAGAATAGAGTTGAATAGTGCCGAATAGAGCCAAATACAGCCAAATAAAGCCAAAAAGAGCCGAAGTGATAGAAATCAAGACGAATCGCGCCGAATCCTGCGGAATCGTGCCGTATCACGTCGGATCCCATCGAATTACATTGAATCCCATCGATTCAAGTCAAATCACATCCAATCGATTGGAATAGAGTAGATTAGAGTACAATACAATAGAATAGAGAAGGATGGAATAGAATGGTATAGAATGGAGTTAATGGAGTCTAATGGAGTTGAAAAGAGGTAATAGAGTTAAGTAGAGTCTAATAGAGCTGAATAGAACCTATTAGAGCTGAATAGAGCTGACTAGAGCCGAATGGAGCCGATTAGAGCTGAATCGGACCGGTTTGAGCTGAAGGGGGATGAATGGAGTACAATGGAGCCTATTTGAGCTGAATCGCATCGAAATGCATGGAATCGAATCCAGTAGAATAGATTAGAGTAGGGTAGGATAGAAAAGAGTAAAATAGAATTGAACACAGTAGAAGAGAATTGAAAGAATACAATAGAATAGAGTAGAAAAGGGTAGAGCAGAGCAGAATAGTGTAGAGTAGAACAGAGTCGAATCGAGCCAAATGGAGACAAAATGAGACAAACCATGTTGAAGCCCATCGAATCAATTACAGTAAATTAGAGTAGGGTAGAGTAGAATGGAGTAGAATCATGTGCAATGGAAGCGAATGGAGTTGAATAGAGTAGAAAAGAGCTGAATAGAGCCAAATAGTGCTGAATAGGGCCGAGGAGGGCCGAATCGACCTGAGTTGAGCCAAATGGAGCCGAATTCAGTGAATTGAGCCTAATGGAGCCGAATCGAGCCTAATCAAGCCAAATCGACACTCTTTGAGCCATACGGAGCTGAATGGACACGAATGGAACTGATTTGAACCGAATCGCGTCAAAATTCGTCGAATCGAATTGAATAGATGAGAGTAGGGGAGGTTCGGGTATGGTAGGGTAGAGTAGGGTAGAATAGAGTAGAGTAGAATAGAATAAAACAGAATAGAATAGAACAGAACAGAATAGAACAATACAGAACAAATACAGAAGAGAGTAGGCTAGAGTAGAGTAGAGGGGAATAGAGTAGAAGAGATTTGAACAGAGCAAATTGAGCCAAATCATGTTGAAATGTGTTGAATCAAATCCAATCAAATGGATTAGAATAGATTAGAGTTGTGTAGCATAGGGTAGGGTAGAATAGAGTAGAATAGAACAGAACAGAATAGAAACAACACAATAGAATAGAGAAGAGTAGACTAGAGTAGACTGGAGTATAATAGAGTTGAATACAGCCGAATGCAGACGAAATGAGAGGAATCGCGTCGAATAGATTAGAGTAAATTAAAGTGGTGTACGGTAGGGTAGAGCAGAATAGTGTAGAATGGTGTGGAATGAATTGAATGGAGTCAAATAGAGACGAAAAGAGTCGATTAGAGCAGAATAGGGCCGAAAAAGGCTGAATCGAGCAGAATCAAAGCAATTCAAGCCAAAACGAGCCAAGTGGAGCCTAATTGAGCTGAATGGAGCCTAACTGAGCTGAATAGAACCAAATCGATTCGAATTGAGCCGATTTGAGCTTAATCACGTCGAATCGCATTCAATGCATCAAATCCAATTAAAACGTATAGATTAGAGAAGGGGAGGGAAGGTTAGAATAGAATAGAGTAGAATAGAAGAGATTAGAACAGAATAGAAGGAATAAAATAGAATAGAGTGGAAAAGATTAGGGCCGAATAGACTCGAATAGAGTCAAATAGAGCTGAATAGGCTGAATAGAGACGAATAGAGGAAATAGAGCTGAATGTAGCTGAATAGAGCCGAAAAGAGCCGTATAGTGCTGAATCACACCTAATCGAGCTGAATCAAGCAGAATCGCACCGACCGTCCCTGAATAATGTCGAATCACATCGTTTTGTGTCAAACCATGTCGAATCGCTTCATACAGAGTTGAATTGCATCGAATGTCGTCGAATCACGGCGAATCGCTTCGTATCACGTGGAATAACTTCGAATTGCGTGAAATCTCATAGAATTCTGCTGAATCACGTCAAATCGCATGGAATCTCATCAAATCTCTTTGAATCCTGTCGAATGCCTTCAGACCTCTTCAAATCCCTTCGAATCCTGTCAAATCGCGTTGAACTGAATCGAATTGAATCAAATAGATTAAAGTAGCGTAGGTTTGGGTGGGGTGTAGTAGGGTTGGGTAGGGTAGAATAGAATAGAGTACGACAGAATAGGAGAGAACAGAACAGAATAGAAAGAATACAACAGAATAGAATAGAGTAGAGTAGAAAAGAGTCAAATAGTGCAGAACCGAGCCGAATTGAGCCGAATGGAGACAAAACAAGACGAATCGCTTTGAATCGCCTCGAATCGGGTCAAATCAAATCAACTCAATTAGAATAGATTAGGTTAAGGAGGGGTAGAATAGAACAGAACAATACAGAATAGAATAGAGGAGAATAGTGTAGAATGGTGTGAAATGGATTAGAATGCAGTCAAATAGAAACGGATAGAGGCGAATAGAGTAGAAAAGAGTCGAATAGATCAGAATAGGGCCGAAAAGGGCCAAAGAAGGCCTAATCGAGCAGAATCCAGGAGAATCAATGTGATTCGAGCCAAATTAAGCTGAATGGAGTGAAATGGAGCCAAATCGAGCCGATTTGAAGCGAATCAATCTGATTTAAGCCTAATGGCGTCGAATCTCGTGGAAATGCGTCGAATCAAATCAAATCAAATAGATTAGAGAAGGGGAGGGGAGGGGCGGAGAGGGTAGAATAGAATAGAACAATACAGACTAGAAAGAACAGAATATAGGACAGTAGGGTAGAGCAAAGGAGAGAACAGAGTAGAATAGAATCGAATAGAGTCAAATAGTACAGGATATAGCTGAATAGAGGTAATTCTAGCCGAATCGAGCCAAATGGAAACAAAACGAGATGAATCGCGTCTAATTGCTTCGAATCACGTCGAATCGAATCCATTAGAATAGATTAGAGTAGGGTTGGGTAGGGTAGAACAGAATAGCGTAGACTGGAGTAAAATGGAGTCGCATAGAGACAAATAGAGTAGAAAAGAGTAGAATCGAGCCAAATAGGGCCGAATAAGGCTGAACCGAGTCAAATCCAGTCAAAAAGAGCTGAATCGAAGCGATTTGAGCCAAATCGAGCTGAATCGAGCTTATGGTGCCGAATCGAGCCATATCGAGCCGATTCTAGCATAATCGAGTCCAATCGCATTGAAATGCTTTGCAATGAATCAAATAGAATAGATTAGAACAGGTTAGGGTAGGGTAGTTTATGATAGGGTAGACTAGGGTAGACAAAAGTAGACTGCAGCAGAGTAGACAAGAGAAGGCTATAGTAGTAGCCTAGACTAGTCAGCTGGACTAGTCAGCTAGAGTAGTGGCATAGATCAGTAGCCTAGACAACTAGCCTTGATCAGTACCCTTGCCTTGACAAGTACCCTAAATAAGTAATCTGAACTAGTACCCTTGCCTTAACTAGTACCCTTAACTGGTAGCCTTGCCTTAACCAGTAGCCTCAAGTAGTACCCTGACCTTAACTAGTACCCTTCCTTAACTAGTTGTGTTAACCAGTACCCTTGCCTTACTAGTACCTTTAACTAGTATACTTGCCTTAACTAGTAGCCTTAACTAGTACCCTTTCCTTAACTAGTAGTCTTAACTAGTACACTTGCCTTAACTAGTAATCTTATCTAGTACAATAGCCTGAACTAGTACCCTTGCCCAACCTAGTATCATTAATTAGTACCCTAATTGAGTACCCCTATGTAGTAGGGTATGGTACGGTGGGGGAGCATAGGGTAGGGTAGCATATGGTGGAACAGAGATAATAGAATAAAATAGAATAGAACAGCATAGGTTCAGCATAGGTTAGTTTAGTGTAGGGTATGGTAGAGTAGCTTAGGATGGAATAGAGAAAATAGAAAACGAGAATAGAATACAACAGAATAGAAAAGAACAGACTAGATTAGTATAGAGTAGGGTGGTTTAGAGTTCTGTAGAATAGAATAGGATAGAATGGTGTGGAATGGATTCATATGGAGGGGAACAGAGATGAATAGAGTAGAAAAGAACTGGAGAGCCGAATAGCGCCGAATACGGCCAAATAGGACCGAATCGGGCCAAATGGAGTCAAATCGACCAGATTTGAGCTGAATGTAGGCGAATGGAGCTGGAACAAGCCAAATAGAGACAAACAAAATGAGCCGAGCTAAATCAAGCCAAATTGCACCTAATCGCATCCTATTGCATCGAATCTCATTGAATTCCATCCAATCCCACCAAAACCCGTCGAATCTCATGGAATCTCACCAAATTCCGTCAAATTGTGTCAAATGGGGTCGAACTGAATGGAATTGAATAAATTGAACAGATAAAAGTAGTGTAGGTTAGGCTGGGATTCGGTAGGGTAGTGCACAGAAGAATAGAAAAGAGTAGAATAGAAGAGAATACAAAGAGTAGAATGGAGTAGAGTTGAGTAGAATAGTCAGAGTTGAGTAGTGCAGAATATAGATGAATAGATCCAATTCGAGCTGAATTGAGTCGAATGGAGAGGGAAAGAGGCAAATCGTGATGAATCAAATGGATTAGAATAGATTAGAGTAGGGTAGGGTAGAACAGAATAGAATAGAGTAGAATAGTGTAGAATGGAGTCGAACAGAGTAGAATGGTGTGGAATGGAGTTGAATGGAGCCAAATAGAGATGAATAAAGTAGAAAAGAGTTGAATAGAGCTGAACAGGGCCGAATAAGTTTGGATTGAGAATAATTATGCTGAACTGAGCAGAATCGAGCCGAATTGACCTGATTCAAGAAAAATAGAGCTAAATCAAGCCGATTCAAGCCTAATCACATGGAATCGGGGTGAAATGCATTGAATCGAATCAAATAGATTAGAATACAGGAGTGTAGGGTAGGAGGGGTTAGAATAGAACAGAACAGAACACAACACAATAGAAAGAATAGAATAGAATTAAGTAGAGACAAGTACAGTAGAGAAGAGTCAAATAGAGTTGAATAGAGCCAAACAGAGCTGAATGCAGCCGAATTGACCAAATTCGAATTAAATCGAGACAAATCTTGTCGAATCACATTAAAGTGTGTCGAATCGAATCAAACAGATTAGTGTAGGGCAGGTAAGGTTAGTGTACGGTAGGGTAGAATAGAATTCAGCAGAACAGAACAGAACTGAAAGAATACAATAGGGTCAAGTGCTGTAGAGTATAGAAGAGTAGAGTAGAATAGAGTTGAATATTGCCGAATAGAGCCAAATACAGCTAAACAGAGCCAAAAAGAGCCGAAATGATAGAAATCAAGATGAATCACACCGAAGCCTACGAAATCGTGCCATATCGCGTCAGATCCCATCGAATTACATTGAACTCCATTGATTCAAGTCAAATCACATCCAATCGATTAGAATAGGCTAGAGTAGATTAGAGTACAATACAATTGAATAGAGAAGGATGGAGCAGAATGGTGTATTGCAGTCGAAAAGAGATAGTAGAGTTCAGTAGAATCTAATAGAGCCGAATAGAGTTGAATAGAGCCTATTAGAGCCGAATGGAGCCGATTAGAGCTGAATCGGACCGGTTTGAGCTGAAGGGGGATGAATGGAGTGCAATGGAGCCGATTTGAGCCGAATCGCATCGAAATGCATGGAATCGAATCCAGTAGAATAGATTAGAGTAGGGTAGGATAGAATAGAGTAAAATAAAATTGAACACAGTAGAAGAGAATACAAAGAGTGCAATAGAATAGAGTAGAAAAGGGTAGAGCAGAGCAGAATAGTGTAGAGTAGAACAGAGTTGAATACAGTCAAATTCAGCCAAATGGAGATGAAATGAGACAAATCATGTTGAATCCCATCGAATCAATTACAGTAAATTAGAGTAGGGTAGAGTAGAATGGAGTAGAATCATGAGCAATGGAAGCGAATGGAGTCAAATAGAGTAGAAAAGAGCTGAATAGAGCTGAATAGTGCTGAATAGGGCCGCGGAGGGCCGAATCGAGCTGAATTGAGCCAAATCGAGCCGAATCCAGCGAATCGAGCCTAATGGAGCCGAATCGAGCCTAATGGAGCCGAATCGAGCCTAATCAAGCCGAATCGACACTGTTCGAGACAAATGGAGCCGAATGGACATGAAAGGAACTGATTCGACCCAAATCACGTCAAAATTCATCGAATTGAATTGAATAGATTAGAGTAGGGGAGGTTCGGATAGGGTAGGGTACGGTAGGGTACAATAGAGTAGAATAGAATAGAACAGAGCAGAATAGAATACAGAATGAATACAGCAAAGAGTAGGCTAGAGTAGAGTAGAGGGGAATAGAGTAGAGTAGAAGAGATTTGATTAGAGCAAAATCGAGCAGAATCGCTACAGAATGGGTTGATTCAACTCCAATCAAATGGATTAGAATAGATTAGAGTTGTGTAGAATAGGGTAGGGTAGAATAGAGTAGAATAGAACAGAACAGAATAGAAATATTACAATAGAATAAAGAGTAGACTAGAGTATAATAGAGTCGAACAGAGCCGAATGGAGAAGAAATGAGAGGAATCACGTTGACTCGATTAAATTAGAGTGGTGTAGGGTAGGGTAGAGCAGAATAGTGTAGAATGGTGTAGAATGAATAGAATGGAGTAGAATGGAGTCAAATAGACACGAATAGAGTAGAAAAGAGTCGAATAAAGCAGAATAGGGCCGAAAAAGGCCAAATCAAGCAGAATTGAAGCAATTTAAGCCAAAACGAGCTGAAAGGAGCCTAACTGAGCCGAATGGAGCCTATTTGAGCCGAATAGAGCCAAATCGATTTGAATCGAGCTGATTCAAGCTTAATCACGTCGAATCCAATCGAAACGTATAGATTAGAGAAGGGGAGGGAAGGGGAGGGTAGAATAGAATAGAGTAGAGTAGAAGAGAAGAGATTAGAACAGAATAGAAAGAGTGGAAAAGAGTAGGGTTGAATAGACTCGAATAGAGTCAAATAGAGCCGAATAGGCCGAATAGAGACAAATAGAGAAAATAGAGCTGAATGGAGCTGAATACAGCTGAAAAGAGCCGTATAGTGCCGAATCGCACCTAATTGAGCTGAATCAAGCAGAATCTCACCGACTCACGGAATAGCGTCAAATCACATCATTTTGTGTCAAACCGTGTCGAATCATTTCATATTGTGTCGAATTGCATCGAATGTCATCGAATCACTGCAAATCGCGTTGTGTCATGTGACATAAATTCGAATTGCGTCAAATCTCATAGAATTCTGCTGAATCACGTCGAATCATATGGAATCTCGTCAAATCTTTTTGAATCCCGTGGAATGCTTCGGACCTCGTCAAATCCCGTCGAATCCTCTCAAATCGCGTCGAACTGAATCGAATTGAATCAAATAAAGTAGGGTAGGTTTGGGTGGGGTGCAGTAGGGTTGGGTAGGGTTGAATAGAATAGAGTACAACAGAATAGGAGAGAACTGAACAGAACAGAAAGAAAGAATACAACAGAATAGAATAGAGTAGAAAAGAGTCAAATAGTGCAGAACCTAGCCGAATTGAGCCGAATGGAGACAAAACAAGACGAATCGCATTGAATCCCTTCAAATCGGGTCAAATGAAATTGAATCAATTAGAATAGATTGGGATAGGGATGGGTAGAATAGAATAGAGGAGAATAGTGTAGAATGGTGTGGAATGGAATAGAATGGAGTCGAATAGAGACGAATAGAGTAGAAAAGAATCGAATAGAGCAGAATAGGGCCGAATAAGGCCGAATCGAGCAGAATCAAGGCGATTCAAGCCAAAACGAGGTGAATGGATCCTAAATGAGCCGAATAGAGCCAAATCCATGCGAATCGAGCCGATTCAAGCTTAATCACGTCGAATCGCGTTAAATAGGTCAAGTCCAATCGAAAAGTATAGATTAGAGTAGGTGTTGGGAGGGTAAAATAGAACAGAGTAGAGTAAGATAGAAGAGATTAGAACAGAAGGAATAGAATAGAGGGGAAAAGAGTAGAGTCGAATAGAGCTGAATAGGCCGAATAGAGACGAATAGAGCTGAAGGGATCAGAATACAGCCAAAAAGAGCCATATAGTGCTGAATCGCACCTAACTGAGCTGAATCAAGCAGAATCGCACTGACTGTCACCGAATAGTGTCTAATCACATCGAATCACGTCAAATCGAGTCAAGTCACATAGTTTTGCATCAAACAAGGTCAGATTGCTTCATTTCGTGTTGAATCCCATTTTATCAGGTCGAATAACTTCGAATTGCATCAAATCTCATAGAATCCTACTGAATCACATTGAATCGCATGGAATCTCGTCAAATCTGTTCAAATCCCTTCAAATGCCTTCAGATCTCATCGAATCGAGTCGAATCCTCTCAAATCACGTCGAACTGAATCGAATTGAATCAAATAGATTAAAGCAGGGTAGATTTGGGTGGGGTGCAGTAGGTTTGGGTAGGGTAGAATAGAAGAGAGTACAACAGCATAGGAGAGACAGAATAGAAGAATACAACAGAATAGAATAGAGTAGAAAAGAGTCAAATAGTGCAGAATATAGCCAAATTGAGCCGAATGGAGACAAAAGAAGACGAATTGCATCGAATCGCTTCTAACTGGCTCAAATCAAATCGAATGGATTAGAATAGATTAGGATAGGGAAGGGTAGAATAGAATAGAGAATAGTGTAGAATGGTGTGGAATGGAGTTGAACGGAGTCCAGTAGAGACAGATAGAGATGAATAGAGTAGAAAAGAGTCGAATAGAGCAGAATAGGGCCAAATAGTGTCAAATTTGGCCTTATCGAGCAGAATCCAGTAGAATCGATGCAATTCAAGCCAAATCGAGCCGAATGGAGCCGATTCGAACCGAATCGAGCTGATTCAAGCCTAATCGCGTTGAATCGCGTGGAAATGCGTCAAATCGAATCTAATCAAATAGACTAGAGAAGGGTAGGCTAGGGGCAGGGAGGGTAGACTAGAATAGAACAGAACAGTACAGAATTGAAAGAATAGAATATAGTACAGTAGGGTAAAAAGAGCAAAGTAGAGAAGAGTAGAGTAGAATTGAGAAGAAGAGAGTCAAATAGTGCAGGATATAGCCGAATAGAGCCAATTCTAGCCGAATCGAGCCAAATGGAAACAAAACGAGATGAATCGCGTCGAATTGCTTTGAATCGTGTCCAATCGAATCGATTAGCATAGATTAGATTAGAGTAGGGTAGAACAGAATAGAGTAGAATAGTGTAGAATGGAGTCAAAAAGAGACAAATAGAGTAGAAAAGAGTCAAATCGAGCCAAATAGGGCTGAATAAGGCTGAACCGAGCCAAATCGAGTTGAAACGAGCAGAATCGAAGCAATTCGAACCAAATCGAGCTGAATCGAGCTGATGTTGCTGAATCGAGCCGATTCAAGCATAATCACGACCAATCACATCAAAATGCTTTGAATCGAATCAATTGGAATAGAATAGGTTAGGGTAGGGTAGTTTATGATAGGGTAGACGAAAGTAGACTACAGTAGAGTACACAAGGCTAGAGTAGTAGCCTAGACTAGTAAGCTGGGCCAGTCAGCTAGACTAGTGGCATAAATCAGTAGCCTAGACAACTAGCCTTGAGTAGTACCATTGCTTTGACAAGTACCCTAAATCAGTAATCCAAACTAGTACCCTTACCTTAACTAGTAGAATGAATTAGTACCCTTGCCTTAACTAGTAGTCTTAACTAGTACCCTTGCCTTAACTAGTTCCCTAGCATTAACTAGTACTCTTAACTAGTAATGTCAACTAGTACCCCTGCCTTAACCAGTACCCTCAACAAGTACCCATGCCTGAACTAGTACCCTGAAGTAGTATCCTGGCCTTAACTAGTACCCTTAAATAATACACTTACATAACTAGTACTCTTAAGTAGTACCCTGGCCTTAACTTAACTAGTAGCCTGAACTAGTACCCTTGCCTTAAGTAGTCCCCTCGTCCAAGCTAGTACCCTAATTAGTACCCTTATTGAGTACCCCTAAGTAGTAGGGTACGGTACAGTGGGGTAGCATAGGGTAGGGTAGCATACGGTGGAACAGAGGAAATAGAAGAAAATAGAATAGAACAGCATAGGTCAGTTTAGTGTAGGGTATGGTAGACTAGCATAGGATGGAATAGAGAAAATAGAAAACGAGAATAGAATAGAACAGAATAGAAAAGAACAGACTAGATTAGGATAGGGAAGGGTGGGGTAGGGTTCTGCAGGATAGTATAGTGTAGAATGGAGTAGAATGGTGTGGAATCGAGTCGAATGGAGTCGAACAGAGATGAACAGAGTAGAAAAGAGTTGAATA
This sequence comes from Loxodonta africana, assembly GCF_030014295.1. Taxonomy (NCBI): domain Eukaryota; kingdom Metazoa; phylum Chordata; class Mammalia; order Proboscidea; family Elephantidae; genus Loxodonta; species Loxodonta africana. The sequence continues at coordinate 854,560 of NW_026974832.1, forward strand.
GAGCTGAATAGCGCCAAATAGGACCAAATACAGCCAAACCGAGCCGAATAGACCCAAATCAAACCAAATTGAGCCGAATCGTGTCAGTAGAACTGCCTCATGTGGCTTCCTAGGAGCAGTTGGTGGACTTGAACCACTGACCTTTTGGTTAGCAGCTGAGCTCTTAACCACTGTGCCATCAGGGCACCAATAATGTACCCAAGCCTTTATTAATGCATAAATGTGTGCCAGTGGAATTTTTAATGAAAATTATTGTGAATTTTTGTTCACGGAGCTATTCTATTAGACAAATGCAAATGCTCTTTCAGATATGTTCATTGAAACTTTATCATGACCCACATGAACATTTTCTTTTGCTGTAATTCTGAATTTAATTGGTTTAATACTATGGTCTAGCACTCATGATGTAATGGATTCTGTACTAATTCTTTGTACACAAAACAATAGAATACTAAAAATAATTACTGTCTATGAATTCCACAAGAGTTTTGTTTACAGACACATTGTGAATTGTTTCTTCTGTATCATTAACCTAAAAGGTAATAGGAATGAATTTTGCAATAAAATACTTGTATCTTCCAAACCCATAATTTTTCTTTGCTTTCTCAATGTCATTGGAGACCTTGCTCACATTAAAATCCAGGAACATTTAATAACAAATGTAAGCCTTGTTGGATCTCTTTCTCTTTCTAATCAGCACACAGGGGGCTTTTACAGAGATATTTTTCTGACGTCTCTTCAAATGTGTTCATCCTAACAGCCTAGTAATTAAGCTATTTACACAGAATCAATAACAGTATTTTTTAAACAGATTTTCTGATTCTCTCTTGAATACACCACAGTAGATTTATCTCTGCCTAACAAAAAGGATAGTAAACAAAGAGGATATTTACCAACATGAACAGTGACTATACACATGGACTTCACCAGATGGAATACACAGGAATCAAATTGACTACATCTGTGGAAAAAGATGATGAAAAAGCTTGATATCATCAGTCAGAACAAGGCCAGGGGCTGAGTCTGGAACGGACCATCAATTGCTCTTAAGCAAGTTCAAGTTGAAACTGAAGAAAATCAGAGCAAATCCACAAGAGCCAAAATATGACCTTGAGTATATCCCACCTGAATTTACAGACCACCTGAAGAATAGATTTGATGCGATGAACACTAACGACCAAAGGACAGGTGAGTTGTGGAATCACATGAAGGACATCATATGTGAAGAAAGCAAGAGGTCATTGAAAAGACAGGCAAGAAAGAAAAGACCGAGATGGATGTCAGAGGAGACTCTGAAACTTGCGCTCAAACATCGAGCAGCTAAAGCAAAAGGAAGAAATGACAAAGTAAAAGAACTGAACAGAAGACTTCAAAGGGCGGCTTGTAGAAAGAGCTGGAGATAGAAAGCTAAAAGGGATGGACACGCTCAGCATTACTCCAGCTGAAAGAACTGAAGAAAAAAGTCAAGCTTCGTGTTGCAGTAGTGAAGGATTCTATGGGGAAAATATTAAGCAATGCAGGAAGCATCAAAAGAAGATGGAAGGAATACACAGAGTCATTACACCAAAAAGAATTAGTCGGGGGGCAACCATTTCAAGAGGTAGCAAATGATCGGGAACCGATGGTACTGAAGGAAGATATCCAAGCTGTACTGAAGTCACTGAGGAAAAACAAGGCTTCAGGAATAGACGGACTATCAATTGAGATGTTTCAGCAAATGGATGCAGCACTGGAAGTGCTCACTCATCTATGCCAAGAAATTTGGAAGAGAGTTTCCTGGCCAACTGACTGGAAGAGATCCATATTTATGCCTATTCCCAAGAAAGGGGATCCAACCTAATGAGGAAATTATCAAACAATACCATTAATATCACATGTAAGCAAAATTTTGCTGAAGATCATTCAAAAGTGGCTGAAGCAATATATTGACACAGAACTGCCAGAAATTCAGGCCAGATTCAGAAGAGGATGTGGAACCAGGGATATCATTGCTGATGTCAGATGGATCCTGGCTGAAACCAAAGAATATCAGAAAGACGTTTACCTGTGTTTTATGGACTATGAGAAGGCATTCAACTGTGTGGATCATAACAAATTATGGATAACGTCATGAAGAATAGGAATTCCAGAACACTTAAGCGTGCTCATGAGGAACCTGTACATAGACCAAGAGACAGTTGTTTGGACAGAACAAGGGGATACTGAATGGTTTAAAGTCAGGAAGGTGTGCGTCAGGTTTGCATCCTTTCACCATACCTTTTCAATCTGTATGCTGAGAAGCTGGACTATATGAAGAAGAACGGGGCATCACGATTAGAAGATGACTCCTTAACACCCTGAATTACGCAGATGACACAACCTTGCTTGCTGAAAGTAAAGAGGAACTGAAGAACTTACTGATGAAGATCAAAGACCTTCAAGATGGATTATACCTCAAAATAAAGGAGACAGAAAATCCTTGCAACTGGACCAATAAACCACACTCTGAAATATGAAGAAAGGGTTGAAGTTGTCAAGGATTTCATTTTACTTGGATACACAATCAACACCCATGGAAACAGTAGTCAAAGAATCAAAAGCTGCATTGCATTGGGCAGATCTGCTGCAAATGACCTCTTTAAAGTGTTGAAAAGCAAAGATGTCACCTTGAAGACTAAGGTGCACCTGACCTAAGCCATGGTATTTTCAGCCACTTCTTATGTGTTTGAAAGCTGGACAGCGAATTAGAAGAGTGAAACAGAATTGATGCCTTTGAATTGTGTTGGCAAAGAATATTGAATATACCATGGACTGTCAAAACAATGAACAAATTTGTCTTGGAAGAAGTACAACCAGAATGCTCCTTAGAAGCAACGATGTCAAGACTGCATTTTACATACTTTGGACATGTCAGGAGGGATCAGTCCCTGGAGGACATCATGCTTGGTAAAGTACAGGGTCAGTGGAAAAGAGGAAGACTCTTAATGAGATCTATTGCCACAGTGGCTGCAACAAGGGCCTCAAGCATAACAATGATTATAAGGATGGTACAGGACTAGGCAGTGTTTTTTTTCTGTGGTACATAGGCTCACTATGAGTCAGAACTGACTCATCAGCACCAAACAACAACAATCCTATATGGGGTTTGTTGAACTTCTCAGATAGTTAGATTTCATCTTTCATACTAAGAAAGTTTTCAGTCAGCAAATCTTGAATGATCTTCTGTGTTTTCCATTTTCTCCCCCTATTCTGGAATTCCAATCACTCACAAAATTTTGCTCTTGATTGTATCCCACATCGTTCTCATGGTTTCTTCATTTTTCTTCATTCTTTTCTCTGACTTTTCTCAAATTGACATCCAAAGATTTGTTTTCAGTTTCTCTGATCCTGTCTTCCATTGTTTCAAACCTGCTCCTCAAACCTTTTATGATACTGTCATTTCTGAAATCTTGTTGATTATCATTTTGATTTGTAATTGCTGTTTTTGTAAGATTTCTAATTACTAATTTTGAAATTTTATTCTGTATTATTTTTTCTGAACTTTCTTATTGATTTGTCTGTGTTTTCTTTGACTTTGGCTATATATTGGTTAGTTTTGTCTGCATTTTCCTTGATCTCTTTCACCAGATGGGTAGTGTTGTGGTTTCTGTTGCAGGCAGGGAGGGGCCTGGGCTCCTAACCGGGTCTCCTTGGGGCCGTGGTGGACAGCACAAGGGGCCCAGAGCCAGTGAGGAAGAGTCTGGAATCCTGCTTGTGTACTCTCTGGGGTGAGGCTGGTGGCAGTAGATGTCTGGAGGTGGCAGTAGATGTCTGGAGCTGTCAGGGAAGGGCCTGAGGTTCATGTCTAGTCCCCTTGGGGCCACAGTGGGTGGCAGGAGTCATCTGGAGCCTACAGGAAAGGGCCAGTGGTTTGGGCCAGGTCCCACTGGGGCCACAGCCAGAAGGTGGAAGAGGTGGGGGGCAAAGGCAGGGGCAGAGGATGCCAAATGGAGGAGGGCAACAGGGTGGGTTGGTACTGTGGTTCCTGGCATTTGGGGTTGCCAGGATGGGGTGGTTATAGCTGCTGTTCCCCAGAGGAGTGGGGAGTGTAGGATTGCTCCCCTGTAGTTTCCACTGGAAAGATTTTGGTCTCCTCCTTGAGTTGCAGGCAGCAATGTGATCTTACTTAGCCCTGGGTATGCCTGTGTTGTGCCTCTATCTCTTATTGGGAATCCTGTGGAGGTGCCTTTCTGTATGCGGGGTTGTTGGTTTTATTCCAAGATGGCCACGCTGAGTCATGCCGTTTGGCAAGAGAATCTCCACTCTGTATCTCTATTCCTGCTCCGTTTTATATCAGTTTCTTGTTCTAAGTAACTTCCATCTAATACTTTAACCCTTCATTTAAGGTTCAGGGATCCACGATTGATGTCTGTATATGTTTTACTTGTTTTGTCATGTCTTTGTTGCAGCGGGTTGGCTTAGTGCATCTGACTACTCTTCCATCTTGGCTTCCACTCCAATGTATATTTTCCTAATTACTTGATCTTCCCAATGGATTAACACTTTTATAATTTTTAAATGTTCTTTTTGTCTGGTAACTTTTTTTACTCAAAGTCTAATATGTCAGATATTAGTATAGCTAATTCAGCTTTCTTTTGATACTGCTCGTTTGGTGTCTTAGTTTCCTAGGGCTTCCATAACACATTAATATATTCTCTCACAATTTTGGAGGTTAGAGGTCCAAATTTAGGGTACTGGCAGGGCTATTATCTTTCTCTTTTTGTTCTGGGGGAATATCCTCCTCTCTCTTCTGGCTTCTTGTAGCCCCTGGCTTTTTTTGACAGTCCTTGGATACATGTAGGTTCATTGGCCTCTATCTTCACATGGTGTCTCTGTTGCCTGTGTGACTCTCTACATTTCCCTGTCTGTTCTCTCCTTTTATAACACTTCCGTCAGAAGTTATTAGGATCAGAACCTACCTTACTCTGATATTATCTTGAAAGAATAACCCTATTTCCCCAAACAAGGTTACACTGACAGGCATAAGGGATAAGACTTCATCACTTGCAGTGACACTTTCAATTCACAGCAGAGGGCTTATGTTTCACCGTTCTTTATTTTCACCCGATTTGTGTCTTCACATCTTAAGTGTGTCTGTTGTAGACTGGTGTATATTTGTATCATGTTTCCTTTTTCATGCATTTTTCCAACTTCTGCCTTTCAGTTGAGTTGTTTCACTTTTTAAATTTAATTTAAATAGATGACTTCTGTTTTCCTTCTTGCAATTTATTTTCTATATGTCTTATGTCATTTTTAGTTGGTCTATTTCTTGATTCCAGGCCTCTATTGTGTTAAATCAATAATTTCTAGTGTAATTTTAAAATTTCCTGTTGTATATTTTCCAATATATATTTTATATTATTTTCTCAAAAAGTCTGTGAAGATTATACTTAGCATCTTAGAACAAATTCAAATTAACAATACCTTACTTTCAATAATATTTAATAAGTCTCTGTCCCACTTATTCTTTGTAAAAATATTGTCACAGAAATTACTTCTTTATATGTTAAAAGCAAGGATTTTCTTTTCTCTGCTTATTGGAAAGATTTTTGTGCAAGAAGTTAAAAGGTCTGTTTTTTTTAAGGAACTAATTGAGGAAACAAACTCAGTGTGCATGGAGGTTCTCAGGGCCTTGAATATAATCACATAACCTCACACTCTTCTCTCTGCCAAGGAAAAGTAGATGACCCACAATGCTTCCTTTGAAAGTTTGTAAAACAAATTTCAACACAAATCTGAACTTAAATGATATCCATTCAGGTCCATATATATAATAGTTGCACCATCAAACGTCTAGTGAATTCTTCACTTATGTGTCTGTTATGCCAAATTATATCCAGTTTGGAACCTCATATGTTTTGCAGGTGATTTTTTAAAAATCTGACAGTATATTAATAAAGCTGTCTCTTTTAAAAGACATTAAAAACTTGAGTGTTTATGTGCAGAAGTAGAAAGTAGGTTAGGCCCAAGAACAAACATTTTATAACTTTCTTTCACTTATTCCAGATATGCAAATGTTCAATAGTTTCCCTCAGTTTGTTCTCCTAAACATCTCCTGAGTTCACTTCCTGAGATTTCGATTCACTGACACTATTGTGTTTTAAACATTTGGAATACCTCATTGAGCTTAAAGCATTGGCCCTCCAACTTCTCTTTCTAAACACGATCATCTCAAAATCTAACCTCAGGACATTTGGCAGAGAAATCTTTATGAAGTAAATATCTGATCACATAAATTCTTATACTAAAAAAAGAAAATCCTATATGAAACATCTGCCTCAGAATCACCTATAGTTTGTGTTTCTAAACTATTCAATGTGATTTGAAAAGTTATTTTAGGTATGACACACATAGAATTTTTACCTCAATAATCTAATCACACTAAATTTTTGTGGTTAAGTACTATGGCTGGTAATCAAGAGGTCGGCAGTTCGAATCTGCCAAGCGCTCCTTGGAAACTCTATCAGGCAATTCTACTCTGCCCTGGAGGGTCGCTATGAGTCGGAATCGACTAGATGGGAGTGAGTTTGGTTTTGGTTCAGACCTACCAGACTAGGTGCCAGTGCGTTTTCAGTGCATAGAAACTTTTTTGTGGATTGAACCTCAACATAGAGAAAACAAAAATCCTAAAACTGGACAATCAAGCAATATCATGATAAAAGGAGAAAATGTTAAAGTTGCCGATGATTTCATTTTAATTGGATTCACAACCAACACCCATGAAAACAGCAGTCAGGAAATCAAGTGATGCAAAAAACTCCAAACCAAGAATAATATATCCTGCAAAACTCTCACTCAACTATGATGGCAAAATTAGGACATTTCCAGATCAACAGCAATGAAAGGAATATGGAAAAACCAGACCAAACTTACAAGAATTATTAAAGGGAGTCCTTCAGTTAGAAAACAAACAATATTGGACAACAACCTGAATCTAGCACTTAAGACAGCCTCCGCCAGATACCAACCAAGCAAAACAGGAATAGAGGGACATTCCTTGACGTAATAAAGGGCATTCATACAAATCCAACAGCCAACATCATTCTAAACAGAGGGAGGAGGAAAACATCCCCCCCCGAAAACAAGAAGACCAATCTTATTTAACATTGTGCTGGAAGTCTTAGTTAGAGCAATAAGGCAAGAAAAAGAAATAAAGGACATCCAAATTGGTAAGGAAGAAGTAAAATTACTATACATGAAGAACCCAAATGCCTACACAAGAAAACTGCTGGAAGTAACAGAAAGATTCAGCAGAGTAGTAGGATAAAAGATCCACCCACCAACCACTGCCTTCGAGTCGATAAAAGATAAACATAGAAAAATCAGTCAGATTCCTATACATCATAAAGAGAAAAACAAAAAGGAAATCAGGAAAGCAACACCATTTATCATAGCAACTAAAGACAAACAAACAAACAAACCAAGATACTTAGGAATAAATCTAACCAGGGACATAAAGGACCTATACAAAGAAAAATTCAAAACACTACGTCGAGAGACCAAATAGACCTACATAAGTGGAGAACCTACCATGCTCATGGATAGGTAGACTCAACATTGTGAAAATGTTAATTCTACCCAAGGCAATCTACGAATGCAATGCAATCCTGATCCAAATACCAACAGCATTCTTCAGAGATGGAAAAAGTAATCATTAAGTTTATGTGGAAAGGAAAGAGGCCCCAGATAAGTAAAGCACTATTGAAGTAAAAGAACAAAGTAGGAGGACTCCTACTACTTGACCTCAGAGCCTACTATACAGCTATGGTAGTCAACAAAAACTGGTACTGGTACAACAGCAGACACTTTGACCAGTGGAACAGAACTGAGAGCCCAGACGGAATCCACCCATCTGGTCACTAAGACTTTGACAAAGGTCCAAACCCTGTTAAATGGAGAAAAGACAGTCTTTTTAATAAGTGGTGCCTGCAAAACTGGATGTCCACCTGTAAAAAAATGAAATAAGACCCAAATGTCACACCATACACAAAAATTAATTCAAATGGATCAAAGACCTGAATATAAAACCCCAAACTATAAAGATCATAGAAGAAAAACCAGGGTCAACACTAGAGGCCCAAATACATGGCATAAATAGCATACAAACCATAACTAACAATACAAAAACAACAGAAGATAAGCTAGATAACTGGGATCTTCTAAAAATTAAACACTTATGCTCATCAAAAGACTTCACCAAAAGGGTAAAAAGACAACCTACACACTGGGAAAAAAACTGTCTATAGCAAATCTGACAAAGGTCTAATCTCTAAAATCTATAGGAAAACCCAACACCCCTACAACAAAAAAACAAATAATCCAATTTAAAAAAATGGACAAAGGATATAAATAGACACTTCACTAACGAAGACATTCAGGCAGCTAACAGACATATGAGAAAATGCTCGAGATGACTAACCATTAGAAAAACGCAAATCAAAACTACAATGAGATACCGTCTCACCGTGACATTACTAGCACAAATCCAAAAAACTGAAAATAACAAATGTTGGAGAGGCCGCAGAGAGACTGGATCTCTTATGCACTGCTGGTGGGAAAGTAAAATAGTGCAACCATTTTGGAAAACGATACGGCAGCTTCCTTAAAAAGCTAGAAATAGAAATACCGTATGACACAGCTATCCTACTCCTAGGAATATATCCTAGAGAAATCAGAGCCATCCCACAAACAGACATATGCACACCTATGTCCATTGCAGCATTATTCACAATAACAAAAAGATGGAAAAAACTTAAGTGCCATCAACAGTTGAATGGATAAACCACTAGAGTGCATACACACAATGGAATACTATGCAACAACAAAGAACAATGATGAATCTGTGAAACATCTCACAACATGGATGAATCTGGAGGGCATTACGCTGAGTGTAAAAAATTAATCACAAAAGGACAAATACTGCATGAGACCACTATTATAAAAACTCATAAAAAGGCTTACACACAGCAAGAAACAATCCTAGGAAGGGGAGGGTTGGGGAAGGAAAAATGCCAACTAGACAATATATAAGTGGTAAATTTGGTGAAGAGTAAGACAATACACAGTTCTGGGGAATGCAGCACAACTTGACCAAGGCAAGGACATGGAAGCTTCATAGACAGATCCAAACTCTCTGAGGGACTGAATAACTGGGCTGTGGGCTGGCGACCACAGCCTCGGGGGACATCTATCTCAATCGACATAACATAGTTTATAAAGAAAATGTTCTACATCCTACTTTGGTGAGTAGCTTCTGGCATTTTAAAAGCTTGTGAGTGGCCATCTAAGATACTCCACTAGTCCCACCCCATCTGGAGCAAGGGAAAATGAAGAAAACCAAAGACACAAGGGAAAGATTAGTCCAAAGGACTAATGGACCACAACTACCACAGCCTCCACCAGACTGAGTCTAGCACAACTACGTGTTGCCTGGCTACCACCACTTACTGCGCTGACAGGGATCACAATAAGGGTCCTGGACAGAGCTAGAGAAAAATGTACAACAAAATTCTAACTCACAAAAAAAGACTAGACTTACTGGTCTGACAGAGCCTGGAGAAACACCCAGAGTATGCCCCCTGGACACACTTTAAATTCAGTACTGAAGTCATTCCTGAGGTTCACCCTTCAGCCAAAGATCAGACAGGCTCATAAAACAAAATGAGAGTAAATGGTCACAAAAACCCAGGGGCAAGGATGAGATTGAAGGAGGGGACAGGAAAGCTGGTAATAGGGAACCCAAGGTTGAGAAGGGAGAGCGGTGATATATGTTATGGGGTTGGTAACCAATGTCACGAAACAATATGTGTATTAATTGTTTAATGAGAAACAAATCTGCTCTGTAAACCTTCATCTAAATGACAATACAAAAAAAGAAAAAGGTCAAATGAAAAAAGAAATCATACAACACATTGCATTGGACAAATCTGTTGCAAAAGACCTCTTTAAAGTGTTAAAAACAAAGACCTCACTTTTAGGACTAAGGTGCACCCCACCCAAGCCATGATATTTTTAATTGCCACATATGCATGCAAAAGCAGGACAAGGAATAAAAATTACTGAAGAAAAAATTTTTGCATTTGAATTATGGCATTGGCAAAGGGTATTGACTATACCATGGACTGCCAGGAGGGTGAAAAAATCTGTCTTCAAAAAAATACAGAAGTACTTTTTTCTGAGAGCTCCTTAGAAATGAGGATCGTGAGACATCAAGTACTTTAGGTATGTTATTATAAGAGACAAGTACCTTGAGAGGGATATCATGCTTGCTAAAGCAGAAGATCTGCAAAAAATGGGAGGGTCCTCACCAAGATGAATTGACACAGTGCCTACCACAATGGGCTCAAACATAGCAATAATTGTGAGGATGGCGCAGCACCAATGTTTCTGTCCGTTGTACATGGGGTCGCTATGAGTCAAACTGATTTGACTGCACTGTTTAACAACAAAAATAACAAATTTTTATGATTTAAAGCCTTCCTCTTTTTCTTGCATTGTTACAATCTACCCCAACTGACACAATTTTTCCTCCCAAAGGGCAGCTAACACTTATTGAGAGCTCATTGTAGGCCACGTGCTGACCGTGAATTGTTTTATACATACTTCATTTCATTCTGAAAATAACCTTTTCAAGTAAGAACAATAGTAATTTATATTTCATGAATGGGGAAACTTACCAATATAGAGTTTGGAAACTTAACCAGGCTGACATGTAAATCTGGAGTTACAACCTGGCTAGCTGACACAAAACACTATGCTACTCATTTTCGGGTTAGTGATACTAGCTAGCAATATTTGAACTACTGTGCCCCCCAAATAGTGTGCATGCTCTTACACACGTCTATAACATTCCTTTACACTTTCTTTCATGTATATTGCAAGTGTCACAAGAATCACCTCTTTTCGAACTGCATTCCTGATTCACTAAAATAAGTAAGCATTCATTACTATGAACACATAATTCTGTATATTGCTCCATTATAAGAGAAATTACTATCTATGATATTTGTTGGTTTCTTTGTTTCCTCCACAGTAAGCTTTTTCATCCTAATAAGGACGAAAATTTTGACTAGTGTAGAACCTAGGATAAGCATACTATACTAAATGGATGTTAATCAATTATACTCATCCAACCATTTGTACAGGATATAAAATGAAAAACCAAACCCGATGACGGTGAGTTGATTCTGATTCCTGGCTACCCTATAGGATAGAATAGAATTGCCCCATAGGGTTTTCACAGAGGACCTGGTGGATTTGAACTGCCAACCTTTTGGTTAGCAGCCATAGCAATTAACATCTACACCATCAGGACTTCTGTACACGGTATATTAATAAATAATTATAATTGGATTTTTTCTCAGTTTTTTTTTTTAAGGGAAAAAGAGTTCCATATCTTGGGAGGTAATAATAATAAATTTGTGGTGAAACCTAAAAGGGAGAATTCTATAACACTGCAGGAAATATTAATCATAAAGAGAAGTAGGGAAGAGTGAATCACACTGAATTTGTTTAAAATGCTATAAGAAAGTCAATTAATTGAAAGAACAGATTAAGTAAACAGGAACATAGGAGCAATAATCTTTATTTAATGTTTACATCAAATTTTTAAAAATTTTTCCTCATTTTTTGAAAACAGTGACAATCTTTTTGAATGTATCCTTGAAAACTTGTTTCACTTGCTGGTTCCTTAGACTATAAATGAAGAGATTTAATAAAGGAGCAAATGAAGCATAGATAACAGCTATACCTTTGGATAAAGTCACCCTTTCTTTTGCTGATGGCTTCATGTAAATGAAGATACAGCTAACATAAGTAAGGGAAACTACAATCATGTGGGCAGAACAAGTGGAAAAAGCGTTCTTTTCTGAGTAGGAGGGATTTTTAGAATGGTCTTGATTATATATGTATAGGAAAAAATCACTAACAGCAATGTGACCACAAGTATTATAGCTGATAAAAACAAATGAAATTAATTCTAGGAAGTGAGTGTCTATGCAAGACATCTGTAAGATAGAAGTGTCACACATGAAATGATCCATTACTTTGGAAGCACAGAGTTCTAGTTTCAGCCCTATGACCAACGGTGGAATGGTAATCAGAAAGCCAGCTGTCCATGAACTGAGTACCAGTTGGTAGCACACTTGGCTTCTCATAATGATGGGATAATGCAACGGTTTGCAGATGTCTGCATAAGGGTCATAAGACATGACAGGCAGAAGGTGAAACTCTGTAACACATATTAAGAGGAAAAAGAACAATTGAGATGCACAACCATTGCAGGAAATGATTTTGTTTTTAGTCACAATGCTTGTCAGAAATCTAGGAATAGATATTGTTGTCAATAAGATTTCCAAGTGGGAGAAATTTCAGAGAAAAAAAATACATTGGCGTCTTGAGGCGAAGATCCAACAGCGTGAGGGGGATGATAGCTAAGTTCCCCATCACACTCAAAATGTAATTGAGAAAGAGAAATATAAAAATCACAATTTGCAACTCTGGGTCATCTGTCAGTCCCAAGAGAATGAACTCTATCTCCTTTGACTGGTTCTTCATTTCACTTATGAATCCTATTAAATCGACATTGGGAAAAAAACAAAAAAGCAGAAATAACAGGATCTTTTTTAAAGCTACTATCAGAAAAAACTTGATAACCAGAAATGTAAACAAGTGTAAATATTTGTCACAGTTTGAAAAGGCAGGTGATCCCTAAAATTATAGTACAGATCAGCCTAAACATCTTCTAATTCACTGTACCGTATACATTAAAGTTTTACTTATTACAATACGAAGTTCTTTCTTCTCTTTCTCCTTTGGACTTGAAAAGTGATTTAAATATTGGCTAATCATTTCCAAATAATCTGAATTCTGCTTAAATGTTCTAAATAGAGAGAGGATAAGTATTATTTCAGATGTGTTTTCTGTGTACGTTTAACAAATTATTGCAATAAGTTTTTATAAAATTTTGCCAACTTTGCCAGTGTCAATTTACTACGCATGTTCAACATCTTTTACTTTATGAAAAGACTTTAAATTTATCAACATATAGAATTATTAGGAGTTATATATTTTCCGTATGATCAAAATTCTCCAGTATACGCCATTAATTTTAGCTTTGATGCAGTACTGCTCCATTGTTCCTTTGACTTATTTTCTTCAATGATTATTTTTTCTGATTCCAAATCATCAGTCTTCTCATAATATGTTGCATTTGAACTCATCATTTTGAAATATCTTCAAGATACAGTTAGTAATTTCAAAAGTCTAAATAAAGTAGGGAAAGAAATGTAGCTGTAGGAAAAACAAGCACAATCAATTATTTTCTTTATCTTTGTCTTGGATTCAATCTATAAAGTCTTAAATATTACTTTTTTCCTGTTTGTGCAGACTACAGTAAATAATTTTGTCTTCTTAGTCTAATGATGAGGGTGATATTAATTACTAGGAATAAGGAGTTTCGTTAAATCTTTTTGTTAGTCTAGGACTAGTATAGAAGTGAGAGTCAGTAGTCACTTGTGATCTTAATTATATTATTTCTGACATCAACTTCACTTTTTTAAAATACATAAGTAAAAAATTTCTCTATAGATGAATAGGCCCGTTGTTTGCTACATAGTTAATCGTATACTTTATGTTCAGTAGACTACTGTCTTGTATGTATATCCATGGTGGAAAAGAGATATTTTCTCTTTATTTTAATGAAGATGTTGAAGTCCTATCTGAACATTCAGGTATTTAATTTCAGAGTTAATATACAGGTCCCATTGGGTATTTAAATTAGGGTATTTTTCTATCTCTAAATCAATTACCTTATTCATTTTAAAAATCATTCCACTAGGTTATTAATATATGCATCTCACTTGAATAAAAATGTTTGACCCTTGCATAGAAGGATGTGTTTTCCCTAATTTCATTTTTTCTCACTCTACTTAATGTAGCAAAAATGTGTATTTTCTTATAAAATTTTTGTTTTGGTTTTGAATGACAGCTATTGACAATCTGAGGTGCTATAGGAAACACTGGTGGCATGCTGTTTAAGAGCTATGGCTCTTAACCAAAAAGGTCAGCAGTTCGAATCCACCAGACACTCCTTGGAAACCCTATGGGGCAGCTCTACTTTGTCCTATAGGGTCGCTGTGAGTTGGAACCAACTCAACGGCAATGGTTTTATAGCAATTTATAGCAATAATAATCTACCATGTCCCTATTTTCAAGTATTTTTCCCCAATATTTTACATTTATATTTCAGTTTCTTTTTGGCTTTAGAAAATAGGTTAGATGATAGAGAGATGATAGATGATTAGATAGATAGACAGATAGATAGATAGATGATAGATTAATAGATGATAGATAGATGATTGATAGACAGACCGACCAACCGACAGACAGAAAGACAGACAGACAGATACATAGATAGATGATAGGCAGGTATACAGATTCAAATTGCCCTGGTGGCACAGTGATTAAGGGCTATGGTGAATCCACAAGTCACTCCTTGGAAATCCTATAAGGCAGTTCTACTATGTCCTATAGGGTTGCTATGAGTCATAAAAATCAACTAGATGGCAAAGGGTTTTTTTTTTTTTTTTTGGCTTTGGAAAATAGATTAGATAGATAGCTAGATGATAGATTGGGAGATGGACAGATACATTGGCAGATAGATTCGAACTAATGATTTCATTAAATTTCAAAATCTGAAGTCAAGGATAGCAACCATTTTTGTTTTATTCCTTGACCACTAAAAAGATCATAAACTGAGTGATCACAAGTGTTTATTTATCAAGAATGTGTTCCAGTACTTTCATTTCTTCAACTCTCAGTTTTGCTCTACATTCAGTGAGAAAGAGAACAGAGTCAGTCCAACAATTTTTGCTAACATCATGTGGCTAGATGACAAATCTACATGCTGGTTTCTTTAAGAATCTGCAAAATAGATGCTATTTTTGCTCTTCAAAATTCCTGAAGGAGTACAATTTCATGTAGTTAAAAAAATCTATCATGGGAGGCGGGGCCAAGATGGCTGACTAGGTAGAAGCCACCTTGGATCCCTCTTGCAAAAAAGACTCGGAAAAACAAGTGTATCGATCACATACATTACAATCTACGAACCCTGGCCAATGAACACAAATCTAAAGATTTGACATGAGTGACAGAGACTCAGCCAGCACAAGCAGGCTGCACACTGACGCAGCTAAGGAGAGAAGGAGCAACCACGGGAAATCAGCGACTGTTTTCGGAGCCTGAAGCCAGTGTCCCAGTCAGAAAACCTTGGCCCCGGGCTTTGGACTGGGGGCAGGGGAGCGGAGCAAGGTATCCTGAGAGAGCAGAAACATGGGACACAGCCCTAGCCCCAAGAAGTGAACTCAGGGGAAGCCCAGCCAGTGCAGGCAGGCAGCGCAGCCATGCGGCTGACAGGAGGAGAAGTCACCGGGAGTCAGAGACTGGTTTTGGAACCTGGAGTGTGGCATCCCAGCCGGGGAACCTTAGAGCTGGGCTTTGGACTGGGAGCAGAGGAACTGACCACGGCTTCTGATACAGCACAAGCACAGGATGAGGGCCTGACCCTCGGGGGCAATCTCTACCCAGCCAATGCACACAGGCTACAGACCCCTCGGGAATCTCAGATAAAACAGTCGTCACCTAGCAAGATGAGTAACTTTGTCTATATTCCTGGGTGCTACTCTCTCCTATCTATCTGATCCCTCCCCTCCCGTTCCCAGGGGGCTTCATTAACATTGGAATTTCCTGGGCCAGAGAGTGAAGTGCTCAGCGTTTTTTTTCTTTTGTTTTTTGTTTTTGTCTTTTCCTAACCCATTCTCCTGGCCTGAGAGAAGCAGCTACAAAAAAAAACCAGGGACCAAAAATCCTTCCCTGACTTCCCAAAATCAGACCAAAAATAGAGAACCAGCTCCAGCCAAGCATTTGAGATCCACAGTCTTGGACTTTCATCCTTACAGGGAACAAAGTGGCTATTATAATGCAAAGGCAATTCTGATAGTGATCTGACTATAAATGTTTTAGCGGATTACTGGAAAGAGAAGTTTCCCAGGTCTGATATCTCTACCTATTAAACAGAGCCCTCACTGACCTACAAGGGGGAACTGAGGGCTGAAGCTCCACGCAAACCACCTAGCCTCCTGCCGTACGGGTCTGAGGATAATGACACCTAGCAATCTGTAGAGGTACATGCGTTGGTGTCTCCGAGCCATCTATAAGACATGGTAATGATTTATTGTATATTTGCTCACTGAGTCTTATCTTGTTTTGTTTTCTTTCAATATATGTAGATGGGCTACTAGATTGTGCTGCCTTGATTGTTGTAGCCTTTGAATCACTTATGTCCTCTTACCAGGTGGTTTGGGCTGTTACCAGATATATAAGCCTAAGAGTCCATTTACTATTCTTGAGTAGAATCTGATTTTGGGTCACCAAGTGTGTGGGGTAGACTGTCACCTATTAACTGAGAGGAGTAGTGGTGATAGTTGTGTGAACCAGATTCTAGTAGCACCAAAGTGCTTTAGGAATAGAGACACATCTACTTCACTGGCACTTGGGGGAAGCCTGTCAGCATCCTCCCCCCCCGGAGTGTGACCCCTCTGCTGCTACTAGAATCTGGTTCACACAACTATCACCACTACTCCTCTCAGTTAATAGGTGACAGTCTACCCCACACACTTGGTGACCCAAAATCAGATTCTACTCAAGAATAGTAAATGGACTCTTAGGCTTATATATCTGGTAACAGCCCAAACCACCTGGTAAGAGGACATAAGTGATTCAAAGGCTACAACAATCAAGGCAGCACAATCTAGTAGCCCATCTACATATATTGAAAGAAAACAAAACAAGATAAGACTCAGTGAGCAAATATACAATAAATCATTACCATGTCTTATAGATGGCTCGATATCAAACCACATAAAGAAGCAGATCATGATTGCTTCTACAACTCCCCAAATTAAAGAATGAAAATCTTTCCCAAATGAAGATACAATCCTGGAATTGCCAGATGCAGAATATAAAAAAAACTAATATACAGAATGCTTCAAGACATCAGGGATGACCTCATAAATGAAATAAGGCAATCTACACAAAAGGCCAAGGAACACACTGATAAAGCAGTTGAAGAAATCAAAAAGATTATTCAAGAACATAGTGGAAAAATTAATAAGCTGAAAGAATCCATAGAGAGACAGCATTCAGAAACGCAAAAGATTAACAGTAAAATTACAGAATTAGACAACTCAATAGGAAGTCAGAGGAGCAGAATCGAGCAATTGGAATGCAGAGTGGGGGAGTTGGTGGATAAGGCAATTGACACCAATATAGTTGAAGAAAAATCTGAAAAAAGAATCAAAAAAAAAAAGGAAGAAACTCTAAGAATCACGTGGGACTCTATCAGGAAGAATAACTTGCGTGCGATTGGAGTTCCAGAACGGAGAGGAATAACATAAAATACAGAGAGAATAGTCGAAGATCTGTTGGCAGAAAACTTCCCTGACATCATAAAAGATACCATGATGACATCATGAAAGGATATCTATCCAAGATGCTCATCGAACCCCATAGAAGATTGATCCAAAAAGAAAATCACCAAGATATATTATCATCATACTTGCCAAAACCAAAGATAAGGAGAAAATTTTAAAAGCAGCCAGGGATAAAAGAAAGGTCTCCTACAAAAGAGAATCAATAAGAATAAGTTCAGACTACTCAGCAGAAACCATGCAGTCAAGAAGGCATTGAGATGACATATATAGAGCACTGAAGGAGAAAAATACCAGCCAAGGATCATATATCCGCAAAACTCTCTCTCAAATAAGAAGGTGAGATTAAAAGATTTACAGATAAACACAAGCTTAGAGAATTTGCAAAAACCAAACCAAAGCTACAAGAAATACTAAAGGAAATAGTTTGGTCAGAAAATCAATAATGTCCGATACCAGCACAACACAAGGTCACAGAACAGAACATCCTCATATCAACTCAAATAGGGAAATCACAAAAACAAATTAAGATTAATTTTGAAAAGAAGAAAATGTTCAAAACGGGGAATCATTGAAGTCATTATGCAAAAGATCACAATACTCAAAAAGAGGGACTAAATACAGGAAGCATAGAGCTGACATATGGTGAGGGAAACAAGGCGATATAGGAGAATACAAGTTAGGTTTTTACTTAGAAAAATAGGGGTAAATATTAAGGTAACCACAAAGAGGTATAACAATTCCATAACTCAAAATAAAAACCAAGAAAAACATAACGACTCAGCAAACATAAATTCGACTACTAGGAAAATGAGGAACACACAATTTACAAAGAACAACGTCTCAGCACAAAAAAGCAAGTGGAAAAAGGAAATTGTCAACACACACAAAAAGGCATCAAAATGACAGCACTAAACACATACTTATCTATAATTACGCTGAATGTAAATGTATTAAATGCACCAATAAAGAGACAGAGAGTTTCAGACTGGATAAAGAAACAAGATCCGTCTATATGCTGCCTACAAGAGACACACCTTAGACTTAGAGACACAAACAAACAAAAACTCAAAGAATGGAAAAAAATATATACCAAGAAAACACTAAGCAAAAAAGAGCAGGAGTAGCAATGTTAATTTCAGACAAAATAGACTTTAAAGTTAAATCCACCACAAAGGATAAAGAAGGACACTACATAATGATAAAAGGGACAACTGACCAGGAAGATATAACCATATTAAATATTTATGCACCCAAAGACAGGGCTGCAAAATACATAAAACAAACTTTAACAGAACTGAAAAGTGAGATAGACACCTCCACAATTATAGCAGGAGACTTCAAAACACCACTTTTGGAGAAGGATAGGACTTCCCTCAATAGAGACACGGAACACCTAATTGCTACAATCAACCAACTTGACCTCATAGACTTATACAGAACACTGCACACAAGAGCTGCAATGTATACTTTTTTTTCTAATGCCCATGGAACATTCTCTAGAATAGATCACATATTAGGTCATAAAACAAACCTTTGCAGAATCCAAAACATAGAAATATTACAAAGCACCTTCTCAGACCATAAGGCCATAAAGGTGGAAATCAATAACAGAAAAATAAGGGAAAAGAAATGAAATACTTGGAAACTGAACAATACCCTGCTCAAAAAAGACTGGGTTATAGCAGACATTAAGGAGGGAATAAAGAAATTCATAGAACGCAACGAGAATGAAAACACTTCCTATCAAAACCTCTGGGACAAAGCGAAAGCAGTGCTCAGAGGTCAATTTATATCGATAAATGCAAACATACATAAAGAAGAAAGAGCCAAAATCAGAGAACTGTCCCTACAACTTGAACAAATAGAAAGCGAACAACACAAGCATCCATCAGGCACCAGAAGAAGACAAATAGTAAAAATTAGAGCTGAACTAAATGAATTAATAGAGAACGGAAAAACAATTGAAAGAATTAACAAAGTCAAAAGCTGGTTCTTTGAAAAAATTAACAAAATTGATAAACCGTTCACCAGACTGAGTAAAGAAATACAGGAAAGGAAACAAATAACCGGAATAAGAAGCGAGATGGGCCATATCAAAACAGACCCAACTGAAATTAAAAGAATCGTAGGAGATTATTATGAAAAATTGTACTCTAACAAATTTGCAAACCTAGAAGAAATGGATGAATTCCTAGAAAAACACTACCTACCTAAACTAACACAATCAGAAGTAGAACAACTAAATAGACCCATAACAAAAAAAGAGATTGAAAAGGTAATCAAAAAACTCCCAACAAAAAAAAAGCCCTGGCCCGGACGGCTTCACTGCAGAGTTCTACAAAACTTTCAGAGAAGAGTTAACACCACTACTACTAAAGGCATTTCAAAGCATAGAAAATATTGGAATACTACCTAACTCATTCTATGAAGCCACCATATCCCTGATACCAAAACCAAGTACAGACATGACAAAAAAAGAAAATTACAGACCTATATCCCTCATGAACACAGATGCAAAACTCCTCAACAAAATTCTAGCCAATAGAATTCAAAAACATATCAAAAAAAAATCCACCACGACCAAGTGGGATTTATACCAGGTATGCAAGGCTGGTTTAATATTAGAAAAACCGTTAATGTAATCCACCATATAAATAAAACAAAAGCAAAAAAACCACATGATCTTATCAATTGATGCAGAAAAGGCATTTGACAAAGTCCAACACCCACTCATGATAAAAACTCTCAGCAAAATAGGAATTGAAGGAAAATTCCTCAACATAATAAAGGGCATCTATACAAAGCCAATAGCCAACATCATTCTAAATGGAGAGAGTCTGAAGGCATTTCCCTTGAGAACGGGAACCAGACAAGGATGCCCTTTATCACCGCTCTTATTCAACATTGTGCTAGAGGTTCTAGCCAGAGCAATTAGGCTAGACAAAGAAATAAAGGGCATCCGGATTGGCAAGGAAGAAGTAAAATTATCTCTATTTGCAGATGACATGACCTTATACACAGAAAACCCTAAGGAATCCTCCAGAAAACTACTGAAACTAATAGAAGCATTCAGAAGAGTATCGGGATACAAGATAAACATACAAAAATCAGTTGGATTTCTCTATACCAACAAAAAGTACATCAAAGAGGAAATCACCAAATCAATGCCATTTACAGTAGCCCCCAAGAAGATAAAATACTTAGGAATAAATCTTACCAAAGATGTAAAAGACCTATACAAAGAAAACTACAAGGTACTACTGCAAGAAACTAAAAGGGACCTACATAAGTGGAAAAACATACCTTGCTCAGGGATAGGAAGACTTAACAGAGTAAAAATGTCTATTCTACCAAAAGCCATCTATACATACAATGCACTTCCGATCCAAATTCCAATGACATTTCTTAAGGTGGTGGAGAAACAAATCACCAACTTCATATGGAAGGGAAAGAAGCCCCAGATAAGTAAAGCATGACTGAAAAAGAAGAAGAAAGTGGGAGGCCTCACTCTACCTGACTTTAGAACATATTATACAGCCACAGTAGTCAAAACAGCCTGGTACTGATATAACAACAGACAGATAGACCAATGGAACAGAATTGAGAACCCAGATAGAAATCCATCCACGTAGGAGCAGCTGATATTTGACAAAGGCCCAGTGTCAGTTAATTGGGGAAAAGATAGTCTTTTTAACAAACGGTGCTGGCATAACTGGATATCCATTTGCAAAAAAATGAAACAGGACCCATACCTCACACCATGCACAAAAACTAACTCCAAATGGATCAGAAAACTAAAACTGAAGTCTAAAACGATAAAGATCATGGAAGAAAAAATAGGGACAACGTTAGAAGCCCTGATACAAGGCATAAACAGAATACAAAACATTACCAAAAATGACGAAGAGAAACCAGATAACTGGGAGCTCCTAAAAATCAAACACCTATGCTCATCTAAAGACTTCACCAAAAGAGGAAAAAGACCACCTACAGATTGGGAAAAAATTTCCAGCTACGACATCTCTGACCAGCGCCTGATCTCTAAAATCTATATGACTCTGTTAAAGCTCAACCACAAAAAGACAAACAACCCAGTCAAAAAGTGGGCAAAAGATATGAACGTGCACTTCACTAAAGGAGGTATTTAGGCAGCTAAGAGGTACATGAGAAAATGCTCTCGATCATTAGCCATTAGAGAAACGCAAATTAAAACTATGAAGAGATTCCATCTCACTCCAACAAGGCTGGCATTAATCCAAAAAACACAAAATAATAAATGTTGGAGAGGCTGCAGAGAGATTAGAACTCTTATACACTGCTGGTGGGAATGTAAAATGGTACAAGCACTTTGGAAATCTATCTGGCATTTTCTTAAAAAGTTAGAAATAGAACTACCATAAAAACCATATACAACCCAGAAATCCCACTCCTCGGAATATACCCTAGAGAAATAAGAGCCTTCACACAAACAGATATATGCACACCCATGTTTATTGCAGCTCTGTTTGCAATAGCAAAAAGCTGGAAGCAACCAAGGTGTCCATAAATGGATGAGTGGTTAAATAAATTATGGTATATTCACACAATGGAATACTATGCATCGATAAAGAACAGTGAAGAATCTGTGAAACATTTTAGAACATGGAGGAACCTGGAAGGCATTACACTGAGTGAACTTAGATGCAAAAGGACAAATATTGTATAACACCACTATTATAAGATCTTGAGAAATAGTATAAACTGAGAAGAACACATACTTTTGTGGTTACGAGAGGGGGGAGGGAGGGAGGGTGGGAGAGGGTTTTTTACTGATTAATTAGTAGGTAAGAACTACTTTAGGTGAAGGGAAGGACAATACTCAATACAGGGAAGTTCAGCTCAACTGGACTGGACCAAAAGCAAAGAAGTTTCCGGGATAAACTGAACGCTTCAAAGGTCAGCAGAGCAAGGACTGGGATTTGGGGACTATTGCTTAAGGGGACTTCTAAATCAATTGGCAAAATAAATTCTATTATGAAAACATTCTGCATCCCACTTTGAAGTGTGGCATCTGGGGTCTTAAATGCTAACAAGTGGCCATCTAAGATGCATCAATTGATCTCAACCCTCCTGGATCAAAGGAGAATGAAGAACACCAAGGTCACACGATAACTATGAGCCCAAGAGACAGAAATGGCTACATGAACTAGAGACTTACATCATCCTGAGACCAGAAGAACTAGATGGTGCCTGGCCACAACCGATGACTGCCTTGACAGGGAGCACGACAGAGAACCCCTGAGGGAGCAGGAGAACAGTGGGATGCAGACCCCAAATTCTCATAAAAAGACCAGACTTAATGGTCTGACTGAGACTAGAAGAATCCCGGTGGTCTTGGTCCCCAAACCTTCTGTTGGCCCAGGACAGGAACCATTCCCGAAGACAGCTCATCAGACATGGAAGGGACTGGACAATGGGTTGGAGAGAGATGCTGATGAAGAGTGAGCTACTTGTATCAGGTGGACGCGAGAGTGTGTTGGCATCTCCTGTCTGGAGTGGAGATGGGAGGGTAGAGAGGGTTAGAAACTGGAAAAATGGTCACGAAAGGAGAGACTGGCAGGAGGGAGCGGGCTGGCTCATTAGGGGGAGAGTAAATGGGAGTATGTAGTAAGGTGTTTATAAGCTTATATGTGACAGACTGACTTGATTTGTAAACTTTCACTTAAAGCACAATAAAAATTATTTTAAAAAAATCTATCATGCTACAGTTTATATGTATCCCTGCATATTCAGGCAGCTTTGAGTACTGCATCTACATATAGAAAATATGTGATGCCTGAGATGTCAATGGTAATTACCATTGTATGTGTAGAGTTGTCTAATTTTATTATCTACACATTTATTCCAAATTACAAGTGACTTGCCGTATGCAGGGAGTGTTGATACTCTTTTTCCCCTAAGGGCATATGGCATAAACAAAAGTCAAACAATAAATGATGGATATTATTGCTTTTGTAATATTAGAAAACATTCAATTATTTGAATAAGAACTTTAATTCCAGTGTTTTTCTTGAGAAGGATTTAAATCAAAGGGGCAATTGGGAAAGTATACCCATCTGTTAATATTTCCCAATTTCACATACTCTACAAAAATCACAGGACCAGGATACTATCGATAACTCAATTAGAATATGCTTTCTAATTGCCAGATAGAATTTTTCTGGATTTTTTTCCCTTAATTATTTAAACTGAAACGAAAATATGCTTTTCTAAGAGAAGGATATTTTAGGAACGCTCTCAGATTAAAGGAACCCACTTTTCATAACAAAGAATGACTATGTTTGCAATTGTGCACAAAATTGCACACTTGCTACAGTTTTATCAGTTTGTTCATAAGAGATTCAAGGGAGTTAATTAAAATAAAAGGAAGGAAGAAAAAGTAATCTCTTATGGAGACTGGTGTTGAGGACCTACCAATTACATATAATAATAATAAGCTAAAAATTGTAAATTGCTTTAAATACAAATCTGAGGGGACATTACTCCAACAGACAACTAGAAATGATTTAAACACTATATGACACGTCAACAAGATTCTGATGCTTCACTACTCTGAATCTTTATGAATAATTCTTCTTATCAGAGGTTTTATCTCAAACAGGAAACATTTTCTGGACTCCGTTATGCAATATATTAAGATTCCGTTAGCTAGATTGTTGCCCAACCAAGTACTTGAGAACAAATATTTGTGTTCTTGTTAGTTACCATCAGTTGGTTGCGACTCATAGCGACATCACGTACAACAGAAAGAAACACAGCCTATCTTTCTCCATTCACAAAATCACCACTATGTTTGAGCCCATTTTTGCAGCTGCTGTGTCAATCCATCTAGTTGAGAATCTTCTTTTTCTCTGACCCTCTACTTTTCCAAGCATGATGTCCTTCTCAAGGTACTGGTCCCACCTGATAACATGTCCAAAGCACGTGCGATAATGTGTCACCATGCTTGCTTCTAAGGGGCATTCTGGCTGAACTTCTTCCAAGAAGGATTTGTTCATTCTTCTTTCAGTCCGTGGTATTCTTTGCCAACACCATAATTCAAAGTCATCAGATCTTCTTTGACCTTCCTTATTCATCGTCCCGCTTTCGTCTGCATATGAGGTGAGTTAAAATACTATGGCTTGGGTCAGACACATCTTGGTCCCTAAAGTAACATCTTTGCTTTTGGACACTTTAAAGAGGTCTTTTGCAGCAGATTTTCCCAGTGCAATGCATCCTTTGATTTGTTGACTGCTGCTTCTGTGGGCATTATTGTGAATCTAAGTAAAATGAAATCCTTGACAACTTCAATCTTTTCTCCATTTATCGCGATACTCTAATTGGTCCACTTGTGAAGATTTTTGGATTTGGTTTTTTTTTGTTGTTGTTGTTTATTTTGAGGTGTAAACCATACTGAAGGCTCTAGTCTTCGATATTCATCAGTAAGTGCTTGAAGTCCTCTTGGCTTTCAGCAAGCAAGGTCATGTCCTCTGCATATCACAGGTTGTTAATGATCCTTCCTCCAATCCAGATGTCACATTCTTGTTAATATACTCCATCTTCTTGGATTATTTGCTCAGCATACAGATTCAATAAATATGGTGAAAGGATATGACCCTGATATACACCTTTTCTGATTTTAAACCTTGCTGAACCCCCTTGTTCTGTTTGAACAACTGCCTCTTGGTCCACGTACAGTTTCCTTATAAGCACAATTAAGTGTTCTGGAATTCCCATTCTTTGTAGTGTTATCCATAATTTGTTATGATCTACACAGCAACGATAACCCTTGTTTTATGTCCTCTTCTTAATCCAGTTTGAATTTCTGGCAGTTCCCATAATGTACTGTCGCCACTGCTTTTGAATGATCTTCAGCAAAATTTTACTTGTGTGTGATATTAATGATATTGTTTGATAATTTCCACTTTCTGTGGGATCACCGTTCATTGGAATGGGCACTTTTGTCTGGCCAGGTAGCTGTCTTCCAAATTTCTTGGCATAGACAGGTGAACACCTCTAGTACTGCATCCATTTGTTGAAAAAACTCAATTGGTAGCTCTTAATTCCTGGACCCTTTTTTTCTTAATGCCTTCAGTGCAGCTTGGACTTCTTCCTTCACTACCATTGGTTCTTGGCCATATCCTGCCTCCTAAAACGGTTGACCATTGACCAATTCTTTTTGATACAGTGGCTCTGTGTATTCCTTCCATCTTCTTTTGATGCTTCCTCCATTGTTCAGTATTTTCCCAGCAGAATCCTTCAATATTGCAACTCAAGGCTTGAATTTATTCTTCAGTTCTTTCAGTTTGAGAAATGCTGAGTGTGTTCTTTCCATTTGGTTTCTAATACCATGTCTTTGTACATTGCCCTATAGTACTTTACTATGTCTTCTCAAGCCACCCTTTGAAATCTTCTGTTCAACTATTTTACTTCATCATTCCTTCCATTCGCTTTAGCTACTCAAAATTCAAGAGCAAGTTTCAGAGTCTCTTCTGACATCCATTTTGGTCTTTCCTTTTTTTAATTAATTTTTACTGAGCTTCAAGTGAACGTTTACAAATCAAGTCAGACTGTCACATGTAAGTTTATATACACCTTACTCCATACTCCCACGTGCTCTCCCCCTAATGAGTCAGCCCTTCCAGTCTCTACTTTCGTGACAATTTTGCCAGCTTCCAACTCTCTCCGCTGACCTCCCATCCCCCCTCCAGACAGGAGATGCCAACACAGTCCCAAGTGTCCACCTGATATAAATAGCTCACTCTTCGCTAGCATCTCTCTCCTACCCACTGTCCAGTCCCTTTCATGTCTGATGAGTTGTCTTCGGGAATGGTTCCTGTCCTGGGCCAACAGAAGGTTTGGGGACCATGACCGTTGCGGTTCCTCTAGTCTCAGTCAGACCATTAAGTCTGGTCTTTTTATGAGAATTTGGGGTCTGCATCCCACTGATCTCCTTCTCCCTCAAGGGTTCTCTGTTGTGCTTCCTGTCAGGGCAGTCATCGGTTGTGGCCGGGCACCAACTAGTTCTTCTGGTCTCAGGATGATGTAGGTCTCTGGTTCATGTAGCCCTTTCTGTCTCTTGGGCTCTTAGTTATTGTGTGACCTTGGTGTTCTTCATTCTCCTTTGATCCAGGTGGGTTGAGGCAAATTGATGCATCTTAGATGGCCGCTTGTTAGCATTTAAGACCCCAGACGCCACTCTTCAAAGTGGGATGCAGAATGTTTTCATAATAGAATTATTTTGCCAATTGACTTAGAAGTCCCCTTAAACCATGGTCCCCAAACCCCCGCCCTTGCTCCGCTGACCTTTGAAGCGTTCAGTTTATCCCGGAAACTTCTTTGCTTTTGGTCCAGTCCAGTTGAGCTGACCTTCCATGTATTGAGTATTGTCCTTCCCTTCACCTAAAGCAGTTCTTATCTACTAATTAATCAGTAAAAAACCCTCTCCCACCCTCCCTCCCTCCCTCCCCCCCATAACCACAGAAGTATGTGTTCTTCTCAGTTTATACTGTTTCTCAAGATCTTATAATAGTGGTCTTATACAATATTTGTCCTTTTGCCTCTAATTTCGCTCAGCATAATGCCTTCCAGGTTCCTCCATGTTATGAAATGCTTCAGAGATTCGTCACTGTTCTTTATCGATGAGTAGTATTCCATTGTGTGAATATACCACAATTTATTTAACCATTCATCCTTTGATGGACACCTTGGTTGCTTCCAGCTTTTTGCTATTGTAAACAGAGCTGCAATAAACATGGGTGTGCATATATCTGTTTGTGTGAAGGCTCTTATTTCTCTAGGGTATATTGCGAGGAGTGGGATTTCTGGGTTGTATGGTAGTTCTATTTCTAACTGTTTAAGATAACGCCAGATGGATTTCCAAAGTGGTTGTACCATTTTACATTCCCACCAGCAGTGTATGAGAGTTCCAATCTCTCCGCAGCCTCTCCAACATTTATTACTTTGTGTTTTTTGGATTAATGCCAGCTTTGTTGGAGTGGTCTTTCCTTTTTAATGACCTTTTGCATTCTTCGTGTCTGATGTCCTTAATGTCATTCCACAACTTGTCTGGTCTTCAGTCATTAGTGTTCAGTGCATCAAATCTATTCTTGGAATGGTGTCTAAATTCAGGTGAGATACTCAAGGTGGTATTTTGGCTCTTGTGGATTTGCTCTAATTTTCTTCAGCTTCAACGTGAACTTATATATGAACAGTTGATGATCTGTTCTGAAGTCAGCCCCTGGCCTTGTTCTGACTGATGATATTGAGCTTTTCCATTGCCTCTTTCTACAGATGGAGTCAATTTGATTCCTGTGCAATCTGTCTGGTGAGATCCATGTGTATAGTTGCAATTTATGTTATTGAAAAAAAGATAATTGCTGTGAAGAAGTTGTTGGTCTTGCAAAACTCTATCACAGGATCTCTGGTGTCATTTCTATCACCAAAGCCACATATTCCAACTATTGTTCAATCCTTCTTCTTTGTTTTCAACTTTCGCATTTCAATCACCAGTAATTACCAGTATGTTTGATCAATTTTAGATTTGGAAATCGGTAAAAATCTTCAATTTCCTCATCTTTGGCCTTAGTGATTGCTTCTTAAATTCGAATAATAGTCATAGTAATTGGTCTTCCTTGTAGGCATGTCGATATTTTTCTATTACTGACAGCATTGTACTTCAGGATAGATCTTGAAATGTTCTTTTTGAAGATGAATGTGATGCTGTTCCTCTTTAATTTTTCATTCCTGGCATAGTAGACCATACGATTGCCTTAACCCAAACCGCAACTACTAGTCCTTTTCAGCTATCTAATGCCCAGGATATTGATCTTTATACATTTCGTACAATTTTTGTTAACTTTCAATTTCCCTAGATTCATACTTCATAAATTCCATACTGATTTTTAGTGGATGTTCGCAGCTGGTTCTTCCAATTCTGAGTCATGCCATACCAGCAAATGAAGGTCCTGAAAGCTTGACTCCATCTACGTCATTAAGGTCGAGTGTACCTTGAGGAGACAGCTTTTCCCCAGTCATACTCTGAGTGCCTTCCAACCTGAGGTGCTTGCAATCTTCCAGCATTATATGAGACAATGTTCAGCTGCTATTCGTACGTTTTTCACTGTCTATTTTTTTCACAAGTAGTTATTTAGGATGACACAAGCCTAGTAGAACGACAAGCCTAGTGGTATGATTATCAATACGATAGCTATTTTTACAACGTACTGCAACATCTTTTCTCTTGACCTTTTCTTTTGATAAATTATGAGCATTTTGTGAGCAAAGAGAACATTTTGCTCAGAAGTGCCTGCCAAATGGCTTGATGTAGATCACTCAGTCAGTAAAATGTTTGTTAAATGAATCAACAAATAGATGGAAGAATTTTGAATTGAGAAGACACTGTCTCTGTGAGTTTCAATGACTCTGCGCACCTGAATCTAAAAGTTCCACCCAACCTCCTTTGCCAACAGAAGCATCCCTCTTCCTCTACCTCTTGAGATTGGTCATGCATTATTTAGAACCCACTGATTACCCCACCTGAAGTAGTTGCCTTTAAAATTCTTCTTGTGTGTATTTACCACTCCTAGACTGTCTTTTAGTGTATAACGTGTATCAGGTCTGCCATTATCCATGGGATGAAAAATTCTTACTTAGAAGGAGAGCATAGATATTAAAAGTTTTACAATATTTTGCTCATTAATTTGATCATAAATATGAAAAATTATTTTGAAAGGGATTCTCATAACAAAAGTCATGGAAGGAAACACATGATTTTACACTGAGCTCATTGTATTAAAATGAGTGTATTTATCAGAAACCCTGGATTCACTAGGCCACCTTAAGTAGGTAGGAAGGATTCTAGTGGATTTATCAGGTGGTTTATAATCTGATGAGTCAAGGGTAACCTACAACAAAAGAAGTAAAATGTCATAAACACCTCAATATACAGTTTTAATTGATGAGATATGTTTGTTAGAATGCATTCATCATGTTCAAGCTATCCATTAACCTCAAAATTATGTTCCCTACCAGGTGCTATTATAATGCAAAGGCAAATCTGTTAGAGGTCTGACTGTAATTGTTTCAGCTGTGTGATGGAGAGGCAGGTTTTGGAGGTCTGCTACTGCTCTACCTCTTAAACAGAGCCTTCACCTACCCACAGTACAGACCGGAGGGCTGAGGCTTAATCCATGCCACCTAGCACCACGTGAAAGGGGTCTGAGGATAATGGTGCCTACCAGTCTTTCCGGATATAAGAATTGGGTGCCTAAGGCACAGCTGCAGAGTCCACCCAACAGAGCACTGTAGAGAACAGAGACGCTACATCCTCACTGACAGTTGGGGGAAAGCTGTCAGCACTCTACCCTCCTCAGGGTGCGACCCCCTGCCGCTACCAGGAACCAGTGTATGCAACCATCACCACTACTACTCTAAGATAGTAGGTGAGAGCTTAAACCACACAGTAGGTGGCTGACTGTCAGGACACCTGAGCTGATTCTATTAAAAAACAGTGAATGGACTCATAGGCTTATATACCCGGTAACAGTTCTAACCATCTGGTAACAGGACATTAGTGCTTCAAGGGCTCCAATGACCAAGTTAGCATACTCTAGTAGCCTATCTGAGTATATCGAAACAAAACAAAACAAAAAGGACACTATCAGCAAACATAAAATAAATTATTACAATAACTTACAGATGGCTCAGAGACAGCAGTCGATATCAAATCACATAAAGAAGCAGACCAGGATTGCTTCTACAAACTCCAAAAATAGAGAATCAAGGTCTCTCCCAGAGGAAGATGTATCCTGGAATTGCCAGATGTAGAATACAGAGGATTAGCATACCCAACACTTCAAGACTTCAGGGACAACATCAGTAATGAAATCAGGCAATGTACAAAAAAAGCCAAGGAACACACAGATAAAGAAGTTGAAGAAATTAAAAAGATTATTCAAAAACATAATGAAAAATTTAATAAGCTGCAAGAATCCATAAGAATCCATAGAGAGACAGCATTCAGAAACCCAAAAGATTAACAATAAAATTACAGAATTAGACAAATCAATAGGAAGTCAGAGAAGCAGAATTGAGGAATTGAAATGCAGAATTGTGGAGATGGCGGATAAGGCACTTGGCACCAATGTAGCTGAAGAAACATCAGATAAAGGAATTTAGAAAAGTGAAGAAACACTAAGAATCAAGTAGGACTCTATCAAGAACAACTTGTGTGTGGTTAGAATCCCAGAAGAGGAAGGGGTAACAGAAAATACAGAGAAAATTATTGAAGATTTGTTGGCAGAAAACTTCCCTGACATGGCGGAAAATGAAAGGATATTTATCCAAGGTGCTCACCAAATCACATAAAAGGCAGATCCCAAAAGAAAATCATCAAGACATATTATCATCAAAATTGCAAAACCAAAGATAAAGAGAAAATTTTAAGAGCAGCCAGGGATAAATGAAAAGTTACCTACAAAGCAGAATGAATACGAATAAGTTCCGACTACTTGGCAGAAAACATGCAGGCAAGAAGGCAATGGGATGACATACATACAGCACTGAAGGAGAAAAATTGCTAGCCAAGAATCATATATCCAACAAACCTCTTTCTCAAATATGAAGGGGAAAATAACTCATTTAGAAATAAACACAAGCTTAGAGAATTTGCAAAAACCAAACCAAAACTACAAGAAATACTAAGAGAATTCTCTGGATAAAAAAAAAAAGAAAGCCAATAATATCAGATATTAACACAACACAAGGACAGAGAACAGAGCATCCTGATATCAAGTAAGATAGGGTAACCACAAAAATGAAATAAGATTTTAAAAAATGCTCAAAACATGGAATCACTGACATCATTATGTAAAAGACAATAATCAATAAAGAGGGATGAAATACAGCAGGCATAGACCTTCCATATGGAGAGGAAATCAAAGCGATATAGGGAGGTAGAAATTAGGTTCAGACTTAGAAAAACAGGGGTAAATGTTAAGGTAACCACAAATAAGACTAACAATCCCAAACTTCAAAATAAAAACCAGGATAAACATAAAGACTCAGCAAAAACAAATTCATCTACAACGAAAAAGACAAACACACAATTTACAAAGAAAAAGTTCTCAGCACAAAAACGTAAGTGGAAAATGAAACTGTCAACAATACAGAAAAATGCATCAAAATGACAACACTACATTCATACCTATCTATACTTACACTGAATGTAAATGGACTAAATGCACCAATAAAGAGACAGAGAGTCACAGATTGGATTAAAAAAACACAACCCAGCTATATGCTGTCTACAAGAGACACATCTTAGACTTAGAGACACAAACTAAAACTCAAAGGAGAGAAAAAATACATCAAGCAAACAACAATCAAAAACCAGCAGGAGTGGCAGTATTAATTTCTGACTAAATAGACTTTAAAGTTAAATCCACCACAAAGGATAAGGAAAGACACTATCTAATGATTAAAGAGACAATTTACTAGGAAGATATAACCATATTAAATACATATGCACCCAATGACAGGGCTGCAAGATACATAAAACAAACTCTAACAGCATTGAAAAGTGAGATAAACAGCTCTGCAATTATAGTAGGAGACTTCAACACACCACATTTGGTGAAGGATAGGACATCCAGTAAGAAGCTCAGTAAAGACACAGAAGATCTAAATGCCACAATCAACGAACTTGACCTCATAGACATACAGAAAACTCCACCCAACAGCTGCAAAGTATACTTTCTTTTCTAGTGCACATGAAATATTGTCTAGAATAGACCACATATTAGGTCATAAAGCAAGCCTTAGCAGAATCCAAAACATCAAAATATTACAAAGCGTCTTCTCAGATCCTAAGGCCATAAAAGTAGAAAACAAAAACAGAAAAACCAGGGAAAAGAAATCAAATACTTGGAAATGGAACAATACCCTGCTCCAAAAAGACTGGATTATAGAAGACATTAAGGAGGGAATAAACAAACTCATAGAATCCAATGACAATGAAAACACTTCCCATCAGAACCTTTGGGATACAGCACAAGCAGTGCTCAGAGGTCAACTGATGTCAATAAATGCAAACATACAAAAAGAAGAAAGGGCCAAAATCAAAGAACTGTCCCTAGAACTTGGACACAAAGAAAGAGAGTAAAAAAAGAAACCCTCAGGAACCAGAAAAAAGCAAATAATAAAAATTAGAGCAGCATTAAATGAATTAGAAAACAGAAAACAATTGAAAGAGTTAACAAACAAAAAGCTGGCTATTTGAAAAAATTAACAAAATTGGTAAACTATTGGCTACACTGACAAAAGAAAAACAGGAAACAAATAACCCAAACGAGAAATGAGATGGGTGGTATTACAACAGACCCAGCTGAAATTAAAAGAATCATATCAGATTACTA
The DNA here is from genome assembly GCF_030014295.1 of Loxodonta africana. Classification (NCBI taxonomy): domain Eukaryota; kingdom Metazoa; phylum Chordata; class Mammalia; order Proboscidea; family Elephantidae; genus Loxodonta; species Loxodonta africana. The sequence goes on from NW_026974832.1 coordinate 887,501, forward strand.
TGAAAAATTGTACTCTAACAAATTGGAAAACCTGGAAGAAATGGATGAATTCCTATAAACACACTATCTACCTAAACTAACACAAACACAGGTAGAACAGCTAAATTGACAGATAACAAAAGAAGAAATTGAAAAGACAATCAAAAAAGTCCCAACAAAAAAAGTCCTGGCTCTGACAGCTTCACTGCACAGTTCTACCAGACTTTCAGAGAAGAGGTTACTCCACTACTACTAAAGGTATTTCAGACCATAGAAGAGGACGAAATACTCCCAAACTCAATCGATGAAGCCAGCTTATCCCTGATACCAAAATGAGCTGAAGACACCACAAAAAAGAAAATTACAGACCTATGTCCCACATGAACTGATACTCAACAATCCTCAACAAAATTCTAGCCAATAGAATTCAACAAGTCAAAAAAATAATTCACCATGACCAAGTGGGATTCATACTAGGTATGCAGGGATGGTTCAACATTAGAACAATTAATGTAATCCACCACATAAATAAAAAAAAAGACAAGAATCACATGGTTTTATCAATTGATGCAGAAAAGGCATTTGACAAAGTTCAACACCCATTCAGGATAAAAACTCTCAGCAAAATAGGAATAGAAGGAAAATTCCTCAACATAATAAAGGGCATTTATACAAAGCCAACAGCCACCATCATCCTAAATGGAGTGAGCCTGAGAGTAATCCCCTAGAGAACAGAAACCAGACAAGGATGCGCCTTATCGCCAGTCTTATTCAACATTGAGCTGGAAGTCCTAGCCAGAGCAATTAGGCTACAAAAAGAGAATGAAGGGCATCCAGATTGGAAAAGAAGAAGTAAAAGTAACTCTATTTGCAGATGACATGATCTTATATACAGAAAAAGTTAAAAAATACTCAAGAAAACAACTGAAACTGCTAGAAGAGTTCAGCAGAGTATTGGGATACAAGATAAACATACAAAAATCAATTGAATTCCTCTACACCAACAAAAAGAACATCAGAGACGAAATCACCAAATCAAAACCATTTACAGTAGCTCCCGACAAGACAAAATACTTGGGAATAAATCCAACCAGAGACGTAAAAAACCTATACAAAGGAAACTACGAGGCACTACTGCAAGAAACCCAAAAAGATTTTCATAAGTGGAAAAAGGTACCTTGCTCATGGATAGGAAGACTTAACATTGTAAAAATGTCTGTTCTCCCAAAAGCTATCCATAGATACAATGCAATTCTGACCCAAATTCCAACAACATTTTTTAATGAGATGGAGAAAGAAATCACAAACTTCATATGGAAGAGAAGAAGGCCCTGGATAAGTAAGGCATTGCTGAAAAAGAACAAAGTGGGAGGCCTCACTCTACCTAATGACAGTCAAAACAGCCTGGTACTTGTACAAAAACAGATACATAGACCAATAGAACAGAATTGAGAATCCCAACATAAATACATCCACATGTGAGCAGCTGATATTTAACAAAGACCCAAACTCAGTTAAATGGAGAAAAGACACTCCGTTTAGCCTATGGTCCTGGCATAACTGGATATCCATCTGCAAAAAAAAAAAAAAAAAAGAAAGAAAGAAGACCCGTATCTCACACCATCCACAGAAACGAACTCAAAATGCCTCAAAGTCCTAAATATCAAGTCAAAAATGATAAAGATCATGGGAGAAAAAATAGGGACAATGCTACGAGCCCTAATGAATGTTATAAACGGTAAACTAAACAGTATTAACAATGTAGAAGAGAAACTAGATAACTGCGAGCTCCCAAAAATCAAACACCTATGCTCATCCAAAGACTTCACCAAAAGAGTAAAAAGATTACCTACAGAAGATGGCGGACTAGGCAGACGTTACCTCGGATCCCTCTTACAACAAAGACACGGAAAAACAAGTGAATCGATCACATACATAACAATCTACGAACCCTGAACAACAAACACAGATTTAGAGACGGAGAACGAACTAATACGGGGAAGCAGCGATAGTTTCCAGAGCCTGGAGCCAGAGTACCAGTCAGGTACGGCACAAGCACAGAGACCTGCTCCACCCCCCTGAACTAACCCCGGGAGAGGGACCAGCCGGTTCCACGGGCGGCGTGGGACGCAGCCGGTAGGAGAAGTCCCCGGGAGGCAGTGACTGATCTTGGAGCAGAAAGAGCAGCATCCGAGCCGGAGAACCGTCCCGCAGGGATTTGGACTGCACGCAGGTACGCCATAAACACGGAGAGTTGCTCCACCCCCTGAACTAACCCCGGGAAGGGGACCAGCCGGGTCGCGCGGGCGGCGTGGGACGCAGCCGGTAGGAGAAGTCCCCGGGAGGCAGCGACTGGTATTGGAGTGGGGAGAACAGAGTTCCAGCCGGGACACTCGGTCGCGGCACAAGCACGGGGAGCTACTCCACCCATCTGAACTAACCCCGGGAGGGGGCCCACCTGGTTCACGGGGGCGGCATGGCCACACGGCTGGAGAGACGAGAAGTCCCCGGGAGGCAGCGACTGATTTTGGAGTTGAGAGTGCACCGTCCCAGTAGGGGAGCCTTGACGCTGGGCGTGGGGCTGGAAGCGGAGGATCTGACCGTGACTCCAGCGGGCCAGACCCCCTGGGGGCAATCTCCACACAGCCAGCACACATAGGCGACGCGCCCGCGGGAATCTCAGATATAACAGTCATCCCAAGCAAGACAAGCAACTCTGGCTATATTCTGAGGTGCTACTCTCCTATCTCTCTGTTCCCTCCCCCACCCTCCCCAGGCGGCTTCATTAACATCTGAATAGCCTGAGCCAGAGGGAGAACTCTGATAGGGATCTGACTGCAGTTTTTTTTTAGCGGATTTTCTGGAAAAACTAGTTTCCCAGTGATGGCTCGGAGACAACAATCCATATCAAACCACTTAAAGAAGCAGACCGTGACAGCTTCTCCAACCCCCCAAACAAAAGAATCAAAATCTTTCCCAAATGAAGATACAATTTTGGAATTATCAGACACAGAATATAAAAAACTAATTTACAGAATGCTTAATGATATCACAAATGAAATTAGGATATCTGCAGAAAAAGCCAAGGAACACACTGATAAAACTGTTGAAGAACTCAAAAAGATTATTCAAGAACATACTGGAAAAATTAATAAGTTGCAAGAATCCATAGAGAGACAACATGTAGAAATCCAAAAGATTAACAATAAAATAACAGAATTAGACAACACACTAGGAAGTCAGAGGAGCAGACTCGAGCAATTAGAATGCAGACTGGGACATCTGGAGGACCAGGGAATCAACACCAACATAGCTGAAAAAAAATCAGATAAAAGAATTAAAAAAAATGAAGAAACCCTAAGAATTATGTGGGACTCTATCAAGAAGGATAACCTGCGGGTGATTGGAGTCCCAGAACAGGGAGGGGGGACAGAAAACACAGAGAAAATAGTTGAAGAACTCCTGACAGAAAACTTCCCTGACATCATGAAAGACGAAAGGATATCTATCCAAGATGCTCATCGAACCCCATTTAAGATTGATCCAAAAAGAAAAACACCAAGACATATTATCATCAAACTCACCAAAACCAAAGATAAACAGAAAATTTTAAAAGCAGCCAGGGAGAAAAGAAAGGTTTCCTTCAAGGGAGAATCAATAAGAATATGTTCTGACTACTCAGCAGAAACCATGCAGGCAAGAAGGGAATGGGACGACATATACAGAACACTGAAGGAGAAAAACTGCCAACCAAGGATCATATATCCAGCAAAACTCTCTCTGAAATATGAAGGCGAAATTAAGATATTTACAGACAAACACAAGTTTAGAGAATTTGCAAAAACCAAACCAAAGCTACAAGAAATACTAAAGGATATTGTTTGGTCACAGAACCAATAATATCAGATATCAGCACAACACAAGGTCACAAAACAGAACGTCCTGATATCAACTCAAATAGGGAAATCACAAAAACAAACAAATTAAGATTAATTAAAAAAAAAATACACATAACAGGGAATCATGGAAGTCAATAGGTAAAAGATCACAATAATCAAAAAGAGGGACTAAATACAGGAGGCATTGAACTGCCATATGGAGAGTGATACAAGGCGATATAGGACAATACAAGTTAGGTTTTTACTTAGTAAAATAGGGGTATATAATGAGGTAACCACAAAAAGGTATAACAACTCTATAACTCAAGATAAAAGCCAAGAAAAACGTAACGACTCAACTAACATAAAGTCAAACACTATGAAAATGAGGATCTCACAATTTACTAAGAAAAACGCCTCAGCACAAAAAAGTATGTGGAAAAATGAAATTGTCAACAACACACATAAAAAGGCATCAAAATGACAGCACTAAAAACTTATTTATCTATAATTACCCTGAATGTAAATGGACTAAATGCACCAATAAAGAGACAGAGAGTCACAGACTGGATAAAGAAACACGATCCATCTATATGCTGCCTACAAGAGACACACCTTAGACTTAGAGACACAAACAAACTAAAACTCAAAGGATGGAAAAAAGTATATCAAGCAAACAATAAGCAAAAAAGAAGAGGAGTAGCAATATTAATTTCTGACAAAATAGACTTTAGACTTAAATCCACCACAAAGGATAAAGAAGGACACTATATAATGATAAAAGGGACAATTGATCAGGAAGACATAACCATATTAAATATTTACGCACCCAATGACAGGGCTGCAAGATACATAAATCAAATTTTAACAGAACTGAAAAGCAAGATAGATACCTCCACAATTATAGTAGGAGACTTCAACACACCACTTTCAGAGAAGGACAGGACATCCAGTAAGAAGCTCAACAGAGACACGGAAGATCTAATTACAACAATCAACCAACTTGACCTCATTGACTTATACAGAACTCTCCACCCAACTGCTGCAAAATATACTTTTTTTTCCAGCGCACATGGAACATTCTCTAGAATAGACCACATATTAGGTCATAAAACAAACCTTTGCAGAGTCCAAAACATCGAAATATTACAAAGCATCTTCTCAGACCACAAGGCAATAAAACTAGAGATCAATAACAGAAAAACGAGGGAAAAGAAATCAAATACTTGGAAAATGAACAATACCCTCCTGAAAAAAGACTGGGTTATAGAAGACATCAAGGAGGGAATAAGGAAATTCATAGAAAGCAACGAGAATGAAAATACTTCCTATCAAAACCTCTGGGACACAGCAAAAGCAGTGCTCAGAGGCCAATTTATATCAATAAATGCACACATACAAAAAGAAGAAAGAGCCAAAATCAGAGAACTGTCCCTACAACTTGAACAAATAGAAAGTGAGCAACAAAAGAATCCATCAGGCACCAGAAGAAAACAAATAATAAAAATTAGAGCTGAACTAAATGAATTAGAGAACAGAAAAACAATCGAAAGAATTAACAAAGCCAAAAGCTGGTTCTTTGAAAAAATTAACAAAATTGATAAACCATTGGCTAGACTGACTAAAGAAATACAGGAAAGGAAACAAATAACCCGAATAAGAAATGAGAAGGACCACATCACAACAGAACCAAATGAAATTAAAAGAATCATTTCAGATTACTACGAAAAATTGTACTCTAACAAATTTGAAAACCTAGAAGAAATGGATGAATTCCTGGAAAAACACTACCTACCTAAACTAACACATTCAGAAGTAGAACAACTAAATAGACCCATAACAAAAAAAGAGATTGAAACGGTAATCAAAAAACTCCCAACAAAAAAAAGTCCTGGCCCGGACGGCTTCACTGCAGAGTTCTACCAAATTTTCAGAGAAGAGTTAACACCACTACTACTAAAGGTATTCCAAAGCATAGAAAATGACGGAATACTACCCAACTCATTCTATGAAGCCACCATCTCCCTGATACCAAAACCAGGTAAAGACATTACAAAAAAAGAAAATTATAGACCTATATCCCTCATGAACATTGATGCAAAAATCCTCAACAAAATTCTAGCCAATAGAATCCAACGACACATCAAAAAAATAATTCACCCTGATCAAGTGGGATTTATACCAGGTATGCAAGGCTGGTTTAATATCAGAAAAACCATTAATGTAATCCATCACATAAATAAATCAAAAGACAAAAACCACATGATCTTATCAATTGATGCAGAAAAGGCATTTGACAAAGTCCAACACCCATTCATGATAAAAACTCTCACCAAAATAGGAATTGAAGGAAAATTCCTCAACATAATAAAGGGCATCTATGCAAAGCCAACAGCCAATATCACTCTAAATGGAGAGAACCTGAAAGCATTTCCCTTGAGAACGGGAACCAGACAAGGATGCCCTTTATCACCGCTCTTATTCAACATCGTGTTGGAAGTCTTAGCCAGGGCAATCAGGCTAGACAAAGAAATAAAAGGTATCCGGATTGGCAAGGAAGAAGTAAAGTTATCACTATTTGCAGATGACATGATTATATACACAGAAAACCCTAAGGAATCCTCCAGAAAACTACTGAAACTAATAGAAGAGTTTGGCAGAGTCTCAGGTTATAAAATAAACATACAAAAATCACTTGGATTCCTCTACATCAACAAAAAGAACACCGAAGAGGAAATTACCAAATCAATACCATTCACAATAGCCCCCAAGAAGATAAGATACTTAGGAATAAATCTTACCAAGGATGTAAAAGACCTATACAAAGAAAACTACAAAGCTCTACTACAAGGAATTCAAAAGGACATACTTAAGTGGAAAAACATACCTTGCTCATGGATAGGAAGACTTAACATAGTAAAAATGTCTATTCTACCAAAAGCCATCTATACATTTAACGCACTTCCGATCCAAATTCCAATGTCATATTTTAAGGGGATAGAGAAACAAATCACCAATTTCATATGGAACGGAAAGAAGCCCCGGATAAGCAAAGCACTACTGAAAAAGAAGAAGAAAGTGGGAGGCCTCACCTTACCTGACTTCAGAACCTATTATACAGCCACAGTAGTCAAAACAGCCTGGTATTGGTACAACAACAGACACATAGACCAATGGAACAGAATTGAGAACCCAGACATAGATCCATCCACGTATGAGCAGCTGATATTTGACAAAGGACCAGTGTCAATTAACTGGGGAAAAGATAGCCTTTTTAACAAATGGTGCTGGCATAACTGGATATCCATTTGCAAAAAAATGAAACAGGACCCATACCTCACACCATGCACAAAAACTAACTCCAAGTGGATCAAAGACCTAAACATAAAGACTAAAACGATAAAGATCATGGAAGAAAAAATTGGGACAACCCTAGGAGCCCTAATACAAGGTATAAACAGAATACAAAACATTACCAAAAATGATGAAGAGAAACCCGATAACTGGGAGCTCCTAAAAATCAAACACCTATGCTCATCTAAACACTTCACCAAAAGAGTAAAAAGACCACCTACAGATTGGGAAAGAATTTTCAGCTATGACATCTCCGACCAGCGCCTGATCTCTAAAATCTACATGATTCTGTCAAAACTCAACCACAAAAAGACAAACAACCCAATCAAGAAGTGGGCAAAGGATATGAACACACATTTCTCTAAAGAAGATATTCAGGCAGCCAACAGATACATGAGAAAATGCTCTCGATCATTAGCCATTAGAGAAATGCAAATTAAAACTACGATGAGATTCCATCTCACACCAGCAAGGCTGGCATTAATCCAAAAAACACAAAATAATAAATGTTGGAGAGGCTGCGGAGAGATTGGAACTCTCATACACTGCTGGTGGGAATGTAAAATGGTACAACCACTTTGGAAATCTATCTGGCGTTATCTTAAACAGTTAGAAATAGAACTACCATACAACCCAGAAATCCCACTCCTAGGAATATACCCTAGAGATACAAGAGCCTTCATACAAACAGATATATGCACACCCATGTTTATTGCAGCTCTGTTTACAATAGCAAAAAGTTGGAAGCAACCAAGGTGTCCATCAACGGATGAATGGGTAAATAAATTGTGGTATATTCACACAATGGAATACTACTCATCGATAAAGAACAGTGACGAATCTCTGAAACATTTCATAACATGGAGGAACCTGGAAGGCATTATGCTGAGCGAAATTAGTCAGAGGCAAAAGGACAAATATTGTATAAGACCACTATTATAAGATCTTGAGAAATAGTAAACCTGAGAAGAACACATACTTTTGTGGTTACGAGGGGGGGAGGGAGGGAGGGTGGGAGAGGGTTTTTTATTGATTAATCAGTAGATAAGAACTGCTTTAGGTGAAGGGAAAGACAACACTCAATACATGGAAGGTCAGCTCAATTGGACTGGACCAAAAGCAAAGAAGTTTCCGGGATAAAATGAATGCTTCAAAGGTCAGCGGAGCAAGCGCGGGGGTCTGGGGAACATGGTTTGCGGGGACTTCTAAGTCAATTGGCAAAATAATTCTATTATGAAATCATTCTGCATCCCACTTTGAAATGTGGCGTCTGGGGTCTTAAATGCTAACAAGCAGCCATCTAAGATGCAGCAATTGGTCTCAACCCACCTGGAGCAAAGGAAAATGAAGAACACCAAGCCCACATGACAACTAAGAGCCCAAGAGACAGAAAGGGCCACATGAACCAGAGACCTACATCATCCTGAGACCAGAAGAACTAGTTGGTGCCCGGCCACAATCGATGTCTGCCCAGACAGGGAGCTCAGCAGAGGACCCCTGAGGGAGCAGGAGATCAGTGGGATGCAGACCCCAAATTCTCATAAGAAGACCAAACTTAATGGTCTGACTGAGACTGGAGGAATCCCGGCGGCCATGCTCCCCAGACCTTCTGTTGACACAGGACAGGAACCATCCCCGAAGACAACTCATCAGAAATGAAAGGGACTGGTCAGCGGGTGGGAGAGAGATGCTGATGAAGAGTGAGCTAATTATATCAGGTGGACACTTGAGATTGTGTTGGCAACTCTTGCCTGGAGGGGGGATGGGAGGATAGAGAGAGAGGGAAGCCGGCAAAATTGTCAAGAAAGGAGAGACTGAAAGGGCTGACTCAAGACGGGGAGAGTAAGTGGGAGTAGGGAGTGAGATGTATGTAAACTTATATGTGACAGACTGATTGGATTTGTAAACGTTCACTTGAAGCTTAATAAAAGTTATTATAAAAAAAAAAAAAAAAGATTACCTACAGACTGGGAAAAAGTTTTTAGCTATGACGTATCCATCTGATCAGCGTCTGATCTCTAAAATCTACATGATACTGCAAAACTCAACTACAAAAAGACAAATAACCCAATTAAAAATGGACAAAAGACATCAGCAGGTACTTCACTAAAGAAGACATTCAGATAGCTAACAGACACATGAGGAAATGCTCATGATCATTAGCCATTAAGAGAAATGCAAATCCAAACTACATTGGGATTCCATTTCACTCCAACAAGGTTGGCATTAATCCAAAAAACACAAAACAATAAATGTTGGAGAGGTTGTGCAGAGACTGGAACACTTCTACACTGCTGGTGAGAATGTAAAATGGTACAACCACTTTGGAAGTCGATTTGGCACTTACTTAAAAAACTAGAAATAGAAATACCATACCATCCAGCAATCCCACTCCTTGGACTATATCCTACAGAAATAAGAGCCTTTACATGAACAGATATATGCACACCCATGTTTACTGCAGCACTGTTTACAATAGCAAAAAGATGGAAGTGACCAAAGTGCCCATCAACAGATGAATGGATAAATTATGGTATGTTCATACAATGGAATACTATGCATCAATAAAGAACAATGATGAATCCATGAAACATTTCATAACTTGGAGGGATATGGAAGGCATTATGCTGAGTGAAATTAGTTGCAAAAGGACAAGTATTGTATGAGAAGATTATTATAAGAACTCTAAAAATAATTTAAACAGAGGAGAAAATATTTCTTGATGGTTTAGAGAGGGGGGAGGGAGGGAGGAAGAACGGTATTCACTAAGTAGATAGTAAAAAAAAAAATTAGGTGAAGGGAAAGACAACACACTCTACAGGAGAGGTCAGCACAACTGGACTAAACAAAAGCAAAGAAGTTTCCTGAATAAACTGAATGTTTCGAAGGTCAGCGTAGCAGGGGCAGGGTTATGGGGACCATGGTTTCAGGGGACATCTAAGTCAGTTGGCACAATAAAATCTATTAAGAAAACATTCTGCATCCCACTTTGGAGAGTGGCGTCTGGGGTCTTAAATGCTAGCAAGCGAGCATCTAAGATGCATCAATTGGTCTCAACCCACCTGGATCAAAGGAGGATGAAGAACTCCAAAGACACAAGGTAATTACAAGCCCAAGAGACAGACAGGGCCACATAAACCAGAGACTATACCAGCCTGAGACCAGAAGAACTAGATGGTCCCCAGCTACAACTGATGACTGCCCTGACAGGGAACACAACAGAGATCCCCTGAGGCAGCATGAGAGCAGTGGGATGCAGATGTCAAGTTCTCATAAATAGACCAGACGTAATGGCCTGACTGAGACTAGAAGGTCCCCAGACCTTCTGTTAACCCAACACAGGAACCATTCTCAAAGCTAACTCTTCAGACAGGTACTGGACTGGACTATGGGATAGAAAACGATGCTGGTAAAGGTTGAACTTCTTGGATCAAATAGACATATGAGACTACGTGGGCAGCTCCTGTCTGGCAGGAGATGAGATGGCAGAGGGGGTCAGAACCTGGCCAAAGGGACATGAAAAATAGAGATTAGAGGGAAGGATTGTGCTGTCTCATTTGGGGGAGAGCAACTAGGAGTATATAGCAAGGTGTATATAAATTTTTGTATGAGAGACTGATTTGATTTGTAAACTTTCACTTAAAGCACGATAAAAATTAAAATAAAATAATGAATGAAATGACAATGCTGTATGCATCAGAAGTTTAAAAGTGTAAACATCATATGTCTGCCAGTGTAAAAAATTAATGAAGGTAAGGATATTATTTCTTGTCACACCTATATTCTCTGCATTCACAATGATGACTGTGCCCCAAAAATTGTTTTTGTTGCTAGGTGCCATCAAGTCGGTTTCAACTCGTAGTGACCCTATGTAGAACAGAAGGAAACACTGCCCAGTCCTGTGCCATCCTCACAATTCTTGTTGTTAAAGATGTTAGGCAATTTGTCATTAATATAGGAAAAAAAAGGGAGAAATCAGAATGAACGAAAAAATTAATTTGAACTCATACTCTGCACTTTATACATAAAACTACTCTAAATGGAAAACATATCTAAATGATATGTGTTATTAGGTGCTATCCTGTCAGTTCCCACTCATAGTGACCCTACGTACAACAGAACGAAACACTGACTGGTCCTGCATCATCCTCACAATTGTTGTTACGTTTGAGCTTATTGTTGTAGCCACTGTGTCAATCCATCTTGCTGAAAGTCTTCCTCTTTTTGCTGACTCTGATGGATAAGATTATGTGTCAACTTGGTTAGGCCATGATTCTCAGTGTTTATATGTGATCACCCCATGATGAGATCTTCTATGAGTAGCCAATCAGTTGAAAGGGAGTTTCTTTGGGTGTGTGGTCTGCATCTGAATACAAGCGGATGTTCTGGGCTTTCCTGCTCGGAATCCTGCAGCTGTCTCCTGTTCCTCTGACTGCCAGTTCCCGGGACTTGAGCTAGCAGCTTACATTTCGACCTTGAGATTCCTTGATCTTCACAGCCTGTGAACGAGAGCCCTGCTCTCCAACCTACCGATCTCGGGTTTGCCAGCCCCTGAAGCTATGTGAATCAGGAGAATCCTCTATTCTGATCCATGGACTTGGAATATTCTGGCTTCTACAATTGTATGAGCTGTTTCCTTGATATAAATCTCTCTCTCCATATATATTTATTTATACAATTTACTGGTTTTGCTTCTCTAGAGAACACGGCCTAGCACACTGACCTTCTCCTTTAGCAAGCATGATGTCATTTTCCAGGGACTGGTCACTCCTGATAACACATCCAAAGTATGTGACAAGTCTCACCATCCTCATTTCAAAGGAGCCCTCTGTCTATATTTCTTCCAAGACAGATTTGTTTGTCTTTCTTGCCAACATCATAATTCAAAGGTATCAATTCTGTTTGTTCTTCCTTATTCGTTGTCCAGGTTTTGCATGCAAAATGATATGTAAAAATAGAATGATTCAAGAAGAGAAACTAGGAGAAAATTGTGTAGCTTTGAATTAAGCAACAAGTTTTAGATATAACATCAAGAACATGATGGGTAACCAAAATTGATAATGGATTTTATCAAAATTATAAACCTTTCCTCTGTGAAAGACACTGTTAAGAGAATAAAATAGCAAGTCAAAGAATTAAATTGGGCATTCCCAAATCACTTCTCTGATAAAGGATGTATATCCAGAGCATATAAAGAATGCTCAAGCTCAAAATAAAGGAAAAATATATGTATAAAAAAATGGAAAGAGAAATCTCATCAAAATCAGTTTATTGATACCAACAAGCACAGAAAAAAACACTCAGCATCATTGTACAGAAGGAAAATATAAAGCTTAAAACCACAATGTGACAGTTTCATTTACCTCTTAGAACAACTAGAGTCAAAAAAACAAACCTCAAAATGTTGCAGAGAACGTGGAGAAACAGGAACTCTCACACACTTCTGGTGGAATGCAAAATGGCAGCGTGACTTTTTGGAAAAGTTTGACAGTTTCTTATTATGTTCAGCATACACTTACCGTGGGACTCAGCAATCCCACTCCTACGTGTTTTGCCCAATTGAACTGAGAACTTATATTTACAAAAATATATCTACGATAGTGCATGTAACATCTTTATTTATAATCACCAAAAACTGGAGGCCATTCTAATGTGCTTTGGTAGGTGAATGGATAAACGAACTGTGAAATATCCATATAATGGAAAACTAATCCAAAATTATGAAGGAATAAATTCTTGATTCACAAATCAACATGGCTGAAACACAAGTTCATTTTCCTAAGTGAAAGAAACCAGACTCAAGGCTTTATATTGTATGACCCTATTTGTATGGTTTTCTAGAGTGACAAAAATATAGGGATTGATAACAAAACAGAGTTTGGCAGGAATCGTGAAAGGAAAAAAAGTTTAACTAAATAAGTGTAACACAAAAACTGTGAGATGATGCAGGTGGATGCATGACTCCAAGCGTTTTTCAACATCCACATAACAGCAAAGCACTATTTTTATAGACTGTGAATTAAAAATAATTACCAGGATGTTGGTGAACTCAAAATGCAGTGCAGATTGAAATTACTTTTTTGTGAATTAATGAGATATTTAACAAATGAGATGGCACTGGGTTTTTTTTTTTAACAAATGAGAAGGCAAGTAAGAAAATCAGTATCCTGAGTAGTTTTGATAAACAGAATTTAAAAAAAAAAATTTTTATTGTGCTTTAAGTGAAAGTTTGCAAATCAAGTCACTCTCTCACACAAAAACTTATATACACCTTGCTACATACTCCCAATTGTTCTCCCCCTAATGAGACAGCCAGCTCACTCCTTCCCCTCTCTCTTTTCGTGTACATTTCACAAGCATCTAACTCCCTCTACCCTCTCATTTCCCCTCCTGGGAGGAGATGCCAACATAGTCTCAAGTGTCCACCTGATCTAAGAAGCTCATGCCTCGCCAGCATCCCTCTCCAATCCATTGTCCAGCCCAATCCCTGTTTGAAGAGTTGGCTTTGAGAATGGTTCCTATCCTGGGCCAACAGAAGGTCTGGGGGCCATGACCACCAGGGTCCTTCTAGTCTCAGTCAGAACATTAAGTCTGGTCTTTTTATGAGAATTTGGGGTCTCTATCCCACTGCTCTCCTGCTCCCTCAGGGATTCTCTGTTGTGTTCCCTGTCAGGACACTCATCGGTTGTAGCTGGGCACCATCTAGCTCTTCTGGTCTCAGGCTGATGTAGTCTCTGCTTTATGTGGCCCTTTCTGTCTCTTGGGCTTGTAATTACCTTGTGTCCTTGGTGTTATTCATTCTCCTTTGATCCAGGTGGGTTAAGACCAATTGATGCATCTTAGATGGCTGCTTCTAGCGTTTAAGACCCCAGACGCCTCTATCCAAGATGGGATGTAGAATGTTTTCTTAATAGATTTTATTATGCCAATTGACTTAGATGTCCCCTGAAACCATAGTCCCCAAACCCTGCACCTGCCACGCTGACCTTCACAGCATTCAGTTTATTCTGGAAACATCTTTGCTTTTGGTTTAATCCAGTTGCGCTGACCTTGCCTGTATTGTGTTATCTTTCCTATCACCTAAAGTAGGTCTTTTCTACTATCTAATTAGGGAACACCTCTCTCCCACCCTCCCTATCTCCCCCTCTCTAAACCATCAAAGAACATTTTCTTCTCTGTTTAAACTATTTCTTGAGTTCTTATAATAGTGATCTTATAAAATATTTGCCCTTTTGCAACTGACTAATCTCATTCAGAATAATGCTGTCCAGATTCCTCCATGTTATGAAAGGTTTCACAGATTCGTCACTGTTCTGTATCGATGTGTAGTATTCCATTGTGTGGAATACCATAATTCATTTATCCATTCATCCATTGATGGGCAACTTGGTTGCTTCCATCTTTTTGCTATTGTAAATAGTGCTGCAATGAACACGGGTGTGCATATATCTATTCATGTAAAGACTCTTATTTCTCTAGGATATATTCTAAGGAGTGGGATTGCTGAATCTTATGGTAGTTCTATTTCTAGCTTTTTTTCAAAAATAATTTTATTGTGCTTTAAGTGAAAATTTACAAATCAAGCCAGTCTTTCACACAAAAACCCATGTACACCTTGCTACACACTCCCAATTACTCTCCCCCTAATGAGACAGCCCACTCTCTCCCTCCACTCTCTCTTTTCATGTGCTTTTCGCCAGCTTATAACACCCTCCACACTCTCATCTCCCCTCCAGGCAGGAGATGCTAACACAGTCTCAAGTGTCCACCTGATCCAAGAAGCTCACTCCTCACCAGCATCCCTCTCCAACCCATTGTCCAGTCCAATCCATGTCTGAAGAGCTGGCTTCGGGAATGGTTCCTGTCCTGGGGCAAAAGAAGGTCTGGGGATCATGACCACTGGGGTCCTTCCAGTCTCAGTCAGACCATTAAGTCTGGTCTTATGAGAATTTGGGGTCTGCATCCCACTGTTCTCCTGCTCCCTCAGGGGTTCTCTGTTGTGTTCCCTGTCAGGGGGCAGTCATCAGTTGTAGCTGGGCACCATCTAGTTCTTCTGATCTTAGGCTGATGTAGTCTCTGGTTCATGTGGCCCTTTCTGTCTCTTGGGCTCATGATCACCTTGTGTCCTTGGTGTTCTTCATTCTCCTTTGATCCAGGTGGGTTGAGACCAATTGATGCATCTTAGATGGCTGCTTGCTAGCATTTAAGACCCCAGACACCACTCTTCAAAGTGGGATGCAGAATGTTTTCTTAATAGATTTTATTATGCCAATTGGCTTAGATGTCCCCTGAAACCATGGTCCCCAAACCACTGCCCCTGCTACGCTGACCTTAGAAACATTCAGTTTATTCAGGAAACTTCTTTGCTTTTGGTTTAGTCCAATTGTGCTGACCTCCCCTCTATTCTGTGCTGTCTTTCCCTTCACCTAAAGTAGTTCTTATATACTATCTGATTAGTGAATGCCCCCTCTCTCCCTCCCTCATCCCCCTCTCGTAACCACAAAAGAGTGTTTTTTTTGTGTTTATCTTGTATCCCAATACTCTGCCGAACTCTTCTATTAGTTTCAGCAGTTTTCTGGAGGATTCCTTAGGGTTTTCTGTGTATAAGATCACGTTGTCTGCAAATAGATATAATTTTTCTTCTTCCTTGCCAATCTGGATGCCCTTTGTTTCTTTATCTAGCCTAATTGCTCTGGCTAGGGCCTCCAGCAAAATGTTGAATAACAGTGGTGATAAAGGGTATCCTTGTCTGGTTCCCTATCTCAATGGGAATGCTTTCAGGCTCTCTCCATTTAGGATGATGTTGGCTGTTGATTTTTTTTTTTTTATATAAATGCCCTTTTTATTATGTTGAGGAATTTTCCTTCTATTCCTATTTTGCTGAGAGTTTTTATCCTGAATGGGTGTTGAATTTGTCAAATGCCTTTTCTGCATCAGTTCATAAAATCATGTGATTCTTGTCTTTTTTTTATTTATGTGGTGGATTACATTCATTGTTTTTCTAATGCTGAGCCATTCCTGCATACCTGTTATGAATCCCACTTGGTCATGGTGAATTATTTTTTTGGCATGTTGTTGAATTCTGTTGGCTAGAATTTGTTGAGGATTGTTGCATATCAGTTCACGTGGGACATAGGTCTGTAATTTTCTTTTTTGTGGTGTCTTCAGCTCATTTTGGTATCAGGGATTTACTGGCTTCATAGAATGAGTTTGGGAGTATTCTGTCCTCTTCTATGGTCTGAAATACCTTTAGTAGTAGTGGAGTAACCTCTTCTCTGAAAGTCTGGTAGAACTGTGCAGTGAAGCTGTCAGAGCCAGGACTTTTTTTGTTGGGAGTTTTTTGATTATCTTTTCAATTTCTTCTTTTGTTATCTGTCCGTTTAGCTGTTCTACCTGTGTTTGTGTTAGTTTAGGTAGATAGTGTGTTTCTAGGAATTCATCCATTTCTTCTAGGTTTTCCAATTTGTTAGAGTACACTTTTTCGTAGTAATCTGATATGATTCTTTTAATTTCATCTGAGTCTGTTGTAATATCACCCATCTCAATTCTTATTTGGGTTATTTGTTTCCTTCCTGTTTTTCTTTTGTGAGTTCAGCCTATGGTTTATGAATTTTTTTTAATTTTTTCAAAGAACGAGCTTTTGGTCTTTTTAATTCTTTCGTTTCTTTTTCTGTTTTCTATTTCATTTAGTTCAGCTCTAATTTTTATTAAATGTTTTCTTCTGGTGCCTGAGGGTTTCTTTTGTTGTTTTCTTTATATTTATTCAAGTTGTAGGGATAATTCTTAGATTTTGGCCCTTTCTTCTTTTTTGTATGTGTGCATTTATTGGTATAAATTGACCTCTGAGCACTGCTTTCACTGTGTCCCAAAGGTTCTGATAGGAAGTGTTTTCATTCTCATTGAATTCTATGTATTCCTTTATTCCATCCTTAATGTCTTCTATAATCCAATCTTTTTTGAGCAGGGTATTGTTCAGTTTCCAAGTGTTTTATTTCTTTTCCCTGTTTTTTCTGTTATTGATTTCCACTTTTATAGCCTTATGGTCAGAGAAGATACTTTGTAATATTTCGATGTTTTGAATTCTTCTAAGGATTGCTTTATGACCTAATATGTGCTAAACTCTAGAGAATGTTCCATGTGCACTAGGAAAGAAAGTATAGTTGGTTGTTGTAGGTCTATGAGGTCCTGTTGGTTGATTGTGGCATTTAGATCTTCTGTGTCTTTATTGATCTTCGTTCTGGATGTCTTGTCATTTACTGAAAGTGATGTGTTGAAGTCTCCTACTATTATTGTGGAGCTATCTATCTCACTTTTCAATGTTGACAGAGTTTGTTTTATGTATCTTTTAGCCCTATCATTGCGTGCATAAACATTAAATATGGTTATATCTTCTTGGTATACTGTCCCTTTAATCACTATATAGTGTCGTTCCTTATCCTTTATGATGGACTTAACTTTAAAGCCTATTTGTCAGAAATTAACAATGGCACTCCTGCTCTTTTTTGATTGTTGTTTGCTTGATATACTTTTTCCATCCTTTGAGTTTTAGTTTGTTTGTGTCTCGAAGTTTAAGGTGTCTCTTGTAGGCAGCACATAGACAGACCGTGTTTTTTAGTCCATTTTGCCACTCTCTGTCTCTTTATTGGTACATTTAGTCCGTTTACATTCAGCGTAATTATGGATATGTATGAAGTTAGTATTATCATTTTGATGTCTTTTTGTGTGTGTTGTTAACAGTTTCTTTTTCCGACTTAATTTTATGTGCTGAGTAGATTATATATAGTCCTTTCCTCATATTCATTGTTTTTGATTTTGTTTCTCCTGAGTATTTTTTTCTTGTATTTTATTTTGATGGGTACAATACTTTGTGTCCTTTTGGTTACCTTATTATTTACCCCTGTTGTTGTTGTTAGGTGCTGTCGAGTCAGTTCCGACTCATAGCAACCCTATGCACAACAGAACAAAACACTGCCCGGTCCTGCGCCATCCTTACAATTGTTGTTACGCTTAAGCTCATTGTTGCAGCCACTGTGTCAATCCACCTTTTTGAGGGTTTTCCTCATTTCCACTAACCCTGTACTCTGTCAAGCATGACGTCCTTCTCCAGGGACTCATCCCTCCTGACAACATGCCCAAAGTATGTAAGACGCAGTCTCACCATCCTTGCCTCTAAGGAGCATTCTCGCCGCACTTCTTCAAAGATAGATGTGTTCGTTCTTTTGGCAGTCCATGATATATTCAATATTCTTCACCAACACCACAATTCAAAGGCGTCAACTCTTCTTCGGTCTTCCTTATTCATTGTCCAGGTTTCACATGCATATGATGTGATTGAAAATACCATGGCTTGGGTCAGGCGCACCTTAGTCTTCAGGGTGACATCTTTGCTCTTCAACACTTTGAAGAGGTCCTTTGCAGCAGATTTGCCCAATGCAATGCGTGTTTTGATTTCTTGACTGCTGCTTCCGTGGCTGTTGATTGTGGATCCAAGTAAAATGAAATCCTTGACAACTTCAATCTTTTCTCCATTTATCGTGATGTTGCTCATTGGTCCAGTTGTAAGGATTTTTGTTTTCTTTATGTTGAGGTGTAATCCATACTGAAGGCTGTGGTCTTTGATCTTCATTAGTAAGTGCTTCAAGTCCTCTTCACTTTCAGGAAGCAAGGTTGTACCATCTGCATAACGCAGGTTGTTAATGAGTCTTCCTCAAATCCTGATGCCCCGTTCGTCTTCATATAGTCCAGCTTCTCAGATTATTTGTTCAGCACACAGATTAAGTTTACCCCTAGTTTTCTAAATTTAAACCTTACTTTCACTTCTTTGTATCGCTGTATCTTCCTTTCCATATGGAAGATCTATGATTACATTTCTTAGTCCCTCTTACTTTTTTAATGTTGAGGGTTTTTTTATCTTGCTTTTTTTTTTATTTCTCTGTCTGCGTTGACTTCTGATTGCTCTGCCCAGTGTTCTAGTCTTGGGTTGATGCCTGATATTATCAATTTTCTAACAAAAGAACTCCTTTTAGAATTTCTTGTAGTTTTGGTTGGTTTTTACGAATTCTCTAAACTTCTATTTATCTGGATATGTCCTACTTTCACCTTTGTATTTCAGAGACAGTTTTGCTGGATATATGATTCTTGGTTGGCAATTTTTTTCCTTCAATTTTTTAAAATAAGTCATCCCATTGCCTTCTTGCCTGCATGGTTTCTGCATAGTAGTCTGAGATTATTCTTAATGACTCTCCTTTTTAGGTGACTTTTTGTTTATTAAAATACTCTCTTTATCTTTGGTTTTGGCAAGTTTGATTGTAGTATCTCTTGGTGACTATCTTTTAACATCTACCTTATGTGGAGTTCGATGAGCATCTTAGATAGATATCTTCTCATCTTTCACAATATCAGAGAAGTTTTCTGCCAAAAAATCAACAATTCTCTCCGTATTTTCTGTTATCCCTCCCTGTTCTTGTTCTCCAGTCCCTCGCAGGTTATTTCTCTTGATAGAGTCCCACATGATTCTTAAAGTTTCTTCATTTTTTTAAATTCTTTTCTCCGATTTTTCTTCAAATATGTTACTGCCAAGTGATTTATCTTCAAGTTGAGAAATTATGGCTTCTACTTGCTCAATTCTGCTCCTCTGATTTTCTGTTGAGTCGTGTAATTCTGTAATTTTATTGTTAATCTTCTGAATTTCTGATTGCTGCCTGTCTGTGGATTTTTCCAGCTTATTAAATTTTTCATTATGTTTCTGAATAATCTTTTTAATTTATTCAATTGCTTTATCTGTGTGTTTCTTGGCTTGTTCTGCGTATTGTCTCATTTCCTTCCTGATGTCTTGAAGAGTTCTGTATATTAATCTTTTGTATTCTGCCTCTGGTAATTCCAGGAATGCACTTTTATCTAGAAGATCCCTGGATTCTTTGTTTGGAGAGCTTATTGAGATGACCGTGGTCTGTTTCTTTATGTGACTTGATATTGACTGTTGTCTTTGAGCCATCTAAAAGTTATTATATTAGTTTATGCCTGCTTACTCTGTCGTAGCCTCTTGCTTTCTTTTGTTTTGATATGCCCAAATGGGTTGCTTGAGTGAGCTAGCTTGATTATTTTCACTTTTGGAACTCTGACGTCCTGTCCCCAGATGGAAAGAGCTGTTATCAGTTATATCATTCTAGGAGTCCATTCATGTTTCTTGTATGAATTCAGCTCAGGTGTCCAGGTAGCCGATCATGAAGTGCGTGGTACAGGCTCTGTCCTACAGTCTTAGAGGGGCAGTGGTGACTGGTGTATATACCAATATCTGATTGTAGCGGGGGTCAAGCTCTGAACAAGGCATGGGGCTGAGATCTGACCCCCGAGTGTCTCTGAGGAAAGCGCATCCCTGTTCCCTAGAGTGCGCAGGTGGGTGGGTTCTTCAGACGGACCATGGGCTCCTAATATTTTTGGTTGTAAAGACAGGGAGGTACGAGTTATCCTTGGAACCCTGTAGTGGGTGGCTGGGTGACCTGAGTGGAGGTATCAGTTCTTAGGCCCATCATGTGGGTAGGTGAGGACCCTGTTTAATAGGCAAAGCAATGCCAAACATCACCCACCTCTCCGCCACACAGCTGAAATGGTTAGAGTCTGCCAACAAGGGTCTAGTCTCCTGAAATAGGCCCACACAGGTCCATGCAGAGGGGAAAGGTGCTCAAAGTCCATGGACCGTTTATGCCTGGACAGGAGCGGCTTCTGTGCTGAGCTCCCCTGGTTAGTGGAGCTGGCAAATTATCTTTCCCTCCAATTGCAAATTTTTTCCTTCTCCATGGCTGGGAGGATGCCTCTAGGCACTCAACAGTGCCTATCTCAGGCCCAAGGAATTCAGCTGCTGAAGCTGGCTTGTGAGTGTGGGGTGTGCTAAAACATACAGAAGTACTTAGCTTTTGCTGAGAGCGCCATTCTTCTCTGGTTCCAAAGGTATGAGTAGGCTGTGTGGCTGACTGCTTCTCCCTAAGGAAACTGTGGCAAAATGCTAGTACCAACCCACTGCCCCCACTCCGGAATGATGCCTGAGGGCTTTCCGAGATTCAGGCCCAGTAACTCCTCTCTGCTTCTGTACTGTCTCTTCTTCCCCCTTCCCCTCTGTTCTTTTTCTAAGCTTGCCTTCGATGCTCAGGGCTTCTAGCTTGTCATAAACATACTTGTTTCACTTGGTTTTTTGTGTCTTTGTTGTATAGAGGGTTCACCAGAAGTATCTGTATATTCTACCATCTTAGCCCAGCCAGGGTAAACAAAATCTTTTGGATGCTCTAAAACCAAGAGAAATAGATCACAAATACTGAGCTTGCAGTGGTAAAATTATAGGTATATGGTTTAACAGTTCTGAAATTGTATATATTTACTAGGTTTAGACAAATAAAGAAGTGTATTTTAATAATGGGAGTCCCTGGTTGGTGCAAATGGTTAACACTCTCAGCTGCTAATTGAAAGGCGTATGTTCAAAACTTTCACATTTCTAATGAAGACGATTCTTTACAAATTCGATCAAAATTTCACCTTTGATAAGATAGTGGGTTTCTTATTTTGTTACTCATAAAATATGAAGAAACGATGAATATTAAGCAACTTATTAATGGATATAAATATTACATAGAAGTCACCATCTCAGGTCCTCTGTGGGATGCAAGGATGAACATAACTCTTCTCAAGAGAGATCTGCTAGGGAGAGGAGTGAGCAGGTTACTGAGAAATGCAACGGCCCCTTCCAGATTTCCCTTATGGTCTATAATATAGCAGAGATGTGGCCTGACTTGGTCTGGTTTCCAGGAGATCAGTACACAGTCTTTGCTGAGGTTAAAAATATTTCCCCATCTTTTGAAGGTTTCTGACGTTCTACTTTTTATGTCCTGAAAAACTGCCTTTAAGCCATTATAAAATAAAATATGATTAGCGTGAATGTTGCTAGTTGTTGGAAGGTATGCAATGATTTTACATTTTATTCTTCACAACAGAAATTTTACTCTCTAAAATCAAAAGGAGACAGCTGTCAAGATGTTAATAGACAGAATTGATAAACTATTACTACATCCACATAGCATTTGAATAGGTGGAAACTAACTAAGTTAGGAAAACGGAAAAAGTTTTTTCTTAACTTTTCTGGATATCCATTTGGATAAGTGGACTTATGGAGAAGATAACCGTGAGAAAGAATTACAAGGGAATGAAACATTTTTTCCAAAAAGCTTAATAACTCAGTGTCATGGATTGAATTGTATACCCCAATAATATGTGTCAAATTGATTAGACCATAATTTCCAGTACTGCGTGGTTGTCCTTCATCTGGTGGTTGTAATTTTATGTTAAAAACTACTAGGGTAGGAGTGTAACACCCTTACCCAGGTCACATCCCTGATCCATAAATAAAGGGAGTTTCCCTGGGGTATGGCCTATACCACCTTTTATCTTACAAGAGATAAAAGGAAGGGAAACAAGCAGAAAGTGTGGGACCTCATACCACCAAGATAACAGTACCAGGAGCAGAGCGAGTCCTTTGGATCTGGGGTCCATCCATGGAGAAGCTCCTAATCTGGGGAAAGATTGATGCCCTGAATTTGGACTTTTACCCTACTTCACTGTGAAAAAATAAATTTCTCTTTGCTAAAGCCCATCCACTTGTGTTATTTCTGTTACAGCAGCATTAGACTAAGACACTCAGGAAGATAATTTCATGGAAAATGCAATGAGCCATAATCCAGTGACAGAGTTGATAAGATATAAGGTTAGCAGTCACTTTTCAATTTGTGCTTCAGTCAAAATGAAAAATAAACACATTATGCCTCTTTCAGTTCAAAAATAAAAATGTTTATGTTTAAATACACACATGTACTTTATAGGAAGCCATACAGAATGTGGAACATTAAAGATCATGATGGAATAAGAAGACAAACCAGTGAGTAATTGAAATTTTTCTATTTTTTAAATAATTGGGTTACTTATTCTGTTTTGTAGCAATTGTATTTAGTGTACTCATATGGTCTTGGCAATTAGATCCATAAATCTTAGGGTTAAAAATTTAAATATATTACTTGTAATAAGGCAACTGATTTCTTATATCCTAAAAAAAAATAATGAGTTGTTACTTCAGGCTTCTAAGTTTGACTTTTACTTTTTGGTAAGTTAAAGTAACCCATTTCTGTTTCTAGGAGATAGATTGTTTAATAGATAGATTGTCTAATTCTGAGTGAAAAGAAAGGGCTATGTAATTCTTATGGCTGTTTCAACAAAATTGTAATCAGAGTTTGCATAAATAGGACATAAAATGACAATTATTTTATTGTTTCCCAAAGATGTGCTTTGTTGTGTGAAGATTTCTTATCTACTACTGTATTGTTAATATAAAAGAACTAATAAATGTGTATTAAAAGAATACCAGCAAGATCCTAAAAATAAGAAAAAATTTGCATGGATTATATAGGATATTTTAGAATATTGGAGATGATGATGCTGATCATGATGAATTATATCTTTCACCTCTTTCCCTTAATACTATTTTTGTCTAAATGGGGTTAAAAGAAAAATTGAAGAGAGAGAGAGAAATGAACAACTACACAGTGGTCACAGAGCTTGTCCTCCTAGGCCTTTCTGATGATCCTGACCTTCAGATTGTGACCTTCCTCTTTCTATTTATCACATATGTAGTAAGCTTCACTGGAAACCTGACTCTCACCACCCTAACCTCGGTGGACTCCCATCTACAGACACCTATGTATTTCTTCCTCCGGAACGTCTCCTTCCTAGAAATCTCCTTTACAACTGTATGCATTCCTAGATTTCTGGGTACAATTATCACCAGGGATAAGACAATTTCCTACAACAACTGTGCAGCTCAACTCTTCTTTATTTTCATGAGGGTGACAGAATTTTACATTCTGACGGCTATGTCCTATGACCTCTATGTGGCCATCTGCAAGCCCCTGCATTACACAAGCACCATGAACAGGAAACTCTGCTCCCTGCTTGTGTTATGTGTGTGGTTGAGAGGGTTTCTGACCATATTCCCACTTCTTATGTTTCTTCTCCCCCACCCCCCCGGCTTACTGTGCTTCCCAAGTCATTGATCACTTTGCATGCGACTATTTTCCCCTCTTACAACTATCTTGCTCAAATACATGGCTCCTAGAAGTAACTGGTTTTTACTTGGCTTTGGTTTCTTTGCTATTCACTTTGGCATTAATGATTTTGTCCTACATGTGTGTCATCAGGACTATTCTGAGAATCCTGTCTTCCAGTGAGAGAAAAAAACTTTCTCCACTTGTTCCTCCCGCATGACTGTCATTTCCACCTCTTACGGAAGCTGCATCTTCATGTATGCCAATCCCTCTGCAAAAGAAAAGCATCATTGACCAAAGGAGTTGCTATTGCCAACACCTCTGTTGCCGCCGTGCAGAACCCCTTCATTTATTCCCTGAGGAACCAGGAAGTAAAACAAGTCTTCAAAAACTTCCTCCAGAACATAGTGTTTTCTACAAATTGGGAGCTGTTTTTTTTTTTTAGCAAAAATACAGATACATGCGGTTGACATGAGTTGGAATCGACTCCACACTAACGGTTTTTTTGGGGGGGGGGCGTATAAAGAACAATTAAATATAAACCTGAAATTCATAGATGTTTGTACAGGTATGCTTGTTCTTTTATAGTCTCTTTACCTGTCACATCATTTGATCTGATATTTTGCAAATCCTCACTTTAACGTCTGTGCCTGATTTTCTCCAATGCAGTGTCTATTAACATATTTTAAAATATGGTAAAGCTTATTTCTCCTACTGAATTTTCTGAAAAACTTACATTTTCCTTGAAGGCACACTGTAGTTAAGATGGAGTAAAGTTGTTTTAATTCTGTTTATTTTCTCAGCTCTTAAAAGACACAGTTATTATTGCTTCATACTTCAAATGTAGTGTTTCAAATGTACGTAATTTCTTGTGTATTTTCAGGGTGAATATTGATAGTGTTTTCAGTAATGTTTCTAGAATTTCCATGCTCTGTGTTATTGTTCATTAAATTCAGTTTAAAACATACTATCGTGTTGCACTTTGAATACAGAACTTTATACTTTGTGAAATTTAATGTATATTTTCTGGATAAATATTGGTCATGATATTAAGTAATTTTTATAGAATTTTCATGTTTTAAAACTTCTTAGGAGATATTCATAGTTTTTCTAAAACATGCAAAGTAAATGCACTAAAACTAAAACACATTTCACTTCTATTTTTCTGTAAATTATAAAAGTTCCGCGTTGCAAACTACAAAAATAAATTTAGGTTACCCTATGATTATTTTGGAAAGCCTAGTGGTGTACTGGTTAAGGGCTACGGCTGCTAACCAAGAGGTCCGCAATTCGAATCTGCCAGGCGCTCCTTGGAAACTCTATGGGGCAGTTCTACTCTGTCCTATAGGGTCGCTATGAGTCAGAATCGACGGCAGCGGGTTTTGGTTTTATGATTATTTTAATTATATGAACCCCACAAGTTATATGAACAGTGTTGTGATAATGATTCATCTGGCTTAAAATATAAAACATTAATTAATGGCTATATTTTAGAAGAATTACAATTTCAAATTTTCTTTTCTTGTTCTCCCAAATTATGTTGACTAGAAAATTTTGTTTAACAGACTTCGTTGTTAAATTGTAGACTACAAAGTGAAGTATAAGAAAAAAAACTTGAAGTACTTGTCAAATCATGAAAAGGGTTGTTATGCAGATTTTTAGTATAATTCAAATAAGTTTTGGTCTTTATATGTATCTATATGCTTTTAAGATCTGGAACACAGTGCGTTCCAATATGAGAAAGGAACATGGTGACTTCTCTCTGAGGAATTTAAAACCTGTAAGTCTTGGTGATACCTTACACTTGTCTGTGATTTAAATAGTCTCAGAGATCTTTTACATGTCCCTTTTATTCATGTATTTATTCATCTCTTTATTCCCAAAATTCAGTATCTACGTAGGAAATGATTCAGTGATGGAAAAGAATGGCTTTTGTGCTTGTTCATTTCCAGTGTAACAAAAAAAAAAGTAAGTTGATGATAATAATCCAATTGTATATAAATTCTATAATATCTCTAAGAAGAATACACTGTACAGGCACATGAAAATATTAAGGTTACAAATATAATAGGCTTGCCCACATCATTCAGAATTTGGAAACAACATTACAACAATAAGAAAGGTACAATCATTGTTATTTTTATGTATTATATTAGGATTACAGTCATGATAGAGACAGTAGATAAAGAGAAAAATTTGCTGCATTGCAAAGCCTTGTGTAACTAGACATTCCATTAATAACTAACATTTAGTTAACACTTAAAAATACTATACACACGACCAAGTATAAAAGCTTAATTATTTTTGCAAACTCCTACGACATAGTGGGTTCCTTGGGTGGTACAAACTGTTAATGCTGCACTCAACTGCTAAACAAAAGATTGGAGATTTGAGTCCACCCAAAACTGCTTCAGAAGAAAGGCTTGGAAATCTACTTCCAAAATATAAGCCATTGAAAACCCTATGAAGCACATTTCGATTTTTAGGCACATGGGCTTGCCATTGACTGGACAGCAACAGTTCTTTTTTTTTTTTTTAAAGACATATGTAGTAATCATTCTACGTGACTACACTTTATGTTTTTAAACTTGATTGACATCTGGCATGGCGGAACAATAGCTGTCATTCTGAGCAAACTAAGTAAACGACAGTCTTTGCAACTATAGACAAAACTAAAAATACTTATCCATGTATGTAGATTTGGGGTTCCATCTGAAATTGAGTTAAATTTGGTGTATTCATAATTATAATTATTTAATACATTGTAAGCAATAAGGTACTTTTTTCTGCTTAAATAATGACTGTTATTGAAGCACTGAGTTATGATACCTAACTTTCAACTTACCATCAATAAGAACTTTAGAAAATTAGGCACGTTAGCTTTTCCAACTTCAGTGTCCTCATTTTTTTTAAATAAAGATGAAAATACTTTAGTTTTTATGCCATATGCTTACCGTGGGAACCCTGGTGGCTTAGTGGTTAAGGGCTACAGCTGCGAACCAAAGAGTTGGCAGTTCGAATCTGCCAGGTGCTCTTTGGAAACTCTAGGGAGCAGTTCTACTCTGTCCTGCAGGGTCTCTATGAGTCAGAATTGACTCGACAGCACTGGGTTTTTTTTTTTTTTTTTTTTTTTTTTTGTGCTTACGGTGAGATAAAATTATAAAAGATATATATACATAGATTAATTTTTTTTAAAGTAAGAAACGTTATTCAAATGTAACACTAGTGTTTAAGAATCCAACAGTATGAAGGGCTTAGGTTTTGCTCCAAATCTATGACTTTTTCTGTTTATATGTGAAATAATATATATATATATATATTTAGGCACTCCAATCTATTGTGCACAGGTGAAATTTCTTTCCAAGCTCTTAATTTCATATCATGTAAAGCCATTACTTGCTAGTCACATTGAGTTTAGTCTGGTCAATTTAAAAATATCAGCTTCATATTCAACTAGCTTCAGCAAGGCATTGAAATTTGGATGGAGTCTTGGGCTCCTTTCATTGCCTCTTCTCTACTCAGAGATAGTTCGTGATTGGGACAAAGGCAGAAGACAGATGGAAAAGTACACCTTTTATTTATCTGGTGCTCCTTTAAATCTTTTTTGATTAATATTGGATCTTTGTGGGAGGGTGTCTAAATGCAGATACTCCTATATGGTGCATATGAGTAAATTCAATGGACTTCACACAAATTGCGGTGCTACAACAAATCCCTCACCAGTATATAACTCTGAGGTACATAACATAGAAAATTGCATTAGTGTTCCTTAATCTGGAAGCAGCTAAACTTGAAAGGGTTCTTGCAAAATGCCTAAAGTGTGATTACCTTTTCTAATGTTTAATTGATCTAAGGGAAACCTGCACATTCTTGGTTTAACAAGTAATAATTGTAATGACTACTTCGCTTCTGCTCACTCTCTGTGCCCAAATGTCTCTCTGAAATTCTCTTTCTCTCCTACTCAAATTGAGAGGGCAGAGCAGCAAATACGGTGTGATATACCAAATCGCTGTAAACAGAAGACTGTCATTCTCAGAAGCACTGCGTATTCATGTATCTGGTTCTCTAAGACCTTTTAAACTTGACCTTGAGAGTCATTGTCAGGTTGCAACATTCACAGAAAATGGAGGGAAAATCGTTTCTAAGCTGATGATGACATGGTTCCATTAATCTTTCTCTTTTAGCAACTCCACTGTATACGGAATAATGAGAGATTCTAGTTAATGGTTTCTGGTAGCAGAATCTGTCCAACTGCCAGTTATTTAGCTCTGTAATGGTTGCTTGACCCCCAAATTATCTTGATTGTAGGGTGTTATAAATTGAATTGTGTCTGCCCCAAAATATCTGTTGCAAGTCCTAACTCCTCTACCCGTGGTTATAATTCCATATGGGAATGTGTTTTTCGTTGTGTTAATAATGAAATAAAAACAAACAAACAAACGTTGCCATTGAGTCTATTCTGACTCACAGCAACCCTATATGAAAAAGTAGAACTGCTTCATGTGGTTTCCAAGGAGTGGCTGGTGGATTCAAACTGCCAACTTTTTGGTTAGCAACAGAACTCTTAACCACTGCACCACCAGGTTTTCCAATAATGTAGGATGTGTCTTAAATCAATCTTTTTTGAGATATAAAAGAGCAGATTAAGCCAGGGATAGCAAGCACAATTGGGAGAAGGTAGATACCATGCCACTTGAAGATCACCAAGGAACCAAGGAACAGAAGCTGAAAAGAGAGAAGGACCTACCCCTCGAAGAGACACAGATAGAACGCCTTCCTGCAGAGCTGGTGCCCTGAGTTCAAACTTCTGTCTAGCCTCCTAAAATGTGAGAAAATAAATGTGTTTTTTAATGTCACCCACTTATTGTATTTCTGTTATAACAGGACAAGATAATTAAGACACGAGGGTTAAGTATTTGATTTTTGTAGCTTTGGAAAGTCAACCACAATGCCAACCCAGAAGAAAATTTTCTTAGCATCCTGTTACAAAGACATGAAAACAGCTTGGCACTATTTCCATTTTGCATACCTTTGTAAATTAGTACAGTAGAGGAACCAGCATCCAAGTTCAGATGAATGAGGAAATACACATAAGTGAATTTTCTCATGAGAATTATGCTGTATGACAGTACACTAGGCAAAGGAATGGTATATCATCCCTTTGATTAATTAAAAAGACATCTAGAACTGTTTGTTAAACTCGCTCAACCTCAGATGCATTGGCTCAGTTGTTTATCCTCAGGGTAGATCTGAAAATATAGATAACAAGTGTATTCACTCTCAGTTAGTTCAGGACAATCCTTGCACAGAAACAATAGGAAAGCAAAAATAATAATAAATTTTATTGAAGATATTGGAAAGTAAAAAAAAAAAGCAAAGTATTTTACGATTAAAATACAATATATTAAAGAATTCAGAATGATAATCCCAGCAAAGGAGGTCACTTTTCCCTGCCCATAATGGAAGAGGTAGCTGAACAGATAAATCAGGAAATCTTCCTAACAGGTTAAAAAGAAGAACAAAAACTGTAGTGTAGGACTTGCCAAGTTTGTGAAGCTAGAAAACTTTTATACTTTCAAAGTTTATTTAAAAGGTTAAGTCATAGAAATAAGAGTGGGGACAAGATAGCCTTTACCCTAAAGAAAAGCTTCAAATTACATCAATTCATGGATTTAGATTAATATGCCTTTGAATATTAGTGTCCCTAATCATCTGCTAGAAAAAAGCATAAAATCTCTGTAGGAAAATATCATTGCCCTAAACACCACTATATTTCTATAACTTTGTCACACAACTCCTATCTATCAGAAACAATACCCTAGCACATGAGCAGATAAAGCAATATAAATAAAATCAAACAAAGCTAACAATAAAAACAGGAAGAGTGGCGATAGAAAATAGACTCAAAAGGCACAAATGTTAAATTAGCTATGCTTAATATATTCAAAAGATCACAGTAAGAATTGTAATTTTGATTCAAGTTCTTAGAATTACTGAGGAAAAAAATCTGATATTTAAAGTTCTCCTTAATAACTCAGTGGAGGAGTTTAAGAGCAGATTAACACAGCCAAAGAAAGAGCTAGTGTACTGGAACAGAACTCAGAAGAGTGAATATTTGAGAAATACTAAAGGAAAACTAGAGAAGAGGGTAAGAGACAAAGAGAATAAGGTGAGAACTTCTACCAGATGGATTAATGCGGTTCCAGAAAGAGAAAGGGGGAAAAAAAAAGGAGAGGCAATTTTTGAAGTGATAAACCAAAAAAAAAAAAAAATCTGTTACCTTTGAGTCGATTCTGACTCATAGCAACCCTAGACAGAGTAGAACTGCCCCATAGGGTTTCCAAGGAGCTGCTTTGGATTTGAACTGCCAACTTTTTCGTTAGCAGCCCAGCTCTTTTTTTTTTTCCTTCTTTTTTGTTTTAATTATTTTCTTGTTATTTTTGGGAATGTACATAGCAAAATATACACCAATTCAACAGTTCCTACATGTACAATTCAGTGACATTGATTACATTCTTCAAGTTGTGCAACCATTCTCACCCTCATTTTCTGGGTTCTTTCTCCCTCATCAACATAAACTCACTGTTCCCTAAGATTCCTATCAAATCTTTTGAGTTGCTGTTGTCATTATAGATACAGTTCTTTTTTTTTAATTTTTTATACGTTCACAGAGCAAATTAGCTTCTCATTAAACAATTAATACACATATTGTTTTGTGACATTGATTGCCAACCCCACGGCATGTCAACACTGTCCACTTCTCAATCTTGAGTTCTCTATTTCCATTCCTCTCTGTCAGACCAGTAAGTCTGCTCTTTTTTAGTGAGTTAGAATTTTGTTCTACAGTTTTCTCCAGCTCTGTCCAGGACCCTCTATTGTGATCCCTATCAGAGAAGTTCGTCGAGGTAGCTGAGCACCATCTAGTTGTGTTGGACTCAGTCTGGTGGAGGTCGTGGTACTTGTGGTCCATTAGTCCTTTGGACTAATCTTTCCCTTGTGTCTTTCGTTCTCTTCATTCTCTCTTGCTCCAGATAGGGTGGGACCAGAGAAGTGTCTTAGATAGCCGCTCACAAGTTTCTAAGACCCAAGAGGTTGTTCACCAAAGTAGAATGTAGAACATTTTCTTTATAAATCATGTTATGCCAATTGAGCTAGATGTCCCCTGAGACTATGGTCCCCAGCCCTTAGCCCAGTAATTCCGTTCCTCTGGGAGTTTGAATGTGTCTATGAAGCTTCCATGACCTTGCCTTGGTCATGTTGTGCTGACTTTCCCAGCATTGTGTACTATCTGACCCTTCACCAAATTTACCACTTACCTATTGTTTAGTGATTTTCCCTCCCCAGCCTTCTCCTCCCTCGTAACCATCATAGATTGTTTCTTTCTGTGTGTAAACCTTTCCATGAGTTGTTCTAACAGTGATCTCATACAGAATTTGTCCTTTCATGATTGAATTTCACTCAGCATAATGTCCTCCAGATTCATCCATGTTGTAAGATGTTTCACAGATTCATCATTGTTCTTTATTATTGCATAGTATTTCATGTTGTGTATGTACCATAGTTTGTTTATCCATTCTTCTGTTGATGGGCACTTAGGTTGTGTCCATCTTTTTCCTATTGTTAATAATGTCGCAATGAACATGGGTGCACATATGTCTATTTGTATGACGGCTCTTATTTCTCTAGGATATATTCTTAGAAGTGGGATAGCTGAATCATATAGTATTTCTATTTCTAGCTTTTTAAGGAAGCCACCATATCTTTTTCCTAAATGGTTGTACCATTTTGCATTCCCACCTGCAGTGCATAAGAGTTCCAATCTCCCTGCAACCTCTCCAATATTTGTTAATTTCTGTTTTTTTTTGATTAGTGCCAGTGATATTGGGGTGAGATGGTGTCTCATTGTAGTTTTCGTTTATGTTTCTCTAATGGCTAGCGATCGGAAATATTTTCTCATGTGTCTATTAGCCATGTGAATGTCTTCTTTAGAGAAGTATCTGTTCGTATACTTTGTCCAGATTTTAATTAGTTTATTTGTCTTTTTGTTGTAGAGGTGCTGGATTTTCCTACAGATTTTAGAGATTGCAACTTTGTTGGACTTGTCATAGCCAAATTTTTTTCCCAATCTGTAGGTTCTCATTTTGCTGGGTTGGTGAAATCTTTTGATGAGCATAAGTGTTTAATTTTTAGAAGATTCCAGTTACTAGCTTATCTTCTGGTGTTTGTGTATTGTTGGTTATGGTTTGTATGCCATTTATGCCATGTATTAGGGACTCTTGTGTTGACCTTGTTTTTTCTTCCATGATCTTTATAGTTTTTGATTTCATATTTAGGTCTTTGACTTATTTTGAATTAGTTTTTGTGTATGGTGTGAAGTATGGGTTCTGTTTATTTTTTCCAGATGGACACCTAGTTTTGCCAGCACCAATTGTTAGAAAGACTGTCTTTTCCCCATTTAGAGGACTTTGGGCCTTTGTTGAAGATCAGTTGACCATAGGTGGGTGGATTCACATCTGCATACTTGATTCAATTCCATTGATTACTGTGTCTGTCATTGAACCAATACCAGGCTGTTTTGACTATTGTAGCTGTAGAGCAGTTTCTGAGGTCAAATAATATGAGGCCTCCTGCTTTATTCTTCTTCTTCAATAGTGATTTACTTATCTGTGGCCTCTTACCTTTCCATATAAATTTAATGATTAGTTTTTCCATCTTGTTATAGAATGCTGTTGGACCGGCATTGCATTGTACTTGCAGATTGCTTTGGGTAGAACTGACATTTTCACAATGTTGAGTCTACCTATCCACGTGCATGGTATGTTTTTCCATTTATGTAGGTCTCTTTTGATTTCTTGCAGTAGGATTTTGTAGTTTTGTTTTTTTTTGTATATATTCTTTACATCCTGGTTAGATTTATGCCTAAGTATTTTATTTTTTTAGGACTTATCTTAAATTGTATTGCTTTACTCGTTTCCTTTTCCATGTTCTTTTTATTGGTGTATAGGAATCCAACAGTTTTTTCTATGTTTATCTTGTATCCCGCTCTACTGCAGAATCTTTCTATTAGTTCCAGTAGTTTTCTTGTGTATCTTTGAGGAGGTTTATGTACAGTATAATATCATCCTCAAATAGGGATAGTTTTACTTCTTCCTTGCCTATTTGAATGTCC
The DNA here is from genome assembly GCF_030014295.1 of Loxodonta africana. Lineage (NCBI taxonomy): Eukaryota > Metazoa > Chordata > Mammalia > Proboscidea > Elephantidae > Loxodonta > Loxodonta africana. The sequence goes on from NW_026974832.1 coordinate 920,959, forward strand.
TTTATTTCTTTTTCTTATGGCTGTAGGTAGGTCTTCTAGCACAATGTTTAATAGCAGTAGTGATAAAGGGCATCCTTGTTTTGTTCCTGTTTTCAGGGGGAATGTTTTCAGCCACTGTCTGTTGAGAATGATGATGGCTGTTGGTTTTGTTTAGATGCCCTTTGTTATGTCGAGAAATTTCCTTTTTATACCTATTTTATTGAGAGTTTTTATCAGGTATGGGTGTTATACTTTATCAAATGACTTTTCTGAGTCTATTGAGATGATCATGTGATTCTTTTGTTTTATTTATGTGGTGGATGACATTGACTGTTTCTCCAATGTTGAATCATTGTTGCATACCTGGTATGAATTCCACTTGGTCATGGTTTTTTTTTTTTTTTTTTTATATGATGCTGAATTCTATTGGCTAGAATTTTGTGGAGAGTTTTTGCATCTATATTCATGAGAGATATTGGTCTGTAATTTTTCTTTTTTTGTGATGTCTTTGCCTGATTTTGGTATCAGGGTTATGCTGTCTTCATAGAATCAGTTAGGAAGTATCCCTTCCTTTTGTATGTTCTGAAATAGTTTTAGTAGTACTACTGTGAATTCTTCTTTGAATGTTTGGTAGAATTCTCCAGTGAAGCCATCTGAGCCAAGGCTGTTTTTTATTGGAAGTTTTTCAAAATTGCCTTTTCAATCTCTTCTCATTACGGGTCTGTCCAGATTTTAGACCTCAGTTTATGTTAGTTTAGGAAGATAGTGTGTTTCTAGAAATTTGTCCATTTCCTCTAGGTTTTCAAATTTGTTGGAGTGTAGATTTCATAGTACTCTGTTATGAACCTTTTTATTTCAGTTAAGTCTGTTGTAATGTCCCCCGTTTTATTTCTTATTTGGGTTATTTTTGTCTTCACCTGTTTTTCTTTTGCCAATTTGACCAATGTTTTGTTGATTTTGTTGATCCTTTGATAGAACCAACTTTTGGTTTTGTTGCTCCTTTCTATTTTCTATTTCATTCACTTATTTCTGATTTTTATGATTTCCTTTCTTTTCATGGCTCTGGACTTCTTCTGCTCTTCTCTTTCCGTCTGTCCAAGTTGTATAGCTAGTGTTTTGATTTTGTCCCTTTCTTCATTTTTGATGTGTGCATCTATCACTACTGACCTCTGAGCACTGCCTTTGCTGTGTACAAAGAATGAACAGGGTCAAGATACACTGAACATTGTTGTAATTAAGACATTATTCATCTGAATTAGTTGGTTTTACATTAAGATGCTAATTGTAATCCAGAAGAAATCATTAAGAAAATAATTTGAAATGTATGCTGTAAAAGATACAATAAATAAATTTAAAGGTACACTAGGACATACCAATTTAACACAAAAGAAGCCAGCAATCCAGGAATAGACTAATAAAAAAGACATAAGCATATTAAAAAAAAGGAAGACATAAGTCTTACTTTATCAGTAATTAAATTTAAACAATGAAACAACCCAATTGAAAGGCAGAGATTGGAAACATAGTCTAAAAAGAGAACTTAACCCAAATATATGTCTGTCTATTATAGGCACTCTTTAGATTAAAAGACACAAATAGACTGAAAATAGGATTTAAAAGATAGGCCATGTATTCCGGATTGAAAGTGTCTCCGAAATATATATGTTGAAGTGCTAAAAATTGTACCTGGAAGTTGTGACCTTGTTTGGGAAAATAGCGCTATTCTTGGAAGATAAAAGAAAAACCTTCGCCATCCTGTTGATTATAACTCATAGTGACCATATAGGACAGAGTAGAACCACCCCATAGTGTTTCCAAAGAGCAGCTGATGATATTGTCACTTAAGCCATACCAGAGTAGGATAAGCCCTATTCCATTCTGAGTGGTATCTTAAAAGGAGATAACAGACAGGGAGATGGAAAGAAACACACAGAGTAAGACAGATGCCAGGTGATAATGGAGGCAGACACATCTATAAGCATCCATAAGCATGCCAAGAATTGCAAAGGGCTACAAGAAGCTACAAGGCGCCCTGACAGTGCAGTAGCTAATAGCTCAGCTCCTAACCGAAATGTCAGCAGTTGGAATCCACCAGCCACTCTTTGAAAACCCAGTGAGAAAGTTCCGCTCTATCCCATAGGGTTGCTGTGAGTTGGAATTGACTCAACTCAAGTTTTTTTTTTTTTTGACTGTAAGAAGCTGAGACAGGAAGGACCTTTCTGTAGAACAAACAGAGAGAGAGCTCATAGACCCATTAATGAATCTGGGCCTCTAGTCTTCAGAACGGAGACAATAAATTCTGTTCTTCAAAGCCATTTACTTTGTAGTATTTTGTCATGGCAGCACTAGGAATCTAACATACCACGCGAGCAGTAGCCAAAAAAAAAAAAGAGCTGGGTTGCCTATGATAATATTTGATGTATTAGACTTTAAGACAAAAAAGTTACAGGATACAAATAATATTTTATAATTATAAAGTGTCAATTTATTGGGCAGAACAAACAATTATAAACATGTATTCACCTAACATTCCACAATAATAGAGACTTCAATAACTCATTTTCAATAATGGATATAAAACTGGGCAGTATACATGGGACATTCTCCAGAGTGACCATATACCAGACTATAAAACAAACCTAAATAAATACAAAATAATTGAAATAATACAAAATATGTTCTTTGACCAAAATACAACTAAATTAGAAATCAACAATAGAAGAAAATATAAGAAAATCACAAATATATGTAAATTAAACAGTACACTCCTAAATAACAAATAAGCCAAAGAATAAATCACAAGGAGAGTTTAAAAATAATATTTTTAGATTAAAGGAAGTGAAAAACAGCATGCTAAAACATATGGATTGCAGCTTTAGAATCGTTTATAGAGAAATTAATAGCTCCAAGTGCCTATGTTAAAAAGGAAGAGAGGTCTCAAATCTATAAACAAATGTTTTGCCTTTGGAAACAAGAAAAAAAAGAGTAAAATGGCACAAAACAAACAAAAGAGAGTACGTATTATATGATTTTATTCATATGAAATTCTACTAAATGAAAACTAGTTGTAGATCCATTGTTGCCTGTATATAGATGTAGGTGTTAATATTGATGTAGATATATATATATTTGACTTAATAACTATATATATATATATATATTTTTGTGAAACCAAAACGTTCACTAATGAGAGGACAGTGTGAGTTTCAAATCTTTGATTAAAATGTATTTATTGAGTATAAATTATATCACCTTTACCAGGCACTAGAGATATAAATATAAAACAACCAAGGCCTGTTTCTTCCAGGTTAGGTAGTAATTTAATAGAAACAGGTTTATGTATTAATAATTTCAGTAGAGTAAGCTAAGAGGGCAAAGTTTTGGGAGAGCAAAGAGGAGATAACACCTAATCTTGGCTTTACACAAAGGGAAGATTTCAAGAATTTTATTAAATTTAGACCAAACCTTAAAGAAAAGTATGGGTGTCTATGTGTGTGTATTTGTGTGTATGTGTGCACGTCTGAAAATGCCTAGTGTTTACAGGAATAAATGAAAGAATTGATGATGTTAGCGCAAATGTTGCACAGGGCCTAGGTTCTGGGTTGCACAGGGTTGGTTTAAGAACAACAAAAAGGAGAAATAACTGATCTCCCAGCACTTGTCCAAAATAATTTTCTACAATAATGGAAATGTTCTATAATCTGTGCTGCCTGATACATTAGCCACTAGACACATGTGGCTACTGATCATTTTAGATACGGCTAGTGTGACTAAGGAACTGAACTGCTATTTTATTTCATTCATATTTAAATTTAAATAACCGCAAAAGTAACTTACTCCTGAGCAAGGCTGATACTCGGTTATTAGTTCAAATTCAAATAATATTACTGCTTTAAAGATGAAACACAGGACATTCTGGAAACATGTAAGAGTTTGAGAGAATCCGAGAAGACTTCTCCAAGAGAGTACAATTAAAGTACAAATGAATTGAGGTACCAGAGAAACCACCTCTAGCAGACAGAAGAACACATGTGAATGTCCTGAAGGAGAAGAGAAAGTGTCAGATTGTTAAAGAAACAAACAACAAATAACGAGTATCTCAAAATGACAAAAGTGAGGGACATGCTTATGGATAGGTAGACTCAACATTGTGAAAATATCAATTCTACCGAAAGCAATCCACAAATACAAAGCAATTCTCATCCAAATACCAAGAGCATTCTTTAAAGAGATGGAAAAACTAATTATTAACTTTATACGGAAATGAAAGAGGCCCCACATAAGTAAAGCATTATTGAAGAAGAATAATTCACTAGGAAGACTCACACTACCTGGCCTCAGAATCTACTGTACGGCTACGGTAGTCAAAACAGCCTGGTACTGGTACAATGACAGCTACATTGACTGGTGGAACAGAATTGAGAACCCAGGTGTAAATCCATCCACCTACAATCACCTGATCTTGGAAAAGGGCCCAAAGTCCATCAAATGTGGAAAAGACAGTCTTTTTAACAAATTCTGCTGGCAAAACTGGATGTCCCTCTGCAAAAAAATGAAACAGGGCCCATACCTCACACCATACACAAAAACTAATTAAAAATGGATCAAACACCTAAATATAAAATCAAAAACCATAAAGGTCATAGGAGAAAAAATAGAATCAATGCTAGAGGCCCTAATATATGTCATTAACAGGATACAAACCATAACTAACAAGACACAAACTCTAGAATATAAGTTAGATTACTGGAATCTTCTAAAAATTAAACACTCCTGCTCATCAAAAGACTTCACCAAAAGAGTAAAAAAAGAACTTAGACTTGGAAAAATCTCTGGCTATGACAAAGTCAACAGAAGTCTAATCTCTAAAATCTCCAGGAAAATCCAATACCTCTACAACAAAAAGACAAATAATCCAATTAAAAAATGGGCAAAGGAAATTAACAGACACTTCACCAAAGAAGGCGCTCAAGTGACTAACAGACACTTGAGGAAATGACCGTGATCACCAGCCAATATAAAAAAGTATTTTTTTTTTATATTGGAGAATTGGAAATTGATACTACAATGAGATACCATCTCACCCCAACATTACCGGCATAATTAAAAAAAATAATAACACATGTTGAAGAATTTGTGGGGAGACTGGAACTCTTATGCACTACTGGTGGGAATGCAAAATGGTACGACCATTTTGGAAAACGATATGGCACTTCTTTAGAAAGCTAGAAAGAGAATACCATAAGATCCAGCAATCCCACTCCTAGGAATATATCTTGGAGAAATAAGAGCTGTCACATGAATAGACAAATGCATACCCATGTTCATTACAGCATTTTTCACAATAGCAAAAAGTTTGCTCATAAAAGACTCAAGGAGATTAAATGAAATAAAAGGAAAAAAGAAAAAGAAATCTCCTGTGGAGACTGGTGTTCCTGTCTACCAATTATGTACAAAAAAAAAAAAAAGAGAGAGAGAGAGAATTGTCAATTCCTTTAAGTACAAAACTGAGGGGACGTTCTCCCAAAAGATAACCAGAAATGATTTAAACTCTGTATAAGATGTCAACAGTATTCTGCTATTCCACTCCTATGGGGTCATAAATTGTTTAGAAATTTATCTATGTCTATATCTGAATTGTAATAAGAGAATTGTCCTTCACAGTTGCTCAGTAACTGGCTGCTCATCACTCGGACCCTATGTTAAATACATTTTGAGATGGTGATATTTAAGTTACGTGGTGGTATGCAATCTACTCTCAACTCCCATGGGGCTGTTGAGTAATTTTACTGGTCAGATGTTTAACTCGAAAATCCCAATACTTGAGAAAAAAAATGTTGTTGTTAGTTGCCATCGTAACTATGAGTCAGAATTGTCTCAATGGCAATGGTTGTTGTTGTTTTTTTTTAATAGTGACACCATGTACAAGAGGGTGAGAAGCTGCCCGGTCCTGTGCCATCCTCACAATCATTGCCATGTTTGAGCTCATTGTTGTAGTCACTGTGTCAATCCATGTCTTTGAGGGTCTTCCTCTTTTTCACTGACCCTTTACTTTATCAAGCATAATGTCCTTCACCAGGGACTGATCCCTCCTGATAACATATCCAAAGCACGTGAAAGAAAGTCTTGGCACCCTTGCTTCAAAAAAGTATTCTGGCTGTACTTCTTCCAAGATAGATTTGTTCATTCTTCTGGCAGTCACTGGCATATTCAATATTCTTCACCAGCAACTAATTCATTGTCTAGCTTTCACATTCATATGTGGTCATTGAAAATACCATAGCTTCGGTCAGGCACACCTTGGTCTTCAAAGTGACATCTTTGCTTCTTAACACTTTAAGGAGGTCTTTTGTAGCAGATTTGCCCAGAGCAATACTGTTAAACATATAATATGAGATATTTCATTCTGAGATCATATTGTTTAGAAATTTATCTGTGTCTATATTTGAATCCTAATAAGTGAATTGTTCTTCACAGTTGCTCAGTAACTGGCTGCTCAACACTCGGACTCTATGTTAACTAAATTTTGAGATGGTGATATTTAAGTTACACGGTGGTGTGCAATTTACTTCCAAATATATGTAAGTGTGGGGATGAAAATAGAAATTTTAGGAAAAGCTTTTCTATTTCCCTTCCACAGACATCTATGGTTAAGGGGAGTCATGGTCCTCATTTATCTTCGATGTAGCTTTTTCTTACTGGGTTGTTTAAGAAAATAATTTTCCTGGTCCCAGCTTGATATCTCTGCAAGTGCAATAACTAACCACTGTGCATGGGACTTAATTTGGCTTCCTTTCCCCATTGTATGAGTCCTAGTAAAGTCCAATACCTATATCAACACCTTTTTCATGTCTGTTACCTGTATTGACCTTTTTCAGGACTCATTCACAATATCTTTCTAGATAGTGCAGATTTCTCTTACTTTTCCAATAGCTCAGTCATTCATCTTACACCATATATATATACATATAAAACCAGATCAAACCAGTTGCCCCGAGTCAATTCCAACTCATAGTGACCCTATAGAACAGAGTTGAATTGCCCCATAGGGTTTCTAAGGCTCTAAATCTTTATGGAAGCTGGCTGCCACACCTTTCTCCTGTGGAATAGGCTGGTGAGTTCAAATTGCTTACCTTTTGATTAGCATCAGAGCACTTAACCACTGTGCCACCAGAGCTCATATATAGGTGTGTGTATATATATATATAAACCCAGCAGAGCTTATACACACACACACGTACCCACACAAATATACAAAAATACAAGTCTATTTTTAATTTCTTTCAGCAATTTGAGGCTTTTTGTGCCAGAGATATATTTTTCAATATATCTGCTGTCTCAGCTAGCTAGTGCTGCTATAACAGAAGTACCACAAGTGGATGGATGGGTTTAACATAGAGAAATTTTTTCTCTCACAGCATAGCAGGCTAGAAGTCCGAATTCAGGGTGCTAGCTCCAGGAGAAGGCCTTCTCCCTCTGTTGGCTCTGGGGAAAAGTCCTTGTCATCAATATTCCCCAGTCAAGAGATCCTAAGCACAGGGACCCCCAATCAAAAGGATACTCTATTCTCCTGGCTCTTGTTTCTTGGTGGTATGATGTCCCCCTGTCTCTCTGCTTGCTTCTCGCTTTTATATCTTAAAAGAGATTGACTTAAAACACAACCCAGTCTTGTAGATTGAGTCCTCCCTCATTAACATAACTGCCACTAATCCTACCTCACTAACACCATAGAGGTAGGGTTTACAGTGTGTAGGAAAATCACATCACTTGACAAAATGGTGGACCATCAGACAATACTGGGAATCATGGTCTAGCCAAGTTGACACACATTTTTGGTGGACACAATTCAACCCATAACATCTGCCGTATTTTAAGATGTGAAAGACCCTTCTCCTTCCTTAAGTTTTTAAGTCTGGATATTTTATTAAAAATATTATTAACTAGATGGTGCCCGGCCACAACCGATGACTGCCCTGACAGAGAGCACAACAGAGAACCCCTGAGGGAGCAAGAGAACAGTGGGATGCAGACCCCAAATTCTCATAAAAAGACCAGGCTTAATGGTCTGACTGAGGCTAGAAGAATCCCGGCAGTCTGGTCCCCAAACCTTCTGTTGGCCCAGGACAGGAACCAACTCCTCAGACATGGATTGGACTGGACAATGGGTTGGAGAGAGATGCTGATGAGGAGTGAGCTACTTGTATCAGGTGGACCCTTGAGACTGTGTTGGCATCTCCTGTCTAGAGGGGAAATGGGAAGGTAGAGAGGGTTAGACACTGGCAAAACGGTCGCGAAAGGAGAGACTGGAAGGAGGAAGTGGGCTGGTTCATTAGCGGTAGAATAAATGGGAGTATGTAGTAAGGTGTATATAAGTTTATATGTGAGAGACTGACTTGATTTGTAAACTTTCACTTAAAGCATGATAAAAATTATTAAAAATATATATTATTGATACCATAAACAACAGGGTTAAACGGTTCCCCTTCCTCCCATCACACCTGAGCCACATCACACTCTTTTGATAAGAAATTCTGTGTAGCAGCTCAAGGCCATCTTACTGCTTCTCTGCTCAAGTTTGCTTCGCTACCCACCAACCTTCCCCTCACTCCATTTGGACGTGAGCAATAAGCCACAAAGCTGTCCTTAGATAAATTTCATGTTTCATACCACCCTAAAAACCACATGCCCCCAGCCACCATATTGCACCCCCTACTGCACCCCTGTATGTGTTCATTTCCTGAAATTGTCTGCCAGTTCTTAGAAACTTCATGAATTATGCATAAGTTCCCTATCACAAGCCCTGCAACTGCACTAGAATCCCCAACCTCAGGGAGCTTGATTTGAGACTTGATCTCTGAGCTCCTTGCTTGACCGGCTTGCAATAAAGTCTGTTTTCTCTTTTTCAAAGGCCTGGTGTCTCTCATTTGACTCAAGGGGTCGCGCCGGGCAGGACCCACCGTCATCAGGTTACAATACTGTAATGATGCATAGATTACCACATCTTTTATTGGTCAGTTAATTCATTTTCTGTGTCTGTTATAACAAATTGCTACAAACTGAGTGACTTAAAACAACAGAAATTTATTCTTCCACAGCTCAGGAGGCCAGAAATCCAAAGTCAGAGCCAAAATACCTGAGCCTTAATCAAGCTGTCATGGCAGGACCACACCACACACTCTTCAGAGGCTCCAGGGGAGAATCTGTTCATTGCCTCTTCCAGCTTCTGGTGGCTGTCTCATGGCTGTGGCTGCATCATCCAATCTCTGCCTCTGTGGTCACATTGTCATCTCCGCTTGTGTCTTTATGAAATCTCTCTCTGCTTCTCCCCCATTCTCCCTATATTCTTCTATATTTTATGTCCTTCTATATTCTACATCCTTCTGTATTCTTCTATATTCTATATCCTATATTTCATATTCTTCTATATTCTATCTTTTATCTTCTATATTTTGTACTCTATATTCTCTATTCCATATTCTACATACTACATTCTATTTTCTATGTTCTTCTGTATTCTATATTCTATACTGTTCTATATTCCTCTATATTCTATATACTTCTATATTCTTTATTCTTCTATATTCTACATTCTATGTTTAATATTCTATGTTCTATATTCTATATATCATATTTCCTATCTTTTATATTCTATATTCCATATTAAATATTCTACTTTCAATATTTTTCTATATTCTATATTCATCATTATTCTATACTGTATATTTCATATTCTACGTTCTGTACTCTGTATTCTATAATCGATATTCTTTAGTCTTTATTGTATATTTTATATTCTACATTCTACATTATATATTCTATATTCTTCTATTTTCTATATTCTATAGCCTTCTATATTCTGTAATCTGTTTTCTATATTCTACCTTCTATATGCTATAGTGTATATTCTACATTCTATATTTTATATTCTTCTATATGCTATAATCTATATTTGAAGATCGAAGACCACAGCCTTCAGTATGGACTGCATGTCAACATAGAGAAAACAAAAATCCTCACAACTGGACTAATGAGCAACATCATCATGATAAACGGAGAAAAGATTGAAGTTGTCAAGGATTTCATTTTACTTGGATCCACAATCAACAGCCATGGAAGCAGCAGTCAAGAAATTAAAAGACGCGTTGCACTGGGCAAATCTGCTGCAAAGGACCTCTTCAAAGTGTTGAAGAGCAAAGATGTCACCCTGAAGACTAAGGTGCGCCTGACCCAAGCCATGGTATTTTCAATCACATCATATGCATGTGAAACCTGGACAATGAATAAGGAAGACGGAAGAAGAGTTGACACCTTTGAATTGTGGTGTTGGCGAAGAATATTGAATATACCATAGACTGCCAAAAGAACGAACACATCTGTCTTGGAAGAAGTGCGGCCAGATGCTCCTTAGAGGCAAGGATGGCGAGACTGCGTCTTACATACTTTGGGCATGTTGTCAGGAGGGATGAGTCCCTGCAGAAGGACGTCATGCTTGGCAGAGTATAGGGTCAGCGGAAAAGAGGAAGACCCTCAGCGAGTTGGATTGACACAGTGCCTGCAACAATGTGCTCAAGCACAACACCGGTTATAAGGATGGCGCAGGGCCGGGCTGTGTTTTGTTCTGTTGTGCATAAGGTCTCTATGAGTCGGAAGCGACTTGACAGCACCTAACAACAACAATATTCTATATTATTTTTATTCTGTATTATTCTATATTTGTCTATATTGTATATTCTAAATTGTATTTTCTATATTCTATATTTCATATTCTTCTATGTTCTATATTCTACATTCTACACTCTATTCTTCTGTATTGTATTTTCTTCTATATTCTATGTTCTATATTCTGTATTTTATCTTCTATATTCTGTACTCTATATTCTACATTCTACACTCTATATTCTTCTGTATTCTATATTCTTGTATATTTTATATCCTATATTCCTTATTCTTCAATATTCTATATTCTATATTCTGTGTTCTATCTTCTATATTCTACATTCTAAATTCTATATTCTGTACTCTATATTCTATGTTTGATATTCTATGTCCTGTGTTCTATGTTCAATCTTCTATCTTCTATCATCTGCTTTCTTCTATCTACTCTCTTCAATCTATCTTCTATTGTCAATTTTATTCTATATTGTATATTCTATGCTCTATATTATATTTTCTTCTATTTTCTATATTCTTTTGTGTCCTATATTCTATTATCTTCTATATTCTTCTGTATTCCATATTCTACATTCTATATTCTACTTTCCATATTCTATACTCTTCTATATTCTTCTACATTCTATACTCTATATCCTATAATCTTCTATATTTTTCTATATTTTATAATCTACATTCTATTTTCTATATTCAGTATTCTATCTTCTATGTTCTATATTCTGTATTCTTCTACATGCTGTATTCTATATTACATGCTGTAATCTATATTCTACAGTCTATATTTTTCTTCAATATTCTATATTCTATGTTCTGTATTCTGTGTTTTATATTGTATCTTCTACATTCTACAGTATATATTCCATATTCTTCTATATTCTATAATCTATATACTTCTACATTCTGTTTTCTATATTCTTCTACATTGTATGTTTTATGTCTTATATTCTTCTACATTGTATATTTATGTCTTATAGTCTATATTCAGCAATATTCTATTTTCTATATTCTTTTATAAAATCATTCTTTTATAAACTATATTCTTCTATATTCTATATTCCATATTCAACATTCTATATTCTACTATATTCTATATACTTCTGTATTCTACTTTCTATATTCTATAATCTATATTCTTCTGTATTCTATGTTCTATAATCTATATTCTACATTCTGTATTCTATATTCTTCTATATTCTGTAATCTATATACTTTTACATTCTATATTCTCTCTTCTATGTTCTGTATTGTATTATCTATATTCTACATTCTATGTTCTTTATTCTACATTCTTCTGTATTGTATATTTTATGTCTTATAGTCTATATTCCATTTTCCTCAATATCCTCTATTCTATATTCTTCTATCCTCTATGTTCTATATTCTACATTCTCTTCTCTATATTCTATACTCTTCTATATTCTATAATCTATATTCTTCTATATTCTACAGTCTACATTATGTATTCTAAATATTTCTATATTCTTTAACTTCTCTCTTTTATATTCTATATTCTACATTCTATATTCTATTTTCTTGTATGTTCTGTATTGTATATCCTATGTTCTCCACTCTACATTCTATATTCTAAATTTTCCTATAGTCCATATTTTTCTATATTCTATATTCTACATTCTATATTCTATAATTTATATTCTCTATCCTATGTTCCATATTCTATATTCTGCATTCTAAATTCTATATTCAATATTCTTCTATATTCTATAATCTATATTCTTCTACATTCTATATTCTGTTTTGTATATTCTATATTCTTTTATATTGTACATTTTATATATCATAGTCTACATTCCATATTCATCAATATTCAATATTCTTCTATATTCTATATTCCATATTTTCTATCCTATATTCTTCTATATTCTATCTTCTATGTTCTATATTCTGTCCTGTATATTCTATATTCTTCTATATTACATATTCATCAATATTCTATATTCTTCTATATTCTACATTCTATATTCTTCTTATTCTGTATTCTTTATTCTTCTATATATTATATTCCACATTCTATATCTTCTATATTCTATAATCTATATACTTCTACATTCTATATTCTATAATCTTCTATATTGTATATTTTATATCTTATATTCTATATTTTCCATTTTTGTCAATATCCTGTATTCTGTATTCTATATCCTTCTATAGTCTATCTTCTATGTTCTATATTCTTTATTTTATGTGCTATATTCTGTTCTCTATATTCCATATTCTTCTATATTCTATAATCTATATTCTACATTCTATACTCTATTTCATATTCTGTATTCTATATTCTACTGTCTACATTCTGTATTCTAAATACTTCTATATTCCTTATTCTTCTCTATTCTATATTCTGTATATTCTACGTTCTATATTGTATATGGCTCTATATTCTACATTCTATAATTTAAATTTTTCTTTATTCTATATTGTGTATTCTATATTCTTTGTTCTATATTCTACACTGTAAACTCTATATTCTATATTCTACATTCCTCAATAATCTATAATCGATATTGTATATCCTATACCCTTTATTCTATAGTGTATATACCATAATTGTCAATATTCTTTATTCTTCTGTATTCTATCTTCTATATTCTCTAGTCTAGGTTCTATATTCTTCTATATTCTATACTCTTCTATATTCTATACTCTATATTCCAAATCCTATATTCTATATTCAATATTCTTCAATATTCCTTATTCTATATTCTATCTTCTATATTTTGTCTTTTATAGTCTATATTCTCTACTCTATATTCTACATTCTATATTCTATGTTCTTCTATATGCTATATTCTATATTTTGTACTCTATATTCTATGTCCTATATTCTGTACTCTATATTCTTCCAAATACTGTATGCTTCTATGTTCTATGTTCTGTATTCCATATTCCATATTCTGTATTCTACATTCTACGTTCTATATTCAATATTCTTCTTTTTTCTATATTTTTCCATATTCTATATTCTACGTTTCACATTCTACATTCTATATTCTTCTATTTCTATATTGTATATACTAAATTTTATATTCTATACTCTGTATTCTATATCCTACATTCAACATGCTATATTCTTTATTCTTCTCTATTCTTAATTCTTCTATATTCTACATTCTATATTCAATATTCTATGTTTGCTGTTCTATACTCTATATTCTTCTGTATACCATATTCTTCTCTATTCTATATTCTGCATTCTTCTCTATTCTATATTCTACATTTACTTTCTATATTCTGTAATCTATATTCTGCTACATTCTCTATTCTATGTACTGTATTCTATATTCTACATTCTGCATTCTATATTCTATTTTCTATAATCTATATACTTGTACATCCTGTATTCTATATTCTTCTATATTGTATATTTTATTTCTTATATTCTTTTTGTCATATCCATCAATATTCTATAGTCTTCTAAATACTATGTTCTTCTATGTTCCGTATTCTATACTCCATATTCTATTTTCTACATTCTATATTTTATATTCTATAATCTACATTCTATATTTATCTATATTCTATAATCTTTATACTTCTATATTCTATATTTTGTATTCTATATTCTTCTATATTGTACATTTTATGTCTTATATTCTATATTCATCAATATTCTATATTCTGTACTCTTCTGTATTCTATCTTCTATTCTCTATGTTCTTTATTCTATATTCTGTACTCTATATTCCATATTTTACAAACTATACTGTTCTATTTTATATATTCTATATTCCATATTCAATATTGTGCATTCTCTATTCTATACACTTCCATTTTTTATATTTTATATTCTACCACATTGTATACACTATATTCCACACTGCATGCCATATTCTATATTCCTCTATATGCTATAATCTATATTCTTCTATATTCTACATTCTATATTCTTCATTTCACATTCTGTAGTCTTCTATATTCGATATTCTACATTCTAAATACTATAGTCTATATTCTACATTCTAAATTCTGTATTCTTCAATATTCTACATTCTTCTTCTATATTCTATATTCTGCCTTATTCCATATCGTATATCCTATATTATTCTATATTCCATATTCTTGTATAATCTATATCCTCCTATATTCTATACTCTTCTATATCTATATTCTATATTCTATATACCTCTATATTCTTTATTCTATATTCTATATCCCACATTCCATATTCTATATTCTATGTTGTATGTTCTATATTCTTCTATGTATTATATTCTTCTATATCTATATTCCATATTCTTTATTCCATATTCTTCTGTATTCTATATTCTTCTATATTCTATACTCTACATTCTACATTCTTTATTCTGTATTCTTCTATATACTAAAATCTATATTCCATATTCTATAGTCTACATTTTATATTCTACATTCTGTTATATATTCTATATTCTTCTATTTTCTATATTCTGTATTCCACTTTCTACATTCTATATTCTTCTGTATGCTATAATCTATATTCTTCTATAGTCTATATTTTATGTTCTGTGTTCTCCTTTGTTCTATATTATTCTATATACTGTATTCTTTATTCATATTCTGCATTCTATATTTTACATTCTTCTATATTCTATGTTCTACACTCTATATTCTATATTATTATATATTCTTCTATATTCTGTATCCTACATTCTATATTCCATATTCTTCAATATTCTATATTCTTCTATATTCTATCTTCTATATTCTGTACTCTATATTCTTTGATATTCTACATTCTAAATTCTGTATTTAATATTCTTCTATATTCTATATTAAATATTCTGTGCTGTATAGTCTATATTCTTCTATATTCTATATTTGATATTCTTCGTGCTGTGTTCTATGTTCAATCTTCTATCTCCTATCATCTTCTGTCTTCTATCTACTATCTTCTATTGTCTTCTATATTCTTCTATATTTGATATTATATTTTCTTCTATTTTCTATATTCTTTTGTGTCCTGTATTCTATTGTCTTCTATATTCTCCTCTATTCTATGTTCTTCTATATTCCATATTCTGCTATATTCTATGTACTTCTATATTCTGTATTCTATATTCCACATTCTACATCTATTTTGTATATCCTATAATCTATTTTCTTCTATACTCTATTCTATATTCTTCTGTATTTTTTATTCTTCTATATTCTACATTCTAAACTTTATAATCAATATTCTGTTTTATGTCCTGTGTTCTATATTCTTTTATATACTATATTCTTGTATATTCTGTATTCCATAAACTGTATTGCATATTCTTCTATATTCTATATTCTCTGTTCTTTATTCTATATTCCTTATTCTACATTCTACGTTGTATACTCTATATTCTTCTATATTCTATAACCTATATACTTCTACAGTCTGTATTCTGTATTTTATTTTTTATTCTTCTAAATTGTATATTTTATATCTTTTTTTAAAATTGTATATTTTATATCTTAAATTCTATATTTGTCAATATTCCATATTCTTCTGTATACTATATTGTATATTCCATATTCTATAGTCTACCACATTTAATATTCTATATTCTCTTTTCTATTATCTGTATTCCTCTATATTCTATGCTCTATATTTTACATTCTTCTGTATTCTATCATAATCTATATACTTTTAAATTCTGTGTTCTATAATGTATATTTTATATTCTATATTCTTTATATTCCTCTATATTGTATATTTTATGACTTATATTCTGTTTTCTATATTCCATTTTCGTGAATATCCTATATTCTATCTTCTGACTTCTATGTTCTGTATTCTATATTGTGTGTTCTGTGCTCTATATTCAATGCTCTTTTATATTCTATAATCTATATTCTACAGCCTTATTATATATTCTAAATTCTTCTGTATTCTTTATTCTTCTCTATTCTGTATTCTATGTTCCACATTCTACATTCTAGTCTATGTGCTTCTATATTTCATATTCTACTTTTTGTATTTTATATTCTTTATTCTATATTCTACATTGTAAACTCTATATTCTGTGTTCTATAATCTATATTCTTTTATATTCTATAATCTACCTTGTATATTCTTCAATAATCTTATAATCTATATTCTTCTATATCATATATGCTATATACCATATTCTTCTACATTCTGTCTTCTACATTCTGCAGTCTGTATTCCATATTCCTCTATATGCTATATTCCACATTCTATATTCTATATTTTATATGCTATATTCTTCTACATTCTGTATTGTATATTCTTCTGTATTCTAAATTCTTCTATAATATATATTCCATATTCTTTTATAGTCTATAATTTTCTATATTGTATATTCCTGTACATTCAGTATTCTATATTATTCTACATTCTATACACATCTACATTCTATACTCTATATTCCATATTCTGTATAATTCTATATTCTTCTATATTCAATACCTATATTCTTTTATATTCTATATTCTTCTATATAATATATTCTTCTGTATTCTATATTCTACATTCTGTATTCTTCTATATTCTATATTTTTCTATAATCTGTGTTCTATATTTTGTATTCTTCCATATTCTATAATCTAATATTTCTCTAATTTGTATATTGTACATTCTACATTCTAATTTCTTCTGTATATTCTTCTATATTTTGTATTCTATATTCCACATTCTGCTTTGTAAATTTTATATTTTATACTCTTCTATATTCTATATTCTATGTTCTATATTCAACTATATGCTATATTCTAGTTTCTAGATTCTTGATCCTACATTCTATATTCTTCTGTTTTCTGGGTTCTATATTCCACATTCTACATTCTTCTATATTCTGTATACTATAATCTTCTATAATGTATATTCTACATTCCATATTCTTCTATATTTTATATTCTATATTCTTCTATTTTCTCTATTCTATATTTTGTATTCTTCTATATTCTATATTTTTCTATATTATATACACTATATTCTTCTGTATTCTATATTTCTCTATATTCTATATCCTTCTATATTCTAGATTTCATTTTCTACATTATTCTATATTCTATTTTCTTTTATATTCTGTATGCTGTCTTCTGTGTTCTGTTCTATATTCTTCAATATTCTATATCCCATATTCTGTATTCTATATTCTTCTATATTTTACATTCTATATTTTTGATATTATTTAATCTATATTGTTGTATATTCTATATGCTACAGTGTATATTCTATATTCTTTGATATTCTATATTCTACATTCTATATTCTCTTTTCTACACTATATTATTCTATATTGTATATTCCACATTATGCATTCTATATTCTGTATTCTATACTCTATATTCTACACTCAACATTATATATTCAAAATTTTTCTATATTCTATATTCTTCTATAGGCTATATTCTGTGTTCTGTGTTCTACATTCTATACTCTATATTCTGTATTCTCTTATATTCTATAATGTATATTCTTCTGTATTATCTATTCTACATTCCATATTCTAAATTCTTCTATATTCTATAATCTATGTACTTCTGCATTCTGTATTCTGTGTTCTGTATTCTATATTGTACATTTTATATATGTTATTCTGTATTCCATATATGTCATAATTCCGTATTCTATATTCTTCTGTATACTATATTCTTCTACGTTCTATAGTTCATATTCCATAAACTGTATTCTATATTCTATACTCTACATTCTATATACTTCTATATTCTGTAATCTATATTCTTCTCTATTCTATATTCTACATTCCTCAATCTATATTCTTCTCTATTCTATATTCTACATTCTATATTTTATAATCTACTTCTACATTGTATATTTTATATTCTTCTATACTGATTATTTTATATCTTATATTGTATTTCCATTTTCATGAATATCCAATATTCTATGTTCTTCTATATTCTATCTTTTATCTTTTGTGTTCTAGATTCTATAATCTATATTCTATGTTCTGTTCTCTATATTCCATGATTCTATATTGTATAATCTGTATGATTCTGTATTCTATATGCTTTTTTACTATATTTTATATTCAACAGTCTACATTCTATATTCTTCTATTTTCTTTATTTTTCTCTATTCTTCTATATTATTGTCTATATTCTATATTCTTCTGTAATTTATAATCTATACTCTTCTATATTCTATATTCTATGTTCTATATTCCACATTCTATATTCTGTTCTTCTATATTCTATCTTCTATGTTCTAATTGTATATTCTATATTCTTCTATATACTATATTCTTCTATGTTCTATATTCTTCCATATTCTGTATTCTATATTGTATAATCTACATTCTATATTCTAGAAGCTATATTCTTCTACATTTTATATTCTGTATTCTTCTATTTTCAATATTTTATATCTTCTATTCCATATTCTTCTATAGTCTATATTGTATGTTCCATACTCTGTATTCTATATCCTATATTCTACATTCTTCATTCTGTATTCTATATTCTTCTATATTGTATATTCTACATTCTATATCCTTCTGTATTCTATAATCTATATTTTTCTATATTCTTCATTGTGCATTTAATATTCTATATTCCTTGATACTCTATAATCTATATACTTCTAAACTCTATGTTCTATATTCTTGTATATTGTATATTCTATTTCATCAATGTTCTATATTCTATATTTTTTGTTTTCTTTCTTCTGTGATCTGCATTCTATGTTCTGTACTCTATATTCTATATTCTTCTATATTCTATAATCCACATTCTGTTCTGTATTCTTTATTCTATATTGTATATACTATATACTGCATTTTACATTCTAAATTTTTCTGTTTTCTATATTCTACATTCTATTAGATTCTTCTATATTCTCCACTCTACATTCTATATTCTAAATTTTTCTATATTCTGTATTCTTCTATAATCTATATTCTGTATCCTATATTTTACATTCTTTATTCTTCTATATTCTAAAATCTATATTCTTCTCTATTCTCTATTCTATGTTTTATATTCTAAATTCTATTTTCTATATACTTCTATATGCTATAATCTATGTACTTCTACAGTCTATATTCTGTGTTGTATGTACTATATAGTATATACAACATTCTACATTCTTCTATGTTGTACATTTTACATATTATATTCTATATTCCATTTTTATTGATATTCTATATTTTTGTATATAAGACATTCTTCTGCAATCTGTATTCCATAGTCTATATTCCATTTTTGTCAATATTCTATATTCTTCTATACTCCATCTTCTGTGTTCTAAATTCTACATTCTATATTCGGTTCTCTATACTGTAGATTCTTCTGTGTTCTAAAATCTATATTCTTCTATATTCAATATTCGTCAATATTCTGTATTCCATATTCTTCTATGTACTTAGTTCAATATTCTATATTCCTTAGTCCATATTCTGTATTCTATATTCTTCTATATACCATATTCTATATTCTTCTATATTCTACTTTCTACATTCTATATTCTTCTGTGTTCTATAATCTATATCCTTCTATATTCAATATTCCATATTCTATATTCTAAATACCTTATTCTATTTTCTATGTTGTACATATTATATTCTGTATTCTTCTATATTGTATATTCATATTCTAATTCTATATTCTAAATTTTTCTGTATTCTATATTCCTGTATATTCTGTATTCTGAATTCTATATTCTTTATTTTATATTCTACATTCTAAACTCTATATCCTATTTTCTTCTATATTCTACATTCTCCATACTAGATTCTATTTTCTATATTCTTCTGTATTCTATAATCTGTATTCTACATTCTATATTCTTTATTCTGTATAGTGTATTCCATATCCTATATTATATATACCATATTCATCACTGCTCTATATTCTTCTATAATCTATCTTCCATGTTCTGTCATCTTTATTCTATATTCTACGTTCTATTATCTTCTATATTCTGTATTCTTCTGTATTGTATATTCTTTTATAATGTACATTCTCTATTCTATATTGTTCTATATTTTATATTCGTCCATATTCTATATCCTTCTCTATACTATATTCTTCTATAATCTATATCTTATCTTCCAAATTCTATATTCTACATTCTGTATTGCATATTCCGTATTTTATATTCTGCATTCTTCTATATTCTGTATTCTACATTCTGCATTCTTGTATATTTTATATTCTTCTATATTCTATATTCTTTGTTCTACATTCTAAATTCTATATTCGTCTATATTCTATATTCTACATTCTATTTTCTATATTCTGTACTCTATATTCTGCTTTGTCATTCTATATTTTATATTCTATAATCTTTATTCTTCTATATGCTATATTCTAATGTTTTCTATATTCTATATTCTCACTCTACATTCTATATTCTAAATTTTGTATATTCTATATACTTCTATATTCTATAATCTATATTCTTCGGAATTCTATATTCTCTCTTCTATGTTCTGTATCTATACTCTATATGCTTCTTTATTGTATAATCTATATACCTCTACATTCCATATTCTGTATTCTTCTGTTTCACATTTTACATATTATATTCTATATTTCATATTTGTCAATAGTCTATATTTTCTATATACTATATTCTTCTTTATTTTATATTCTTTATTCCATATAGTACATTCTGTATTCTGTATTGTATAGTCTATAGTCTGCATTCTATATTCTGAATTCTTCTATATTCTTTATTCTTCTCTTGTTTATATTCTGTGTTCTGTATTCTATATTCTACATTCTATATTCTGTATTATTCTATATTCTACTTTCTATATTCTAATTTTTTCTATACTCTATTTTTCTCTATTCTCTATTCTGAATTGTATATTCTATATTCTGTACTATACATTCTAAACTCTATATTCTGTATTCTTGTATATTCTATATTCCATATTCTATGCTCTACACTCTACATTCTACATTCTTTAATCTATATTCTACCTTCTACATCCTATATTCTTCTATATTGTATGTCCTATATCCTGTTTTTTTATATCCTGTATTCTATAGTAAATATACTGTATTCATCAATATTCTATATTCTTCTATGTTCTATCTTCTGTCTTGTGTATTCTATATTCTGGCATATATTCTATGTTCTACATTCTATATTCTTTGATATTCTATATTCTTCTGTATTCTGTGTTCTACCTTCTCCTATAATCTATATTCTTTTATATTCTGTATTCTATCTTCTATGTTGTATATTCTTCTGTATATCATATTCTTCCATATTCTATATTATTTAGTCCATATTCCATATTCTACATGCAACACTATTCTAAATTCTTCTATATTCTACATTCTAAATTCTATGTTCGTCTATATTCTATACTCTTCTATATTCTATATTCCATACTCTGTATTCTGTATTTGATATTCTATGTTCTATATTTTATATTCTACTATATATTATATTCTTCTATATTCTGTATTCCATATTCTATAGTCTACATTCTATATTCTTCTATATTCTATATGCCATATTCTATAATCTATATTCTATTTTCTATCTTCTATATAAAATTTTTTATATTCTTCTATATTCTGTGTTCTATATTCTTCAATATTCTGTATTCCATAATGTATATTCTATATTCTCCTATACTCTATATTCTTCTTTACTCTGTATTCTATCTTCTTTTTTCTTTTATATTCTGTATTGTATTGTATATTCTATGCTCTTCTGTATACTATATGCCTTTATATTTTATATGCCTTATTCCATATTCTACATTCTGAATTCTTCTGTATTCTATATTCTACATTCTTAGTTCTTTATTCTTCTATATTCCATATTCCTTTATATCCTATTTCTATATTTTTCCATATTCAAAGTTCTGTATTTCATTCTCTGTATTCTATATTGTATATTCAAAGTTCTATGTTCTATATTCTATATTTTTCTGTATGGCATATTCTATGTTCCATACTCCATATTCTATATGTTATATTCTACATTCTCTATTCTATATTTTACATTCTACAATCTATGTTCCATGATCTTCTATATTCTATAATCTGTATTCTGCTATAGTCTGTAGTCTTTATTCTATATTTTATATTCTATATTCTACATTCTATATAACAAATTCTATATTCTATGTTCTTCTATATGCTATATTCTTCTATATTCTGTATTGTATAGTTTCCTATTGTCTATATTCTTCTATAATGTATATTCTACATTCTTCTGTGTACTGTATTGATACTCTTATATATTCTCTATTTTTCCATATTCTGTATTCTATATTCTTCTATATTCTATATTTATATTCTTTATTCTTCTACATTCTGTGTTCTATATTATTCTATATTCTTCTGTAATGTATATTCTATAATCTATACTCTATATATTCTTGTATATTCTATGTTCTTTTATATTTAGTATTCCATCTTCTGTTTTATGTGTTCTATGTTCTATATTCTTCTGTATTCTGTATTCCACATTCTAAATTCTATGGTCTTCTATATTTTTTTATTTTCCTATATCCTATATTCCATATTCTCCATTCTATATTCGATGTTCTATGTTCTTTATTCTACATTTTTCTCTATACTATATTCTTCTGTATTCTATACTCCATATTGTATATTGTAATTCTATATTCTAAAATCTTCTATATTCTACATTCTATATTCTTCTAGATTCTAGATTTTTCTATATTCTATGTTCTATATTCAATCTTCTATTTTCCATATTTTTACCATGCTATAAAAAGTTTTTTTTATATATTTGTGTATTCTATATTCCATATGCTTTATACTGTATTCAACATTCTATATTCTACTATATTCCATATTCTATACTATCCTATATTCTATATTTTACATTCTACATTCTATATTCCATAATATTTTATATTGTATAATTTATAATCTTCTACATTCTACAATCTATATTCTCCTAAATTCTTCGTTCTATATTTTGCATTCTCTATTGTGTATTCTACATTCTACATTTTATATTCTCCTGTATTCTATATTCTAAATTTATATTCTATTTTCTTCTGTATTCTGTATTCTTTATGCTATAATCTTCTATAATGTATATTCTATATTCTTCCTTATTCCAAATCCTCTATACGCTATATTCTTCTGTTTTCAAAGTTCTTTTATATTCTGTATTCTATCTTCTATCTTCAGTGTTCTATGTTCCATATTCTATATTCTTTATTTTAAATTCTCTATATTCTATAATCTATGTTCTATGTTCTTCTATAGTCTATATTTTTGTATATTCTATATTCCATACTCTGTATTCTATATTAGATGTTCTATATTGTATATTTTTCTACATACAATATTCTTCTATATTCTATATTGCGTATTTCGTATTCCATATTCTATATTCTACATTCTGCATTCTATATTTTAAATTCTTCCATATTCTATGTTCTGTATTCTATATTCTAAATTCTATGTTCTTCCATATTCTTCTATATTCTATATTTTTCTGTATTCTATATTCCATATTTTACATTCTTCCTTCTATATTCTATATTCTTCTATCTTGTATTCTATATTCTTCTATGCTGTATATTCTGTATTTTACATTCTATATTCCATTTTCTTCTATATTCTATATTCTGTGTTCTTTATACTTTATTTTATATTCTATATTTTGTATTCTACATTCTATATTCTATGTTCTATATTCTTCTGTACTCTATATATTCTATATTTTATATTCCATACTCAGTGTTCTATATTCAATGTTCTTTTTCTATATAATTTTCTGTAGTCTACATTCTACATTTTATACTCTTTATTATTATTTTTTATTCTTCAACAGTCTGTCTCATATATCCTTCTATATTGTATATTCTGTATATTACATTCTACATTCTATATTCCATAATCTTCTTTATTCTATAATATATATTCTCTACATAATATAAAATTTTTTTTATATTATATATTTTTGATTCTATATTCTGTATTCTACATTCTATATTCCAAATTCTATATTTTTCAATATTCCATTGTCTGTATTCTATATTCAATGTTGTTTTCTATATTCTATATTTTTATAATTTTCTGTATTCTATATTCCATATTCTGTATACTATATTCTACATTCTATATTCTCTTATATTCCATCTTCTTTCTTCTATATTTACTTCTACATTTTATATTCCAGAATCTTCTCTATTCTATAATCATCTATATTCTATGGTCTTTATTCTATATTTTATATTCTATGTTCTACTTTGTACATACTCTATTCTATAATTTTCTATGTTCTGTATTCCATACTCTGTATTCCATATTAAATATTTGATGTTCTATGTTCTATATTTTTTATATACTATATTCTTCTGAATTCTACATTCTATATTACATATCCTACATTCTGCATTTTATATTTTATATTCTTCTATGTTCTGCATTTCATAATCTTCTATATTCTTATTCTACATTCTATAATCTATTATAATCTATATTCTTCTATCTGCTATATTCTATATTTTAAATTCTAATTCTATATTCAGTATTCTACATTCTACGTTTTAAATTTTTCAATATTCTTTATTCTCTATTCCATATTCTATGTTCTACATTCTATATTCCATTTTTTCTATGTTCTACCTTTTGTATGCTAAATTTTTCTGAATTCTATCTTTTTCTATATTCTATATTTTTTTATTGTATATTCTACCTTTTAATCTCCATCTTCTACAATCTAGTACTCTCTATTCTACATTCTATATTCCTCTATATTTTGTTATCTATATTCTTCGACTTTCTCTATTCTATACTCTTCAATAGTGTATATGCTATTCCCTATATTCCATATTTGTCAATATTCTATTTTCATCTATGTTCTATCTTCTATGTTCTGTAGTCTGTAGGTGTCAGCATCTGGGATAAAGGATTCGGGACCTTGCCTGGGGCAGAAGGCAGCCTAGGTCAGCGGATACTTGGAAGTCTAGTGACTTCCGACACTGCTGCCAGTGACAAATGGTGACTTCCGCACTCACATATCCCCTGGTGGCAGAATGATAGTGACGGGTGGAGAAACATTGCTGTGGAGCACACTTTCAATGGGGCACCGGCCAAAGCAAAGGCCAGGGCGGGTAGTGGACGTCATGGAGTTGAATGGCGAGCCAGTGAAGGGCCAAGTATTCCTCCTGTATGTGGCAAACAGGTCATCCGTGTCACAACGTCCATAAACCATTGGCTTGCTGGGGCCCAGGCTGCCAGGATTTTGGCCCTGCCTTCGGGGCCCGGCCACATACGCAGCATTCCACCGCAGGCGGGGATGGGTAGACATCAAAAATTTGGAAAATGGCAGTGTCTCCTCGATTTCCCTGGCATCGGCCTTTTTCAGCAGCAAGATTTTTTTCCTAGTAGAAAAAGGCACTGACGGAGAAAGGCAGGATTATGTGTGCAGGAAAGGTGTGTGCTGAGAGGGTGAGGACGTTGAGACCAGGTTGGGATCTTTAGTCCAGGAGAGGCTACTGGCAGGTGTGGGTCAATGTTCTCTACCCATCCCACTTGGCGGGGGGAGGTTTTCACCATACAAAGCAGCAGCGGAATTATTCGTCGCCGGAGAGGTTGCATCTGCCCACAAGCTCCACCTGGCCAGGGTCCGCCCCTACCCTATTGCCTATGTCAATCAACAGAAGCTAAGACCTTCCAGAGAGACTACCTACTATTCTCTACCCACGGGAAGGTGCTACAGCCAGAAGTCTGACCCGTTTCATCTCCAGGCTCTCTCTGAGACCCCTCAAACTTGTGATGTGTCTCAGGGGTAGAATGAAGAGATTTCTCTGAAAGAACACATACAGAGAGAGGCTATAGATGCTGAGGAAGGGCGTCTTGCCTACGGATACCCTAGCCTAAGTGGAAAAGCGATACCTGCCTGCAGCCCAGTGTGTCAAACCTATTCACATCAGGGGTTGCCTACTCTGAAGTTACTCCCTGGGTGCCCTCGATTTTGTGGCCAAAAACAGAAGGGGCCATTGTGTGTCCATGGGTAAAATGGAGGGATCTGAGGAACTGGCCGGTTGGGCTGGACCTCTCCTATTAGCTCAGTGTTTGTGACTCGTCCCCGTCAGAAATTCCGGGCAGCCTTCCGGTGGTTGTCTCCATGGTGATTGGGAAAGAAGCCTTAGGCCCCGCACTCAGCCTTCACCTGGCCTACATGGCCTCTTTACCCTCATCCAGAACACTGTGCGGATGAAAGAAACGATGTCGGCCAGTGACCAAGTGTCCTCATTGCCATTGAAGGATTAGGCTCCTTGCCTGGAAAGAAGACTGCCAAGGTAAGCCTGAGCCTAGACACCTAGTGACCTGTGACACTGCAGCCAGTGATAGATGTTGATTTCTACATTCATGTATCCGTAGGTGGCGGATTCAGAGTGGTTGGAGGAGAAGTGTAACTAGAGATCACACACTCACAAGGGCATGGGCCAAAGGTCAGGGAAAATAACTGAGGTCGTGGAGCTCTAGCGGAGCCAGTCCAGGCCCCAGGTCTCCCTCCTGTTCATGACAAAGAGGTAATCCATATGCTGCCATCAGCAGATTCTGGACTGCTGGGGCCCTGGATGCCCGGATTTCGGCCTTGTCTTCGGAGACCTGACGCACATGCAGTGTGCCAGCAGAGGCTGTGGCCCGGCAGAGGGCAAAATCTTGAAAACGGGGGCTTCAGTTGACTTTGCATGTGCTCTCCTTTGGCTGAGTGACATCCCGTGTTTCCTAGCAGGAGAAGGCGTTCGTAGAGAGAGGCGGATTCCATGTGTGCAGGCAAAGTGTGTGCTGAGATGATGAGTCGCTGGAGACCAGGGTGGACTCTTCAGACCCAGGATAGGCCTCTGGCAGGTATGTGTCAATGTTCTCTGCCCATGGCACTCAGCCGGGTATTTGCATACACTGTTATCAGTGGAATTAGTAGTCTCCGGAGAGGTTGCCACATGTCAGCAAGCTTCACCTGGACAGGGTCCGCCCGTGATGCAGCTCCCCAATCAAGCACTACTCTCTAGAGCTTCCAGATATACTACCAGATCTTCTCTGCCCATGGGCAACCAGTACAGCCAGAGGCCTTCCCCCTTTGCTCTTTTGTCTCTAGGCATTCTGTCAGGCACTCCAAGCTGTGAAGTGACAACGGGGAGAAGGAAGAGATTTCCGAGAATGAACACATACAGAGAGAGGCAAGAGATGCTGAGTGGGGATGCCTTGCGTACTGATATCTTCAGGAAAGTGGGAAAGAGGTACCTGGCCTGCTTTGCCAATGCCCTGAAGCAGTCCGCACCAGGGGCTCCCTTGTGCCTGCGTAGCGTTTCCCAGGGTGTGCTCAAATCCTGTGGCTACTAGGTGTCCTAGGTCACAATGGAGGGCCCTGTGTCATCTTTCTGGTGTGTTGAATCTCTGCCATTGGATCAGTCTTGTCACCAGGCCCATCATAAGCTCTGCCCACTCTTCCGGTGGGGAGACATTCTCCATGGTGATGGCAAAGAAGCCTTAGCCCCGCCCACCTGGCCTTCACTTCACCTACCTGGCCTTCTGACCCTCACTCAGACCTCTGTGTTGATAAAAATTAATTTTTGCCAGTGCCCAGGTGTCAGCATCTGGGATAATGGATTCAGGACCTTACCTGGGGCAGAAGGCAGCCTAGGTCAGCTAGTACCTGGAAGTCTAGTGACTTGTGACACTGCTGTCAGTGACACATGGTGACTCCTACACTCACATATCCCCTGGTGGCAGAATGATAGTGATGGGTGGAGAAACATCGCTCTGGAGCACACGTTCAATGGGGCAGCAGCCAAAGCAAAGGCCAGGGCCGGTAGTGGACTTCGTGGAGCTGAATGGCGAGCCCATGAAGGGCCCAAGGATCCCTCCTGTATGTGGCAAACAGGTCATCCGTGTCCCCACGTACATAAACCATTGGACTGCAAGGGCCTAGGCTGCCAGGATTTCAACCTTGCCTTCAGAGCCCCGCCACATACACAGCTTTGCACCGGAGGTGGTGACATGTTGATAGGAAACATTTGGAAAATGGCAGTGTCCCTTCGATTTCCCTGGCATCGTCCTTTTTGAGCAGCATGCTTTTTTTCCTAGTAGGATAAGGCACTGAGGGAGAAAGGCAGGATTATTTGTGCAGGAAAGGTGTGTGCTGAGAGGGCGAAGACGTTGAGACCAGGTGGGGATCTTTAGTCCCAGGAAAGGCCCCTGGCAGGTGTGGGACGATGTTCTCTACCCATCCCACTTGGCAGGTCTAGGTTTTCACCGTACAAGACACCAGCAGAATTATTCATCGCCGGAGAGGTTGCATCTGCCCACAAGTTCCACCTGGCCGGGGTCCGCCGCTACTGTATTGCCCATGTCAATCAACAGAAGCTAAGACCTTCCAGAAAGACTACCTGCCATTCTCTACCCACGGGGAAGCTGTAGAGGCAGAAGCCTCCCCTTTTTCATCTCCAGGCAATCTCTCAGGACCCTCAGACTTGCGATGCGTCTCAGGGGTAGAATGAAGAGATTTCTCTGAGTGAACACATTCAAGGAGGGGCCATAGATGCTGAGGAACGGCGCCTTCTCTACTGATACCCTAGCGTAAGTGGGAAAGAGGTACCTGCCTCCTAACCCAGTGTTTCCAACTTGTACGCATCAGGCGTGGCCAACTGTGAAGTTATTCCCTGGGTGCCCTCGATTTTGTGGCCAAAGACCGAAAGGTCCGTTGTGTATCCATGGGTAAAATGGAGGGTTCTGCGGAACTGGCCAGTTACGCTGGACCTCTCCTATTGGCTCAGTGTTTGTGACCCGTCCCCGTCAGAAGTTCCACCCAACCTTCCGGTGGCTGTCTCCATGGTGATTGGGAAAGAAGCCTTAGGCCTCGCACTCAGCCTTCAACTGGCCTAAATGGCCTATTTACCCTCATCGAGACCGCTATATGGATGAAAGACAGGATGTTGGCTACTGACCACGTGTCCTCATTTCCGTTGAAAGATTAGGCTCCTTGCCTGGGCAGAAGACAGCCAAGGTCAGCCTGAGCCTAGACACCTAGTGACCTGTGACACTTCAGCCATTGATAGATGTTGATTTCCACACTCAGGTACCCGCAGGTGGAGGATTCAGAGTGGTCGGAGGAGAAGTGTAACTAGAGATCACACACTCACGAGGGCACGGGCCAAAAGTCAGGGAAAATAGTTGAGTTCGTGGAGCTCTAGTGGAGCCACTCTAGGGCCCCGGCTTCCCTCCCGTACGTGACAAAGAGGTAATCCATGTGCCACCATCTGTACACTCTGGACTGCTGGGGCCCTGGATCCCCACATTTCGGCCTTGTCGTCGGAGAAGTGATGCACATGCAGTATGCCAGCGGAGGCTGTGGACCAGCAGAGGGCCAAGTCGAAGCCTCGAGACGCCAGCGTATTGTAAGATTTTAATCTCATTTCCTTTTCTTTTGTTTCAAATGAGTAATCCGGTTACGTATTTACTTATTCATTTCTTTATTGCTCCCAAGGCAGAACGTCTCCTGGGCAAGCGGATCAGCCAGCTGCACCTGGCGGTGCCAAGGGATTTTCCGAAAGAGAGCGGGTCTCCATCGCTTAACCAGGACGACACCACCGGCGTTCTCTTTGGAACAAACCGTGGAATGGCAAACTGATTGTGTCAAAAGAATCCTGACTAACCCTTCGTACAACGGTGCGTTCTGTCCAATTATCCAGGCATTGCCAACCCGCGAGGGGAAGAGAGAGAAGGTGAAGGAGAGAGGACTCGGGAGGGAGGGGCGTGGGCCGCACACGCAAGGGTACCCGCCGGGCCCGCCCTCCCCCCAAAGCCCCAACCCAGCTCCACTAGCGGCGAGATGTGTAGGCGCACCAGCCAGCGGGGCAGGGAGCTCATCCTGCTAAGGCGATGGGGGGGTGGGGGCAACCACCTTGGGGGAGGCGCAGATCTGCCGCCAATAGAACCGTCTGTGGGAAAGAGGCTATCAGAAACTCAGAGTCCCTCCTGGCCTTAATAGGCAGGATATCGCTAGGATCACAATCAACTCACCGTCTGGCAGGATTGCCGGGCCAAGACCCTTGGCAGCCTGAGAATCCAAGTAATCCAGGATTCTCAGACTTGTCTGGTCCTTCTGGGATTTGTGATCCGTCCTAATTAGCCCAGGGGTTCCAAATCCTACCCTCTATGATGGCTTTTATGATGTTAATGAGGCAGGAGCACAGGCGGCGGTTATGTCAATGAGGGAGGAGGCAAGGTACAGGATTAGGTTGTATGGGCAGGCAGTCCCTTTTGAGACAGAAAAGAGAGAAGCTAGCAGAGAGGAGAGGGACCACTGGGCGCCAAGGAAGAAGAGGCAGAGGCAGAGCGCGTCCTTCGGACCTCGGGTCCCTGCACTGAGAAGCTCGTAAACCAGAAGATGACTGATGACTAGGGCCTTCACCCAGAGCTGACAGACAGGGAAATCCTTCCCCAGGCGCTGGCGCCCTGAGTTGGGACTCGTCGCCTGGTCGACTGTGAAAGAATACATTTCTGTTTGTCAAAGCCACGCACGGGTGCTAGTTCTGTCAGGGCGGCACCAGCGAACTAAGGCGCCTGGGAATCTCAGTCCCGTCCCCCAGCCCCCACCGACCTGACAAGGTGCCGGAAAATCCTTCCATTGGAAATGCATTCCTCTGACGCAACACATTAATAGGATGACCGTTGCCAAATCCCCTGATAAAATCTCTACTTCCACTTAGGAGTGAGTCATCCTGCCCTTCAAAGCTTTCCTCCAAGTCCTCAGGTACTTAATGAAGGACTCCCGTGGGTCAGGTGATTTCCACATGGGCCTTGGGGCCTTCCTTTGCTGCGCAAAGCATTCCGAGTGTGGCTGAGTCCCGCGTTTCCGGGAGCTGTTCACTTGGCCGCGAGTCTCCGTGCAGTCCGGCTGACTTGCCGCGATGGATCCCACCGGCGCTTCGAGTCGCTCTCAAAATCCACGAGGCCGACGAGAGAGGTTGGTTTTGAAGCCCAGTCAAAGAGAGACTCTGCAAGCAGCGTTTGAACAGAACCCCTACCCTGGTATAACTACCAGAGAAGAACTCGCCAGAGAAACCGGCATCGCGGAGGATCGCATTCAGACTTGGTTTGGAAACCGCAGAGCAGGTCACCTAAGGAAGAGCCGCTCGGCCTCTGGACAGGTCTCAGAAGAAGAGCCGTCCCAGGGACAGGGAGAGCCTCAGCCTTGGTCTCCGGAAAATTTCCCCAAAGCGGCCAGACGAAAACGCACACGCATCACCAGATCGCAAACGAGTCTCCTAGTCGAGGCCTTCAAGAAGAACCGGTACCCTGGTAACGAGGCCAAGGAAGAACTGGCTCAACGAACTGGCCTTCCGCGATCCCGAATTCACGTATGGTTTCAGAACCGAAGAGCTCGGAAGCCGATGCAGAGCGCGAGTGCACCCCCGAAGTCCTTGGCAGACAGCCCGACTCCTGCGGCCACGCTTCCACTTGACCAGAGCGACCTGTCCTCTGTACAGAGCACCTACCCTCTCGGCCCACCCTCCCATCCTTCCAGCAGCAACCAAGCCATCCTACCTGTTCTCATTGAGTCCCATACACCGTTTCTTCCTTCGGAACCCACCCAGGGCTGTGCCGGCCAAGCACCAGGTGCCCTGATGGACCAGCCCGCCCTGATTGTGAAGAAGACAGCAGAGACCTCTCACGCCCCGGGGACACACCTGAACCAATCGCCAACAGGACCCACTGTGGGAGACAGGCTGTCAGACCCTCAGGCTCCTTTCTGGCCCCAATACCCAGGAAATGACCAGGATCGCGACCAACACGCTGTCTCGGCAGGGTGGCTCGCCCAAGACCCTTCTCGGCCTGACAATTCAAAGACGCAAGGGCAGGTTCCGGCTCAGCAAGTCACAGCTCCCTTCACGCAATGGGGCTGTGAGGTGGCCCAGGGTGTGACTGCCCGATGGGAACCCAGCCAAGAGACACTCCAGCAGCCCGGACACTCCGAGGCACACCTGTGGCCAGAGCCGGCACAATCGGCTCAAGGGTCATCTCATCCACCAGACCAAGACTGCCAGGAAACCGAGAGCCTTTTAGATGAACTCCTCTCCGCCCCAGAGTTGCAGGGAAAGTCCCAAACCTTTCTGAACGCGGATCCACAGGAGGAGGACCCTCCACAACTCGAACTCTCCCTCGGCGACATTGACTTTCAGGCTCTGCTTGACGCGCTGCAAGATTGACCGAACCCACAACCAGGCATCTATCCCTTGAGGACGAATCTGTACGATGGAAAGAGATGCTGGACAGCCACGATGCGGTGTTCCGGAGCCGAAGGAACGCGGGAAGAAAGATAAGACTCTGGGAAACTTGGACCTAGCACATGGACGCAGCGCTGACTGTGCATCTTCAAGTCGTGGGGTGCCTGATCCTTTGGAGGCTCCTCGGTCTTGCCCCCGGAGGCACCAGGGGCACCAGGCGATGGACCCATTGGCTAAAGCCAGATGAACAAAAGCCTTCGCACGACTGATCCCAACTCCTCCCTGCCATCATTGCCTCCTTGGCAGTCTGTGCAATCCACGAATCCTAAGCGAACCCCGGCGACGGAAATAGGCCTACCTTGTACACATCTCAACTTCTTTCCCTTCTGGCAAGATGGGCCCTCAAATTGGAAATTATTGGGTAGGTGTGTAGAGAAAGAGCGGACGCCCTCTCTACTCATAAGGGGATTTTTTAAAAAGGACAGTTTTTTCCTTTTTCTTTTCCTTTTCTTTCTTTTTTAACATGTTTCTTTTCCCTTAGGTGTGAGAGTGGGAATTGTGAACTGGAAGACAGTTTGTTCCACAGCTATCACCGAAGGAACGATGGCACCGTTTACGTCCCAGAGCAACCGCCCCCTTGTCAACGGATGTCTCCCTTGGACCACTCTCAGCACACAGAAGATGGCCTGAAAGGCGTTAGAGCAACACCATTCCATCGCCGAAGAAAGTGTATCGATGCGATTGCTGTCGCACGTGTTTGGAGTAATGTATATATATTCCGGGTCATATCTGTCCAGACACTTGCCCAACTTATTAATAATTAAGTTTTTATACATAAACACCAGGCCTCTTTCTTAGCGTCTTTCACCTGAGACTCCTCCCATCGTCGTTGGACGTGGTAGCCTCGGAAAGGTGATAGAGATTATCGAGCTGGATGAAGGAGTTCATTGGTAGAACAGACAGATAATTGAAACCATAAAAAAGAAAACAAAGTGCCGCTATTGAAACACAGAGAACATGCATGCGAAACAAAAACTCTCCAGAGCACAAAGGATTGGGAAATGACAAGTGCCTCTCCAGGGCCTCTGCCCCATTCCTATGGTCCAAAGCTCCTACCCCCATCCCAGACGGCTACGCACTCCCCCACTTGCCCAGTAGGAATGAAGTCATACTGCCCGCTCTTCTTCCTCCTGCGGTTTCTGCCTTTGCTGGCGTCTAGGCATTTGGTCCCACCAGCCCGCCACTGCCTGTCTGACCCTTTGTGCCTCCTCATTGCTTGCTGACCACTTGGGAAGGGGCCGATGTGTCCACAGCGTGGCCATCTTTGCGCATTACCGAATCTCTTGATTTTCGTCGGTCAGAAGGGTTTCTTAAGGGAACCAATGGGTTAAAGGAAGGAGCAACCAAGAAGGGAAGTGAAGAAAAGAAGGAATGTGTGACTCAGGAGACTATTTGCTTCGTTCCCTCTGGGCTCCTGAGCCTGAGCTTTGGCGACCCCGGGCTGTCCGGACTGAAGAGGAGATGACGCCGGAGCTTAGACGCCCTAAGCCCTCGCGGCTCTTCAAAGGCCCCGGGTGAAGAGCGGCGGGTTCAGCGTGAATTAGCACCTCACCCTCACCCTCACCCTCACCCTCACCCTCACCCTCACCCTCACCCTCACCCTCACCCTCACCCTCACCCTCACCCTCACCCTCACCCTCACCCTCACCCTCACCCTCACCCTCAAACTAACCCTAACCCTCGCCCTAGCCCTAATCCTAGCCCTAGCCCTAGCCCTAGCCCTAGCCCTAGCCCTAGCCCTAGCCCTAGCCCTAGCCCTAGCCCTAGCCCTAGCCCTAGCCCTAGCCCTAACCCCCCCCCAGCCCTAACCTGAACTATAGCCCTAAGCCTACCCTTAACCAAAACCCTCCTGAGCCTGAGCTTTGGCGATCCCGGGCTGTCGGGGATTGAAGATGAGATGACGCCGCAGTTCAGAGGCCCTGAGCCCTCGCGGCGCTTCAAAGGCCCCAGGCGGAGAGCGGCGGGTTCTGGGTGAATTAGTCCCTCCGAGGGGTGGGGGGCTGGTCTGGGGAGGGGGAGGGCGGATAGCTCAGACGGGGTTCAGTGTGTCCAGAAGCGAGTCAGGGAGAGCTAGAGGAGGCGACGAGGTCCGCGCGGTGTCAAGGCCCTCCGCAGAGGCCTGCTCCCCAGGTCAGGGCGGATGGCGAAGGCCCTAGGCTGGAACGGGAAGCCCGGGAGCTCCCGGCGCTTGGAGGGGACCAGGCCGCGCTCTCGAGGGGAGGCTGCGCCCTCTGGCGGCCGCGGGCGGCAAGGAGGCGGGCCCGGAGCCTGGGCGGCAGCTGAAGGCGGGTCAGGGAGGTGAGTCCGGGAATGAGTCCGCGACAAACTCAGTGGGTCCAGGAGAGCAAATTTATCCCGGGCCGACTGCGCGCCTACGTGACTACCTAAAGGGGTTGACCTGCTTTTCCCAGTGAAGTCACGGGATGGGGGTCGTGGAGAAGCGGACCCAACCGGGTGACGCTGTCAGAGGGCCACACCAAAACGACTGTCCAGAAACGTCGCCGATGCGTTCCAGCAGACGTAGGTTATTTTGAAAACGATATCCCTGGAGTTACACATACCTACAGAAACATTTTTCGCAAGCCGTGCTTACGTGTGTCGATACAACTACAAGGTTAAAGAAGCTATGCGAACCTCCCTTCGGAACCTGATAAAGCACTGCGGGGAGAGATGTGGCGATCACCCGATTACAAGGACGCTTGGAAACGCGTGGTTCCGCGGTCTGTCTGCTGTTGTTTTCTTGGCCGCTGGGGTTTTTGGAGTCGCTGATTTGGTCAAAGTTTCTGCTGTTTTAGGTACGATATTGTGGGAATTAGTATTTGTGAGCCGGGGTCAGTTATGTCTAGATAGATATGCATGTCTCTTTTTTCTATATAGTTATTTTTTGGAGGATGAAGTAGTAACTCAAGGTGAAAGAAGGAGCGATGTACGGGAATTACGATGTACCGTTAACATTAGGACAAAAACCAACGCTGAATACTCTGTACGGTGCGGTATGAGAGGCGGTGGCCTGCGCGGGTGACGCCCTCAGTTGCTGAACTGCGTGACACGAAGCCTCGAGACGCCACCGTATTGTGAGGTTTTAATCCTAACTTGAACCCTAAAGCTAATCCTAAACCCTAACCCTATCCCTAAACCCTACCCCAAACCCTAACCCTAAACCCGATCCCGAACCCAAAACCCGAACCCGAACCCCTATCCCCAACCACAACCCCAAACCCTAACCCTAACCCTCACCCTAAACCCTAATCCTAACCCTAACCCTAAACCCTAACCCTAACAACTGTAACCCTAACTGCAAACTTAACCCCAACCCCAACCCCAACCCCAAACCTAACCCTGACCCCAACCCCAACCCAACCACAAACTTAACCGCAGCCCTAACCCCAATCCTAATCCCCAACCCCAACCCCAAACGAACCCCAAACCCAACCCTAACCCGACCCCGAACCCCCACACTGACCGTGGCCCTGACCCTAACCCTTAACCCGTAACCCTGACCCTAACCGTAACCCTAACCGTAAAACCCTGACCCTAACCCTAACCCTAACCCAACCCCAAGCCCAACCCCAACCTGAAACCCGAAACCCTAACCCTAACCGAACCCAACCCATCCCAACCCAACCCAACGCTAACCCTAACCCTAAACCTGACCCCGACCCTGGCCCCGACCCTAAACCCGAACTCTGACCCTAAACCCTGACACTAACCCTAACCCTAAACCCTAACCCTAACCCCTAACCGTAACCCGACCCCGACCCCGACCCCGACCCCTGACCCTAAACCTAACCCTTAACCCTTAACCATAACCCTAACCCTAAAACCCTAACCCTCTGATTTTTGTATGTTTATCTTATATCCCAATAGTCTGCTGAACTCTTCTATTAGTTTCAGTAGTTTTCTGGAGGATTCCTTAGGGTTTTCTGTGTATAAGATCATGTCGTCTGCAAAAAAAAAAAAAAAATATATATATATACAATTTTTCTTCTTCCTTGCCAATCTGGATGCCCTTTGTTTCTTTATCTAGCCTAATTGCTCTGGCTAGGACCTTCAGCACAATGTTGAATAACAGCGGTGATAAAGGGTATCCTTGTGTGGTTCCCTATCTCAATGGGAATGCTTTCAGGCTCTCTCCATTTAGGAGGATGTTGGCTGTTGGCTTTGTATAAATGCCCTTTATTATGTTGAGGAATTTTCCTTCTTTTTCTGTTTTGCTGAGAGTTTTTATCCTGAATGGGTGTTGAATTTGTCAAATGCCTTTTCTGCATCAGTTGGTAAAATCACGTGATTCTTGTCTTTTATTTATTTATGTGGTGGATTACATTAATTGTTTCTCTAATGTTGAACCATCCCTGCATACCTGGTATGAATCCCACTTGGTCATGGTGAATTATTTTTTTGACATGTTGTTGAATTCTATTGGCTAGAATTTTGTTGAGGATTGTTGCGTATCAGTTCATGTGGAACATAGGTCTGTAATTTTCTTTTTTTGTGGTGTCTTCAGCTCGGTTTGGTATCAGGGATATGCTGGCTTCATAGAATGAGTTTGGGAGTATTCCGTCCTCTTCTATGGTCTGAAATACCTTTACTAGTAGTGGAGTTACCTCTTCTCTTAAAGTCTAGTAGAACCGTGCAGTGAAGCTGTCAGAGCCAGGACTTTTTTTGTTGGGAGTTTTTTTGATTATCTTTTCAATCTCTTCTTTTGTTATCTGTCAATTTAGCTGTCCTACCTGTGTTTGTGTTAGTTTAAGTAGATAGTGTGTTTCTAGGAATTCATCCATTTCTTCTAGGTTTTCCAATTTGTTAGAGTACAGTTTTTCATAGTAATCTGATATGATTCTTTTAATTTCAGTTGGGTCTGTTGTAATATCACCCATCTCAATTCTTATTCGGGTTATTTGTTTCCTCTCTTGTTTTTCTTTTGTGAGTTTGGCCTATGGTTTATCAATTTTTTGATTTTTTCAAAGAACCAGCTTTTGGTCTTGTTAATTCTTTCAATTGTTTTTCTGTTTTCTAT
This sequence comes from Loxodonta africana, assembly GCF_030014295.1. NCBI lineage: Eukaryota > Metazoa > Chordata > Mammalia > Proboscidea > Elephantidae > Loxodonta > Loxodonta africana. Next base: position 958,831 of record NW_026974832.1, read on the forward strand.
TTCATTTAGTTCAGCTCTAATTTTTATTAAATGTTTTCTTCTGGTGCCTGAGGGTTTCTTTTCTTGTTTTCTTTGTATTTATTCAAGTTGTAGGGATAATTCTTAGATTTTGGCCCTTTCTTCTTTTTTGTATGTGTGCATTTATTGATATAAATGGACCTCTGAGCACTGCTTTCACTGTGTCCCAAAGGTTCTGATAGGAAGTGTTTTCATTCTCATTGAATTCTATGTATTCCTTTATTCCACCCTTAATGTCTTCTATAATCCAATCTTTTTTGAGCAGGGTATTGTCCAGTTTCCAAGAGTTTGATTTGTTTTCCCTGTTTTTTCTGTTATTGATTTCCACTTTTATAGCCTTATGGTCAGAGAAGATGCTTTGTAATATTTACATGTTTTGGATTCTGCTAAGGCTTGCTTTATGACCTAATATGTGGTCTATTCCAGAAAACGTTCCATGTGCACTAGAAAAGAAAGTACACTTGTTTGCTGTAGGTCTATGAGGTCATGTTGGTTGATTGTGGCATTTAGATCTTCCGCGTCTTTATTGATCTTCGTTCTGGATGTCCTACCCGTTCCTGAAAGTGATGTGTTGAAGTCTCCTACTATTATTGTGGAGCTGTCTATCTCCCTTTTCAAGGCTGATAGAGTTTGTTTTATGTATCTTTTAGCCCTATCGTCGCGTGCATAAACATTAAATATGGTTATATCTTCTTGGTATACTGTGCCTTTAATCACTATATAGTGTCCTTCCTTATCCTTTATGATGGACTTAACTTTAAAGCCTATTTGTCAGAAATTAACATTGCCAATCCTGCTCTTTTTTGATTGTTGTTTGCTTGATATATTTTTTCCATCTTTTGAGTTTTAGTTTGTTTGTGTCTTGAAGTCTAAGGTGTCTCTTGTAGGCAACATATAGACAGATTGTGTTTTTTAATCCATTCTGCCACTCTCTGTCTCTTTATTGGTACATTTAGTCCATTTACATTCAGTGTGATTATGGATATGTATGAATTTAGTGTTATCATTTTGATGTCTTTTTGTGTGTGTTGTTAACAGTTTATTTTTCCCACTTAATTTTATGTGCTGAGTAGATTATACATAGTCCTTTCCTCATATTCATTGTTGTTGATTTTGTTTCTGCTGAGTATTTTTTTCTTGTATTTTATTTTGATGAGTAGAATACTTTGTCTCCTTTTGGTTACCTTATTGTTTACCCCTGTTGCTGTTGTTAGGTGCCGTCGAGTCGGTTCCTACTCATAGCGACCCTATGCACAACAGAAGAAAACACTGCCCGGTCCTGCCCCATCCTTACGTTCCTCGTTATGCTTGAGCTCATTGTTGCAACCACTGTGTCAATGCACCTTTTTGAGGGTCTTCGTCTTTTCTGCTGACCCAGTAGTCTGCCAAGCATGACGTCCTTCTCCAGGGACTCATCCCTCCTGACAACATGTCCAAAGTTTGTAAGACGCAGTCTCACCATTCTTGCCTCTAAGGAGCATTCTGGCCACACTTCTTTCAAGATAGATGTGTTCATTCTTTTGGCAGCAGTGCATGGTATATTCAATATTTTTCGTCAACACCACAATTCAAAGGCGTCAACTCTTCTTCGGTCTTCCTTATTCATTGTCCAGCTTTCACATCCATATCATGTGATTGAAAATACCATGGCTTGGGTCAGGCCCACCTTAGTGTTCAGGGTGACATCTTTGCTCTTCAACACTTTGAAGAGGTCCTTTGCAGCAGATTTGCCCAATACAATGCGTGTTTTGATTTCTCGACTGCTGCTTCCGTGGGTGTTGATTGTGGATCCAAGTAAAATGAAATCCTTGACAACTTCAATCTTTTCTCCATTTATCATGATGTTGCTCTTTGGTCCAGTTGTGAGCATTTTTGTTTTCTTTATGTTGAGGTGTAATCCATACTGAAGTCTGTGGTCTCTGATATTCATTAGTAAGTGCTTCAAGTCCTCTTCACTTTCAGCAAGCAAGGTTGTATCACGTGCATAACGCAGGTTGTTAAGAAGTCTTCCTTCAATCCTGATGCCCCATTCTTCTTCATATAATCCAGCTTCTCGGATTATTTGTTCAGCATACAGATTAAATTTACCCCTAGTTTTCTAAATTTAAACCTTACTTTCACATCTTTGTATCGCCATATATTCCTGTCCATATGGAAGATCTATGATTACATTTCTTAGTCCCTCTTACTGTTTTAATGTTGAGGTTTTTTTTGTCTTGTTTTTTTTTTTTTTTTTTTTCCCTGTCTGGGTTGCCTTCTGATTGCTCTGCCCAGTGTTCTAGTCTTGGGTTGATGCCTGATATTATTGATTTTCTAACAAAAGAACTTCCTTTAGTATTTCTTGTAGTTTTGGTTGGTTTTTATGAATTCTCTAAACTTCTGTTTACCTGGATATGTCCTAATTTCTCCTTCATATTTAAGAGACAGTTTTGCTGGATATATGATTCTTGGTTGGCAATTTTTTTCCTTCAATTTTTTTTAATAAGTCATCCCATTGCCTTCTTGCCTGCATGGTTTCTGCATAGTAGTCTGAGCTTATTCTTATTGACTTTCCTTTGCAGGTGACTTTTTGTATATAAAAATACTCTATCTTTGGTTTTGGCAGGGATGATTATAATATGTCTTGGTGACTATCTTTTAACATCTACCTTATGTGGAGTTCAATAAGCATCTTAGATAGATATCGTCTCATCTTTCACAATATCAGGCAAGTTTTCTGCTAACAAATCAACAGTTCTCTCCGTATTTTCTGTTATCCCTCCCTGTTCTCCAGTCCCTCGCAGGTTATTTCTCTTGATAGAGTCCCACATGATTCTTAAAGCTTCTTCATTTTTTTAAATTCTTTTATCCGGTTTTTCTTCAAATATGTTACTGCCAAGTGATTTATGTTCAAGTTGAGAAATTATGGCTTCTACTTGCTCAATTCTGCTCCTCTGATTTTCTGTTGAGTTGTGTAAGTCTGTAATTTTATTGTTAATCTTCTGAATTTCTCATTGCTGTCTGTCTATGGATTTTTCCAGCTTATTAAATTTTTCATTATGTTTCTGAATAATCTTTTAAATTTATTCAACTGCTTTATCTGTGTGTTTCTTGGCATGTTCTGTGTATTGTCTCATTTCCTTCCTGATGTCTTGAAGAGTTCTGTATATTAATCTTTTGTATTCTGCCTCTGGTAATTCCAGGAATGCACTTTTATCTAGAAGATCCCTGGATTCTTTGTTTTGAGAGCTTATTGAGTTGATCATGGTCTGTTTCTTTATGTGACTTGATATTGACTGTTGTCTTTGAGCCATCTATAAGTTATTATATTAGTTTGTGCCTGCTTACTCTGTTGTAGCCTCTTGCTTTGTTTTGTTTTGATATGCCCAAATGGGTTGCTTGAGTGATCTAGCTTGATTATTTTCACCTTTGGAACTCTGACATCCTGTCCCCAGATGGAAAGAGCTGTTATCAGTTATATCATTCTAGGAGTCCATTCACTTTTCTTGTATGAATTCAGCTCAGGTGTCCAGGTAGCTGATCATGAAGTGTGTGGTACAGGCTCTGTCCTACAGTCTTAGAGGGGCAGTGGTAATTGGTATATATACCAATATCTGATTGCAGCAGGGGGTCACACTCTGAACAAGGCATGGGGCTGAGAACTGACCCCCGAGTGTCTCTGAGAAAAGTGCATTCCTGTTCCCTAGAGTGCATAGGGTGGGCTCTTCAGACAGACCATGGGCTCCTATTAATTTGGTTGTAAAGACTGGGAGGTGCTAGTTATCCTTGGAACCCGGTAGTGGGTGGCTGGGTGACCTGAGTGGAGCTATCAGTCCTTAGGCCCATCATTTGGGTAGGTGAGGACCCTGTTTAATGGGCAAATCAATGCCAAACATCACCCACCTCTCTGCTGCACAGCTGTAATGGTTAGAGTCTGCCAACAAGGGTCTAGCCTCCTGAAATAGGCCCACACAGGTCCATGCAGAGGGGAAGTGTGCTCAAAATCCATGGACTGTTTATGCCTGGACAGGAGCCACTTCTGTGCTGAGCTCCTGTGGTTAGTGGAACTGGCAAATTATCTTTTCCCCCAATTGCAAATTTTTTCCTTCTCCATGGCTGGCAGGATGGTTCTAGGCACTCAACGGTGCCTATCTCAGGCCCAGGGAATCCAGGTGCTGAAGCTGGCTTATGAGTGGGGGGCGTGGTAAAACATACGGAAGTACTTAACTTTTGCTGAGAGCGCCATTCTTCTCTGGTTCCAAACGTATGAGTAGGCTGTGTGGCTGGCTGCTTCTCCCTAAGGAAACTGTGGCAAAATGCTAGTACCAACCCGCTGCCGCCACTCCGGAATGATGCCTGAGGGCTTTCCGAGATTCAGGCCCAGTAACTCCTCTCTGCTTCTGTACTGTCTCTTCTTCCCCCTTCCCTTCTGTTCTTTTTCTAAGCTTGCCTTTGATGCTAGGGCTTCTAGCTTGTCATAAATATACTCGTTTCACTTTTTTTTTTCGGTCTTTGTTGTATAGAGGTTTCGCCGGAAGCATCTGTCTATTCCACCATCTTAGCTCAGCCAGCGTAAACAAAATCTTTTGGATTCTCTAAAACTAAGAGAAACAGATCACAAATTCTAAACTTGCAGTGGTATAATTATAGGTATATGGTTTAACAGTTCTGAAATTGTCGTATGTATTTACTAGGTTTAGACAAATAAAGAAGTGTATTTTAATAATGGGAGTCTCTGGTTGGTGCAAATGGTTAGCATTCTCAGCTGCTAACTGAAAGACATATGTTCAAAACGTTCACATTTCTAATGAAGACGATTCTTTACAAATTTGATCAAAATTTCACCTTTTATAAGAAAGTGGGTTTCTTATTTTATTACTCATAAAATATGAAGTAAGGATGAATATTAAGCAACTTATTAATGGATATAAATATTACATAGAAGTCACCATCTTAGGTCCTCTGTGGGATGCAAGGATGAACATAACTCTTCTCAAGAGAGATTTGCTAGAGAGAGGAGTGAGCAGGTTACTGTGAAAACCAAGAACCCCTTCCAGATTTTCCTCATGGTCTATAATATAGCAGAGATGTGGCCTGACTTGGTCTGGTTTCCAGGAGATCAGTACACAGTGTTTGCTGAGGTTAAAAATAGTTCCACATCTTTTGAAGGTTTCTGATGTTCTACTTTTTATGTCCTGAAAAACTGCCTTTAAGCTATTATAAAATATGATTAGTGTGGGTGTTGCTAGTAGTTGGAAGGTATGCAATGATTTTACATTTTATTCTTCACAACAGAAATTTTACTCTCTAAAATCAAAAGGAGATAGCTGTCAAGATTTTAATGGACAGAATTGATAAACTATTACTACATTCAAAATAGCATTTGAATAGGTGGGAACTAACTGAGTAGGTTAGGAAAATGGAAGAAGTTTTTTCTTAACTTTTCCGGATATCCATTTGGATAAACAGACTTATGGACAAGATAACTGTGAGACAGAATTACAAGAGAATGAAACATTTTTTTCCAAAAAGCTTAATAACTCAGTGTCATGGATTGAATTGTGTACCCTAATAATACATGTCAAATTGATTAGACCATGATTCCCAGTACTGTGTGGTTGTCCTTGATCTGGTGATTGTAATTTTATGTTAAAAACTATTAGGGTAGGATTGCAACACCCTTACCCAGGTCACATCCCTGATCGAATGTAAAGGGAGTATCCCTGGGGTATGGCCTACACCACCTTTTATCTTACAAGAGATGAAAGGAAGGGAAACAAGCAGAAAATCTGGGACCTCATACCACCAAGATAACAGTACCAGGAGCAGAGCCAGTCCTTTGGACTTGGGGTCCATCCGTGGAGAAGCTCCTAATCTGGGGGAAGATTGATGCCCTGAATTTGGACTTTTACCCTACTTCACTGTGAAGAAATAAATTTCTCTTTGTTAAAGCCCATCCACTTGTGTTATTTCTGTTACAGCAGCATGAGAACAACACACTCAGGAAGATAATTTCATGGAAAATGCAATGAGCCATAATCCAGTGACAGAGTTGATAAGATATAAGGTTAGCAGTCACTTTTCAATTTGTGCTTCAGTCAAAATGAAAAATAAATACATTATGCCTCTTTCAGTTCAAAAATAAAAATGTTTCTATTCAAATACATACATGTACATTTTTAGGAAGCCATACAGAATGTGGAACATTAAAGATCGTGATGGAATAAGAAGACAAACCAGTGAGTAACTGAAATTTTTCTATTTTTTAAATAATTGGGTTACTTATTCTGTCTTGTAGCAATTGTATTTAGTGTACTCATATGGTCTTGGCAATTAGACCCATAAATCTTAGGGTTAAAAATTTAAATATATTACTTGTAATAAGGCAACTGATTTCTTACATCCTAAAAAAATGATGAGTTGTTACTTCAGGCTTCTAAGTTTGACTTTTACTTTTTGGTAAGTTAAAGTAGCCCATTTCTGTTTCTAGGAGATAGACTGTCTAATAAATTATCTGAGTGAAAAGAAAGGGCTATGTAATTCTTATGACTGTTTCAACAAAATTGTAATGAGAGTTCGCATAAATGGGACATAAAATGACAATTATTTTATTCATTGACTCCCAGAGATGTGCTTTGTTGTGTGAAGATTTCCTATCTGCTACTGTATTTTTAATATAAAAGAACTAATAAATGTGTATTAAAAGAATGCCAACAAGACCTTAAAAATAAGAAAAAATTTGCATGGATTATACAGGATATTTTAGAATATTGGAGATGATGATGCTGATCATGATGAATTATATCTTTCACCTCTTCCCCTTAATACTCTTTTTGTCTAAATGGGATTAAAAGAAGAATAATTGAAGAGAGAGAGAGAAATGAATAACTACACAGTGGTCACAGAGCTTGTCCTCCTAGGCCCTTCTGATGATCCTGACCTTCAGATTCTGACCTTCCTCTTTCTATTTATCACATATGTATTAAGCTTCACTGGAAACCTGACTCTCACCACCCTAACCTTGGTGGACTGCCATCTACAGACACCTATGTATTTCTTCCTCCGGAACATCTCCTTCCTAGAAATCTCCTTTACAACTGTATGCATTCCTTGATTTCTGGGTGCAATTATCACCAGGGATAAGACCATTTCCTATAACAACTGTGCAGCTCAACTCTTCTTTATTTTCATGAGGATGACAGAATTTTACTTTCTGATGGCCATGTCCTATGACTTCTATGTGGCTATCTGCAAGCCCCTGCATTACACAAGCACCATGAACAGGAAACTCTGCTCCCTGCTTGTGTCATGTGTGTGGCTGAGAGGGTTTCTGACCATATTCCCACCCCTTATGCTTCTTCCCCCCCGGCTTACTGTGCTTCCCAAGTCATTGATCACTTTGCATGTGACTATTTTCCCCTCTTACAACTATCTTGCTCAAATACATGGCTCCTAGAAGTAATTGGTTTTTACTTGGCTTTGGTTACTTTGCTATTCACTTTGGCATTAACGATTTTGTCCTACATGTGTGTCATCAGGACTATTCTGAGAATAAGATCTTCCAGTAAGAGAAAAAAAAACTTTCTCCACTTGTTCCTCCCACATGACTGTCATTTCCATCTCTTATGGAAGCTGCATCTTCACGTATGCCAATCCTTCTGCAAAAGAAAAGCATCATTGACCAAAGGAGTTGCTATTCTGAACACCTCTGTTGCCCCCATGCAGAACCCCTTCATTTATTCCCTGAGGAACCAGGAAGTAAAACAAGTCTTCGAAAACTTCCTCCAGAACATAGCGTTTTCTACAAATTGGGAGTTTTTTTTTTTTTAGGAAAAATACAGATACATGCGGTTGACATGAGTTGGAATCGACTCCACACCAACAGTTGTTTTTTTTTTGGGGGGGGCGTATAAAGAACAATTAAATATAAACCTGAAATTCATAGATGTTTGTACAGGTATGCTTGTTCTTTTAGAGTCTCTTTACCTGTCACATCATTTGATCTGATATTTTGCAAATCCTTCACTTTAACTGCTGTGCCTGAGTTTCTCTAATGCAGTGTCTATTAACATATTTTAAAATATGGTAAAGCTTATTTCTCCTATTGAATTTTCTGAAAACCTTACATTTTCCTTGAAGGCACACTGTAGTTAAGATGGAGTAAAGTTGTTTTAATTCTGTTTATTTTCTCAGCTCTTAAAAGACACAGTTATTATTGCTTCGTACTTCAAATGTAGTGTTTCAAATGTATGTAATTTCTTGTGTATTTTCAGGGTGAATATTGATAGTGTTTTCAGTAATGTTTATAGAATTTCCACGCTCTGTGTCATTGTTCATTAAATTCAGTTCAATACATACTATTGTGTTGCACTTTGAATACAGAGCTTTATACTTTGTGAAATTTAATGTACATTTTCTGGATAAATATTGATCATGATATTAAGTAATTTTTATAAAATTTTCATGTTTTTAAAACTTCTTAGGAGATATTCATAGTTTTTCTAAAACATGCAGAGTAAATGCACTAAAACACATTTCACTTCTATTTTTCTGTAAATTATATAAGTTCCGCGTTGCAAACTACAAAAATAAATTTAGGTTACCCTATCATTATTTTGGAAAGCCTGGTGGTGTACTGGTTAAGGGCTACGGCTGCTAACCTAAAGGTCAGCAATTCGAATCTGCCAGGCACTCCTTGGAAACTTTATGGGGCAGTTCTACTCTGTCCTATAGGGTCGCTAGGAGTCAGAATCGACGGCAGCGGGTTTTGGTTTTATGATTATTTTAATTATATGAGCCGCACAAGTTATATGAACAGTGTTGTGATAATGATTCATCTGGCTTAAAATATAAAACATTAATTAATGGCTATATTTTAGAAGAATTACAATTTCAAATTTTCTTTCTCTTTTCTTGTTCTCGCAAATTATGTTGACTAGAAAATTTTGTTTAACAGACTTCATTGTTAAATTCTAGACTACTTACAAAGTGAAGTATAAGAAAATAAAATAAAAAACTTGAAGTACTTGTCAAATCATGAAAAGTGTTGTTATGCAGATTTTTAGTATAATTCAAATAAGTTTTGGTCTTTATATGTATCTATATGTTTTTAAGATCTGGTACACAATGCGTTCCAATATGAGAAATGAACATAGTGACTTCTCTCTGAGGAATTTAAAACCTGTAAGTCTTGGTGATACCTTACACTTGTCTGTGATTTAAATAGTCTCAGAGATCTTTTACATGTCCCTTTTATTCATGTATTTATTCATCTCTTTATTCCCAAATTTCAGTATCTACATAGGAAATGATAATGGCTTTTGTGTTTGTTCATATCCAGTGTAAGGAAAACAAGTAAACTGATGATTATAATCCAATTGTATAAAAATTCCATAATATCTCTATGAAGAATACACTGTACAGGCACATGAAAATATTAAGGTTATAAATATAATAGGCTTGCCCACATTATTCAGAATTTGGAAAAAACATTACAGCAATAAGGAAGGCACAATCATTGTTATTTTTATGTATTAGGATTACAGTCATGATACAGACAGCAGATAAAGGGAATATTTGCTACATTGCAAAGCCTTGCATAACTAGACATTCCATTAATAATTAACATTTAGTTAATACTTAAAAGTATTACACACACGACCAAGTATAAAAGCTTAATTATTTTTGCACACTCCTATGACTTTTTTTTTTATGACATAGTGGGTTCCTTGGGTGGTACAAACTGTTAATGCTGCACTCTACTGCTAAACAAAAGGTTGGAGATTCGAGTCCACCCAAAACTGCTTCAGGAGAAAGGCTTGGAAATCTACTTCCAAAATATAAGCCATTGAAAACCCTATGAAGCACATTTCGATTTTTAGGCACATGGGGTTGCCATTGGACAGCAACAGTTCTTTTTTTTTTTTTTTTTAACGACATATGTAGTAATCATTCTACGTGACTACATTTTATGTTTTTAAACTTGATTGGCATCTGGCATGCCGGAACAATAGCTGTCATTCTGAGCAAACTAAGTAAACTACAGTCTGCAACTATAGACAAAAATACTTATCCATGTACGTAGATTTGGGGTTCCATCTGAAATTGAGTTAAATTTGGTGTATTCATAATTATTTAATACATTATAAACATTTTTCTGGTTAAATAAATAATGACTGTTATTGAAGTACTGAGTTATGATACCTAACTTTCAACTTACCATCAATAAAAACTTAAGAAAATTAGGCATGTTAGCTTTTCCAACTTCAGTGTCCTCATTTTTTTTAAATAAAGATGATAATACTTTAGTTTTTATGCCATATGCTTACTGTGGAAACCCTGGTGGCATAGTGGTTAAGTGCTACAGCTGCGAACCAAAGGGTTGGCAGTTCGAATCCCCCAGGTGCTCCTTGGAAACTCTAGGGGGCAGTTCTACTCTGTCCTACAGGGTCGCCTCGAGTCAGAATTGACTCGACAGCACTGGGTTTTTTTTTTTTTTTATGCTTACCATGAGATAAAACTATAAAAGATATACATGGATTAATTTTTTAAAAGTAAGAAACGTTATTCAAATGTAACACTAGTGTTTAAGAATCCAACAGTATGAAGGGCTTAGGTTTTGCTCCAAATCTATGACTTTGTTTATATGTGAAATTATATATATATATATATATAATTTTTTTTTAGGCACTCCAATCTATTGTGCACAGGTGAAATTTCTTTCCCAGCTCTTAATTTCATATCATGTAAAGCCATTACTTGCTAGTCACATTGAGTTTAGTCTGGTCAATGGAAAAATATCATTTTCATATTCAACTAGCTTCAGCCAGGCATTGAAATTTGGATGGAGTCTTGGGCTCCTTTCATTGCCTCTTCTCTACTCAGAGATAGTTCGTGATTGGGACAAAGGCAGAAGACAGATGGAAAAGGACAAACACCTTTTATTTATCTGGTGCTCCTTTAAATCTCTTTTGATTAACATTGGATCTTTGTGGGAGGGTGTCTAAATGCAGATACTCCTATATGGTGCATATGAGTAAATTCAATGGACTTCACACAAATTGCGGTGCTACAACCAATCCCTCACCAGTATTTAACTCTGAGGTACACAACATAGAAAATTGCATTAGTGTTCCTTAATCTGGAAGCAGCTAAACTTGAAAGGGTTCTTGCAAAATGCCTAAAGTGTGATTCTCTTTTCTGATGTTTAATTGATCTAAGGGAAACCTGCACATTCTTGGTTTAACAAGTAATAATTGTAATGACTACTTCACTTCTGCTCACTCTCTGTGCCCAAATGTCTCTCTGAAATTCTCTTTCTCTCCTACTCAAATTGAGAGGGCAGAGCAGCAAATATGGTGTGATATACCAAATCATTGTAAAGAGAAGCCTGTCATTCTCAGAAGCACTGCGTATTCATGTATCTGGTTCTCTAAGACCTTTTAAACTTGACCTTGAGAGTCATTGTCAGGTTGCAACATTCACAGAAAATGGAGGGAAAATCGTTTCTAAGCTGATGATGACATGGTTCCATTAATCTTTCTCTTTTAGCAACTCCACTGTATACGGAATAATGAGAGATTCTAGATAATGGTTTCTGGTAGCAGAATCTGTCCAACTGCCAGTTATTTAGCTCTGTAATGGTTGCTTGACCCCAAAATTATCTTGACTGTAGGGTGTTATAAATTGAATTGTGTCTGCCCCAAAATATCTGTTGCAAGTCCTAACCCCTCTACCCGTGGTTATAATTCCATATGGGAATGTGTTTTTTCGTTGTGTTAATAATGTAGCAAAAACAAACAAATAAACATTGCCGTTGAGTCTATTCTGACTCACAGCAACCCTATATGAAAAAGTAGAACTGCTTCACGTGGTTTCCAAGGAGTGGCTGGTGGATTCAAACTGCCAACTTTTTGGTTAGAAACAGAACTCTTAACCACTGCACCACCAGGTTTTCCAATAATGTAGGATGTGTCTTAAATCAATCTTTTTTGAGATATAAAAGAGCAGCTTAAGCCAGGGATAGCAAGCATAGTCGGAGAAGGTAGATACCATGCCACTTGAAGATCACCAAGGAACCAAGGAACAGAAGCTGAAAAGAGAGAAGGACCTACCCCTCGAAGAGACACAGATAGAACGCCTTCCTCCAGAGCTGGTGCCCTGAATTCAAACTTCTGTCTAGCCTCCTAAAATGTGAGAAAATAAATGTGTTTTTTAATGTCACCCACTTATTGTATTTCTGTTATAGCAGGACAAGATAATTAAGACACGAGGGTTAAGCATTTGATTTTTATAGCTGTGGAAAGTCAACCACAATGCCAACCCAGAAGAAAATTTTCTTAGCATCCTGTTACAAAGACATGAAAACAGCTTGGCACTATTTCCATTTTTCATATCTTTGTAAGTTAATACAGTAGAGGAACCAGCATCCAAGTTTAGATGAATGAGGAAGTACACATAAGTGAATTTTCTCATGAGAATTATGCTGTATGACAGTACACTAGGCAAAGGAATGGTATATTATCCCTTTGATTAATTATAAAGACATCTAGAACTGTTTCTTAAACTCGCTCAGCCTCAGATGCATTGGCTCAGTTGTTTATCCTCAGGGTAGATCTGAAAATATAGATAACAAGTATATTCACTCTCAGTTCAGGACAATCCTTGCACAGAAACAATAGGAAAGCAAAAATAATAATAAATTTTATTGAAGATATTGGAAAGTAAAAAAAAAAAACAAAGTATTTTAGGATTAAAATACAATATATTAAAGAATTCAGAATGATAATCCCAGAAAGGAGGTCACTTTTCCCTGCCCATAATGGAAGAGGTAGCTGAACAGATAAATCAGGAAATCTTCCTAATAGGTTAAAAAAAAAGAACAAAAACTGGAGTGTAGGACTTGCCAAGTTTGTGAAGCTAGAAAAATTTATACTTTCAAAGTTTATGTAAAAGGTTAAGCCCTAGAAATAAGAGTGGGGAGAATATAGCCTTTACCCTAAAGAAAAGCTTCAAATTACATCAATTCATGGATTTAGATTAAGATGCCTTTGAATATTAGTGTCCCTAATCATCTGCTAGAAAAAAGCATAAAATCTCTGTAGGAAGATATCATTGCCCTAAACACCACTATATTTCTATAACTTTGTCACACAACTCCTATCTATCAGAAACAATACCCTGGCACATGAGCTGATAAAGCAATATAAATAAAATCAAAGCTAACAATAAAAACAGAGGAAGAGTAGCTATAGAAAAGAGACTCAAAAGGCACAAATGTTAAATTAGCTATGCTTAATATATTCAAAAGATCACAGTAAGAATTGTAATTTTGATTCAAGTTCTTAGAATTACTGAGGAAAAAAAAATCTGATATTTAAAGCTCTCCTTAATAACTCAGTGGAGGAGTTTAAGAGCAGATTAACACAGCCAAAGAAAGAGCTAGTGTACTGGAACAGAACTCAGAAGCGTGAATATTTGAGAAATACTAAAGGAAAACTAGAGAAGAGGGTAAGAGACAAAGAGAATAAGGTGAGAACTTCTACCAGATGGATTAATGGGGTTCCAGAAAGAGAAAGGAAAAAAAAAAAAAGAAAAAAGGAGAGGCAATTTTTGAAGTGATAAACCAAAAAAAAAATCTGTTACCTTTGAGTCGATTCTGACTCATAGCGACCCTAGACAGAGTAGAACTGCCCCATAGGGTTTCCAAGGAGCTGCTTTGGATTTGAGCTGCCAACTTTTTCGTTAGCAGCCAAGCTCCTTTTTTTTTTTTTTCCTTCTTTTTTGTTTTAATTATTTTGTTACTGTCATTGGGAATATACATAGCAAAACATACACCAATTCAACAGTTTCTACATGTACAATTCAGTGACATTGATTACATTCTTGGAGTTGTGCAACCATTCTCACCCTCATTTTCTGGGTTCTTCCTCCCCCATCAACATAAACTCACTGTTCCCTAAGATTCCTATCTAATCTTTTGAGTTGCTGTTGTTATTATAGATAGTTCTTTTTTTATTGTGCTATAGGTTTACAGAGCAAATTAGCTTCTCATTAAACAATTAACATACATATTGTTTTGTGACATTGATTGCCAACCCCATGACATGTGAACACTGTCCACTTCTCAATCTTGAGTTCTCTATTTCCAATCCTCTCTGTCAGACCAGTAAGTCTGCTCTTTTTTAGTGAGTTAGAATTTTGTTCTACATTTTTCTCCGGCTCTGTCCAGGACCCTCTATTGTGATCCCTATCAGAGCAGTTGGTCTAGGTAGCTGAGCACCATCTAGTTGTGTTGGACTCAGTCTGGTGGAGGTCGTGGTACTTGTGGTCCATTAGTCCTTTGGACTAATCTTTCCCTTGTGTCTTTCATTCTCTTCATTCTTTCTTGCTCCAGATGGGGTGGGACCAGAGAAGTGTCTTAGATAGCCGCTCACAAATTTCTAAGACCCAAGAGGTTACTCACCAAAGTAGAATATAGAACATCTTCTTTACAAATCATGTTATTCCAATTGAGCTAGATGTCCCCTGAGACTATGGTCCCCAGCCCCTAGCCCAGTAATTCTGTCCCTCTGGGAGTTTGAATGCGTCTATGAAGCTCCCATGACCTTGCCTTGGTCAAGTTGTGCTGACTTTCCTAGCATTGTGTACTATCTGACCCTTCACCAAATTTACCACTTAACCTATTGTTTAGTGATTTTCCCTCCCCACTCTTCTCCCCCATAGTTTCTTTCTGTGTGTAAACCTTTCCGTGAGTTTTTCTAACAGTGATCTCATACAGTATTTGTCCTTTCGTGATTGAACTTCACTCAGCATAATGTCCTCCAGATTCATCCATGTTGTAAGATGTTTCACAGATTCATCATTGTTCTTTATTATTGCACAGTATTTCATGTTGTGTATGTACCATGGTTTGTTTATCCATTCTTCTGTTGATGGGCACTTAGGTTGTGTCCACCATTTTCCTATTGTTAATAATGTCGCAATGAACATGGGTGCACATATGTCTGTTTGTATCATGGCTCTTATTTCTCTAGGATATATTCCTAGAAGTGGGATAGCTGGATCATATAGTAGTTCTATTTCTAGCTTTTTAAGGAAGCCACCATATCTTTTTCCTAAATGGTTGTACCATTTCGCATTCCCACCAGCAGTGCATAAGAGTTCCAATCTCCCTGCAACCTCTCCAATATTTGTTAATTTCAGTTTTTTTTTTTTGATTAGTGCCAGTAATGTTGGGGTGAGATGGTGTCTCATTGTAGTTTTCGTTTATGTTTCTTTAATGGCTAGGGATCGGAAATATTTTCTCATGTGTCTATTAGCCATGTGAATGTCTGCTTTAGAGAAGTATCTGTTCATATACTTTGTCCAGATTTTAATTGGTTTGTCTTTTTGTTGTAGAGGTGCTGGATTTTCCTACAGATTTTAGAGATTGCAACTTTGTTGGACTTGTCATAGCCAAATTTTTTTCCCAATCTGTAGGTTCTCATTTTGCTGGGTTGGTGAAATCTTTTGATGAGCATAAGTGTTTAATTTTTAGAAGATTCCAGTTACTAGCTTATCTTCTGGTGTTTGTGTATTGTTGGTTATGGTTTGTATGCCATTTATGCCATGTATTCGGGACTCTTGCATTGACCTTGTTTTTTCTTCTATGATCTTTATAGTTTTTTATTTCATATTTAGGTCTTTGACTTATTTTGAATTAGTTTTTGTGTATGGTGTGAAGTATGGGTTCTGTTTCATTTTTTACAGATGGACATCTAGTTTTGCCAGCACCAATTGTTAGAAAGACTGTCTTTTCCCCATTTAGTGGACTTCGGGCCTTTGTTGAAGATCAGTTGACCATAGGTGGGTGGATTCACATCTGCATACTTGATTCAATTCCATTGATTACTGTGTCTGTCATTGAACCAATACCAGGCTGTTTTGACTATTGTAGCTGTAGAGCAGTTTCTGAGGTCAAACAGTATGAGGCCTCCTGCTTTATTCTTTTTCTTCAATAGTGATTTACTTATCTGTGGCCTCTTACCTTTCCAAATAAATTTAATGATTAGTTTTTCCATCTTGTTATAGAATGCTGTTGGACTGGCATTGCATTGTACTTGCAGATTGCTTTGGGTAGAATTGACATTTTCACAATGTTGAGTCTAGCTATCCATGTGCATGGTATGTTTTTCCATTTATGTAGGTCTCTTTTGATTTCTTGCAGTAGGATTTTGTAGTTTTCTTTGTATATGTCCTTTATGTCCTGGTTAGATTTATGCCTAAGTATTTTATTTTTTTAGGACTTATCTTAAATTGTATTGCTTTACTCATTTCCTTTTCCATGTTCTTTTTATTGGTGTATAGGAATCCAACAGTTTTTTCTATGTTTATCTTGTATCCCGCTCTACTGCAGAATCTTTCTATTAGTTCCAGTAGTTTTCTTGTGTATCTTTGAGGATGTTTATGTACAGTATAATATCATCCTCAAATAGGGATAGTTTTACTTCTTCCTTGTCTATTTGAATGTCCTGTTTTTCCTTTTTTTATTGCTGTAGGTAGGTCTTCTAGCACAATGTTTAATAGCAGTAGTGATAAAGGGCATCCTTGTTTTGTTCCTGTTCTCAGGGGGAATGTTTTCAGCCACTCTCTGTTGAGAATGATATTGGCTGTTGGTTTTGTTTAGATGCCCTTTATTATGTCGAGAAATTTCCTTTTTATACCTATTTTATTGAGAGTTTTTATCAGGTATGGGTGTTATACTTTATCAAATGACTTTTCTGAGTCTATTGAGATAATTTTTTTTTTTTTTTAATTGAGATGACCATGTGATTCTTTTGTTTTATTTATGTGGTGGATCACATTGACTGTTTCTCCAATGTTGAATCATTGTTGCATAAAAATTTTTTTTTTCATAGCTGGTATGAATTCCACTTGGTCAAGGTTTTTTTTTGTTTTTGTTTTTAATATGATGCTGAATTCTATGGGCTAAAATTTTGTGGAGAGTTTTTGCATCTATATTCATGAGAGATATTGGCTTGTAATTTTCCTTTTTGGGGGGTGTCTCTGCCTGATTTTGGTATCAGGGTTATGCTGTCTTCATAGAATCAGTTAGGAAGTATCCCTTCCTTTTGTATATTCTGAAATAGTTTTAGTAGTACTACTGTGAATTCTTCTTTGAATGTTTGGTAGAATTCTCCAGTGAAGCCATCTGAGCCAAGGCTGTTTTTTATTGGAAGTTTTTTTTATTACCTTTTCAATCTCTTCTCATTATGGGTCTGTCCAGATTTTAGACCTCAGTTTATGTTAGTTTAGGAAGATAGTGTGTTTCTAGAAATTTGTCCATTTCCTCTAGGTTTTCAAATTTGTTGGAGTATAGATTTCATAGTATTCTGTCATGAACCTTTTTATTTCAGTTAAGTCTGTTGTAATGTCCCCCGTTTTATTTCTTATTTGGGTTATTTTTGTCTTCAACTGTTTTTCTTTTGTCAATTTGACCAATGTTTTGTTGATTTTGTTGATCCTTTGATAGAACCAACTTTTGGTTTTGTTGCTCCGTTCTATTTTCTATTTCATTCACTTCTCTCTGATTTTTATTATTTCCTTTCTTTTCATGGCTGTGGACTTCTCCTGCTCTTCTCTTTCCGTTTGTCCGAGTTGTATAGCTAGTGTTTTGATTTTGTCCATTTCTTCATTTTTGATGTGTGCATCTATCCCTATTGACCTCTGAGCACTGCCTTTTCTGTGTCCCAAAGGTTTTGGTATGGGTTTCCATTCTCATTTGAGACTTTGAATTTTTTTTAATTCTCTCTTTGATATCTTGTATTACCCACTGGTTTTTAAGCTGGTTGTTATTTAGTCCCATATATTTGATTTTTTCCTTGCTCTTCTTTTTATTAATTTCTACTTTGGTTGCTTTGTGATCAGAGAAGGTGCTTTGTATTATCTCAGTGTTTTGGGTTTTGTTTAAGGTTGCTTTGTGCCCTAAGATGAGGTCTATTCAGGAGAACGTTCCATGTGCATTGGAAAATAACATGTACTTTGCTGCTGTTGGGTGGATTGCTCCGTATATGTCTATGAGGTTATGTTGGTTGATGGTGGCCTTTAAGTCTTCTGTATCTTTGTTGAGTTTCTTTCTAGATGTTTTGTCCTTTACCAAAACTGGTGTGTTCAAGACTCCTACTATTATTGTGAAGCTGTAAATTTCTTTTCAGTGTTGTTGGAGTTTGTTTTATGTTTTTGGACCCATGTCATTGCTTGTGTAGATATTTATTATTGTTATGTTCTCATGGTGGATTGTCCCTTTAATCATTACCTAATGTCCTTCCTTATCTTTTATGATTTTTGTTTTGCAGTCTATGTTATCTGAGATAAGTATTGCCTCTCCTGCTCCATTTTTGTTTGTCATTTGCCTACTATATTATTTTCCATCCTTTCATTTTTAATATATTTATGTCTTCATTTCTAAGGTGTGCCTCTTGTAGACAGCATGTTGATAATTTTGTTTTTTTTAACCCATTCTGTCACTCTCTGTATCTTTACAAGTACATTTAAGCCATTTACATTCAGTATGATTATTGATAGGTATGAGTTTATTGCTGTCATTTTGTAGTGCTTTTTTTTGTGTGTGTGGTGCAGATGTTTTCTTCATACCTCTTTCTCTCCTGTACTGAATTCCTTTTGTTTGTGGATTTTTTTCATGTCTCTCATTTTCATAGATTTTATGTTTATTGAGTGTCTATGTTGTCTAGTGCTGCTAACAGAAATACCACAAATGTATGGCTTTAACAAACAGAAGTTTATTCTGTCACAGCCTGGTAGGCTAGAAGTCCAAATTCAGGGCGTCAGCTCCAGAGGAAGGCTTTCTGTCTTTCTGTTGGCTCTGGAGGGAAGTTCTTGTCATCAATCTTCCCTGGTCGTGGAGCTTCTCAGCACAGGGACCCTGGGTCCAAAGGACACTCTCTGCTCCCGGTGCTGCTTTCACGGTGGTATGAGGCTGCCGTCTCTCTCTCTCTTTTATATCTCAAAAAAGATTGGCTTAAGACACAAACTCTTCCTATAGATTGAGTCCTGCCTCATTAGCATAACTGCTACTAATACCGTCTCATTAACTGATACTAATCTCATCTCATTAACAACACATAGGCAAATCACATCGGATGACAAAGTGGTGGACAATCACAAAATACTGGGAATCATGACATAGCCAAGTTGACATATTTTGGGAGGACACAATACAATCCATGACACTGAAACTTTGTCTTTTTCTTCTTTATTTTAATGAGTAGGTTTATTAACTTTCTTTGTGGTTATCTTAAAATTTACACCATCTTCCTAAGTTTAAACCAGTCTTTTATTACATGATATCACCTTGACTTCCTCTCCATTTGAAAATTGTGTACCTACACTGTTTATTCTCACTTTTACTGTTCTGATGTTGTTGTCATTTGCAGATTGACTTCCCTTGTTCCCTGTTGTACATCTTTTAGTTTTCTTTTGTCCTTTAGTGCTCATTAGCTAGGTTGGCACCTGGCTGATACTCTCCTGTGTCCTAGATTCAGGTTGTTGTCTGATGTCGTTGGCTCACTAACTTAAGGAATCCTTTTCATAATGCTTGTAAGTTTGGTTTGGTTTTGACATATTCCCTTAATTTCTGTTTATCTGGAAATTTCCTAATTTCACCATCATATTTGAGTGAGAATTTTGCAGGATGTATTATTCTTAGTTGACAAATTTTCTTTCAAGTTTTTATATGTCATCCCATTGCCTTCTTGCCTTCATGGTTTCTGCCTAGTAATCAGAGATTAGTCTTATAGTATCCCCTTTGTATGTGACTTTTCATTTTTCTCAACTACTCTCAGGATTCTTTTTTGGTTTTTTGTTTTGGCAAGTATAATTACAATATGGTTTGGTGACTTTCTTTTGAAGTCTATTCTATATGTGCTTTTTTTGAGCTTCTTGGATGGTCAGCTTTTCATTTTTCATTATATTAGGGAAGCTTTCTGTCAGCAAGCCTTCAGTGATTTTCTCTGTGTTTTTCATTTTCTCCCCCTGTTCTGGAATTCCTGTCACTCACAAATTCTTGATTCTGTTTGTATCCCACATGGTTCTCAGGTTTTCTTTATTCTTTTTTCAGATTTTTCTTCAAACAAAGTGGTACCCAAGGATTTGTCTTTGGTTTCACTGATCTTGTGTTCCCTTGTTTCAAATTTGCTCCTAAAACCTTCTATTGCACTGCCCATTTCTAAAATTATTTTGTCTTCTGGATTTCTAATTGCTGTTTTTGTATGATTTCTAATTGTTTATTTATTTTGACATTTTGCTCTTGTATTGTTTCCCCAAATTCTCCCTTTGCTTTGTGTTTTTCCTGATTTTTGTCTGTATTTTCCATAATTTTATCTATTTTTTCCTTAGTCTTGTCTGTCTTTTCCTTCATCTCTTTCTTAATCTCTTGGAGAGTCCTGAATATTAGACTTTTGAATTCCCTATGAGGTAATTCCAGTGCCTTTACTTCTACCAGAGGTCATGTGGTGTTTTATTTTGGTTGCTTTTTGGACTCATCCCGTCCTATTGTTTTTAATATGTTTTGATATTG
This sequence comes from Loxodonta africana, assembly GCF_030014295.1. NCBI lineage: Eukaryota > Metazoa > Chordata > Mammalia > Proboscidea > Elephantidae > Loxodonta > Loxodonta africana. Next base: position 979,403 of record NW_026974832.1, read on the forward strand.
TCTGTTGTTTCCAGGACAGTCAGGAATTATTTTCTTCATTTATTGATTGTAGATTTGCTTGTTTCATCCTGTTTTTTGTTTTGTTTGGTTATATCTGAGCAGGCAGGCTGGGTGTGTTTTGTTGCTTGTCTGTGGGCATACTTCTCACCACCTCGCCCAGGTGGGCAAGGCTGGTTGCTCAGCTATGATGCAGCTGGGAAGGTCCACTAGGGAGGGGAGAGAAGGAAGGATCATTTGCAACATGAACGTGGGCTGACAGGGAAGTGCTGATGTGGTTCAGAGGTCCAGGGATTTGGACTGATACCTCTCATGGGTACGGCACTTTGTGTGTGGTGTAGATAGGCAGGAGGCAAAGGAGAGAATGCAATGTGTGGAACTAAGCAGGTGACAGAAAGAAGAGAAATAAGAGACAGAGAAACAGAATGAAAACAAAGCAAAAAATGGAGAGGCAAAAGAAAAAGAAGTAAATACAATGGCAGTGTGGTGGAACTCAGCAGGTGGGGCAGGGCATACCCAGGGAGGTCATGTGCTGGTGACTTTCTAGTTGAGAGATCCTAGCTCAACCTGTTGAGAAGGTGCATGGGCAGTGCATGGACCTAGGTGGACTGGAGAAAGGAAAGGAAAGAAGGGAAACAGAGAGAGGAAACAAAACAACAACAACAAAAATAAATATGGTGCTGAAGGAGCCTACTGTTGGGGCAGGGTGGAAGCAGCGTGATGACAAGCTGATGTCTTTCTCACCGGCTGGTGTCGCATGGCCTGTCAAGAAAGAGTGGAGGCAGTGTAGGGCCTAGGTGGAAGGAAGAAGGAAAGGGGAGAAGAAGAAAGAAAAAGAAAAAATATGGTGCTGAGGGAGCCAGCCTGTGGGAGTAGTGCAGACCCAGAGAGGCCGTGTGCCAAAGGCTCTTTAACCAAGTGGTGCAGCAAGCCTGTCAATAAGGAGGGGGCAGCTCACAGGGCTAGGTGGGCAGGAGAAAGAAAAAGGAGGAATGAAGAGAGACAAAAGAAACAACTACAAAAAGGAAAAAAAGCAAAAACAAATAAAAATTGTGCTGAGGAAGCCAGTTGGTGATGATGATGCAGAACTGGGGAAGTGGCGTGCCAGTGTCGCTCTAGCCTGGGGGTGCATCACAACTCTTTGAGAGAGGGTGGGGGTGGCACACAAGGCTAGGTGTGTGGGAGAAAGGAAGAGGAGGTAGGGGGTGAGAGAGAAGAAACTGGAAAAAAAGAAAAGACCAAAGGAAACAAACTAAAACAACATTGTGATTAGGGAGCTAGCTGGTGGGGATAATGTAGGTCCAGGGAGGCTGTGTGCTGGTGGCTCCCTAGCAGAGTGGTGCAGTAAGGCCGTTCGAGAAGAAGCAGGGACACTGTACAAGACTAGATGGGTGGGAAACAGGAAAGGAGGAAGAGAGAGAGTAGAAACAAAAACAAAAAAATATGGTGCTGAGCCGGCCAGTGGCAGCAGCATGGATCCAGGGCACTCTAGCCCAGCGGTGCAACACTACCTGTTAAGATGGGATGGGGGCAGCACATGGGTCTAGGTGGGTGGAAGATAGGGAAAGAAGGAAGAGATAGAGAAAAATTTGAAAAAAAAAAAAAAAACGGACTGAGAGACCCAGTCAGTGTGGGCAGCACAGAACTGGGGAGGCCATGTTGGCAGCTCTCTAGCTGAACAGTGTTATACGGTCCACCAAGAAGGGATGGGGACGGCACATGGGGCTATCTGAGTGGGAGAAAGCAAAGGAAGGTAGGGAGAGAGAGAGAAGCAGGAAAAAAAATGTTGCTAAGAGACCTGGCCAGTGGGGGTGGCACAAAACTGAGGAAGATGTGCCAGTGGCTCTCCGGCCCAGCAGTGTGGCATAGCTTGTCAATAAAGGATGGGGACAGCAAAGGGGCTGGCAGGGTGGAAGAAATAAAAGGAAGGAAAGGAGACAGAGAGAAAAAACAAAGAAAGGCAATAATAATAATAATAACAAAAATAATCGGCACTGAAGGAGCCAGCTGGTGGAGTCGGGGAGGACCTGGGCAGCAGTGAACTGGTGTCTCTCCATCCGAGTGACTGTAGCCCACTGGAAAATGGAGGAGGCCACGTAGAAGGAAGAAGGGTGAGGGGTGGGAAAGCGTGTATCCCTGCTTGCTGAGTGCTCTAACTCCTGTTGGGAGCCCTATGAATTTGCCTTCCTGTACTCTTTGTCTGCACTCCTTGGTGGTTATAGTACAAGATGGCGAATCTGTGCCACGTTAGCTGGTAGGGAGCCTCCACTCCACAGTTCTCCTCATTCATTCTCTGTTCTCTGTGAGTTTCTTATCCCATTCAGTGCTTGATCAAATTCTTTCCTTTCATTTGATGCTTAGGGTTCCAGAATTGACATTTGTGCCTGTTTTACTTAGTTTTGGGGGTCTTTGCTGCAGAGGGACAGCATGGTGCTTCTGTCCATAGCACCATGTTGGCTTCCCTATCAGCATCTGTAGCTCTTAACGACGGTGCCACCAGGGCTCCAAGAATTTTTCAAAACAAAACAATAAAACAAACAATGACAATAAAAGCAAAGAACTAGGCACTTTATAGGAAAACTACATGAAATTTCTTAGTGAGAAGATAGTTAATCATGTAACAACTTTTATACTTATGGAACAGAGCCATGGAAAGTTACTTCCCCACGTCCTTCCCTCATAAATAGTCAATTTCATCAATATTTTCAATTCCAGTGTCATAAAGTTTTCAAACAGTCCTCTTATGTGATAAGATCTATAAACTAAGAAGTAAAATCACCTCACTGTTTTTTATATCAGATACATGTATTTTCATTTTCTTTATCGTTAGTGCATATATGTATTCTGTTATTCTTATAATTAACTACATTTTAGCTCCATTAATACTCCCTAATGTATTGTATGTGTTTTATTTTGTTTGTTTCTCCTGCTCTCTATCTTCTTTCAAATTAAAGTGTAATTTGCCATTTTTAAAAATGTTTGGGATGGAAACTTAGATCATCCATCAAGATGGATGAACTTTCAGCCTATTCCTCTGTTCTCATGTGTTTATTTAAGGCCATACAATTTCTTAGAATGTTAACTTGACCTGCGTTTACATATTTTGATACGTAATTTTATTATTTTCATTTCATTCAATTGTAAGTATTCTAATTCCCATTGTGATTTTACTTTCAACCTATTCATTATTTATAAGTATATTGCCTAAATGTTCATGCATATTTGGATTTCTAGTTATCTTTGAATATTATTAAAAACAGCCCATTTCATTTATATTTACAACTCTACTGGTATAATTTTTTTAAATTCTATGATGTCAGAAAATATGCTTTATTTAACTTAAATTATCTGAAATTAGTTGAGTCTTATTTTATGGCCTAGCATATAGTCAAATTTTTAATAAAAATTGCATGAACATTTGAAAATTATAAGTGTTGTGTCATTAAGTACAGTGTTCTAGTTAGTTCAACTTGGTTGAGTTCATTAATCACATAATTTAAATATTCTATACCTTTATTTTATTTTCGCTTTGTATATAATTACTGAGCTATTTAAATCTCCAAAATTCCTATGGATTTTTTTTTATTCTCTTTGTAGTGCTGTGAATTTCTAATTTCCAATACTTTGACATTGTGCATACCAATTTGGAATTGTTCTATCTTCTTGATGAATATAACTTTTTGTCATTATGAAAAATATCTATACTGATTTATAGTAATATAGCTGAACCAGCTTTTAAAAATATTTTATCACATTTTTGGTAAAAATATGCATAGCAAAACATACTTCCATTTTAAAAATTTCTATAGATAATATTCAGCGACCTTGTTACATTCTTCACATTGTGTCAACATTGTCATTATTTCCATTCTAGTTGTTTCAGTCTCATTAACTTAATACCACTGCCTCACAAACTTCTAATCACAATCCTACTGAAATATAAAAAAAAAAAACTTTTATAGACACAGATAAATTCTAAATAATGTGACTTCACAATAAAATACCTTATATTATGTTTTAGAGGTCATCAAGTAATAGCAAGCAGAAACCATAACTGCTGAATAGACTCATAAAAACTAAAGAATTTGAAAGAATTCACACAAACTATACTGAAGAATGTTTAATAGTTTGATGAAATAAACATTTCCCAGGATATTTAAGTACATATATAAGACTATTGAACAGCAGGAATTTTTTAAAAAATGGGACCAGTTGAAACTAAAGTAAAAATTGAGGTAAAAAATTAAATATATAAGCTACATAGATGATTGACATATTTGTTAATAAATAAAATTGGAAACCATGAGTACATAATGATATTAAGTAATTAATGAGTAAGTTGAAAGTGTTATGAAGATTGCTTTATCCAGAGTATTCAAAGTACCTTCCCACAAAATGCTTATTAATTATAAATATAAAATATTACTTTTATGATGGAGAAGTCTGTCAATCACCACGTTATGCAAGAGATAGGACTCAATGAAAAAATAGAATCACTTCCGTGATTCTGGTGCCCAAAAGTAAATTAATGGAATTTTTTTTTTTAATGAGGTAAAACCTCAGAAAAACACAAATCAAGGGACATTATATAGGCTTACCAAAAAGTAATCTCCAACATGCAAGGAAGTTAAGGAAAGACTGAAAAGCCATTCTGTATTAAATGAAATTAAAGTCATGCTAATCAAATGAAAACATAACTCTGAGCTATTTATACCTCTATAAACTTGTAAAAATTGAACAGGATTGGGATATTGGATGTTATTAATATATCAATGTTAGTGTGTTACTGTTCTAATATTTATTAGAAACGGATTCATGTTATTATATAGTAGATATTTTCTTTTTGTAAGGAATGCACACTGCAGTGTTGAGCAGGAGATAGGGCATCAAATGATTCAGGAAAAAAAACAAAAAATTTCTTGCTCTGTATTTGTAAGTTTTCAGTTTAAGATGGTTTCAGAATAGAAATAAGAATTAATAGGAGCCATTTAAATCCTCCTTCTCAAGCCTTAGGGTGGGCCACAATCAAGTTAGTGGAATCTTAATACATTGCCTAATGAAGGCAAGAGAAATCTCCTGTTTGAGATAAGGTCTCTGACCAGTAGAACGACTCATATAGCCCCAAAACCCAAAAAACGAAACTGGTTGCTGTTGAGTAGATTCCGACTCACAGTGACCCTATAGGGCAGAGTACAACTGCCCCGTAGTGTTTCCAAGGAGCGGCTGGTGGATTTGAACCACCGACCTTTTGGCTAGCAGCCAAGCTCTTAACCACTGTGCCACCAGGGCTCCCATATAGCTCTGGGGGAGTGGAATATCGAAATCTTGTTGGCATCCCATATAGAGTTTCAATCGTTTCTAGTTATCTTTTGGGAGAGTGTTCCCTCAGCTTTGTATTTAAATCAATATACAGCTTTGTGGCTTTTTTTTTCTTGATGTAAGTGGTAGGTCCTGAACACCAGTTTCCACAGGAGATTTCTTTTTCTGTCTTCCCTTTATTTCAATTAATTCCCCTGAGTCTTTTATGAGCAAATTGATAAAAGTGTGGCTTTTGTTAGTGTACAACTGTAAACAGAGTCATTCTTTGCTACGAAGAGTGGGTTGTTTAACCTGAGACCTTTCCTAAAATGCCCTTCTCGTAGAGCATCATTTTCATTTAAGTTTAAATATTTAAGGAAAAAAATCAGAAAACCTCTATTTGGTAACCAGAAAGGACATTCTAGTTGAATTTTCTACAATATCTAGGTTCTGTGATTTTTGTAGTGTATGTAATATTGGGAGATATTAACAGATACATATACTTTCCAAATCTCCCCTCTGCTTTGAATCCTTCCCACGTAAAACATTGGAATTAAATTTCTTATGCAAATAATGGAATTTTTCTAATATTATAAATGCAATAATATTCAACATCTATTATTTGACTTTTGTTTATAGCATATGTCCTTAAAGGAGAAGGGAAATCAATAAATCCTGCATATGGCAAGTCACCTAGATCATAGGTGAAGGTAGTTCTACAAGTACAATAGTTATAACCACTGGCATCTGGATCATCATACATGCTCTGTGTAGATGCAGTATTCAAAGCTGCCTGATTATATAGGAACTGATATAAACTGTAGCATTATAGGCTTTTTACTATATGTAACTATGATCGTTCAGCAGATTTTGAAGAGTAAAAATAGCTTCTGTTTTGCAGGTTTTTAAGAAAGCAGCATATAGACTTGTCACCTAGACACGTGATGTTACAAAAATTGTTTGACTGACTCAGAGAGTTTCCTTTCCCACTGAGTTAGAGCAAAACTGAGATTAAAGAAATGGCAGTGCAGATATACATATTTGATAAATAAACACTCATGATCACTCAGCTTCTCATCCTTTCAGTAGTCAAGGAGTAGAAGAAAAATTGCTACTATTCTTGTGTTCTGGTTTTGAGATTTACACAAATCAATACTTAGGAATTTTTCATCAATATCTCTCTTGCTGTCACTCTCTCTCTTTTCCGGAGCAAAATGAAGATAGAAGGGACTACTACCTATAAAATATTGGGAAAAAAGCCACTTGGAAATAGGAGCACTGTACTTTTTTTTTTCAATAGTTATCATTTAAAACACAAAACAAAATTCTTATAAGAAAATAGATGTGTTTATTGCATTGAGTAGAGAGTGAGAAAATGAAATTCAGGGAAAACTAATAAAATTCTTATATGCAGGAATAGATTAAATTATTTTTATTCACATGGAAATTATTTTCATTCATGTGGAAAGCATACATTAATAACCCATGGAATGATTTTAAAATGAATAAGGAAAGTGTTTTGCAAATGCATTTATTTAAATACCATATGAAACCTGTAAATTAACTTTGACATTAAACATAGATGAATGCTTGGATAGCACCTCAATATCTTCCTTCAAATAAAGAGAAAAGCTCTCTTTTCTGTCCTAGACATCTATAAAAGGCCGTCATCTACTGAACATAATGTATCCAGTCAGCAATTTAGGCCTATTCGTCTGTAGAGAAAAGTCTTATTTATGGATTTAAGAACAATGACATTGAGTGCCAAAAACAATATAGTTAGCATCATAAGTGACTATTGACTACCACTTCTATACTAGTCTTTGAATAACAAAATGATTTTATTAAATTACTTCTAGTTATTAAAACACCTAGTTATTAAAATCATCCTCATATTTATACTAAAAAGACAAAATTATTTATCGTGGTCGGCTCAAACTGGGAAAAAAATATTACTTAAGAATTTACAAATTACCTGAATCCAAGGCAAAGATCAAGTCAGAAAATAATTGATTTTGATTTGTTTTATTTTTCCTGTAGCTACGGTTTTTCTCCCAAGTTGTTTAGAATTTTGAAATTACTAACTGTATCTTGAAGATATTTCAAAATGATAAGTTTAAATGATTATGAGAAGACTAATGATTTGGAACTAGAAAAATGGTAATTGAAGAAAATAAGTCAAAGGAACAATGGAGCAGTACTGCATTGGAACTAAAGAATTAATGGCATATATTGGAGAAATTCAATTGTAGTTAAGGAAATATTTCTATACGTTTCATCAATTTTTAAAAAATTCATAAAATAAAAATTGTTGAACATACATTGTAAATTGACACTGAAAAAGCTGCCTAGATGTTACAAGGCTTTTTTTTTTTTTTTTTTTTTGCAGTAATTTATTAAACACACACAGAAGATACATAGAGAATGCTTTGGTTGACCTACACTATAATTTTAGGTATCATCTGCCTTGTTAAACTGCAGCAAATATTTACACTTGTTTACATTTCTGGATATCAGATTTTTTTCCTGAAGTAGCTTTAAAAAAATCGTTTTTCTGCTTTTGGAGTTGTTTCCTAATGTCAGTTTAATAGGTCTCAAAATTGAAATGAAGAACCAGTCAAGGGAGATAGAATTTGTTCTCTTGGGACTCACAGATGACCCACAGTTACCAATTGTGATTTTTATATTTCTCTTTCTCAACTACATTTTGAGTGTGATGGGAGCTTATCCATCATCCTCCTCACCCTACTGCATCTTCACCTCAAGATTCCAATGTATTTCTTCCTACAAAATTTCTCCTTCTTAGAAATCTTATTGACAACAACTCTAGATTGTTGTCTAGATTCTTGACAACCATTGTGACTAAAAACAAAATCATTTCCTACAATGGTTATGCATCTCAAGTATTCTTTTACTTTTGTCAGGAGTTACAGAGTTGTACCTTCTGGCTGCCATGTCCCATGACCACTATACAGCCATCTGCAAACCCCTGCATTACTCAGTCATTACGAGAAGCAAAGTGTGCTACCAACTTCTACTCAGTTCATGGACAGCTGGCTTTCTGATTACCTTTCCACCGTTGGTCTTGGGACTAAAGCTGGAATTCTGTGCTTCCAAAGTAATTGATCATTTCATGTGTGACACTTCTCCTATCCTGCAGATTTTTGCACAGACACTCACTTCCTAGAAATGATTTCATTTGTTTCAGCAGTTATAACACTAGTGGTCACACTACTCTTAGTAATTTTTTCCTATACATATATAATCAAGACCATTCTAAAAATTCCCTCTGCTCGGAAAAGAACAAAAGCTTTTTCCACTTGTTCTTCCCACATGACTGCAGTTTCCCTTACTTATGGTAGCTGTGTCTCCGTTTACATGAAGCCATCAGCAAAAGAAAGGGTGACTTTATCCAAAGATGTAGCTGTTATCTATACCTCAGTAGCCCCTTTACTCAATCCCTTCATTTACAGTCTTAGGAACAAGCAAGTGAAACGAGCTTTCAAGGATACACTCAAAAAAGTTTTCATTTTTTTCAAAAAATAAGGAAAAAAACTAAAATCTTGACAGAAACAGTGAATATATTTTTTGTTCCTTTTTTCATGTTTACTTAATTTATCCTTTCAGTAAGTTAAATTTCTTACAGCATTTAAACAAGTCTTTCAGCACAATACATTTCCCTACTTTTTCTTTAAAATTCTCGCAGTGTTAATATTAAGAGTTCCACCTTCAAATTTTCACAAATTTTAACTTTCTTTTGATCCCAAAGATATGCGACTTCAGGGTCGTGAAAACAAAATTAGTTATATATTAATTTTTCCTGTACAAATTTGCCTAGATAAGTGTAGTTTACATGCATTTATTATAGGTATACCTTGTCTTATATACTACGCTAGTTATAATTTTTGTCTTCTTTAGAATGATACAGCTTGCTATGGAGAGACAAAGAAACAAACAGTTCTCAAACAGTATGATTTCTCTTATGGTAAAGCTCTACACAAAATTGTGTTCTTATAGTAATGAAGGTTTAATTATTTCAGTGTATCAGAAATGCAGCTCGAAAAAGGGTAATTCTTATGACAGTTGTGATATATAGGAAAAAAAGAGTAAAATGGTGTTATAGGCATGTGTATAACAATATGCACAATGTTTGAGGCACTACTTCCTAGTTCAAGTGTCACTAGCTTGATAAGGGGAATGTAGGCTTTTAAGCCAGTCAGCCAGATATAAACCCAGGATAACATGTGAGCCCGGTCAAATTTTAAAACTCTGTTGCTAAGTTTCTCCATTTATGAAATAGATACAATAATAGTCCTTACTTGTTGTTTATTTTGAGAATGCAATGAGGCAGTATGTATAAAGCATTTTTAAATCAGAACCTGGCCCACAGTGAGTTATCAACAAGGGTTAGCTCCCCTTGGAGGGAAAGCTTGCCTCACTCATGGTAGTATGTAACAAGGGAAGAAAAAGAGGCAGCTTCAAATCATAAAAAGCTTTTATGACCTAAAATGTATTACGACTTAATCTGATTGGTCTATAGACCTGAAAATTTAGTGTGAATACATTACTGAGATAAAAATTTCATGTGTCTGTACCTAAAATAACTTTTTAAATCACATGGGATAGTCTAGAAACATGGACTGTAGATGATTCTGAGGCTGATTTTTCACAATGTGATCAGATTTTTATGTTATAAAGATTGATCTGTTAAATGTGCTGAGAATGGTTTTTTAGATGTTTGGAGTTAGGAAGACAGGGGAGAGGATCAACAGTTTAAGCTAAATGAGATATTTTAAAGGTTAAAAACACAATAGTGACAGTGGCTTGCAAGCTCAGGGAGCAGACTCCACAGATGTTTAGGGGAATGAACTGAGGTTAAACTGTTGAACATTTTCATGTCCGGGATAAGCGAAAGAAAGTTATTTTAAAAAAAGGAAAAAGAAAAGACTCTTCTTGGGCTCTCCCTTCTGTCCACTCTGTGCACAAGCACCGAAATGTCTAATGTCTTTTTTAAAAAAGAAGTTTTCTTAATATCTGTCAGATCAAAAAAAATCACCTATAAAACATATGGGGTTCTATATTGGATATAATTTTTCATCAGAGACATATAAGTGACGAATTTACTGGGGTGATAGATGGCTGTTACAGATTAAATTGCACCCCCCTACCCAAAATATGTGTCCACTTGGCTAGGCCATGATTGCCAGTAGGGTATGATTGTCCACCATTTTGTCATCTGATGTGATTTTCCTATGTGTAGTAAATCCTGCCACTATGAAGTTAATGAGGCGGGATTAGAAGCAGTTACATAAATGAGGTAGGCTCAATCTACAGGATTAGATAGTATGTTGAGTCAATCTCTTTGGAAATATAAAAAAAGGAAGCAAGCAGAGAGACAGGGGGACCTTATACCACCAAGAAAAACTACCAAGAACACAGCACATCTTTGGACCTGGGGTCCCTAAACTGAGAAGCTCCTCAACCAGGGGAAAATTGATGACAAAGACCTTCCTGCAGAGCCAACAGCGAACGAAAGCCTCCCCTGAAGCTGGCATCCTGAATTAGGACTTCTAGACACCTAGACTGTGAGAGAATAAATTTCTCTTTGTTAAAGCCATCCACATGTGGTATTTCTGTTATAGCAGTGCTAGATAACTAAGACGATGGCATATCTATTATTTATGTGGCCTTGAATAGAAGTCATGTAGTTTTTATTTGTGTTCAAATTTGTTTTACAATCTTTGAAAGCAACAATTTTTAGTCATCTACTTTTCCTTGGCAGAAAGAAGAGTGTTAGTTCATGTGATTATATTCATGGGCCTGAGAAATTTCACTCACACAGTTTGTTTTTTCAATACACTTTTTAAAAATTACTCGAGCTTTATCAGATAAATGATGCTCAAATATTTGTTCCGTTCTATCGATTATGTTTTCATTTTCTTGGTAGTGTCATTTAATGCACAAAACTTTTCATGAAATGGAGAAAAGAATACTTGCTTTTAATGTACAAATATGTAATTTGTATGATAATTTTTTACAAAGAATGAGCAGGATCAAGATACACTGAACATTATTGAAATTAAGACATTATTCATCTGAATGAGTTGGTTTTACATTAAGATGCTAACTGTAATCCACAACAAATCATTAAGAAAATAGCTTGAAACATATGCTGTAAAAGACATAATAAATAAATTTAAAGGTACACTAGGACGTACCAATTTAACACAAAAGAAGCCAGCAATCCAGGAATAGACTAATAAAAAAGACATAAGCATATTTAAAAAAAGGAAGACATAAGTCCTACTTTATCAGTAATTAAATTTAAATAGTGAAACAACCCAATTGAAAGGCAGAGATTGGAAACATAGTCTAAAAAGAGAACATAACCCAAATATATGTCTGTCTATTATAGGCACTCTTTAGATTAAAAGACACAAATAGATTGAAAATAGGATTTAAAAGATAGGCCATGTATTCCGGATTGAAAGTGTCTCCGAAATACATATGTTGAAGTGCTAAAAATTGTACCTGGAAGTTGTGACCTTGTTTGGGAAAATAGCGCTATTCTTGGAAGATAAAAGAAAAACCTTCACCATCCTGTTGATTATAACTCATAGTGACCATATAGGACAGAGTAGAACCACCCCATAGGGTTTCCAAAGAGCAGCTGATGATATTGTCACTTAAGCCATACCAGAGTAGGATAAGCCCTATTCCATTCTGAGTGGTACCTTAAAAGGAGATAACAGAGAGGGAGCTGGAAAGAAACACACAGAGTAAGACAGATGCCAGGTGATGGTGGAGGCAGACACATCTATAAGCATCCATAAGCATGCCAAGAATTGCAAAGGGCTACAAGAAGCTACAAGGAGCCCTGACGGTGCAGTAGCTAATAGCTCAGCTCCTAACCAAAAGGTCAGCAGTTGGAATCCACCAGCTGCTCTTTGAAAACCCCATGAGAAAGTTCCACTCTATCCCATAGGGTTGCTATGAGTTGGAATTGACTCAACGGCAACAGGGTTTTTTTTTTTTTTTTTTTTGCTGCAAGAAGCTGAGACAGGTAGGACCTTTCCGTAGAACAAACAGAGAGAGAGCTCATAGACCCATTAATGAATTTGGGCCTCTAGTCTTCAGAACTGAGACAATAAATTCTGTTCTTCAAAGCCATTTACTTTGTAGTATTTTGTTATGGCAGCACTAGGAATCTAACATACCATGTGAGCAGTAGCCAAAAAAAAAAAAAAAAGAGCTGAGTTGCCTATATTAATATTTGACGTATTAGACTTTAAGACAAAAAAGATACAGGATACAAATAATATTTTATAATTATAAATTGTCAATCTATTTGGCAGAATAAACAATTATAAACATATATTCCCCTAACATCTCACAATAATAGTTAGAGACTTCAGTAACTCATTTTCAATAATGGATATAAAACTAGGCAGTATACCTGGGACATTCTCCAGAGTGACCATATGCCAGACTATAAAACAAAACAAAAAAAAACCTAAATAAATACAAAATAATTGAAATAATACAAAATATGTTCTTTGACCAAAATACAATTAAATTAGAAATCAACAATAGAAGAAAATATAAGAAAATCACAAATATATGTAAATTAAACAGTACACTCCTAAATAACAAATGAGCCAAAGAATAAATCACAAGGAGAGTTTAAAAATAATATTTTTAGATAAAAGGAAGTGACAAACAGCATGCTAAAACATATGGATTGCAACTTTAGAATCGTTTATAGAGAAATTAATAGCTCCAAGTGCCTATGTTAAAAAGGAAGACAGATCTCAAATCAATAAACAAATGTTTTACCGTTGGAAACAAGAAAAAGAAGAGTAAAATGGCACAAAACAAAAAAAGAGAGTACATATTATATGATTTTATTCACATGAAATTCTAGTAAATGAAAACTAATTGCAGATCCATTGTTGCCTGTATAAATATACATGTAGGTGTTAATATTGATGTAGATATATGTATAAATATTTGACTTAATAACTATATATATATATTTTTTGTGAAACCAAAACTTTCACCAATGAGAGGACAGTACAAGAGTTTCAAATCTTTGATTAAAATATATTTATTGAGTATGAATTATGTCACCTCTACCAGGCACTAGAGATATAAATATAAAACAACCAAATTCTGTTTCTTCCAGGTTAGGTAGTAATTTAATAGAAACAGGTTTATGTACAAATAATTTCAGTAGAGTAAGCTAAGAGGACAAAGTTTTGGGAGAGCAAAGAGGAGATAGCACCTAATCTTGGCTTTACACAAAGGGAAGATTTCAAGGATTTTATTAAATTTAGACCAAACCTTCAGGAAAAGTATGGGTGTATATGGGTGTGTATTTGTGTGTATGTGAGCACGTCTGAAAATACCTAGTGTTTATAGGAATAAATGAAAGATTTGATGATGTTAGTGCAAATGTTGCACAGGGCCTTGGTTCTGGGTTGCACAGGTTTGGTTTAAGAACAACAAAAAGGAGAAGTAACTGATCTAGCAGCACTTGTCCAAAATAATTTTCTACAATAATGGAAATGTTCTATAATCTGTGCTGCCTGATACATTAGCCACTAGACACATGTGGCTACTGATCATTTTAGATACGGCTAGTGTGACTAAGGAACTGAACTGCTATATTATTTCATTCATATTTAAATTTAAATAACCGCAAAAGTAACTTACTCCTGAGCAAGGCTGATACTTGGTTATTAGTTCAAATTCAAATAATATTACTGCTTTAAAGAGGAAGCACAGGACATTCTGGAAACATGTAAGAGTTTGAGAGAATCCGAGAAGACTTCTCCAAGAGAGTACAATTAAAGTACAAATGAATTGAGGTACCAGAGAAACCACCTCTAGCAGACAGAAGAACACATGTGAATGTCCTGAAGGAGAAGAGGAAGTGTCAGATTGTTAAAGAAACAAACAACAAATAATGAGTATCTCAAAATGACAAAAGTGAGGGACATGCTCATCGATAGGTGAGCTCAACATTGTGAAAATATCAATTCTACCCAAAGCAATCCACAAATACAAAGCAATTCTCATCCAAATACCAAGAGCATTCTTTAAAGAGATGGAAAAACTAATCATTAACTTTATACGGAAATGAAAGAGGCCCCACATAAGTAAAGTACTATTGAAGAAGAAGAATTCACTAGGAAGACTCACACTACCTGGCCTCAGAATCTACTGTACGGCTACGGTAGTCAAAACAGCCTGGTGCTGGTACAATGACAGCTACATTGACCGGTGGAACAGAATTGAGAACCCAGGTGTAAATCCATCCACCTACAATCACCTGATCTTGGAAAAGGGCCCAAAGTCCATCAAATGTGGAAAAGACAGTCTTTTTAACAAATTCTGCTGGCAAAACTGGATGTCCCTCTGCAAAAAAATGAAACAGGGCCCATACCTCACACCATACACAAAAACTAATTAAAAATGGATCAAACACCTAAATATAAAATCAAAAACCACAAAGGTCATAGGAGAAAAAATAGGATCAATGCTAGAGGCCCTAATACATGTCATTAACAGAATACAAACCATAACTAACAAGACACAAACTCTAGAATATAAGTTAGATTACTGGAATCTTCTAAAAATTAAACACTCCTGCTCATCAAAAGACTTCACCAAAAGATTAAAAAAAGAACTTAGATTTGGAAAAATCTCTGACTATGACAAATTCAACAGAAGTCTAATCTCTAAAATCTCCAGGAAAATCCAATACCTCTACAACAAAAAGACAAATAATCCAATTAAAAAATGGGCAAAGGAAATTAACAGACACTTCACCAAAGAAGGCGCTCAAGTGACTAACAGACACATGAGGAAATGACCCTCATCACCAGCCAATAGAGAATTGGCAATTGATACTACAATGAGATACCATCTCACCCCAACATTACTGGCATAAATAAAAAAAAACACAAAAAACAAAAAATAACGCATGTTGAAGAATTTGTGGGGAGACTGGAACTCTTATGCACTACTGGTGGGAATGCAAAATGGTACGACCATTTTGGAAAATGATATGGCACTTCTTTAGAAAGCTAGAAAGAGAACACCGTAAGATCCAGCAATCCCACTCCTAGGAATATATCTTAGGGAAATAAGAGCTGTCACATGAATAGACAAATGCATACCCATGTTCATTGCAGCATTTTTCACAACAGCAAAATTTTGCTCATAAAAGACTCGAGGGAATTAAATGAAATAAAAGGAAAAAAGAAAAAGAAATCTCCTGTGGAGGCTGGTGTTCCTGTCTACCAATTACGTACAAAAAAAAAAAAAAAAGAGAGAGAATTGTCAATTCCTTTCAGTACAAAACTGAGGGGACATTCTCCCAAAAGATAACCAGAAATGATTTAAACTCTATATAAGATGTCAACAGTATTCTGCTATTCCACTCCCAAGGGGTCATAAATTGTTTAGAAATTTATCTATGTCTATATCTGTTGTAATAAGAGAATTGTCCTTCACAGTTGTTCAGTAACTGGCTGCTCATCACTCGGACCCTATGTTAAATACATTTTGAGATGGTGATATTTAAGTTACGTGGTGGTATGCAATCTACTCTCAACTCCCATGGAGCTGTTGAGTAATTTTACTGGTCAGATGTTTAACTCCAAAAGGAACTTTTGTCTCCATTAGGCAATATATTAAGATTCTGTTACCTTGGTTGTTTCCCATCCCAATACTTGAGAAAAAAATATGTTGTCGTTGTTAGTTGCCATCGTCGCTATGAGTCAGAATTGACTCAATGGCAATGGTTGTTTTTTTTAATAGTGACACCATGTACAAGAGGGCAAGAAGCTGCCCCATCCTGTGCCATCCTCACAATCATTGCCATGTTTGAGCTCATTGCTGTAGTCACTGTGTCAATCCATGTCTTTGAGGGTCTTCCTCTTTTTCACTGACCCTTTACTTTATCAAGCATAATGTCCTTCACCAGGGACTGATCCCTCCTGATAACATATCCAAAGCACGTGAAAGAAAGTCTCGGCACCCTTGCTTCAAAAAAGTATTCTGGCTGTACTTCTTCCAAGATAGATTTGTTCATTCTTCTGGCAGTCACTGGCATATTCAATATTCTTCACCAACACCTAATTCATTGTCCAGCTTTCACATTCATATGTGGTCATTGAAAATACCATAGCTTCGGTCAGGCACACCTTGGTCTTCAAAGTGACATCTTTGCTTCTTAACACTTTAAGGAGGTCTTTTGTAGCAGATTTGCCCCGAGCAATACTGTTAAACATATAATATGAGATATTTCATTCTGAGATCATATTGTTTAGAAATTTATCTATGTCTATATCTGAATTGTAATAAGAGAATTGTCCTTCACAGTTGCTCAGTAACTGGCTGCTCATCACTCGGACTCTATGTTAACTCAATTTTGAGATGGTGATATTTAAGTTACACGGTGGTGTGCAATTTACTTCCAAATATATGTAAGTGTGGGGATGAGAATAGAAATTTTAAGAAAAGCTTTTTTATTTCCCTTCCACAGACATCTATGGTTAAGGGAAGTCATGGTCCTCATTTATCTTTGACGTAGCTTTTTCTTACTGGGTTGTTTAAGAAAATAACTTTCCTGGTCCCAGCTTGATATCTCTGCATGTGCAATAACTAACCACTGTGCATGGGACTTAATTTTGCTTCCTTTCCACATTGTGTGAGTAAAGTCGAATACCTATATCAACACCTTTTTTGTGTCTGTTACCTGTATTGACCTTTTTCAGAACTCATTCACAATATTTTTCTAGATAGTGCAGGTTTCTCTTACTTTTCCAGTAGCTCAATCATTCATCTTACACCATATATATATACATATAAAACCAGATCAAACCAGTTGCCCCGAGTCAATTCCAACTCATAGTGACCCTATAGAACAGAGTTGAATTGCCCCATAGGGTTTCTAAGGCTCTAAATCTTTATGGAAGCTGGCTGCCACACCTTTCTCCTGTGGAATAGGCTGGTGAGTTCAAATTGCTTACCTTTTGATTAGCATCAGAGCACTTAACCGCTGTGCCACCAGAACTCATATATAGGTGTATATATATATATAAACCCACCAGAGCTTATACACACACACACGTACCCACACAAATATACAAAAATACAAGTCTATTTTTAATTTCTTTCAGCAATTTGAGGCTTTTTGTGCCAGAGATATATTTTTCAATATACCTGCTGTCTCAGCTAGCTAGTGCTGCTATAACAGAAGTACCACAAGTGGATGGATGGGTTTAACATAGAGAATTTTTTTCTCTCACAGCATAACAGGCTAGAAGTCCGAATTCAGGGTGCTAGCTCCAGGAGAAGGCCTTCTCCCTCTGTTGGCTCTGGGAGAAAGTCCTTGTCATCAATATTCCCCAGTCAAGAGATCCTAAGCACAGGGACCCCCAATCAAAAGGATACTCTATTCTCCTGGCTCTTGTTTCTTGGTGGTATGATGTCCCCCTGTCTCTCTGCTTGCTTCTCGCTTTTATATCTTAAAAGAGATTGACTTAAAACACAACCCAGTCTTGTAGATTGAGTCCTCCCTCATTAACATAACTGCCACTAATCCTACCTCACTAACATCATAGAGGTAGGGTTTACAGTGTGTAGGAAAATCACATCACTTGACAAAATGGTGGACCACCACACAATACTGGGAATCATGGTCTAGCCAAGTTGACACACATTTTTGGTGGACACAATTCAACCCATAACATCTGCCTTATTTTAAGAATTGAAAGACCCTCTCCTTCCTTAAGTTTTTAAGTCTGGATATGTTATTAAAAATATTATTAACTAGATGGTGCCCGGCCACAACCGACGACTGCCCTGACAGGGAGCACAACAGAGAACCCCTGAGGGAGCAGGAGAACAGTGGGATGCAGACCCCAAATTCTCATAAAAAGACCAGGCTTAATGGTCTGACTGAGACTAGGAGAATCCCGGCAGTTGGGGTCCCCAAACCTTCTGTTGGCCCAGGACAGGAACCAACTCCTCAGACATGGATTGGACTGGCAATGGGTTGGAGAGAGATGCTGATGAGGAGTCAGCTACTTGTATCAGGTGGACACTTGAGACTGTGTTGGCATCTCCTGTCTAGAGGGGAGATGGGAGGGTAGAGAGGGCTAGAAACTGGCAAAACGGTCACGAAAGGAGAGACTGGAAGGAGGGAGCGGGCTGGCTCATTAGGGCGAGAGTAAGTGGGAGTATGTAGTAAGGTGTATATAAGTTTATATGTGAGAGACTGACTTGATTTGTAAACTTTCACTTAAAGCACAATAAAAATTATTTAAAAATATATATATTATTGATACCGTAAACAACAGGGTTAAATGGTTCCCCTTCCTCCCATCACAGCTGAGCCACATCACACTCTTTTGATAAGAAATTCTGTGTAGCAGCTCAAGGCCATCTTACTGCTTCTCTGTTCAAGTTTGCTTTGCTACCCACCAACCTTCCCCTCACTCCATTTGGACATGAGCAATAAGCCACAAAACTGTCCTTGGATAAACTTCATGTTTCATAAAAAAAAAAAAAAATTTATACCCCCCTGAAAACCACATGCCCCCAGCCATCATATTGCACCCCCTACTGCACCCCTGTATGTGTTCATTTCCTGAAATTGTCTGCCAGTTCTTAGAAACTTCATGAATTATGCATAAGTTCCCTATCACAAGCCCTGCAACTGCACTAGAATCCCCAACCTCAGGGAGCTTGATTTGAGACTTAATCTCTGAGCTCCTTGCTTGACCGGCTTGCAATAGAGTCTGTTTCCTCTTTTTCAAAGGCCTGGTGTCTCTCAATTGACTCAAGGGTTCACACTGGGCAGGACCCACCCTCATCAGGTTACAATACTATAATGATGCATAGATTACCACATCTTTTATTGGTCAGTTAATTCATTTTCTGTGTCTGTTATAACAAATTGCTACAAACTGAGTGACTTAAAACAACAGAAATTTATTCTTCCACAGCTCAGGAGGCCAGAAATCCAAAGTCAGAGCCAAAATACCTGAGCCTTAATCAAGCTGTCATGGCAGAACCACACCACACACTCTTCAGAGGCTCCAGGGGAGAATCTGTTCATTGCCTGTTCCAGATTCTGGTGGCTGTCTCTGTTCCATGGCTGTGGCTGCATCATCCAATCTCTGCCTCTGTGGTCACATTGTCATCTCTGCTTGTGTCTTTATGAAATCTCTCTCTGCTTCTCCCTTCATTCTCCCTATATTCTTCTATATTCTATATTCTTCTGTATTCTTCTATATTCTCTATTCTTCTATATTCTCTATCCTATATTCCATATTCTTCAATATTCTATATTTTGTACTCTATATTCTATATTCTGTATTCTCTATTCCATATTCTACATTATACATACTATATTCTATTTTCTATGTTCTTCTGTATTCTATGTTCTTCTGTATTCTATATTCTTCTATATTCTATACTGTTCTATATTCTATATTCTTCTGTATTCTTCTATATTCTCTATTCTTCTATATTCTATATCCTATATTCCATATTCTTCAATATTCTATATTTTGTACTCTATATTCTATATTCTGTATTCTCTATTCCATATTCTACATTATACATACTATATTCTATTTTCTATGTTCTTCTGTATTCTATGTTCTTCTCTATTCTATATTCTTCTATATTCTATACTGTTCTATATTCTATGTTCTATATTCCTCTATATTCTATATACTTCTATATTCTACATTCTATGTTCAATATTCTATATATTGTATTCTATTTCCTATCTTCCATATTCTATATTCTACATTCAATATTTTTCTATATTCTATATTCATCTTTATTCTATACTCTATATTTCATATTCTACATTCTGCATTCTTCTATATTCTATAATCGATATTCTCTAGTCTTTATTATATATTTTATGTTCTACATTATATATTCTATATTCTTCTATTTTCTATAGTCTTCTATATTCTGTATTCTGTTTTCTATATTCTATGTTCTGTATGCTATATTCTATATTCCACATTCTATATTTTATATTCGTCTATATGCTATAATCTATATTTGAAGATCAAAGACCACAGCCTTCAGTATGGACTGCACGTCAACATAAAGAAAACAAAAGCCCTCACAACTGGACCAATGAGCAACATCATGATAAACGGAGAGAAGATTGAAGTTGTCAAGGATTTCATTTTACTTGGATCCACAATCAACAGCCATGGAAGCAGCAGTCAAGAAATTAAAAGACGCATTGCACTGGGCAAATCTGCTGCAAAGGACCTCTTCAAAGTGTTGAAGAGCAAAGATGTCACCCTGAAGACTAAGGTGCACCTGACCCAAGCCATGGTATTTTCAATCACATCATATGCATGTGAAAGCTGGACAATGAATAAGGAAGACTGAAGAAGAGTTGACACCTTTGAATTGTGGTGTTGGCGAAGAATATTGAATATACCATGGACTGCCAAAAGAACAAACACATCTATCTTGGAAAAAGTGCGGCCAGAATGCTCCTTAGAGGCAAGGATGGCGAGACTGCGTCTTATATACTTTGGACATGTTGTCAGGATGGATGAGTCCCTGGAGAAGGACGTCATGCTTGGCAGAGTACAGGGTCAGCGGAAAAGAGGAAGACCCTCAGCGAGGTGGATTGACACAGTGCCTGCAACAATGTGCTCAAGCACAACACCGGTTATAAGGATGGCGCAGGGCCGGGCTGTGTTTTGTTCTGTTGTGCATAGGGTCTCTATGAGTTGGAACCGACTCGACAGCACCTAACAACAACAATATTCTATATTATTTTTATTCTGTATTATTCTATATTTACCTATATTGTATATTCTAAATTCTATTTTCTATATTTCATATTCTTCTATATTCTACATTCTACACTCTATTCTTCTGTATTCTATTTTCTTCTGTATTCTATATCCTATGTTCTATATTCTGTATTTTATCTTCTATATTCTGTACTCTATATTCTACATTCTACACTCTATATTCTTCTATATTCTATATTCTATATCCTATATTCCTTATTCTTCAATATTCTAAGTTCTATATCCTGTTTTCTATCTTCTATGTTCTACATTCTAAATTCTATATTCTGTACTCTATACTCTATATTTGATATTCTATGTCCTGTGTTCTATGTTCAATCTTCTATCTTCTATCATCTGCTTTCTTCTATCTACTATCTTCAATCTATCTTCTATCGTCAATTTTCTTCTATATTGTATATTCTATGTTCTATATTATATTTTCTATTTTCTGTATTCTTTTGTGTCCTATATTCTATTATCTTCTATATTCCATATTCTACAGTCTATATTCTATTTTCCATATTCTATTCTCTTCTATATTCTTCTACGTTCTATACTCTATATCCTATAATCTTCTATATTTTTCTATATTTTATAATCTACATTCTATTTTCTATATTCAATATTCTATCTTCTATGTTCTATATTCTTCTACATGCTCTATTCTATATTACACGCTGTAATCTATATTCTACAGTCTATATTTTTCTACTTTCTATATTCTTCTATATTCTATAATCTATATTCTTCAATATTCTATATTCTATGTTTTATATTGTATCTTCTACATTCTACAGTATATATTCCATATTTTTCTGTATTCCTTAATCTATATACTTCTACATTGTTTTCTATATTCTTCTACATTGTATGTTTTATATTTTATATTCTTCTACATTGTATATTTTATGTCTTATAGTCTACATTCATCAATATTCTATTTTCTATATTCTTTTATATACTGTATTCTTTTATAAACTATATTCTTCTATATTCTATATTCCATATTCAACATTCTATATTCTACTATATTCTATATACTTCTGTATTCTACTGTCTATATTCTATAATCTATATTCTTCTGTATTCTATATTCTATGTTCTATAATCTATATTCTACATTCTGTATTCTATATTCTTCTATATTCTGTAATCTACATACTTTTACATTCTATATTCTATATTCTTCTATATTCTGTAATCTATATACTTTTACATTCTATATTCTCTCCTCTATGTTCTGTATTGTATTATCTATATTCTACATTCTACGTTCTTTATTCTATATTCTTCTATATTGCATATTTTATGTCTTATAGTCTGTATTCCATTTTCCTGAATATCCTCTATTCTATATTCTTCTATATTCTATGTTCTATCCTCTATGTTCTATATTCTACATTCTCTTCTCTATATTCTATACTCTTCTATATTCTATAATCTATATTCTTCTATATTCTACAGTCTACATTATGTATTCTAAATATTTCTATATTCTTTAACTTCTCTCTTTTATATTCTGTATTCTATATTCTACATTCTATATTCTTGTATGTTCTGTATTCTATATCCTATGTTCTCCACTCTACATTCTATATTCTAAATTTTCCTATAGTCCATATTCTTCTATATTCTACATTCTATAATCTATATTCTCTGTCCTATGTTCCATATTCTATATTCTGCATTCTGCATTCTATATTCAATATTCTTCTATATTCTATAATCTATATTCTTCTACATTCTATATTCTGTTTTGTATATTCTATATTCTTCTATATTGTACATATTATATCTCATAGTCTACATTCCATATTCAATATTCTATATTCCATATTTTCTATGCTATATTCTTCTATATTCTATCTTCTATGTTCTATATTCTGTTCTGTATATTCTATATTCTTCTATATTACATATTCATCAATATTCTATATTCCATATGCTATATTCTACATTCTATATTCTTCTTATTCTGTATTCTATATTCTTCTATATATTATATTCCACATTCTACATCTTCTGTATTCTATAATCTATATACTTCTACATTCTATATTCTATAATCTTCTATATTGTATATTTTATATCTTATATTCTATATTTTCCATTTTTGTCAATATCCTGTATTCTGTATTCTATATCCTTCTATAGTCTATCTTCTATATTCTTTATTTTATATGCTATATTCTGTTCTCTATATTCTATAATCTATATTCTACATTCTATACTCTATTTCATATTCTGTATTCTATATTCTACTTTCTACATTCTGTATTCTAAATACTTCTATATTCTTTATTCTTCTCTATTCTATATTCTGCATATTCTATGTTCTATATTGTATATGGCTCTATATTCTACATTCTATAATCTAAATTTTTCTTTATTCTATATTCTATATTCTTTGTTCTATATTCTACACTGTAAACTCTATATTCTATATTCCTCAATAATCTATAATCAATATTCTTCTATATTGTATATTCTATATCCTTTATTCTATATTGTATATACCATAATTGTCAATATTCCTTATTCGTCTGTATTCTATCTTCTATATTCTCTAGTCTAGATTCTATATTCTTCTATATTCTATACTCTAATTCTATATTCCAAATCCTATATTCTATGTTCAATATTCTTCAATATTCCTTATTCTATCTTCTATATTTTGTCTTCTATAGTCTATATTCTCTACTCTATATTCTTCTATATTCTACATTCTATATTCTGTATTCTATGTTCTTCTATATGCTATATTCTATATTTTATCTTCTATATCCTATATTTTGTACTCTATATTCTATGTCCTATATTCTGTATTCTATATTCTTCCAAATACTGTATGCTTCTATGTTCTATGTTCTGTATTCCATATTCCATATTCTGTATTCTACATTCTGTGTTCTATATTCAATATTCTTCTTTTTTCTATATTTTTCCATATTCTATATTCTATGTTTTACATTCTATATTCTTCTATTTCTATATATACTAGAAATATATACTAAATTTTATATTCTATACTCTGTATTCTACATTCTATATCCTACATTCAACATGCTATATTCTTTATTCTATATTCTTCTCTATTCTACATTCTATATTCAATATTCCATGTTTGCTCTTCTATATTCTGTATACCATATTCTTCTCTATTCTATATTCTGCATTCTTCTATATTCTATGGTCTTCTATATTCTGTATTCTACATTTACTTTCTATATTCTATATTCTGCTACATTCTCTATTCTATGTACTGTATTCTATATTCTACATTCTATATTCTATTTTCTATAATCTACTTGTACAGTCTGTATTCTATATTCTTCTCTATTGTATATTTTATTTCTTATATTCTTTTTGCCATATTCATCAATATTTTATAGTCTTCTAAACACTGTGTTCTTCTATGTTCCGTATTCTATACTCCATATTCGATTTTCTACATTCTATATTTTATATTCTAGAAGCTACATTCTATATTTATCTATATTCTATAATTTTTATACTTCTATATTTTGTATTCTATATTCTTCTACATTGTACATTTTGTCTTATATTCTGTATTCATCAATATTCTATATTCTATACTCTTGTGTTCTATCTTCTATTCTCTATGTTCTTTATTCTATATTCTGTACTCTATATTCCATATTTTATAAACTATACTGTTCTATTTTATATATTCTATATTCCAAAAAAATTTTTTATATATTCCATATTCAATATTGTAAATTCTATATTCTATACACTTCTATTTGTTATATTTTATATTCTACCACATTATATATATTATATTCCACACTCTACATGCCATATTCTATATTCCTCTATATGCTATAGTCTATATTCTTCTATATTCTACATTCTATATTCTTCATTTCACATTCTGTATTCTTTTATATTCTATATTCTAAATACTATAGTCTATATTCTACATTCTAAATTCTATATTCAATATTCTACATTCTTCTATATTCTATATTCTGCTTTATTCTATATCGTATATCCTATATTATTCTATATTCCATATTCTTCTATATTCTATATCCTCCTAATTTCTGTACTCTTCTATATTCTATATCCTATATTCTTCTATATTCTATATACCTCTATATCTTTATTCTTCTATATTCTATATCTCATTCCATATTCTATATTCAATATTCTATGTTGTATGTTCTATATTCTTCTATATCTATATTCCATATTCTTTATCCCATATTCTGCATTCTTCTGTATTCTATATTCTATACTCTATATTCTACATTCTTTATTCTGTATTCTTCTATATACTAAAATCTATATTCTATGTTCTATATTCTACATTCTGTGTTATATACTCTATATTCTTCTATATTCTGTATTCCACATTCTACATTCTATATTCTTCTGTATGCTATAATCTATATTCTTCTATAGTCTATATTTTATGTTCTGTATTCGCCTTTATTCTGTATTATTCTATATACTGTATTCTTTATTCATATTCTACATTCTGTATTTTTCATTCTTCTATATTCTATGTTCTACACTCTATATTCTATATTATCTATTCTTCTATATTCTGTATCCTACATTCTATATTCCATATTCTTCAATATTCTATATTCTTCAATATTCTATCTTCTATATTCTGTACTCTATATTCTACATTCTAAATTCTGTATTTAACATTCTTCTATATTTTATATTCTTCTATATTAAATATTCTGTGCTGTATAGTCTATATTCTTCTATAGTCTATATTTGATATTCTTTGTGCTGTATTCTATGTTCAATCTTCTATCTCCTATCATCTTGTGTCTTCTATCTACTATCTTCTATTGTCTTCTATATTTGATATTATATTTTCTTCTGTTTTCTATATTCTTTTGTGTCCTGTATTCTATTGCCTTCTATATTCTATATTCTCCTCTATTCTATGTTTTTCTATATTCCATATTCTGCTATATTCTATGTACTTCTATATTCTGTATTCCATATTCTATATCTATTTTCTATATCCTTCTGTATTCTATTTTCTTCTATACTCTATTCTATATTCTTCTGTATTTTTTATTCTTCTATATTCTACATTCTGTACTTGATAATCAATATTCTGTTTTATGCCCTGTGTTCTATATTCTTTTATATACTATATTCTTGTATATTCTGTATTCCATAATCTATATTCCATATTCTTCTATATTCTAAATTCTCTGTTCTTTGTTCTATATTCCTTATTCTACATTCTACATTGTATACTCTATATTCTTCTATATTCTATACACTTCTACAGTCTGTATTCTGTATTCTATTTTTTATTCTTCTAAATTGTATATTTTATATCTTAAATTCTATATTTGTCAATATTCCATATTCTTCTATATACTATATTGTATATTCCATATTCTACTATATTTAATATTCTATATTCTCTTTTCTATAATCTATATTCTATGTTCTATATTCTACATTCTTCTGTATTCTGTAATCTATATACTTTTAAATTCTATGTTCTGTGTTCTATAATGTATATTCTATATTTTACATTCTGTATTCTTTATATTTCTCTATATTGTATATTTTATGACTTATATTCTGTGCTCTATATTCCATTTTCGTGAATATCCTATATTCTATATTCTTCTATATTCTATTTTCTAACTTCTATGTTCTGTATTCTATATTATATGTTCTGTGCTCTATATTCTATGCTCTTTTATATTCTATAATCTATATTCTACAGTCTGTATTATATATTCTTAATTCTTCTATATTCTTTATTCTTCTCTATTCTGTATTATATGTTGTGTTCCACATTCTACATTCTATGTTCTTCTATATTGCATATTCTACATTCTGTATTCTATGTTTTTATTCTATATTCAACACGGTAAACTCCATATTCTGTGTTCTATAATCTATATTCTTTTATATTTTATAATCTACATTCTATATTCTTGAATAATCTTATAATCTATATTCTTCTATATTGTATATTCTATATACCATATTCTTCTATATTCTCTCTTCTACATTCTGTAGTCTATATTGCTCTATACGCTATATTCCACATTCTATATCCTATATTTTATATGCTATGTTCTTCTACATTCTGTATTATATATTCTTCTACATTCTAAATTCTTCTATAATGTATATTCCATATTCTTTTATATTCTATAATTTTCTATATTCCTGTATATTCAGTATTCTATATTCTTCTACATTCTATACACATCTACATTCTATACTCTATAGTCCATATTCTATACAATTCTGTATTCAATATCTATATTCTTTTATATTCTATGTTCTATTTTCTTCTATATAATATATTCTTCTGTATTCTATATTCTACATTCTGCATTCTTCTATATTCTATATTTTCTATAATCTATGTTCTATATTTTATATTCTTCCATATTCTATAATCTGTATTTCTCTAATTTGTATATTCTACATTCTATATTCTAATTCCTTCTATATATTCTATATTCCACATTCTACTTTGTAAATTCTATATTCTATACTCTTCTATATTCTACTATACGCTATATTCTAGTTTCTCCATTCTTGATCCTACATTCTATATTCTGTTTTCTGTATTCTGTATTCCACATTCTACATTCTCCTATATTCTGTATACTATAATCTTCTATATTCTTTTATAATGTATATTCTATATCCCATATTCTACTATATTTTATATTCTATATTCTTCTATTTTCTGTATTCTATATTTTGTATTCTTCTATATTCCATATTTCTCTATAGTCTATATCCTTCTATATTCTAGATTTTATTTTCTACATTATTCTACATTCTATTTTCTTTTATATTCTGTATTCTATCTTCTGTGTTCTGTTCTATATTCTATATTCTTCTATACGCTATATTCTAGTTTCTCCATTCTTGATCCTACATTCTATATTCTGTTTTCTGTATTCTGTATTCC
Source organism: Loxodonta africana (assembly GCF_030014295.1). NCBI lineage: Eukaryota > Metazoa > Chordata > Mammalia > Proboscidea > Elephantidae > Loxodonta > Loxodonta africana. The sequence goes on from NW_026974832.1 coordinate 1,007,507, forward strand.
ACATTCTACATTCTCCTATATTCTGTATACTATAATCTTCTATATTCTTTTATAATGTATATTCTATATCCCATATTCTACTATATTTTATATTCTATATTCTTCTATTTTCTGTATTCTATATTTTGTATTCTTCTATATTCTATATTTCTCTATAGTCTATATCCTTCTATATTCTAGATTTTATTTTCTACATTATTCTACATTCTATTTTCTTTTATATTCTGTATTCTATCTTCTGTGTTCTGTTCTATATTCTATATTCTTCTATATACTATATTCTTCAATATTCTGTATCCCATATTCTGTATTCTATATTCTTCTATATTCTACATTCTATTTTTTTAATATTATTTAATCTATATTCTTGTGTATTCTATATGCTACATTCTATATTCTAAATTCTATATTCTTTGATATTCTGTATTCTACATTCTATATTCTTCTATTTTCTATATTATTCTATATTCTGTATTGTATATTCCACATTATGCATTCTATATTTCTCTATGTTCTTCTATATTCTGTATTCTATACTCCATATTCTACACTCAATATTATATATTCAAAAATTTTCTATATTCTATATTCTTCTGTATGCTATATTCTGTGTTCTGTGTTCTACATTCTACACTCTATATTCTGTATTCTCTTATATTCTATAATCTATATTCTCCTGTATTCTCGTCTACATTCTAAATTCTTCTATATTCTATAATCTATGTACTTCTGCATTCTGTATTCTATATCACATTCTACATTTTATATATTTTATTCTGTATTCCATATATGTCATAATTTTGTATTCTATATTCTTCTATATACTATATTCTTCTACATTCTATAATTCATATTTCTTAAACTGTATTCCGTATTCTATACTCTACATTCTATATTCTGTAATCTATATTCTTCTATATTCTATATTCTAAATTCTATATTCCTCAATCTATATTCTTCTATATTCTATGTTGTATATTCTACATTCTATATTTTATAATCTACTTCTACATTGTGTATTTTATATTCTATATTCTTCTATATTGATTATTTTATATTTTATATTGTATATTCCATTTTTGTGAATATCCAATATTCTATGTTCTTCTATATTCTATCTTTTATCTTTTGTGTTCTATATTCTATAATCTATATTCTATGTTCTGTTCTCTATATTCCATGATTCTATATTGTATAATCTGTATTATTCTGTATTCTATATTAAATATTCTGTATACTATATTTTATATTCAACAGTCTACCTTCTATATTCTTCTATGTTCTTTGTTCTTCTTTATTCTACATACTATATTCTACATTCTCTATTCTTCTATACAATCGTTTATACTCTATATTCTTCTGTAATCTATATTCTTCTATATTATATATCTTATATTCTATGTTCTATATTCCACAATCTATATAAATTTTTTTTATATTCTACGTTCTTCTATATTCTATCTTCTATGTTCTAACTGTACATTCTATATACTATATTCTTCTATGTTCTGTATTTTTCTATATTCTGTGTTCTATATTGTATACTCTACATTCTATATTCTAGAATCTATATTCTTCTGTATTCTATAATCAATATACTTCTACATTCTATATTCTGTATTCTTTTATTTTGGATATTTTATATCTTATATTCCATATTCTATGTTGTATGTTCCATACTCTGTATTCTATATCCTATATTCTACATTCTTCATTCTGTATTCTATATTCTTCTGTATTGTATATTCTACATTCTATATCACCCTGTATTCTATAATCTATATTTTTCTATATTCTATGTTCTTCATTGTGCATTCAATATTCTATGTTCCTTGATATTCTATAATCTATATACTTCTAAACTCTATATTCTATATTCTTGTATCTTGTATACTTTATATTCTATATTCCATTTTCATCAATGTTCTATAATCTATATTTTCTATTTTCTTTCTTCTATGATCTATGTTCTATGTTCTGTACTCTATATTCTATAATCCACATTCTGTTCTGTATTCTTTACTCTATATTGTATATTCTATATACTACATTTTACATTCTAAATTCTGTTTTCTATATTCTACATTCTATATTCTTCTATATTCTATATTCTCCACTGTACATTCTATACTCTAAATTTTTGTATATTCTATATTCTTCTATAATCTATATTCTGTATCCTATATTTTACATTCTACATTCTTCTATATTCTAAAATCTATATTCTTCTGTATTCTATATTCTCTATTCTATGTTCTATACTCTACATTCTAAATTCTATTTTCTATATACTTCTATGTGCTATAATCTATGTACTTCTACAGTCTATGTTCTGTGTTGTATATTCTACATTCTTCTATGTTGTACATTTTATGTATTATATTCTATATTCCATTTTTATCGATATTCTATATTTTTGTATGTAAGACATTCTTCTGTAATCTGTATTCCATATTCTGTATTCCATTTTTGTCAATATCCTATATTCTTCTATATCCCATCTTCTACGTTCTAAATTCTATATTCTATATTCTGTTCTCTACACTGTATATTCTTCTGTGTTCTAAATCTATATTCTTCTATATTCAATATTCGTCAGTATTCTGTATTCTATATTCTTCTGTGTACTCTATTCAATATTCTATATTCCTTAGTCCATATTCTGTATTCTATATTCTTCTATATTCTATATTCTACTTTCTACATTCTATATTCTTCTATGTTCTATAATCTATATCCTTCTATATTCAATATTCCATATTTTAAATACTGTATTCTATTTTCTATGTTCTACATATTATATTCTGTATTCTTCTATATTGTATGTTCATATTCTACATTCTGTATTCTACATTTTTCTGTATTCTATATCCCTCTATAGTCTATATTCGGAATTCTATAGTCTTTATTTTATATTCTACATTCTAAACTCTATATTCTGTTTTCTTCTATATTCTATATTACATATTCTACATTCTCCATACTACATTCTATTTTCTATATTCCTCTGTATTCTATAATCTGTATTCTACATTCTATATTCTTTATTCTATATTCCATATCTTATATTCTATACACCATATTCATCACTATTCTATATTCTTCTATAATCTGTCCTCTATGTTCTGTCATCTTCTATATTCTACATTCTATTATCTTCTATATTCTGTATTCTATATTCTTTTATAATGTACATTCTCTATTCTATATTGTTCTATATTTTATATTCTTCCATATTCTATATCCTTCTCTATACTTTATTCTTCTATAATCTATATTTTATCTTCCAAATTCTATATTCTACATTCTATATTCTTCTATATTCTATATTGCATATTCTTCTATATTTCATATTCTACATTCTATAATCTACATTCTTCTATATTCTGTATTCTACAGTCTGCATTCTATATTCTAAATTCTTGTGCATTTTATATTCTTCTATATTCTTTGTTCTAAATTCTATATTCTACATTCTATATTCTTTTATTTTGTATATTCTGTATTCTGTACTCCATATTCTGCTTTGTGCATTCTATAATCTTTATTCTTCTATATGCTACATTCTACATTCTTCATTGTATATTCTAATGTTTTCTATATTCTATATTCTCACTCTACATTCTAAATTCTAAATTTTCTGTTCTATATACTTCTATATTCTATAATCTATATTCTTCTGAATTCTATATTCTCTCTTGTATGTTCTGTATTCTCTATTCTATATGCTTCTGTATTGTATAATCTATATACCTCTACATTCCATATTCTGTATTCTATATTCTATGTTCTTCTGTTTCACATTTTACACATTATATTCTATATTCCATATTTGTCAATATTCTATATTTTCTATATACTATATTCTTCTTTATTTTATATTGTTTATTCCATATACTACATTCTGTATTCTGTATTGCACAATCTATAGTCTACATTCTATATTCTAAATTCTTCTTATTCTCCTCTCATTTATATTCTGTGTTCTATATTCTATATTCTACATTCTATATTCTGTATTATTCTATATTCTACTTTCTATATTCTTAATTTTTCTATATCTATATTTTTCTCTATTCTATATTCTGAATTGTATATTCTATATTCTGTACTATACATTCTAAACTCATATTCTGTATTCTTGTATATTCTATGTTCTATATTCCATGTTCTATGCTCTACATTCTACATTCTATATTCTTTAATCTATATTCCTCTACATTCTATATCCTATATTCTTCTATGTTGTATGTCCTATATCCTGTATTCTATATTCAATATACTGTATTCATCAATATTCTATATTCTTCTATGTTCTATCTTCTGTCTTGTATATTCTACATTCTGGCATATATTCTATGTTCTACATTCTATATTCTTCTGTATTCTGTGTTCTACATTCTCCTATAATCTATATTCTTTTACATTCTGTATTCTATGTTGTATATTCTTCTATATATCATATTCTATATTATTTATTCCATATTCTACTTTCAACATTCTGTATTATAAATTCTTCTATATTCTACATTCTATATTCTATGTTCATCTCTATTCTGTATTCTTCTATATTCTATATTCCATACTCTATTCTATATTTGATATTCTATGTTCTATATTTTATATTCTACTATATACTGTATTCTATAGTCTGTATTCCATATTCTATAGTCTACAGTCTATATTCTATATACCATATTCTTCAATATTCTATAATCTATTTTGTATAATCTGTAGTCTATATTCTTCTATATTCTATACTCGACATTGTATGTTCTTTATACTCTATATTTGATTTTTTATATTCTATATTCCTCTACATTCTCTACTCTATATTTTTCTATATTCTGTATTTATCTATATTCTATATCATATATTTCGTATTCTATATTCTACATTCAACATTCTATATTCTGTACTCTATATTCTGTATTCTACATTCTATATTCTCTTTGTTCTATGTTCTATATACTATGTTTCTCTATATTCTGTATTCTTTATTCTCTTATATTCTATTTCCGATATTCTACATTCTATATTCTTCTGTATTCAATAATTTATATTCTTGTATATTCTATAATCAATATACTTCTACATTCTATATTCTGTGTTTTTATTTTCCATATTTTATATCTTATGTTTTATATTCATCAATATTTTATGTAGTGTATTCTTCTATATTCTATATTTATACATTCTTCTATGTTCCATAATCTGTATTCTTCTATATTCTATATTCTTTGTTCTATATGCTATATTCTACATTCTGTATTCTTCTATATTCTATAATCCATGTACTTTTATTTGCTATATTCTATATTTTGTATCTTATATTCTATATTCCATTTTCATCTTTGTTCTATGTTCTATATTCTACATTCCATATTCTATATCCTATATTTTACATTCTATATTCTTCTATAGTGTACATTTTATAGATTATATCCTATATGCCATATTCAATGTTCTATATTCTATATTGCATTTTCATCAATATCCTATATTCTGTATTCTATATTCTTCTACATTCTATGTTCTGTTTTCTACATTCTATGTATTACATTCTGCTCTGTGTATTCTATATTTTTCTGTATTCTATAATCTATATTCTTGTATATTCTATATTCTGTATTCTACGGTCTACACTCCATATTTTAAATTCTTGTATATTCTTTATTCTTCTCTATTCTGTATTCCATGTTCTACTTTCTAAACTGTATATCCTATATTCTTCTATAATCTATATTCTCTATCCTTCTATATACTATATTCTTCTACATTCTAAATTTTATATTCCATATTCCTCTATATTATATATTCTACATTCTAAATTCTATATTCTCCTACATTCTATATTCTATATCCTTCTATATTGTGTATTCTATATCCTATATTCTATATACCATATTCATCAATATTCTATTTTCTTCTATATTCTATCTTCTGTATTCCCCTGTATTCTCTATTTTTCTATATTCTATATTCTCCTACATTCTGTGTCTATGTTCTTCTATATTCTTCAATAATGTATGTTCTATTTTCTATATTCTACATTCTGTATTCAATATTCTGTATTCTTCAATATTCTATAATCTGTATTCTTCTATATTCTATATTCTTCTATATTGTATATTCTATATCCTTTATTCTATATTCTTTATGCCATATTCATTAATATTCTATATTCTGTGTTTTATCTTCTATATTCTATATTTCATATTCTATATTCTTCAACAATGTATTATCTATATTCTACTTTCTTCTACATTTTATATTGTATATCATATGTTCTATATTCTATATACCATATTCATCAATAGTCTACATTCTATATTCTTCTATATTCTCCTGTATTCTATATTTGAAATTCTCCTATACTCTGTATTTCTCTATACATTCTTTATTCTATGTTCTGTATTGTATATTTTCCAATAATGTATATTCTATATTCTTCTATATTCAATAATCTGCTGTATTCTATAACCTTCTATATCCTATATCCTTCTTTCATCTATGTTCTTCTATATTCAATATATATATTCTTTTATATTCTATATTCTATGTCCTATGTTGTATATTTTTCTATATTATGTATTCTTCTATACTCTATATTCCATATTCTATATTCTACATTCTTCTATATTCTATATTCCATGTTATTGTATATTCTACATTCTTCTTTTTACTATCTACTATATTCTTCTATATTCTATATTCTACATTCCATATTCTATATTCTGTGTTCTATTTTCTGTGTTATTCTATGTTCTCTATTCTGTATCTTTCTATATTCCATACTCTGTATTCTATATTCCATATTTGGTGTTCTATGTTCTATATTCTATATTTTTCTATATAGTATATACTTCTGTATTCTATATTCCATAGTCCATATTCTATATTCTCTATTCTACATTCTACAGTCTGCATTCTATATTCTAAATTCTTCTCTATTCTGTATTCCATATTCTATGTTCTACATTCTGCATTCTATATTCCATTTTCTTGTATAGTCTAAATTTTTCTAAATTCTATGCCAGGCGCTCCTTGGAAACTCTATGGGGCAGTTCTACTCTGTCCTATAGGGTTGCTATGAGTCGGAATTGACTCGACGGCACTGGGTTTATATACTTCTGTATTCTATATTCTGAGTTCTATATTTCTTATTCTATATCCTACCTTCTAAACTCTATATTCTATATTCTTCTGTAATCTATTTTCTGTGTTCTTGTATATTCTATATTCCATATTCTACATTCTTCTATATTCTGTATTCTTCTATAATGTATATTCTATATTCTCGTATATTCCATATTCTTCTATAATCTATATTCTGTATTCTATCTTCTAAGTTCTATATTCTATAGTTCTCTATATACTATATTCTTCTATATTCCATATTCCATACTCTATATTCTACATTCTGTATTCTAAATTCTTCTATATTCTGTATTCTATATTCTACATTCTAAATTGTATATTCTATGTTCTTCTATATTCTTTTATATTCTATATTTTTCTATATTCTATGTTCCATCCTCTGTAGTCTATATTTGATGTTCCATCTTCTATGTTGAATATCCTATATTTCTTTATGTACTGTATTTTCTGTATTCTGTATTCCATATTCTACACTCTACATTCTTCTACATTCCATAATCTTCTATACTATATTCTATAGTCTAAATTCTATACTCTGTTCTGTATTTTTCTATGTTCTGTATTTCATATTCTACATTCTATGTGTAGTATTCTATATTCTGCATTTTAATTCTATATTCTTCTATATTCTATATTCTTTTATATTCTACTTCTATATTTTTCTATATTCTATGTACTATATTCCATGCCCTGTATTCTATATTGTATATTCAATGTTCTACCTTCAAATTTTTCTATATACTATATTTTTCTGTATGCTATATTCTATGTTCCATATTCTATACTCTGTATTCTATATGCTATATTCCTCTATATTCCGTATTCTATATTCTATATTTTATGTTCCACATTCTATATTCCCTCATCTTCTATAATCTGTATTCTTCTATATTCTATATCTTTATTCTATATTTTATATTCTATGTTCTAAATTCTATGTTCTATATTCTGTATTGCATAGTCTATCATCTATATTCTTCTATAACGTATATTCTATATTCTTCTGTATTCAGTATTCTAATTTTTCTATTTTCTGTATTCTTCAGTTTCCTGTATTTTATATTCTTCTGTATTCTATATTCTTTTTTATTGTGTTCTATGTTCTATATTCTGTTTTCTTCTATGTACTATATTCTTGTGTATTCTATATTCCACATTCTATATTCTACATTGTATATTCTATATTTTTCTATATTCTATAATCTATATTCTTCTATATTCTATATCCTTTATTCTGTATTTTGTATAATAAATTCTACATTCTATATTCTAAATTATTCAATATTCTTCTCTTGTATATTCTGTGTTCTATATTCTATACTCTACAATCTATATTCTATATTGTCCTGTATTCCATATTATATATTCTACATTCTATTTTCTATATTCTTCTATATTATAAAATCTATATTCTTCTGTATTCTGTATCCTCTATTCTATTTTCTATATTCTAAATTCTATATTTTCTGTATTCCATATTGTATATACTTCCACATTCTATATTCTGTACACTATATTCTGTATTCTACTATATTGTACATTTTACATATTATATTCTATATTCTATGTTCCGTATAGGTCAATATCATATATTCTATATTCCATATTCTGTATTTTATACTTTTCTATATTTTATATTCTATATTCCATAATCTTATAAATTCTATAATCTATATTATTATATATTCTGTAGTCTTTTTTTGTAGTCTACATTCTACACTCTATATACTTCTATATTCTATACTCTTATACATTTTTATTCTATATTTTTCTATATCCTATATTCCATACTCTGTATTCTATATTCCGTATTTGATGTTCTATGCTCTGTATTTTTCTATATGCTATATTTTTTTATTTCATATTTCATATTCTATATTCTATATTGTCCATTCTATATTCTCTTTTCTTCTACATTCCTTATTCTATATTTTACATTCTGTATTCTATAATCTTATATAATCTATATTTTTCTATATTCTTTAGTCTATATTTTATATTCTGTATTTTTTATTCTACATTCTTTATATTCTACAGTCTACATTCTAAATTCTTGTATATTTTTTGTTCTCTATTCTTTATTCTGTATTCTATATTTTATAATCTACTTTCTGTCTTCTAAATTTGTCTATATTCTATATTATTTTCTATATTCTATACTCTGAATTCTATATTCTTTATTCTATTTCTACTGTCTAAACGCTATAGTCTATGTTTTGCTATATTGTATATTTTTGTATATTCTACATTCTATAATCTATATTTTTCTACATTCTATGTTTTGTATTCTTCTATACCATATATTCTATATCCTATTTCCTGTATTCTATAAACCATATTTTTCAACATTCTATATTCTCTTTCAATTTTCTGCATTTTATATTCATATTCTTCTACATTCTATATTCTAAATTTATATTCTATATTCTGTATTGTATAGTCTTCTATCATCTATATTCTATAATGTATATTCTTTTTTCTTTATACTTCTATATAATATATTCTAAAATCTAGAATATAGAAGAATTAAAAAATTTTTTTTAATTCTATATTCTATATCATTCTATATTCTTCAATATTCTGTATTCTATATTCTATTTTCTTCTATATTCTATATCTTTCTATATTCTATATTCTTAAATAGTCTGCATTCTATATTATTCTATATTCATCTATATTCTATATTCTTTTATATTCTGTGTTCTATGTTCTATATTCTTCCATATACTCTATTCTTTTGTGTTCTATATTCTATCTTCCATATTCTGTATTCTACATTCTATATTCTTCCATGTTCAGTATTCTATATTCCTCTATATTTTATATTTTACACTCTACATTCTGTATTCTACATTCTTCTATGTTCTATAATCTATATTGTTCTATATTCTATATTCTACAGTCTACATTTGATAATCTAAATTCTTTATATTCTTTATTCTTCTCTATTCTGTAATCTATATTCTACATTCTATATTTCATTTTCTTCTATATTCTATACTCCAAATTTTGCTATATTCTGTTTTCTTCTATATTCTATGTTCTGAATTTTGTATTCTTTATTCTACACTCTAAACTCGATATTCTATATTATTCTATAATCTACATTCTATATTCTATGTTTTACATTCCATATTCTACAGTCTATATTCTATAATCTATATTCTTCTACATTCTATATTCTTCCATATTGTATATCCTATATATATTTGTCAATATTATATATTCTGTCTATAGTCTACATTCTATTGTCTGTCATCTATATTCTATGGTCTATATTCTAAATTTATATTCTATATTCTTCTATACTTTTATATTCTGTATTCTATATTCTTCTGTAATGTATATTCTATAATCTGTATTCTCCTATATTCTATTCTACTATTTTCTATATTCTTTTATGTTTTGTATTCTATCTTCCACATTCTGTGTTCTACGTTCTGTAATATAAATTTATTCTATAATTTATCCTATAAATACTATATTCTTCTATATTCTATATTCTAAACTCTTCTATATTCTACATTCTACAGTCTATATTCTATGTTCTTCTATATTCTATATTTTCCTATATTCTGTACTCCATACTCTGTATTCTATACTCGATGTTCTATATTATATATTTTTTCTATATACTGTATTTTTCTGTATTCTATATTCTGTATTCCATTTTTCATATTCCCTTTTCTATATTCTACATTCTATGTTCTTCTATATTCTATATTTCCCTGTATTTTATATTCCATACTCTGTATTCTATATTTGATCTTCTATGTTCTATAGTCTATATTTTTCTATATACTATATTCTTCTGTATTTTATATTCTATATTCCATATTGTATATTCTACATTCTATATTCAACATTCTGTATTCTATATTCTATGTTCTTCTATATTCCATATTCTTCAATGTTTTATTTTCTGTATTTTACATTCTATATTCCATAATCGTATATATTCCATAATCTATATTCTTCTATATTCTATATTGTGTATTCTGTATTTTACATTCTGGTAGTGACCCTACAGGACAGAGTAGAACTGCCCCACAGAGTTACCAAGGAGCGCCTGGCAGATTCAAACTGCTGACCTCTTGTTCACTTAACCACTATGCCACCCGGGTTGCTATGAGTCGGAATCGACTCGACGGCGGCAGATTTCGTGTGGTTTTGGTTTATTCTACATTCTACATTCTATACTCTATGTTCTTCTATATTCTATATTCTTCTATGTCATTATATTCTATATTTTTCTGTATTCTATATTCCATACTCCAAATTCTATATTTGATGTTCTATGTTCTATTTTTCTATATACTGTATTTTTCTGTATTCTATATTCTGTATTCCATTTTTCATATTCCCTATACTATATTCTACAGTCTATATTCTATGTTCTTCTATATTCTATAATTTCCTGTATTCTATATTCTATATTCAATCTTCTATATTTTTACATATACTATATTTTTGTGTATTTTATATTTCATATTCTATATACCATATTCAACATTCTATATTCTTCTATATTCCATATTCTCCTATATTTTATATTTTACATTCTACATTCTGTATTCCATAATCTTCTATATTGTATAATTTATAATCTTTTATATTCCATAATCTATATTCTTCATTTTATATTTTGCATTCTATATTCTGTATTCTATATTATACATTTTATATTCTTCTGTATTCTATATTCTAAATTTATATACTATTTTCTTCTATGTTCTGTATTCCTTATGCTATATTCTTCTATAATGTATATTCTATATTCTTATTTATTCCAAATCCCTTATACACTGTATTCTTCTATTTTCAAATTTCTTTTATATTTTGCAGTCTGTCTTCAGTGTTCTATGTTCCATATTCTATATTTTGAATTCTCTATATTCTATAATCTATGTTCTTGTGTATTGTATATTTTTGTATTCTACATTCCATAGAAGAATATACACAATAGAAAAAAAAAGACTATATAATACAGAATATGGATTATACAAGAACATATAATACGGAATTTAGAATATAGAATGTTGAATGTAGAATACAGAATATAAAACATAGGATAAAGACTATAGAATACATATTATAGAATATAGAAAATTATGGAATGTAGAATGTAAAATATAGAATACACTATATTCTTCTATTTTCAAAATTCTTTTATATTCTGTATTCTATCTTCAGTGTTCTATGTTCCATATTCTATATTTTAAATTCTCTATATTCTATAATCTATGTTCTTCTATATTCTATATTTTTTACTTTCTATATTCCGTACTGTGTATTATATATTTGATGTTCTATATTCTATATTTTTCTACCTACAATATGCTTCTATATTCTATATTGCATATTTCATATTCCATATTCAACATTCTGCATTCTATATTTTAAATTCTTCTATATTCTTTGTTCTGTATTCTATATTCTGCATTCTAAATTCTATGTTCTTCCATATTCTATTTTTCTATAATCTGTATTCTATATTCTTTTATATTGTATATTCTGTATTTTACATTCTATATTGACTTCTATTTTCTATATTCTGCGTTTTTATACTTTATATTCTATATTCTTCTATAGAATATATTCCATACTCTGTGTTCTATATTCAATGTTCTTTTTCTATATTCTATATTTTTGTATATAATTTTCTGTATTCTGTATTCTACATTCTATACACTATATTCTTCCATAGTCTGTATCATACATTCTTCTATATTGTATATTCTATATATTCTATATTCCATAATCTTCTATATGCTATAATGTATATCCTATATATTATGTATTTTTATTCTATATTTTATATTGTATATTCTGTATTCTATATTCTGAATTCTGTATTTTTCTATATTCCATTGTATTCTATATCAATTTTTTTTTCTGTTTTATATTTTTATAATTTCCTGTGTTCTATATTCCATATTGCGTATCCTGTATACTATATTCTACATTCTATATTCTCTTATATTCCATCTTCTATATTCTATATTCTGTATTTAATTCTACATTCTATATTAGAGAATCTTCTATATTCTGTAATCTATATTCTTCTATATTCTATGTTTATTCTATATTTTATATTCTGTATTCTACTTTGTACATACTCTATTCTATATTTATCTCTATTTTATATTTTTCTAAGTTCTCTATTCCGTATTCTGTATTCTATATTCTGTCTTATATTCTATATTTTTTATATACAATATTCTTCTGAATTCTACATTCCATATTCTATATTCTGCATTCTATATTCTTCTATGTTCTGTATTCTATACTCTTCTACATTCTATATTCTATATTCTTCTGTTATAATCTATATTCTTCTATCTGCTATATTTTATATTGTACATTCCAAATTCTATATTCAATATTCTAGTCTTCATTCTATATTCTAAATTTTTCAATATCCTTTTTTCTTCTCTATTCTCTATTCCATATTCTATGTTCTCCATTCTACATTCCATATTCCATTTTTTCTATATTCTACATTTTATATTCTAAATTTTTCTGAATTGTATATTCTTGTATATTGTATATTTTTATTGTATATTCTGCCTTCTAATCTCTATATTCTTCAGTAATCTAATATTCTCTTGTATTCTCTATTCCATATTCTCTATTCTACATTCTATATTCTTCTATAGTTTGTAATCTATATTCTTCTACTTTCTCTATTCTATATTCTTCAGTAGTGTCAAAATTCTATTTTCTTCTACGTTCTATCTTCTGTATTCTGTAGTTTGTCATGTATATTCTTTATTCTTCTATATTCTGCATTCTATATCCTATATCATCTATATTCTAAATTTATGCTGTTTTCCTATATTCTGTATTCTATATTTTTCAATATTCTATTCTTCTATAATTATATTCTACAATCTCGTTTTCCATATTCCATAATCTTCTATAATCTGTATTCTTCTATATTCTTTTATATTCTGTACTGTATCTTCTATGTTCTGTGTTCTTCTACCTACTATATTCCTCTATATTCTATAGTCCATATTCTCTAGTCTATGTTCTAAATTCTTCTATATTCTATTTGTACATTTTTCCATATTCTAGGTTCTATATTCCATACTCTGTGTTCTATATTGTATATCCAAAGTTCTATATTCTATATTCTTTATTTTTCTATATACTATATTTTTCAGTATGTTATATTCTATGTTCCATAATCTATATTCTATATGCTATATTCTACATTCTGTATTCTGTATTCTTCTATATTCTATATTTTACATTCTACATTCCATAATTTTCCATATTCTATAATCTGTATCCTGTAGTCTTTACACTATATTTTATATTCTGTATTCTACTTTCTATATTCTAAATTCTGTATTCTATGTTCTTCTCTAATCTATATTCTGTATTGTATAGTCTTCTGAGTATATTCTAGAATGTATATTCTATATTCTTATGTATTCTATATTCTACTTCTATATTCTCTATTCTTCCATATTCTGTATTCTTCAATATTCTGTGTTCCACATTCTACTATATTCTTTTTCTTGTATTTTCTATAGCCTTCTATATTCTAAATTTATATTCGATATTCTTCTATATTCCATATTCTATATTCTTCTGTAATGTATATATTCTTCTATATTCCATGTTCTTTTATATTTTATATTCTACTGTTTTCTGTATTCTTTTATATTCTGTATAGTGTCTTCTGTGTTCTGTGTTCTCTGTTCAATATTCTTCTGTATACTATATCCTTCTATATTCCATATTCTATATTCTAAATTCTATGTTCTTCTATATTCTATATTTTCCTTTATCCTATATTCCATACTCTCTATTCTATATTCAATGTTCTATGTTCTATATTCTTCTCTATACTATATTCTTCTCTATTCTATATTCCATATTCTACATTCTATATTCTAAAATCTTCTATATTCTACATTCTGTATTCTAGATTCTATATTTTTCTATGTTCTATATTCAATCTTCTATTTTCTATATTTTTACATATACTATATTTTTGTGTATCCTATATTCCATTTTTATACTGTATTAAACATTCTATATTCTTCTATATTCCATATTTTCCTGTATTCTATATTTTACATTCTACATCCTATATTCCATAATCTTCCATATTGTCTAATGTATACTCTTCTATATTCTATAATCTATATTGCTCTTAATTCTTCACTTTATATTTTGCATTCCATATTCTGTATTCTACATTTTATATTCTTCTGTGTTCTATATTCTAATTTGTATTCTATTTTCTTCTATAGCCTGTATTCTGTATGCTATATTCTTCTATAATGTATATTCTATATTCTTCTTTACTCCAAATACTCTATACACTATATTCTTCTATTTTCAAAGTTCCTTTATATTGTGTATTCTATCCTCAGTGTTCTATGTTCCATATTCTATATTCTGTGTTTTAAATTCTCTAGATTCTATAATCAGTGTTCTTCTATATTGTATATTTTTGTATATTCTGTAATCCATACTTTGTATTCTATATTCTTCTACATACAATATTCTCCTATATACTATATTGTATTTCTCATATACCATATTCTGTATTCTACATTCTGCAATCTATATTTTAAATTCTTCTATATTCTATGTTCTGTATTCTATATTCTCCATTCTAAATTCTATGTTCTTCCTTATTCTTCTATATTCTATATTTTTCTATATACTATATTTTTCTGTATTCTATATTTCATATTCTACATTCTTCCTTCTATATCCTTCTATATTGTATATTCTTTCTTTTACATCCTATATTCTATATTCCATTATCTTCTATATGCTGTAATCTATATTCTTCTATATTCTGTGTTTATACTTTATTTTATATTCTATATTTTGTATTCTACATTCTATACTTTTCCATACTCTACATTTTCTATATTCTACATTCCATACTCTGTGTTCTATATTCAATGTTCTTTTCTATATTCTATATTTTTCTATATAATTTTCTGTATTCTATATTCTACATTCTATACACTATAGTCTTCATAGTCTGTATCATATATTCTTCTATATTGTATATTCTGTATTTCACATTCTACATTCTATATTCCATAATCTTCCATATTCTATAATGTATACTCTCTACATGATGTACTTTTTATTCTATATTTTATATTCTAAATTCTATATTTTTCTATCTTCCATTGTATTCTATATTCAGTTTTCTATTTTTTATAATTTTCTGTATTCTAATTTCATATTGCATATTCTGTAAACTATATTCTTTATTCTATATTCTCTTATATTCCATCTTCTATATTCTATATTTAATTCTACATTCTATATTCCAGAATCTTCTTTATTCTATAATCTATATTCTTCTATATTCTTTGTTCTCTATTCTTTATTTTTTATTCTATAGTCTGTATTCTACGTTGTACGTACTCTGTTCGATATATTTATCTCTGTTCTATATTTTCCTTTATTCTCTACTCCATACTCTGTATTCTATATTCCATATTCGATGTTCTATATTCTATAGTTTTTATATCCAATATTCTTCTGTATTCTACATTCTATAGTCCATATTCTATATTCTTCGGTATTCTGTGTTCTATACTCTTCTACATTCTTATTCTACATTCTATATTCTTCTAATCTATATTCTTCTGCTATATTCTATGTTCTAAATTCTATATTCAATATTCTACAGTCCACATTCTATATTCTAAATTTTTCAATATTCTTTATTCTTCTCTATTCTCTATTCTGTTCTCCATTCTACATTCCATTTCCTTCTATATTATATATTCTACATTTCTCTGAATTCTATATTCTATATTTTTATTGTATATTCTACCTTCTAATCTCTAT
The DNA here is from genome assembly GCF_030014295.1 of Loxodonta africana. NCBI lineage: Eukaryota > Metazoa > Chordata > Mammalia > Proboscidea > Elephantidae > Loxodonta > Loxodonta africana. The sequence continues at coordinate 1,024,511 of NW_026974832.1, forward strand.
ATTCTATATTCTTCTGTAATGCAATATTCTCTATTCTACATTCTATATTCTTCTATATTTTGTAATCTATATTCTTCTACTTTATTCTCTATTCAGTAGTGTATATCCTATACCCTATATTCCCTATTTGTCAATATTCTATTTTCTTCCCCATTCTATCTTCTATATTCTGTATTCTATATCCTGTATCTTCTATATTCTAAATATATACTCTATGTTTTCCTATACTGTGTTCTATATTTTGCAATATTCTATATTCTTCTATAATTATATTCTACATTCTCCTATTTCCATATTCCATATTCTTCTATACTCTATATTCTTCTATTTTCTTTTATATTCTCTATTGTACCTTCTATGTTCTGTGTTATTCTATATACTATATTCCTCTATATTCTATAGTCCATATTCTATATTCCACATTCTAAATTCTTCTATATTGTGTATTTTACATTCTACATTCTAAATTTTATATTCTTCTATGTTCTATATTCTTTTATATTCTATGTCTATATTTTTCCATATTCTAGGTTCTATATTCCGTACTTTGTATTCTATATTGTATATTCAAATTTCTATGTTCTATATTCTTTATCTATATACTATATTTTTCTGTATGGTATAGTCTATGCTCCATATTCTATATGCTATATTCTACATTCTGTGTTCTATGTTCTTCTATATTCTGTATTCTATATTCTTCTATATTTTACATTCTACATTCCACAATTTTCTATATTCTATAATCTGCATTCTATAGTCTTTATCCTATATTTTATATTCTGTATTCTACATTCTACTTTCTATATTCTAAGTTCTTCTATAATCTATATTCTGTATTGTATACTCTTCTATTGTGTATATTCTTCTATAATGTATATTCTCTATTCTTCTGTATTCTATATTCTAATTCTTCTATATTCTATGTTCTGCACTATACTATATTCTTTTTCTTGCATTTTCTATGGCCTTCTATATTCTATATTCTTCTATTTTCTAAATTTATATTCGATATTCTTCTGTATTTTGTATTTTATATTCTGCAATGTATATTCTATAATCTATATTCTTGTTTGTATTCTATATTCCATATTCTCAGTATATTGTATATTCTATTATTTTCTATATTCTGTATTCTATCTTCTGTGTTCCATGTTCAATATTCTTCTATGTTCTATATCTTTCTATACACTATATTCCATAAAATAAATTCTTCTATATTCCATATTCTACATTTTAAAATCTATGTTCTTCTATATTTTGTATTTTCCTATACCCTATATTCCATACTCTCTATTCTATACTCGATGTTCCGTGTTCTATATTCTATATTTTTCTCTATACTATATTCGTCTGTATTCTATATTCCATATTGCATATTCTACATCCTAAAATCTTCTATATTCTACATTCTCTATTCTATATGCTACGTTCTATATTCAATAGTTGTCTATATACTATGTTCTATATTAATTCTTCTATTTTGTTTTTACATATACTATATTTTTGTGTATTCTGTATTCCATATTCTTTAACTGTATTCAACACTCTATATTCTTCTATATTCTCCTATATTCTATATTTTACATTCTATATTCCATAATCTTCTATATTGTGTAATTTATAATCTTCTATATTCTCCTAAATTCTTCATTCTGTGTTTTGCACTCTATATTCTACATTGTACATTTTATATTCTTCTGTTTTCTATTTCAAAATTTATATTCTATTTTCTTCAATATTCTGTATTCTTTATGCTATATTCTTTTACAATGTATATTCTATAATTTTTTATTCCAAATCCTCTATAAACTATACTCTTCTATTTTCGAAGCTCTTTTATATTCTGTATTCTATCTTCAGTGTTCCATTAACCCTAACCCTGACCCTGACCCTAACAACCCTAACCCTAACCCCAACCTTAACCCTGACCCTAAAACCCTGACCATAACCCTGACCCTAAAACCCTGACCTCTAACCCTGACCGTAACCCCTAACCCTGACCGTGACCCTTAAACCTGACCCTAACGCCTAACCCTGAACCGAACCCCTAACAATGACCATAATCCCTAACCCTGACCCTAACCCTTAACCTGGACCCTAACCCCTAACCTTGACCCAAACCCCTAACCCTGACCCTAACCCCTGACCCTGAACCTAACCCCTAACCCTGACCGTAACCCTAACCATAACCCCTAACACTAACCCTAACCCCTAACCCTAACCAACCCAACCCTAACCCTAACCAACCCTATCCCTAACACCCTAACCCTAACAACACTCTAACTCTAACACCCTAATACCTAACAACACCCTAACCCAAACCCTAACACCCTAACCCTATTCCTAACACCCTAACCCTAACCAACCCTAACCCTAACACCATAACCCTAACCAACCCTAGCCTATACTATTCATTGTTATACTGTTCATTATATTCTTCTTCATTATATTCTTTATTATATTCTTCATTATTATATTTTTTATTGTATTTTCACTATCATATTCTTCTCCATTATATTCTTTATTATTATATTCTTCATTCTTACATCCTTCACTCTTACATCCTTCGCGATTAGATTCTTCTTATTAGATTCTTCATTGTTATATTCTTCATTGTTACATTCTTCATTGTTACACTCTTCATTGTTATATTCTTCATTAGTATATTCTTCATTATTATATTCTTCTTTATTATATTGTTTATTATATTCTTCATTATTATTTTCTTAAATATTATACTTCTTCATTGTTATAATCTTCATTATATTCTTCCTCATTATTATGTTCATTATTATATTCTTTATTTTTATATTCATTTTTTTCATTATTATATTCTTCTTTATTATATTCTTCAGTATTACGTTCTTCACTGTTACATTCTTCACTATTATATTCTTCATTATATTCTTGATTATATTCTTCTTCATTATTATATTGTTCATTACTATGCTGTTCATTATTATATTCTTGTTCATTATTATGCTCTTCATTATATTCTTTATTATTATATTCTTCATTATTTTAATCCTCATTATTCTATTCTTCTTCATTATTCTATTCTTCATTATTACATTCTTCATTAATACATTCTTCATTAATATATTCTTCATTATTACATTCTTCATTAATACATTCTTCATTGTTAAATTCTTCATTAATACATTCTTCATTAATATATTCTTCATTGTTACATTCCTCATTATTACATTGTTCATTATTACATTCTTCATTACTACAGTCTTCATCATTACATTCTTCACTATTATATTCTTCATAATTATATTGTTCATTATTATATTCTTCATAATTATATTCCTCATTATTTCTTCTATATTGTAATATTCATTATCTTTTTATTTTGTTCATTATTCTATTCTTATTTTATCGTTCATTATTGTATCCTTCATTATATTCTTCACTATTGTGTTCTTCGTTATTCTATTCTTCATTATTATATTCTTTATTATTACATTCTACATTATTATATACTTCGTTATTATGTTCTTCATTATTGTATCCTTCATTATTGTTTTTCATTATTATATTCTTCATTATTATATTCATTGTTATATACATCCTCATTATCATATTCTTTATTGTATTCATTATTAAATTCTTCATAATTATGTTATTATATTCTCCATTATATTCTTCACTATTGTATTCTGCATTATTATATTCTTCATTATTTTATTCTTTATTATTATATTCATTATTACAGTCTTCATTACTATATTCGTCATTATTAAATTCTGCATTATTTTATTCTTATATTCTTCCTTGTTATATTCATTATATTCTTCATTTATATATTCTTTATTATTATATTCTTCATTATGTTCATTAGTATATTCTTCATTATTATATTCTTCATTATTGTATTCATTATTATATTCTTTAATGTATTCTTCATTATTATGTTCTTCATTTTTAGTCTTCATTATTATATTCTTCACTATTCTTCATTATAATATTCTACATATTACATTCTTCATTATTATATCCTTCATTTATATATTCTTCATTATTAAATTCTTTATTATATTCATTATTTTATTCTTCATCATTATTATTCTTATTATATACTTATTTATTATTATATTCTTCATTTTTATATTCTTCATTATTTAATTCTTCATTACTGTTTCCTTATTATATTCATTTTTATGTTCTTCACTATTCTTCATTATTATATACTTCCTCATTATTATATTCATCTTTATTGTATTCATTATTATAGTCTTCATAATTATGTTCTTCATTTTTACATTCTTCATTGTTCTATTCTCTGATATTATATTCTACATAGTTATATTCATTATTATATACTTCATTATTATAATCTTCATTTTTGTATTCTTTATTATTGTATTCTTCATTATTGTATCTTTCATTATGTTCTTCATTATTATGGTTTTCATTATTATATACTTCAATATTATATTCTTCTTCATTATATACCTTCTCATTATTATTCTTCTTTATTGTATTCTTCATTATGTTCTTCATGATTACATTCTTCATTATTATATTCTTTAATTTATAGTCTTCATTATATTCTTCATTATATTATACATTATTATATTCTTCATTATTATATTCTCCATTATTGTGTTCTTCATTATTTTATTCTTCATTATTATATTCTTCATTTTTATCTTCTTCATTATTGTATTCTTCATTGTTATATTCTTCATTATTATATTCTCCATTATAGCATTCTTCATTATATCCTTCATTATTATATTCTTCTTCATTGTTATATTCTCGTTGATTATCATATCTTCTTCATTATTATATTCTTCATTTTTACATTCTTCATTATTATATTCTACATTATTTGTCATTAGTATATTCATCATATTCTTCATTGTTATATTCTTGATTATTATATTCTTCCTTATATTGTTCTTCATTATTATATTCTGCATAATTATATTCTTTATTATATTCTTCTTTATTATATTCTTCATTATTGTATTCTTCATTATATTCTTCATTTGATATTCTTCATTTGATATTCTTCGTTATGTTCTTCATTATATACTCCTTCATTCTATTGTTCTTCATTATTATATTCTTCTTTATTGTATTCTTCATTATTATATTCTTCTTCATTATTTTATTCTTCTTAGTATATTCTTCAGTATTATATTCCTCATTATTATATTCCTCATTATTCTATCCTTCCTCATTATTATATTCTTCTTTATTTTATTCTTCATTATTATATTCCTCTTTATTATATTCTTCATTATTATATTCTTCGTTATTATGTTCTTCATTATTATATTCTTCCTCATTATATATTTTTTATTCTTCATTATTATATGCTTCATTATTATAAAAAATAGTCTTCATTATTATATTCTTCATTTTTACAGTCTTTCTTATATTCTTGATTATTATATTCTTCATCTTTATATTCTTCATTATTATATTCCTCATCATTATATTCATTATTTTATTCTACACTATTATATTCTTCATTATTTTATTCTACCTTATATTCTTCATTACTATATTCCTCATTATTATATTCATTATTAAATTCTTCATTATTACCTTCTTGACTATTATTTTTTCATTGTTATATTCTTCATTATCATATTCTTCATTATATACTTCTTCAATATTATATTCTTCACTATTCTTCATTATTATATTCTTGTTCATTATTATATTGTGCTTCATTATTATAGTCTTCATTATTATATTCTTCATTATTTTCATTATTTTATTCTTCATTATTTTCTTCGTTATTATATTCTTCGTTAGTATATTCTTCATTGTTATATTCTTATTCATTATTTTATTATTCTTCATTAATGTGTTCTTCATTATTATATTCATTATATGCTTCATTATTATATTCTACATTATTCATCATTATTATATTATTCATCATTATATTCTTCATTATTATATTGTTCATTGTTATATTCTTCATTATTATATTCAATATATTCTTCATTATATTTTTCATAATTGTTTTTCATTATTATATTCTTATTATATTATTCATTGTTGTATTCTTCATTATTATATTCTTCACTATTATATTATTATATTCTGCTTCATTATTATATCCTGCATTATTATATTCTTCATTTTTAAGTTCTTCCTAGTTATATACTTCTTCATTCTATTCTTCTTTCTTATAACATTCTTCATTATTATATTCTTTTTCATTATTATATTCTTCATTATGTTCACTATATTCTTCATTGTTATATTCATCTTCGTTAGTATATTCTTCATTATTATATCTTTATTATATTCTTCATAATTATATTCCTCATTATTATATTCTTCCTTTTTATATTCATTATTACATTCTTTCTCATTATTATATTCTTCATTATATTCATTAGCATACTCTTCTTCATTATTTTAGTCTTCATTATTATTTTCTTCATTTGTATCGTCTTCATTATTATACCCTCCCTATTATATTCTTCATTATTATATTCTTCACTATTATATACTTTATTATATTCTTCACTATTATATACTTCATTATTATATTCTTCATTATTGTATCCTTCATTACTACATTCATTATTATATTCTTCATTATTGTATTTTTATCATTATATTCTTCATTAATATATTCTTCTTGATTATATACTTCATTATTATATTCTTTATTATTATATCCTTATTATGTTCTTCATTATTATAATCTTCCTCAATATATTTTTCTTTATTATATTTTTCATTATCATATTCTTCATTATATTTCATTTACTATTCTTCTAAATTATATTCTTCATTGTTATATTCATTATATTATTTTTATTATGTTCTTCATTATATTATTCGTTGTTATCTTCTTCATTATATTCATTATTATATTCTTCATTAATGTATTCATTATTATATTCTACATTATTTTCTTCATTATTATTGTCTTCATTTTTATATCCTTCATTATTATGTTCATTATTATATTCTTCATTATTGTATTCTTCATTACTACATTCCTCATTATTACATTCTTCATTATTGTATTCTTCATTACATTCTTGATTACCATATTCTTCAGTACTTTAGTCTTCATTATTATATTCTCTTTCATCAATGTATTCTTCATCATTATACTCCACATTATTTTTTATTATATTCTTCATTTTTATTCTTCATTATCTTCTTCTAAATTATTATATTCTGCATTATGTTCTTCATTTTTATATTCTTCATTATTACGTTCTTCATTATTATATTCTTCATTATATACTTCTTTATTATATTCTTCATTATATACATCTTTATTATATTCTTCATTATTATATACTTCTTTATTACATTCATTATATACTTTATTATATTCTTCATTATTATATTCTTCATTATGATATTCTTCATCATGATATTCTTCATTATTTTAGTCTTCATTATATTCTTCTTCATTATTATATTGTTCATTATTGCATTCTTCATTATTGTATTCTTCGTTATATTTTTCATTATTATATTCTTCATTACTATGTTCTTTTTCTATATTCTATATTTTATACAATTTTCTGTATTCTTTATTCTACATCCTATACTCTATATTCTTCTGTAGTATCATATGTTCTTATATATTGTATTATTTTTTACTTCCTACGTTCTATATTCCATAATATTCTGTATTCTATAATGTATACTCTATATTATGTATTTTTATTCTATATTTTGTAGTCTACATTTGGTATTCTACATTGTATATTTTAAATTCTATATTGTTCTATATTTTATTGTCTGTATTCTATATTTAATGTATTCTATATTGTATATTTTTATAATTTTCTGTCATCTCTATTCCATTTTGCATATTCTGTAAACTATATTCTACATTCTATATTCTCTTATATTCCATCCTTTATTTCCTATATTTAATTCTACTTTATTCCAGAATATTCTTATCTATATTCTATGTTCTTTATTCTATATTCTACTTTGTACATACTCTATTCTATATCTCTATATTTTTCTGTATTCTATATTCCATACTCTGTATTCTATATTCTATGTTGTATATTCTATAGTTTTTTATCCTATATTCTTCTGTATTCTACATTCTATATTCTATATTCTGCATTCTATATTCTTCTATGTTCTGTATTCTATACTCTTCTACATTTTATTCTACATTCTATATTCTTTTGTTATAATCTATATTCTTCTGCTGTATTGTACATTGTACATTCTATATTCAATATTCTACAGTCTACATTCTATATTCTAAACTTTTCAATATTCTTTATTCTTCTCTATTCTCTATTCCATATTCTATGTTCTCCATTCTACATTCCATTTTCTTCTATGTTCTATATTCTACATTTTATATTCTAAATTTTTTTGAGTTGTATATTCTTCTATATTCTATATTTTTAGTGTATATTCTACCTTCTTATCTCTATATTCTATATTCTTCTGTAATCTAATATTTTCTTATATTCTATTCTACATTCTATATTCTTCTATATTTTGTAATCTATATTCTTCTACTTTATTCTCTATTCTTATATTCCCTATTTGTCAATATTGTTTTCTGCTACTTTCTGTCTTCTATATTCTGTAGTCTGTCATCTATACTCTTTATTCTTCTATATTCTGCATTCTATACCTTATATCTTCTATATTCTAAATTTATGCTCTATGTTTTCCTATATTCTGTATTCTATATTTTTCAATATTTTATATTCTTCTATAATTATATTCTACATTCACCTATTTTCCATATTCTATATTCTTCTATAATCTATTTTCTTTTATGTTATTTTGTTCTATGTTCTTCTATATACTATATTCCTCTATATTCTATAGTTCATATTGTATACTCTACGTTCTAAATTCTTCTATATTCTACATTCTAAATTTTATATTCTTCTATGTTCTATATTCTTTTATATTCTCTTTCTATATTTTTCCATATTCTAGGTTCTATATTCCATACTCTGTATTCTATATTGTATATTCAAAGTTCTATATTATTTTTCTATGTACTATATTTTTCTGTATGGTATATTCTATGTCCCCTATTCTAAATTCTATATTCTTCTATATTTTATTCTACTTTCCATAATTTTCTATATTCTATACTCTGTATTCTATAGTCTTTATTCTATTCTGTATTCTGCATTCTACTGTCTATATTCTAAATTCTGTATTCTATGTTCTTCTGTAATCTATATTCTGTATTGTATAGTCTTCTATTGTGTATATTCTTCTATAATGTATATTCTATATTCTTCTGTAGTCTATATTCTAATTCTATATTCTCTACTCTTCCATATTCTGTATTCTATCTTCTACTATATTCTTTTTCTTGTATTATCTATAGCCTTGTATATTCCATATTCTTCTATATTCTAAATTTATATTCGATATTCTTCTATATTCTTCTGTAATGTATATTCTATAATCTATATTCTTGTTTATATTCTTCTGATACATATTCTCATATATTACATATTCTACTATTTTCTGTATTCTTTTACAGTCTGTTTTCTATCTTCTGTTCCATGTTCAATATTCTTCTATATACTATATCCTTCTATATTCTATATTCCATATTCTATATTTGATATTCCTCATTCTAAATTCTATGTTCTATTCTCCTAAATTCTTCATTCTATATTTTGCATTCTATATTCTGTATTCTACGTTGTACCTTTTATATTCTTCTGTATTCTATATTCTAAATATATATTTTATTTTCTTCTATATTCTGTATTATTTATGCTATATTCTTCTGTAATTTATATTCTATCTTCTTTATTCCAAATCCTCTATACACTATATTCTTCTATTTTCAAAGTTCTTTTATATTCTGTATTCTATCTTCAGTGTTCTATGTTCCATATTTTATATTCTATATTTTAAATTCTCTTTATTCTATAATCTATTCTTCTATATTCTACATTTTTGTATATTCTATAATCCATACTCTGTATTCTATATTGGATGTTCTATATTTTTCTACATACAATATTCTTCTATATTAAATATTTTATATTTTAAATTCTTCTATATTCTATGTTCTGTATTCTATATTCTACATTCAAAATTTTGTTCTATGTTCTTCCATACTCTATATTTTCTATATACTATATTCTTCTCTATTCTATATTCCATATTCTACATTCTTCCTTCTATATTCAATATTCTTCTATATTCTCTATTTTATATTCTTCTATATTGTATATTCTATATTCCATTATCTTCTATATTCTATAATCTATATTCTTCTGTATTCTGTGTTCTTTATACTTTATTTTATGTTCTATATTTTGTATTCTACATTGTATATTCTATATTTTTCTATACTCTATATTTTCTATATTCCGTTTTCCATACTCTGTGTTCTATATTCAATGTTTTTTTCTATATTCTATATTTTCCCATACAATTTTCTGTATTCTATATTCTACATTCTATACTCTATATTCTTCTATGGTCTGTATCATATATTCTATATTGTATATTCTCTTTTTTACATTCTACATTCTATATTCCATAATCTATATTCTGTAATGTATATTCTCTATATTGTGTATTTCTTATTCTATATTCTAAATTCTATGTTTTTCTATATCCCATTCTCTGTATTCTATATTCAATGTTGCTGTCTCTATTCTATTTTTTATAATTTTCCGTATTCTATATTCCATATTCTGTAAACTATATTCTACATTCTCTTATATTCCATCTTCTATATCCTATATTTAATTCTACATTCTATATTCCAGAATATTCTATATTCTTCCATATTCTATGTTCTTTATTCTATATTTTATATTCAAAATTCTGCGTTCTACTTTGTACATACTCTTCTATATTCTATATTTATCTCTATTCTATATTTTTCTATATTCTCTATTCCATACTCTGTATTCTATATTCTATGTTGTATATTCTATATTTTTTATATCCTATATTCTTCTGTATTCTAGATTCTATATTCCATATTCTATATTCTGCATTCTATATTCTATATTTTTCTATGTTCTGTATTCTATACTCTTCTACATTCTTATGCTACATTCTATATTCTTCTTTCTGCTATGTTCTATATTGTACATTCTAAATTCTATATTCAATATTCTAGTCTACATTCTATATTCTGTTTTTCAAAATTGTTTATTCTTCTCTATTCTCTATTCCATATTCTGTGTTGTCCCTTCTCCATTCTACTTTCCTTTTTCTTCTATATTCTATAGTCTACATTTTATATTCTAAATTTTTCTGAATTCTATATTCTATATTTTTTACTGTATATTCTACCTTCTAATCTCTATAGTCTATACTCTTCTGTAATCTAATATTCTATTCTCTATTCTACATTCTATATTCTTCTGTATTTTGTAATCTATATTCTTCTACTTTATTCTCTATTCTTCAATAGTGTATGTCTTATACCCTATATTCCCTATTTGTCAATATTCTGTTTTCTTCTACTTGTCTTCTATATTCTGTAGTCTGTCATCTATGTTCTTTATTCTTCTATATTTTGCGTTCTATATCCTATATCTTCTATATTCTAAATTTATGCTCTGTTTTCCTATATTCTGTATTCTGTTTTTCAATATTTTATATTCTTCTATAGTTATATTCTACATTCTCCTATTTTCCATATTCCATATTCTTCTATACTCTATGTTCTTTTTTCTTTTGTATTCTCTATTGTATCTTGTATGTTCTATGTTCTTTTATATACTATATTCCTCTTTATTCTATAGTCAATATTCTATGTCCTAAATTCTTCTATATTCTATATTCTGTATTTTATATTCTATATTCTACATTCTAAATTGTATATTCCTCTATGTTTTATATTCATTTATATTCTATTTCCATATTTTTCCATATTCTAGGTTCTATATTCCATACTCTGTATTCTATATTGTACATTAAAATTTCTGCTCTCTATATTATTTTTCTATAGAGTATATTTTTCTGTATTGTATAACCTATGTTCTATATTCTATATTCTACATTCTGTATTCATGAACAGGCCCGAATAGTGGAGCCCCGCACGCACAAACAGGCCCGAATAGCGGAGCTCCGTAGGCTCGAACAAACCCGAATAATTGAGCTCCATAGGCACGAACAGGCCCGAATAGAGGACCCCCGCAGGCAAGAGGAGGCCCCAAAGCACACTCCTGCAGTCAAGATTAGGCCTGAATGGAGAATTCCGCAGGTAAGAATAGTCCCGGATGGAGGGTCCCGCAGGCTAGAATAGGCCCGAATGGAGATTCCTGCAGGCAGGAATAGACCAGAATAGAGGAGCCCCGCAGGCAACAATAAGCCTGAACAGAGTTCCGCAGGGAAGAATAGGCCCGACCGAAGAGTATCGCAGGCAAGAATAGGCTCCAACAGAGAGTCCCGCAGGGAAGAATAGGTCCAAATGGAGAGCCCCGCAGGGGAGAATAGGCCAGAACGAAGAGTCCCCCAGGCCTGATAGGTCCGAAGAGAGTCCAGCAGGCAAAAATAGGCCTGAATAGAGGAGCCCCGCAGGCAAGATCAGGCCTGAAGAGAGTCCAGCAGGCAAGAATACGCCCGAACGGAGAGTCCCAAAGGCAAGAACAGGCCCGACCAGAGTCCCGCAGGCAAAAATAGGCCCTAATAGAGGAGCCGCACAGGCAAGAATAGGTCCGAATAGAGTCCCGCAGGCAAGAAGAGGCACGAACGGAGAGTCCTGCAGGCAAGAATAGGCCTGGAGTGTGCTGCAGGCAACAATAGACCCGAACGGAGATTCCCGCAGGCAAGAATAGGCCCAGAGTCCAGCAGGAAGTATAGGACCGAATAGAGGAGCTCCGCAGGCAAGAATAGGCCCAAACACAGTCCCATGGGCAGTAATAGGCCCAAAAAGAGGAGCTCCGGAGGTAAGATTAGGCCCGAACAGAGAGACCCGAAGGCAAGAATAGGCCCGAGTACAGGAGCCACGCAGGCAAGAATAGGCCCGACCAGAGTCGCACAGGGAATAGGCCCGAATAGCGGAGCCCCGCAAGCACGAACAGGACCGAATACCGAAGACCCGTATGCATGAACAGGCCCGAATAGAGAAGCCATGTACACACGAACAGGCCCAAATAGCGGAGCTCTGCAGGCTCGATAAGGCCTGAATAACGGAGCTCCATAGGCACAAACACTACCGAATAGAGGACCCCCACAAGAAAGAGGAGGCCCGAAAGGAGACTCCCGCAGCCAAGAATAATAAAGAACGGAGAGTCCCGCAGGTGAGAATAGGCCCAGAGAGTCCCGTAGTTAAGAAAAGGCCCGAATAGAGGAGTCCCACAGGCAAGAATAGGCCTGAACAGAGTCCTGCATGCAAGAATAGGCCTGAAAAGGGGCACTCCTCAGGCAAGATTAGGTCCGAAAGAGAGTCCAGCAGGCAAGAATAGGTATGAATGGAGTGTCCCGCACGCCAGAATAGGCCCGAACGGAGATTTCCGGAGGGAAGAATAGCCCCGAAAAAAAGTCCCGGAGGCAATAGTCCTGAGTAGAGAAGCCGTGCAGGCAAGCATATGCCCGAACAGAGTCCGGTAGGCCATAATAGGCCCGAACGGAGAGTCCCACAGGCAAGAATAGGCCCAAACAGAGGAACCCTGTAGGCAACATGAGGGCCGAGTAGAGTTCTGCTCGCAAGAATAGGCCCGAACAGAGAGTCCCGCAGGCCAGAAAGGCCCGAACAGAGAGTCCCGCAGGCCAGAATAGGAACGAATGGAGAGTCCCCCGTCCAGAATAGACCCGAAGAGAAGTCACGCCGGCGAGAATACTCCCAAACTGAGAATCCCACAGGCCAGCATAGGCCCAAACAGAGAGTCCTGCAGGCAAGAATAGACCTGAACGGAGAGTCCCGCAGGCCTGAATTGCCCGTAAGGAGAGTCCCGCAGGTCAGAATAGGCCCAAACTGAGATTCCCGCAGGCAAGAATAGGCCCGAAAAAGGGATCCCCGCAGGCAAGAACAGGCCTGAACAGAGTTCCGCAGGCAAGAATAGGCTCGAACGGAGAGTCCTGCAGCCAGAATAGGCCTGAATAGAGGAGCCCCACAGGCAAGAATAGGCCCAAACAGAGTCCTGAAGGCAAGAATAGGCACGAGTAGAGCAGTCATGCAGGCAAGAAGAGGCCTGAACAGAGTCCTGAAGGCAAGAATAGGCACGAGTAGAGGAGCCGTGCAGGCAAGAAGAGGCCCGAACAGAGTCCGGTAGGCGAGAATAGGCCCGAACGGAGAGTCCCGCAGGCCAGAATAGGGCCGAAGAGAAGTCACGTAGGTGAGAATACGCCCAAACTGAGAATCCCGCAGGCCAGCATAGGCCCGAACGGAGAGTCCTGCAGGCAAGAATAGACCTGATCGGACAGTCCCGATGGCCAGAAAGGCCTGAACAAAGAGTCTGGCAGGCGAGGAAAGACCCGAACGGCGAGTCCCGCAGGTGAGAACAGGCCTGAACGGAGAGTCCCGCGGGCCAGAATAGGCCCGAACGGAGATTCCTGCTGGCAAGCATAGGCTCTAACAGAGTCCCGCAAGCAAGGATAGGCCAGAGTAGAGTCCCGCTATCAAGAATAGGCCCGAACGGAGAGTCCCGCAGTTCAGAATAGTCCGAACGGAGACTCTCGCAGGCGAGAATAGGTCCGAACGGATAGTCCCTCAGGCCAGAACAGCAAAGAATGGAGAATCCCGTAGGCCACAATAGGCCTGAATACAGGAGCCCCACAGGCAAGAATAGGCCTGAACAGAGTCCCACAGCAAGAACAGGCCTGAATAGAGAAGCCCCACACTAAGGAACAGGTCCGAGTAAAAGAGCCGGCCACGAACGAACACACCGTGTAGCGCAGCCCTGCACGTATGCTCTGGCCCGAGTAGCGAGGCCATGCACGCACGAACAGGCCCGAATAGCAGAGCTCCGCAGGCTAGAACAGAACCAAATAAACGAGCTCCGTAGGTACAAAACGGTCTAATAGAGGAGTCCTGCATGGAAGAGGAGACCCGAAAGGAGACTCAAACAGGCAAGATTAGGTCCGAACGGAGAGTTCAGCAGGTGAGAATAGTCCCGAACAGAGAGTCCCGCATTCAATAATAGGCCCGAATGGAGAGACACGCAAGCAAAAGCAGGCCCGAACAGAGATTCCTGCAGCAATAATAGGCAACCTCCGGTGGCATACTGCATGTGCGTCACTTCTCCGAAGGCAAGGCCGAAATCAGAGCATCCAGGGCCCCAGCAGTCCAGAGTCTGTGGATGACGGCATAGGGATCACCTCTTTGCCACGTACAGGAGGGAGGACTGGGCCCTAGACTGGCTCTGCTAGAGCTCCAAGACCTTAGCTACTTGCCCTGACCTTGGCCTGTGCCTTCGACCGTGTGTGATCCCTAGATACGCTTCCCCTCTGACCACATTTAATCCGCTACCTGCGGATACCTGAGCGTGGACATCAACATCTATCACTGGCTGCAGTGTCACAGGTCACTAGGTGTCTCGGTTCAGGCTGACCTTAGCTGTCTTCTGCCCAGACAAGGAGCTTAATCCTTCAAAGGAAATGAGGACACGTGGTCACTGGCCGATATCCTGTCTTTCATCCACACAGCAGTCTAGATGAGGGTAAAGAGGCCAGGTCGGCCCGGTGAAGGCTGAGTGCGGGGCCTAAGGCTTCGTTCCCAATCAGCTCGGAGACAGCCACCGGAAGGCTGGCCCGAACTTCTGACGGGGACGGGTCACAAACACTGAGCCAATAGGAGAGGTCCAGCCTAACCGGCCAGTTCCGCAGAGCCCTCCATTTTACCCAAGGACACGCAACAGCCCCTTGTGTCTTTGGCCACAAAATCCAGGGCACACAGGGAATAACTTCACAGTAGCCAAACCCTGATGCGGACACGTTCGACACCCTGGGACAGCAGGCAGGTACCACTCTTCCACTTACACTAGGATATCGGTAGGCAAGGCGCCCTTCCTCAGCATCTGTGGCCCCTCTCTGGATGTGTTCATTCAGAGAAATCTCTTCATTCTACCCCTGAGACACATCACAAGTATGAGGGGCCTGAGAGAGAGCCTGGAGATGAAATGGGGTAGGCTTCTGGCTGTACCCCTTCCCCGTGGCTAGACAATAGCAGGTAGTCTCTCTGGAAGGTCTTAGCTTCTACTGATTCACATGGCAATACAGTAGGGGCGGACCACGGCCAGGTGGAGCTTGTGGGCAGATGCAACCTCTGAGGTGACGAATGCTTCCGCTCCTGCTTTGTATGGTGAAAACCTACCCCCGCCACCTGGGATGGGCAGAGAACATTGACCCACACCTGCCAGGGGCCTTTCCTGGGACTAAAGATCCCAACCTGGTCTCAACGTCGTCACCCTCTCAGCACACACCTTTCCTGCACACATAATCCTGCCTTTCTCCGTCAGTGCCCTATCCTACTAGGAAAAAAAGCATGCCGCTCAAAAAGGCTGATGCCAGGAAAATCGAGGAGACACTGCCGTTTTCCAAGTTTTTGCTGTCTACATGTCCCCACCTCCGCTGGAAGGCCGCGTACGCGGCCGGGCTCCGAAGGCAAGGCCGAAATCCTGGCAGACTGGGCCCCAGCGGTCCAATGGTTCATGGACGTGGGGACAGGGGTCGCCACTTTGCCACATACAGGAAGAATCCTTGGGCCCTTGACTGGCTCGCCATTCAGCTCCACGACGTCCACTACTGTCCCTGGCCTTTGGCCGGTGCCACATTGAACGTGTGCTCCGGAGCGATGTTTCTCCACCCATCACTATCATTCTGCCACCAGGGGATATGTGAGTGTGGGAGTCACCATTTGTCACTGGCAGCAGTGTCACAAGTCACTAGACTTCCAGCTACCCGCTGACCTAGGCTGCCTTCTGCCCCAGGCAAGGTCCCGAATCCTTTAACCCAGATGCTGACACCTGGCCACTGGCGGACATTCATTTTCATCAACACAGAGGTCTGAGTGAGGGTCAGCAGGCCAGGCAGGTGAAGTCAAGGCCAGGTGGGTGGGGCTAAGGCTTCTTTGCCATCCCAATCGAGACAGTCCCCCCACCGCAAGAGTGGGGGGAGGTTTTGATGGGCCTGGTGACAAGACTCAGCCAATGGCAGAGATCCGGCCCGCCAGGCAGATGACACTGGGCCCTCCATTCTGACCTATGGCACCAAGTGGCCACAGGGTTGGAGCACACCCTGGGAAAGGCTACGTAGGCACAAGGGAGCCCCTGGTGCGGACTGGTTCAGGGCAGTGGCAGAGCAGGCCAGGTACCTCTTTCCCACTTTCCTGAGGATATCAGTACACAAGGCATCCCCACTCAGCATCTCTTGCCTCTCTCTCTCTGTCTCTCTCTGGATGTGTTCATTCTCTGAAATCTCTTTCCTTCTCCCCCTGAGTCACTTCACAGCTTGGAGTGCCTGACAGAGGGCCTAGAGACGAAAGAGCAAAGGGGTAAGGTCTCTGGCTGTACTGGTTGCCCATGGGAAGAGAAGATCTGCTAGTCTCTCTGGAAGGTCTAGAGAGTAGTGATTGATTGGGGAGCTATATCACCGGCGGACCCTGGCCAGGTGAAGCTTGCTGACATGTGGCAGCCTCTCCGGAGACTACTAATTCCGCTGCTACATTGTATGCAGATACCTGGTGAGTGCCATGGGCAGAAAACATTGACAGGGACCTGCCAGAGGCCTATCCTGGGTCTGAAGAGTCCACCCTGGTCTCCAGGGACTCATCATCTCAGCACACACTTTGCCTGCACACAAGAAGTTCGCCTCTTTCCACAAATGTCTTCTCCTGCTAGGATACACAGGATGTCACTCAGACAAAGGAGAGCACAGGCAAAGTCAACAGAAGCCCCTATTTTCAAGATTTTGCTTCTGCTGGGCCACAGCCCCTGGTGGCACACTGCATGCCCGTCACTTCTCCAGAGACAAGGCTGAAATCCGGGCATCCAGGGCCCCAGCAGTCCAGAGTCTGCGGATGGCGCCATACTCTGCCGATGGTGGCACCTATTTGCCACGTACAGGAGGGAGGCCTCGGCCCCAGACTGGCTCCGCTAGAGCTCCACGACCTCAGCTGTTTTCCGTGACCTTTGGCCCGTGCCCTCTTGAGTGTGTGATCTCTAGTGACACTTCTCCTCTGACCACTCTCAATCCGCCACCTGCGGATACCTGAGCGTGGAAATCAACATCTGTCACTGGCTGCAGTGTCACAGGTCACTAGGTGTCTAGGCTCAGGCTGACCTTGGCTGTCTTCTGCCCAGGCAAGGAGCCTCATCCTTCAAAGGAAATGAGGACACGTGGTCACTGGCCGACATCCTTTCTTTCATCCACACAGCGGTCTAGATGAGGGTAAACAGGCCAGGTAGGCCAGCTGAAGGCTGAGTGCGGAGCCTAAGGCTTCTTTCCCAATCACCACGGAGACAGCCACTGGAAGGCTGGCCGGAACTTCTGACGCGGACGGGTCACAAACACTGAGCCAATAGGAGAGGTCCAGCCTAACCGGCCAGTTTCGCAGAGCCCTCCATTGTACCCATGGACACACAACGGCCCCTTGTGTCTTTGGCCAAAAAACCGAGGACACCCAGGGAATAACTTCACAGTAGGCAACCCCTGATGTGGACACGTTCGACACGCTGGGACAGCAGGCAGGTACCTCTTTTCCACTTATGCTAGGATAGCAGTAGGCAAGGCGCCCTTCCTCAGCATCTATGGCCCCTCTCTGGATGTGTTCATTCAGAGAAATCTCTTCGTTCTACCCCTGAGACACATCACAAGTATGAGGGGCCTGAGAGAGAACCTGGAGATGAAACGGGGGAGGCTTCTGGCTGGACCGCTTCCCCGTGGGTGGACAATAGCAGGTAGTCTCTCTGGAAGGTCTCAGCTTCTGTTGATTGACACGGGCAATACAGTAGGGGCGGACCCTGGCCAGGTGGAGCTTGTGGGCAGATGCAACCTCTCCGGCGACGAATAATTCTGCTGCTGCTTTGTTGGGTGAAAACATCCCCCCCGCCAACTCAGATGGGCAGAGAACATTGACCCACACCTGCCAGGGGCCTTTCCTGGGAGTAAAGATCCCAAACTGGTCTCAACGTCGTCACCCTCTCAGCACACACCTTTCCTGCACACATTATCCCTCCTTTCTCCGTCAGGGCCTTATCCTACTAGGAAACAAAGCACGCTGCTCAAAAAGGCTGATGCCAGGGAAATGGATTAGACACTGCCATTTTCCAAAGCTTTGCTGTCTACATGTCAAAGCCTCCGGTGCAAGGCTGCGTATGAGGCCGGGCTGCAAAGGCAAGGCCGAAATCATGACAGCCTGGGCCCCAGCAGTCCCATGGTTTACGGACGTGGGGACACGGATGACCTGTTTGCCACATACAGGAGAAATCCTTGGGCCCTTCACTGGCTCGCCATTCAGCTCCACGACGTCCACTACTGGCCCTGGCCTTTGGCCAGTGCCCCATTTAACATGTGCTCCGGAGCCATGTTTCTCCACCCATCACTATCATTCTGCCACCAGGGGATATGTGAGAGTGGGAGTCACTGGCAGCAGCGTCACAAGTCACTAGACTTCCAGGTACCCGCAGACCTAGGCTGCCTTCTGCCCCAGGCAAGGTCCCGAATCCTTTATCCCAGATGCTGACACCTGGCCACTGGTGGACATTCATTTTGATCAACACAGAGGTCTGAGTGAGGGTCAGCAGGCCAGGGAGGTGAAGTGAAGGCCAGGTGGGCGGAACTAAGGCTTCTTTGCCATCACCGTGGAGACAGTGCCCCCCACCGGAAGAGCGGGCGGAGCTTATGATGGGCCTGGTGACAAGACTCAGCCAATGGCAGAGATTCAGCCTGCCAGGCAGATGACTCAGGGCCCTCCATTGGGACCTAGGACACCTAGTAGGCACAGGATTTGTTCACTGTGGATGTGTGAGGGACTCAGTAACACTTGGAAAGATTTCCATGTGGGTGTGGTGCTCAAGTGTGAGCATCGGGGGGAATGGACCCCATGTGCACTTTGCATCCTTCTGGAGATTATGACACGACAAACATTCCCTCTTTATACTCCTGCATCTTGTAAGAGGACAGAGGGAATTGTTAGGCAGAACCATTTGAAAATACATGGCAAGAAATTTTATTGAAACATTAAATTCAAAATTAAATCTTCCTATGTTTTTCAACCTTCCCTACCTCATTTCAAAGAGGTAATTGGACTCACAGAGTTAAAGCCCTGAAACTTCGAGACTCTGAAGAGTCTGTTGGAACAGTCTCAGCTCATTGCAGTAATCACACTGAGTGAACTGGAACCCAGGGGAAGAGTGGGGGTCAGACAGCAGAGACCTACACATTGGGAAGGGGTGAGGCCTGCTTCTTGATAATGCCCTGGGCTAGGTGGCAGCACCTCAAAGGGTAATGCAGGCACACAAGTAGACAAACCACGTTACGGTGTTCCCAGCCCTGCCAAGGTTCTCATGCTCCATCTGGGAATGGAAGCAGCAGAGACAATGCTTCTAAAGAGATCACCCACATAGGCTGAGGCGATGGGTGTGTGAAAGATCTCCAAACCTTGGTCCTTCTTTAGACCCCGGGATACCCAGAAAATAAACCAACACCAAATATACCCCTACAAAGAAGTAAGGTTAAAATTTTACCCCAATTTTGTAAGCCGAGACCTGAGTTGGAATTCAGTTTATTTAAAGAAATATCAAGTTTTCTTGTACACATGAATTTGTGCTGATTCACACTTACAATTCATATTATTCATTCATCCATGAAGTCAGCAAACATTTACACTACAAGAGCTATATGTGAGACCCTATGGCAGTTGCTCTTGATGATGAAATGACTCAGAGAATTTCCCTCAATGCCTGGTGAGAGAAACAGCCAAGTTAACAGTTGTATCAGTCATATATTGCTGTGTAACAAATGACCCCAAATTGTCGTGTCTTAAAAGAGCAACAATTTACCAGCTCACAATTTTTCAAGTTGTCAGTTTGGAGCTCTTCTGATCTGCGCCAGCCTCAGTGGCTCACAACATGGCTTCCTCATGTGTCTACAATTTGCTTCCAGGTAGCTGGGAGCCAGTTCATAACATCAAGTCAGTGAAACCGCTAGATCCTCCCTCCATTGGTCTTCCATCATCTAGCAGGCTGGCATGAGGATGTTCCCATGAGTCCTCAGGGTTTAAGAGCAACAAAAGGGAAGTCTCAATGTAAAGTCTTTCAACTCTCTCATTTTATCAGGTTTTCTACCATCCCAATGTCCAAAACAATAATGTCAGCCCCAACTAAGGGATGGAGAAAGACTCCTACTGCTAATGAAAGGCGCTCCAGAGTCTCATAGAAGGCATGGGCACAGAGAGAGGATGAATGTGTAGACACTTCTTACATCAACCACAATAAGTAAATGCAATTGTGTTTTATGCTGTGGTAAAGGGTTTTGCAGGTACAATGGAGTAGGGAGCAAGAAGTGAACAAATCTACCAGGAGGATATTTAGGGAAGAGCAAAACCAGGAAGTGATGCCTGAACCCAGTTGGGAATATGATTGGATAGTTAAGGGGTGACAAAAGGCCCGGGTCCAGGAAGCCCCATGTCTTCTCCAGAGAGAAGTCTGAGGAGACAGGCTGAAGCCACTGAGGCATTTGAAACATTTGTGACCAGGTGCAGATCATCTTTTGTTCTACTGTTTTCCAACCACTCATTCCTATTTATAGTTTGGAGTCATACAAGAGTAGACCCTAGCATTTCCCTGTTGAAACTTTTATTTTCCTCTGAGAAGTCATCACCACTCCAATGTTCTTAACTGCTTCCTCAAATCTGTCTCCATTTACCAGCTCCTTTTCTATATGGGCTCCAGAGTGAAAACAGAGCCTGGAAGATGCAGAGGTCATGGACTTTCCCCAAGTCAACTCCTAAACTTCCCATTCTGGCTGACCACAAATTCCTGAGTCTTAGCATTTTATGGTGAGCTTATAAGCCCAATCTGTTCCAATGGGGCCAGTTCTCTTAACCACCATGCTTCACCAGAGAGTAGGCCATCAGCTGGGATGGGAGAGAAAATCTTCTAGTCACGGGGAAGAGCCTGTGTGAAGCCTCAGAGGCTAAGGAGACCTGAGAGGTGTTCAGAGCGGACATTGTATGACCAGGGTTGGAGAGACATGATTCCAAGAGAGTCAAATGAGAATTTTTGGAGAAATCAACTCCTGGTCACACTGTAACGATTCCCTGTACTCTCTCTCTCCCCACCAAGGGATAGTAACGACATGGAGTGCAGAGAAAAGTTGCAATTCCTTTTTTATATCTAAGCCCCCTTTTCCCAGTCTGGGACTGGCAGTATTCAAGCTCCTACTTGAACTGTTTCATATTTTTCTTTTTGCTGTGTTTCTATTTAAAGTGGGCCCATGGAACTGAGCAATGTCAGGAATGATGTCACACAGGGTTATGGAAGCCATGCCGTTCATGCTGATCTCATCTACTCTTTTGGAGAGGGTGTCGATCTGAGATCCTGTGGGAGAGCACCTGGAACTACTCTATCACAGAAATTCTGGACTAAACCGGGGTCCCCAAGTCACCAAACGGTCATGCATCATGAAGAACTGGGAAAAGAGATAAAGATCCTTCAGAACATCATTATGATTGGACATCTTCACCCAGAGAGGATGAAACAGTGATACAGAAGGAAGAGGCCTTTCTCTAAGACTCTAGATAAGGGTGAGAGGAAAAATTGTCCCAGATTGATGTGTGTTACGGAACAAAGGGTCTGGTTTCCACCAGAAAAGACAGCCATGATAGGACAAGATGAAGGAATTGGGAATGGATAAGGTCATAAGGAGGAGCGTCCTGAGAAAGCATTTCCTGTCATTTGGTGGACAATTAACCAAATTCTTATATCAACAAGAAATGTAGGAATAAGTGAGGGATCAAGCTACAGAATTCATTGGGAGTTTGAGAGCTTTCCAGAACAGGTGCAGACGAGGCACTCTGTTGTTCAGGATCTGTACCTGGTGGAAAGGAAGGAAGCCAGTGGACAACTAGGGCAGAGAGTATAGGATGGGGGAAAGGGTGGTTAGAGAGAGAAGCGTACTTTATTATATTTTCTAATGACATGATACTAATGTACTATGTGAAGAATTAAGAAAATATCTCAGGAGGTTCTGGGAGTGAGAAGTTGAAGGAGCCCAGAGCCCACATCATTGAGGGCAGAAGATGGCTTGCAGACTCCTCCCCTAGATTCAGGAACTTTCCTTCTCCTATGTCTTCTCCCCACATCTCCCGAAGGGCCTAAAAAACCCTCACAGCAAAGAGAGCTATAGAATTTTTTTACATTCCTACTTTTCTTAACCTGAATTTTGTCTAGGATCTTTAATTTGCCACTCCTTTCAGGGCAGTTTTGTTGCCCTCTCCACTACCATTATTTTTGCTACCCCCCACCACTACTGTAGTGCTGCCCTCCACTGGCCCTATTTCCTTTTGCTTCCTAGGTTTCTAACTGGCCTCTAAAACCCTCTTGAGAGATCCCCTGCTGCAACTTCTGTCACGGAGCTTGCACTCCACTCCCAAGATGCTTCCATCTCTTTCTTCCTTAACTCGCCAATCCTACCTTCACACTCAGAAAAATACAGACTCTTATGTTGACATATACAACCCACACACACACACAGTTGATGTGGTTGTGTCTTGGCTACTGAGATTTGTACCATCGGACTCCCAAATATGGACATCTCTTTCTGCCTCACACTGAAAGAGTATTTCTCATAATGACATGGTGAGAGCTTTCTGTTCAGGGAAAGGCAATTTTAAAGGAGAAGTTTTAAATTATACATAAATATACAAATTTTGCTCTAAGTATAATTCCTTGAATAACAGGTCTTCCCTTAATGGCCACATAAACCAGGGACTCCATCAGCCTGAAACCAGAAGAACTAGATGGTGTGAAGCTACAGTCAATAACTGCCCTGACAGAGGATACTTGCAAGTTATAAAAATGATGGTACCCTCAAATACAGCCCTTATA
Source organism: Loxodonta africana (assembly GCF_030014295.1). Classification (NCBI taxonomy): domain Eukaryota; kingdom Metazoa; phylum Chordata; class Mammalia; order Proboscidea; family Elephantidae; genus Loxodonta; species Loxodonta africana. Next base: position 1,048,489 of record NW_026974832.1, read on the forward strand.
CTGAAAGAAAAGACCAAAATGAATGTCAGAGACACTCTGAAACTTGCTCTTAAACGTAAAGTAGCTAAAGCAAATGAAAGAAATGATGAAGTAGAAGAGCTGAAGAGAAGATTTACAAAGGGCGGCTCAAGAAGACAAAGTATGATAATGACATGTGCAAAGACTTGGCGTTAGAAAAACAAAAGGGAAGAACATGCTTGGCATCTCTCAAGCTAAAGGAACTGAAGAAAAAATCCAAGCCTCGACATGCAGTAGTGAAGGATTGTACGGGCAAAATATTGAACAACACAGGAAGCATCAAAATAAGATGGAAAGAATACACAGGGTCACTGTACAAAACAAACAAACAAACAAACATGGGTCGATGTTCAACCATTTCAGGAGGCAGCATGTCATCAAGAACTGATGGTATTGAAGGAAGAAGTCCACGCTTCACTGAAGGCATTGGCAAAAAACAAGACTCCAAGAACTGACAGGTACCAATTGAGATGTTTCAACAAACACATGCAGCACTGGAGGTGCTCAATCGTCTATGCTGAATAATTTAGCCAACCGATTGGAAGAGATCCATGTTTGTGCACATTCCAAAGAAAGTGATTCAACAAAATTCAGAAACTATCAAACAATATCATTAATATCAAAACCCTGTAAAATTTTGCTGAAGATCATTAAAAAGAAGTTGCAACAGAAATTCAAGTCAGATTCAGAAGAGGATATGGAATGAAGAATATCAGTGCTGATGTCTGATGGATCTGGGCTGAAAGCAGAGAATACCAGAATACCAGAAAGATGTTTCCATCCGTTTTATTGACTATGAAATGGCATTATACTGTGTGAATCATAACAAATTATGGGTAACACTTCAAAGAACGGCAATTCTAGAACACTTAAGTTTGCTCATGTGAAACCTGTACATAGACCAAGAGGCAGTTTTTCAGAGAGAATAAGGGGTACTATGTGGTTTAAAATCAGGAATAGTTTGTGTCAGGATTCTACCCTTTCATCACATTTATTCAATCTGTATGCTGAGCAAATAATCCAAAAAGCTGCACTCTATGAAGAAGAACGTGGCATTAGGTTTAGAGGAAGATTCATTAACAACCTAAGATATACAGATAACACAAACTTGGTGAAAGTGAAGAGGACCTGAAGCACTTAGCGGTGAATATCAAAGACTACAACCTTCAGTATGGGTTGCACCTCAACATAAAAAAAACAAAAATCTTCACAACTGGACCAATAAGCAACATCAAGATAAACAGAGAAAAGATTGAAGTTATCAAGGATCTCATTTTATTTGGTTCCCCAGTCCATGCTCATGGAAGCAGCAATCAAGGAATCAAATGATGTATTGCAAATCTGCTGCAAAAGAACTCTTTAAGCTGGTGACAAGCACAGATGTCACTCTGAAGGCTAAGGTGTGCCTGACACAAGCCATGACATTTTCAAATGCCTCATATGCATGTGAAAGCTGGACAATGAATAAGAGAAACCGAAGAAGAAATTCTGTCTTTGAATTATGGTGTTGGTGAACAATATCGAATATACCACAGACTGCCAGAAGAACAAACAAGTCTGTCTTGTAAGAAGTACACCTGGAATATTCGTTACAAGTACACATGGTGAGTGTTTGTCTCAGATACTTTGGACATGTTATCAGGGGAGACCAGGCCCTGGAGAAGGACATTATGCTTGGTAAAGTAGAAAGTGAAAAAGAGGAAGACCCTCAGCGAGATGGATTGACACAGTGGCTGCAACAATGGGCTCTAGCATAGTAACAAGTGTGAGGATGGCACAAGACTGGCCAGTGTTTTGTTCTGCTGTATATAGGGTCACGATAAATTAGAACTGATCTGATGACACCTAACAACAACAATATGCTGTTCAGCTCACTGCCTGTCTCTTAGTTTGCTGTACTGTGGTGGTTTGGATGTTGCTATGATGCTGGAAGCTAGGCCACCAGTATTTTGAATACCAAGACGGTTATCCATGGTGGACAGGTTTCAATGGAGCTTCAAGACTAAGACAGACTAGGAAGAAAGACCTGGAGATTTACTTCTCAAAATTAGCCAATTAAATCCTTACAGATCACAAGAGAATACTGTCCAATTCACTTGCTTTGGACACGTCATCAGGAGAGATTAATCAGTCCTAGAGGAGAATATCATGGTTGGTGAAGAAGAAGGCCAACAAGGCTGTAGGAGACCCTTGGTGAGATGGACTGGCACATTAGCCATAATGATGGAATCTAAATTGCTGGCATTTGTGAGGATGACACAGGACCTGGCAACCTTTAGTTCTGTGTTACCTAAGTTCACCATTAGTCGGAGTCACCTCAATGGCAGCTAGCAAAAAAATTACTGTTTGAGAGGAGAACTGAGATATGAACTTGATACAATATACCAAATATTAAAATGTTCAAAGATCTCATGTTTACTATGAAAGAATAGGAATTGAAAATACAACTTTCAAATCACTAGAAGGAAAAAGAAAGTAAGAGAAATTTCATCATTCCAATAAAAAAAGAAACAGGAAAGGCAGAATAAAAAAAAAAAAAAAAAAAAAAGAACTGTGAATGTGAAGTATAATATGGGAATTATGTCTAAATGTATGAGTAATAGCAAGAAAAAGGGATTAATACCTAAGGAAAAAACATGTACACTCAGCTTAGACTTGCAAATCCAGCCATATCTTAGTTATAAAACAAAATTAAAACATAATGACAGAAACTTTTAAATGATGTAAATGAAATTTCTACTGTCTAATGACTACATGAACAACCCTCTGCCAGATACTGCTGATACAGAAATGATTAAGAAAAGATTCCTTGCAGTCTCGTGAGAGAAACAGCCCAGTTAACAAACCAGTTATCAATTGCTGTATAAGAAATGACCCAAAAATGAAGTGCCTTAAAAGAACAAGCAGTTACTTCGCTCACAGTTTTGCGGGTTCGCATTTTGGGGTTCTTCTGGTCTGGGGCAGACTCACCCGCTCTCAGCTGGGCTCCCTCATGTTTCTGGAATCAGCCACCAGGTCAGCTGGCGGGCAGAGGGCCTGAAATCTTCTCAGCTGGATTCTCTAATGATCTCTTGTCATTTATTAGGGTGGCCTGGGCTGTTCCCGTGGGTTCTCAGCATTTGAAGAGCAGCAAGAGGGCAAGGAGGAGCCCTGGTGGTGCAGTGGTTAAGGGCTCAGTTGCTAACGGAAAGGTAATCAGTTTGTACCCACCAGCTGCTCTGCAGAAGAAAGACATGGCACTCTCCTTCTGTAAAGATTACAGCCTTGGAAACCCTATGCGGCAGTTCTACTCTGTCTTTCAGGGTCACTATGAGTTAGAATATACTTGAGAGTGATGGGTTTGGTTTTTGGTAAGACAGCAAGCCACGATGTGTCTAATTATATCCGGTCTCTGCTTCTATTAGTCTTTGTACTGTCCCAAAGGCCAAAGCAATCATAGATCAGTCCAAATTCAAGGACTGGAAGAAAAATCTTGCTCTTGAGAAAGGGAGCTGTAAGTCATGTAATATGTATGGATACATACATATTAGAACATGTGGCCATTTTTGCTATCCATCACAACATGTAAATGCAATCAAGTTTGTCCCTAGTTGTGGCAGAAGCATTTCTTAAATACAATAGAGTATGGAGCAGGGTGGGAAATTCTACCCGGTGTAGGGTTGGAAAGGCTTTCACCAGGAAGTGATGCTTGACCTAAATTTTGAAATACGAGTGGATGGTTAGGAGATTTTCTTTTTTTTATATACTTCCAACCACTTGTCCACATTCTACCATCTGTAGTCACACAAAACGAGCCCTCTGCTCCCATGTTGACATCTTTCATTTTCCTTCAAATCCTCAGGCTCTCCTCTACCTACCAAGCACAACTTCTCAAACTCTGCCTTAAAATGTTTCAATAATTTGTTTGTTCCTTTTCTAATTGCCCCCCGGACAAAAAAGGAGATCAAGCAGAGGACAGTGGACCTTTCCCCGAGGGCTCTCCTAAGCCTCCCAGGCAGGTTGACCATAGACGTCTGGAGTCTCAGTGCTCTTCTGTGATGATGTAATCCTACCCTTTTTAGTGGCTCCAAGGGAGAAGCAATTGGACAGGCCAAGAGGCTTCACAGGGTTTAGAGTCAGGAGGTCAAGAGAGAGTGGCCTAGACACCACCACTGAGTGATGGTACCTCCAGGCAACAGACTGAAAACTCCATTGTGCATGGATGGCTACGAAGGGTGAGTATTTTGGAAGAGTTTTCTTTTATTTAATCAATAGATATATATTGAGTATCTCCTATGGGTGAGGCTCTGTCTCACTTTCTGGGACTGCCAAAAACAAGGCAGAACCCATCTTTGTCCCCAAGTTATTTATAATCCATTTGGAAGACACAAATTGGAAAATTAGCATCTTCTATGACTCAGTGCTATGATGGAGGATTACTAGGTGCTCTGAATACATAAAGCAGGAGCACAGACTGGGTACCTTGGAGGAGGAACCAGTCAACAGGAAGAAAGAAAACGTCTACTAGTCAGAGGGAGCAGCCTGTGTGAAGCCTAAGTGGCAAAGGAGGACTGAGAGGTGTTCAGAGTGGACATTGTGTTTCTAGGGCTGGAGAGATTTGATTCAGGGCCAAAGAAGAGGTTTGGGAGAAACAGCGACTCATTATACTCTTCTATTCCCTCAACTCACAGTTTCCTTCCTCTTGGATGTTGACTTAAGTGAACATTTCAATTCATTTTTAAGATATAATTTCCCTCCTCCCAGCCTCCTAGCCTCTCCCACAACAGTTGCCATATTTTTTCCTAGTGCGCTGTTTAGATTCAAACTGGGCCCTTGGAACTGAGCGATGTCAGCGATGATGTCACACAAGAGTTACTGGAAACCTTGGTGCTCACTCAGATCCCAACTGCTCTTTGGAGAGGTTGTGGCTCTGAGGTCTCCTGTGGGAGAGCGACTTTGGATACCAAATTACAAACGGTTCTGCCTAAATCAAGGTCCCCAACTTGTGAGAGTTTGGGACATCATCTCTACGTGGGAGGAGGAGAAACATCTTGCTGGTGACCATCCTTCCTGGTTCATCTTCACCCAGCCAGGATGGAGTGGCAATACATGAGGAAGAGGCCTTTCTCTAAGGCCCGAGGTAAGGATGGGAGGAAAATTCAGTCTGTGTGATGGGTGCTGGGCAGCAAGAGGTCTGATTCACCCTGGAAACAAGGACCACAAGAGATCACCGAGGCTCTCACCTGAAAAAACTTCCTGTCAATTAGTAAACAGTAAAAAATTATACTGTGAATAAATAAATGAAGGAATAAATATGTGAGTGAAGTATAGAATTCTACTGTCATCTGAGGGGCTTTCCATAACAGTAGCACACAAGTCAAATCTGTGAACTCTCCTGCTTTGTTAGTGGAAAGAACGCAGGTGGGCAACTAGGGCAGTGGGTATAGAACCAGGGAGAAGGGTGGTTACAGAGACTTGTACTTAATTTTTTCATGAGACTGAATTAATACATCATGTGAATTAAAAAAATATATCAAATTTATCAGGAGGTTTTCGGAGTGGGTGGTGTGATGGAGCACAGTACCACACGTTCACTCAGAGTTCCCAGTCAATGTAAGCTGCCACAGTCCTCAGCCTGGACTCAGGGGGAAGAAGGTCCAGGAAGGCCCTGCCCCTCTAGCTCTAGGGATTTCCCTTCTCCTCCAAGGTCTCCTGACCATCTTTTCCTAAGGGTTTAACAGTTCTTCTAGGTAAAGACAGCTATAGTATAGATCTTTTTTTTTTCCTCTTGTAATTGCAAAGTTTAATTTTTTTAATTGTGTTGAAAATATACATAAAACGTAACTGAATAATTTCTAATGTATGAGTCAGTGATACTCATTACATTCTTCAAGTCATGTAACCATTCTCAATATCCTTCTCCAAACTTTTCTACAACCATTAACATAACCTCAATGCCCCAGTGGAAAAACTTCCCCTTCCCCCTGCCCACAACTGGCAACGACCAATAATCTTTGCTTTCTATATATTTGCTTATTTCATATAAGTCAGATCGTATAGTATTTGCCCTATACTTAGGGCAAATACTAACTTATTCCATTTAGCATGATGTTTTCAAAGCCTAGCAGGAAAGAATTTTAAAATTCCAACTATAGCTAACCTCAGTTTCTGCTATCATTCTTAGTTATCCATTCTTTCTCCGACTAGTGTGCCCCCGCCCTTGTCTTCATTGTTGCTGCCCCATTCTGCCCTTCAGTGGCTGAGCCCTGCTTTCTGCTCCCTCCTTGATCTCTGTATCCTTCTAACCAACTGCTGGCATGTTCCATCTCTGAATCTTGTCTCTCTCTCGAGCTTTCCCTCCATCCAACGCACCCAACCTAGCTCCATCTCTTTCTGCATCCTGAACTCTGCAGTCCTTCCCACAGATTCAGAAACATACACAGACCTTTAGGTTGACACAGACAACCCACTGAGACATACACAGGAGAGGTGGTTGTGTGTTGTCCATCTGAAATTCTCGCATCAAGGTTCTCAGATACGGCCATCTCTTTCTGCCTCACTTCATCTACTAAGGACTGGGCTTCTATTCCGAGAAAAACAATTTTCATCTTCTACTGTGGCTGGGTTAATAGGGGTGCAAGGAAGAGGTATACATGTAAGAATCATAACTAAATATACACATTCTTCTCTTTACGTATAACTCCTCTATAAAAAGCCTTTCAGTAAAAAGAGGATGAAAAGAGGTTACCATTGCTCTGGAGTGTTTACACTCCAAATTTACTAAGAATATCACCCACATACAAAACGTCAAGAAACACATTTATTATGAAGCTTCATGGGAATGAGGTCATTTCTAAGTTCCAAAGGAACAAATTCATTGGAATTCAATAAATGTGGAATTAAAGAAAAATAACTTCTTAAAAAATGAACTACCATAAACAGTGCCACTTTACAATGGAGACTTTGTCTTCCACAGCAGTGCCCCCAAAGGGTGGTGGGTCTCTGGGGAAGAAGAAAGAAACCATGGGGTCTGCAGAGGTGGAGGATGTGGTGATGGAAAGGCCTCCAGGGGTCCCTATGACCAAAGCTTTGGCTCACAGGTGAGGATAAGGACCCTGAAAGCTCAAGTAAATTAACTCACTATTCTCAGAGGTCTCTATCCAAGAGGAAAATGCGCAAGAGTCAACAACATCCCAAGAAAAAAGTCGAAGCTCCAGGCCAAGGAAGATTCCAAAACAATCCGAGAACTCTTTTCTGTCCATCTTGCCCCGAGCAGACCTCTCATTCCTCCAGTTACGGGGCTGCCCCAGGAAAGCGATGGATCAGGTGCGCATAATTCACCAAGGTGCGCACGGTCAAGGGGGTGGCGGTCGCCTGGCAGACCAAAACCTCCTTTGCTCCCGTGGGCAAGATGCCCCAGGTCTTTGAGGCTGAGCTCTCTGAGGAGAACACCATCGGCTCTGCCCCCAGTCTGGTCAACACTGACTCCCTGGTCAGCACCCTGGAGCCCTGGCAGGAGGGGCCCCAGGCCCGTACCCAGGAGCCCACTGACCAAGGGGAGGAGCATGCTGAGAGACCCCGCGCAACCACCCCGGAGTGGCTGGTGACCCGTGAGCACGGCTTCCGCTGCGTGGCCTGCTGACGCGTGTTCGAGTCCCAGGAGGCCCTGGTTGCGCACGCAGAGCATGGTGTGAGCCAGGGCTTCAGCTGCCGGGTCTTCTTCAAAGAGCTAATGGAGAGGCGGCTGCCAGGCTCAGTCCAGCGAAGGCCCAGACGCTGCCACCAGCTGGCCAGGCGTTGCCTGATGGCCGCCAAGAAGAGGGAGGTGAGGGAGAAGAGAGCAGTCTGCAGGCGCCTGGAGGAGCAGCTGGAGAAGCAGAGAGAAGAACTGAAGAGGCTGAGGCACCAGCTGGACAGGCTGCAGAGGCAGGAGACCAGGCTGGAGAAGGCACAGGCGCACCACAGAGGCCAGAGGGGAGCGCCTGAAGACGTGCTAGAACCCCGGGATTAGGAGGAGCAGGGCCTTTGGGCTGGAAACGTGGGCCCTTCAGCAGAGACCTCAATTCAGGTTCGTTTAACCCAGCCCCCGTGGAAGATCATACCCTCCTTCCCCTGTGACCCCAACCCTCCCAACCCAAGGGCACAGAAAACTCCAGCCAAGGGGGATCTGGATAGAAGAAGCCCCAGATAGCTGACCACAGATGCCAGGTCCCCTCAGAGGCTCCCCTGGCCCAGGAGAGGACAGGACAGGCCTCATTTGGATGGTGAGATCTTGGGACCCTAAGGATGAGCACAGCATAAATAGGGAAACGGAAATGGGATTTCAGTGGGACTTGGGAGGATTGGGGGGGCCCTGCTGAGGTGTGATGGTGAAGGGGGTGTCACTGAGTTCTTTGGAGGAGAAGGAATCAGAGAGATGGCAGGCTGTTGGGAAACATGCCTGCAGGTGAGCAGTGGACATAAAGCCCTAAACAAACAACTCTGGGTCCCTTCCCAGCAGTATAGAGGCAGAGAAAGAAGCATGGCTTGGTAGGAGGAGAGAAGGGCAGGTTGAAGGAAAATGAACTCACCCCAGCAATGTCTTCTGGTCTCCTAGGGTGAATTTGGGTTTATGATTGGGATGCATCCTTTTTGCCACATTGGGGGAATGTTAAGTGGGAGATGGTGTAGAAAAATCCCCCTGGATGTTAACCATTTCTGGATAAGAGTTGATCCAGGGCTTGCAGGATATTTCCTGTAGAGCATGTCCTAGGGGAAGGGGTAGAGCTTTGGAACTTTTTCTTCTCCTTAAAATCAAGCTGTACATTCCGATTCTTGACATGTCAAACAAACTTGCGAATTTTTTTTTTTTTCCCCTGTGGTCCAATCTGACCTGTCCCGAGGTCAAAGAACTGGAAGAAAAAGGCCCTCTGAGGTGAAAGAACCAAAAGAGAGGACAAGCTTCAAACCCAGGGAGAACAGCGAGAACACAGGTGATCAGAGGTAATGGTGGGAAGGGGCAGATTCAGGCCCAGACTCAACAGTGGACAACAAAGCCCCAGTCTCAGTCGCGACATCAAATCCCAAGTCTGGGGAAGCCCTGGACATGACAGGGGTGTATCCATGTCTCTGGGAGATGAGACCACAAGTATCACAGGGAACCCCCAGGGGCAGAGGAATGGAGGGCAGGGCCTCTAGGATGGGCACCTCCATCCACAGTCTGTCCTGTGTGTATTCCTCAGAGTGACAGAGACAGCTCCTGCGAGGCAGAGGGTCACAGACAGAAAAGAACCAAGGTGTTCAGACCAGGTAAATTCTGCAGTCTCCTAAGGATCCAAAACGAAAAATCAGAGATTCTCAGAGGTATCAGGGTGGGAGGGGTTGGCATTCCCAGGCTGGGGAGAGGCTGGCTGGGGAGGTGCTGCTTTCTGAAATCTTTTCATCAACATCTTTCTTCTTAAAAGCTACCTTCCCAGTTGATGTCCTCTATGATCTAGGCTCAGACCTGAATGGGGCCTAGAATGCACAAAGGTGGGTTATCCAGTGGGGCTAGGCAGGGAGGAGGTGGAAGCAGCATATCCAGGAAAGAGAATCTTCTAGAGGCGCATGAGTTACCTAGTGAATTGCACATGGCGTCCAGCCTTCTGAATTTAGCTGTAGACGTGTGCTTGCAAGACATGTTTGAGGGGTAACTCTACTGACTTCCCAAAATTATTTTTGGTCATTTCCAGTTATAGAGACCAGAAGAACTCACTAGCTCCAAGAACAACAAGAAATCCACTGGATCTGATTATTACTTTCTGCGGTGTGCTCTCCTGCCAGTGATTCAAATCTTTTGTCTGTCATTCTAGAGAATTTTCGCCTATTTTAAATATCTAACAAAACACGTTAAAATATACGTATATCTATGATGTTTATGAATTTCCAAAGCTCTGAAATTGTTTTTTATTACATTTGCAAGATTACAGATTTGTATGACAAAAAAATTTATGTCAGGGTCCCACTCTCATATGTAATTTGGTCCTGCTCCCCCAAGGTATCCAATGTTAATAGACACACGTGTATCCTTCCCTACACCTCTCTGCAGGGACACATATACACAGTCACAGGTACACAAGTACATCTGCTGGGGTGTCTACTTTTATGGAAGCCTGGTCACACTCTACCCACATTACTCTCGCCCCTTATTTCACTTGATATTCTACCTTCATTCTCTTTAAGTCATTAGATATGGCACTGACACTATATTTTTGGGTTTTTAACTTACATGAATAATTTAAATAGATGATATCAATTCAGTACACTTTATCTGGACTTCTACATGTTGTTGTCAGAAGCTATCAAGTCAGTTCTGACTCACAGTGGCCCTTTGCACCGCAGAACAAAGCATCACCCGGTCATGTGCAATCCTAACAATCTTTGCTCTATTTGAGCACACTGTTGCAGCCACTGTATCAATCTCATTGAGGGTCTTCCTCTTTTTCACTGGACCTCTGCTTTACCAAGCATGATGTCCTTTTCCAGGGACTGGTCCCTCCCTCTTGATAACATGGTCAAAGCCATTCTTGCTTCTAAGGAATATTCTGGCTTTCTCCCTTTAAGACAGATTTATTCGTCCATACATAACACTACTAAAATGGGAACATTATCATCCATGCTTTTTAAGTCCACTCTTCCTGCGTGTTCTAGCTCTCCTCCCCCTGTTCTTTCCTGCAAGTGAATCCAAGATAATTCAGGTTAACAATGCGGTAAGTAGTCTCTCTTGTCCTTGCTTAAACAAGCACACAGACTTATACACACTCATAAACATAAACACGTACCCAAGCATATTCAAACAATTGATATTGTTTAACCCAGATGTGCTCATTTTATGTACACTTCTCTGCATGCACCTTGATTTTTTCAGTAATACTTCAGTAATACTTCACAGAGATTTTTCCCACTCAACTACTACAACTCATTTATTGATGATGTAGCTTTACCATAAGTTATCTATCATTCAACTATCAATGTACAGTCAATGTTTGGTCAATACTAATAACAACTATCCTTTGTGTACTACAGGATCTGTTTCTGTGGAATAGACTCCATAGAGTGAGATTTCCAGTTCAAAGTATGTTTTAAAAGTACAGAGCCATGGCCATGTCTTTCCCCTAGAGGCTGTCCTAAAGCACATTTCCAGCCATGTCTCAGGGTATCCTTCTCCCCACAGCCCAGCCAGCCATAGATGGTGTTGATTTTTAAATCGTGCCAGTTTCACTGAGACTTTGATATTTTCTTAACTACCAGTGTTTTTGAGCAACTTGGACTATGTTTATCGGGCATGTGGATTTGCTGTGAACGATCTGTTTGAATTCACTGCTCATTTTTCAAGTGCTTAACTTTTATCCTTCTGTGTAAAACGGAAATTGTTATTAAGTCTTGTCATCTCCATTTCACATGATTTTCCAAATCTATCATTTGTGTATCACATTTTTGCAAGCTTTGTCCCCCAGAACGATCACTTGAGTCAGCACCATTAAATAAATAAATAAATATAATTTTCTCAAAATAGCGCCTTTGTATCAATGGTTATTGTGACTTCTTAGCAGATTTTGTTTCATTGGTCGACTTGTCAGTTTCTATGCTATGTAATATCAATTTGTTCTGTTACCTGAAGAGGTAGACACCTGTCAGTATCCTGCTTTTTCATGTTTTTCTTCTCTATACCGTTTAAAGCAGCTGTAGTGTTGCAGTGATTAAGTGCTCATCTGCTAATCCAAAGAAGGTTTGGCAGGTCGAACCCACCAGGGGGCACTGAGGGGAAAGACCTGTTGTTCTGCTCCCATAATGATCACAGCCTAGAAAACCCTCTGGGCAGTGAAATGGGATCGCTATGAGTCAGAAATGGACTCCAAGTCTCCTAACACCAGCAACATCCTCTGTTATCTACTGTACTATTTGTAGCATACGATTACTGTATGCAATTCAAAAACAACTATCTTAATATTCTGACTGGAAATACATTCCACTTATATATTAGTTTTAGGGACCTCCATTTAATTGACAAGACTTCTCATTTGAAAATATGGCATATTTTTTGCATATATTCAGGTTTCATTTTATGTACTTTAGTACATTAGTTTTCGTCACAGAACTCCTTTGCTGCTCTGGTCAAAACAATGTTTTCCTAAATATTTTACAATTTTGAACACAGTTTGATCCAGTCAAGCAGTAGGGGCAAGAGAACGGTCTGCTCTTCTCACCCTTGCCAATTTGAGACCCTCATGTCTATACTGGAGAGAAACCATTGATTTTGATGTATTTGTGTTTTATTCAGGTACGCAATTATATCATCATTATTTGAAAAATCTCTTATTATACTTATACTAGGTTATTTAAATTTTCTAGTTTATTCCTTCACCTTAAAACTATGTTGATACCAAAATATTTGTCTAGTTCCAAATTTATCAGAATGAGTTGAATATTAATTTTCCATTTGTCTCACACCTGCTAAGTTTGGGGGAGAATCTATTATGCCCCAATAGATAACTACTACTCTGACCTGCTGACCATTATTGGAATCACACACAACTTGTTTCTGACAGTTAAGTACTTCTACATGGCCTCTGTGGAGCTGGGATCCCATGATTTGCATTGCTACTAGGCAGCCCAGCTCCCACTAACAACCTGAGCCTATAGACGATTGTTGCTGTTAGTTGTCATCAAGTCATTTCTGACTCATGACCACCCCATGTGGGCATAGTAGAACTAACTGTTCAATAGTGCTTTTAAGGCTTTCATCCTTTAGTAGCAGATGGCCAGGAATGTCTTCCAAGGACCCTCTGAGTACGTTCAAACTGCCAGACTTTCGGATAATAGTCAAGCACTTAACTGTTTGTGGCGTCCAGGGACTCCCTACAAAGTATACATATTGGTAAGCTCTATCTTGCTGGTGCTCCCTCATGTCTGCATTCCTTATTCTTTTGATGAAATGGGTATCCTTCAGGACTTCCAAGAAATGGTCTTATAGAAGACTAACTCAGACATGCCCACATATTGGAGGCTTTTAATCCCTCTTCCAACATCTGACATAGCAGGTCTGGCAGTTCGATTTCAGAGAATGTGGGCCATGGCCTTTTCTAAGCTTCCAAAAGCAATCCCACAGCATATTAAACCCATTTCCAGAACCCTTGCTACGGCAATAAATCCTTGTCAACAAACACTCCTTGACCCAACTTTATATTAAACTCCCCTTCACTCAGCACCTTCAGCACCCATTCCTCAGCACACCCCCGTCCTGCTCACACAAGGCAGCCAAGTCTTGCAGCTCCTTCAGTGTACAGTCCCTCTCCCCTCAACCACAACAGCACTGCCCCCGGTGGCTATGCTGGTATCTGACAACTAAGTATCTGGATCTCAGGACTCTGCAAAGGAAAGTGTTGAAGGTGGATGGGGGCGGGGCGGAACCAGAACATAAAGTATGAACATTCCAGAGGCTGAAATTAAATGACCTCAAATCTCACAGCTGCACACCCGTTGTGCACAGAAACAGCTCCGAGAGAAGCCCTCTCTCATATAAATGGGATAGAAGGTCCGTAAAGGAGAGAGACAGGCAGGTGGGCAGGTGGGCAGACACCTGAAACTGTGGCAGAGGAGAATCCTTCTCTCTGACCAGAGTATGGAAGAACCAAATATTGTAGAGAAAGCTCCATTACATTTTCTCTCTCTCTGCTGTTAACTGGCACCTAGTCAATTCTACCTCAAAGGCTGAGACTTTTCAAAAGCTGATCGCCAGGCTTGTCTTCTGAGGCGCTTCTTGACAGGTTCAAACTGCCAGCCTTTTGGCTGGTTGTCCAGTGCTTTGGCCCCATAGGTAGAACCAATCACTTATGTGCACAACAGAATGAGGAGATTAAAGCCCCACCATTCTTGCCAGTGGGCCAGGAAAGCACTCCTTCAGAACTCAGAGAGCAGAAGAGAAAGAGAGAGAGGAGGCTGTGCAAGAAAGAGATTCTGCAGACTTGCTATGAACTCCTGGTTCACCCCCCAGATGCATATGCATTGCCCTGACTCCAAGAAGCATTATAAAATTCTTTAAGACCCGCACTATGGGTTAGAATGCCATCAAGGTTCCATACTGAGCGGCGCTCACATAGATTAGATCTGAATACAGCTGCAAAGCCTTCAAAAATTGAACTAACATTTGAACCTTAGAATACAGAAGATGGGACAGAACTTGGAGCCTGAACATAACTGGGTCAATTGACTGCTAAAAAAAAAAAAAAAATTCTCCATAAAATTTAAGCAGGACTTGTACTCTCGAAATCATAAGACACAGATTTTAAAATGCTATCCTAATCATTCTCCAAGAAATAACAGGGACACTTTTTAAATAAATGGAAAAATAAGTGCTATTTGCAAATGAAAATTTTACATGTTAGAAGTACAATGGTGGAAATAAAAAATTCAGTTGATATTTTCACAATAGCAGAATGGTGATGACAGAGAAAAAAACTAAATACTTGAAATAGATCAGTAGAAAATATCCATTCTGCAAATAGAGAGGAAAATACGGGAAAAAAAATGGACAGTGCCTCAAGAACTAGACAAAAAGCCTATTTATTGGAACTCCAGAAGAAGTAGAGAAAATGTGTGCTGTAGAAAATAGTATTTGAAGAAATACTGGCTGAACAGTTTCCAAATGTCGTGAAAGACACAAACTTACAGATTCAAGAAGTTCAGCAAACCACAGCAAGTTAAAGAATTCTATGCCCCAATACCGTATTTGCACAAAAATATTCTGCGGGTTATGGTTTTTTTTGCCAACCCAGCGGGCCTTACGCCACATCCCAAGTACATTTGTAAGTAACACTACTCTAGTTTTGTTTTTGTTTTTTTAACAGCAGCGTGTAAAAAGAAAAAAACAGTGTACTGTACTTACAGACATACCCGGGAGGGGAAAACAGTTGACATACATATATATATATAGAACGTGTTATTTGCATAAAAATACTATACATCATAATCAAAACTGCAGAATAACAAAGGTCAAGAAAATACTCAGGAAGGAGCTTGAGAGAAAACACATTTCACCTGAGAAAAACAATTTGAATGACTCTGTATTCACTATCAGAAGCCATGGAAGCCAAAAAAATAGATTGTGAAACAACATTTTTTCAGCCCTGAAAGATGGAAATACTAACCCAGAATTCTATGTCCAATCATTACCTTCAGGAGTAAAGCACAAATAATGCTATTCTTAGGGGAAGGAAAACTGAGAGAATTCATCGCCACCAGACTTCTAAGTGAAACACTAAAGGAAGTACTTCAGGTGGCAGACTTGGAATTTCAGTTGTTATTTAAGGAAAGCAGAAAATGTGGAAACTATGTGGTTAATATACTACGTCAACACTGTAGTTATTGCACAACATGGCGCTGGACAAGCCTCTTTGGAAAGTTTTTCCAGTCTCTTGGAAACGCTTGGAAATATATCCTGGCAAATCATT
The DNA here is from genome assembly GCF_030014295.1 of Loxodonta africana. Taxonomy (NCBI): domain Eukaryota; kingdom Metazoa; phylum Chordata; class Mammalia; order Proboscidea; family Elephantidae; genus Loxodonta; species Loxodonta africana. The sequence continues at coordinate 1,063,953 of NW_026974832.1, forward strand.
ATTAGAGAATGGAATTAATTTTGACAATACCTGAGAGATGTCTGTAGTCAAGTCTCATGAATAAACTGGAAAATAAATTTTCTGACTGAAACTAAGGTGTGGTAACAAAAAATGAGTCTCACTTCCCACATGGCCATGAGCTGGCTCTGAAGGCCAACCTTCCCCAGAGAGGCATCTCAAGCACATTGGGAGTAATGGCTTCCTGTTGTTATTGCTAGGTGCCATTGAGTGGGTTTCTGAGTCATTGTGGCCCAGTGTAAAAGAACTGCCCCGATAGGGTTTCCTGGTTTGTAATCTTGACGGAAGCAGTTGCCAGGTCTTTACTCCTTAGAGCCTTTTGGTGGGTTCAAAAAACTAACCTTCGGTTAACAGCTGAGTGCTCAAACTTGGCACCACCTGGGCTCCTTGGAGCACTGGCAGCACCACAGAATTTGGTAGAAACCTCCCCATAGGCCTTCTCTGAGAGGTAACCCCTTACTTAAGGACCAAGTTTAGGTTTTATATATACTCATTCTACATAAAGTCTAGATAAGAATTACAGTGCTTCCTTTAGCGGACAATATTGTATATGCCCTCCATAAACAAAATGTGTCAAGGGCAAAGTTTAATATTAAACCAAGGCATTTCCCATCAGTCCTTACCTGAGAGGGTCTTCGTGAGAATTTCCTGAGACTCTTGGAAAAGGACTTAGTAGATACTGCTTCTTTTTACCTCTTCGCTCCTGAACAGAAACCGCTGCTAAGAAGTCATGTGTCAAGCCGCAAACGCCTCTTCTTATCCTGAATGTAAGCTGTGTAATGAGACCAGGAACTAGGCATTCAGCTGGGTGAAGAAACTCAGGAGTATTTCCTGTCTTCAACATCTTCCAGATCCAGCGAAATCCTGTTACAAGTCACTAGATCAGCCCAGGAGCTGGAAGACTGAAATTCCTGGTCCTCTGACAACTGGGAAGGGCAGGGTGGGGTTAGGCAGAGCCTCCTTGACCATCACTTGCCCCAAGAGGCTCTGGAGGCTGCTTCATGTTATAAGTCAAAGGCCCTTCCAGCCCAGGCACATAAGAGCAGGGGAAGACTTTGTCCATTGAAAGAAAAGATGGGCACAGGAGTGGCAGGTTTTAGGGAACTCAGTATTTTTCTAAGTAACACCAGAAAAGACCTTTAATCACTACACAAAATGGGTCAGTAGTTCAAGATCTCCCTAAGAAAATAGGAGGCCGAGACCACTTTCATTCAGGTTGCGGCAAACAGGCAAGAAACAGAGCATTTTAATCTTGTGCAAAGTCAGAAAAGAAGACAAAAAGATGAGATGCTCCTCTACTTCATCCCTAAGGCTAGTTTAATATTGACACCAAATTAGACAAGGATGATAGAAGAAGAGTTACAGGGCAAGCACACCAAGAAACTGAGATGTAAAAACCTACATAAAATACTGGCAAAGGAAATCCAGCAAAGTATAAACCATGTAATACACCATCATCAAGGGGGTTTATTGTCAGCATGCAAGCTTGAGTGAACATTAAAGATTTAATAATTTAATTCATCACATGCATAGATGGAAGAAGAAAAGACATGCTCATCTCAAGAGATGGGGACAAAGCAGTCGATAAAATCCAATCACACTGAGAGATAAGGACGCTGAGCAATCATGGACCAGAAAAGGAGTTCCTTAAGTTGGAAAAATACAACTGGCATGATAGTTCATGGTGAAATGCGGGACATTCTCTTTAAAATTAATTAGCATTAAAATAAGGATGCTTTCCCAATTTGAAGACTGGCATCTGGCATCTTAAACATTAGCGAGCAGCCATCTAAGATGCATCCATTGGTCTCAACCCACCTGGATCAAAGGAGAATGAAGAACACCAAGGACACGAGGTGATTACGAGCCCAAGAGACAGAAAGGGCCATGTGAATCAGTTACTACATCATCCTGAGACCAGAAGAACTAGTCGGTGCCTGGCTATAACCAATGACTGTCCTGACAGGGAACACAATAGACAAAACCTGAGGGAGCAGGAGAACAGTGAGATGCAGACCCCAAATTCTCAAAAGACCATACTTAATGGTCTTACTGAGACTGGAAGGATCCTGGTGGTCATGGCCCCCAGACATTCCGTTGCCCCAGGACAGGAACCATTCCCGAAGCCAACTCTTCAGACATGGATTGGACTGGGCAATGGGTTGGAGAGGGATGCTGGTGAGGAGTGAGCTTCTTGGATCAGGTGGACACTTGAGACTGTGCTGGCATCTCCTGCCTGGAAGGGAGATGAGAGGGTGGAGGGGGTTTAGAAGCTGGCGAAAAGGACACGAAAAGAGAGAGTGGAGGGAGAGAGCAGGCTGTCTCATTAGGGGGAGAGTAATTGGGAGTGTGTAGCAAGGTGTATACGGGTTTTTGTGTGAGAGACTGACTTGATTTGAAAACTTTCACTTAAAGCACAAAAAAATAATTAAAAAATAAGGATGCTTTCTATCATTATTTATATTAAATATTTAACACTGGAGGTCCAAGCTAGAACAAAAAGACAACAAAAAGAAGGAAAAGCTGCAACTGCTATTATTCATAGATTACAGAAATGCCTCCACAGAAAAATTTACAAACCATTGAAATTAATGATAGTCAATCATAAATATAAACTAAAAAATAAACTGCATTTCTATACATCAGCATCAAGCTGACTCTGTTGTAGGTCTTAGTGAAAGCAGAGGACACTGATAAGGAAATAGCAGAATTCAGGTGGGCTAGACAAGGAGGGGAGAACACTATTTTACACCAGGCTTCATGTATAACCATGGGTATGTGTTAGTCATCTAGTGCTGCCATAAGAAAAAAATAACACAATTGGGTGGCTTTAAAGAACAGATATTTATTTTCTCACAGTTCGGGAGGCTAGAAGTAGGAATTCAGGGCATGGCTCGTGTCTACTTCAGCTTCTAGCAGCTTCCAGCCACCCTTTGCGTTCCTGGCCTTGTAGATTATCTTCCCTTTTGTCTGTCTCCCTCTTCCCCTGTTTGTGTCTGTGCCTATTCTGCTCTTTTTATAACTCAGAAGGGATTAGGTTTAGGACCCACCCTACACTGGTATGGCCTCATTAAAATCATTTTAAAAATCCCCTATTTCCAAATCAGGTCACATTTATAGGTACAGTAGTTAGGATTTCAACATACCTTTGGGGTTACGCAATTCAGTCCATATAGTACCCTCACCAGATATTCTGGACTGAGAGTACAAACATGAGCAGCTGAGAGTTCTATTTTTTTTTTTTTCTATATTAGTTGGATGTAACTTGTCTGATTCCACCCATACAAACTTTGGAGCAACTTATTATGAAGGACCAGGCCAACCTTTATTAGCCATGTCCATTACGTGGAAAAACGCACACATTCCCATCACTGAAGCCCTGAGAAATTCATCAATAAGGGTGGAATGGGGTTGGGACCAAGAATTGTTTCATGGCATTGATAATATGGCATAGCTGTTAGACATCTACGTAGAGATGTCAGGTAATAATACTGACAGCTAACACTTACTGGTGCCGGGACTCTTGTGAGGGCTTCTCCTCTCTTAAGATACTTGCTCTGCATGATACCCATGTGAGGAATGTATCATTAAAAGGCACATTTTACAGATGAAGAACTCGGTACAGAGAGTTACGCTGACATTTGAATAGAAGTCATGAACCAGGAGGAGTTGAAATGGATGGAGGTGTAAACATCGCATCCTCAGGTACAGACAGACAGCCACCGACTCCCTGAGGCATCCTAGAGAGAGGGTGTCAATAGAAAGAGAGGACTAAGCACTGAGCCTGAGGGCACTCTGACATCTAGAAGCCGGACAGATGAACGGCAGCCAACAAAGCCCTCTGAAGTCCAGTGTGGTTCCTGGAGCATGGTCTGTCCTTTCTCTGGGCTGCATTTTACCAGTCCCCCTCCCACCCGCACTGGGTGTCCCCTTCACAATGGCAGGGACAGTGGGTACCTTTCACCATTGTGTCCACATCATGTAGATTATTCCTGGCACATGGAATCTCTCTAAATATTGATTGATTGAAAAAACGAAAGATGAAAATGATGAATGAAATCATAGTTTGCTACCCCCACGTGTCTGTCAGTTTGTCGTACTGTGGGGGCTTGTGTGTTGCTGTGATGCTGGAAGCTATGCCACCGGTATTCAGATACCAGCAGGGTTACCCATGGAGGACAGGTTTCAGCTGAGCTTCCAGACTAAGACAGCCTAGGAAGAAGGACCTGGCAGTCTACTTCTGGAAAGCATTAGCCAGTGAAAACCTTATGAACAGCAACGGAACACTGTCTGATATATGGCTGGAAGATGACCCCCCCAAGTTGGAAGGCACTCAAAAGATGACTGGGGAAGAGCTGCCTCCTCAAAGCAGAGTCAACCTTAATGACATGGATGGAGTGAAGCTTTCGGGACCTTCATCTGCTGATATGGCACTTCTCAAAATGAGAAGAAACAGCTGCAAACATCGATTTAATAATCGGAACCTAGAATGTACGAAGTATGAATCTTAGAAAATTGGAAATCATCAAAAATGAAATGGAATGCACAAACATCGATATCCTAGGCATTAGTGAGCTGAAATGGGCTGGTATTGGCCATTTTGAATCAGACAATCATCTTGTCTTCTATGCTGGGAATGACAACTCGAGGAGGAATGATGTTGCATTCATCGTCAAAAAGAACATTTCAAGATCTATCGTGAAATACAACGCTGTCAATGGTAGGATAATAACCATACTCCTACAAGGAAGACCAGTTAATACGACTATTATTCAAATTTACACACCAACCACCAGGGCCAAAGATGAAGAAATAGAAGATTTTTTTCAGCTGCTGCAGTCCGAAATTGATCGAACATGCTATCAAGATGCATTGATAATTACTGGCTATTGGAATGCAAAAGTTGGAACCAAAGAAGGATCAGTAGTTGGAAAATACGGCCTTGGTGATAGAAACAATGCCGGAGATCAAATGATAGAATTTTGCAAGACCAACAACTTCTTCACTGCAAATACCTTCTTTCACCAACATAAACGGTGACTATACACATGGACCTCGCCAGATGGAACACACAGAAATCAAACTGACTACATTTGTGGAAAGAGACGATGGAAAAGCTCAATATCATCAGTCACAACACGGCCAGGGGCCTACTGTGGAACAGACCATCAATTGTTCATATTCAAGTGCAAGCTGAAATAAAAGAAAATGAGAGCAAGTCCACAAGAGCAAAAATATCCCACCTGAATTTAGAGACCAACTCAAGAATAAATTTGACACATTGAACACTAGTGACCGAAGACCAGACAAGTTTTCGAATGATATCAAGGACATCATCCATGAAGAAAGCAAGAGGTCACTGAAAAGACAGGAAAGAAAGAAAAGACCAAGATGGGTGTCAGAGGAGACTCTGAAACTTGCTCTCGAACCTCGAGCAGCTAAAGCAAAAGGAAGAATTGATGAAGTAAAAGAACTGAACATTTCAAAGGGCCTCTCAAGAAGACAGAGTAAAGTATTACAATGACATGTGCAAAGAGCTGGAGATGGAAAACCAAAAGGGAAGAACACGCTCGGTCTTTCTCAAACTAAAAGAACTGAAGAAAAAAATCAAGCCTCGCGTTGCGAAAGTGAAGGATTCCATGGGGAAAATATTAAACGACGCAGGAAGCATCAAAAGAAGATGGAAGGAATACACAGAATTATTATACCAAAAAGAATTGGTCAATATTCAACCATTTCAAGAGATGGCCTATGATCAGGAACCAATGGTACTGAAGGAAGAAGTCCAAGCTGCTCTGAAGGCATTGGCAAAAAACAAGGCTCCAGGAATTGATGGAATATCAATAGAGATGTTTCAGCAAACAGATGCAGCACTGGAGATGCTCACTCGTCTATGCCAGGAAATATGGAAGACAGCTTCCTGGCCAACTGACTGGAAGAGATCCATATTTATGCCTATTCCCAAGAAAGGTGATCCAAACGAATGTGGAAATTATAGAACAATATCATTAATATCACACGCAAGCAAAATTTTGCTGTAGATCTTTCAAAAATGGCTGCAGCAGTATATCGACAGGGTACTGCCAGAAATTCAGGCCGGTTTCAGAAGAGGATGTGGAACCAGGGATATCCTTGCTGATGTCAGATGGATCCTGGCTGAAAGCAGAGACTACCAGAAGGATGTTTACCTGTGTTTTATTGACTATGCAAAGGCATTCAACTGTGTGGATCATAACAAACTATGGATAACACTGGGAAGAATGGGAATTCCAGGACACTTAATTGTGCTCATGAGGAACCTTTACATAGATTAAGAGGCAGTTATTCAGACAGAACAAGGGGATACTGATTGGTTTAAAGTCAGGAAAGGTGTGCGTCAGGGTTGTATTCTTTCACCATACCTATTTAATCTGTATACTGAACAAATAATACGAGAATCTGGACTATATGAAGAAGAACGGGGCATCAGGGTTGGAGGAAGGCTCATTAACAACCTTCGTTATGCAGATGACAAAACCCTGTTTGCTGAAAGTGAAGAGGACTTGAAGCACTTTCTAATGAAGATCAAAGACCACAGCCTCCAGTATGGATTACACCTCAACATAAAGAAAACAAAAATCCTCACAACTGGACCAATGTGCAACATCATGAGAAATGGAGAAAAGACTGAAGTTGTCAAGGATTTCATTTTACTTGGATCCACAATCAACAGCCATGGAAGCAGCAGTCAAGAAATCAAAAGACACATTGCATTGGGCAAATCTGCTGCAAAGGACCTCTTCAAAGTGTTGAAGAGCAAAGATGTCACCCTGAAGACTAAGGTGCGCCTGGCCCAAGCCATGCTATTTTCAATCACATCATATGCATGTGAAAGCTGGACAGTGAATAAGGAAGACAGAAGAAGAGTTGACGCCTTTGAATTGTGGTGTTGGCGAAGAATATTGAATATACCACGGACTGCCAAAAGAACGAACAAATCTGTTCTGAAAAAAGTGTGGCCAGAATGCTCCTTAGAGGCAAGGATGGTGAGGCTGCGTCTTACATACTTTGGATATGTTGTCAGGAGGGATCAGTCCCTGGAGAAGGACATCATGCTTGGCAGAGTACAGGGTCAGTGGAAAAGAGGGTGATCCTCAATGAGGTGGATTGACACAGTGGCTGCAACAATGAGCTCAAGCATAACAATGATTGTAAGGATGGCGCAGGATCAGGCAGTGTTTCGTTCTGTTGTGTCTAGGGTCGCTATGAGTCAGAACTGACTCGATGGCACCTAACAACAACAACAACAATCTCTGAATACCTTAAGGGCCTTCGTGTGTAAGAGGGAGAAAATATGATCTGAGTTGATCCTGAGACTATCTCTCAGCGTTAAAGAATGCTGAATAACAATTCAATAAAAAGGTTCAATAGCAAAGATCTTTGTTAAAAGATTTAAGTACAGGTTGAAGATTACTAGAAACATGCACATTTAATATTTCAAGTATAGTCAAAGTGCTAAAATTATATACTCCTTGCACACAACAGAATATAATACAACAATTTGATGTTGTCTGTAAAATAAACAAAACTTTATCATGGAAAAGGCTAATATTGAGTGAAAGGAGCAGGATATAATATTTATGTGAATATACATAAATGTGTGTGACACACATATAAAACCCATTGCCGTGGAGTCTATTCTTACTCATGGTGTTCCCGTGTGTGTTAGGGTAGTCTCCAAATTTTCAATGACTAGAATATACTTCTACAAGCAGGACAAAATTAAACGAATATATTTAAACAATAAATGAACAGAAGTGAAAGAATTAAACCTGCAGAGAGGCTGCCCAGGAACCCAAGAACTACAATAACATTGGTATGGAAAGCAGAATGATGGTGTCGGGAAGCCTCTGGTCACATGCTTCCAGCTCGAAAGAGAAGAGCAAATAAACCAGGGGAGAAGACAGTGAGCCAGAAGAGTGGGAGAAATGAAGCATTTCTCGAGTGGCAACTACTCTGCTGATGGCATGTAGTCCCTCATTTAAACCTTAGAAGGATGTAATGGGTGGGATAGACCTTGTTATCCACTTTCATCATGCAAACATTTTATAAAAACAAATTAGAAAATAGAGAAAAGTATAATAAAAGAATACGTCTCATCCGTTGAGTACTATTATGTTGCCTCAGCAGCTGCTCATTGTTGTTGTTGTTGCAAACATACCACACAAACTTTGGTGACTGAACAACTGACAGTAATTACCATTAACTGGCTGTGCAACCCTGCCCTTAATCAATGTGACTTTTCCACCACTGTTAACCAGAACTCAGTCTCCATATGCAGGAACACCCCTTTATTTCCTACCTCCTGCCCCTGGTAACCCCTAATAAACTTTTATGTCTACACATTTGCTTGTTTTTGTAAAAGACGGGTTTTTGAATCTGAAAGTTCGCGACAAGCCACAAGGGTGAATTCATGTGGTAGCAGAAGCTATTTGCAATACATATATCCTACTACTGACTTGGTTCTGAAATACATAAACAACAATCCAAAAAGGAAACAGGAAAAAGAAAGCAGACAGTTTGATAGAAAAATGAGCAAATACTTCAACACTGTATAAAAGATTTCTATATGGCCAAGAAACATATGAAAAGTGACAAACCTTCACTGGTTATCAGAGAAATTCTAATTAAAAGCCACAGTGTGATACTATCCCCTACGTGCCAGAATGGCTAAAATGGAAAAGATGGAAAATACCAACTATTGAGTATAACGTGGAGTAACTAGAGCTCTAATCTACTGCTAGTGGAAGTGTAATTTGGTACAACCAGTTTAAAAATGTTTTGTCCGTTATCTACAAAAGCTGTGAACATACGTATATCCTAGGACCCAGCAATTCTACTTCTAGATACATACCCAGTAGAAATGGGTACATATCTTCACCAAAACACATACACTTCTCAGCATCCGCTAAGGAATGAACACCTTCCTTAGGAATGTCTAACTTTTAAAGCATTATTCTCTGTCTGTTCTAAGGTGATGCCCATATATGATGATAAGTTTACACAGAAAAGTCTAGAGCTTTCTGTGAAATTCCACAGCAAATCTCTAGAGGCTCATGTTCTCATAGCTTCTGTCGCCTCTGCAGCCCCTGCTTCTGTCTGTCCGTCTGCTGGGCTGCACCACATGGAACCAGTTATGAAATTCAAGCCCATCTTACACTCGACAAGGTCCTACTCACACAAAAGTTGTATTAGCTTAATAGAAAAGGTGTGTAGATAAGACACACAAGGGATTTAATTGCAGAAAACAAACCTTAAAATGAAATGGCTGGGAATGGTGGCCTCCCTTTGTAAAAAGGCGTCTCTGTACGGACTACGGGAAAATGCAGTTAAGATATGGGTCATGGGAAAAGGAGCGTTTGTAGCAATTTGGTAATCACGCAGACCACCTGTAAAAATGTTTTCATCCTTTTTCTCATACCTTACACAAAACAAAATTCCAGATGGATTGAATATTTAAAATTAAAATATGCAACCATAAAAATTTTAGAAGTTTTTATTTTCTTTTTATTGATAAAAGAGAAAGACTTTTTAAAAATCCCAAAATATGAAGGCTAAAACTGTTAAGATCTATAGATCTTTGGCATATCAAAAAGTATATGAAGAGAGTAAAAATACAGGCAAAAAGCTGAAAAAAAGTTTGCAGGCTAAGGATTTGAATAGAGATTTCTCGAAAGCAGATACAGAAACTCTCAACAAGCACAGGAAAAGAAGCGTAACCTCATTAGTCATCAGGGAAATGCAAATCTAAACTAAAGTGCACTAGTATTTCAAAACCACTAAGATGGCTAAACTCAACAGGATGGACAACAAGTGTCGGCGACGATGTGGAGAAGCTGGAATACCGCTGGTGGAAATGTAAAATGATCCAATTGTTTTGGAAAATGGTTTGGCAATTCTGCAGACAGTTAAACAGAGAATTACCATACAACACAGCAATTGCACACCTAGGTCTGCACCCCGGAGAATCAAAAGCATGTTCACATACAAACTCACACAGAGTATTCCTAGTAGTGTTATTCGTAACAGCCAAAATGTGGAGAGAACCCAAATGTCATGACCTGATAGACAGGATGTGGTATATTCATAGACTGGAATATTACTCAGCCACAAAAAGGCACCAAGTACTGATACATGCCACAACACGGACGAACCTTGAGAATATTACGCTAAATGAAAAAAGCGAAACACAAATGACCGCATCGTGTATGATTCCATTTACATGAAATGTCCAGAACAAACCAACACAGACAGAAGTAGATTAGTGGTTGCTACGGCGTGGAGGAAAGGAGTAATGAGGATCACTGTTAATACGCCTTTATTAACAAGGGCCTTTATTTACGGGGCACTGAAAATATTCTGAAGCTAGACAGTGGTGACTGTTGTGCCAAGTCTGCCCATATACTAAAAGCCACGGTATTGTGCATATTTTCAAAGGCAGTGTTATGGCAGGTGAATTGTATCTCAATAGAAATATTTGTGATTCCTAAAAGACTAACTTTTCAATTAACATTTAGAACCTATAAATCAGTAGGGAAAAAACAATCCAATTTTAAAATGTCTCCCTCCAAAGCAAAGGGAAGGGGGTACATTCCATCCGTACAGCTTATTTTTTTATCTCTTCATTATTCAAGTTCTATTCTCATCTTATGTAACTCTAAATTATACAAGTAATTGTCTCCATTTTCCTTATCCCTGTTTTCACTATTTAACTAAATAAAGACAACAACACAGTGTTTTTTATAAAAACCCACCTACATTCACTCAAATCATTTTTTTAGCACTTCTTAGGTGCCAGGTACCAGGATACTCGGACAAACACAACAGACAAGTTCCTGCCTGCATGGGCCTTCTATTTTTGTGAAGCAGGCAGATGATAAACCAGCCAACCTGCTCTTAATGTAACCTAACATTAAGGAGGGAAACATGTAATTTTGGAGCTATCTCAAGCTGTGTCTCTCTCACAAAGATTTCTCCAAATCTAGTGAAAAATAAACACCTCGAAGGAACTCTGTCGGGCCAATAAATGTGAAAAAGCCATTTCATTTCAGTTTTGTTTTGTTGCTTTCACCTGCTACCCTGTCATTATTTTTTAATAACATGATTATGGAGCTGACATCAAACTCTCACCACTCGGCTGAAAGAAAAAACCAAACCCGTAGCCATCGAGTCAATTCTGACTCAGAGACCCTATAGGACAGAGTAGAACTGCCCCATAGGGTTTCCAGGGAGCAGCTGGTGTTGGGACACAATTCCCTCTTATAAGAATCTGAAAGCTGTTCACTGTGGATGTGGGAGGGACTCAGTAACACTTGCAGAGATTTCCACATGGGTGGGGTGCTCTAGTGTGAGCATCGGGGGAATGGACCCCATGTGCACTTTGCATCCTTCTGCAGATTATGACACAACAAACATTCACTCTTCATTGACCTACATCTTGTAAGAGAACAGAGGGAATTGTTAGACAGGACCCTTCAAAAATGCAGGGCAAGAAATTTTATTGTAACATTAAATGCCAAATAAAATCTTTCTACATTTTTCCCCCTTCCCTACCTCATTTCAAGAAGATAGCTGGACTCACAGTGTTGAAGCTCTGAAACTTCAAGACTCTGAAGAGTCTGTGGTAAAAGCCTCAGCTCACTGGGGTGATCACACTGAGTGAACTGGAGCCCAGGGGAAGAGTGACAGTCAGATAGTAGGGTCCTAGACATTGGGAAGGGGTAGGAGCTCCTTCTTGATAGTGCCCTGGAGTAGGTTACAGCACCTCAAAGGCTGATGCAGGCACATAAGTAGACAAACCCTGTTATGCTGATGACAGCCCCACCGAGGTTCTCATGCTCCAGCTGAGAATGGAAACAGCAGAACGAATGCTTCTAGAGAGATCACCCACATAGGCTGAGGCAATGGGTGTGTTGAAGGTCTTCTCCAAGCACTGGTCCTTCATTAAAAAAAAAAAAATAGACCCTGGGAATTACTGCATATCTGGAGGAGGGAGTACCCTAAAAGTAAGTGAGGTTAAAAACTCCCCTCAATTTTGTAAGCAGGTAGTTCTGAGCCTCAATTCATTTTATTTTTTAAAAAATCATGCTTTTTTTCATACATGATTTTGTGTAGACTCACACTTACAATTCGTATTACTCATTCATGCATTAAGTCAACAAAGATTTCCTGTATTAACAGCTACATATCAGACCCGAGGCCAGATGCTCTCGATGATGAAATGACTTAGAGAAGTTGCCTCACTGACTGGTGAGAGAAACGGCCAAGTTAACAGGTGTATCAGTCACCTATTGCTGTGTAACAAATGACTCCAAAATGCAGTGTCTTAAAAACAACAACCATTTACTAAGCTCACAATTTTTCAGGTTGTCAATTTGGGGTTCTTCTGATCTGGGCCAGCCACAGTGGCTCGCAGCAGGGCTTATTCATCTGTCTACCATTTGCTTCCAGCTCACCGGCGAGCCAGTTTGCCTAAAATCAACTCAGTGAAACCACTGGATCATCTTTCCAATGGTCCCTCATCATTCAGCAGGCTGGCCTGGGGTCATTCCCACAGGTTCTCAGGGTTTAAGAGCAACAAAAGGGCAAGACTCAATGCAAAATCTTTTCAATTCTCTCCTTGTATCATCTCTGCTACTATGTCAATGGCTGAAGCAACCGTAAGGTCGGCCTTCAACTAACAGGTAGAGGAAGACTCCTACTGCTAATGAAAGGTGCTCTGGAGTCTCATAGAAGGCATGGGCACAGAGAGAGGAAGAATGTGTAGTAAATGCAATTGTGTTTTATGCTGTGGTAAAGGGTTTCCTGGGTACAATGGAGTACAGAGCAAGAAGTGGACTCATCTACCAGGAGAAGATTCAGGGAAGACTACAACCAGGAAGTGATGCCTGAACCAAGTTGGGAATATGACTGAATAGTTAAGGGGTGAAAAAAGGCCAAGCATCCAGGAAGCCCCAGGTATTTTCCAGAGGCTTCAGTAAAAGAGGAAGGATGGCTTGATGAGAAAAGTCTGAGGAAACAGGCTGAAAACACTGGGGCATTTGTTATATTTGTGAACAGGCACAGATTATCTTTTGTTCTATTGTTTCCCTACCATTCCTGCCTCTTCTGTCCTTTGGGGTCACACAACACAAGCCCCTACCATCCCCATGTTGAAACTTTTATTTTCCTTGGGAGAAGTCTGCTCCTTCCTCATCACCACCCCAACCTTCTTAATTTCTTCCTCAAATGGTCTCCCCATTTGCTGATTTCTCCTCTAAATGGCATCTTAAACAAAGGCAGAGTCTGTCATGGGCTTTCCCCAAGTCAACTCCCAAACCTTCCATTCTGACTGACCACAAAACTCCTGAGTCTTAGGGCTTCTTGGTGAAGTCATGAGCCTAATCTTTCCAGTGGGGTCAGTTTTCTTCACCTTCACACTTCACCAGGGAGAGTAGGCCAGCAGACGGGAAGGGAGAGAACATCTCCTAGTCAGAGAGCAGAGCCTGTGTGAAGACTCAGAGGCTAAGGAGACCTAAGAGGGGCTCAGAGTGGACATTTCATGAACAGAGCTGGAGAGACATGATTCCAACAGAGTCAAATGAGAGGATTGGGAGAAAGCAGCTGCCCATGATACTGTTATCATTCCCTGTGCTCTCTTTACCCACCAAAGGATAGTAACCCCTTTTACAGGGCACGGAGAAGTTGCAATTCATTTTTAGTATCTAATCTCCTTCTTCCTACATTGGTGCTAGCACTTCTCAAGCGCCTACCTGACAGTTTCATGTTCTTCTGGTTGCCATGTTTAGCTTCAAACCGGGCCCATGGAACTCAGCAGTGTCAGCAATGATGTCACACAGGATTACGGAAGCCTTGGTGCTAACTCAGATCTCAGCTGCTTTTTGAAAAGGGTGTCAACCTCAGGTCTTGTGGGAGAGAAACCGTAGCTACTGAATCAAGGAAATTCAGGAGCAAGCCAGAGTCCCCAAGTTATCAAAGGTTCATGCTGGGAGAAGGGATAAAGGTCCTTCACACCATTATGTTCGGACATCTTCACCCAAGCAGGATGAAACAGTGACACACAAGGAAAAGGCCTTTCTCTAAGACTCTAGATAAAGGTGAGGAAAAATTGTCCCAGATTGATGAGTGCTACAGAACAAAAGGTCTGACTTCCACCAGAAAAGAGAGCCATGGTAGGACAAGATGAAGGATTTGGGGTGAATGGATAAGGTCATAAGGAAGATTCTCCTGAGAAAGCACTTTCTGTCATTTAGTAGATAATTAACCAAAGTTTATTTTCTCAATAAGAAATGTAGGAATAAATGAGGGATGAAATGAAAGAATCCAATTGTAAGTTTGAGAGCTTTCCAGAATAGCTGCAGACAAGGCACACTATTGTTCTGGATCTGAACATGATGGAAGGGAAGGAAGCCAGTGGGCAACTGGGGCAGAGAGTATAGGATGGTGGAAAGGGTGGGTAGGAAGAAGCATACTTAATTATTATATTTTCTAATTAGATGGAATTAATATACCATGTGAAGAACTAAGGAAATTACTCAGGAGGTTCTGGGAGTGGTAGGTTGAAGAGCCCAGAACCCATATCATTGAGGGCAGAAGAAGGGCTGTAGACTCCTCCCTAGATCCAGGAACTCCCCTTCCCCTCCTGTGTCTCCTGCCCACCTCCCTCAAGAGCCTAACAACCCCTAACCACAAACATGGCTACAGGATAGAATTTTTTATTTTCCTACTTTTCTTAACCTGAGCTACATCTAGGATCAGTCATGTACCACTCTTTTCAGGCCAGTTTTGTTGCCCTCCCCACTACTATTACCTCTGCTGTCCTCCTCCACCCAGTGCTGCCCTCCACTGGCCCTGCTTCCTGCTGCTTCCTGCTTTTCTGACTGGCCTCTAATACCCTTTGAGAGATCCCCCACCCCATCTTCTGTCTGTCACTGGAGCTTACACTCCCCTCCCAAACTCCTTCTCTTTCTTCCTTAACTCGCCAATCCTTCCCTCAAACTCAGAAAAATACTGACCCTTATGCTGACATATACAAGCCCCGCCCCCCGCCCACACAGGAGGCATGGTTGTGATTCAGCTACTAAGGTTTGTGCCATCAGACTCTCAAATGTGGACATCTGTTTCTGCCTCACCCTGAAGGACATGGTAATGGGCTTGTGTTCAGAGAAAGGCAATTTTAATCTCCTGGTGTAGGCTAGTTAAGGGTACGAGGAGAAGTTTTCAATTATACAGAAAAGTACAAATAGCGCTGTCTCTTTAAGTATAATTCCTTCTATAAAAGCCTTCCCTTAAAAGTAGGATGAAAACAAGTTACAAAGAGAAGACCAATTCTCCTGTTTCAATGCTTACACTCTAAATTTACTAAAAAAAATAACTTTCATAGAAAACAGCTCTTAGAGAAACCATGTATTATCATGAAGGTGCAGAGAATGAGGTAATTTCCTTATTGCACAGGAGCAAATTCACTTACATCCAACAAATGCAAAAAAAAAAAAAATTTTTTTTTTTAATGTGGTCATCCTCTGTTTATATTATAAACTATCACTGGATAAACCTTTGGCTGCTAACTAAAAGGTTGGCAGTTGGAATCCACCAGCCGCTCCTTGGAAACCCTGTGGGGAGTCCTACTCTGTCCTACAGAGTTGCTATGAATTGGAATCTACTGAAAGAAAACTGGGAGTTTTTTTTTTTTTTTTTTAAATCAATGTATTATAATTTTTTGAAAAACTATAGACTTTTGCTATAAGGTAGTACCATCACTGAAATTTTCTGGAGGAGACTTTATTGCCCAGAGTAAATTCCCTAAAGTATGGTCGGTGCCTGGGGAAGAAGAAAGAAGCCATGGGGACTATGGAGGTGGAGGATGGTGGTGATGGAGAGGTCTCCAGGGATCCCTGAGACCAGAGACTTAGGTCACAGTTGAGAAACCAGAGCCCAGATGGCTCATGTAAATTAACTCTCCATTATTGCAAGTCTCAACCCAAGAGGAAAGTGTCACTCAGGGTAGAACATGAGAACAAAAAGCCCAAGTTCCAAGCCCAGGAGGATTCCCCAAGTATCAGCGAGGCCTTTTTCATCAGCTTCCACTAGGCAGAATTCTCACTCATCTAATTACTCCAGAGATCAATAGGTCAAGTATGAGTATTTTACCCAAGTGTGTAAGGTCAAGGGCTTAGCCATGGTCTGGCAGACCAGACCAAAACATCTCACACCCCTGTCGGCAAAAGGCCCCTGGTCTTGAGGCCAAGTTTTTGAAGAAAGTGAGTGCCATCAGGTCTGCCCTCAGTCTAACCAACACTGAGTTCCTGGTCAGCATCCTGGAGTCCTGGCAAGAAGAGCCAGGCACCTCCAGGAGCATCTGGAGGAGGAGACAGGGCTGAAGAGGCTACCACACCTACTGGTGCTGCTACACATGTGGGAGACCTGGCTGCAGAGGGTGCAGGCATGGCCTCAAGGTCAAAGGAGAAAGCACATGAAGACGTGCTAGGACTCTCAGACTGAGAGAAGCAGGATGTGTGGACTGCAAAATATGCACTCTTCAGGGAAGAACTTCATTCAGGCTTCTTAAACCCACCTCACCTGGAAGATCCATCCTTTTAGCCTTGTGCCCCTTCCACGCCCCCTCTAATACATGGAGAGATCCAGCCCTAGAGCACCAGGGTGGAAGAAGCCCCAGGATAGCTGTCCGAAGACATGAGGTCCACTCAAAAGCCAAGGAGAGAAGAGGACAAGACTCATCTGCAGATGAGGTCTCAGGGCCCTGAGAATGAGCACAATGTTTGTAAGGAAAGAGAAATGGGATTTCAGTGGGACATGGAAGTCTGAGAAAGAGCCTCTGCAAAGATAGCTCTAAGGGAGGTGTGATTGTGAAGGTGGGCTGGTCACTGAGTTCTTTGTAGTTCAAGGTACCAGACAGAAGCCAGACTCTGGGGGGAACCTGCGTGCTGGTGAGCAGTGGGCATAAAACCCTAAACCAATGAGAATCGAATCCCTTCCCAGCAGCTTCTGCACAGATCAGTGATGTTTGCTTGGTCTTTCTCTTTTCTGTGGTCTAACCTGATCTGTCCTGAGATCAGAGAATTGGAATAGAAAAGCCTGACTGAGATGAAACGAGCAAAGAGAAGACAAGGCCTCCTAAATCTGGTGAAGACAGGACACAGATAACCAAAGGTGAGGATGGGAAGAAACAGGTTGAGTTCCAAGTCCCATCACAGTATCCCAGGGCCTGGGAATCCCTGGAAGTGCCAGAGGTGTGTACTCCCTGGGAGATGCGACCCCAAGTGTCAGAGGAAGCCCTATGGAGCAAGGAAGGGAGGGCAGGGCCTCTAGGTTGGGCACTTCCATACAGGCTGCCCATGTGAATTTCTCAGAGTGACCGTGACAGATCCTGAGAGGGACAGTTTGAGGCAAAAGAAAGTAAGTTTTCTGAAGAGGGGTGAATTCCGCAGTCTCCTAATAATGAAACAGAAATCTCGTCCTGCTCAGAGGTACTGAGTAGGAGGGATTGTGAATTCCCATCCTGCACAGAGGTTGGCTGGGAAGTTCGACTTTCTAAAGACAATGTGGCCAAAGTCTTCTTTATCTTTCAAAGATATATCTTTAATTTCCTGCAAATTCAATTCTGGAAAAAAGCCTAGAATATACAAGCGTGGGTTTTTCAGGAGAGCAACAAGGGGAGAAGGTGATAGTGACATATCAGAGAAGGAGAACAATAGTCTAATGGTCCCCGTGTTACTTAATGAATCACACATGGTGTCCAGCATTCTTCCTTACCTGTAGACATGTAAATGCAGTAGATGTTTTAGCAATAACTGAATTCATCCTCACAGAATTCTTTTTGGCCATTTCCAGGTATAGAGACCAGAAGAAGTCATTAGTTACAAGAGCAAGCAATAATTCGCTGATCTGAATTTTGTTCAATTTCTGTGTTTGCCCTTCATAGATGGATAAAAGTCTCTGAATCTGGCATTGAAGACAGTGTTTTCTCTGTTGTTATGGATTGAATAGTGTCCCCCAAAATGTGTGTCAACCTGGCCAGACCATGATTCCCAGTATTGTGTGGTTGTCCTGTATTTTGTGATCTGATGTAATTACTTATGTGTTGTAAATTCTAACCTCTGTGATGTTAATGAGGCGGGATTAGAGGCAGTTAGGTTAATGAGGGAGGACACAATCTACAGGATTAGGGTGAGTCTTGAGTCAGTATCTTTTGAGATACAAAGAGAAAAGTGAGCAGAAATGAGAGGGACCTCATACCACCAAGGAAGATGTGCCTGGAGTGGAGCACGTCTTTTTGACCCAGCGTCCACGTGCTGAGAACTTTCTAGGTCAGGGGAAGATAGATGACAAGGACCTTCCCCCAGAGCCACAAAGAGAGAAAGCTTTCTCCTAGAGCTGGTGCCCTGACTTCAAACTTCTTGCTTCTTAAACTGTGAGAGAATAAGTTTCTGTTTGTTAAAGCCATCCACTTGTGGTATCTCTGCTATAGCCACACTAGATAACTAAAAAACACATATATCAAATAGTCAAAAAAAAAAAAAAAGTTTCAAATACACACACATACACGTATGATGTTATTAAACTTTAAAAGGTTTTACATTCTTATAACACATTTAACAAGAGATTTGTATACAGAAGTTATAATAAGAGCCAGCCCCACATAAGTATATTGCACCTGCTCCCCCATAGTATCCAGTGTCCAAAGATACATATGTACCCTTTTACACACTTCTTTTTGCCGGGACACATGTAAGTACATTCATTTGTTTGTTTTTATGGAAATTAGGTCACACTCTACCCATGTTTTTCTCTGAATCACTCTTCACTTGACAATTTCTCATGGTTCCTCTAAATCAGCAGACATGGAAGAAGCACTCTTTTTGGTTCTTCTCATTTTTAACTCCCACCACTCTTCTGTCAGTTTGTTGTACTGTGGTGGCTTGCATGTTGCTGTGATGTTGGAAGCTATGCCACCAGTATTTCAAATACCACCAGGTTCACCCATGGTAGACAGGTTTGAGTGGAGCTCTGGATTTAGACAGACTAGGAAAAAGGACCTAGTGATCTATTTCTAAAAAAAAAAACTGGCCAGTGAATTCTTACGAATAGTACTGGAACACTGTCTGATTGAATGACAGAGGATAACCCCTTAGGTTGGAAGGCACTCAAAATACGAGTGGGGAAGAGCTACCTCCTCAAAGTAGATCCCACTTTAATGACATTTGCTGATGGGGCACAACTCAAAATGAGAAGAAACTGACACAAATCTCCATTAATAACCAGAACGTGGAATGAAGGAATTATGAATCTAGGGAAATTGGAAGTCATCAAAAATGAAATGGAATTCATAAAGGTCAATAATCCTAGGCATTAGTGAGCTGAAATAGCTTGGTTTTGGACATTTTAAACTAGACAATGGTATGTTCTACTGTGCCAGGATTGAGATACTGAAGAGAACGGCATCATATTCATCGATAAAAAGAACATTTCAAGATCTGTTCTGAAGTACAACACTAGAGCAATAGGATAATATCCACAGGCCTACCAGGACGACCAGTTAATAAGACTATTATTCAAATTTACACACGAATCATGAATGTGAAAGATGAAGAAGTTGAAGGTTTTTACCAAGTTCTGCAGTTTGAAACTGATCAAACATGATGCATTGATGAATCAAGATGTACTGATAATTACGTGATTGGAATGCGAAGTTGAAAACAAAGCAGACAAATCAGCAGTTGGAAAATAAGGTATTGATGATAGAAATGACACTGAAGCTTACACGATAGAATTTGGCAAGACCAATGACTTATTCATTGCACATACCTTTCATCAGGAACATAAATGGTGACTATACTCGTGAACCATTCCAGGCAGAATAGACAGGAATCAAATTTGTGGAAGGTGTTGATGGAGAAGGTCAATATCATGAGTCAGAATCAGGCCAGGGGCTGACTGCAGAACAGATGATCAGTTGCTCATATTCATGTTCAAGTTGAAGCTGAAGAAAATTAAAACAAGTCCATGAGTCAAAGTATGCCCTTGAGTATATCACACCTGAATTTAGAGACCATCTCAAGAATAGATTTGATGCACTGCACACTAATGATCGAAGACAGATTAGTTGTGGGATGATAGCAAGGACATCATATATGAAAAAAACAAAAAGTCAGTAGAAAGACAGGAAAGAAAGCAAACACCAAAGAGGATGTCACAAGAGACTTTGAATCTTGCTCTTGAATGTACAGTAGCTAAAGAGAATGGAAGGAATAATAAAGTAAAAGAGCTCAATAGAATACCTGAAAGGGAAGCTGGAGAAGACAAAGTATGATAATACAATGTGAACAGATCTGGAGTTAGAAAACCAAAAGGGAAGAAAACACCTGGCATTTCTCAAGCTGAAAGAATTAAGGGAAATATTCAAGCCTCTAGGTGCAATACTGAAGGATTCTATGGGCAAAATATCGAACAACACAGGAAACATCAAAAGAAGACGGAAGGAATACACAGACTCAATACACCAAAAAGAACTGGTCAACATACAACCATTTCAGGAGGTAGCATTGGATCAAGAGCTGATGGTACTGAAGGAAGAACTCCAAGCTGCACTGAAGGCATTGGCAAAAAAAAAATGGCTCCAGGAATTGATAGAGTACCAAATGAGATGTTTCAACACACGGATGCAGTGCTGGAGGCGCTCACTTGTCTATTCCAATATATTTGGAAGACAGCTACCTGACCAAATGACTGGAAAAGATCTATATGTGTGCCCGTTCCAAAGAGAGGTGGTCCAACGCAATGAGGAAATTATCGCGCAACATCATTAACATCACACACGAGAAAAACTTTGCTGAATATAATTTAAAAACAGTTGCAGCAGTACACAGACAGGGAACTACCAAAAATTCAAGCTGGATTCAGAGGAAGACATGGAACGTGGGATATCATTTCTGATGTCTGATGGATCTTGGCTGAAAGTAGAGAATATCAGTAAGATGTTTACCTATTTTTGTTTACTATACAAGCACACTCGATGTGTGGCTCATGACAAATTATGGATAGCTTAGCAAAGAATGGGAATTCCAGAACACTTAACTGTATTCATGCGGAATATGTACGTAGACCAAGAGGCAGTTTTGAGTAGAACAAGGGGATGCTGTGTGGTTTAAAATGAGAAAGTTATGTGTCATGGTGGTATCCTTTCACCATACTTACTCAATCTGTATGCTGAGCAAATAATCTGAGAAGCTGGTCTGTAAGAAGAAGAACATGGCATCAGTTTTGGAGAAAGATTCACTAACAACCTATGATATGCAGCTGATACGACCTTGCTTGCTGAAATTAAAGAGGACTTGAAGCAGTTACTGATGAAGAGCAACCACTACAGCCTTCAGTATGGATTACGCCTCAACATAAAGAAAACAAAAATTCTCACAACTGGACCAGTAAGCAACACCATGGTAAACAGAGAAAATACTGAAGTCATCAAGCAATTCTTCTTACTTGAATCCATAATCAATGCCCACAGAAGCAGCAGTCAAGAATTCAAACAATGTATTGCATTGGGCAAATCTATTGCAAAAGACCTCCTTAAAGTGTTGAGAAAGAAAGATGTCACTTCGAGGACTAAGGTTTGCCTGAGCAAAGCCATGATATTTTCTATCACCTCACATGCTTGAGGAAGTTAGACAATGAATATGGAAAACCAAAGAACTGATTCATTTAAAATATGGTGTTCGCAAAGAATACTGAATATACCATGGACTGCCAGAAGAATAAACAAATCCATCTTGGAAGAAGTACACCCAGAATGCACCTTAGAAGCAAGGATGGCGAGACTTCGTCTCACGTGCCTTGGACATATTTTCAGGAGGGACCTGTCCCAGGACAGGCTCATCATGCTTGGAAAAGCTGAGGGTCAGAAAAAAAGAGGAAGGAGCTCAACAACATGAACTGACACAATGGCTGCAAGAATGGGCTCAAACATAGCAATGATTGTGAGGATGGTTCAGGATCAGGCAGTGTTTCATTCTGTTTTACACAGGATCGATGGCCTCTAACAGCAACAACAACTAACATATGCACGTATGCATATGTATATGTGTGTGTGTGTGTGTGTGTGTGTGTGTGTATACCCATTGCCATCGAGTCGGTTCCAACTCATAGTGACCCTACAGGACAGAGTAGAACTGCCCCACAGAGTTCCCAAGGAGTGCCTGGTGGATTCGAACTGCTAACCTTTTGTTAGCAGCTATAGCTATTAACCATTATGCGAGTAGGGTTTCCATATATACACACACACACACACACACACACACATATACACACACTCATATATATGTGTATATATATATATGTTCTCTTCACTAGTTTTGCATCTCTAGAGATCCCAGGCTAAGACATTTGGTACCTACAGTGGTTCTAGAGGAACCAAATCTTAAGGATGAGTTTTCTGAATTGATTCTCAAGTCTGGCTAGTCTTAAAGGCACTGATGACTGTCTCCAGTAGTAAATAGGCTATTGCTAATCCATGGTGGAGGTGACAATAGAAATACGCAAAATACTACTACCACTGGATCAAATATTTGTGAGAGGCAAGGCTCTGCCTGATTACATATTTGATACTTTTCTATAATTTTGTCAGAATAAGAATAATAAGGAAGCTGCTTGGTTGGTCCTGCTTTTGCTAGCCACACTGGTGAATGAAAGAAATGGACTCAAAGCTCAAGCGCCACATACAAGATCTGAAAGATGCCACTTGTGCCCAGAAAGAAAACCGTATTTCTTATAGTAACAAGGCTAATGCTGCCAAAAATAAACTCAGATTCTTATCTTAAGAGTGACTGAATTAAAGCGCCGGTTGAATATCCAGCCTCAAATGGTGCCTGAAGTTAAAGTGAGGGCACTGATTGGGAAGAAATGGGATCCTGAAACTTGGGATGAGGACATACGGGCAGACAGTCAGGGAGCGGGGGACAATGAACCTCCAATTTCTGTTGAATCGCTCTTCCTAACAGAACCAGACCTCTTACTCCCATCTGAAGAGATTCTCTAATTTTGCCGGCTAAGCCACCCTTCCCAGTAAAACAATTATCCCTTCCACCTCCATCTGATGAGATCGCCCCAGCTGTGCCTGAAGTGTCTTGTTTGAGTTATCTCCTGGGGTGGTGTCTGGGGCATTGCCTGGGGCATCACCTTAGGCAGATGTCTTATAAGACACGGCTGAACATCCCACTGCCACTGCCCATTTTTGCTTCTAGACCTATACCTAGGCTTCAGTCCCAACAAGCCCCAAAAGCTGAACTATGAAGTGTGACCCAGGAGACGGTATGCTAAACTCCAAAAGAACTGCTTGATTTTTCTAATACATACATACAGAAACCTGGTGAATATGTGTGGGAATGGCTATTATGGGTGTGGGATAATGGTGCAAGCAACATAAAGGTGAAGTAGTCTGAGTTTATTGATATAGACCCAGGAAGCACAGATTCTTCACTCAGTGTTTCAGCTTGAGAGGTTAGGAAAGGATCTCATAGTTTATTTGGCTGGTTTACTGAAGCACGTATTAAGTGGTGGTCTACAATAAACCAAGTGGAAATGGCAGATCTGCCACTGTGTAATGTAGGAGAAGGTATCCAAAGGCTGAGGGAAATTGGCATGTTAGAATGGATTTATTAGGCTGGACCCACAGACCCACACACGGAGTGCCCAGAGGGCTCTCTTTTTACCATAGCAGTGAGGTCCAAATTTGTGAAGCAAGCCCCAGCATTACTGAAGACTTCTGTGGTTGCTATTTAATGTAAGTAAGAGTCCACAGTGAGAACTGCCCTAACTGAATGAAGACACCTGACTACAATGCAGCTGACTGGACCCCATGATGGTAGCATCCAAGTGGTGGCACTCAATCAACAAAGACAAGGTGGGTGTGGTTACCATAACAGACAGTAGAGTCAAAGCAGTAATCAGAATAGTCTGCTCACATGGATTTATGGCATTGTCTACTTAGTCATAGTGTCCCTGGGAGTGAAAGAGTTGGGAAATGTACATCTCCTGGTACCTAGTGTCTTAGATATCTAGTGCTCCTGTAACAGAAATACCACAAATGGATGACTTTAACAAAGAAAATTATTCCCTCACAGTCTAGGAGGCTATAAGTCCAAATTCAGGGTGCCAACTCCAGGGGAAGGCTTTTTCTCTCTGTCACTCCTAGGGGAAGGTCTTTGTCACCAATCTTCCCCTGGACAAGAAGGTTCTCAGCACAGGGATCCTAGGTCCAAAGGATGCACTGCTCCTGACACTTCTTTCTTGGTGCTACTGAGGTCCCCCTGTCTCTCTGCTCTTTTCTCTTTTATATCTCAAAAGAGATTGACTTAAAACACAACATAATCTTGTAGATTGAGCCCTGGCTCCTTAACATAAGTGCTTCAAATCTTCGCTCATTAACATCATAGAGGTAGGATTTACAATACATTGGAAAATCACATCAGCCGACAAAATAGTGGATAATCGCACAATACTGGGAAGCATGGCCTAGTCAAGCTGATATATACATTTTGGGAAGACAGAATTTAATCCGTAACACCTAGTATGCAGCTATCCACCTGTTAATGCCTTTTTCTCCACACCTGTTTCGAAGTATCACCAGAAACAGTGTGCCTTCTCTCTGACCAGAGTATACAAGGACGAAATAATATAGAGGAATCTCTGTTACGTTTTCTCCATCTTACCATTATTGGCCTCATAGGCAGACCCAGTCACTTAATTGCGCAGCAGAATGAAGAGATTAAAGCCCCAACATTCTTGCCAGTGGACCAGGAAGGTAGCTGCTCAGACATCAGAGAGCCTCAGAGAGACAGAGACCAGGGGGCTCAAGAGAGGGATACCATAAAGTTGTTTTTCATACCCCCCCCCACTCCCACAGTTGCATATGCTTTGCTCTGACCCTAAGAAGTAGATCAATCCTTTGAGAACTGCATTATGGGTTAGAACACCAACAAGGTCCCAGACTGAGTGACACTCCCATAGATTACATCCAAATATCACTGCAAAGTCTTCAAAATCTGAACTGACATCTGAGCCACAGCATCCAGAAGTTGGGAAAGAACCTGCAGCCTGAACATAACTGGGTCAAGTGATTCCTAAAACAAACAACATCGACATTTTCTGTAAGATTGAAGTAAGACACAGTCTTGGAATCATAGACAAAAACTTTAAAAAGCTACTTTAACCACGCTCAAAGAAGTAACAGGCACACCTTAGAAAAATAGAAAAATACATAGAAACCATTCACAAATGAAAATTTTAGACAGGAAAAATAAAAAAATAGAGATAAAAAATTCACTTGATCAGCTCTACAGCGGAATGCTGTTGACAGACAAAAGGATCAATGAGATGAAAATAGTTCAATTGAAAATATCCAATCTGAAAACAGAGAATATTGAAAAAAAATGAACAGAGCCTCAAAAAAATCCAAAAATATCTAACATTTATTTATTGGAATTCCATAAGGTGTAGAGAAAATATGTGGTGTAGAAAAAAGTATTTGAAGAAATACTGGCTCAACACTTTCCCAATTTGTTGAAAGACATAAACTTACAGATTCAAGAAGCTATGCAAACTCCAACTAGTTAAACTCACATAATTTTACGCCCAAATGCCTCACTGTCAATCGTGGAATAACAAGGACCAAGAAAATATCTTCAAAGAAGCTAGAAAGAAAACAACTCATTTCACGTAGCAAAAAAAATTGGAATGACTCTGTATGCATCATCAGAAGCCATGGAGGCCAAAAGGCTGTGAAAACAACATTTTTTCTACACTGAAACAAAAGAAACATTAACCCAGCTTTCTATATCCTTTTATTTCCTTCATGAGTAAAGGAAAAATACTGACATTCTCAGGTGAAGGAAAGTTAAGAGAATTCATCGCCACCAGACTTGTTGTAAATGAAACGCTAAAGGAAGTTCTTCAGGTGGCAGACTTGGAATTTCAGGAATTATGGAAAGCAACAAAGTGGAAAGTACCTTCTGAAGTTCGCCCTTCAGCCAAAGGTTAGACAGGTCTATAAAACAAACAATAACACACGTGAAGAAAGTGTTTCTTAGTTCAATCACGTGTGTGAGACCAAAAGTGCAAAACAGGCCCAAAAGCACTGAAAAGAGGGCAGGATGGAACAGGAATCATGGCGGATGGAAACAGGGAACTGGAGCATAGGAGAGTGGTGACACATCATGAGGATTGCAACCAATGTCACAAAACAATTGTGTATAAATGGTTGAACGAGAAACTAACTTGCTCTGTAAAGTTTCAAGTAAAGCACAATAAAAAAAAAGTGGTAGGTATCCGGGTAAAAGTATTATGCCATTCCTGCTGTCACTGCACAACACGGTGCAGGAGTCTCCTCTTTGGAAATATTTTCTAGCCTATTGGAAACACTTTGGAATACACTCTTGGTGGCAAATTAGTATTAGAGAATCGGGGTTAATTTTGAAAATATCTGAGATGTCTGTACTCAACATGGTGAATAAACTGGATAATAATGTTTTCAAAGCTAAATGAGGTGTTCTAACGAAAAAAAAAAAAAAAAATAGGCCTGAATTCCTATGTGGGCCATGAGCCTGCTCCAAAGGCCTTCTCCAGAGAGGCATTTCAGGCATGTCTAGAGCAGCAGGAGCACTGGGGAATGCATGTATCAACCTCCCCCAGGGCCTTCTCTGAGGGGGAAGTACCTGATTTAGTACTAAGCTTAAAAGTGGTTCATAAATAGTCATTCTGTATAAGGTCTTCAGGTTTAAGTCTGTAATCCAGCTGGGATTCTGTGTGTGTTGCATCTCTGCATCAAAAGAACATGCTTCTAGAAGCAGAATGCCTGGAGAGAGGTGGTTGGGCAGCTGGGGGCGGGGGGGTACTGCGCAGACAGGGGTGGCCGAGGGAGGCACAATATAGTCATTCTGCAGGAGGTCTAGTCATTCTGCATAAGAATTAGAATGCTTCCATCAGTGCACAATATTTTACATGCAGGACATAAACAAAGTGACTCAAGGTCAAAGTCGAACAGTAAACAAATCCACTCCCTGTCAGTCCTTACCTGAGAGGGTCTTCATGAGGATTTCCAGGGATGGAGAAGGACGCAGTAAACGCTAACTGATTTTACCTCTTCCTTCCTCAAGAAACAGGAACTGGTGTTAAGATGTCAGGTCTCAAGCCCCGAACTCTTCTGGTCTGTATTTAAGCTGTATAATAAAACTGGGAACCAGGCAATCAGCCCTGAGCAGACAGACCCAGAAGTATTCCCAGTGCCCCACACCTTTGAGTTCCAGTGAGATCCTGTTCCTAGTCACTAGATTAGCAGAGGAGCTGAAAGACTGAAATTCTGTGTTTTCAGGCAACTTGGGCTTCAAGCAGGAACTTATTGCTAAAGTTGTATTTCTTTGTGTTAATTTATAATCCTAAACAAATCCGGAGTTTGGAGCTCATTTTGATAACCCCTCATTAGTCTCCGTAGACAAGAGTCTGCTCACAGTCAGTGATGACAATGGAGGAAACAAAGTCCCTAGCCCAGAGGAAGGACTGCTCCCCAGATTTGGGGCAATGCACCTGGGGAACATCGGGGAGGTGCACTGTGGCCTCTGTAGCTTTGCCTTCTGCTCTTGGAATTGCACCCTGGGGGCCTCCATATGCGGACCCAGAGTCCCTGGGTGGCCACAACTCCAGCCCTTCTGGGTCATAGGCACCTTGCGATGTGCTTCCTGCCCTCCTTCCCAGCATAAGCGCTGTGATCACACCTGGCAGAACCAGTTCCCAGGTCCAGACCCTAGGTCTTGCCCTCCTTGGCCTTAGGCTTCCCCTAGTCCTGGGGGAACCTGCAAGCCTGGCGGGTGCGAGGTTAGCACCCGGCTGGGTGGGCTTGGGCCTGTCTCAAAAGGCTCATGGCGCACGCGGGTTCTGCCTCCTTGGAGCCTGCGGGCTCGCGGTGGGCAGCCCGGCATCTCCTGCCTCCCTCGGGCGCCCTCTCTGAGCAGCAGCTCCCCTCTCCCCACCCCACCAACAGCCCAACAGTCGCACTGCCTGCTTTCTGCTTCTAGAAGCTTGTTCTTTTGATGCACACATGCAGCACAGGCAGAATCCCAGCTGGATTACAGACTTGAACCTGAAACGCACAACTTTAAAACTACTAGATGGGGGGGGGGTGGCAGTGAAAAAAGGAAAAAAAAATTAAGAAAAGAACAATTACAAAAAAAGTATTAGAAGACTGTATCCTCACATTATGGACTCAAGAAGGCTGCGGATACACAACTGCGTAGATAGCATACTGTTGTCTCTTTCTTTGCAAATAAGTCTTAAATGAGGGAATTTGGTACCGGGAAGAGTTGCAGGGCCTGACTTTGGGGAAATCTGGGATTGATGAATTGCCCTGCATGAGGCTACAAACCCTGATAATCAATATTTAAAGATGAGATTCCAGCAACCTAGAACATACATCAGAATTTTTTCTAAGTAAATTAGCACCAGAAGATGCCTTTAACCACTGAATAAAATGGGTCAGTAGTTCAAGATCTCCCTACAAAGAAAACTGCAGACCTAGATCGTTTCCAGTCAGGTTCCAGCAAACATGCAAGAAACAGTAATTTTAATCTTGTACATAGTCAACGGCGATTAGAAAACCATGAGATACTCCCCTAACTTGATCCTTAAGGCTAGTTTAAAAACGATAACAAATTAGAGAAGGATGGTAGAAGAAGAGTTAGAGGACAAGCACACTCAGTAACTGAGATGCAAAACCCTACATAAGATGCCAGCAAAGGAAATCCAGCAAAGGATAAACCATGTAACATGCCATGATCAAGGCGGTTTATTGTAGGCATACAAATTTGAGTGAACATTAAAGATTTAGTAATTTCATTCACCACATGCATAGGTGAAAGAAGAGAAGACATATGCTCACCTCAAGAGATGGGGGCAAAGCAGGCTGATAAAATCCAATCACACGGAGAGATAAGGACTAGGAGCAAACATGGAACAGAAAAGGAGTTCCCGAACATGGAAAACTACAACTAGCATGATAGTTCATGGTGACGGGTGGGACATTCTCTTTAAAATTAATAAACAATAAAATAAGGGTGCTTCTATCATTATTTTTATTAAACATTTAACACTGGAAGTGTAAGCTAGTACAAAAAGAGAAAAAGTATAACTGCTATTCATAGATTATAGGACTGTCTCCATTGAAAACTGTAGAAAATACTGGAATTAGTAATCATAAATGAAAATAAATGGAAATTTCGATGCATCACCATCAAGCTGACTCTGTCATAACTCTTAGGTGAAAGCAAAGGACACTGATAGGGAAAGAGCAGGTTCGGGTGGGCTAGACCAAGGAGGGAAGAAAATTATTCTGCACTGGGCTGAACTTATAAGCACCGGTATGTGTGTTAGTTACCTAGTCCCCCCGTAACAAAAAATAACACAACTGGATGGCTTTAAAGAACAGAAATTTATTTTCTCACAGTTTAGCAGGCAGTAGTTCGAATTCAGGGCATGGCTGTAGTGGGAGGTCCTTCCTTGTCTACCTCAGCTTCCAGTAGATGCCAGCAATCATTTGTGTTCCTGGCCTTCTGGAAGCATCTGTCTTCTTTGTCTGTCTTCCTTTTCACCTGTTTGTGTCTGTCTGCATTCTGCTCCTTTTATAACTAAGAAGAGTTAGGCTTAGGACCCACCCTACATTGGTATGACCTCATTCACATAATAAAAGCAGGCCCCCTATTTCCAAACAAGGTCAGATTTACAGCTACACGGGTTAGGATTTCCACATACATTTTGGAGGGACACAATTCAATCCCTAACAGTCGACTTACCAGATATTCTGGATTGAGAGTACTCACATGAACAGCTGAGAGTAGTTCCAATTCTTTGCTACATTCGTTGGCTGAAACTTGTCTCAATGGTCACCCAAAGGAATGCTGGAGCAATTTATTGTGTAGGACCTAGACAACCATTCCTAATCACGTCCATTGTGTGGAAAACACACACTCCCATCAACGAAGCGTTGAGAAATTCATCGATAAGAACAGAATGGTGGTTGGAACCAAGAATTGTTTCATAGCCTAGATAACATGGTGTAGCTGTTAGATATTCACATGGAGATGTCCGGTAATAAAACTTCACCTCACATGGAGATGTCAAGGATAATACCAACAGCTAATGGTCATTGAGTACCTACACTGGTGCCAGGCACTCCTGTGCTTTTCCTTTCATGTTTGCTTTTCATGATGGCCATATGAGGAAAGTATCATTATAATGCATAAAGAGGTCAATACAGAGAGTTAGGCTGACATTTGAATATATGAGTCTGGACCCAGGAGGAGTTTGAATGGATGGAGGTATAAACCTCACGTCCTTAGCTACAAATAGACAGCAGTAAACTCACTGAGGCATCCTAGAGGGAGGGTGTCAGTAGAGAGAGGAGCAGGCACCAAGCCCAAGGGTACTCGGGTATCTAGAAGCCTGCCAGGTGAACAGCAGCCAGCAAGCCTCTCTGAAGTCCAGTGTGGTTCCTGGAGGGTTGTCTGTCCTTGCTCTCAGCTGCATTTCCCCAGTGCTCCTCCCACCTGCACTGGGTTGTCCCCTTCATGACGACAGGGACAGTGTGTACCTTTCACCACTGTATCTGCATAACACAGACTACTTCTGGCCCATGGAATATACTGACTGAATGAAAAATAAACAAAGGATAAGGACGTAAAATCCTTCGTAGTTGATACCTTGGGATACATTAAGGGGCTTCATGAGTAAGAGGGAGAAAAACTGATCAGGGCTGCTTCTGAGACCATCTTTTAGGTGTAAAGAGTGTTAAACAATAATTAAACAAAGAGATTTAATGGCAGAGATGTATGTTAAAAAGATGTAAGTATAGGTTGAAGATTACTAGAAACATGCCCATTTATTATTGCAACTATAGTCAAATCGTTAAAAAACATATACTACATCCACACAGAATATTATAAAGTAATTTAATGCCCTCGTTAAATAAAAACAAGAAAAATTTTATCATGAGAAAAGACTAATGCTGAACGAAAATATCAGGATATAATATCTGTGTTAATACACATAACTGTGTGCGCTAATACACACATAAAACCAGTTGCCATTGAGTGAGTTCTGATTCATGATGACACCAGTGTGCCAGAGTAGAACTGTACTCCATAGGGGTTTCAGTGGCTGAGTTTTCGGAAGTAGGCTGCCAGACCTCTCTTTCACAGCAATTCTGGGTGGACCTGAACTCCAACTTTCTGTCAGCAGCTCAAGATATTAACCATTTGCATCAACCAGAGACTCTAATACACATACATGCCAAGGTAAGTAAGATAATAGACATATCGGAACGTTAATAATTTATTCTATGCATTACGTATGTTTTCTTGTTATTTATTGCATACTTTCCCATTGCTTCCAAGTTTTTGAGGAATAGAATGTACTTCTGGAAAAATTCATGAGAGATTTTTAAGTAATGACATAATTAACAGAAACAGAATGAGTAAATCTGTGGCAAGGCAGCCCATGAACCCAAGATTACAGTAACACTGGTATGAAAAGCAGAATTGTGGAGTCCTGAAGCTCAGTGGTCCCATGCATGCATCAGGAAAGAGGGAAGAGCAAATAAACAAGGAGAAAATACAGTGAGCCAGAGGAGTGGGAGCCCTCTGTTGTGGGCACAGTTTCCTCACGAAACTTTAGATGGGCACAATGGGTGGGATTATCCACTTCTATCATACAAACATTTTTATTACCCTTGATTTTAATGGAACTATGTTATAAAAACACATGATGAAATAAAGTATAATAAAAGAATAAATCTCATCAGTGGACTACTATCATTTTCCCTGGCCACTGAGGAGGGCAGGAGACACACATGGGAAAGAAGATGGAGCAGTGTGAAAACTCATGCTAAGTGGGGAGGGGAGTGTTTCTGAGACAGGCCTTACCTGCTACCACCTAGGGAAGTAGGCAGCCGTGCAGGACCAACTGGAAGAAATGGCACATTATTTCTGAGACCTACTCCAGGTCATAACAAATTATGGATAACATGGGGAAGAATGAGATTTCCAGGACACTTAATTGTTCTCATGAGAAACCTGTACATAGAAAAAGAGGCAGTCATCTAAACAGAACAAGGAATACTGCATGGTTTAAAGTCAAGAAAGGTGTGCATCTAAATAGAACAAGGAATACTGCATGGTTTAAAGTCAAGAAAGGTGTGCATCACTGTTGTATCCTTTCACCATACCTATTCAACCGGTATGCTGAGCAAATAATCCGAGAAGCTGGACTGTCTGAAGAAGAATAAGGCGTCAGGATTGGAGGAAGACTCATTAATAACCTGAGATATGCAGATGATACAATCTTGCTTGCTGAAAGTGAAGAGGCCTTAAAGCATTTACTGATGAAGATCAAAGACTACAGACCAACAGCCTAACAACTGGACCAATAAGCAACATCATGATAACAGAGAAAATGTTGACATCATTAAGGGCTTCATTTTACTTGGATCCACAATAAACACCCATGGAAGCAGCAGTCAAGAAATCAAAGGACACATTGCATTGGGCAAATCTGCTGCCAGAGACCTCTTTAAAGTGTTCAAAAGCACGGATGTCACCTTGAAAACTAATGTGTGTCTGACTCAAGCCATGGCGTTTTCAGTCGCCTCATACACACACGAAAGGTGGGCAATGAATAAGGAAGACCAAAGAAAAATTGAAGGCATTGAATTACGGTGTTTGCAAAGAATATTGAATATACCACGGACTGCCAGAAGAATGAACAAATCTGTCTTGAAAGAAGTACAGCCAGAATATTCCTTAGAAGCAAGAATGGCAAGGCTTCATCTCACATATTTTGGACATGTTGTCAGGAGAGATCAGTCCCTGGAGAAGAAAGTCATACTTGGTAACAAGTGGCCACAACAATTGGCTCAAACATAACAACGACTGTGAAGGTGACAATAGGTAGTTTAACATACATTTTGACCCATTCGAACTAAAATTTAAACAATTATTTCGTGTCTTTTTGTAGCGGTTTTAGAATATACAATTAAAATAAATGTAAACAATTAATAGAAAAAAAATCTCTGAAAATAAAATTTAATTTTTTTAAGTCACTGCTCCATACCCCAAATCTAAATGGCTTGATATAAAGCACTGGTCTTTGTGATTCACAAAAAGCAGGTACCAATTCCTGAACAAGAATTGAAGTGACAGGAGAAACTCCCCAGGCTGTTACAGCCCTGAGTATGGGCCCTAATCCAATAATCTGTCTTCATTAATTCCTTTTCATTTCATCTCTGTGAAAGAGGGAAGGGAGAAGGTGAGAGAGGGTTACATGTGCCTATTCTGTTCTTTACCATCTAGTTCACTGCCAGGAACAAGTATTCATAAGAGTCTACAAAACATTAAAGTACAAATAAGGAGGAAAACCTCCTAGTATATATATGTATTAGGTGGCACAAAGAGTTAGGTGCTCAGCTACTAACTGAAAGGTAGGCAGTTTAAATCCACTCAGTTGCCTTGGAAGAAAGGCCTGACAATCTACCTCCAAATGGTCACAGCTATTGAAAACCGTATGGAGGGCAGTCCTACTCTGAAAACTCACGGGGTCGTCATGAGTGAAAATCTCCTCAACGGCAACTGGATTGGTAATCTATATATGGCATAAATGTTGGGAAAATTAGTTTCTGAACATATACACGGCATACAGAATACACTGCACATTAGTATTATGTGCCAAAACCCACTGTCATCAAGTCGATTCTAACTCATAGTGACCCCAAAGGACAGAGTAAAACTGCCCCATAGGGTTTCCAAGGCTGTAAATCTTCACTGAAGCAGACTACCATATCTATCTCCTACAGAGACGCTGGTGGGTTCGAACCACTGACCTTTCAGTTAGCAGCCAAGTTCTTTAACCACAGAGCCACTAGGGCTCACTGCTGTCATGTACAGTGATTACATAAGCAAATTCTGAAACAAACTGCCTGGGTTTAAATCCTAACTCAATTTATCAGCTGGGTGATCTGGGCACGTTACTTTACCTCTCACTGCCTCAGTTTCCCGTTTCTAAAATGGGTCTTATTCAAAAGGTTGTCACACAGGTTAAATAAAACATAGAAGGCACTTAGAAAAAGGCCTTACACACAGAATGAACACAATAAATGTTAGTTTTCATAATTAAGGGAACACAAACAAACAGCTTAGTTGAAGAAACTTCCACTGAGAAAGAGTTGAGTTCCAAAATTCATGTGTAAAGTCATTTACATCAACTGTTAAAGTTGTATGTTTAGATTCAAGTGATTACTGAGGTATGTTATGATCTTGAACAGAGCTCTGGGGACTATACAGGCTGACTCTGCATGCCCTTCTCCTGCACATCCATTCCATCTCCCTTGGAGCTCAGACATCATGTTATCAATTAAACCCCTCCCACACTGGTGGTGTACTGTTTAAGAGCTACGGCTGCTAACCAAAAGGTCATCAGTTCAAATCCACCACGTGCTCCTTGGAAAGGCTATGGCACAGTTCTGCTCTGCCCTATTAGGCCGCTATGAGTTGGAATAGACTCAGTGGCAATGGGTTTTTAATGGCTATGAGGTAACTGTTCAGTGCTTAAAGACATACCAAAAGCAAACCCTAACACAAAAGTATAGTAAAAAGTTCTTATTTTAGAATAGCAAAACCTTTTTGTAACACAGTGGTGAATTAGGGTGGACTGTGGATCAAGAGGAGGCCTGGTGGCATAGTGGTTGAGAGCTCAGCTGCTAACCAAAAGGTCAGCAGCTCGAATCCACCAACTAGTCCTTGGAAACTCTATGGGGTAGTTCTACTCTATGCTATAGGTCTCTCTGAGTTCAAATCAACTAGGGTCTCTACGAGTTGGAATCAACTTGATGGTGACAAGATTGGTTTGGTGGGTGTCATGGATTGAACTATGACCCTAAAAAACATGTGTTTCAACTTGGTTAGGCCATGATTCCCACTATTGTGTAGTTGTCCTCCATTTTGTGATTGTAATTTTACTTTAAGAGGATTAGGGTGGGATTGTAACACCACCCTCACTCAGGTCACCTTTCCCTGGGGTGTGGCCTGCACCACCTTCTATCTCTCAAGAGATAAAAGGAAAGGGAAGCAAGCGGAGAGTTGGGGGCCTCAGACTATCAAGAAAGCAGCACCAGGAGCAGAGCATGTCCTCTGGACCCAGGGTCCCTGCACCTGAGAAGCTCCTTGACCATGGGAAGGCTAAGGACAAGGACCTTCTTCCAGAGCCGAAAGAGAGAGAAAGCTTTCCCTTAGAGCTGATGCCTTGAATGTGGACTATTAGCCTACTTCAACGTGAGGTATTAAATTTCTCTTGGTTAAAGCCATCCACTCATGGTATTTCTGTTATGGCAGCACTAGATGATGAAGACAGTGGGTCAGGGTGGAAGGGGTGGATGAAGGACAAAAAAAGAAAAACGGACAACAAGAGAAATATAAGAATTCAGAGAACTGTGAAAAATTAATTCCTGAATATACTTTCTTTCTCCTCCCTATAACTGGAAGGACTTTTCTCATATACAGCATATATAAGTAAATCCTGGCAATATTTAAAACACTTAGATTTTTGTAAAACTCATTCTCTGAAAACTCATGGTGGCCCCATTAATTTGTGGCTTAAAAACAACTCAGAACTAAAAAGAAGCATAAATAAATAAATAAATAAAGGCACTGCTGTCATTTGCGGGTGATGTTCTTTTCCTGCTATCCACAACCCACACACTTGGGAGTTAATTTTCCAAGGTCAGCGTTCATAGACCATCCTCTTTCTCTTACCACCACCCCACCACCCTTAATTATTTAGAAAAGGCAGGGCCAGTCAGTGCTCCAAACATCAAGTTTTCTCTCCACAATGCCAACTGGCACTTGGGGAGCAGGCTACATTCTCAGCTATCAGCACTTCCACTAGCCCCTGCACATAAGGAACATGTCTCCACTGAACTGTTCACTGTCATAAAAAAAAAAAAGTAAAACACTGTTTCTTAAAAACAAACAAACAAAAAACCAGGTATTTCCCTATTACCCACCCACCCCACTCTCCCACACCCACTGCTCCCCCGACCACACACACACTCAAATATTTCATACCAAGGGTGTGTCCCAAGCACGGGGTCTGGCTCCGCTCTTCTTTTACACCCCTTGGAGGCCTCTGGAGAAACCATACCTTTGGTTGGCAATTCCCTGAACCCTGCCTATTCAAGCTGGCACTTATTCAAAAAGGCAGGTGAGTCTTCAAGTCAGGTTTTTAAAAGGAGGTTAAGAGGAATCAGGTGATATGCCTACTCACCCTCAAGTTTCTCAAAGGTAATAATTTCTTGAGATGTTTACAATGTCTCAACTATGGGTTAATTAAATCCCTTAGGATGGTGGGCATAGGAAAATCCTCCATCTCAATGCCCCCTGTTTTGAAAAAAAAGGGGGGGAATCTCCAAAATTACAAATTTGAATTTCTACACGCTAAAAAGCCTGTCGGTTCCCTGGTGGTCTAGTGGCTAGGATTCCGCATTTTCACCGCCACCGCCAGGGATTTCCAGCCAGGGAAGAGTCTTTGGAAACCCTGGTGGTGTAGTGGTTAAGAGCTACGCCTGCTAACCAAAGGTCGGCAGTTAGAATCCACCAGACACTCCTTGGTAACCCTATAGGGCAGTTCTACCCTGTACTATAGGGTAGCTACGAGCTGGAATTGACTCCATGGAAATGGGTTTGGTTTTTGTTTTTAAGAAGACTGTCAGAATGATGAATTCGAAAGAAATACATATTATGTATATTATCTACATGATTGCACAGAAACAAGACTAGAAGCACAGAGACTGGCATAGAGTGTAAATATGAATGTATATATTGAAATATAGTTTTTAAACCACACCCTCCCTCTCCGAGGCCAAATGGTCAGTGTCAAGCCATCAGGGAGCCCTCTGGTGGGCTCGGAGACGGCCATCGGAGGTCAGCAAACAAATGACCCTTAGAGGAGGTGCCCTCTGCACCCTCCCCCAACGCTTGGGTGGGGCTTCCTCTCCTCTCCATTTGGTCTGGACCATCCTCACCTGGTCTCCTTGATGCCCCTCACCTGGCCGATTACCCAGCTGGGGAATTGCCAGTTGTGAGCTATCTCAGTGGATTTTCTTTATTTAAAAAGCAGGTTATACAGGCATTCTTTTGATTATTTTTGATATTTTGATAACTGAAGACCCGTTTTAAACTACCAATAACAGACGAATTTTAAAAAATAAAACCATGTATTTTTTAAATCTCAGCACCTGAGGTATCCACGTCTCTAAGTCTGCTTCCAAGCTTCCAGTGCAAATACATATCAAACTACAGAATATTATACTCTTTAAAATGGGAGTGAGTCATACGCATTTTTACAATCTACATTTTCCCATTAAAATGATTCTTTTCCTATTTTTTTTTATACTGAGCTTTATTTGATTTTTTTTTCTTTTTAATTTTACTGGGTTTTAGGTGAAAGTTTACAGCACAGATCAGTTTCTTATTCAAAAATTGATACACAAACTGTTTTGTGACATTGGTTGCAATCCCCACTTTGTGTCAGCGCTCTCCCCCTTTCCCTTTCCACCTCAGGT
This sequence comes from Loxodonta africana, assembly GCF_030014295.1. Taxonomy (NCBI): domain Eukaryota; kingdom Metazoa; phylum Chordata; class Mammalia; order Proboscidea; family Elephantidae; genus Loxodonta; species Loxodonta africana. Next base: position 1,101,676 of record NW_026974832.1, read on the forward strand.
TCCCCATGTCCATTCGTCCAGGTTTCCTGTCCTTTCCTGCCTTTTCATCTTTGCTTTTGAGCAGGTATTGCCCATTTGCTCTCATACTTGATTGAACTAAGGAGTGAGTTCCTCACGTGTGTTATTCTTGGTCTGAGCCCTGGTGGTGCAGTGGTTAAGAGCTCAGCTGCTAACCAAAAGGTCTGCTGTTTGAATCCATCAGTTGCTCCCTAGAAACCCTATGGGGTAGTTCTACTCCCTCCTATAGGGTTGCTAAGAGTCAGAATCTACTAGATGGCAATTGGTTTGTTTGTTTTTCAATCTTTGGCTGAAAGGTAGACTTTGTTATCAATTTATTAAATCAACTGGTAATTTGCTGGATATTTCTCATACAGGAACTTATGATGTCTTCAAATCCAGCCAGTCAGGTTTAGGAACAGAGAAACTTCTCTACCTTAGCCTCCCTGCCACTCCCACACCTTTTTCATTGATTTCCATGCCCTGTTTAAGTAACATCACTCATCACTTCTCACTGTCTAGGTTAGCTGAGCCAATTCATGGCAGTCAATTCCACCTGAGCCCTAGGATACCCTCATTTACATCCTCTGCCCTGTTGTTCCTTCACCAATGGCTGTCTTCACATCTCCCCTTGAATGTCTACTAGGCATCTCAAACTTAATGTGGTTCAAATAAAATTCTTGGTCCAAGTGTCTTATTTACCTCCCAGTCTTCCTTATCTCAGCAAATGTTCTCACTATACTCTCAGTTGTTCAGGACAAAAACCTAGGAATCATCCTTGATTTCTCTCCTTTATTCAAATCTTGCATCCAATCCATTGACACATATTCTGGACTCTTGGCTCTACCTTAACATAAATCCTGACTCTATCCACTTCTCACTACCTCCACCTTACAGCCACCATCATCTCTTGGTTAAAACTGGACTCTGTGCCACCGATCTTCCCTCTTACAGTCTACGTAACAGCATCATTTCAGTGGCTTCTCATGGCAATTAGGAAAAATTCCCAAATCCTTCCCATGGTCTTTCATGATGCGGGGCTTGCCCACCACACAAACCTCATTTCCTAACAGTCTTCCCTCGGTTCACTCCACACCAGCCATGACTTGTTTCCTGAGCTTCCTCAAACATGCCAAAACACTTGGTTATTTAAGGGCCTCAGAAACAACTCTTTCCTTTATTGGCAATATCCTCCCTCCAGAACTTCATATAGCTATTCTCTCCTTTGATATAGGTCAATTATCTCCTCAAATATCCTGCTCCCATAAGCCTTCTGACTATTAACCTAAAACAGCTCACCCCACTCCTTCCCTCACATGCAACTCTGTCTTATTTTCAAAATATTTAGCTCTCCTTGACATTTTTTGTTAATTATTACCTGTAAATTTATTTTTTGTGGTGGAGAATGTATGCAGCAAAACATACACCAACAGTTTCTACCTGTACAATTTAATGACATCGGTTACATTCATGTTGTGCAACCATTCTTACCCTCCTTTTCTGAGTTGTTCCTCTGTCATTAACATAAACCCACTGCTCCTTAAGGTTCCTATCTAATCTTTTCAGTAGCTGTTGTCAATCTGATGCCATATAGACAGTTCTTCAAAGAGCATATGCTCAAGGTAGACCATTTTTATTAGTTAAGTAAGCTAATGTTCTGGAGCCCTCGTGGCACAGTGGTTAAGTGATACGGTAGCCAAGCAAAAGAAGAGCAGTTTGAATCCACCACCTGCACCTTGGAAACCCTATGGGGCAGTGCTATTCTGTCCTACAGGGTCTCTGAGTCGGAATCAACTCAACAGCAACAGTTTGGTTTTTTCTTTTTTATACTTCAGTTTTAAGATAATTCAAGGGAATGCTTTTGGTGTAATGTTTAAAGATTACCTCACGGAAATAGTTTCAGGAGTTCATTCACCCTCAATGGCTCCAAAAAGTCTAGGGTTCATGAGAATGTGAAATTTTGTTCTGCATTTTCCCCCTTTTGATCAGGGCTTTTCTATGGACTCTTTGATCAAAATGTTCAGCGACAGTAGCCGGGAACCTTCTGGTTCTTCTGGTCTCGTGGCATGCTACATGTTCTTTTAGAAAACATGAGTGGATGCTGAAGGTTAGCAAATACTTATTTTATTACACCTATAATCACATTTATTTTTCCTGTACTGATTCATTTTTGAATGTTAAACTAACCTTGAATTCTTGGGATAGACCCAACTTGGTCATAATATAATCTTCTTTACAGTATTGCTGCATTTGTTTTGCCTATTTATTTTCATATTTTGCATCTATGTTCATCAGTGACATTGGCCTGTAATTTTCCCATCTTCTGCTGCTCTTGTCAGGTTTTGGTATCAATATTCATTCTACAAGCTTTATAAAATAAGTTTGGGTATATATTTCCTTTTATATTGAAGAATTTGTGAAATATTTCTTGAATATTTGGCAGAATTTGCAGGAAAAGCCATCTGACATGAAGTTTTCTTTTTCAGAATAGTTTGAGCTCTATTTCAATTCTATTAACAGTTGTGGAATTACTTTTGCTTCCTGTTTCTTCCTGAATCGTTGTTATTAACTTACATGGTATGATACGTTTGCCTACTTTACCTAAATTTGCAAATTTATTGACTAATATGGTTCATAACATTCTCACGTTATCTTTATGTTCTGCAAGATCTGTAGTCATTTTCTTTCTAATTCCTGATATTCGTTATTTATACCTTCATTCTTTTTCTCTTGATCAGTCTTGCCTAAAGTTTGTCAATTTTACTAGCATTTTCTAAGAATCAACTTTAGTCTTCGTTAATCGTCTGTTGCATGTATTCAATCATTAATAGAAATAAAAATTCCTAAGAATGTTTGTTTCTGGTTTTTTCCCAACATTTTGAATGGATGTTTAACTCACTTATTTTTCAAGATTTGTTCTTTCCAATTATATATTTAAGGCTATAAGTTTCCTATATTATATTGTCTCTACTGCACAAATTTTTACGTGCACTATGTTCATAATTGTTCACTTCAAAATGTATTCTAATTTTCATCATGATGTCTTTTTTGACTCATAGTATTTTAAAATATCCAAGGACATGGAGATTTTGTATTTTCTTTTTCTAAGATGGTTTCTTTTTTAATTATGGTGTACTTACATAAAAAAAAATTTTTTTTTTTTAGTATCCTCTATATTATTGCAGACTCTTGAAATTTGTTGAGACTTGCTTTATAACACAGTATATAGTCAATTTTAATAAACACTATGTATGTGCATGAGATGAATGTATATTCTTTAGTGGTTAGATAATGCACACACATACACATATATCAATTTGGTATTTTTATACATGTTAAATCTTCTGTATCCTTGATAATTTATGGACTTCTATGTTTCTGAGGGGTGTGTTAAAAGTCTATTATGATGCATGATGTCAAAAGGAGCCCCAGTAGTGCAGTGGTTAAGCACTCAGCTGTGAAACGGTTTGATTTGATCCACCAACTACTCCACAGGAGAAAGATATGACCGTTTCCTTCCATAAAGATTACAGCCTTAGAAACCCTTTGGAGAAGTTCTACTCCATTCTATAGTCACTATGAGTCAGAATTGACTCAACAGCACACAAGAAAAAATGTATGATGTGATGGAAACTCAGGAGTACGAAGCTCAAAGAATTGGTCCTACCTCCAGGGTCAAAGGATGAAGGACAGAGAAAACAGCAGAGACATCCAAAAGCCTGGAAAAAAAGGAGGCTGAGAGGAAGTCGGTTGGTGGTTTAAGAGTTTTGAAGGGCTACCACATATACTGAGGAATCTGAAGTGCAATGTTCTTGCCTAAGGAGGAAGACATGCTCGTAAAGATCCTGACAAAGCTTTAGGCTTGCACCTCTGGCTGATCTTTGGGCTCCATGGGGGCAGGAAGTGAAGGCTAAGGCAGAGTTTTAGGCCCTCTTGCTTAGCATTGAAAGAACGCCCCAGTTCAGAGCCAATCTGCAAAGACTGGGATAATGTTACTTTTTCTTTTTGGCTATAAGCATTTAAAGAAATCACTGTCAGGCCATGAACTGACTGCTGAGATAACAGAACAGAACTTCAGTGTCCACACATGAGAAGACATACAATCTTTGCAGAAATAGTTTGGGAACATCACTAAGCAAATGGATGACTGGCCCTCAACAATTAAAAAAAAAAAGAAAAAAAGCAAACCCTAATGACAGGAGGGAATCTGGTTTCCAGAGTTACATTATAATGTTTAAAATATCCAGTTTTCAACACACTATTTTAAGTCATAAAAAGAAACAGAAAAGGATGGTTCATTTGTTAAGAAGAAAGAAGAGAATGAACAGAAAGCATCCCTAAGGAAACACAGATATTGGGATTACTAGACAAAGATTTTAAACCAATTGTCTTAAATTTCCTCAAAAAGCTAAAGAAACCATAGACAAAAAAAAAAAGGAAACCAAGAGAAGAATGTATGAACAAGTAGAAAATATTAATAAAGAAATATTATACAAGAGAACCAAATAGAAATTATAGAGCTGAAAAGTAGAGTAGCTGAAATAAAAATTTCATTAGAGGAGCTCAACAGCAGATTTGAGCAAGAAAGCAGGAAAATGTAAATTTGAAAAAGCACAACTGAAATTGTTCTAACTGAGGAGCATAAAGGAAAAAGAATGAAGAAAATGAACAGAGCCTAAGGGACCTGCGGGACAACATCAAGCATACCAATATACTCATTAAGGAGTCCCAGAAAGGAAAGAAAGATGAAAGGACGGAAAGAATATTTGAAAACGTAATGACTGGAAGGTTCCCAAATGTCATCTAGATATCCAAGAAGCTCAATAAACTCAAAGGACAATAAATAGATATCCACAGAGAGACATAATCAAAATGTCAAAAAAAAACAGAAACTTGAAAGCAGCAAGACATAAGTGACTCCTAATGTACAAGAAAGTCTCAACAAGTTTAACTGTTGATTTTTTACCAGAAACTGCTGAGACAAGAAAGTAGTGGGATGATGTAGTTAAGGTACTGGAAAAAAAAATACAGAAACAAAACTATGAACCAAGATGTCAATATCTAGCAAAACTATCTTTCAAAAATGAGGGGGAAATTAAGACATGCCCAGATACACAAAACCTGAGGGAGTGTGTTAGTAGCAGAACTGCTGTATGAGAAATGCCACAGGGAATCATTCTGGCTGGCATGGAAGGACACTAGACAGTAACTGGAAGCCATAAAAAGAAACAAAGACTCCGTAAAGGTAACTACTTAGATAAAACAAAGTCAGTAATATTTTTATATCACACCTCTCTTTTTTTCATATATGATTTAAAGCACGAATGCATAAAAATACTTACACATCTCTCTTAATGGACACACAATGTATAAAGACGCAATTTTTGTAACAGCAATGTAAGTAGGGGAGGTAACTGAGCTGAATAAAAGCAGAATTTTCTATACTGTTGAAGCTAAATTTATATTAATTAAAAGAAGATTGTTATAAATATAAGATGTTAATTGTAATCCTCATGATCACCATTAAGAAGTTAAAAAATATAAGGAAAGGAAATAAGGAGAGGACCAAAATTGTACACGTGAAAAAAATCAGTCAAACACAAAAGTGGACAGTAGTGAAGAAAATGAGAAACAAAATACATATATGACCTACTACAAAGTAGAAGATATAAGTCCTTCCTTATCATTAATCACTTTAAATATAAATAGATTAAATTCACAATTGGGATCATTAAATTCACAATTGGAAACTTTGTTGGACCATGATTCTCAGTGCTTTGGCAGTTATGATGTAGTTTACCAGTCGTTTAACGATGCAATCACTTCCATGATGAGATGTGACGTAATGTGATTACCTCCATGATGGGATCTGCTGTGAGTAGCCAATCAGATCTAAGGGAGTTTCCTCGGGGGTGTGGACTGCATCCAATATAGGTGGACTTTCTGGCAAGGCTCTTGAGCTTTTGCTCACTCTGAATCCTGCAGCTGGCTCCTCTTCATCTGATCTCAAGTTTTGGGGACTTGAACTCTCAGCTTACCTTCCAATTTTGGGATTCATCAGCCTCCGCAGTCTGTGAGCCACGACCTGCCAGCTTACCTGCCGATCTTGAGATTTGTCACCCTTTGCAGCCTGTGAGCCACAGACCTGTTGTATGACCTGCAGATCTTCAGTTCTGCAGTCCCTGCATCTGTGTGAGTCAGGAGAAGCTACCAGCCTGACCCATGGACTTGAGACTTACCAGCCTCTACAGCCTCGTGAGCCATTTCCTTGATATAAATCTATTTACATATAAATATATATATATCTCACTGGTTTTGCTTCTCTAGAGAACCCAGCCTAAGATACCAATTAAAGGGCAAACATTGGCAGAATGAAAAAAAAAATCATTCGATTGCTATCAAGCTGATCTGACTCATGGTGACCCCTCCCCCCATGTGTCAGAGTAGTAGTGACACACAAGTGTGTCAGTTCAGTGACTAATTTTTCAAAAGTAGATCACCAAGCCTTTCTTCTGAAGTCCCTCTGAGTGGACTCAAACCTCCAACATTTTGGTTAGCAGCTGAATGCATTAACCGTTTGTACCTCCCAAGGATTACAACATCTCTATTTATTTCTGTATTACTTGTCATTATACTATATACATACATACACACATACACACACATAGACATCACACAGATGCTTTGGACTTCAACTAGCAGGGCTCTATTAATTATTGATAGAAAAGTACTGATATCAATTATAAATGCGTATTTGTCCATTTCCCCTTTCAGATTTATCAGTTTTTGTATTTTGGAGCCCTGTTGTTAAATACATACACATTTAGGATTGTTGTATCTTTTTGGAGAATTGAACCTTTATTATGTTATGTCCCTACTTATTCCCAATAATACTCCTTTTTCTGAAGTATAATTTATCTGATATTAATATAGTTACTGCAGTAGAACTGGATAATTTTCAACCATTTCAAGAGGTAACATAAGATCAAGAACTGATGGTATAAAAGGGAGAAATCGAAGCTGCACTGAAGGCATTGGTGAAAAAACTACCCTCTCTCCACCATCTTCACTAACTCTGACACTAACTGTCCTTCACAAAGCACTCCCTACTTCTCTGCTGGGTTCAATAATTCATTGCAATGGCCACACAGAGCTCACAGTCCATATTCACGATTATGGGGTTTATTAGGGAAGTAACAGTTATAACTCAGGCTCAAAGACACTCAGAATACAGTTCTTCTATCAGGACAGCCTCTTCCCTCATGTGCTCATAGGCGTGCCTCTGCCTGGCCTTGGGCCTCTCTCCAAAGGCACTCAGCTTTCCTTCTCCATGGGCCAGCATCTCCTATAGCCGGGTCCCTGTTGCTTGGTCTCTCCTGCCATGGCATCTTACCGTCCTCGGGGTTACAGCTTCCTCTCTCTATCTCAGTCTCCTGCTTCTAGGAGCTTCTCAGTGCAGGGATCGCAGGTCCATAATATATGCTCAGCTCCTGGCTGTTCTTCCTTGATGGGAGTTGAATCCTCCTCTTTGCTCTGGAACTGTTGCTCTTTGAAGGGAAAACTAAGCAATCCCCTTGGTGAGCCACAATTACCCTATCACACAGTCCTGCCCAAGCACCAGGGTGGATGTTATAAGACCATGGCTAGAAAGGCCACACAAAGTAAACACATCATAGTACCTTGGACTCATTTTTCAAGTGAAGTATCAAAAATCCCATACGAACAGATTGGTAAAGAACATAATCAATAGCAAGAACATTTTCATAATTATGTTTTCTGTATTTAGAAGACATCTATAGTACTATTCTTATTTTGCCAATTCACAGGGATCACAGAGATTAGTGGTAGATGTTGCAGTACCAGAAAACTCTCTGGTGAAACAGTCTGTGAGCAGTCTTACAAACACGGATATTCCACCAGAGTCAAAAGAATGACGTTACATTAATCATCAAAGAGAACATTTCGAGATCTAGCCTGAAGTACAATGTTGTCACTGATAGGCTAATATCCACACACTTACAAGGAAGACCAGTTTATATGACTCTTCAAATTTATGCACGAACCATTAATGCCAAAGACAAAGAAATTGAAGATTTTAAACAACTTCTGCAGCCTGAAATTGATCAAACATGCAATCAAGATGCATTGATAATTACTGGTCATTAGAATGTTAAAGTTGGAAACGAGGAAAAGTAGTTGGAAAACACAGCATTGCTGATAGAAATGATGCCAGAAATCTCATGAAAGAATTTTTCAAGACCAGTGACTCATCCACCGCAAATATTTTTTTTCACCAACATAAACGGCAGCTATACACGTGGACTTTACCAGATGGAATACACGGGAATCAAACTGACTACATCTGTGGAAAGAGAAGATGGGAAAACTCATATCATCAGTCAGAACAAGGCCAGGGATCGACTGTGAAACAGACTGTCAAGTGCTCATATGGGAGTTCAAGTTGAAACTGGAGAAAATTAGAATAAGTCAAAAAGGGCCAAAGTACGACCTTGAGTATATCTCACCTGTATTTAGAGACCACCTCGAGAATACATTTTACGTGTTAAACACTAATGACTGAAGACCAGAGGAGTTGTGGAATGACATCAAGGACATCACACATGAAGAAAGCAAGAGGTCCTTTAAAAGACAGGAAAGAAAGAAAAGACCAAACGGATGTCAGAAGAGACTCTGAACCTTGCTCTTGAATGTCGGGTAGCTAAAGTGAAAGGAAGAAATGACGAAGTAATAGAGCTGAACAGAAGATTTCAAAGGGTGGCTTGAGAAGAAAAAGTATTATAATGACGTGTAAAGATCTGGAGATGGCTAACCAAAAGGGAAGAACACAGCATTTCTCAAGCTGAAAGAAGTGAAGAAAAAATTCAACCCTTGAGTTGCAATACTGAAGGATTCTACAGGTATAATATTAAATGACGCAGAAAGCATCAAAAGAAGATGAAAGTAATACCCACAGTCACTATGCCAAAAAGGATTGGTCGACCTTCAACCATTTCAGGAAGTAGCATATGATCACAAACTGATGGTACAGAAGGAAGAAGTCCATGCTGCACTGAAGGAATTGGTGAGAAAAAAAAAAAGCCTCCAAGAATTGATGGAATACCAACTGAGATGTTTCACCAAATGGATGCAGCACTGGAATCGCTCACTTGTCTAATCCCAAGAAATTTGGAATACAGCTACCTGGCCTATGAACTGGAAAGGATGCATATTTACACCTATTCCTAAGAAAGGTGATCCAACCAAATGTGAAAATTATCAAACAATATTATTAATATCACATGCAAGTAATATTCTGCTAAAAATCATTCAAAAGCCGCTGCAGCAGTACATTGACAGGGAACTGCCAGAAATTTAAGCAGGATTCAGAAGAGGACATGAAGGAGGGATATCACAGCTGATGTCATATCGATTCTGGCTGAAAGCAGAGAATACCAGAAAGATGTTTACCTGTGTATTACTGACTATGCAAAGGCATTTGACTGCTTGGGTCATAACAAATTATGGATAACATTGCGAAGAGTGGGAATCCCAGAACACTTAATTGTGCTGATGAGGAACCTGATCAAGAGGTAGACGTTCAAACAGAAAAAAGTGATACTGCGTGGTTTAAAGTCAGGAAAGGTGTGTGTCAGGGTTGTATCCTTTCACAATACTTATTTAATCTGCAAATAATCTGAGAAGCTAGACTATACGAAGAACACGACATCAGGATTGGAGGAGGACTCATTAACTACGTGCATTTTGCAGAAGACACAACCCTGCTTGCTAAAAGATAAGAGGACTTGAAGCACTTACTGATGAAGATCAAAGACCGCGGCCTTCAGTATAGATTGCACCTCAACATAAAGAAAACAAAAATCCTCACAACTGGGCCAATGAGCAACATCATGATAAATGGAGAAAAGATTGAGATTGTCAAGGATTTCATTTTATTTGGATCCACAATCAACACCCATGGAAACAGCAGTTAAGAAATCAAAAGATGCATTGCATTAGGCAAATCGGCTGCAAAAGACCTCTAAAGTGTTGAAAAGCAAAGACATCACCTTGAAAACTAAGATGCAACTGATCCAAGCCACAGTGTTTTCAGTGGCTCGTATGTGTGGAAAAGCTGGCTGATGAATAAGGAAGACCGAAGAAGAATTGATGCCTTTTAATTGTCATGTTGGTGAAGAATTCTGAATATACCATGAACTGCCAAAAGAACAAAAAAATCTATCTTGAAAGAAGTATAACCAGAATGTACCCTAGCCTAGAAGCAAAGATGGGTGGGCTACATCCTACATACTTTGGACCTGTTTTCAGGAGGAATTAGTCCATGGAGAAGAATATCATGTACTATTTCTTTGGACTATCTAAGACCTGAAGAACAAAATCTCATGGTCCAAACTAACGTTTTTACTTACTAATTTTCAAATGTAGCCCTGGTGGAACAGTGGTTAAGAGCTTGGCTGAAACTAAAAGGTTGCAACCAGCCTCTCCTTAGAAGCCCTACTGTGCAGTTCTATTCTGTCCAATAGGGTCACTGTTAGTTAAAATTTAATCCACAGCAATGAGTTATTTAATTTTCAAATATAAATTTTTTGTGTTAATGTCTAAATTCTAAAGTAAATTTTATTTTATAAACTACCTGTTTTATAAATTTATTTTCTGTTATTCAAATTTATTGTTATGTTAGAATCAAACTTAAAAAGTGACATAATTTTATATCCAGGCAAAATGAAATGCCAATAACTAAGTGGAGTGCAAAAATGGAAGCCTGCAGAAGATAAAATGATTTGTGAATCCCTAAAGACAATTCCAAAATTCCTTTTTAGAATGTAATAAATCAGAAGAGACTTCTTCCATTAAAGGTACGTGCTTAATGGGTGGGAATCATCCTACTAGTACCACTAGTGCTGAAATTAACGATGGCAATACAAATATAACAGAATTTGTTCCAAATTCTGCATCCATTTCTTGCTGTAGTAAAAAAAAAAAAAATTAGTAATGATCTAGAAAGTGAAACTAAGAATATTAAATTGTCACATCTGCAGACCCCATAAATAACAGAAATGCAGATCCTGCCTTGTGGAATAATTTTCTTCCAACGAAGCAAATTACTGGATCAAAAGAGGCCCAAGTGATTGTCAACATCACAGTTGTCCACTTGTAAATTTGTGTTGAAAATTCCTGGACGGTAAACAAAGTTCTGTAGCCAGAATTTTTTCTAGAGTGCAAAGTTAATGATGAAAATTATAAGAGGGGGTGGCTACTGCAATCTCCATCAGTCAGTTCCCTGTATTGTTTTGTTTGCAAACCTACTAACCAAACAAACAAACCCGTCATCCTCATTTAATTCTTGAATTGTTACAGATGAATTTAGCAATTGATGCAAATTGAATAGGATCGGTAAACATGAAAATAGTTCAATTCACAAAGATTATGTTATCATATTTAAACCAAACACACTGTTCTGGCTTAATTTATGAACTGGAATCACAAATTAATGAACATCAGTATTGAAAAGCCATTTTGTAATGTGTCGTTGTTGTCATAACAATCACCGAATGGGGACTATCTTCGTGAAAAAGAAATGAAGTCTTTGGGTCCCCACGAAATGGAAAATTTTAAAGTTGACTTCAAAATGTTGCTCATTTGATCTATTTTTAGCAAGTCACATCTCAAAACACGGTAACACAGGAAAGGGCAATCCATCCCATAATTCTAAAATAATGTGTAAAAAATTTATAATCTTGATAAGTGATGAAGTTCAATCAACTACTGTCAGTGAAATAAGCATACCTCGATATTTGATTTTGTCTGTGGATTCCACTTCTGAGCCTTCTCATACAGGCCAGCTAAGGATTGTTTAAAGATCCGTATCTCCAACAGATAGAAAACCTGTGTGGTGATTTATCACATTTACTAGCTTAAAAAATCTAAAAAATCATACTGGTAAAGACATTGCAAAGCAAGTGTTTCACTAATTATGTGAAGTTTGCAAAATTGATTTTTCTAAGTGCAGAGACCAATCCTATGACAATGCTGCCATTACGTCACTGCATTATAAAGGCATACAACAGAAAATTCTGGAATGAAATTAATATGCCCTTTTCATACCAAGGTGCTGCACATTCACTTAATTTTGTAGGATGTATCACAATAGATTTTTTTTGTCCAAAAGCAATTCATATTTTTTCTAACATTCAGTTACTTTACAAATTTTTTGCCACCTCTACTCACTGATGAGCTGTTCTTAAAACACATTCAGGCAATGATTGAGCATTAAAATGTCTAATACACATTGGGAAGCACATGCTATAGCAACAAGTACAATTCTAGGTGCCACACAGAATATTGCTGAAGACCAGATACAGAAAGGAAACACCAAAACAGAAGCTAAAATCATCGCTGCCTTAGTCACCTAGTGCTGCCACAACAGATACCATAAGTGGATGGCTTTAACAAAGAGAAATTTATTTTCTCACAGTCTAGTAGGTTACAAGTCCAAATTCAGGACGTCAGCTCCAGGGGAAGGCTTTCTCTCTCTGTTGATTCTGGAAGAAGGTCCTTGTCCTCCATCTTCCCATGGTCAAGGAGCTTCTCAGGTACAGGGACCCCGGGTCCAAAGGACATGCTCTGCTCCTGGTAGTATAAGGTCCCCAACTCTCTTTCCTTTCATCTCCTGAGAGATAAAAGGTGGTGCAGGCCACACCCTAGGGAAACTCCCTGTATCTCTGATCAGGGAGGTGTTAAAATCCCACCCTAATCCTCTCAACATAAAATTACCATCACAAAATGGAGGACAACCTCACATGGCCTATCCAAGTTTATACACACATTTTGGGGGAACATAATTCAATCCATGATATTCTACCCTTTGGCCCCCCCAAAATCACATTCTTGCAAATGGAAAACATATTCATCCCATCACAAACCAAAACCAAACCCACTGCCGTCCAGTCGATTCTGACTCATAGCGACCCTATAGGACAGAGTAGAACTTCCCCATAGAGTTTCCAAGGAGCGCCTGGCAGATTCGAACTGCCAACCTCTTGGTTAGCAGCCGTAGCACTTAACCACTACGCCACCAGGGTTTCCTCATCCCATCATAGCATAGAAAAAGTCTTAAATCAAGTCCAAGTCCAAAATTCAAAAATCCCTCTTCATCTGTGAAATCTAGGACACAAGTTATCTGCTTCCAAAGGTACAATGGCATAAAAGGAACAAGCTAGACATTTCCATTACAAACTGAAGAAACTTGAGGGAAAGAAGGCATAACATGCACCAAGCGAGTCAGGAGAACACATCGCATTAGCCCTCAAAGACATTGCAAACCAAGTGTTTCACTAATTAGATGAAGCTTGCAAAATTGATTTTTCTAAGTGCAGAGACCAATCCTATGACAATGCTGTGAAACGTCACTGCATTATAAAGGCATGCAACAGAAAATTCTGGAATGTAATGAATATGCCATTTTCATACCAAGGTGCTGCATATTCACTTAATTTTGTAGGATGTATCACAATGGGTTTTTGTCAAAAAATGATTTTTTTCTTCTATTCAGATATTTTACAAATTTTTTGCCATCTCTATTCACCGATGAGCTGTTCATAGGCAATGATCAGCATTAAAATGTCTTTCTAATACCCACTGGGAAGCACATGCTATAGCAATGGGTGCAATCCTGGAATCACACACTCAGATTCTAGGTGCCATAGAGAATATTGCTGAAGACCAGTCACGAAAAGGAGACACCAGAACAGAAGCTTAAAACATCGCCAACAAAATGTAAACACAGCCCATATATTTATGTTTGTTATGTATAATAATATATAGCATCATTTTCATTTGACGAGTCAATTCTCCAAGATTCAGAAGTCAATTTATAGACATGCATGGATCTCTACCAGCTATTAACAAGATATTTACATAAGAGAATATTTTGAAAACACAATAAAATAAATACTGCCAAATACTGATTATCAAGCAGTTTATTGTTGCAGAAGCATTAAAAGAAACAAGTAAATGACAGAAATGCTCCAGAAGTATTGAGTGCCAGGGATCAATTTCACACAACCATCCTCACTGACACACCTGAATCTTGCATGAAATGAAGGGTGAAGATGTATGAAGTTCCTTCTGATATTTTTTCCCTTCTTAATGTGAATATAACTGATGAAGAATTCCTGAAGGTACCCAATAAACCAGCACAGGCTTATCCTGACGAGGAAACCCTGGTGGCACAGTGGGTAAGTGCTACGACTGCTAACCAAGAGGACGGCAGTTCAAATCCACCAGGCGCTCCTTGGAAACTCTATCGGGCAGTTCTACTCTGTCCTATAGGGGCGGGATGAGTCAGAATCGACTCGACGGCAGTGGGTTTGGTTTTTATCCTGATGACTTAAGATAAACCTTTATGGAGAAGTGCTACAATTTCATTCTTACATTAGAATTAAGTTTAGAGATTCAAGACAAATTTTACTCATGTAGGCGTGTAAACCAAAAAACCAAACCCATTGCTGGTGAATTGATTTCAACACATAGCAACGCTATAGGACAGAGTAGAATTGCCCCCATAGGGTTTCCATGGAGCAGCTAATGTATTCGAACTGCCAAGCTTTTGGTTAGCAGCTGAGTTCTTAACCACTGCACCACCAGTGCTCCAAATATACTCTGGCCCAGTAGTTCAAATGCAACAGCCGCTCCTTGAAAACCCTATGAGGCAGTTCTACTCTGACCATTATGCATCAGAATGGACTCCAACCCAACAGGTTTGTTCTGCCTACTGCCTCATCCCTATTTCATTTTCTCAGAGATAAGTTTCTGTGATAGTGTCAGATTCAGGAATGTGATGAAAAATGTCTCTTGTAGGGGTGGGGCCAAGATGGCAGAATAGTCAGATGCTTTGTGTAGCCCCTCTTATAACAAAGACCCAGAGAAGTAAATCGATTATATATGACAATCTAGGAGCCCTGAACATCAAAGGTGAAGTTACAGAATTGGACTTAGTGGCAGGGGGAG
Source organism: Loxodonta africana (assembly GCF_030014295.1). NCBI lineage: Eukaryota > Metazoa > Chordata > Mammalia > Proboscidea > Elephantidae > Loxodonta > Loxodonta africana. Next base: position 1,116,700 of record NW_026974832.1, read on the forward strand.
GGGGATATGGTTCAGAAGCAGTGAGAGGTTGACAGATCTGACCCGGCAGAAACCAGCACCCTGCAGGCTGGATTGGATGGCATGTGCGGTGACGCAAGCAGTGACGCTCGGGACATGTTTTTCACATCAGAAGAGACCGAGTGGTAGAAAGTCTACACAACCCTCCAGAACCAGTGAAAAGCAGTGCCAAGTTGGCAAAAGATAAGTACATGCATTTAAAATGCCACACAAATCAAAAATCATCCCCTTTGGGAAGAACATCTCTCCCATTTCCCTGCTTCCTCCCTCTCTGTTTTCAGTCTTAGACCAGCTTCGGCTATTTCTGGGTCCCCTGGGCCAGAAGTAGGAACTATCACATGCCCTGGAGCAGGAACAAACAACAAAAAATAATCTGCCAGTTTCCCTAAGCCAGGAACTCAGGGAAGGCACAGACATAAGGGGTCCAAGGACTCTGAGTGCCTTTCACCCTTGCATAGACCTGTGTGGGCCCATTTCAACAGCGTAGGCCCTCATTAGCACACTACAACAGGGTATATACCTGAAGCCTATTTTCAACTGTATCAGCTATAAAGTGGAGTGGCAGGTTCGTGATATTTGACAACGTTCTGCCAATTAAGCAGGGTCCTCACCTACCCACATCAGTGACCTGAGGGTTGGTGGCTCCACCCACGTCACCTAGCCACCCAATTCAGGAGTCCAAGAATAAGTGGTGAATCCCAGTCCTTACAACCAACAGCATTGGGTGCCCATGGTCTGGCTGCAAAACCCACCCACCTATGTGCTCTAGGGAACAGGGACATGCTTTCCTCCCAGACACTCAGGGGCAGTCATTCCCCCCACAGTAGCCAGACACCTGTACCTACACCAATCAACCCTGTCTACGCAGGACTGTAGGTGAGAGCCTAAACCACACACTTGGTGACCGACTACATGGACAACTGAGCTGAATCCATACAAGAAAAGTAAAAGAGCTCCTAGGCTCACATACCTATTAACAGCTCTGATCACCTGGTGACAGAATGTAAGAGCTTCAAGGGTGCCAATAATCAAACTAGCTCAACCAAGCAGCCTATTTGGGCATATTAAAATAAAACAAGAAGCTAGGACACAATACAACAACAACAACAACAACAACAAAAACCAAACCCAGTGCCATCAAGTAGATTCCGACTCAGTAAGCAAACATAAAATAAATGAATATAATAACTTATTGATGGCTCAGAGACAAGTGTAAATATCAAATAACATAAAGAGGCAGACCATGATGGATTCAGGAAGCTCCCAAAACAACAAATCAAGAAATCTTCCAAATGAAGAAAAATTCCAGGAATTACTGGAGGTAGAATTTAAAAGATTAATAGACCAAGCCCTTCAAGAGATCCAGGAGGAGATCAGGCAAAACGAAGAACAAACCAAGGAACACACAGATAAAACAAAAGAGGAACTTAAGAAAGTTACACAAGAGTATAATGACAAATGTAACAGGCTGCAAGAATCCATAGAAAGATAGCAAGCAAATCCAAAAGAGTAACAATAAAATTTCAGAATTAGACAACCCAATAGAAAATGAGAGGAGCAGAACTGAGGCACTGGAAGTCAGAATTAGTGAGACTGAAGATAAAGCTCTTGACGCCAACTTATTTGAGGAAAAATCAGATAAAGTAATTTTTTAAAATTGAAGAAACTCTAAGAATTATGAGGGACTCTATCAAGAGTGATTGGAACACCAGAATCGGGGTGGGGGGTGGAGGATAACAGAAAACACAGGGAGAATTGTTGAAGACTTCCTGGCTAAAAACTTCACTGATCTTGTGAAAGATAAGAAGATATCTACCCAAGATGCTTACTGAACCCCACGCAAGGTAGATGCCAAGATAAAGTCACCAGGGCATATTATAATCTTGCTTGCCAAAACCAAATATAAAGAGAGAATTTTAAGAGTAGCTAGGGATAAACAAAAAGTCACCTATAAAGAAGGGTCAGTAAGACTAAGCTCGGACTACTCAGCAGAAACCATGCAGGCAAGAAGGACATATACAAAGCCCTGAAGGAAAAAAAAAAAAAATTGCCTGCCAAGAACTATATATCCAGCAAAACTGTCTCTCAAATATGATGGTGAAATTAGGACATTTCCAGATAAGCAGAAGTTTAGGGAATTTTTAAAAACCTAACCAATATGACAAGAAATAATAAAGGCAGTTCTCCAGTTAGAAAATCAATAACATCAGCTAACAACCCAAGACTAGAACACGGGACAAAACAACCAGATATCAACCCACGTAGGGATGTCACAAATAAATCAAAGCTAAAACACTGAAAATGTAGAAACAGAGACATCGATCTGTAAAAGATGACAACATTAAGACAAAAAAGAGGGACTAAATAATGTAGTCATAGATCTTTCATATGGAGAGGAAGTCAAGACGATATAAAGAAATAAAAGATTGGTTTAAATTTAGAAAAACAGAGGTAAATGTTAAGGTAACCCAAAGGAAACTAACAATCCTACACATTAAAAAAAAAAAAAAGGAAAACATAAATTTTCGGCAAATACAAAAGCAACAACAAGGAAAAAGATGAAAGACTAAAAAGAAAAATGATTCAGCACAGAAAAAAATTAATTAGCAGTAAATACAAAGGCAACAAAAATGAAGAGGATGGAAAGAAAATGCACAAAGAACAACGACTCAACAGAGAAAATTAAGTGGAATAAGGAAAATGTCAACAAGACATACACAAAAAAAGACAAAAATGACAGCACTAAACTCATAACTATGAATAATTACGATAAATGTAAATGGTTTAATTGCACCAATAAGGAGACAGAGAGTAGCAGAATGGATTAAAAAACATGATCCGTCTGTATGCAGACTGCAAGAGACACACCATAGACTCAAAGACATAAACTAAATCTCAAAGAATGGAAATATATATATCAAGCAGACAACAATAAAAAATAAGAGTGGCAATATTAATCTCTGATAAAACAGGCTTTAAAGTAAAATCCGCCACAAAGGAAAAGGAAATACACTATATAATGATTAAAGGGTCAATATACCAGGAAGACAAAATCATAATAAATACTTACATACCCAATGACAGGGCTCCAAAACACATAAAACAAACTCAAACAGCGTTGAAAAGAGAAATAGCTCCACAATAATAGTAGAAGACTTCAACATACCACTTCTGATGACAGACAGGATATCCACAAAGAAGCTCAATAAAGACACGGAAGATCTAAATACCACAATCAGCCAACTTGATCTCATAGACTTAAACACAACACTTCACCCAACGGTAGTCAAGTAAACTTTCTTTTCTAACGCTCATGGAGCATTCTTGAGAACAGACCACGTATTAGGCCACAAAGCAAGCATTAACAGAATCCAAGACATCAAAATATTACACAGCTTGTTTCCTGACCATAAAGCCATAAAAGTCAAAATGCTGTCATTATCATACATTTTAATTTCTTACATATTTTAGACCCAATAAAGTCTATTCTTATTATGTTATGCAGTCAGTAATCCTCTATTTTTGCCCATTTCATTAACTTTCATTCCTTCTTGCATCTTAAGCCTTTCACCTTATTTTCTTTCTGCTTGAAGAATACCTTTGGAATTTTCTTTAATGTGGGCATGCTGATGTTAACTTATCTAGGTTTTGTTTATCTGAAAACAAAAGGTCTTTGCTCATTCATGAAGGATGTTTTTCCTCAGCATAGAGTTCTGGGTTGCCATGGATTTTCTCTCTATAATTTAAATATATCATCTTATTGTCTTAGGGTTTTCACTATTTCTGTACAGAAGTCATCGGTCAGTTTTTTTGTTTGTCCTTTAAAGATAATCTCTTCCATTCTTTAGTAGTGTTCAATTATTTGCTTTTTGTGGGGTTTTTTGTCTTTAGCTTCAGCAGTCCTACTATGAATTTCTTTGTATTTACCCTACATGGGTCTTATAAGGAAACCCTGGTGGCGTAGTGGTTAAGCGTTATGGCTGCTAAGCAAAAGGTCAGCAGTTCGAATCCACCAGGCGCTCCTTGGAAACTCTACGGGGCAGTTCTACTCGGTCCTATAGGGTCGCTTTGAGTCGGAATCGACTCAACGGCAGTGGCTTTGTTCTTCTTTTTTTTTTTTTTTTGGTTTGGGTTTTGTAAGTCTTCTAGAATCTGTGACTTGATATCTTTAATCATTTGAGGAAAATTCTCAGCCATAATCTCAGTTTTTCTGCCTCATTCTTTTTCTTCCTTCTTAAAGTATCTTATGCTAGATATTCTCATCGTATTCTCTGTATCTTATTCCTTTTTATATTATATATATTTTTCCTTTTGTCTATGCCTGTATTTTCTTCCAACATGTCTTCCAGTTCACTAAATCTCTCTTCAGCATTTGTAATCTGCTGTTATATACATACATTAAGATTTTAACTTCAGCTATAGTTTTCAGTTGACTTTCTAAGTTGATCTTTTTTGTAGTTTCTAGTTTATTGCCAAATTTCTAAGTCTGCCTTTATTTCTTTGAACATAATAGAGTTATTTCAGTGTCTTTATCTGATAGCTCCAATATCTAGTTTTTCTGTGGATCTCATTCTGTTATTTGTTGTTTCTACAGGTTTCACTCTTTTCTTTCTTTTTTAAAAAAATTGTTGATTATATTAGGGAGGCGAGGCCAAGATGGCAGAGTAGTGACATGCTGCCAGTGATCCCTCTTACAAAAAAGACCCGAAAAAACAAGTGAAGTGATTATATTTATGACAAGCTAGGAGCCCTGAACATCAAAGGCAAAGTTAGAAAACGGACTCAACGGCAGGGGGAGGGAGAGACTATTTGGAAGTGGAGAGGAGTTACTGGACCTGAATAGCCAGGAACCCTCAGGCACCATTCCCTGGAGCGACTGCAGTGGGGCTGGCAGTAGCGTTCCAGAGGCACTTCACTCAGGGAAAGACAGCAAGTTGCACAGACTACTCACACCTCCAGAACAAGAGAAGAATGGCACTCTCGGCAAAAGCTAATTACTTGTGTTTATTTTACCACTCCCCCAACCCCCAAGCTGGCTTCAGTGGCTGTGAACTTCCCTGGGCCTGAGATAGGCCCCGGTAGCAGTCTGAGCCATTCTTCCGTCCTTGAAGAAGGTATAAGTTCACAACTGGGGGAAAGATAATCTGCCAGCTCAATTAAGCTGGGGAGCTCAGGACAGAAGTAGCTCTTGTTCAGGCACAAACGGTCCATGGGCTTTGAATACCTTTCACCCCAGCATGGACCTGTGTGGGCCCATTTCAGGAGAATAGGCCCTTGTTGCCAGACTGCAATGGTTTCAGCTGGATGGTGGAAAGATGGGTGTTTGATGTTTGACACGGCTTTGCCTATTAAACAGGGTCTTCACCTACCCACATCAGGGGCCTAAGGACTGGTAGCTCCATCCACAATACCTAGCCACCTGTGACAGGGCTCCAAGGCTAAGTAGTACTGCCCAGAACTTACAACCAAAAGCATTGGGTACCCATCGCCCTTCTGCAGAACCCACCTGTGTGCTCGAAAGAACAGCTATGCACTTTCCTCACAGACACTCAGAGGACAGCTGTCAGACCCCTGCCTTGATCAGAGTCTGACCCCCTACTGCAGCCAGATACTTCTGCCTACACCAATAACCCCTGCCCCTCTAAGACTGTAGGACAGAGCCTGTACCACACACTTTATGACCAACTACCTGGGCACCTGAGTTGAATCCATACAAGAAAATAAATGAACTCCTAGGCTCATATACCTGGTAACAGTGCTAGCCATCTGGTGATAGTACATTAGAGCTTCAAAGATGAAAATAATCAACCTAATGCACTCAAGCAGCTTATTTGGGTATACTAAAACTAAACAAAGCAAGAAGCTAGGATACAAAAAGCAAGCATAAAATAAACTAATACAATAACTTATAGATTGCTCAGAGACAACAGTCAATATCAAATCACATAAAGAGGCAGACACGGGGGCAGGACCAAGATGGCTGACTAGGTAGAAGCTTCCGCTTATCCCTCTTGAAACAAAGACTCAAAAAAACAAGTGAATCAATTACATAAAGGACAATCTACAAACCCTGACCATCAAACACAGAACTAAGGAGTTGACCTGAGTGACAGGGGAGTGAAAAGCCACACTGCAGCAGCGACCGCTTCCGGAGCCAGTGTCCCACGCCACAGCCTTGAGCCCTCGCGGTTTCCTGGTGTCAGAGTGGTGGGGCTGATTGTGGCTTACTGAGACAGGGAAACACGGATGTAGGCCTAACCCTCAGGACCAACCTCGGAGGGGACCCAGGCAGCACACGCAGGCTCCACACAGACGCGGCTGGCACGGAAATGAAAAACCACGGGGAAGCAGCGACTGGTTTTGGAGCCTGGAGTGCAGAGTCCCAGAAAGGAAATCTTGGGGCTGGGCGTTGGACTAAGTGTGGGGGAGCTGATTGCGTCTTCCTGAGACAGTGTGAGCATGGACGCAACCCTAACCCTCTGGGACAGTCTCAGCAGGGATCCAGCCAGCACACGCAAACTACACAACGCTCTGGAAAATCAGAAAAAACAGTTCTCACCAAACAACATATGTAACTTTGTATATTTTGCCAGGCTACTCTCTTCTATATATCTGATTCCACCCCTCGTTGCCCCAGCCAGCTTCATTAAGACTGGAATTCCCTGTGCCAGAGAGTGAAGTGCACTGCTCGATTTTTTTTTCTTCTTTCTTTTCTAACCCATTCTCCTGGCCTGAGAAAAGCACCATTTAACAATCAAAGAAAAAATCCTTCCCTGACTTCCCTAAACTGCAATTAACAATACAGAATCAGCTCCATCCAGGCATTAAGAGACCCATAGTCTTTGGCTTTCACCCTACAGGTAACTAGGTGGCTATTATAATGCAAAGGCAATTCTGATAGAGATCTCACCATAATTGTTTTAGCTCAGCAGTGGAAAGGCAAGTTTTGGAGGTCAGATACCTCTCTACCTATTAAACAGAGCCCTCACTGGTCCACACCAGCGAAAAGAGGGCTGAGACTCCACCCACACCACCTAGCCACCTGCTAGAGGGGTCTGAGAATAGTGACGTCTACCCAAGCATTGGGTGCCTAAGATACAGCTGCAGAGCTCACCCACCAGAGCGCTCTAGAGAATAGAGCCACACCTATCTCACTGACACTTGAAGGAAGGCTGTCAGCATCCTGCCCTCCTTGAAATGTGACCCCCTGCCACTAATAGAAACTGGCACATACAACCATCACCACTACTCCTCTAAGATAATAGGTGAGAGCCTACACCACACACTAGGTGACCAGCTATCAGGACACCTGAGCTGATTCTATTCAAGAATAGTGAATGGGCTCATACACTTATATACCTGGTAACAGCTCAGGCAAGCTGGTAATAGGACGTAAGTGATTCAAAAGCTACAGCAATCACGATACCACAATCTAGTAGCCCATCTGGGTGTACTGTAAAAAACAAACCAAGAAGATAAGACTCAGTGAGCAAATATAAAAGAAAATATTACAATAGCTTATAGATGGCTCAGAGACAGCAGTCAACATCAAATCACATGAAGAAGCAGACCATGATTGCTTCTACAAACCCCCAAATCAAAGAATCAAAATCATTCCCGGATGTAGATACATTCCTAGAATTGCCAAATGTAGAATATAAAAAAATTGTATACAGAATGCTTCAAGACATCAGGAATGACCTCACAAATGAAATAAGGCAATCTACAGAAAAAGCCAAGGTATACACGGATAAAGCAGTTGAAGAAATCCAAAAGATTATTCAAGAACATAGTGAAAAAATTAATAAGCTGTAAGAATCCATAGAGAGATAGCATTCAGAAATCCAAAATATTAACAATAAAGTCACAGAATCAGACAACTCAATAGGAAGTCAGAGGAGCAGAATAGAGGAACTGGAATGCAGAGTGGGGGAGCTGGAGGATAAGGCAACTGACACAAATATAGTTGAAGAAAAATCAAATAGAATTTAAAACTATGAAGAAACCCTAAGAATCATGGGGGACTCTATCAAGAATAACTTGCGTGTGATTGGAGTTCCGGACGAGGGAGGGATAACAGAAAATACAGAGAGAATAGTGGAAGATCTGATGGCAGAAAAATTCCCTGGCATTGTGAAAGATGAAAAGATATCTACCCAAGATGCTCATCGAACCTCATACAAGATAGATCCCAAAAGAAAATCACCAAGACATATCATCAAACCTGTCAAAACCAAAGATAAAGAGAAAATTTTAAAAGCACCCAAGCATAAACGAAAAGTTACCTACAAAGGAGAATCAATAAGTTTGCACTACTCGGCAGAAACCATGCAGCCAAGAAGGCAATGGGATGACATATATAGAGCACTCAAAGAGGAAAAACTGTCAGCCAAGAATCATACATCCAGCAAAACTCTAAAACATGAAGGTGAAATTAAGATATTTACAGATAAACACAAGCTTAGAGAATTTGCAAAAAACGAACCAAAACTGCAAGAATTACTAAAGGAAATTCTTTGGTCAGAAAATCAATATCAGATACCAACACAAGGTCACAGAACAAAACATCCTAATATCAACTCAGATAGGGAAATCACGAAAACAAAATAAGATTAATTAAAAAAAAATTACTCAAAACAGGGAATCATTGATGTCATTATGTAAAAGATTACAACAGTCAAAAAAGAGGGACTAAATACAGGAGGCATAGATCTTACATATGCAGAGGAAACCAAGGTGATATAGGGTGAAACAAGTTAGGTTTTTACTTAGTCAAACTGGGGTAAATATTAAGGTAACCACAATGAGGTCTAACATTTCCATACTTCAAAATAAAAACCAAGATAAACATAACGACTCAGCAAAATAAATTCAACTACTATAAAAAGGAGGAACACACATTATACAAAGAAAACTCAACACAAAAAAGTAAATGGAAAAATGAAATTGTCAAAAACAGGCATCAAAATGACAGCGCTAAACTCATACTTATCTAAAATTACACTTAATGTAAATGGACTAAATTCACCAATAAAGAGACAGAAAGTTGCAGACTGGATAAAAAAACACGATCAGTCTGTATGCTGCATAAAAGAGACACACCTTAGACTCAGAGACACAAATAAACTAAAACTGAAAGGATGGATAAAAATATATCAAGCAAACAACAATCAAAAAAGAGCAGGAGAGGCAAAATTAATTTCCAACAAAATAGACTTTAAAGTTAAATCCACCACAAAGGATAAAGAAGGACACTACATAATGATTAAAGGGACAATTTACCAGGAAGATACAATCATACTAAATATTTATGCACCCAATGATAGAGCTGCAACATTCATAAAACAAACGTTAACAGAATTAAAAAGTGAGATAGACACCTCCACAATTATGGTAGGAGACTTCAACACAAGACTCTCGGTGAAGGGTAGGAAAGGCAGTCAGAAGCTCAATAGAGACACAGAAGATCTAATTGTTACAATTAAACAACTTCACTTCATAGACTTATACAGAACACTCCACCCAACAGCTGCAAACTATAATTTCTTTTCTAGTGCACATGAAACATTCTCTAGAATAGATCACATATTAGGTAATAAAACAAGCCTTTGCAGAATGCAAAACACTGAAATATTACAAAACATCTTCTCTGAACAAAAGACCGTAAAAGTAAAAATCAATAACAGAAAAACCAGGGAAAAGAAATCAAATGCTTGGAAACTGCACAATACCCTGCTCAAAAAAGACTGGGTTATGGAAGACCTTAAGGAGGGAATAAAGAAATTCACAGAATTCAACGAGACTGAAAACGCTTCCTATGAAAACCTTTGGGACACGGTGAAAGCAGTGCCCAGAGGTCAATTTATATCAATAAAGGCACACATATTAAAGAAGAGCCAAAATGAAAGAACTGTCCCTACAACTTGAACAAACAGAAAGAGAGCAACAAAAGAAACTGTCAGGCACCAGAAAAAAGCAAAAAATAAAAACTACACCAAAATTAAATGAATTAGAGAACAGAAAAACAATTGAAAGAGTTAACAAGGCCAAAAACTGCTTCTTTGAAAAAATTAACAAAATTGATAAACCACTGGCCAGACTGACTAAAGAAATACAGGAAAAGAAACCAATAACCCAAATAAGAAATGGGATGGGCCATATCACAACAGATCCAACTGAAATTAAAACAATCATATCAAATTACTACAAAAAATTGTACTCTAGCAAATTTGAAAACCTAGAAAAAATGGATGAATTCCTAGAAAAACACTACCTACCTAAACTAACACACACTGAAGTAGAACAACTAAATAGACTGATAACAAAAAAAGAGATTGAAAAGGTAATCAAAACACTCCCAACAAAAAAAATCTCTGGCCCTGACGGCTTCACTGCAAAGTTCTACCAAACTTTCAGGGAAGACTTAACCACTACTACCGAAGGTATTTCAAAGCATGGAAAAGGACGGAATACTACCTAACTCCTTCTATGAAGCCAGCATAACCCTGATACCAAAACCAGCTAAAGACAACACAAAAAAAGAAAATTACAGACCTATATCCCTCATGAACATAGATGTAAAAATCCTCAACAAAATTCTAGCCAATAGAATTCAACAACATATCAAAAAAATAATCCACCATCACCAAGTGGGATTTATACCAGGTATGCAAGGTTGGTTCAATATTAGAAAAACAATTAATGTAATTCACCACATTAAAAAAAGACAAGAACCACATCATTTTATCAATTGATACAGAAAGGGCATTTGACAAAGTCCAACACCCACTCATGACAAAAACTCTCAGCAAAATAGGAATAGAAGGAAAATTCCTCAACATAATAAAGGGTATTAATACAAAGCCAATACCCAACATCATCCTAAATGGAGAGAGCCTGAAAGCATTTCCCTTGAGAAGGGGAAACAGACAAGGATCCCCTTTAACACCGCTCTTATTCAACATTATGCTAGAGGTCTTAGCCAGAGCAACTGGGCCAGACAAAGAAATAAAGGGCATCCAGATTGGTAAGGAAAAAGTAAAATTATCTCTATTTTCCAACGACATTATCTTATACACAGAAAACTCCAAGGAATCCTCAAGAAAACTATTAAAACTAATAGAAGGGTTCAGCAGAGTTTCAGGTTACAGTATAAACGTACAAAATCAGTTGATTCCTCTATATCAACAAAAAGAACATTGAAGAGGAAATCATCAAATGAATACCATTCAGAGCAGCCCCCAAGAAGATAAAATACTTAGGAATAAACCTCACCAAAAACTAAAAGCGCTATACCAAGAAAACTACAAGGTACTACTGCAAAAAAACAAAAGGGACCTACGTAATTGGAAAAACATACCTTGCTCATGGATAGGAAGACAACATTGTAAAATTGTCCATTCTACTAAAAGCCATCTATAGATACAATGCACTTCCGATCCAAATTCCAATGACATTTTTTAAAAAGATGGAGAAACAAATCACCAACTTCATATGGAAGGGAAAGAAGTCGCAGATAAGTAAAGCATTACTTAAAAAGAACAAAGTGGGAGGACTCACTCTGCCTGATATTAGAACCAATTATACCGCCACAGTAGTCAAAACAGCCTGGTACTGGTACAACAACAGACACGTAGACCAATGGAACAGAACTGAGAATCCAGATATAAATCCATCCACATATGAGCAGCTGATATTTGACAAAGGCCCAGTGTCAGTTAATTGGGGAAAAGATAGTCTTTTTAACAAAAGGTGCTGGTGTAACTGTATATCCATCGGCAAAAAATGAAACAGGACCCATACCACACACCATGCACAAAAACTAACTCCAGATGGATCAAAGACCTAAACATAAAATCTAAAATGATAAAGATCATGGAAGAAAAAATAGGGACATTAGGAGACCTAATACATGGAATAAACAGAATACAAAACATTACTAAAAATGATGAAGAGAAACCAGATAACTGGGAGCTCCTAAAAATCAAACACCTATGCTCATCTAAAGACTTCACCAAAAGAGTAAAAAGACCACCTACAGACTGGGAAAAAGTTTTCAGCTAAGACATCTCCGCCTGGCGCCTGATCTCTAAAATCTACATAACTCTGCTAAAACTCAACCACAAAAAGACAAACAACCCAATTAAAAAATGGGCAAAGGATATGAACAGGCACTTCACTAAAGAAGACATTCAGGCAGCTAACAGATATATGAGGAAATGCTCTCGATCATTAGCCATTAGAGAAACGCAAATCAAAACTACAATGAGATTCCATCTCACTCCAACGAGGCTGGCATTAATCCAAAACACACAAAATAATAAATGTTGGAGAGGCTGCGGAGAGACTGGAACACTTATACTCTGCTGGTGGGAATGTAAAATGGTATACAACCACTTTGGAAATCAATTTGGTGCTTCCTTAAAAAGCTAGAAATAGAACTACCATACAACCCAGCAATCCCACTCTTCGGAGTATATCCTAGAGAAATAAGAGCCTTTACACAAATAGATATATGCACATCTATGTTTATTGCAGCACTGTTTACAATAGCAAAAAGATGGAAGCAACCAAGGTGCCCATCAATGGATGAACGGATAAATTATAGTATATTCACACAATGGAATACTACACATCGATAAAGAACAGTGACGAATCTGTGAAATACTTCATAACATGGAGAAACCTGGAAGGCATTATGCTGAGTGAAATTAGTTGCAAAAGGTCAAATAGTGTATAAGACCACTATTATAAGATCTTGAGAAATAGTTTAAACTGAGAAGAACATACTCCTTTGTTGTTATGAGGGGGGGAGGGAGGGAGGGTAGGAGAGGGGTATTTACTAAAGAGATAGACAAGAACTACTATGGGTGAATGGAAGGACAACACTCAACACAGTGGAGGTCAGCACAACTGGACTAAACCAAAGCAGTTTCCTGAATAAACTGAACGCTTCAAAGGTCAGCAAAGCAGGGGCAGATGTTTGGGAACCATGTTTTCAGGGGACATCTAAGTCAACTGGCATAATAAAATCTATTAAGAAAACATTCTGCATCCCACTTTGAAATGTGGCGTCTGGGGTCTTAAATGCTAACAAGCGGCCATCTCAGATGCATCGATGATTCTCAACCCACCCAGATCAAGGGAGAATGCAGAACACCAAGAACATAAGATAATAACGAGCCCAAGAGACAGAAAGGACTACATGAACTACAGACTACATCATCCTGAGACCAGAAGAACTAGATAGTGCCGGGCCACAACCAATCACTGCCCTGACAGGGAACATAACAGAGATCCCTTGAGGGAGCAGGAGAACAGTGGGATGCAGACCCCAAATTCTCATAAAAAGACAAGACTTAATGGTCTGACTGAGACTGGAAGGACTCTAGTGATCATGGCCCCCACACCTTCCGTTTACCCACTACGGGAACCATCCCCAAAGCCAGTTCATCAGACATGGATTGGACTAGACAACGGGTTGGAGAGGGATGCTGGTGAGGCGTGAGCTACTTGGTTTGGGTGGACACTTGAGACAATGTTGGTATCTCCTGCCTGGAAGGGAGATGGGTGGGTAGAGGGGCTTAGAAACTGGCAAAATGGTCACGAAAAGAAAGAGTGGAAGGAGGGAGTGGGCTCTCCCATTGGGGGGAAAGTAATTGGGAATATGTAACAAGTTGTGTATAAGTTTTCATGTGAGAGACTGGCTTGATTTGTAAACTTTCATGTAAAACACAACAAAAATTATTAAAATAAAAAAAAAGAAGCTGACCCATGATTGCTTCAACAAGCTCTCAGAACAAAGAATCAAGGAATCTTCTGGATGAAGGTGCAATCCTGGAATTACCAGATGCAGAATACAAAAGATTAATATACAGAACTCTTAAAGACATCAGGAAGGAAATGAGGCAAAATGCAGAACAAGCCATGGAACACACAGATAATGCAGCCGAAGAAATTAAAAAGGTTAGTCAAGAACATAATTAAAAATTTAATAGGCTGCAAGAAACCATAGAGAGACTGCAATCAGAAATTCAGAAGATAAACAATAAAATTACAGAGTTAGAAAACTCAACAGAAAGTAAGAAGAGCACAATGGAAGAACTGGAAGGCAGAATTACTGAGATTGAAGATAAAACACTTGGGACCAATATATTTGAAGAGAAACCAGATAAAAGAATTAAAAAAATGAAGAAATCCAAAGAATCATGTGGGACTTTATCAAGAGAAATAACTATGAGTGATTGGAGTACCAGAACAGGGAGGGCTAACAGAAAATACAGAGGGAACTGTTGAAGATTTGTTGGCAGAAAACTTCCCTGATATCATGAAAGATGCTCATCGAATTCCACATACGGTAGATCTCAAAAGAAAGTGACCAAGACATATAATAATCAAACTTGCCAAAATCAAATATAAAGAGAATTTTAAGAGAGGCTAGGAATAAAGGAAGTCACCAACAAAGGAGAGTAAATAATAATAAACTTGGACTACTCAGCAAAAATCATGGAGGCAAGAAGGCAATGGGATGACTTATACGAAATATTGAAGGAAAAAAATTGCCACCCGGGAATCAAACCATAACCCTGGCCCTCTGGCCCTCTGGCCCTCTGGCCTTAGCCCTCTAACTCTAGCCCCTAAGCCCTGAGCCCCAAAGCCCCTAAGACCCTAAGCCCTTAGGTCCTAACCACCAAGGCCCTAAACTCTAACCCTAACCCAAACTGTAACCATATACCCTAAACCCTACAATCTAAACACCTACACCCCAAAACACTACACACAAAAACCATACAAACTAAACCCTATACTCTAAGCCCACCCCTAAACCCAAACCTCAAGCCCCAAAGCCCAAACCCAAAACCTAACTGTAAGCCCTAAATCCTAACACCTAACCCTAAACCCTAACCACCCTAACCCTAACGACCCTAACCCTAACTACTCTAGCCCTAACCCTCGAACCCTAACCCTTTAACGCTAACCTGAAACCCTAACCCTCTAATTCTAACCCTCTAAACCTAACCCTCTAACCTTACACCTAAACCTAACCCCAACCCCAAAACCCAACCCCAAACACTAAACCTCAAATCCCTAGCCCTAAACCTAAGAATGAGCCTAAGCCTAACCCTAACACAACCCTAAACCCTAAACCATAACACTTAAAACCCTAACATGCGAAACCCTAACACCCTTAGCCCTAACACATTTAACCCTAACATCCTAAATGCCAAAACCCTAAACACTAACACCCTTAACCCCAACCACTAACCCCTAAACCCTAACTTAAGGCCTAAGTCATCTAACCCTCTAACCCTAATACCCTAACTCTAAACCCTAAAACCTAAACCCTAACCCCAGCCCCCAGCCCTAACCCTCACTCTAAGCCTTAAACCCTAAACCCTAAGCCCTAAACCCTAGGCTCTAAGCCCTAAGCCCTAAACCCTAGGTCCTAAAACCCTAAACTCTAAGCCCTAAGCCCTAAACCTAACCTTCTAACCCTAAACCTTAAAACCTTACCCCAAACCCATCCCAAACCCGTAAACCTGAACCCCTAAACCCTAGCCCTAACCCATAACCCTAAACCTCTAAACTATACCCCTAACCCTCTAACCCTAACCCTCTAACCCTAACCCTCTAACCCTAACCACAACACCAACCCCAACCTCTGAACCCCGAAACCCTAACCCCCAACCCTAAGCCTCTGAACCCTAAGCCTAAACCCTCTAACCCTAAACCCTAACCTTCACCCCCTCACACCCTCACCTTCTCACTCCCTCACTCTATAATCTTCTAAACCTCTAACCCCCTCACCCTCTAACCCCTCACCCTGACTCCCTCAATCTCTAACCCCCAAACTCTAAACCCCAACCCTCTAACACCCACCCTCTAACCCCAAACCACAAATCCCAAACAAACCCAACCCCAAGCCTAAACCTAAACCCCTAAAACCTAACCCAAACCCTAATGACTAAACCCCAAAACCCTAAACCCCAAACTGCAACACCTAACACCTCACCTGTAACTCCAAACTCTAACCTCAAACCCTAAACCTAACACCTAACCCCAACCCAAGAACCCTAACCAAAAAACCCAACCCTAAACTCTAACCCCCAAACCCCAACCCCTAACCCCAAACCCTAACGACCCTAACTCTAAACTCCCTAACCCTAACATCCCTAACCCCAAACCCTAACCCTTTTTGTTAGCAGCCGTAGCACTTAACCACTAGCCACCAGGGTTTCCATGAGCAGTCACAGGAATAGACATATGCACACTCGTGTTCACTGCGACATTATTCACAGTAGCAAAAAGATGGAAACAACCTCAGTGCTCGTCCACAGAGGAATGGATAAACAAACTACAGTACATACACACAGTGGAACAGTACACGACAATAAAGACCAATGATGAATCTCCGAAACACCTCACGCCATGGATGAATCTGGAGTGCATCATACTAAGTCAATCACAAAACGACATATACAGTAAGAGACCACTATCATAAAAACTCATGAAAACATTTACGCACAGAAACAATCCTTGATGTTCACCAGGGAGATGAAGAGTGGGTAGAGAAAAGCTAACTAAACAATAACCAAAAAAACCAAACCCACTGCCGTCCAGTCGATTCCAGCTCATAGCAACCCTACAGGACAGATTAGAACTGCCCCATAGAGTTTCCAAGGAGCGCCTGGTGGATTTGAACTGCAGGCCTTTGGTTAGCACAGGTGGCTCTTAACCACTACGCCATCAGGGTTTCCAACCAAACGACAGATATGTGGTAACTCTGGTGAAGGAAGAGACAGTACACAAGACTGGGGAATCAACCTCAGCCTCACTCTAACCCTAACCATAACCCTAAACCTCTTGTGCCCTAGCCTAGTAACCCCAACCCCCAACCACCTAAAACCTATACCCCTAAACCTAACTCCCAAACCTCTAACCCCCCAACCTGAACCCCTAACACCAAACCCTAACCCCTAACCCTAATCCTCTAACCCTTCTGCATCTCTGGGCCTCTCGACTCTCCGTCTATTTTCTCCCTCCAAATCCTACTAACACTCAGTGGAATTTTGAAGTTTCGGCTGTGCTTTGCTTCTTGGTGTCTCCACCGGTCCCATCAAGGCACTGCATCATTTGCTCTGCTTCACTATTGAGTTCCAAAACCATGGCTTAGAATCGCCTGACACTGAACTTCAGCGATTCGGCGCAAGGCCGCGAGAGGGCGCGCGCACCGCCGGTTCCGTTCTGCCCACCAGGCCCTCCAAGCATGGGAACCTCCTGGACCTAAGCCGGGACCGACCTGGGTACCGCTCCAGTGGCGATAGCAAAAGCTTTTCTTCCCGAGGGACCCAACGCCCCAGGGCGCTCTCTCAATACTCCCATTAATGCTGTTATTATCCTAACCCACTCCTTCTGCGAGACCTAGTGGGTCCTCGACCAGGCCCAGCCTTCACGACTCGCGCCCCCCCGCCGTGGTCACGTACAGGAACCTGCAGGGCCGCGCCCTCCCCGCCCAAGCTCTGCCCCTCCACACCCTGATGCCCTGCAGGCCTCTACTAGGTCCCCACCCAGAGGAGAGTTGTCGCCCTGCACGGGGTGCGGGGACTCGAGTGAACATCCGGAAACCACACCCCAGGCACGAAGCCGACTGCCCATATTGAGACCATGTGAGCAGGGCTGCCCCGCCGACTGGAGCCTGCAGGGCATCACTCACGTTTGTCAGCTTCTCACTGCCCTCTGGGCTCGGGGTCCCAGAGCAGCCAATCCCCCCGGGGCGGGGGAGGCGGTCCGTCCGCAGGGGCTGGAAGATCGGGTTGGTGCCCATGGCCGGAGCACTTAAAACCCTTATAAACCCTCATAAACGGCCAGCTCCAGACCTTCAAATGTCAGCCAGAGAGACACCTAATCTCCTCCAACCTAAAAAAAAAAAAAAAAAACACACCCGTTGCCGTCGAGTCAATTCTGACTCATAGCGACCCTATAGGACAGAGTAGTACTGCCCCACAGAGTTTCCAAGGAGCGCCTGGTGGATTCAAACTGCCAACCTTTTGGCTAGCAGCCTTAGCACTTAACCACTACGCCACCAGGGTAACCCACTGAACCCACTGCCACCAGGGTAGAGGCTCCAAATCCCGCCAGTGTGAGGAACCCGCAAATCCCCTCAGCACCAGAGACCGCGTCCACAGCGACCGGTACACAGCGCCGCACAAATGTTTAAGTTAACAAACGACCTGGTTGCTCAGGACCCCTTCCTGCTACCCCCACCCCGCCACCCAGAGGGGGAGCGGGACCCGGCCTCCCCACTGTTAACGACACTGAATCGCTGCTGCTTCCACAAGGAGTAGGGTCCCCGCGCTGCTCCACAGATTCCCAGGACCCCTTCCTTTCCCGGTGGGGCCGGGGCCGCGCCGATGCCCCAGCCCGAGAGTAGACCAACCGGGCGCGGGCGCGGGCGCGGGGTGCCTCAGCCTCCCAGGCACAGCGCCCAAAACAGTAAGGGGCAGCAGGGCCTTGGGTGGGGGATCCCTCTCTCCCCGTCCCTGGCACCCTATGGAGTCTGGTGGGGGTGGGACGACGAATGGGGGCGAGTGCCCCGCCCTCAGTCTGGAGTCTCACCCCCCCGGGCGAACTCTGGGCCTTGGTTTCCCCCCCCGGCACAGGGAGCAGGTGGGGGGCGGGGGGGCAGGCGCCCATCCCCCAGCTTGGCCCGCAAACCCGCCCCGGGCAGAGGAGGGACCTTGGCGCAGCCCTGGACACGGCCTTTCTCCCCAAGCCCTTCAAGCCCCCAGGCCCGAGGGCACTCCGCAGCTGGATCCCGCAGCTGGACCCCCCCCACCCCGCAAATCCATGGGGATGCAAATTTCGCAGACCAGCTGCGTCTCCCGGGCCAGAGACTCCCTCTCGCAGCCCCTAGAGTGGCTGCGTCCGCCCGCCCCCGTGCCGCGTCCGCCCCTGGGGATCACTCGGGACGGGGTACGCCGGAGGGGGCGATGCCAGCTGCTAACCCAACGTCCGGATTCCCCAACCTCTGGAGCCCCCGGGATGCTGGGACTGGGAACCGCCCTCCTGGCACCTTCCCTCCACACCTTCGAGGGGCCGGGCTTGTTCAGTCTGGGAGCGGGCCCCTCCGTCCAGCTGCTGGAGTTTCATACCTTTCAGAAAACACGGCAAGGAAAGCAGCACGAACAGCATCCTCTCTAAACCGCGCCATCCGGCCTGGGCCCCTCACCACCCCACCGGGCGCTTCCGTGAGTAACTGGCTGGAGGGCGAGGAACATGGCTGCCGGCCCCGCCCAGCGGCCCGGGTCGGGGGCGGGCATGGGGGGGTTGGGCCTCCAGAGGGGACGGTGGGGCCTAGAAGCAAGGACAACGCCAAGGTGTGCGGGGTGAGGAGACTGGAGACGTCAGGAGAGGGCCCTCTCGCACGCAGAGTTAAGTATTGGAGGTGCAACGGTTAAGTGCTTGGCTAACTGAAAGGTGGGCGGTTGGAACCCACCAGCTCAGGGGTTGAAAAGATCTGGAGATGGGCTCCCATAAAGATTCTAACCAAACAAAATCCAAACCAGTTGCTATTGAATCAATTCCGACTCCTAGTGACCCTATAGGGCAGAGCAGAACTGCCCCATAGGGTTTCTAAGACTGTAAGTCTTTACAGAAGCAGACTGCCATGTCTTTCTGCAAAGAACCAACTGTTGGATTCGAACTGTCCACCCTTTGGTTAGCAGCCGAGCTCTTAACCACGGTGCCACCAGGGCTGCGCCATAAAGACTGCAACCTAGGAAACCTTGTGAGGCAGTTCTAAGTTGTCGTACAGGGTTGATATGAGTCAGAATCTCTTGATGGCACACAACCATGATTGTAGTAAGAAAAATTCCTCCAAGCAGCTGTCTACATGACCCCTGAAGCACACATGCATGCACGCTATCAAAGCAGTGCGGCCAAAGACAGGAAATTGGAATAGAGACATTATAGAGTGGACAGTGAAAAGTGATTTCTGAGGGGCATGCAGCTCAAGCGGAGGAGGTAGCATACAACTAAATGCCCTTCTCCTTCTATTGTTCAATGGTCTTGAGAAAGAATGTGTCCCAGGAATTAACTGTAGCCCAGGAGAACTTGAAGACAGCAAATACAGAGGACCGGTCAGGATGCTTCTGCAGTGGTCAGGGTGAGGAGTGATGGTGGAAGTGCAGGTGGGAACAGTGGGCAGGCTTGAGGTGTACTTTGGAGCTTGAGCTGCCAAGAATTGCTGGTGGATCAGACATATGGGATGAGGGGAATGGAGAATCAAAGGTGACTTCTAGAATTCAGGCTACCATGAGCGCATGGTCACCAGACCATTCTCTACCATGTGGAAAACCATGGAGGAACAAACTTGAGAAAATGAGCAAAAGATTTTTTCTGGACATGTTAGATTTGGATGTCTGAGGTCATCCAAGTGTGGAGAACAGTTCCCAGCTGTGGATACCACTCTGAGGTAGAGTAGTTTTCTGGGTTCTAAGAATTTGGAGATCATCAGCCTATACCTGATTTGAAAGCCACTGGTGGTGCGATGATTATGCATTTAGGTGCTACCAAAAGGTCTGCAGTTTGAATCTACCAGTCGCTCCTTGGAAACCCTGTGGGGAAGCTCTACTCTGTCCTGTAGGGTCCCTATGAGTGAGAATCCACTCAATAGCGACTTTGTTTTGTTTTGTTTTAATACTAAGCTCAGAAAAGTTGTGTGTCAGGGTTGTATTTTTTCACAATACTTATTCAAGCAGTTCGAATCTACCAGCCACTCCTTGGAAGCCCTATGGGTCAATTCTACTCTGTCCTTTAGGGTCGCTATGAGATAGAATCGACTCAACAGCAATGAACTTAGTCTTAGAGGAGCTCTTTGTCTGTCAAAGCTGAGAGTTTTACTTCATACTTTTTAAAACTGCCATGTCTCATGCTACGTGGCTACCCTTACAGGAGCATTTTTGGTGCTAACTTGACTTGTTCTTGGTGAAGGGCTCTGTATTCATTTTCTAGGGCTGCCATAGTAAATTACCAAAAACTCAGTGTCTTTAAAAAAACGTATAATCCATACAGTCCAAGAAGCTGTATTATATGAAGAAGAAGGGGCATCAGGATTAGAGGAAGACTCATTAACAGCCTAGACATGCAGATGACACAACCTTGCTTACTGAAAATGAAGAAGACTTGAAGCGCTTGCTGATGAGGATCAAAAACTTCAGCCTTCAGTATGGATTACACTTCAACATAAAGAAAACAAAAATCCTCACAACTGGAACAATAAACAGAGAAAATACTGAAGTTGTCAAGGATTTCATTTTACTTGGATCCACAATCAACACCCATGGAAGCAGCCGTCAAGAAATCAAACGACATATTTTATTGGGCAAATCTGCTACAAAAGACCTCTTTAAAGTGTTAAAAATCGAAGATGTCACTTTGAGGACTAAGGTGTGCCTGAACCAAGCCATGATATTTTCAATCGCCTCATATGCAGCTAAAGCTGGACAATGAATAAGGAAGACAAAAGAATTGAAATTTGAATTATGTTGTTGGTGAAGAATAATGAATATACCATGGACTGCTAGAAGAATGAACACACCTGTCTTGGAAGAAGTACAGCCAGAATGTTCCTTAGAAAGCTGGGTGGCAAGATTTGATCTCACGTACTCTGGACATATTATCAGGAGGAATCAGTCCCTGGAAAAAGACATCGTGCTTGGTAAAGTAGAGAGTCAGTGAAAAAGACAAAGATCTTCAATGAGACAGATTGAGACGGTGGCTGCAACAGTGGGCTCAGACATAGCAATGAGAAAGGCCCAGGGCTGGGCACTGTTCCGTTCTGTTGTACATAGGGTCGCTATGAGTTGGAACTGACCCAACAGCACCTAACAACAACATCATAAACTCACTAGATCTCCTGGGGATAGAATGTCATATTCACTGTAGAATAGATAGAGTTTTTTGTTTGTTTGTTTACCATATTTACTAATACTATGATATACATTTGATAACTTCCACATTCTGTTGGATCGCTTTTCTTTGGAATGGACACAAACGTGCATCTCCTGCAGTCTGTTGGCCAGGTAGCTGGCTTCCAAATTTCTTTGCATGGTGGAGTGAGCATCTACAGTGCTGCATCTGTTTGTTGAACCAACTCAGTGGGTATTCTGTCAGTTCCTGGAGCCTTGTTTTTCGCCAGTGCCTTCAGTGTAGCTTGGACTTCTTGCTTCACTACTACCAGTTCTTGATCATATGCCACCTCATGAAACGACTGAAAGTCGACCATTTCTTTTGGTACTGTGACTCTGTGTATTCTTTCCATCTTTTGTGTGTGTGTGCTTTAAGTGAAACTTTACAAATCAAGTCAGTCTCTCATACAAAAATTAGTATACAGCTTGCTATGTACTCCTAGTTCCTCTCCCACCAATGAGACAGCACACTCCTTCTCTCAACCCTGTATTCCCCGTGTCCATTCAGCCACTTTCTGTCCCCCTCTGCCTTCTCATCTCCCCTCCAAACGGGAGCTGCCCACATAGTCTCATGTGTCCACTTGAAACCAGAAGGTCACTCCTCACCACTATTTTTTCTATGCTATAATCCAGTCCAATCCCTGTCTGAAGAGTTGGCTTTGGGAATGGTTCCAGTCTTGGGCCAACAGAAGGTCTGGGGACCATGACCTCCAGGGTTCCTCTAGTCTCAGTCAGATCATTAAGTCTGATTTTTTTATGGGACTTTGAGGTCTGCGTCTCACTGCTCTCGTGCTCCGTCAGGGATACTCTGTTTCGTTCCCTGTCGGGGCAGTCTTCGGTTGTAGACGGTCACCATCTAGTTCTTCTGATCTCAGGCTGATGTAGTCTTGGATTTACGTGGCCATTTCTGTCTTTTGGACTCATAATTACCTTGTATCTTTGGTGTTCTTCATTCTCCTTTGCTCCAGGTGGGTTGAGACCAATTGATGCATCTTAGACGGCCGCTTGATAGTGTTTTTAAGACTGCAGATGCCACTCACCAAAGCGGGATGCAGAATGTTTTCTCAATAGATTTTATTATGCCAATTGACCTAGATGTCCCCTGAAAACATGGTCCCCCAACTGCTGCCCCTGCTACTCTGGCCTTTGGAGCATTTGGTTTATTCAGGAAACTGCTTTTGATTTAGTCCATTTATGCTGACCTCTCCTTTATTGTATGTTGTCTTTCCCTTCACCTAAAATAGTTCTTGTCTACTATCTAAATTTGTGAATATCCTTCTCCCTCCCTTTCTCCCCACCCTCATAACCATCAAAGAATATTTTCTTCTCTGTTTAAACTATTTCTTCAGTTCTTATAATAGTGGTCTCATACAATATTTGTCCTTTTGCAACTGACTAATTTCACTCAACATAATGCCCTCCAGATTCCTCCAAACTATGAAATATTTCACGGAGGGGGGGGAGGGAGGGAGGGAGAGGATTTTTTACTGATTAATTAGTAGGTAAGAACTGCTTTAGGTGAGGGAATGACAACACTCAATACATGGAAGGTCAGCTCAATTGGACTGGACCAAAAGTAAAGAAGTTTCCGGGATAAAAAGAATGCTTCAAAGGTCAGCGGAGCAAGGACGGGGGTTTGGGGACCATGGTTTAAGGGGACTTCTAAGTCAATTGGCAAAATAATTCTATTATGAAAACATTCTGCATCCCACTTTGAAATGTGGCGTCTGGGGTCTTAAATGCTATCAAGCGGCCATCTAAGATGCATCAATGGGTCTCAACCCACCAAAGGAGAATGAAGAACACCAAGGTCACATGACAACTAAGAGCCCAAGAGACAGAAAGGGCCACATGAACTGGAGACCTACATCATCCTGAGACCAGAAGAACTAGTTGGTGCCCGGCCACAATCGATGACTTCCCTGACAGGGAGCACAACAGAGAACCCCTGAGGGAGCAGGAGATCAGTGGGATGCAGACCCCAAATTCTCATAAAAAGACCATACTTAATGGTCTGACTGAGACTAGAGGAATCCTGGCGGCCATGGTCCCCAAACCTTCTGTTGGCACAGGACAGGAACCATCCCCGAAGACAACTCATCAGACATGAAAGGAACTGGACAGTGGGGGGGAGAGAGATGCTGATGAAGAGTGAGCTAATTATATCAGGTGGACACTTGAGATTGTGTTGGCATCTCCTGTCTGGAGGGGAGATGGAAGGACAGAGAGAGTGGGAAGCTGGCAAAACTGTCACGAAAGGAGAGACTGGAAGGACTGACTCATTAGGGGGAGAGCAAGTGGGAGTACGGAGTAAGATGTATGTAAACTTATATGTGACAGACTGACTTGATTTGTAAACGTTCACTTGAAGCTCAATAAAAGTTAATAAAATATATATATATATATAAATGGTCACCTAATGGTATTAAAAATATGATATTCAAGTCAGCTATTATAGGGACATGTTTGGTTTAGGGTCTGTCAAAACCAATATGCCTATTGTTCATAGGAGACATCTGTGATATCTCACTGGTTTCTAGTCATGCTTGTAGAGCAAGTCAAAGTTTCACCCAAGCTTCTGTCAGTATTAATTATATAAAATACATATGGATTGGGACGGGTGTATATCATCACCATTATCATCATCAGCAGCACTTTTTTTGCATTATCACTAAATCAGTTAAAATTTGTGTTAACTGGGTTAAAAAAAAAAAAACCTGAATTCAAACTTGTGTAATAATTACAGGTGCATGAACCCCTTCTAGAATAAATAAACAATTGACCTAAATAGACAACATCTGGTTTAAATCATGCTCCAGAAATAATCACGACAAATGGGATTACTGTTATTGGTGAAATGGTTAGGTTATATCCTTAGAACTGGGCTTGAACTCTATCCTAGTTGATTGACAATCCACAAGTTTCATTGACTTAAAATGTGGGGATATTTCTCATTTATAATACCTCTTGGGTGTGAGTCAAGTGCAAATCTGCTCTGTATTATCATCTCTTCTAATTTCATTTCTGGTTAGCAACTCTTATGTTAGCCACTATCATGGCAAATGCATAGGAATATGGATGGAACCAGGTAAATGGCACTTAATTCTTCTGTTTGAATGTGGAATCTTTCACTTCACTCATATTCCATTTGCCCACCAAGTCATATGGCAAATCCTGACGTGAAAGAGATGAGAAATACCCCGCTACTCAGGATGCACCAAGGATAACCCTTTCCCTTGTTTCTAGGTATAGTGAATTAATCATATATTTCATATACCATTAGGTCTGTATTTGGCTTCCATATCATGTTCCTATATTAGTCATGGAATCGACTCGAAGGCACTGGGTTGGGATATTAGTCAGAATTTTACTACAATAATGATGCATAAAAGACAACCACAAAATCTTAGTGACACGTAATAAAAAGTATTTCATGCAACTCTACAGATCAGCTAGGTTTTGAGTTCAGGTTGTTTCCATGCATCTCTTAATTTCCTTGGACAAGTTGAAGGGGCGACAGACACTTGAGGCATGTTCATCTCATGGTAGAACTTCAAGCTTTCAGAGGAGAAGTCTCTTACAGACTAGGCTGGGAAACACCACACTCACACTCATATCCACATTCCATTAACCAAGTACCATGGCCAAGACTAGTGTCAGTGGGTCAGGAAATATACTCCTCCCATGGAGACAGTGTAGGTCTGTGTGGGGGGGGGGCAAGCAGGGGAATAATGTCAATATTTGGTGACTAATAATCTAATCTACACAAGTTGCATTCACTCATCCAAGAAATACTTTCTGGACACAAATATTTTTTTCAGATACCAAGCAGGATGTCGAAGTATATGCATTCTAGTTGTTGTTAGCTGCCATCAAGTTGGTTTCGAGTTACGGTGACTTTATGCATAATAAAATGAAAGATTGCCATGTCCTGTAACATCTTCATGATCTTTGGTATTTTGAGTCCATTGTTGCAGCTATTGGGTTATTCCGTCTCACTGAGGGTTTCCCCCATTTTGGTTGGCTCTCTACTTTACCAAACATGGTACCTTTTTCTAGCAATTGGTTTTTCCTGAGGACATGTTCAAAGTAAGCAATTTGAAGTCTCACCATCTGTCATGGATTGAATTGTGTCCCCCCCCCAAAATAACTGTCAACTTGCCTAGGTCATGATTCCCTTGTGTGATTCTATGATTGCCTATCATTTTACGATCTGATGTGGTTTCCCTAAGTGTTGTACACCCTATCACTATGATGTAATAAGATGGATTAGCAGAAGTTATGTTGATGAAATCTATAAGATCAGGTAGTGTCTTAAGTGAATCTCTTTTGAGATACAAAAGAGCAAAGTGAGAAGAGAGACATGGGAGCCTCATACCACCAAGAAAGGAGTGCTGGAGCAGAGCATGTCCTTTGGGTCTGAGATTCCTGCACTGAGATGCTCCCAGACCAAGGGAAGATTGATGACAAGGGCATTCCTCCAGAGCAGACAGAGAGAGAAAGCCTTCCACTGGAGCTGACGACTGAATTTGGACTTGTAGCCTACTAGACAGTGAGAGAATAAATTTTTCTTTGTTAAAGCCATCCTCCTGTGGTATTTCTGATATAGCAGCATTAGATGACTAAGACAGCATCCTAATTTCTAAGGTACATTTTGGTTGTATTTCTTCTAAGACTGCATGAGTAAATATTCATTCTATTGGGAGTCTATGGTATATTCAATATTCTTCATCAACACTGGAGTTTGCATGCATCAATTCTTTTTCTAGTAGTAGACAGAAATAGATACACATAATTACATATATATAGTTAGATGGTGCCTTGCTATCGGAAGAAAAATTTAAAAAGTAGGGTAAAAGGACAAGATAGTAACTGGTTCAGGGATGAAGTCTCTCTATCATTTCTAGAAGCAGACTGCTCAAAGCAAATGAACTGGCTAAAGCCCTAAAATAGAAGAAACCTCAGCAAAATATAGCTGTAATACAATGAAAGAGCCCAGTGATGTAATAGGAATTGAGGAGCATACAATAATGGAGGCCAGGTGGAGTTGGGCCTTGAGTTTAATTTTAAAAGCTTTCCATTCAACTCAGGTTTTTGTAAAATTGAATAGAACCTTAATAAAATCTAACATACTTTAAATGGATTATTCCATGTGCTTTATGGTACAAAGATGGGCACAGTAAGACCATTTAGATAGATATTACAAAAGTACAGGTGAGTAAGTATGATGACTTGAACCATCAAGTATGGAAAATAGCAAAAGTAGCAAAATCCTGAAGACAATGAGCAAATGCTGAATAATGCATTCTTTGAGAGAACAGTGGAGTCAGGGATGCTACTAAAGCTTTGGTTGAATAAAGGCATCATTTATTGATAGGATGAAGATTGAGCAGGAAAATATCTTGGAGAGCCTAATCAACCTTTAAACTTCAAATAAGTCAATTTTGAATACTTAATATATAACCTCATGGAGATATTAACTTGGAAGTTGATATTCAACCATGGATTTCAGGGAAGAGATTCTATTTGGAGATATAAATTTGGTAGTTGTAAGCATAGAGATAGAAATTAAACAATGACATAAACTAGATTTAGTCAAATGAGAAGTCTGTTTATTTAAGTAAGGACACAGCACTGTTCATTTCTTACAAAATGTCAGGTATCTGGTAGGGGCTGTTACTTATTTTTTAGTACTACTCTAGCTACTATTGGGCCTTTACATACCTACATAAGTTTTAGAATTAGTTTGTCATTTTCTTTACAAATTTTGTTGTGATTTTTATTAGATTTGCATAGAATATATAAACAGTATTGGTGGAATTTAGTCTTCTTAACCATTAACTTTCTCTATCTCAAGAATTATTGAGATCTACCTTCATGTCAATATTATAATTTTATCCATGAAATCCTTGAGTGGATATGTGTGTTCACGAGTGTAGGAGTGTGTGCATGCATGTGTGTGTTCATATACACGCGTGTAAGTCTGTTCACAGATATACATTAACAAAATATAATCAATAAAATACCAAAAAAATACTGAATAGAAAATACCTAAACTAGAAAGCTACTGAACCATTAAAATCCAAAGCAAATCACTGTCATATAATTTTTATGTTACTTTTATCAAAATATCAAGAAACTTGCAATTCTTATACTTTGTAATATATTTCAGACACAGGGCATAGCGAGGGTAAGGAGTTTCCAGGGGCAATCTCTAAGTTCAGCCTTTCCCTATCTCAAATTTCAAGACGAATAGATGTTGATGAGTCAGCAGAAATGTCTCCCCCTCTTGTCTGGCTTTCATATTTGTGGCGCCTAAAAGCATTCTGTACCTTGTCTGCTGCACCCTTGGACTTGGACCCTGGTGCATGTGCCCTCCTCTGCCCCCCTTTTGCTATGCTTCTGTTTAGACAATGGAGAATATAAAATAGAACAAAACCATGTGATTAATAATAATCATACAAATTCTAGTTGCATGACCAAGAACAAGTTACTTAACCTCTCTGAGCCTCAACTTTGTCATCTGTACAATGGCAGTAATAACAGTAACAGATTCAATAGAAGTAATAGGTCTTGACGTTGTGAGGATTAACTAGTTGCCATCCAACTGATTTCATCTCATGGCAAACCCATACTCTGTAGGGCTTTCAATTGCTGTGACCTTTTGAAGGTAGATCACTAGGTCTTTCTTCTGAGGTGCCTCTGGGCAGATTGAAACCACAAATATTTTGGTTAACAGCAAAGAGCTTAATAATTCATGCAACTAGGGACTCCCTGTGAAAGTTAAGTGACTTATTATAAACAAAATGTGTAGAACACTGCTTGGTATATTGTAGTTGCTACTTAATTGTTATCAATATATCATGAATATTTATGGCTTTATCACTGAAACATTTGATAACAAAGAGAACAAAAATATAAAGTTGGACAAGTCTCACTTATGTATATTATTTAATATCATAAATAAAATCCCAGAAAATGTGTGCTATCAGTAGATAAAAAGATACTGTATTTTAAACATATATTTGTAATTACAAAATTCCTAAGATGGTCCTACAATAGGACCAGTACAATCATCCATTCATTAAAAAATATTAAGTAAGTGCATATTGTTTGTCAACTGCTGTTTCAGGTCCCATAGAAATGGAAGTAAACCATCAGACAAATTCTCTACCCATCAGAAACTTACATTCCAATGTAGAAATACACAAAAAATGCATATACAAATAGAGATACAGTAAAATTCAAAGTAATGCTAATGCTTACAAAATGAGCAAGGCATTGAAGTAGAATGTTATTTTATAGGTTAAATTAGTTGGTCAGCAAAGTCCTTTCTTAAGAGTGATATCTGAGCAGAGATCTGAATGAAAGGGGAGAGACAACCAACAGGAAAATATGCAAAAAAAAAAAAAAAATACTAGGAGAGAGAACCAACCCCAGTCCAAAGGCCTGGAGGCAATGAAACAAAACAAGGAGGATACACAGCAGAAATCAAGGGAAAGAGGGGTGCTCTGTAGTGAGGTGAGAGATATGTCCAAAAGATTATCATGGCAGCCTAAAGGACTTGGATTTATTTAAAATCTTTGAAAAGATTTGATCAGAGAAACATGTCCCCTGAGTAATGTTTTAAGAACTTCCCCCTGGTTGTTGTCTGATTAGACTCTAGACGGAAAAATTGAAGGTTGGGAGAGCAGTTAGGAGGCCCTTGCAGTGTCTGAGCAAGCTGTAATGGCAGCCAGGCCCAGGGTGTTGGCAAGGGAGTAATTTAGAAGTGGGCAGATATGGAATCTATTCTGAAGATACAACCAACAGAAAGTGTTGTATATAAGATGTTAGAGAAAGAGAGAAGTCAATGAATACTCCAAATTAGAGAAAAACCCTGACATCACATCAGTGGAGGAGAAACATTTTTGGTAAAAAATAATACAAATTCCCATAGAACACTAAATACAAACATACTAATTTTTTTTAATAGTCTAGAAGAGGCAGAAAAAAATCTGTAATATGATAAAATGCATACATATTTTAAATGGAAAATAAAACACTGTTAATGTTTTCCATCAGTGTTACAATCAAACATTAAGGATCAAATACTCAACATTTTTCTTGGAAATCGTAGATCTGGATATCAACACTGGAACCAAAAATATCTTACCTTTGAAAAGCTAGCAAAAACGAATGGTATTTACGTATGATATAATCAACCTGAAACACTATTAGACTCAACTGAAAAATCATATAAACTAAAAAGAATGCTCAGAAAGTATAATTGGCACCCCATTAATATAGATACAGTATAACCCTGAAGAGTTATAAATTTTATTTTCTTATAAAATCAAAAATGCAACAAAATTTATACATTTCCTAAATATAAATTATCAATTTATATTTAGGAAATGTATTTTGTGATATTTATATAAAACATTTTTGCCTTGAACGCCACTTAAACCAAATGAAACCCATTGTTATTGAGTTGATTCCAACTTACAGCAACACTATAAGAGAGATGTAACTGCTCAGTAGGACATTCTTGCTGTACTTCTTCCAAGACAGATTTTTTTCTCCTTTTGGCAGTCAACGGTACATTAAATATTCTTCACTAAAACCATTATTCAAAGGCACCAACTCTTCTTTGGTTTTCCTTACTCCTTGTCCAGCTTTCACACACATATAAGGCAGTTGAGAACACCATGGCTTGGATCAGGCACTCCGTGGTCCTTAAAGTGACATCTTTGCTTTTTAACACTTTAAGGAAGTCTTTTGCAGCAGATTTGCCTAAAGTAACACGTCATTTGATTTCTTGAATGCTGCTTTGATTGTCTCTCCAAGTAAAATGAAATCTTTGACAAGTTCAATATTTTCTCCTTTTATCATGACGTTTCTTACTGGTCTGCTTGTGAGGGTTTCTGTTTTCTTTATGTTGAGGTGTAGTCTATAATGAAGGCTGTGGTTTTTGATCTTTATCACTAAGTGCTTCAAGTCCTCTTCACTTTCAGTAAGCATGGTCTTGTCATCTGCATATCACAGGTTGTTAATGAGTCTTCCTCTAATCCTGATGCCAAATTCTTCTATACAGTCTGGCTTCTCAGGTTACTTGGTCAGCGTACAGATTGAATAAGTATGGTGAAAATAGAGAAAACAAAAATCATCAAAACTGAACCAATAAGTAACATCATGATAAACAGAGAAAAGACTGAAGTTGTAGAGGATTTCATTTTGCTTGGATCCACAATCAACACCCAGGAAAGCAGCTGTCAAAAAAATCAAATGTCTTATTGTATTGGGCAGATTGGCTACAAAAGAGTTCTTTAAAGTGTTCAAAAGCAAAGATGACACTCTGAGGTCTAAGGTGGGCCTGACCCAAGCCATGGTATTTTCCATCGCCTTATACGCATTTTTTTTTTTTTTTACATGCATGCAAAAGCTGGGACAATAAATAAGGAAGGCCGAAGAAGTACTGACACCTTCGAATTATGGTGTTGGCAAAAAATATTGAATGTACCATGGGCTACCAGAAGTAGAAACAAATCTGTTTTGGAAGAAGTATGACCACAGTGCTCCTTAGAAGCGAGGATGATGAGGCTCTGTCTCACGTACTTTGGACATGTTATCAGGAGGAACCAGCCCCTGGAGAAAGACATCATGCTTGTTAAAGTAGAAGCTCAGCAAAAAAGAGGAAGTTCCTCAATGAGAAGGATTAACACAGTGACTGCAACAGTGGTCTCCAACATGGTGACAACTGTGAGGATGGTGCAGGACTGGGCAGTGTTTCCATCTGTGGTCCATAAGGTCAGTATGAGCTGGAACTGATTAGACCCACCTAACAACAACAACACAACAGCAACAATGTACGGCGAGCAATTTCACATGGGTTTCACCACGTCTTTGATGTGGTGGTTGACAGGTGAAATGGTGCACTGTAGATTAGTGGGAAGGCACAACTGGACCCATGCATAACCTTGCTTATTGGGTCACAGGCTGTGACAGTAATAATTCCTGCTTAGGAGAATTTGAAAGCTGTTCATTGTGGACGTGTGAGGGACTCCGAAATACTTGCAGAAATTTCCAAGTGGGTGGGGTGCTCTAGTGTGAGCATCGGGAGGAATGGACCCCATGTGTGCTTTACATCCTCTGCAGATTACGACACAATCAAACATTCCCTTTTCACTGTCTTGCAAATTGTAAGAGAACAGGGGGAATTTTTAGGCAGGATGCTTTCAAAACACATGGCAAGAAAATTTATTGAAACATTAAATTCAAAATAAAATTTTCCTATATTTTTCTTCCTTCCCTATCTTATTTCAAGGAGGTAGTTGGACTCACAGGGTTGAACCTCTGAAACTTTGAGACCCTGAAGAGCCTGTTGTAAAAGCCTCAGCTCACTGGAGTAATCACACTGCGTGAACTGAAACCCAGGGGAGGAGTGAGAGTCGGATAGCAGAGTCCTAGAAATAGGAAAGGGGTTGGCCCTGCTTCTTGACAGTGCCCTGGGGTAGACGGCAGCACCTCAAAGGATAATGCAGGCACATAGGTACACAAACCCCATCATGGTGTTCGCAGCCCTGCCAAGGTTCTCCTGCTCCAGCTAGGAATGGAAGGAGCAGAGCCAATACTTCTAGAGAAATCACCCACGTAGGCTGGGGCAATGGGTGTTTTGAAGCCTGTCTCCAAACCTTGGTCCTTCATTAGACCCCAGGAATTATTGCATATCTGGATGAGGAGGAAACCTAAAAATAAGTAAGGTGAAAATCCACCACCCCGTCCCCCCCCCGCCCCCCAATTTGGTGAGCAGGCTGCTCTGAGCTGGAATTCAGTTTATTTAAAGAAATATCATGCTTTTTTTCACACAGGATTTTATGCAGATTCACACTTATGATTCATATTATTCATTTATCCATTAAGTCAACAAAGATTTACTGTATACTGACTACATGTCAGACCCTATGCCATGTACTCTTGATGATAAGATAACTCAGAGAAGGTCCCTCATTGCCTGATCAGAGAAAGAGCCAAGTTAACCGTTGTATCAGTTGTGTATTGCTGTGTAACAAATGACCCCAAAATGTAGCACTTAAAAGAACAACCACTTACTAAG
Source organism: Loxodonta africana (assembly GCF_030014295.1). Lineage (NCBI taxonomy): Eukaryota > Metazoa > Chordata > Mammalia > Proboscidea > Elephantidae > Loxodonta > Loxodonta africana. The sequence continues at coordinate 1,149,781 of NW_026974832.1, forward strand.
CTCAGAGTTATTCTGGTTGTCAATTTGGGGATTTTCCTATCTGGGCCAAGCACAGTGACTCGCAGCAGGCCTTCCTCATGTGTCTACAATTCGCTTCCAGGTCAGCTAGGAGCCATTTCATCTAAAATCAACTCAGTGAAACTGCTGGATCCTCTCTCCAATGGTCTCCCATCATCCAGCAGGCTGGCCTGGGTCCGTTCCCATGGGTTCTCAGGCTTTAAGAGCAACAAAGGGGCAAGTCTGAATGCAAAGTCCTTTCAACTCTCACCTTGTATCCGGTTCACTACTATCCTAATGGCCAAAGCAACCGTAAGGTCAGCCTCAACTGAGGGTGCAGAAAGACTCCTGCTGCTGAGGAAAGGCGCTCCAGAGTCTCACAGAAGGCATGGACACAGAGAGAGGGAGAATGTGTAGACCTTCCTAAAATCATCTGTGGCAAGTAAATGTAATTGTGTTTTATGTGGTGGTAAAGGGTATCTTAAATACAAAGGTGTACAGAGCAAGAAGTGGACAAATTTACCAGGAAAAGGGTCAGGGAAGATCTCAACTAGGAAGTGATGCCTGAACCAAGTTGGGAATATGGTTGGATAGTTAAGGGATGACAAAGGCCCAGAATCCAGGAAACCCCAAGAATTCTCTAGAGGCTTCAGTACAAGGTGAGGGATGGCTTGATGAGAACATTCTGAGGAGACAGAGTGAAGCCACTGGTGCGTTTGTCAACAGGCACAGATCGTCTTTTGTTCTGTTTTCCAACCAGTCCTCCCTCCTATACAGTTGGGAGTCACACAAAACGAGCCCCTAGCATCTTCGTGTTGTAATTTCTATTTTCTACCGAGAAGTCAGCACCTCTCTCGTCACCTCCCCAACTTTCCTAATTTCTTCCATAATAGATCTCCCCATTTCCAGGATGTTTTTCTAAATGGCATCCAAAACAAAAATAGAGTCTGGAAGAAGCAGAGGTCATGGGCTTTCCCAAGTCAACTCCTAAACCTCCTATTCTGGCTGCATAAAAGTCCTGAGTCTTAGGGCTTTTTGGTGAGGCCATAAGCCTAACCTGTTCCAACAGGGTCAGTTCTCTTCACCACATACTTCACCAGGGAGAGTAGGCCGGGAGATGGGAAGGGGGACAACATCTCCTAGTCAGAGTGAAGAGCCTGTGTGAAGCCTCAGAGGCTAAGGAGACCTGAAAAGGGTGCAGAGTGGATGTTGTATGACCAGGGCTGGAGAGACGATTCAAACTGAGTTAAATGAGAGGATTTGGTGGAAGCAACTGCCCTTCACACTATTTTCATTCCCTGTATGCTCTCTCTCCCTCCCAAGGGATGGTAACCTCTTTGAGTGCAGAGAGAAGTTTTAATTTATTTTTAATATATAATCTCCCTCCTCCCAGCCCCCAAGCCCCTACTTCAACAGTTGCCATATTTTCCTTGCTGCCCAGCTTTGCTTCAAACTGGACCCATAGAACCGAGCAGTGTCAACAATGATGTCACACAAGGGCTATGGAAGTCTTGGTGCTCGCTCAGATGTCAACTGCTCTTTGGAGAGGGTGCCGATCTGAGGTCTCCTGCAGGAGAGTGTCTTTAGATAGCAAATCCAGGAAATTCAGGACTACATCAGAGTCTCCAAGTCATGAAAGATTCAGATATCATCAGTAACTGGGAGGAGGGATAGAGATCCTTCAGAGTACCATTATTTTTGGATGTCTTCACCCAGACAGGATGAATCAGTGATAAACAAAGAAGAGGCCTTTCTCTAAGACTCTAAATAAGGGTGGGAGGAAAAATCTCCCAGATGGATGAGAGCTAGGGAACTAGGGGATCTGATTTCCACAGAAATCAGAGCTATGACAGGAGAAGATGAAGGATTTGAGGTGAACAGATAGGGTCATAAGGAGGATTGACCTAAGAAAGCATTTCCTGTCATTTAGTAGATAATTCACCAAAGTTTGTAATGTCAATGGGAAATGCAGGAATAAATCAATGATCAAACTTAGGATTCTGAGAAATTTCTGGAATAAGTGCAGAAATAATACTCAATTGTTCTGGCCTTTAAACCTGATGGAAAGGAAGGAAGCCAGTGTACAACTGGGACAGAGAATGTAGGACTAGGAAAGGGTGGTGAGGGAAAAGTGTATTGCATTATTATATTTTCTAATGAGATGGAATGAACATACTATGTGAAGAACTAAGAAAATTTTCAGGAGGTTCTAGGAGTGGGTGGTGTGAAGAAGCACAGGGCCCACATCATTGTGAACCATGCAGCCCCAGCCTGTTAGGGCAGAAGAAGGTCTTTCAGACTCCTTCCCTAGACCCAGGAACGCGCCTTTTCCTCCTATGTCTCCTCCCCACCTCTCCCCAAGGACCTAAATCCCTCACAGCAAAGATAGCTACAGGATAGAATTTTTTACATTCCTACTTGACTTAACCTGAGCTTCATCTAGGATTACTAATTTCCCACTGTATCACAGGCCAGTTTTGTTGCTCTCCCCACTACCATTATCTCTGCTGCCCCCTAGCCTATGCTGCCCTCCCCTGGCCGTGCTTCCTGCTCCTTCCTGGTTTTCTGACACCCTCTTGACAAGTCCCCCATCCCATCTTCTGTCTGTCCCTGGAGCTTTCACTCCCCTCCCAAACTGCTTCCATTCATTTCTTCGTTAACTCACCAATCCTTCCTTCATATTCAGAAATGTGCACAGACCGTTAGGCTGACATTACAGCACACCCAGACACACTCAGGTGAGGTTCTTGTATGTTGCCCACCTGAGGTTTGTGGCATCAAAACTCTCAGAAATGGACATCTGTTTCTGCATCACCCTGAAGGAGTGCTTCTCATAGCAGCATGGTAAGGGCCTTCTGTTCAGAAAAGGGCAATTTTAACCTTCTACCCTGGGTTGGTTAAGGATACAAGGAGAAGCTTTATATGCATATAAAATACAAATTTTTCTAAGTATGCTTCCTCCTATAAATACCCTTCCCTTAAAAGAAGGCTGAAAAAAGTTTAAAAAGTGATGACAATTTCTCCTGTTTCACTGTTTACACTCTAAATCTGTTATGAAAATCACTTTCATAGAAAATGTCTCTCAGAGAAGTCATGTGTGATTATGAAAGATCAGGCAAATGAGGTCATTTTCAAGTTCCAAAGGAACAATTTCATTTGGCATTCAACAAATGCCAAAAAAATTAATGTGGAGACCCTCTCTTTGCAATAGAAGTTATCAGTGTATTATAGTCCTTTGAAAGACTATAGACTTCTGTTATGAAGTGCTAATATCACAAAAGATTTCCCAGAGGAGACTTGGTCTCCCACAGTGATGTTCCCCAAAGATGGAAGGTCCCCAGGGAAAAAGGAAGAACCCACAGGTCCTGCAGAGGTGGAGGACAGTGATGATGGAGAGGCTCCCAGGGACACCTGAAACCAGGGTCTTGGGTCACAGTTGAGAACTCAGTGCCCAGAGGGTTCATGTAAGTTAACTCTTTATTATCAGAAGTCTCAACCCAAGAGGAAAGTGCCACTCAAGCTAGAATATCGGAAGCAAAAAACGTAAGCTTCAGGTCCAGGAAGACTCCTTAAGAATCAGAGAGGTCTTCTTTCTCAGCTTCCTCTGAACAGATATCTCACTCATCAAGCTACTCCAGAGAAGCCATGAGTCAAGTATGTGTACTTCACCCAAGTGTGTACAGTTAAGGGGGTAGCCGTGGTCCGGCAGACCAAAACATCCCCTGCCTCCGTAGGCAAGATGCCCCCAGTCTTGAGGCCAAGTTCTCAAAGACAGCCCCATCGGCTCTGCTTCCAGTCTACACAATACCTAAGCCTCGGTCAGCATCCTGGAGTCCTGGCAAGAAGAGCCGGGCACCTTCAGGAGCATCTAGAGGAGCAGAGACAGGGGCTGGAGAGACTACAGCATCTACTGGTGCTGCTGCAGATGTGGGAGACCTGGCTACAGAGGGTACAGGCATGGCCTCAAAATGTGGGCCCTTCTGGAAAGACGTCCTTTCAGGCTCCTTTCACCCACTACACCTGTAAAACCCTCACATGTGCCTTCCTCCCCACCCCACTCCACCCCCTTAACTGCATGGAGAGCTCCAGCCGGAGGGGGAACTGGATGGAAGAAGCCTCAGGACAGCTGACCATAGACACCAGGTCTGCTCAGAGGCTCTCTTGGAGAGGAAAGGACAGGCCTCATCTGGATGGTGAGCTCTTGAGGCCTTGAGGATGAGCACAGCATTAGTAGGGAAAGTGAAATGGGATTTCAGTGGGACTTGGGAGACTGAGAGGGAGCCTCTGTAATGACAGCTCTAAGGGAAGTGTGATGGTGAAGGGGGCATCACCAAGTTCTTTGTGGCAGAAGGAGCCAATGAGACAGTAGGCTGTGGGGAAACCTGCCTGCAGGTGAGCAGTGGGCATAAAGCCCTAAGCCAACGACAGTCAATTCCTTTCCCAGCAGCCTCCACACATAATCAATGACACTTGTTTCATCTTTCTCTTTTCTGTGGTCTAGCCTGAACTGCCCTGAGATCAGAGAACTGGAAGAGAAAAGCCTGACTAAGATGAAAGGAGCAAAAGAGAAGGCAAGGCCTCCTAAACCTGGTAAAGACAGCCAGAGTACAGATAACCAAAGGTTGAGGGTAGGAAGGGGCAGCTTGAGGCCCAGGCTCTGCAGGCCCAGAAAAGCCCAAGTCCCATCCTCAATATCAAGCTCCAGGGCCTGGGAAGCCCTGGAAGTGCCAGAGGTATGTCCACCCTGGGAAATGAAACCCCAGTTGGCACAGGGAAGCCCTCAGGGGTAAGGAAGGATAGACAGGGACTCCAGGTCAGGCACCTCCACCTGCAGGCTGTCCTACTTTTATTTCTCAGAGTGGAAGTGAGGGGTCCTATATGGGACTGGTTGGGGTTGATGGCAGCAAGGGTTCTGAAGTGGGTAAATTCTGCAGTCTCCTGATAAAGAAACAGAAAGACTGAAATGCTCAGAGATACTGAGTGAGAGGGGTCTTGCATTCCCATCCTATGCAGAGGCTGCCTGGGAGGTCCACCTGTCTAAAGACCTTGTGGACAAAATCTTCTTTATCTTTAAAAGATGTATCTTTCCAGTTAACTTCTCTATGTTGAGTCCTGATAAAAGGCCTACAATGTATACCGTGGGTTTTCCAGTAGAGCAACAAGGGGAGGAACGTGGTAGTGGGACATCAGAGAAAGAACTGTCTAATGGTCCACTTGTTACTTAATGAATTGCACATGGTGTCCAGCATTCTTCCTTACCCCGAAGACGTGTACATGCAGTAGATGTTTGAACAATGACTGCATTAATCCTGACAGAACTCTTTTTGGCCATTTCCAGGTATAGAGACCAGAAGAGGTCATTAGCTCCAAGAACAAGCAAGAAATTTGCTGAGACCTTTGTTCCATCTCTGAGTTTGCTCTTCACCCAGTGGTGAAAGTCTCTGAATCCAGTATTGATGACAGTGTTTTGCCTATATAAAATAACAGCCAATAAAACTGTTTTAAATATATACATATATATATTTCTATGATTTTTTTTTACTTTGAAAACTCTTGTATTCTTATTATAACACATTTAACAACACAGATCTTTATAAGAATTATAATAAGAGCCATCCCCACATGTGTAAATTTTACCTGCTTCTCCAAGGTGTCCATGTTCAAAGACACATGTGTACCTCTTCACACATTCCTGTTTGCTGGAACACATATGCATAGTCACAGGTACACACGTAGCTTTATGGTTTGTTTGCTTTTCTGGAGATTAGGTCACACTCTACCCACATGTTTCTCTGCACCATTCTTCACTTGACAATTTATCTTGGTTCCCATAAGTCAGTAGCCATGGCAGTAACGCTATCTTTTTGGTTCTTCTAATTTTTAACTCATATATAAACAGGAACATACCAAAAAAACAAAAAACCCGAACTCACTGCCAGCAAGTTGATTCTGACTCATAGCAACCCTATAGAACAGAGTAGAGCTGCCCATGGGATTTCTAAGGAGCAGCTGGTGGATTTGAACCACCAATCTTTTGGTTAGCAAGCGAGCTTTTAGCCACTGTGCCACCAGGGCAGTACACACTGTCAACAGTCACATACAACTCTACAGAAATGAAAAGACATATCATCAATGCTTTTGAAGCATACTGTTTCTATATGTTTTAACTCTCCTCTGCCTGTCTTTTCCGACAAGTGAATCCAAGGGAATTCACACTAAGAATCTGTTAAGTTTATCTCATTATCCTTGCTTAAACCGTTAAACAGTTATAAAACTCTGCAGATTCCCTGTTTAAATTACACGTTCATGAAGAAACGTGCATTTTCTTCCTGAAATAATACGATAAATTCACATTATCAAGGTTGAGCAAATCAGTGTTGTTTCCATGTCCCAGTGGTAGACATTAATTCAGCAGTCAATTAACAAAAAATGTTTTAACAGAATTATTTAAACTGTGAATTCCTCTGAAATTGAAAATATACCAAGTATAAATGCAACACTTTGCACTGGATTTTCTCCTCGAAATGAACACATTTTTCTTTCAAGTTTATTTTTCATGTCCTTTGGTACTAAGTACTTCTCTTTAAGACCTCAACTAGAAGCTGGGAGGGCTTATCTCCTGAGAAGGAACCAAAGAGATCTCACTTACTGACAGAAAGATGGGGCCAAACCAGATCTCAGGGATGACAATCCCTTTTGTAATGGGCCCAAGAACTCACATGCATTATATTTGATTTCTCTGAGATCCAGGTCAGTCATGGTGCTTCCCAAACTTCACTGTGCACCCAGATCACCTAAGGATCGTGTTAAAATGATGAGTCTGAGTCAGGAGGTCTGGGTTGAGGCCCAAGAGTCTACATTTCCATCAAGGTTCCAGGTGCTACCAGTGCTGCTGGTCCCTGGATCCCAGCCTGAGGAGAGAGGTCCTAGAATATCCAAATGAAGAATTCAGATTCAAGAAGATTCAGGGAATAAAGAAGAAACATCTACATCAATTCAACTGGCCATACCTCTGAGAGGGGTGGGGATCAAAAGTGCCTAGAGCAACCATCCTTCATTCCCAAACCCAACCGGGATATCAGAGCAGTAGCCAGAGCCATGGCTGGGTTCCCAAAAGCTCCTTCCTGTGCTCAGCCCACCAAGGTACAAAGGAGAGTAATATGGATTGGTGAAGTCAGAAGTGGCCGAGTCTACTTCTATCATAAGCACGGGTGTGAGTGTTGACCTCAATACATGCAGGCCCAACTTGTGACTCCCTCCTTCTAGACCTGGTGAGGCTCCATGACCCTATGGTCAGCTCAGAATTCTTCCATAGGAGACACCTCTGAGACAAATTTGATGAGAAGATCTGTGGCCTTGGGATTTTCTGATGGGCTTGGTGTCTGTTTTGGGGTGCAGATTTGACACGGGGGGGGCCTTTCTTTCTTTCCATGGGGCTTTCTGACCCTTGCTGACATCGCAAGATCAGATGCAGCGAGTGCCCAAAAGAGCAAAAAAGAGGGGATGTTGGTTGGGCCTGGGTGAGGGGTGTCAACTTGAATCTCAGTGGTGGGAGGGGGACATGGAGCATTTCACGTGCATGTCTCCAGCATAAAGAGTAGTTAGGAAATCCCAGTCTACAGCTTTGGCTGCAAATGAGAGGCATGGAAAGCCCTGGAATCACCAGAGATATGACAGTTGTGCCTCCATTATTGGGAGAAGAGACAGGAGAGAGTTTCCCTATTCGAGCTGTCTTTCTTTGGATTCATGCATCCATTCCACAAATATTGAACTACCTAAAACATACTACACTAGGAAGTGTTCTATCTATGATCGGGGGATATATCAATGCATAAAGCACACAAAAATTCCTGTCCTCACTAAGCTTATAGTCCAGTGGAGAGACAATAGATAATAAATGTAATAAACTAGGAAATATTTATTATGTTAAAGGTGATATGTGCTAGTAATAAAACAGGGCACAATTAGTGAAGGTGACAAAGACTTCCTCCAAAACTGATAGAGAAAGCCTTCCCCTGGAGCTGACATCATGAATTTGGATCACCAGCCTATTAGACTGTGAGAAAATAAATTTGTCTTTGTTAAAGCCATCCTCTTGTGGTATTTCTGTTGTAGCAGCACTAGATGACTAAGACAGAATTTGGTACCGAGAGAATGGGGTGCTGCTCTAACAGACACTTAAAATGTGGAAGTGGTTTTGAAACTGTAAATGGACAGACTCAGAAGGAAGTGAGGAGAACTGGTAACACCGGAGAAGGTACCGATGGTGAGAAACAGCAGCAGAGGACCAGCAGCAGCAGGGAGCCAGGAGCAGCACACCCAGGAAACCAGGGCCAGGCAGTGCTGAAGTCAACCCAAGGAGCGAGAGAGCTGAGTGCCTGTGTGCTGGAGGATTCCTGGCAGAGTGGGGTGCCTCCAGGCACTTATCGGGGGAGCTACTGAGCTTTGGAACACTTGCCCCAATAGGACAGATGTGGGCATAAGGCCAGAGGGCCAAGAAGCCAAAAAGCAGAGGTTAAAAGAGACAAGGAACACTGTAAGCTGAGCTGCCTTAGTCTCAAAAGGTATAGCCTTGACCTCTGGGATTTCAAAGTGGAGCCATGACTTCTGGTGTTTCTAAGGGTGGAGTCGCCACTCAGATGGACCAGGAGAATGGTATGACTAAAGTCGAGGGAGCAGAGTTGCCATCCCAGTGGGTCAGGAAGGCAGAGCTGAACCCCAGGGCTCTGGGGCCTCTGCTCAGAATCTGGAGAGTGTGGCCAATACCTAGAGTCTAGAGGGCTGGGCCATTGTGTAAATGGTCTCAGAGAACAGAGGATTATTTGCAAAGCCTTTAGGGATAATGTAATGTGTTCTGTTAACTTGCTTGGTGCTTGTTATCCCTTCTATTCTTCTAGTTTCTCCATTTGTAATGGAAACGTACAGCTTGCACTTGTCCTGCCACTGCATTTGAAAACAGAAAACTTATATTCTAGATTTCACAGATGAAGAGGAATGTTTGGATTTTAGACTAGGAGTTGATTTAAGACTTTTGCTGTCATATGATGGGGTAAATACATCTTACATGTAGCAAGGACATGAATTTGGTTGGGGGGCAAAGGGGGGAATGTCATGGATCAAACTGTGTCTTCCCAAAATATGAGTCAACTTGGTTAGGCCCTAATTCCTAGTATTGTGTGCTTGCCCTTCATTTTGTGATTGTAATTTTATGTTAAAGAGGATTAGGGTGGGATTGTAACCCCCTTACTAAGGTCACATCCCTGATCCAATGTAAAGGGAGTTTCTCCGGGGTATGGCCTACACCACCTTTTATTTTCAAGAGATAAAATGAAAGAGAAGTGAGCAGAGAGTTGGAGATCTCATAACACCAAGAAAGCAGGGCTGGGGTTCCTGCACAGAGAAGCTCCTAGTCCAGGGGTAGATTGGTAACAAGGACCTTCCTCCAGAGATGACAGAGAGAGAAAGACTTCCACTGGAGCTGGTGCTCTGATTTTGGACTTTTAGCCTACTAAAAAAAAAAAAAAGGGTATGAGAAAATAAATTTCTCTTTGTTAAAGCCATCAGCTTGTGGTATTCCTGTTACAGCAGCACTAGATGACTAAGACAGTTAAAGGTGATAAGTGCTAGTAATAAAATAGGGCAGGGCTAGGGAGCATGTGAGTGTGAATGGGAGGGAAGAGTTTCCCTGGTTGCAATTTTAAATGGGTGGTCAGGGTAACCCTTAATGAGGAAATGGATTTTGAGCAATGAATTTTAAATGGTGAGCTAATTAGTCACATCTAAATCCTAGATTCTGGGGGCCAGAGGTGGTGCTGGAATGGGCCAGGACATGGGCAGAGCTGTGAGCTCATCTCAGGGAACCATGGAGATTTCCCTCTCAATATGGCTATGCTGTGCCACCTTGAAATAGGCTATAGGATTTCAGGGCTGGCCCCAGGGAAATAGGTCATCTCCCCATCTGCGCACTGCATGGGTTTTCCCTCTGATTTTCTCCTCTTGGGCAGCAGACACCCGTTTTGAGAAGCTGGGCTAAGGGAAATGCTCTCCAAACCCCTCTATAAGGTCACCTGGTTTTTTTACTTAACCAGAAGCAGAACCTAGGTATTCTGGTCAAAGGCATGCAGGATGCCGAGTGGGCCCCAGTGGTGGTATAGACGGACTGATCCTCTTTTCTCAGTGATAGCTTCATAACACGTTCATTCAGGGGCCTGGCCCTGGACTGCTCCCTGTGTGGGAAGGACTATTCTGTGTGGTCTCTGTGATGATCCCTGATTACTTCTGAGGAGCTCGGGTTTATAGGCCATTTTAGGTGCCTCTGCTATAATCTGCCTTCTAGTGACTCTTCTCCATTGGGTTTTTGCTTTTTCTCTATTCACTGAGAGAGATCTTAACATATTCTGAATGCCTATCCTTAGGTAGTTATGTTCATTGCAAATATCCCCGCCCACCCCCCCCCCCGAGTTTGTGGCATTTTTTCCCCTTTTTCAGTAAGAATGAAAACTTCATTGGTTTGAAAAATACTGAATTTACAAAGTGCCTTTCTTGCAGGATTTTCTAAGAATTCCCATATTGTCTCTTAGTCACACTCACAGCAGAGGCCTTGGAAATGAGACATTGGGCAATATCATTCTGGACCCCAAATGAGCAGTGTTAACAGAAAAACGGGACTGAATTCCCATGTGGCCAGGAACCAGGCCTGAAGGCCTTCCCCAGGGAGGCATTTCAAAGATGTCTGGAGCAACGGGTGTGCCTCCCAGGGAATCGTGAATGAACCTCTCCACAGGCCTGCTTTGAGGGGTCCCCACTCACTTATGTACCAAGCTTAGTGCTTAAAATGTCGTCATTCTGTTTACAGTCTAGGTAAGAATTAGAATGCTTCCCTGAGGGGAAAATTCTTCATATGTGCTCCATAATCAAAGCGCCTCAGGACAAAGTTTAAAAGAAAAGCAAGGCACTTCCCACCAGTCCTTAACTGAGAGGGTCTTTGTGAGAATTTCGTGAGACTCACGGAAAAGGACACAGTAAATGCCGTCTTCTTTTCTCCTCAAGAAAAAAAAAAAAAAACTGGCGCTAAGATGTCAGGCATTCCACAATCTCCTCTTCTCGTCCCGTATCTAAGTTTTCTAATAAAACTAGGAACCAAGCGATCAGCTGCTGTGAGAAGAGAACCCAGGAGTATTTCCAGTCTATGTCATGTTTGAGCTTCAGTGAAACCCTGTTTCAAGTCATTAGATCGGTGGAGGAGCTGGAAGGCTGAAACTACTGGCCCTCGGACTTGCGGGAAGGACGGAGTGTGGTTGACAGGGCCTCCTGGGCTATTCTTTGCCCCAAGAGGCTTTGGAGGCTCCTTCGTGTTAAAGCAAAGGCCTTTCAGGCCTAGCCAATAAGAGCAGCGAAAGACTTTGAAAAGACTTTGAAAGAAGAAACGGACTCAGGAGGGGCAGGTTTGAAGCTTTTCGTCTTCAGTCAGCTTTCTGGCTTCAGGTCACCCTGGCCCCTGGCTGCCTACAGAACCGGGCCTTTCTAACTCATCCACCTCTCTCTCCCTCCCAGCTTTCCCTCAGCACCATGGGCTGTGGCTTCTGCCAGTTATGATGGTGTCCTTTCAGTAGCTCCTTGCACCTTTCAGAGGGAGCAGGTGCTCAGGGTATAGAGCACAAACCCACAGTGTCCTTCAAAACCCAAACCTACTGCCATCAAGTCGATTCCAACTCATAGAGACCCTGTACAACACAGTGGAACTGCCCCACAGGGTTTCCAAGGCTGTAAATCTTCACAGAAGCAGACTGCGACCTCTTCTCCTGTGGAGTGGCTGGCAGGTTTGAACCACCAAACTTTTGGCTAGCCGCTGAGCACTTTAACCACTGTGCCACCAGGGCTCCTTACAGTACCCTTTGTTGTCCTTTAGCAGAAACACTGCTGAGAGGACATGAGGCCTGACTGATCCTGAGGCTCAGATGGGGAGAACACGAGGAGTGGGTGGGAGTATTGACTTCAGAAAATCTCAGCTTCCTCAGGGTCAGGTCCCTGGGGTCAAGCCCGAGTGTTGGAAAACTGAAGTGGTTCTGAACCTCAGTGTGTTGAATGTCTAGTACACAGGCCTGGGCAGTCCCTGGAGGATTCTCAGACCTTATTCTGGCCAGCACTCGGGAAACCCTCACGGGGCGACGAAAGCAGCAATATTCCTGGGGATCTTTATTCCAGGATCTGAACTCAGTTTGTACAGTCTTGGGAGGTGGAAGATGAGAAAGTTAGGGACCAGGCAGAGTGTCAAAAGAGGAGGCTCATTTCACGTCCTTTGGATTCTTGTTTCATTCCCCCCCTCCCGCCTTTTTTTTTAGCAACTAGGGCTCCAAACAGGCATTTATTGTTTCGAGCTCATTTTGTTAACTCTGTCTGAGCAGAGAACAGTCTGCTCACAGCTAGTGATGAGAATGGGGGAAACAAATTCCCTAGCCCACACCAGGGCAGGCTTTGCTGCAGGAAATCCTTGCAGCTTAGCTCTGCTATCTTCTTCTGTCTCCCCTAGACTGAGCAAAGCAGAGGGGTGTGTGGGAAACCTGCCACAGCCATTCTCAGTAGGGGCCTGCTCACAGCTGACCTCTAAAATAAAGCCTTCCATTGTATCAGGACCAGAATTGCCTGAAGAGCTTCTTAGAAGTGTAGATCCCTAGATACCCCCTCCCCAAATTGCTGAGCAGCTAGGGGCCCATGAACCACTCTCTAGCACCTTCCATGGGGGTCTTCCAGGGTGGGGTCTACAGTGGCAGAGTCATGGGAGGGTGGGGGCAAAAGAACTGATAGATGTCACAGGAGCCAACAAAATGGAGGTGGGAGGAAAAGAAGAAAGAACTAGATAGGGCTGAGAAGAAAATCTAGGAAAACATGTCATTGGAAAGAAACCACCCAACTAAAATCATGGGACCTCGTCCTGGGAGTGCACAGGCTCAGGACCTCAGTGCAAAGCAGCTTCATGAAGCAACTCTCCCTGCAGCTTCTGTTGCAGAATGCCAGGCTGGTGGAAAAACAGTGCAAGAAATTCAGGCTGACAAAGGGGTCACATGCAAGAGGAACTGCTGCCAGGGCTTGGCCTGTAAGCACCACTTCACCCTCCCCGTGCGGTGCTGCAGCTCTGGGAGCCTGGGGATCCCCACAGTCTGATCGTGGCCTTCAATCTAGGGGTGAGCCCTTGGGAGGACTCTTCCCAGTGCGGTGCAGGCGGTGAGTCCTGACTGGAGAGAGGGTCCACCTGACAGTGTGGCCTCTTTGGCCTGGCCTTTTCCTCCTGGAAGTGCACCCCCCGGGGTTTCCTATGGATGGATTTAGAAGCCCATGTGTGATCGCAACTCACTCACCCGTGCCTAGCGTCCTAGGGATACCCGACAGCTGACTGATTCGCAGCAGAAGTGCTGCGGGCCCGGCGGTGCACGCGGAGCTCCTGAAGTCCAGGTTCTGGGCCACCCCCTCCGTGGCATTGGCCTCCCCCTAAATTTTAGTGGTAGCAATGAGGAGACTGGTGGGGGAGACCCAGAGGGATGAGGGCAGGGGCTGAAGCCTGGCTGGCAGGCAGGTATGAGGGGAGCTGGCCCTTCGCCAGAGGCACCGGACCCAGGCTCAGGTCCTCTGCCAGCCCTGCTGGGCGCAGGACTCCGTAACGCCCTGGAGTGCTCCTCTCCCCGCGCGCAGCACCCACTGTGGTTGGCCCAACCGCCCCAACTGCCTCTCCCTGCCTTTTAGTTTCACAATGTGCATGTGTGTGTGTGTGTGTGTGTGTGTGTGTGTATAACATTTTTGTGCTTTAGGTGAAAATTTACATAGTAAATTAGTTTGCCATTCAGCAATTCATACACAAATTGTTCCCTGACATTGGTTGCAATCCCGGCAATGTGTCAGCACCCTCCCCATCCCCACCCTCCTGAAAAATGTGTCCTTTTGATGCCCACATGCAGCTGGACACCACAACATACCACACACAAAGGGAATCTCAGCTGGGTTTCAGACCCAGACATAAAAGCACAACTTTAAAACAATTATGATACGGTATGAAAAAGAAATTAAGTAAAGACAAAAATAGAAAATAAAAGAATATTTGAAGACAGTATCCTCCCTATTTTGGACTCAGGAGCCTGTGGGCACGACACTGCTTGGGTGGCACACTGTTCATTTCTTTTCAGAAAATACAAAGTCTGAGAGGAGGGAACTGGTACCAGGAGTGGATGCAGGAAAGGACCTTTGTGGAAATGGGGAGAATCTGGGATTGATTAATGGGTTTGGATAAGGCTGAAAAGACTGAATATCCACGTAATCTTTAAAGATGGGTTTCTAGCAGCCTAGAGCACACATTGGAAACTTCTCTAATAAATTATTGCCAGAAGATTCCATGAAGCAAAATGGATTGTTGTTGTCGCTACTTGCCGTTGAGTCGAAAATGGATTAGAGTTAAAAATCTTCCTGCAAAGAAAATTACAGGCCTGGTTGGCTCTCAGATTTCATGAAGCATGCAAACAGTTAATTTTGGTCTTAGACAGGATCCATCAAAGAATAGATGAAGATGAAACTCTCCCCAACTTGCCCACGAAGCTAAATGCAATCATGGTCGGCAAGGTCAATGTGTTTGTTATCTACTGGTGCGCAACGAATTATCCCAAAACTTAGCAGATGTGGGATAGACTACAAAACAGTCCATTCATTTTGATAAAATTCACAACTAAACAAAGATAGCTATAATTACTTCTATCCCAGAATATAGTTTTGACGGTGAATGAATAAGCCAGAAATTTTAAATAACGAGGGTAAACTATTAAAAGATTTTAAAACTTTTTTAATGCTGATATAATTGCAAACCTAGAGGACGAATATAAAATTGCTGATAAAGTGGCAGGATATAGGACATATACACCAAAATCAGTGCTATATTTTCGACCAGAAATAAGCACGCGAAAAAATGGAAATGGGAAGGATAGACCATTCTTTTTTCTCTGCTATTTGATTGTACCAAATAGTGTCAAAAACAATAAGATACTTAGGGAAATGTTTTGATAGAAACGGTAAGGAACCTATATGAAGAAAATAATCTACTGAAGTAAATAAAACAAAACCCGAATGAACGCAAAAAAATATGCCTGTTCTCCCAAACGTGAAGACTTGTAAAATAAGTCAAGTGTTTCAAAACTAAGATATATATATAATGTGATTCCCATTGGAATATCAAAATAGTTGTCTGTTGAACTGAACACAGAGTAGAACTGCCACTTAGGGTTTTTTTCTGAGGGGGAAGGAAGGGGGCTGTAATTTTTACAGAAGCAGATTCCCAGGTCTTTCTCCTGTAGAGCTGCTGGGTGCGTTCGACCCGCCAACCTCTCGGTTAGCAGCCAAGTGCTTAACCATTGCACCACCAGGGCTCCTTATACCAAAGAACAGACAATTGAAATATGAAAAAGGATAGTAAGTGCAGCCTTGTTTCATTGAATAATAGAACATATTAATACATTATACTAAACCAAAAAACCAAACCCATGCTGTCGAGTCGATTCTGACTCATAGCGACCCTATACGACAGGGTAGAACTACCCCATAGTTTCCAAGGAGCGCCTGGTGGACTTGAACTGCCAACCTTTTGGTTAGCAGCCATAGCTCTTAACCACTGCGCCACCAGGGTTTATACTAGGAACTGAGAAATACACCAATGGAACAAAATAGAAAATTCATAAGGAGATCCTAATAACCACGAAGACAGAGTTGATATTTCAACTAGGCATAATTATGATTTACATAATAAATGGTGCTGACTCAACTGATTGTCCTTATAGAAAAGTGTGCCAAAATACCACATGGATTTACAAATTTAATGTATAAATCAACAACAATCTTAACAGAAAATTACGAAGTTACATGTAAGATTTTCTTAACCTATATAGGAAATCCAGAAATTCTAAGAGAAAAGGTAGATGTAATTGAGCATAAAACATTTCAATTATTGAAGAGAGGAAAATATCACTCGCAAAAAAAAAAGAAAAAAGAAAAGATAAACAAGCAAAAGATTTAAAAATTTGAAACGTAGATGACAAAGGACTAATAACTATTCCTACTTTAGATGAAGGAGACACAAAAATTTGGCATTTGGAAAATGAGCAATGATTTTTTTTAATAATATTTTATTACGTTTTTGGTGAAACTTTACGCAGCAAATTAGGTTCCTGTCTGACAATTTCTACAAAAATCATTCAGATCTTTCACAGCGTGTCAACAGTGTCTTTAATTGTGTTCTGGTTGTTCCATTTCCAGTACTCTAGTTTCCCTGCCCCCTTATCATCTCGTCTTTGCTTTAGAGTAATGGTTGACATTTTGGCTGCATATAATGGCTTTTTAATGGAGTGCCGTACTGATGGATAATACCCTTTATTTTGTGTGCCAGTCTGCTATTTCGCTAAAAGATGAACTCAGGGAATAGTTCAGTACAAGGTTTAAAGAGTATCTCAGGGTGATAATCTCAGGGAGTCCTCTAGTCTCAACTGGTCCAGTAAGTCTGGACTTTTTAATAATCTGAGTTCTGTTCTTCATTTTTCTCCCACTTTTTCAGCATCTATGTATCGTGGCCCTCATCAGAACTGTTGGTAATGAGCAATTACCAACCATTCAGAAAATATCCAAATCCCCAATAAAAATAATCAAAGTTTCAAAAACACTGATAGTTAAGAAAATGTCAATCAAAATCCCAGTGAAACTGGCACAATTTAAAAATCAACACCACTTATGGCTGGGTGGGCTGTGGGAAGAAGGATGCCCTCAGACATGGCTGGAAAGGTGCTGTCATGGATGGAATTATGTCCCCTCCAAAAGGTATATATCAATTTGTCTGGGCCATGATTTCCAGTATTGTGTAATTGTCCTCCACTTTTGATTGTAATTTTACGTTAAAGAGGATTAGGGTGGGATTTTAACACCCTTACTATGATCCAGTGTAAATGGAGTTTCCCTGGGGTGTGGCCTGCTCCACCTTTTACCTTACAAGAGATAAAAGGAAAGGGAAGCAATTGACCTGAGATTCCCACACTGAGAAGCTCCCAGACCAAGGAAAGAGTGATGACAAGGACCTTTCTCCAGAGCTAGCAGAGATAGAAAGCCACCCTGCATTTGGATTTGCAGCCTACTAGACAGTGAGAGAATAAATTTCTCTTTGTTAAAGCTATCCACTTGTGGTATTTTTGTTAAAGCAGCACTAGATGACAAAGACAGGTGCGTTACTACAGGCTCATAGGGGAAAGACATAGACATGGCTCTATACTTTTTAAAACATTCTTTGAACTGGAAATGTCACTCATTAGAATCTACCTCACAGATACAAATCCTAGAGTATATAGTAACCCTACAGGACACAGTAGAACTGCCTCATACAGTTTCCAGGGAGCAGCTGGTGGATTCGAACTGCCAACCTTTTGGTTAGCAGCTGGGCTCTTAACCACTGTGCCACCAAGGCTCCATGTAGTATATGCAAAGGATGGTTATTGTTAAAGACAAAAAAGGAAAAATAAAATTATTGCCCATTGATGATGTGATATTATGATAAAATTTTAATACATAATATTCAAATATTCCAGTAATATTAGAATAATAATATAATAACCATATCATATAATAATATATGGTAGTCATTAGAATGAAACAGAGCTATAGAAGATTAGTAAGTGAAATCACTGTGAAGTATCATTGGAGAAAAAAAAGCAAGACAGAGAGAAGTATATATATAAAGTGAGCCCATATGGGTAAAACAATAACAAATAACCAAATGTATTTATATAAGCATATAAAAAAATTTTTTTATATGTATATATATATATGTCCATAAATGAGTAGATGTGGTTATTTGCATGTATGAGTATGATAGTTAAGCAAGAATAATAAGATAGAACACTTACCTGATTGTTGATATGAACTATCTTAGATTCAGTTATGGGAAGGGACAAGGGGTGGGGAGCTAGAACATACTGAAAAGACTATGCTTAATCGACTCAATGGCAGCAGATTTTTTTAAAGATCATAGCTGCTATGTGTTTTCATTTCTGTAGAGTTATATGAAAGTGTATAGGTTGCACATTGTCATTGTTCCCATTTATTTACATTCTTTGTGTATAAATACGAGTTAAAAAATTAGAAGAACCAAACAGCATTAGTTCCATATCTACTGACTTACAGGGGAGCCATGATCAAATGTCAAGTGAAAAAAGGGGCAAGGAGCAATGTGGGTAGACTGTGTTGAAGGTTCTGTAACAGCAAGCATGCAAATAGATCTACATGGATACGTACAACTGTAACATGTGTCCCAGAAAAGAGATATGTAAGGAAGGACACACATGTGTCTTTGAACACTGGACACCTTGGGAGAGCAGGAGCATCATACATATGTAGGGATGGCTTGTATTATAACTTCTTTACAAATTTGTACTGTTACGTATGTCATAATAAGATTATAAGATATTTGCAAGTCGTAAAATATGACATATATGTTTTTAAAACTATTTTTTTATGTTGTTGTTGTTGTTAGGTGCCATCAAGTTGGTTCCGACTCATAATGACCTTATGTACAACAGTAGGAAATACTACCCCATCCTGCACCATCCTCACACCTGTTGCTGTTTGATCCCATTGTTGCAGCCACTGTGTTAATCCATCTTGTCGAGGGTCTTCCTCTTTTTCTTGTAGGAAAAAAAACAATCTTTAATGTCAGATCAGAGATTTTAATCCCTGGATAGAGAACACAAACACAGACTGTACAAAAGTCAGACTCTGCAGATTTCACGTTTGGTATATGGAGCCAGTGACCTCTTCTGATCTCTATCCCTAGAAAGGACCAAAAAGAATTCTGCGAGGCTCAACATAGTAACTCTTAATGCATGTACACATGTATACGCAAAGATGAGGGCTGAACACCATGTGCAATTGAGTAGGTAACGCAAGGCACAAAGAAGAGTCTCCTTGTCAGGTATGCTATTACCATCTTCCTCCCCTCATTGCTCTACTGGAAAACCCACCCTTGAGCACTCCAGGCCTTTTATCAGGACTCAGTGGCAATGGGTTTGGCTTTGGTTTAAACTTAGAGGAAGTTAACTGGGAAATTGCTGCTTTTAGGATAATGAAGACTATGGCCATAAGTCTTTAGACAGGTGGACCTCTTCAGACACCTCTGCCCACCTTGTAAATATCAGGCCCCTGGCAGTTCTGTACCTCTGAGAACCGTAGGCTTTCCTTTTTCATCCTCTGGTACTGGCAGAATTAATCCTATCTCAAAGCTCTCGCTTCTGTCTGCCTCTGACCCCGTCCTTCGCAGGAGCCATTACTGTCACTGAGAAATATACACAGGGCAGCCTGTGGATGGAGATGCCTGTCCTGGAGGCCCTGCCCTCCCTTCCTTGCTCCTGAAGGCTTCCCTGTGCCATTTGGGGTCTTATCTCCCAGGAGGGTCAACATGCCCCTGGCACCTGCAGGGCTTCCCAGGGCGTGGGACATGATGATGTGTCTAAGACTTGGGCTTTTTTGTTCATTATACAGTCTGGGCCTGAATCTGCCCCTTGCTGGCCTCACCTCTAACCATCTGTGTTCTCCCAGGGTTAAGAGGCCTCGTCTGCCTTTGTTCCTATACTTCCAGCCCAGTCTTTTTCTTCCAGCTCTCTGACCTCAGGATTGGCCAAATTATACCACAGAAAAAAAGAAAGAACAAGCTAGTGTCATTGATATGTGCAAAATCAAACAGAAAAATCTTTTTTAAAAGAAAAAAAAAAGTTCCCTTACATCCTAGGAACTCATCCTTTGCATGAGTTATGCAGACACTACTAGATCTACTGTTATGCAGAAAAGGGTGACACCCAGGAGAGTTTTTCTAAACCATCTCCCAGTCCAGTCCAAAAAGGCCCAGTACCCAGTGCCGCCAAGTCAATTCCGACTCATAGTGACCCTATAGGACAGAGTAGAACTGCCCCATAGAGTTTCCAATGAGCACCTGGTGGATTCGAACTGCCGACGCTTTGGTTAGCAGCCCTGGCACTTAACCAATACACCATGAGGGTTTCCTCCAAAGAGGCAACACTAAATCACAGCAATAAACCCAAATCCCCCCAGCGAGGGCAGTAGACTTGAATGCGGTGAGCTCTTTATTTCACCACCTCCTCCTGTTTGCCCAACCAGGACCTCTTCCTTTCTATGCTTGGAGGATGATGAGAAGTGACCCAGAATCCTTGGTTAGGGCCTTATGCCCACTGCTCACCTACAGGCAGGTCTCCCCACAGCCTACTGTCTCTCTGGTTCCTTCTATGCAAAAAACTCAGTGACACCCCGTTCACCAGCACACTTCCCTTGGAGCTGTCTTTCCAGGGTCCCCCTCAGCCTCCCAAGTCCCACTGAAATCCCATTTCTCCTCCCCCTCCTTATGCTGTGCTCATTCTCAGGGTTCTGAGACCTCACCATCCAGATCAGGCCTGTCCTCTCCTCTCCTAGGCTAGGGGAACCTCTGAGCAGACCTGGTGTCTGCAGTCAGGTGTCCTGGGGCTCCTTCCATCCAGGTCCCCCTAGGATTGCAGCTCTCCATACACTTGGAGCAGTTGGGTTGGGGCACAGGCTGGGAGGAGAGGTTCTTACAGGGCAGGTGGGTTAAAGGAGCCTGAACAGAGGCCTTAACAGAACAAAAACCTACTGTCTTGTTGATTTCAATGCATGGTGAACCCAGGTGTTTCAGAGTAGAACTGCACTGCACAGAGTTTTCAACGACTGTGATAGTACAGAAGTAGATTGCCAGGCCTTTCTTCTGTGGGCCACATATCTTTTGGGTAGCAGCTGATGAGACAACCCACATTTCCCGGCACAAATGCCCTGCTCCTCCCAGTCCCAAGTTGCTAGCAGGTCTTCAGGCTCTTCCTCTTCTGCTGTGCCCCCACCCTCTGTAGCCTGGCCTCCTCCCTCTGCAACCTCACCAGCTGGTGCCTCAACCTCCTCAGCTGCTCTCTCTGCTTCTCCAGCTGCCCCTCCAACTCCTGCAGATGGCACTTCTCTCCCACACCTTCCTCTTCTTGGAGGCCATCAAGTGGCCTTGGCCAGCTGGTGGCCGCCTCTGGGCTTGCGTGGGGGTGAGGGTGGCAGTTCCTTTTCCAGCAGCTCTTCACACAGGACCTGGCAGCTGAAGTCCTGGTGCACTCCATGCTCCACGTGAGCCACCAGGGCCTCCTGGGACTTGAACACAAGGCAGCAGGCCAAGCAGCGGAAGCTGTGCTCATGGGTCACTAGCCACTCCGGGGTGGCTGCGTGGGGGCTTTCCCCATGCTCCTCTCCTCAGACGCTGGGCTCGGTGGTGCGGGCCTGGGGCCCCTCCTTCCAAGGCCCCAGGGTGCTTACCAGGGACTCAGTGTTGGCCAGACTGGGGGCATAGCGATGGTGCTCTACTCAGAGAGCTCGGCCTCAAAGACTTGGGGCATCTGTCCCACGGGGGCAAAGGAGGTTTTGGTCTGCCAGGCCACAGCCACCCACTTGACCGTGTGCACCTGGGTGAAATATGCACACCTTACCCATCGCTTCTCTGGGGTAGCCCCTTAGCTGGATGAATGAGATGTCTGCTCAGCGGAAGCTGAGGGAAAAGGCCTCTCTGATGGTAGTGGAGTCTTCCCGGCCCTAGAGCTTGGGCTTTTTGCTTGAGATGTTGTGGATTCTTGGGCATTTTCCTTTTGGTTAGAGACCTCTGAGAATAGTTAATTTATATGAGCTCTCATGGCCCTGATCTTCATATAGGAGCCCAAGGCTCTGGTCTCAGGAATCCCTGGAGGCCTCTCCATCACCAGCATCCTCCACCTCTGCAGACCTCGTCCCTTCTCTCTTTCCACAGAAGCTACCATATTTTGGGGGGCATTGCTGTGAGCAATAAAATCTCTGCAAAATGGTACCAATGATAATAGCCATTTCCAAGCAGTGGATTCTGACTCATGGCTATACCATGTGTTACAGAGTAAAGCTGCACTCCATAGAGTATTCTTGGCTGTAATCATTATGAAAGCAGAAGCAAGGCCTCTCTTTCAGGACGCACCTGTGTGAGTTGGAACCACTAACCCTTCGTTTATCTGTAGAGCACAAACGGTTTGTGCCACCAAAGGTCCCCTCCTAGTGATAGTAGTGCCTTGTAACAAAAGTTCACGCCCTTTGAAAATAGTATTGTGGGGTTTCATATTTGTAAACAAAGAATCTTCAAGTTAATTTTTTCGTGGCATTGATATGTTGAATGCCAAGTGAATTCCCTCCTTTGGAACATGTAAATGTCCTCATTTCCCTGAACCTTTTTAACAGTCTGAAACTTCTCCTAAAGATTTCTTCTACGCCGGTGATTTTCTTACCATATTTAACAAGTAAACATTCAAACAGGAGAAATGCTCATCTCTTTTAACTCTCTTTGAAGGGAGGACTTTTATAGAGGCGCCGTACCTAAAGAGAAAGAAAAATTTGTATACTTTGTTAAAAACCTTACAGGTATACCTCTTCCTTGTACCCTTCCTAAACAAGCAACAGAGGGTTAAACTTATCTTTCTGTAAACAGAAGTCCCCTCTACAGGTCCATCTTAGATGAACTCTTTCAAGGTCCTCAGGCAGAAAACAGATGACTGTATGTATCTGAGAGTCTTGATTCCACAGACGTCAGTGGTCAAATACAACTACCTCACCTGGGTGTGTCTGGGTGGGTTGTCCATGTCAGCCTAAAGGTCTGTAGGTTTTTCTGTATCTGAGGGAAGGACTGGAGAGCTCAGAGAGAAGAAAGAGATGGAGGTAGGTTGTGTGAGTTGGATGGACAGAAAACTCCAAGGTGAGATACAGGATGGAGAGGAGGGACCTCCCAGGAGTATGTTAGAGAGATACAGAGACCAAGGAGGGAGCAGAAAGCAGGGCTCAGCCACTGTGGGGCAATACAGGAGAAAAGCAGAGAAGAAAAAGGGGTGGGTGGTGGAAGAGGTTATAGTATCAGGGTGTGCCACCAGGATTTACAGCATAAGCTCAGGTTCAGTGTGGTAAAATTTTAAAACTTCAAGTCTAAATAGAACTTTAGAACTTGGAGGAAAAGGGCAAGTCCTTGGAGCTCAGGCAGCAAGTCATGCCCAGACCTTCTGCTGCCTGAGTCCAGGCTGGGAACTGTTGGGGCTCACAGTGACCGGCAACTCTGGGTCAGCGTGGGGTACTGTGTTCTCTCACACCACCCACTCCCAAAACTCCTCAAATACCTTTATTTCTTTTAGTTCATCACATGACTTATCAATTCGATCTCATTAGAACATATTAAAAATAAGTACAAGTCTCCATAACCACCCTTCTTCCTGGTCCTTCACCCACTGCCCTAGGTGACCACTTGCCTCCTTCAATCCCAGAGATAGAAGCATATGCCTAAAATATTGAGTGTCTTCTCCTCCCTACTCTGAAAAACCCTCAGGTTACAGTAGAATTTTATGATTAACGCATTTATTCCTTCACATTACCTACTTTGCTTAATCGTCTACTAAATGGCAGGAAGTACTTTCCCAACAAAAACCTTAGTGAGCCCGGTCATCCCACATCAAAGGCTTCATCTTCTCTCCTTGTGGCCTTCTTTTTCAGGGAAATACAACCCCTCACTGCCAGCTCTAATTGATTGGGAAGAATTTTCCTCCCACCTCAATTCTTAGAGAAAGGCCTCTTCGTTGCATTCCGCTGCTCCATCCCTGGGTGAAGATGAGCCAAAAAGGGTGATTTTCTGAAGGAGGTTTCTCCCTCCTCCCAGTTAGAGAAGATATCCCAAACTCTCACTAGCTGGACGACTCTGACTTAGGAAACACTCTCTGGCAACTGGTAGCTTAAGTCACTCTCCCACAGAAGACCTCAGATCAGCAACCTCTCCAAAGAGCCGTTGGGATCTGAGTGAACACCATGGCTTCCCGTAACTCGTGTGACATCATTGTTGACATATCTCAGTTCCAAGGGCCCATTGTGAATCCATACACGGCAATAAGAAAAATGTGGCAACTATTCTGGCAGGGGTTAGGAAGTTATTTTAAGGGAAATAATATAGAAAGAATGAATTGAACCTTTCCCCTGCCCTTAAACAGGTTAATATCCACTGGGGTGACTTGAGAGTCCAGGGAATGATAACAGTATAAGGGCTGTTGTTCCCCAAGCCACTCCTCTGACACGGTTTGAACCACTTTGCTCCAGTCCTAGAAACACATGTGCACTCTGAAGCCCTCTCAGGCCTCCTTTGCAGCTGAGGCTTCACATAGGCTGTTCCCTTCGGATGGAAGATGTTCTCTCCCTCCTCCCTTCTTCTCCGTGGTGAACCATGATGGTGAAGACAGCAGGCCCCAGCCAAACTCCTGGGCTTGAGTCCCAGTGTCTCCATATACCTGCCATATGACCTTGGATGAGGCATTTAACCTCTCTATGCCTCACTTCCATCACCTGTCAGATTAAGAGAACTCTTTTTTTTTTTTTATCCTTCTCATAGGGTTGTTGAGAGGATGCCACCTTTAACAACAGTGACTGCTACAGACTAAGATTGTGTGAATGCTCACTGTTAGAGGAGCCATGGTGGTGCAATTGTTAAGTGTTGGCTACTAAGGAAAAAGGTGTCAGTTCAAACCCACTTAGTGGCTTTTGGGGAGAAAGAGCTGGCTATCTGCTCTCGTAAAGATTACAGCCTTGGAAACCCTATGGGGCTGTTCTACTCTGTCACGTGGGGTCAGTAGGAGTCGGAATCGAGTTGACAGAACATAGCAACAACAACAACATTGTTATACTTCATGTCACAGCTTGCTGAGTCTGCCTAAACTACTTGATATTCCTGCTCTAAGTATATCAGATCACTCTATAATCCCTACATGATAACACTCCCCCTCCCCACCCCACTCAACTGTTCACGTGAGATCCTCATTTAAAAATCTATCTCCTTTAGAAGGATTATAAGCAACTTAGGGGCAAACACAAGGTCTGCCTTATACGTGTAGTCCTAGAAAGTAGGATAGTACCTGACACATAGTAGATACTTGACATATATTAGTTGGATCAATGAATGATGAATAATGAGTCCCCCAAAAGACCCATCCTTTGTAGAAAATCAGCGCAGAATAGAACTCTTCGATGTGGTGCCTAAAAGCACCATCACTCATGGGTAGGCTGTTGACCCAAATTCATTGATCTTCCTGGCTCTGAGCCCCAGAATATGGTACACTTACCCCCTTCCCATGCTTTCTCTTGGGCCTTCTGGAAAAGGGTTAGCATTATGGCCTCACAGAAAAGCAATGAGTATAAGGACCTCCATGGTCAACCCACATGGGAGGCCTAGCAGAGCCCTCAGGAAAAAGCCCACTGTTCTCTGCTTTTCTGCACATTTGATTTTGTTCTAGAGCGCTGTTTAGAAAAGCAACCAGTAAAATTGTTGAAACCATTTGAGAAGGGGTTTTAGAAAGTTTTGTTGGTGAACAGAAGGGAATCTGATAACTTGGAGGAAAACGGAAGGTCTCAGATGAGGAGGAGAGGAGGATTGTTTTGTGTGACTGCAAAGGGTAGAACCGGGACAAGCATCTCTAAACACAAAAGGACAAAAGAAGAACTTTCTTGCTCAGAAATGCAGCAAAAATGCCCCAATAGCTTCACCCTGTCTCCTCAGAATTTTTACGTTCATGATACCCATGCACTTGCACTGTGGCCTCAGGAGAATACTTGGGGTTTCCTGAATATATTGGGCCATTTCCTACTTTTTAACCAGCTACTGATATTTCCACATTTGGCTCAGCATCACTTCCTGGTAAACCCTTCTCTGACCCTACTGCTGGTATAACTCGTCACTCCCTGCTGTGCACTCCATTGTGTTTTAGAAACAATTTGCCATAGCTCAGAACACACTTGATTGTATTTGCTTCTTGTGATTGATGGTAAAAGTGGCCACTCATTCTTGCTATCTCTGTACCTGTGCCCTTTTAATGTTTCAAGCATCACTTCTTGGTTGAAGCCTTTCTTGACACTATTCCTGGTAGCACATCCTACTCCCTGTTGCTGTTGTCTTTAGGTGCCATTGAGTCAATTCCGACTCATAGTGACCCTATGTACAACAGAACTATGTCCCACTCCGGGAGATTCTTGTACTCAAGAAATTCCTTACCATAGTTCAGAAAACACTCAAGTGCTTTTATTTATTGTACCTGAATACAGTATGGCCATATATTTTTCCTGTTTGTTTTCCATGCCTTTGGAAAATGACCTGGAAGCTGCTTTCATCAAAAGCAGAAGTCTGTTAACCTCCTGAATTGCGACTGAACTTATGACAGCTTTGGCCATTGGCCAATACCAAACCTGATAGAAGTAGAGAACTGAAAGGACTTGGGCTTTGGGGCTTGCCCTATAGCTGCTCTTCAAACCCTGGAAACTCATGGGTTTGAGCCAAGGCCAGTGTGCTGCATGATTTATGTCTTTCATCAAATTTGGATAGTGTCCGGCTGTTATTTTTGCTTCTGCACCTTTCTCTCTATCCTCTACTTTTGGGATGACCGTGATGTGTTGCCGGGAGAAAAATATGGCAGTCTGCTCCCATAAAGATTTACAGCCTTGGAAACCCTATGAGGGTGGTTCTACTTTGTCCTACAAGGTTGCTATGAGTTGGGATCGACTCAACGGCAATGGGTTTGGTTTTGGTGTGATATGTTTACTGGCGTGTTTGATGTCCCACGGGAAACTCAGGTTCTGTTCGTTTTTCTTATTCTTTTTTCCCCCTTCAGACTGGATAATTCCAAATACCTTGTCTTCAAATTTGCTGACTCTGTGTTCTGCCTGTTCAAATCTGTCATTGAGCCACTCTAGTGAATTTTTATTTCAGCTGTTGTGTTTTCAGCTTCATAATTTCCATTTGGTTCATTTTTATAGTTTCAATTCCTTTATTATAGAAACTATGTCATCATGAGTGAGACTATATCATAGAAACTATAAAAATGAACCAAATGGAAATCATGAAGATGAAAAGCACAACAGCTGAAAAAAAAAAGTTTCTGTATCTTTATTAGAGCTCTGCTGGTGCAGTGGTTAAGAGTTTGGCAGCTAGAATCCACCAGCTTCTCCTTGGACACCATATGGGGCAGTTCTCCTCTGTCCTATAGGGTCACAATGAGTCAGGTTCAACTGAATAGCAACCGGTTTGATTTATACCACTGTGGACATTTTCTATTTGTTCATACATTGTTCTTGTGATTTACCTCTTTATTCATGGCTTTCTTTATTTCATTGAGCATATTTAAGATATTTGATTTAATGTCTTTGACTACTACTTCCAATGTCTAGGCTCCCTCAGAGATTGTTTCTGTCAGATATTTTTCTTTACTTTATATGAGCCATATTTTTCTGGTTTTTTGTATGCTCTGGAATTTTTTGTTGAGAAATGGAAATTTTGACTATTAAAATGTGGCAGTTCTGGAAATTATATTCTCTCCCTCATCATGGTTACTGCTGTTGTTTTTTGAGGGCTTCAGCCATCCATTTGCAAAGTGGATTTTTAAATTATGTATGTAATGTCTTTATTTCACCTGTGAGTGGTCAGTCAAGCATCTGTTCCATTATCTCTGTGGTCAGTTTGTGACCTTACAGATATTTCCTTAAATATGGAGATTTTTTTAAAGGTGTGTATATCTCTTTAGAAACCCTGTTAGCACCGTGGTTAAGAGCTCGGCTGCTAATCAAAAGGTTGGCAGTTCAAATCCAACAGCTGCTCCTTGGGAATCCTATGAG
Organism: Loxodonta africana; assembly: GCF_030014295.1. Classification (NCBI taxonomy): domain Eukaryota; kingdom Metazoa; phylum Chordata; class Mammalia; order Proboscidea; family Elephantidae; genus Loxodonta; species Loxodonta africana. The sequence goes on from NW_026974832.1 coordinate 1,177,537, forward strand.
GCAGTTTTATTCTGTCCTATAGGGTTGCTGTTGGTTGGAAATGACTCTATGGCAACAAGTTTTTTTTTGTTTGTTTGTATCTCTTTCAGCCACTGGATCCTGAAGGGGCTAAAACAGGGCAAAAATATCCTCAGTGTTCCCTCAAGTAACCACCTGACCCACCAAAATGTACAACTCCAAATATTTGGAGGACAAGGTTCTTATAGTCCATGCTGGCATCAGTTAGCCACTCTAAGAATAAAAGCCACTGCCTGTATGTCTGTGGTCATGCTGAGGAATGGGTGCTGGTAGCTCGTTCCCCCATGTTGCTCTCTTACTAAAGCTCAGCAGCCACTCTCTTCATCAAGTAGTTCTCTGGTTGCCCTAAGTATCTGATTAGGTTGCAGAGCACTGCAATAGATGATTCTGACTTTTTTTTTCAAGCTTAGTGCTGTTTTGCTGGAGAGACCAATACTTGGTGCTTTCTACTCTGCCATTTTCCATTACATTAAGTTTTTTCAACTATATTGTTTTTCGCATCACATTCACTGTCACTTCAAAAGTAGGATGAGGTGTCATTATTTGCTGAGCCTTTTTGGGTATTTACACTACAAATCAGGTCTCATGGCCTACTGACAGCTCAGGAATCAATGTTCTTGGTTGCCTCTCCCAGTCTGATACTTGCATATTAATTCCTTTAAAAATGATTTTTCTATGGCTATTTTTTATTTTAGTGGACTTTAAGGAATTAAAGGAGGTAAGTATGCGTATTCAATCTTCTGTCTTAAAGTGGAATCATTGACCTTGCCCATTTATTAATTGGGGATTTTATAGTAACCCCTATTGATGTATTGCTTCTGTTTATTTAAGTTTGCCTTTATGAGTGATACATTTTTATTTTGCTTTAGGTGAAAGTTTACAGCACAAATTATTTTCTCATTCAAAAATTTATACACAAATTGTTTTGTTGCCGTTGGTTGCAATCCCCACTATCTATTAGTATGTTCCCACTTTCCCTTTACACCTCAGGTTTCCTGTGTCCATTCCTCCAGTTGTCCTGAACAGATGATGCCCATTTGGTGTCATACACTTCATTGAATTAAGAAGCATGTTCTTCACGTGTGTTATTGTTTGTTTTATAAGCCTGTCTAATCTTTGGCTGAAAGGTAGACTTTGGGAGTGTCTTCAGTTCTGGGTTAGCAGGTGTCTGTGGGCCATAATCTCTAATCTCTGGCTGAAGGGCACACCTCAGGAGTGACTTCATTACTGAGCTAAAAGGATGCCTGGGGACCATATTCTTGCAGTTTCTCCAGTCTCTGTCAGGCCAGTAAGTCTGGTCTTTTTTTTGTGAGTTAGAATTTTTTCCTACATTTTTCTCCAGCTCTGTCTGGGGCCCTCTATTGTGATCCCTGTCAGAGCAGTCAGTGGTGGTAGCCTGGCACCATCTAGTTGTGCTGGACTCAGTCTGGTGGAGGCCATGGTAGTTGTGATCCATTAGTCCCTTGGACCAATCTTCCCCTCGTGTTTTTGGTTTTCTTCATTCCCCCTTGCTCCTGAGGGGTGAGACCAGTGGAGTATCTTAGATGGCTGTTCACAGGCTTTTAAGACCCCAGACGATACTCGCCAAAGTAGAATGTAGAATATTTTCTTTATAAACTATGTTATGCCAGTTGAGCTGGATGTTCCCTGAGACCATGGTCCCCAGGTCCCTCAGCCCAGTAATTTGGTCCCTCAGGGAGTTTGGATGTGTTTATGGAGCTACCATGACCCTGAGTTATACAGTTCTGCTGGTTTCCCCAGTATTGTGTACTCTTTTATCCTTTGCCAAAGTTACTACTTCTCTATTTGGTTATATTTTCTTACACCTAACTTATCACCTTTCTATTTTATGACTTTGAGTATTTTAGAATGCACTTCCTCCTTATCAGTTAAAAAATTAAGCAAAAATGCCATAGTTTCTTAAAATTTTTTTTATTTTTTGTATTTTAAATTTAAATATGTGATCTAACTGGAAATAAGCGGGTGTAAGCAGCAAGTCAATGGATCAAAATATTTATTTTTAGAGGTTATTGTTTAGGTAGTTACCAAATTGCCCAGAAAACTACTTCTTGAATAAACTGTCTCGTTCCTCTGCTCCCCACCATCAAACAAATTGAAAAGCATTTTCAGAAAAAGGAAGCCCACCATTCTCACCATTTCATTTTAAATATATTGCTTTGGTGCAAAATATACCCTTTCTCTTTTTTTTTATTTATCCATCTGTGATCTTTTCTCTATTAAACTCACAAAAATTTTGAGGTGTGTGGGATTTTTGCAAAACTAACAAGCAAGGGTGATTTCATAACTGGGTCTATGTGTTCCAGCCTCAAAGCAGGAGAGGTGTAAATAGAAACCACAAGGATGTCTTAAGCCATGAGAACATGATTCTCTGGGATTTGCTATTTTGTTCTACAAAGGGCTCTAGATTTTTTCCATATGAAGATGAATCTGTATATCAACTTTACTATCCACAGGGAATAACACCCTAAGCCATAGGCATTTATAAGGAATATATTCATGCCTTGGAGGATATTTACAAGTATATGTATTTTGGTGAACATATATTTTCATTTTTGATGGGTATTTGTCTAGAAGTAAATTTGCTGAATTATAAATTATAGATAGGTTCAAATAATTGTTTAAAATGGTTATACCAGTTTACACTCTCCCTTGCAGTAGATTAGAGTTCCAGTTCCTCCATTCTACTCAAAATTTGGTATTTAGTATCTTTTTTATTTTACCCATCCTGGTTGGTATGGGGTAGTATAATATTGTTGCTTTATATTTGCATTTGCATGATGACCAAAGATGTCTAGCCCCTTTTCTTGTGTTTATTGCTCACTAGGTAGGCCAAAGTGGGAGGTGAGAGTGAGGGCTGGGGTAAAAAAAGGATTCAGAAATAATCTGCCATTTTTCCTCTGCTTTCCTAACTGGTAGCAGCTAAGCCCTGTATTAGAAATACTCCCACCACCATTCTGCTTGACTCTTTTAATGATTTTCTATTTTCTTTTTCCATACATATCTCCTGAGCCCTGGTGGTGCAAAGGTTAAGAGCTCCCTGCTAACTGAAAGGTTGGCAGTTCAAACCTACAAGGCACCTCCATGGGAGAAAGACCTGGCAATCTGCTTCCATAAAGATTACAGCCTAGAAAAACCTATAGAACAGTTCTGTTCGGTCATATCAGGTCACTATGAGTCAAAAATGACTGGATGACACCTAACAACAACAACTTCCTCAGTTTCTGACTAAATAATAGTAGTCAATTGATGAGATTTCCCCTTTAAGTACACTTTTCTCTAGTTTCTCCTTTGTTTCAATAAACACTCATTACTGTTAAGTCAGAGAAAATAAAACTTTTGCAATGTTAAAAGTGAATAATAATACCTGTCTCACACACTGTATCAATCTAAGGGTTAAATGAGGAATGACATGTGAACAGAGCAGAGGGCCAAGCCTCCTATGTCACTCAGGGAATGTGTTCTTCTCTCCTCTGGCTCTCTCTCTTTTCCTTATTGCTCTACTAAGACCTTGAGGGCTACATATGGCTACAGGGTTCATGACTTCGCAATTCTGTTTTCCATACCAGTGCACCGTAATCTTGGGCTCATGGGCAGCCTCTCCACAGATGTAGTGCTTCCATTTCTATTCACTTATTTATTAAGTCAAGGTTCCACCTCCAGCCATTTCAACTCCTCCTGGGTCCAGACTTATACTCAAATGTCAGCATAAATCTCTGTATCGACCTCTTCATGTATAAAATGTGCATTATAATGATACATTCCTCATACAGCTATCATGCAGAACAAATATCGTAAGAAAGGAGAAGCCCTCACAAGGGTCCTGGCACCACCAGTGCATGTACTCAGTAAGTGTTAGCTGTTAGTATCATTACCTGACATCTCCAGGTGGACGTCTAACAGTTATCACACGTTATCAAGGCCATGAAATAATTCTTGGTCCCAAGCCCTATTCTACTTTTATTAATGCATTTCTCCAGACTTCCATAATGGTAGTATGTGTTTTCTTCCACACAATGGATATGTTTAGGAAAGTTTGGCCAGGTCTTACCTAATAAATTGCTCAGACATTTGAATGGGCAAACTTTGCTACGAGCTTTAGCCAACTAATGTAGCAAACAATTAGAATCATCCTCAGCTGCTCCTGCTAGGACTCTCAATCCAGAATATCTGGCAAGACTATTGTTATGGACTGAATTGTGTCCCACAAAAATATGTGTTGAAATTCTAACTCCCGCAATTGTAAATATGACCCAGCTTGAAAATAGGGGGCTCCCTTTGTTATGTTAATGAGGCCATAACAGTGTACGGTGGGTCCTAAACCTATTCACTTCTGAGCTATGAAAATGTGTGGAATAGACACAGAAATACACACGGGGCAGAGGAAGGCAGACGGTGGAGGGCGGAGACAAATGCCTCTACAGTGCAGGAACTCTAAGGATTGCTGGCAGTTTCTAGAAGCTGAAATAGAGGAGGAAGTACCTCCCCTGGAGCTATGCTCTGAATTCAGACTTCTGGCCTCCTGAACTGTGAGGAAATATATTTCTCTTTTAAAGCCACCCAATAGTCACTTTGTTTTTGTTGTTGTTATTGTAACTCCTACAGGCACCAAGATGATAAATTTAGCCCAAAGTAAAGTAATGTTCTTTCCTCCTTGGTATTCGTTGTTGGTGTTAGCTGCTCTTTACTCAGCCCCTGACTAATGGTGATGCTGTACATAATGAGATGGGACTGTTGGGATTCGTAGTGTGTTCACTGGCTGATTTTCAAAAATAGATTGCCACCTCTTTCTTCTTCATTCATCTTAGTCTGGAAGCTCTGCTGAAACCTGTTCAGCCTCACAGCAACAAGCAAGCTTCCTCTGACAGATGGTGGTAACCGTGCGTGTGGTGCACGGGCCGGGAATTGATTGGGGTCCCCTGCATGGAAGGCAAGGATTCAACCACTGAACCACCCTGCCCCCTTCCTCCTCGGTGCGGCCCACCAGAATCCTGCTCTTTCCCTCTCAGTGTCCTCTGCTCTCACCCGAGAGCCTTGGCAGGGTCAGCTTCGTGCTGATGGATAGAAATTTGATTGATTGATTTTTAATTGTGGTGAAAATACATATTCTTATTTTATATTTATGATTACCTACTGCTTTCCAGTCAATTCCAACTCGTAGTCACCCTGTAGGACAGAGTAGAAGTGCTCCATATGGTTTCCAAGGCTGCACATTTTTACGGAAGCCGACTGCCACATCTTCCTCCTGAAGAGCGGCTGGTGGGTTGGAACCGCCCATCCTTCACTGAGCAGCCGAACACAGAACTACTGTGCCACGAGGGTTCCTCATATGTATGATTAATTTTTATTAATTACAATACTTTCTATAGTTTTGAATTTTTTTCTATGGAGACAGCTCTGTAATCTACATATGATAAAAGTTATGCCTTTTCTTTCTTTTTTGTTTTGTGTCTTATTGTATGAGTTTGATCTCCATTTTAAATGTTTAATAAAAATAATACAAAGCATTCTTATTTTATTGCTAATTTTAAAGGAAATGTCCAACATTTCCAGTTAATACCATATTAATTATAGTTTTCCAGGTCAGGCAACTCCTTTCCTGTTTCATGTTTGCTCAGAGTTCTTATCTCTCACAGTGACTGGATTTTATCAACTGCTTTATCCCATCTCTTCAGGTGACCCTGTCTTTTCTTCTTTCACCTATACATGTGGTGAATTAAATTATTAAATCTTTAATGTTCTCTCAAACCTGCGTGCCTACAATAAACCATCTTGATCATGGCATATTATATGTTTTATTCTGTGCCAGATTTCCTTTGCCAGCACTTCACGTAGGTTTTTGCATCTCAGTTATTTAGTGTGCTTGTCCTGTAACTCTTCTTCTACCATCCTTCTGTAATTGGTTATCCTTATTAAACTAGCCTTAAGATCCAGTTGGAGGAGTGTCTCATGGTTTTCTATTCTTTGTTGCCTATGTACAAGTTTAAAATTATCTGTTTCTTGCATGTTTGATGGTAACCTGACTGAAAATTATCTAGGCCCATTATTTTCTTTGTACAGAGATCTTGAACTATTGATCCATGTTGTTTAGTGATTAAAGGCCTCTTCTGGTAGTAATTAGAAAAATTTCTGCTGCCTGTTCTAGGCTACTAGAATTCTATCTTAAATATTATCTTGATTTTCATGGTTTTCAGCCTCATTCAGACCAACTAATCAATGCCAAATTTTCCCCCTTTTCCCAAAGTCAGCCTCTGCAACTATTCCTGGCACCAATCCCCGTATCTAAGTCTTATTTCCAAAGAAAGATATCACAGTATGCTATCCAAGCAGTTTTGTGTGCACAGGCTCCGTGAATCCATAATGTGAGCATATAATCTTCTAATACTTATTTTTCTAATTGTTCTTTTGCTAAAACTTTTTTTCTTTACTTTCTTTTTTCATCCCTTCCCTCCTCCTCCATCTGGTAGTATTAAAGTTGTGGGTTTTATGTTCAAGTCTTCAACTCAGGTGGGATTGACTCTGTGTGCAGTGCAGTGCCCAGTTGCATCTATGCAGCAAGAGAACACACTTCTAGAACCAGAAGGCGGGGAGGGCGCCGGTTGGGCAGTTGGGGGGGGCGGGGCTGCGCGGAGAGGGGCGCGAGGGTGGCGCGAGGCCCGGGGCAGCCCCATCGCAAACCCGTGGGGCTGCTGGACAGAGCCCGGCCTGCTGTGCCTTCTGGGACAGGCCCAGCCAGTCCAGCACCTCAAGGCCCCAGACCCCCGCCAGGCTACAGGTCCCACCAAAACTCGGGGAAGCCTAAGGCCACGGAGGGCAAGGCCCAGGGTCTGGCCCTGAGGACTTTTTCTGCCCCGCTTGATCACAATGCTTATACTGGGAAGGAGGGAAGAAGGCCTATCAGGACATGGGTCCAGAGGAGGACAGGAGGCAGGGCAGTGAGTTGTGGTCACCCATGGAGTCAGGGTCCTCCCATGGGAAGCCCACAGGGTGCCCTTCCAGGAGGAGAAATCAAAGCCACAGAGGCCACACAGCCTGGCCGCAGCCCCAGGCTGGACTCACTGCCTGCCCTGCTGCCCTGGGAAAGGCTCCCCAGGGGCGTCACCCCTAGTACAGGAAACAGCAGAGCCTGCTCTGGCTAAGGAATTTGTTTCCTCCCCTCTCATCACTGGCTGTGAGCAGTCTCTTCTCTGTGCAGACAGAAGAGGAATTATCAAAATGAGCTACATACTCCAGATTTAAGTTAAGGATCATAAGTTAACACAGAGAAATATGATTTTAGCAACAAATGCCTGCTTGGAGTCTGAGATGCATTAAAAAAAAAAAGAAGAGGGAAGAAGCGGGGAGAAAGGGAGGGATGGAGGGAAGGAAGGAAAGAAGCGACAGAGGGAGGGAGGGAGGAAGGGAAGGGAGGAAAAGCAAGAGAAAGGAAGGAAGGGGGAGGGTGTGAGGAAGGAAAGGAGGAAGGAAGAAAGGACTACTCAAGACGGCAGAGGGAGTGATAGGAGTCTCCTTCTTTTGCCACCCTCCCATGGTCCCAAGCTTTCTCATCTCCCACCTCTTAAGACTATATCAGCTGCTTTGAGAACTTTAGAATAAAGATCCTCAGGAATATCACTGCTCTCCCCCCTTAGGGTTTGCCCAGTGCTGGGTGAAACTAGGACTGAGAATCTTCCACAGGCTTCCCCCACCTGTGTATTGGGCAGTCAACACACTGAAGTTTGGAGCCACTTAAAGGAAGCTGAGACTTCTGGACAATGACCCCCCGCCCAAAGTTCTGCCCATCTGGGTCTAAGGATCAGTCAGGCCATCGTGTACCCTCAGCAATGTTCCTACTGAAGGACACTTAAGGGCACTGTGGGTTTGCTCCCTCAGCGGAGAGCAAGGAGCTACTGAAAGGACACCATTGAAACCCGCAGAAGCCACAGCCCAGGGTGCTGGGGGAATTTGGGAGGGAGAGATGAGGATGAGCTCAAAAGGCAGGTTGTGAAGGTGGCCAGGGGCCAGTGACCTGAAGCCACAAAGCTGACTTAAAGAGAAAAGCCTCACACCTGCCCCTCCTGGGCCCTTTGCTCCTTCAAAGGAGAAAGTCTTTTTCGCAGTTATGCAACTGGGCAGTAATAGTCCTTGAGTTATGACATGAACGAGTCTCTAAAACCTCTTGGGGAGAATGATGGTCAAGGAGGTTCTGACAACCCCACCCTGTCCTTCTCTCAGGTCAGAGGACCAGAGCTCCTCCACTGGTCTAGCGATTTGAAACAGGATTTCACTGGAAGGCAAACCTGTCACAGACTGGAAATACTCCTTGGGTTCATCTTCTTATAGCTCATTGTCTGGTGCTATTACACAACTTAGATACGGGACCAGGAGAGGAGTTTGGAGCTTGACCCCTGACATCTTAGCACCAGTTCCTGTTTCTTGAGGAGGGAAGAGGTGAAAGAAGACAGAGTTTACTCTGTTCTTTTTTCTGAGCCTCTGGAAATCCTTACAAAGACCCTCTCAGGTAAAGACTGATGGGAAATGCCTTGGTTTACTATAACTTTGTCTTTGAGGCACTTGTTTATGTCATTTGTATAAAATGCTTTCCTCTCAAGGAGGCATTGTAATTCTTAGCTAGACTATCTACAGAATGACTATATGTTAACCACTAAGCTTGGTACTTAAGCAAGTGGTTACTCTTCAGAGAAGGCCAGAGGAGAGGTATATAGCCTTCATTCCCTGATGCTGCCATTGCTCCAGATGTATTTGAACTGCCTCCCTGGGGAAGGCCTTCAGAGCCGGCTCATGGGCACATGGGAATTCAGACTCATTTTGTTTGTTTGTTTGTTTGCTACCATCTTTCATTTGGTGTCCAAAATGTTATTATCCAGTTTTTCACCAGATGTGGCTACAGACATCTCTCATATTTTCAAAGTAAATTTCATTCTCTAGTACTGATACGCCACCAAGAGTGTATTCCAAAGTGTTTGCACCAAGCTGTAAAGACTTTCCAAAGAGGGCAGTCCTGCGCCATGTTGTGTAGTGACAGCAAGGTTGGCATAGAATGTTCACCCAGATACTTACCGCTGTGCTGCTTTCTATAATTCCTGAAATTCCGAGTCTGCCACCTGAAGAACTTCCTTTAGTGCTTAAACTAAGTCTGGTGGTTATGAATTCTCTTTAGAGCTCCTTCAGCTGAGAATGTCATTATTTTCCTTTATTCCTGACGGATATTTTCACTGGATATAGAATTCTGAGTTAACGATTCTTTTCTTTCAGCACTGAAAAAATGTTGTTGCAGTCTTTTGACCTCATGGTTTTGGATGAGAACTGTAGAGTAATTGAAAAATTTTTTCCCCTTTGTGAAATGTGTTGTTTTCTCTCTAACTTCTTCCAAGGCATTTCATTGTCTTTGCTATTCTACAGTTGATTATAACTTATTTGGGCATAAAGTTCTTTGAATTTAACTTGTTGGCATGTCCTGAGCTTCTTAAATTCGTAAGTTTGTCTTTCACCAAAATTGGGAACTCTTCAGCCCAGATTTTTTCAAATACTTTAACACCTACACAGAATACCATCTACATTCTGCTATTGAGCCCATCAAGTGAATTTTTAATTTCTAAAAAAAATTTTTTTTATTAGTGTATTCATACCTAAATTTTTCTCACATCAAAAATTGTCATTTGTAAATACCTTCTTTTTCTTTAGTGATAATATTTACATTGCCATTTGTTAAAAAAAAAAAACAAAACTCTTCCTGTTACTTCTTAGAGCACGGTTACAATACCTTTTTACAGTTTTTCTGTTATGCCAGTGCTGTGAGTCCTGCTTTAACCTTATGGAAATTGTCATGTTTTTGTTTGCTTGTTTTAGCAAGAAATAGACCCAGTTATGTTCAGGCTGCAAGTTCTGTCTCATCTCCTGTATGCTGTGGCTCAAATGTCTTTTGAATTTTCAAAGCTTAAGAGGATGAAAATATTTTGAGGACTTATCTATGTGAGTGCCACTCAGTCTGGGACCTAGATGGTGTTCTAACCCATAATACAGTGCTCAAAGGTTTACAATGCTTCTTAGGATCAGATCTATGCATGTGCAACTTACCCATTGCCATCGAGTCAACTTAGAGGTGACTTTATGTGCGACTTTATGAAATCCCTGTATTGAGCTGCTTCCTCTCTATCTCTCTGAGGCTCTCTGCCTTCTGAGGGGCTACCTTCCCGGTCCACTGGCAAGAATGTTGGGGCTTTAATCTCTTCATTCTGCCATGCGGTTAAGTGACTGGGTCTGTCTATGGGGCCAAATAATGGTATGATAGAGACAGAAAACGTAACAGACGTTCCTCTACACTCTTTGGACTTAGAGTATTAGGTGTTTGCCCCTCTGCCTGCCTGCCCATCTCTCTCCTTTACAGACTGTCTTCCCCCCGCATGAGAGAAAGAAGGATTGTCTTGGACCTATTTCTATCCACAACCTGAGTGTAGTTATGAGATTTGGGCTCATTTAATTTCAGCCTCTGGAATATTCATACTTTATGTTCTGGTTTCCTCCCCCAGCCACCTTCAACCACTTCCTTTGCAGAGTCCTGAGATAGCATCCCATGCATTTGTCCAGATACTTAGTTGTCAGATACCAGCATAGCCACCGGGAAGTGTTGGTTGTGGTTGGGGGGAGGGACTGTACACTGAAGGAGCTGCAAGACCTGGCTGCCTTGTGTGAGCAGGACCGGGGTGTGCTGAGGGACGAGTGCTGAAGGTGCTGAGTCAAGGGGAGTTTAATGTAAAGTTGGGTCAAGAAGAGTTTGTTGATATGGGGGGAACTCTCTCCTAAAAAGGATTTATTGCCATTGTGGGGGTTCTGGAAATGGGTTTAATATGCTACAGGGATTGCGCTTGGAAGCTTGGAAAAGGCAATGGTCCACATTCTATGAAATCAAAATGCCGTTACTGCTGTGTCAGATGTTGAAAAATGGGGGGAAAGTCTCCAATACATGGACATCCAGAGTGAGTTTTCTTAAGACCATTTTTGAGAAGTCCTGAAGGACACTCCTCTCATCAGAACAATAAGGAATGCACGGTGGAGGGGAGCGGCAGCAAAGTGAAACTTAGCGATGTCTGTCCTCTGGAGGCTTAGGTTGTGGGTAGGAGAGAGCTGCCTAGTAGCAATGGGAATAATGGGGTCCCAGAGCAGCAGAAGCCAGGTGGAAGCACTTAACTATCAGAAACAAGGTGTATGTCATTACTGTAACGGTCAGCAGGTCAATATATTATCTACTGGGGCATAAAAAATTATCATAAAACATAGTAGATATTAGATAAATGGAAAAATACTCCATTCATGCTAATAAAATTTGGAAGTAGACAAATATACTGTTATTACTTCTATGACCCAACATACTTTTCTAGGTGAATTAATGAGCTAGAAAAGTTAAGGAATGAATTAAATATTAAAACAGATTTTCTTCTTTTTATGATGATAATATAATTGCATACCTAGAAAATGAGGATAAAAATTTTGGTAAACTGACAAGCCAAATATACCAAAATCAATGACTTCTCTCCAATCTAGACACAGTGCCCAAAATTGGAAGTTTCAGGGTGGAAGGAATAAAGACAATTTTCTTTACTACATGATTGCATCAAATTGTGTCCAAAACCATAAACTACTTAGGAAAACGTTGTTTTGACTGGAACAGAAAAGAGCCTATTTGAAGTAGAGGAGGAAATAAAATTAAACCTTAATAATGCAAAAAATATGTTTTATCAAATGGGAAGTCTTGTTTAATCAATGACAGTCCCCCAAAACCAACATACAAATGTACTGCAATTCCCATTAGAATATTTACCTAGTTATTTGTTGAATTGTATACAGTAATCTTAAGATGCAAATAGTATAACAGATACGAAAGAACAGACAACAAAAACATGAAAAAGAAGGAGGCTGCTTCATCAACTAACGGAACAAATATTACATAGCATAGGAACTGAAAGCTAGACCAAGGAAACGAAGTAGCAAATCCACAAAGATTATCATAATAACCGTTAATACAGAGGTGGTATTTCAACTCAGGAAAATTATGGTTTATCTTATAAATGCTGCTGACTCAACTGATCATTCTGGGCAAAAAAAAAAAAAAACTTCTAAGAATGTGATACATCAGCGATGGATTTGGGAAATTATGGGAAATGTCGGTGATAAGGATTAACAACTATTTCCATTTTATACAAGGAAGACAAAAATTGAGGACTTGCAAAATGAGCAATGAATTCAAAAGACCGTTCAGAGCAAATACGAATGGCCAATAAGCATAATCAAAGTTGTTCAAAAACACTGGTAGTGAAGAAAATATCAAAGTCCCAGTGAAACTGGCACAATTTAAAAATCTACACCACCTATGGCTGGGGCCGGGGGGTGCTGTGGGGAGAAGGGTGCCTCAGACATGGCTGGAAAGGGGCGTTATGACAGTCTTTAGGGGAAAGACACGGACATGGCTCTGTAATTTTGAAACATTCTTTGACCTAGAAATCTCACCGTTTGGAATCTATCCCATGGAAGCAAATCCTCTAGTATACAAAGGACGGTTATTGTTAATAACGGCAAAATCGACTGCCATGGATGGTGGAAAGATAGATAATTTATGGTAGAGCTAAATCAATAAAGTTTGAGTCATTAGAATGAAAAAGAACTCTGGTAGTTAAATAGGAGAAATCTCTGTGAAGTATTATTGAAGGAGAAAATGAAGGTGCAGAGAAGTCTGTATAAAATGAGCACATTAGGGTAAAGCAATAGCAATTGTTTGAGTATGCTTGAATACCTGTTTGTGTTTATGTGAGTGTGTAAAGGAGCAGACGAAGATACATTTGTGTCTGTGTGTGCTCGTATAAGCAAGGGTAAGAGAGAGTACTTACCACATTGTTAACCTGAATTACCTTGGATTCACTTCTGGAAAAGGACTGGTGGGGGCGGGGGAGTTAGAACATGCAGGAAGAGCGGACTTAGAAAGCACTGGTGATATGTGTTTCCACTGTAGTAGTGCTATGTATGAGTCTAGATAGTGTATACAGTAATTGTTCTCATCTATTTAAATGCTTTATGTGTAAATATGAGTTCAATCTTAGAAGACCCAAAAAGGCAGTGTTAGTGCCATACCTAATGACCTTCAGGGAATCAGCAATTTACAGAGCACCGTGGGTAGAGTATGACCCAATTTCCATTAAAGCAAACAAACCAGGGGATCTACTTGTGAACCTGTGACTGTGTGTATGGGTCCCAGCTGAGAAACATAGGGAAAGATACACGTGTCTATTAACATTGGACGCCTTGGGGGTGCAGGACCAAATTACATATGAGGGTGGGACCATGACTGTAACTTTTTCATTATACAAATCTGTACCCTTAGAGGTGTTATACAAAAGACTTTCAGAGCTTTGAAAGTTGATAAACATCATCATAGATACATTATTTTAAAAACATTTTGTTGGATTTTTTTTTTTTTTTGAACGGGGAAAATATCTTTAACAACAGATACAAAGATTTTAATCACTGGAAGAAGAGCACACCACAGACTGCTCAACAGTCAGACCCAGCAGATTTCATGCTTGTTCTTGGAGACAATGAGCTCTTCTGGTCTCTACACCTGGAAATGACCAGCGAGAATTTTGTAAGGGTCCATGAAGTTACTCCTCAAACATCTCCTGCAAGTACATGTCTACAGATAAAGGAGGAAGGCTGGACACCACATGCAGTTCACTAGGTAACTCATGTGCCTCTAGAAGATTCTCTTTCCCTGATATGCCACTACCACTTCCTTCCACTTGTTGCTCTGCTGGAAAACGTACCCTTTGCATGCTACACCTTTTCCTGGACTGAACATAGAGGAAGTTAACTGGAAAGATGCAGCTTTTAAGGAAAAATATTTTGACCAATAGCTCCAGGGACAGTAGGACCCCCTCAGCCAGCCTATGGCCACTGTGGGAATGCCAGCCCCCTCACTCTCTTGTACCTCTGAGCATCCAGGGCTTTCTGTTTGATCATCAGGAGACTTCAGAATTCACCTCGCCTGAAAGCCCTCGCTTCCTCCGTCTCTGACCCTGTCCCTTGCAGGAGAGTCTGTCACTCTGAGAAGTACAAACAGGGCAGCCTGTGGTTGGAAATGCCTGTCCTGGAGGCTCTGCCCTTCCTTCCTTGCCCCTGAGGGCTTCCCTGTGCCACTTGGGGTCTCATCACCGAGGGAAGGACATACCCCTGGCACCTCCAGGGTTTCCCAGTTCCTAATACTTGCTGTTGTGGCTGAAACTTGGCCCTTTCTGCTCATTATCGAGTCTGGGCCTTGGGAAGACTGATCTCTGGGTCTTGGGAAGACTCATCTATGAGCCCAAGGATTTGGTCTTAGGGATCCCTGGGGCCTGTCCATCACCACCATCCTCTCATCAATTCTCCCTCTGTCCTGGGACCCCTCACTCCCCTTGGGGGCGCTGCTGTGGGAGACAGAATCCCCTGGGCACAATGACACTAATGATAGTAGTACCTTATAACAAAAATGTTTACTCTAAAAACACTATAACATGTCTTGGGATTTTATATTTGTAAATAGAAGATCATCCAATGTGCTCCCTCCCCCCTTTATTTGCTGAATGTTCAGTGAATTTGCTCCTTTGGAACATGGGAATGACCTCATTTTCTTGAACTTTTATAATATTTTGTGACTTCTCCAAAAGGAGTTTCCTATGAAAGTGATTTTCTTAGTAAATTTAAACACGCAAATGGGAGAAATTTTCACCTCTTTTTAAAGGAAGTCTTTCATAGAAGGAATTATACTTAAAAGTTAGAGAATAATTTGTATATTTAGTTAAGACCCTGACAGGTATACCTCTTCCTTGTACCCTTCTTAACCAAGCCACAGTAATAGGTTAAAATTGTTTCCTCTTGAAAACAATTGAACAGTAGCCCCTTAAATGTCCTTATTAGATGAGTGACTTCAGAGTGATGCAGAAAACATATGTTTGGCCGAAAGCCTTGACGCCACAAACCTGAGAGGCTAAGACACAACCACCTCACCTGTGTTTGTCTAGGAGGGTTGTACGTGTCAACATAAGGTCTATCTATGTACATCTCTGAACATGAGGGAAGGATTCGAGACCTCAGGATGAAGAGAGAAAACAGACGGAGCCAGGTTGGGTGTGTGAGTGTGGTGTGGGGTGGAAAGTAGCGAAAGCTCTCAGAAGCAAGTTAGCGGCCAGGCAGAGGACCAAGAAGGAAACAGGAAACAGGGCTGGGGCGGTCCAGGGCAGCATGGGCAAGCAGCTGAAAAGATGGAGGAGGGCAGACACTGGCTGATGAAAGGGTGTACAATTAGGAACCACAGAAGCTCAGGTTCAGTTTGTTGCTGTCAGTTGCCATGAAGTCGATTCTGACTTGTGGCGACCCCATGTGTTTCACAGTAGAACTGCTCCATTGGGTTTTCTTGACTGTAATCTTAAGAGAAGCAGATCGCCAGGACTTTTCCTCCCAGTACTCCTACTTTTAGGTGAGCTGTCGAGCACAAACTGCATCACCTAGGCACCTTTACCTCCTTGACCTATACTTTAAATTAAGTAGAGTAGGAATTTAAAATGCTATCTTGAAGTGAGGCTTTGCTGTGACTGGGTGTTAAGCCTTGGAAGAGGAGAAGGGGATTCCCTGGATCTAGGGGGATTGGGTCTTCCGCCCAAGCCCAGGCTGGGACAGCATAGTTCACAGTGGTACAGACACAGTGCTTCCTCACGCCACCCACTTTCATAAGCTCCTGAGAAATTTTACTTCTTTCGTTATTCCTGACATGACATATTAATTCAATCTTATTTAAAAATATGATACAAATGAATAACTGATCTCCCTAAACACCCTTCACCCCCGTCCCAGTTGCCCAGTGGCTTCCTCAACATAGGAGGTTCCCAAGCCTGAACAATTGAGTAACTAGTCTGTGCCTACTCAGAAAGGCCCTTACAGTAGTGTTCTTGGGTTCACTCACTCATACCTTTATTCATATCACTGTTTTGTTGTCTACTAAATGACAGCAAGTACTTTCTCTGGGAGAGCCACTTCATCTCCTCACTCAAAATCCGTATCTTGTCTCCAAATCTTGTCTGGTGAAATCAGACTCTTTGCCACACACCTCCTGTCAATCAGGAAGAATTTTTCTCCCACCCCTACCTCGAGTCTTAGAGGTTTCTCCTTCCCATATTGCCATTTCATCCTGACTGGGTGAAGGTAAACCAAAAAAAAAAAAAAAAGGTCCCCCAAAGGATGTTCACCCCTCTGTTCCAAGCTCTCACGAGTTGGGAACTCCAACTGAGGAATCACTCTCTGTGAACTGGTAGCTTAAGTTTCTCTCCCACAGGAGACCTCAGATCGACAACCTCTCCAAAGAGCAGTTGGATCTGAGCGAGCACCAAGGCTTCCATAACACTTGTGTGACATCATTGCTGACATTGTTCAGTTTCGAGGGCCCAGTTTGAACCTAAACAAGACAAACATGGCAGCTTTTGGAGGTGTTGGGAGGATTGGGGGAAAATAATAAGTATGTAATAAAAATGAATTGAAAGTTTTCCCTGCCTTCAAAGAGGTTACCATTCTATTGGAAAGAGAAATGTGAATTCAGGGAATGGTAACGGAGTGTGATGGGCTGTGGTTTCTCCCAAACCTCTTATCTCTGAATTTTAGATGGCTGTTTACTAGCTGGGAAGACCCCAGATGCCATTCACCAAAACTGGATGCAGAACATTTTCTTAATAAACTTCCTTATGCCAATTACCTACACGTCCCCCGAATCCATGGTCCCCAGACCACCGCCCCTGCTCTCCTGTCCCTCAAAGTATTTGGTTGTGATCAGGAAACTTCTTAGCTTTTAGTTTAGTCCAGTTGTGCTGACTTCCCCTGTATTGTGCGTTGTCCTTCCCTTCACCTAAGATGATATTTGTCTACAGTTACTGTTAAAAAACTGTCTTTGGAATTGGAATTGGGATTGCATTGTATCTGTAGATGGTTTTGGGTAGAACTGACATTTTCACAATGTTAGTGAATTTTCTTCTCCCTCACTCCCCACACTCTTAACCATCAAAGAATGTTTTCTTCTGCGTTTAAACTTTTTCATGAGTTCTTACAATAGTGGTCTCATACAGTATTTGTCGTTTTGCAACAGACTAATTTCACTCAGCATAATGCCTTCCAGATTCCACCCTCAGCCCCCTGTAGGCCCGAATGCTGCCGCCAAGTGGGCAGACGCTGCCTGATGGCCGCCAAGAAGAGGGAGGTGAGGGAGAGTGTGGTCTGCAGGCACCTCGAGGAGCAGCTGGAGAAGCACAGAGAGGAGCTAAAGAGGCTGAGAGACCAGCTGGAGAGGCTGCAGAGGCAGAAGTTCAGGCTACAGAGGGTGCAGGTGCAGCACCAAGGCCAGAGAGGGAAGCACCAGAAGACCCGCTAGCACCCCTGGACTAGGAGGAGCAGGGCCTTTGGGCTGGAAGTGTAGGCCCTTCAGGAGAGACCTCCATTCAGTTTTGTTTAACCCAGCTCCCCTGGAAGATCCCCACCCTCCCACCCCGAGTACACAGAGAGCTCCAGCCCTAGGAGGATCTGGATAGAGGAAGCCCCAGATGGCTGACCGCAGACACCAGGTCCCCTCAGAGGCTCCACTGGCCCAGAAGAGGAGAGGACAGGCCTCACCTGGATGATAAGGTCTCAGAACTCTGAGGATGAGCATAGCATAAGTAGGGAAAGGGAAATGGGATTTCAGTGGGACTTGGGAGGCTGAGGGGTCCCTGCAAGGACAGCTCTAAGGGAGGTGTGACGGTCATGGGGTGTCACTGAGTTCTTTGCAGGAGAAGGAATCAGAGAAGCCGCAGACTGTGCGGAACCTGCCCGCAGGTGAGCAGTGAACATAAAGCCCTAAACCAAGGCCTCTGGGTCCCTTCCCAGCAGCCTGCAGGCAGAGAAAGAAGCAGGGCTTGGGAGGAGGACAGGAGGGCGGGGTGGAGGAAAAGGAGCTCACCCCAGTCATGTCTTCTGTCCTCACAGGGTGAATTTGGGTTTACGATTAGGATTAGGGGAGTGGAAGGGGGAGCTGGTGTGGCAAAATCCTCCTGGGTGTTTTCCATTTCTGGATAAGAGTTGATCCAGTGCTTGCAGGATATTTTCTGTATTTAGCATGTCCTAAAGTAAGGAGTAGAGCTTTGGAACTTTTTCCTCTCCAATAAATCAAGCTATTCTTTCAGGTTTTCCACATGTTAATGAAACTTGCTAATATTTTTTCTTCTTTCTGTGGTCTAACCTGACATGTCCTGAGGTCAAAGAACTGAAGAAAAAGGTTGACTCAGATGAAAGAAGCAGAGGGCAGGCTTGTAAACCCAGAGAGAACAGCAAGAACACAGGTGATCAGAGGTGAGGGTGGGAAGGGGCAGATTCAGGCCCAGACTAAGTAGTGGACAGAAAAGCCCAAATCTCAGCCGTAGCTTCAGGTCCCATGTCTGGACATGACAGGGGCGTAGCCATCTCCCTGGAAGATGAGACCTCTACTGTCACAGGGAAGCCTTCGGGACACAGGCAGGGAGGGCAGGACCTCCAGAATGAGCACCTCCAACCACAGGCTGTCCTGTGTGGATTTCTCAGAGTGACAGAGACAGCTCCTGCATGGAACAGCGTCAGAGGTAGAGGGCAGTGAAGGCTTTCAGGACAGGTGAATTCAGCAGTCTCCTAAGGATCCAAAAGGAAAATCAGAGATTCTCAGAGGTATCAGAGTGGGAGAGGTTGGCATTCCCAGGTTGGGGAGAGGCTGGTTGGGGAGGTACTGCTTTCTGAAATCTTTTCATCAAACACTCTTCTATTCATCAACTATCTTCTCAGTTGATGTCATCTAAGCTCAGTCCTGAAAAGGGCCTAGAATGCACAAGTGTGGGTTATTTGGTGTGGCAAGGTGGGGAGGAGGTAGTGGCAGCATATCCGGGAAAGAGAATCTTCTAGAGGCACATGAGTTACCTAGTGAATTGCACATGGTGTCCATTCTCCTTCATTTAGCTGTGGACGTGTGTTTGCAAGAGGTGATTGACTTCCCCAAATTATTTTTGGTCATTTCTAGTTACAGACACCAGAAGAGCACATTGGCTCCAAGAACATGCAAGAAATCCACTGATCTTGATTATTACTGTCTGTGGTATGCTCTCCTTTCAGTGATTAAAACCTTTGTCTGTCATAGAGAATTTTCACCTATTTAAAAATATATGTCTATGTCATTTACTAATTTCCAAAGCTATGAAATTCTTTTTTATTACATGTCTAAGAATACAAATTTGTATAATGAAAAAGTTAACATGCAGAGTCCCACCCTCATATTTTGCTCCTGCTCCCCCAAGGTATCCAAAGTTAATAGACACGTGTATCCTTCCCTAGGTTTCTCTGCTGTGACATGTATACACAGTCACAGGTACACAAGTAGATCTGATGGGGTGTTTGCTTTTATGGAAACTTGGTCACACTCTACCCACATTGCTCTTGCCCCTTCTTTCCCTTGACATTCTATCTTGACTCTCTGTAAGTCATTAGATATAGCATTAACTATATTTTTATGTCTTCTAAGTTACACACATAAATTAAATAGATGATAACAATTTTAGTACACTTTATCTAGACTTAGACATGTTGTTAGGTGCTATCGAGTTGGCTCTGACTCACAGCGACCCTATGCACAACACAACAAAACACTGCCTGGTCCTGGGCAACCCTCATAATGGTTGCTATATTTGAACCCACTGTTGTAGCCACTGTGTCAGTCAATCTCATTGAGGGTCTTCCTCTTACTCGCTGGACCTCTGCTTTACCAAGCATGGTGTCCTTCTCCAGGGACCGGTCCCTTCTGATAACATGTCTAAAGCCATCCTTGCTTCTAAGGAACATTCCAGCTTCTTTCAAGACAGATTTGTTTGTCTCATACATAACACTAGTGAAATGGAAACACGTTATCACCCATGCTTTTTCAGTCCACTCTTCCTGCATGTTCTAGCTTTCCACCCCCAGTTCTTTCCCACAAGTGAATCCAAGGTAATTCACTTCGACCATATGGTAAGTAGTCTATCTTATCCTTGCTTAAACAAGCACGTGCACACATACATGTACCATCATCTGTTCATTTATACACACACATACATGTAAACAGGTATTCAAATATGTTCAACTGTTATTGTTCTACCCAAATGTGCTCATTTTATATATACTTTTCTGCACCTTGATTTTTTCAGTAAACTTCCATAATACTTCACAGAGATTTCTTCTACTTAACTACTACAACTCTTTTTCATTCTAATGACTTCCTATGTTATTGATGATGTAGCTCTACCATATATTCTCTATCATTTCACCACCAATGGACAGTCAATGTTTTGTCAGCATCAATAATAAACACCCTTTGTATAGTACAGGATTCGCTTATGTGGAGTAGACTCCACAGAGTGAGATTTCCAGTTCAAAGAATGTTAAAAGTACAGAGCCATGGCCATGTCTTTCCCCTATAGGCTGTCCTAAAGCACCTTTCCAGCCATGTCTCAGGGTTTCCTTCTCCCCACAGCCCAGCCAGCTATAGATGGTGTTGATTTTTAAATTGTGCCAGTTTCACTGGGACTTTGATATTTTCTTATCTACCAGTGTTTTTGAGCAACTTGGACTATGTTTATTGGGCATGTGGATTTGCTGTGAACGATCTGTTTGAATTCACTGCTCATTTTTCAAGTGCTTAACTTTTATCCTTCTGTGTAAAATATAAACTGTTATTAATCCTGGTCATCTACATTTCACATAATTTTCCAAATCTATGATTTGTGTATCACATTTTTGCAAGCTTTGTCCCCCAGAACAATCAGTTGAGTCAGCACCATTTATTAAATAAATATGATTTTCACACCACCTTTTTTTTTTTTTTTTATGAATAGTTACTGTGATTTCCTAGTAGGTTTTCTATTTCAGTTGTCTGTCAGTTTGTATGCTATGTAATATTGATTTGTTCTGTTACTTGATGAGGTAGACACCTGTTACTATCCTGTTATTTCAGGTTTTTCTTGTCTATTCTTTGGTAATGCAGCCCTGGTGTTGCAATGGTTAAGTGCTTGACTGCTAATTGAAAGAAAGGCTGCCAGGTCGCACCCACCCAGTGGCTCTGAGGGAGAAAGGCCTGGCGGTCTGCTCCCATAAAGATTACGGCCTATAAAGGCCTACTGGGCAGTCAGACGGGACGGCTGTGAGTCAAACATCTTGTCCAAGGCTCCAGCAACAACATTCTTTGTTATCTATTGTACTACTTGTAGCTTATGATTAATGTATACAATTAAAAAACAACTACCCGAATATTCTAATTGGAAATGCAATCCATTTATGTGTTAGTTTTGGGAACCTCCATTTGATTAACAAGGCTTCCCACTTGGAAATATGGCATATTTTTTTGCACATATTCAGGTTTTGTTTTATTTACGTTAATACATTAGTTTTCTTTATATATGTCCTTCGCTGCTCCGGTCAGAACAATGTTCCCCTAAATATTTTATAGTTTTGGACACAGTTTGCTACAGTCAAGTAATAGGCGAAAGAGAACGACCAGCCTTTCCCACCCTTGCTAATTTTAGTCTCTTATGTCCACATGGGACAGAAACCCTTGATTTTGATGTATTTGTCTTTTATTCGGGTATGCAATTATATCATTATTTTGAAAATCTGTTTTTATACTTATACCAGTTATTTAAATTTTCTAGTTTAACCCTTCACCTTAAAAGTATGTTGAGTCTTACCAAAATCTTTGTCTAGTTCCAAATTTATCAGCATGAATTGAATATTTTTCCATTTATCTCTCATCTGCTAAGTTTGGGGATAATCTATTATGCCCCAATAGGTAACTAATACTCTGACCTGCTGACCGTTGTTGTAATCACACACAACTTGTTTCTGACAGTTAAGTACTTCTACCTGGCCTCTGTTGGGCTGGGATCCCATTACTTATATTGGTATGAGGTAGCCCAGCTCCCATGAACAATCTCAGCCAATAGAGAATTGTTGTCGTTTGTTGTTGTCGTTTGTTGCTGTCAAGTCATTTCCAACTGATGACAACCCCATGTGTGCAGCGTACAACTGCTTAATAGGGTTTCCAAGGCTGTGACCCTTTAGAAGGAGATCACCAGACCTGTCTTCTGAGGCACCCCTCCGTGGGTTCAAACTGCCAACCTTTCAGCTGGTAGTTGAGCACTGAACTGTTTGTGGCACCCAGGGACCCCCTAGAGAAGACAGATATCAGTATGTTCAGTGTTGTTGCTGCTCCCCTCATCTCTGCATTCCTTATTATTTTGATGAAATGGGCGTCCTTCAGGACCGCCAAGAAATGGTCTTATAGAAACTAACTCTGCCACGGCCACATGTTGGAGACTTTTGCCTCATCTTCCCACATCTGACACAGCAGGTCTGGCATTTCTATTTCGTAGATAGTGGGCCATTGCCTTTTCTAAGCATCGAAGAACAATGCCACAGCTTACGAGACCCATTTCTAGAGCCCTTGCTATGGCGATAAATCCTTGTTAGGAGAGAGTTCCCCCATATCAACAAACTGTCCTTGACCCAACTTTATATTAAACTCCCCTTGACTCAGCACCTTCAGCACCCATCCTCAGCACACCCCCGTCCTGCTCACACAAGGCAGCCAGATCTTGCAGCTTCTTCAGTGTACAGTCCCTCCCCCCCTTACCACAACCAACACTTCCCCCAGTGGCTATACTGGTATGTGACAACTAAGTATCTGGACAAATGCATGGGCTGCTATCTCAGGACTCTGCAAAGGAAGTGGTTGGCAGTGGTAGGAAACCAGAACATAAAGTATAAACATTCCAGAGGCTGAAATTAAATGAGTCCAAATCATGTAACTGCATACCAGCTGTGCACAGAAACAGCTCCAAGAGAAGCCCTCTCTCATATCAAATGGGATAGAGGGTCCATAAAGGAGAGAGGTGGGCAAGTCGGCAGGTGGGAAGAAACTTAAAACTCTGGAAGAACAGATTCCTTCTCTCTGACCAGAGTATGTAAGGGCCCAAGAGTGTGGAGGAAGCTCCATTAAGTTTTCTCTCTCCCTGTCTGCTGTTGGCATTTAGTCAGTTCTGCCTCAAAGGGTGTGACTTTTCGAAAGCAGATCACCAGGCTAGTCTTCTGAGACGCTTCTTGACAGACTCATGCTGCCAACTTTGGGCCGGTTGTGGAGTATTTTGGCCCCATAGGCAGAACCAGTCGCTTATGTGCACGACAGAATGAGGAGATTAAAGCCACAGGATTCCTACCAGTGGGCCAAGAAAGCACTCCTTCAGAGCTCAGAGGGCATCAGAGAAATAGAGAGAGGAAGCGGCACAAGAAAGAGATTCTTCAAACTTGCTATGAACTCCTGGTTCACCACCCATCCCCCCAGATGCATATGCCTTGCCCTGACCCTAAGAAGCACTATCAAATCCTTTAAGAGCCTCACTAGGGGTTACAACGCCATCAAGATTCCAGTCTGGGTGGCACTCATGTAGATTAGACCCGAGTATCACCGCAAAGGCTTCAAAATTTGAACGAAGATGTGAGCCACAGAATACAAAAACAGGACAGAACTTGCAGCATGAACATATCTGGGTCAATTGAATGCTAAAAAAAACAAAATTAACATTTTGTTTTTCCATAACATTTAAGCAAGACTTACAGTTTTGAAATCTTAAGACACGTATTTTAAAATGCTATTCTAATCATGCTCCAAGAAATAACAGGGACATTTTTTAAATACGTGGAAAGATAGTGGCTATTTGCAAATGAAAATTTTACATGCTAAAAATGCAATGCTAGCAATGAAAAATTCATTTGATAGTTTCAAAAGCAGAATGGTGATGACAGAGAAAAAAACTGAGTTGGAAGTAGATCAATAGAAAATATTTATTCTGAAAACAGAGAAAAAATACAGAAAAAGATGAGCAGAGCCTCAAAAACTAGACCAAAACCCTATTTCTTTATTGGAACTCCAGAAGACATGGAGAAAATGTGTGGTGCAGAAAAAAGTATTAGGAGAAATACTAACACTTTCCAAATTTGGTGAAAGACATGAACTTACAGATTCAAGAAGCTCAGCAAACCCCAATGAGTTAAATTTAAGGAATTATATACTGCAATAACATATTATTATGAAAATATTTTAAGCACACTATACGAATTCTTTTACAGTGACATGTAAAAAAGAAAACGGCGTACTGTGCTTATGACAATACCTGGGAGGGGGAAAATGCAGTTGACAAAAAAAGAAAAAATATATATAAAACATGCATTATTTGCATAAAAATATGATATATCATAATCAATGGCAGAATAACAAAGACCAAGAAAATACTCAGGAAAAAGTTAGACAGAAAACAACACATTTCAAATGGGAAAAATAATTCAAATAACTCTATAGTCATTATCAGAAGCCATGGAAGCCAAAAGATTGTGAAACAACATTTTTTCAACACAAAGAGGGAAATATTAATCTATATAGATATATAATTCTATACCCAGTCATACCTTTGGGAGTAAAGCAAAAGTAATGCCATTCTCAGGGGATGGAAAACTGAGAGAATTCATCACCACCAGACTTCTGCTAAATGAAACACTGAGAAAAGTGGTTCAGGTGGTAGACTTGGAATTTCATTCATATTTCAGGAAAGCAGAAAACGTGGGAACTATGTGGATAAATATACTATGTCAACACTGTAGTCACTGCACAACATGGCACTGGACATGCCTCTTTGGAAAGGTTTTCCAGTCTCTTGGAAATGCTTGGGAATACACTCTTGGTGGCAAATCATTATTAGAGAAAGGAATTAATTTTGACAATATCTGAGAGCTGGCTGTATTCAAGTCTGGTGAATAAACGGGAAAATAAATTTTTGGACCCAAAATAAGTCGTGGAAACAAAAAAATGAGTCTCAATTCCCATGTGGCCATGAGCCAGCTCTGAAGGCCTTCCCCAGAGAGGCATTTCAAGCACATCGGGAGCAATGTCTTCCTGTTGTTTTTGCTAGGTGCCATTGAGGGGATTTCTGAGTCACCGTGGCCTGGTGTGAAAGGAGAATTGTCCCCATAGGGTTTACTGGTGTGTAATCTTAACGGGAGGAGGCTGCCAGATCTTTATTCCTTAGAGCCTCTGGGTAGGTTCAAACAATTAACATTTCGGTTAGCAGCCGAGCACTTAACTTTTGTACCACCAGGGCTCCTTGGAGCAATATCAGTACCACAGAAGTTGGTATGAACCTTCCCATGGACCTTCTCTGAGAGATAATCCCTTGCTTAAGAACCAACTTTAGTTTTCATATATACTCATTCTGCATCAAGTCTAGGTAAGAATTAGAGTGCATCCTTGAGAGGACAATATTTTATATGTGGTCATCAACAAAATATGCCTCAAGGGCAAAGTTTAAGAATAAACCAAGGGATTTCCCATCAGTCCTTGGGACCTGAGAGGGTCTTCAGGAGGATTTTCTGAGACTCATGGAAAAGGAAGTAGTAGATGCTGCCTTCTTTTTACCACTTCCCTCCCAAACAAACAGGAACCACTGCTAAGATGTCAGGTGTCAAACCCAAACTCCTCTTCGCATCCTCTATGAAACTTGTATAGTAAGACCAGGAACCAGGTGTTCAGCTGTGTGAAGAGAAAAAAAAAATTTTTTTTTTTTTTAGTATTTCCCATCTTCCAAAGTTTCGAGTTCCAGTGGAATCCTGTTATAAGTCACTAGATCAGCCCAGGACCTGGAAGACTGAAATTCCTGGTGCTCTGACAAGTGGGAGGGGTGGGGGGGGCACTGGGCAGAGCCTCCTTGACATCACTTGCCCCAAGAGGCTCTGGAGGCTGCTTCATGTTAAAAGTCAAAGGCCCTTCCGGCCCAGCAGAGTAAGAGCAGGGAAAGACTTTCTCCATTGAAAGAAGAGATGGGCTCAGGAGCTGCAGGTGTGAGACCATTCAGCTTTTTGGCTTCAGGGCATCCCGGCCCCAGTTCACCTTTACAACTGGGCCTTTATAGCCTCTCCACTTCTCTCTCCCTCCCAGCTTTCTCCCAGCACCATGGGCTGTGGCTTCTGCTAGTTTCAATGTTTCAGTAGCACCTCACCCCACTCAGAGGAGGCAGGTTTGCAGGGTGGGGGACACAAACCCATAGTGCCGCTTAGGTGTCCTTCAACAGAAACTCTCTGGAGGGGACAAGTTGGCCTGACTGATCCTGAGACCCAGACAGAGGGAAACCCAGGGGGAGGGTCATTGGTTGAGGAAGTGTCAGCACCCTCAGGGTCATGTCCCTGGGGTCATGCCCAATTGCAGGAAAAAGGAATTAGCTCTGCAGCTTGGTGTGTTGACCGTCCAGTATGAAGGCCCCGGAAGCCTCTGGAGAATTCTCAGAATTTAGTCTAATCCAGCACTGGGGAAATCCTTACTGAATGAGAGCAGCCATATTCCTGGGGATCTTTATTCTAAAACTCTCAAAGCAGTTGATACAGTCTTAGGAGGTGGGAGATAAGAAAGCTTGGGGCCACAGAGGGACTGTGGCAAAAGAGGGAGGTTCCTATCACTCCCTCTGGGGTCTTGTTCAGGATTTTTTTTTTTTTTAATGCAACTTGGGCTCCAAACAGGCATTTATCACTGAAGTTGTATTTATGATCCTTAACTCAAATCTGGAGTTTTGAGCTTATTTTGATGATTTCTTCTTTAGTCTATGGAGAAAGGAGTCTACTATAAGCCAGTGGTGAAAGTGCAGGAAATAAAGTCCCTAGTCCTGACCGGGGTCGGCTCTGCTGCACCCCAAACTAGGGGTGACCTCCCTGGGGAGCCCTTCTGAGGGAGAAAGGGGGTGCAGTGTGTGTACCTACAGTGTGGCCTCTGGGGCTTTGCCTTCTCCTCCCAGAAGTGCAACCTCGGGCCTCCACGTGCGGACCCAGAGTTAGAGGGTGACCTCAACTCTCCCACCTTTCCTGGGTCATCCTCTGGACCCAAGTCCCCATATGCCTCCTCTGCTCTCCTATCCCAGCATAAGCGCTGTGATCAGGCTCAGGTGCGTGCACTGGGTCTCGCTCTCTGTGGCCTCAGGCTTCCCCTATTCTGGTGCGACCTGTGAGCCTGGTGGGTCTGAGTTCAGGGCAGGGCTGGGTGGGCTGGGACTGTCGCAAAAGGCTCCTGAAGCCAGCTTCATCCTGCTGCCCGCGAGCTTGCGGTGGGGCAGCCCTGGGCATCGCGCATCCCCCAGGGCACCCCTCTCTGTGCAGCCCTGCCCCGCCCCCACCCCCCAACCACCCACCCTCCGCCTCAGGCCTCCTAGTTCTAGAGGCGCCTTTTCTTGATGCCCAGATGCAACTGGGCACCGCACCGCCCCGCAGAGTCAATCCAGCTAATGACCTCAACCTGAAATGCACAACTTTAAAACTGCTAGATAGGTGGGAAATGAAAAAAAAAAAGTGAATGTGAAACACTTAAAAAGAACAATTACAAAGATGTCACATTATGTGGGACTGACTGTATTCTCACATCATAGACTCAAAGGAGGCTTGGTTGTATGTTTCTTTGCAAATAAGTCTTAGATAAGGGAACTGGTACCAGGAGTAGATACGCAGCGTGACTTCCGGAAAATGGAAAATCTGGGATTGATTAATTGGCCTGGATGAGGCTGAAAACAGTGATAACCGCGTAATATTTAATGATGACATCCTAGCAGTCTACAACATGCAGTGAAAATTTTTCTAAGTAAATTGGCACCAGAAATGGCCTTTAATCACTATACAAAATGGGTCAGTAGTTCAAGATCTCCCTAAGAAGAAGGAATCAACTCGATGGCCAAATGGTTTCAGGTTTGGGAGACCACTTTCAGGCAAGTCCCAGCAAACATGCAAAAAACAGATCATCTTAATCTTGTACATAGTCACCAAAGAAGAGAAAAATATGAGATGCTCTCCAACTTGATCCTTAAGGCTACTTTAATATTGATACCGAATTAGAAAAGAAAGGTATAAGTAATTGAGATGCAAAACCCTACATAAAATGCTGGCAAAGAACTCCAGACAAGTGTAAACCATGTAATACGCCACGATCAAGGGGGTTTATTGTCAGCATGCAATCGAGTGAACATTAAACATTTAATAACTTAATTCACCACATGTGTAGGTTAAGGAAGAAAAGACAAGGCTCACATAAAGAGATGGCGAAAAGTAGTGATAAAATCCAATCACACTGAGACATAAGAACTCTGAGCAAACTAGGAACAAAAAAAGGAGTTCCCAAACTTGGAAAACTACAACTAGCATGATAGTTCATGGCGAAATGTGGGACATTCTCTTTAAAATTAATTAGCAATAAAACAAGGATGCTTTCTCTTATTATTTCTATGAAATTTAACAATGGAGGTCGAAGCTAGAACGAAATGACAAGAAAAAGTATAACTGTTATTATTCATAGATTATACGAATGTCTTCACAGGAAATTTTTAAAAGCCATAGAAAACATTAGAATTAATACTAATCATAAATACAAAGTAAAAAATAGAGTGAATTTCTATGCATCAGCATCAAGCCGGCTCTTTTGTAGCTTAGTGAAAGCAGAGGACACTGATAGGGAAACAGCAGGATCCAGGTGGGCTAGACAAGGAGGGGAGAGCACTATTTTACCCTAGGCTGGATTTATAAGCACAGATATGTGTGTTAGTTACCTAGTGCCGCCATAAGAAAAAAATAACACAACTGAGTGGCTTTAAAGAACAGAAATTTATTTTCTTACAGTTCAGGAGAGGCTCGAAGTCTGAATTCAGGGCATGGCTCATGTCTACTTCAGCTTCTAGCAGCTTCCAGCCACCCTTTGTGTTCCTGGCCTTGTAGATGCATCTGCTCCTGTCTGTGTCTATTCTGCTGTTTTTATAACTCAGAAGGGACTAGGTCTAGGACCCATCCTACACTGGTATGGCCTTATTAACATAATTTTAAAAATCCCCTATTTCTAAATTAGGTCACATTTACAGGTACAGTGGTTAGGATTTCAACATACCTTTTGGGGTTATACAATTCAGTCCATAATAGTGCCCTCACCAGGTATTCTGGACTGAGAGTCCAAGCATGAGCTGCTGAGAGTGGTTCTGTTTTTTTTTTCTATATTAGTTGACTGTAACTTGTATCAATGGTAACCCATATGAACTTTGGAGCAACTTATTATGAAGGACCTGGTCAACCTTTTTAACCATGTCCATTATGTGGAAAAACACACAGACTCCCATCACTGTAGCCTTGAGAAATTGATACGGGTGGAATGGGTTTGGGACCAAGACTTGCTTCATGGCCTTGATAACATGGCATAGCTGTCAGACGTCCACGTGGAGATGTCAGGTAATAATACTAACAGCTAACACTTACTGAGCACATGCACTGGTGTCAGGGGCTCTTGTAAAAGCTTCTCCTTAAGAGTTTTGCTCTGCATGATAGTCCTATGAGGAATGTGCCATTATAATGCCCATTTTACAAAAGAGGTCGATACAGAGAGTTAGGCTGACATTTGAATATACGAGTCTGCACCCAGGAGGAATTTGACTAGAGCTACAAAGCTGGCATCTTTAGCTACAGATAGACAGCAGTGGACTCACTGAGTCATCCTAGACAGAGGGTGTCAATAGAGAGAACTAAGCACCGAGCCCTAGGGCACCCTGACGCCTACAAGCTGGCCAGGTGAACCACAGCCAACAAAGCTCTCTGAAGGCCACTGCGGTTCCTGGAAGGTGGCCTGTCCTTTCTCTAGGCCGAATTTCCCCACTGCCCCTCCCACCCGCACTGGCTTGTCCCCTTCATAATGGCAGGGACAGTGTGTAACTTTCACCACTGCCCAAGATCCCAAGGTTACAATAACATTGGTATGGAAAGCAGAATGATGGAGTCAGGAAGCCTGGTGGTCACATGCAGCCAGCTGGAAAGAGAAAAGAGCAAATAAACAAGGGGAGAAGACCGTGAGCCAGAGGAGTGGGAGAAATGAAATATTTCCCGAGTGCCAAGTAAGGCTGGGCGACTGCTAGTGGCATGTAGTTCCTCATTTAAGCTTCAGAGGGACACAATGGGTGGAATAGACATTGTTACCACTTTCATCATGCAAACGCTTTATTATCTTTGATTTTAACAGTCACATGTTAACAAACCAGAAAACTGAGAAAAGTATAATAAAAGAATACATCTCATCAATTGCAGACTATAGTGTTGCCTCAGAAGCTGCTCATTTTTGTTGCTGCTGTAAATATTGCACACAACCTTTGCCAAGTGAACAAGTTGTACAGGTGTACAAGCTACTGACAGCAATTACATTAATCAGCTGTGCAAACTTACCCTTATCAATGGGATTTTTCCATCACCATAAACTGAAACTCCGTGCTCTGTATGCAATAACACTGCTTTATTTCCTCCCTCCTGCCCCTGTTAACCCCTAATAAACTTTCGTTACTATACATTTGCCTGTTCTTATAAAAGGCAGGTTTCTGAATCTGAAAGCTCTTGACAAGCCACAAGGGTGAATTCGTATGGTAGCAGAAGTTATTTGCAATACCTATGTCCTACTATGGACTTGGTTCTAGAATATATAAAGAACCGTTTATAAAGCAAAAACAAAAAAAAAGTCCAATAGATGAGGAAATACTTGAAAAGATTTCTATATGGCCAACATACATTCATTAGTTATCAGAGAAACTCTTAACAAAATGTCACAATGTGATACTATCCCCCACACACCAGAATGGCTAAAATGAAAAAGATGGAAAATACCAACTACTAGGTAGAGCATGGAGCAAAGGGATCTCTAATTTACTGCTAGTGAAAGTGTAATTTGGTACAACCACTTTAAAAATGCTTTGGCCATATCTACTAAAGCTGTGAACACACATGTATCCTACGACCCAGCAATTCTACTTCTAGATACATACCCAATAGAAATGGGTAGATATGTTCAACAAAGCACATACTTCTAAGGAATGAACACTCTCATTCTGAAAGCCTAACTTTTTAAATTTTTCTTTAGATGAAGGTTTACAGAACAAACTAGCTTCTTACTAAACAGCTAGTACATATATTGTTTTATAACAACGGTTACCAACCCCACGACATGTCGACACTCTCTCTTCTTCAACTTAGGTTCCCTATTACCAGCTTTCCTGTCCTCTTCTACCTTCTAGTCCTTGTTCCTGGGCTAGTATGCTGCTGGAGCCTCATTTCGTTTTATGGGCCTGTCTAATCTTTGGCTGAAGGGTGAACCTCATGAGCGACTTCATTATTGACCTCAAAGGATATCTGGGGTCCATACACTCAGGGTTTCTCCAATCCCTGTCAAGTCAGTAAGTCTGGTGTTTTTTTTGTGAGTTAGAAGATAGTTCTACATTTTTCTCCAGTTCTGTCCTGAATGCTTCACATTCAAAGCATTATTCTCTGTCTGTTCTAAGGTGATGGCCACATATAATATGTTTATATAGAAAAGTCTAGAGCTTTCTCTGAAATTCAAGAGCAAATCTCTAGAGGCTCATGTGCTTATAGCTTCTGTTCCCTCTGGAGCTACTGCTTCTGTCTGTCCTTCTGCTGGGCTGCACCACATGGAACCAGTTATAAAATTCAACCTCATCTTATAAATTCACAGGAGTCCTACTCACACAAAATTTTTACTGGCTATGAGAACAGGTGTGTAGATAAGGTATACAAGGGATTTCTATTGTAGCAAAGCAAAACCTTAAAATGAAATGGCTGGGAATGGCGGGCCTCCTTCTGTAAAAATGCTTTTCTACATGGAATATGGGAAAATGCAGTTAAGATATGGCTTATGCAGAAAGGCAAAACGGAGTGCTTGCAGCAATTTGGTAATCATTTAGATCACCTGTAAAAATATTTTCATCCTTTTTCTCATAGCTTACAGGAAATGAAATTCCAAAAGGATCGCATATTTAAAAGTAAAATACGTCACCATACAAATTTCAGAAGAAACTATGAGAGGTTTTGTTTTGCTTTTTGTTGGTAAAAGAGAAAGATTTTCTAAAAATCCCAAAGCTGTGAAGGCTCAAACTGGTAAGATACAGATATAGATGTTTGGCATATGAAAAACTATATGAAGAAAGCAAAAATACAGGCAAAAATCTGAAGAAAAATTCATAGGCTAAGGATTTGGAAGATATAGAAATGGTCAATAATCACATGATAAGAAGCTCAACCTCATTAGTCATTAGGGAAATGCGAATCAAATCCAAAACA
The DNA here is from genome assembly GCF_030014295.1 of Loxodonta africana. NCBI lineage: Eukaryota > Metazoa > Chordata > Mammalia > Proboscidea > Elephantidae > Loxodonta > Loxodonta africana. The sequence goes on from NW_026974832.1 coordinate 1,209,826, forward strand.
CACTATTATTTCAAAACCACTAAGATGGCTCAAATCAATAGGATGGACAACATATGTGGTGAGGATGTGGAGAAACTGGAACCCTCATACATTGCTGGTGGACATGTGACATGATCCAATCAGTTTGGAAAACAGTTAAGTACTTGCTCAGAAAGTTAAACATAGAGTTACCATGCATAGCAATTCCACTCCTAGGTATGTACCCAGGAGAGCTGAAGCATGTTCACATAACAACTTACAAAAGAATTTTCATAGCAGCATTATTCATAAATACCCAAAATATGGAGAGAATCCAAATGTCATGAACTGATAGACAAGCTGTGGTATATTCGTAGACTGGAATATTAGTCATTAAAATACATGCAACAATATGGACAAACTTTGAGAACGTTATGCTAAGTGAAAGAAGCCAAACAGAAATGACCACATGGTGCGTGACTCCATTTATATGAGATGTCCAGAACAGACAAACCAACACAGACAGAAAGTAGATTAGTGGTTGCTACGTCTTGGACGAAAGGAATAATGAGGATGACTACTAATATGTAGGGCATTTATTTACAGGGCACTGAAAATATCGTGAAGCTAGACAGTGGTGATTGTTGCACAACTCTGTCCATATACTAACAACCACAGAATTGTGCACATTTCAAAGGGCAATGTTATGGCGGGTGAATTATCTCTCAATAGAAATATTTCTGACTCCTAAAAGACTAACTTTTCAATTCAATATATAGAACTTATAAATCAGTAGGGGAAAAACAACCCAACTTTACCATGTCTCTTTCCAACCAAAGTGAAGGGGGTACATTCAGTTAGTACACTTTATTTTTGTCTCTCTCTTCATTATAGAAGTTCTGTTCTCATTTTATATAACTTTAAGTTATACAAGTACTAGTCTCCATTTCCTTATCCCTGTTTTCACTATTGTAACTACATAAAGAGAGCAGTACCATGGTTTTTATAAAAACCCACCCACTCATTCGTTCACTCAAATCAGTTTTGAGTGCTTCTTAGGTGCTAGGAACCAGGATACTCTTGCAACACAGCAGAGAAGCTCCTGCCCGTATGGGCCTTCTATTTGTGTGGAGCAGTCAGATGATAAACCAGCCAAACAGCATGGAATGTTACCTAACATCAGGGAGGAGTCGTGTGATTTTGGAGGTGTCCCAAGCTGTGTCTCTCTCGTGAAGAGTTCTCTCTTTCCTCTAAACCCAGTGAAAAGTACACACTTCGAAGGAACTGTGGGGTCGATAAGTGTGAAAAAGAGATTTCATTTCAGTTTCATTGTGTTGGTTTCACCTGTTACCCTGTCAGCATTTTTTTAAACATTATTCTGCAGCTAATATGAACCCCTCTCCAAAAAAAACACTCTTGCCATGCAGTTGATTCCGACTCACAGCGACCCTATAGGACAGGGTAGGGCTTCCAAGGAGTGGCTCATCTTAGGACACAAATAACTCCTGCTTATGAGAATCCGAAAGCTGTTCAGTGTGGATGTGTGAGGGACTCAGCAACACTTACGGTGATTTCCCAGTAGGTGGGGTGCAATAGTGTGAGCATCAGGAGTAACGAACCCCATGTGCACTTTGCATCCTTCCACAGATTATGACACAACAAACATTCCCTCCTCATCGTCCTGCATCTTGTAAGAGAACAGAGGGAACCGTTAGGCAGGATCCTTTGAAAACGCATGGCAAGAAATTTTATTGAAACATTAAATTCAACATAAAATCTTTCTGCATTTTCCTTCCTTCCCTACCTCATTTCAGAGAGGTAGTTGGACTCACAGAGTTGAATCCCTGAAGCCTGGAGACTCTGAAGAGTCTATGGTAAAAGCCTCAGCTCACTGGATTAATCACAGTGAGTGAACTGGAACCCAGGGGAAGAGTGGGAGTCAGACAGCAGAGTCCTAGACATTAGGAAGGGGTGAGGTCTGCTTCTTGATAAAGCCCTGGGGTAAGTGGCAGCACCTCAAAGGGTGATGCAGGCACGTAAGTAGACAGACTCCCTTATGGCGTTCCCAGCCCTGCCAACGTTCTCATGCTCCAGCTGGGAAAGGAAGCCGCAGAGGCAATGCTTCTAGAGAGATCACCCACATAGACTGGGGCAATGAGTGTGTTAAAGCTCTTCTCCAAACCTTGGTCCTTCATTAGACTCCAGGAATTACTGCATATCTGGGTGAGGGGCACCCTAAAAATAAACCAACACGGAAAAAAAAACAAAGCCCTAAAAATAAGTAAGGTTAAAATTTCACCCCAATTTTGTAAGCCAAGAGCTCTGAGTTGGAATTCAGTTGATTGAAAGAAATATCATGTTTTCTTGCACACATGAATTTGTGCAGATTCACAGTTACGGTTCATATTATTCATTCATCCATGAAGCCACCAAAGATTTACTATACAATAGCTACATGTGAGACCCTATGGCAGTTGCTCTTGATGATGAAATGACTCAGAGAATTTCCCTCAATGCCTGGTGAGAGAAACAGCCAAGTTAACAGTTGTATCAGTCATGTATTGCTGTGTAACAAATGACGCCAAATTGTAGTGTCTTAAAACAACAACAATTTACCAGCTCACAATTTTTCAAGTTGTCAGTTTGGAGCTCTTCTGATCTGGGCCAGGCACAGTGGCTCACAACATAGCTTCCTCATGTGTCCACAATTTGCTTCCAGGTAGCTGGGAGCCAGTTCATAACATCAAGTCAGTGAAACCGCTAGATCCTCCCTCCATTGGTCTTCCATCATCTAGCAGGCTGGCATGAGGATGTTCCCATGAGTTCTCAGGGTTTAAGAGCAACAAAAGGGAAGTCTCAGTGTAAAGTCTTTCAACTCTCTCATTTTATCAGGTTTTCTACCATCCCAATGTCCAAAACAATAATGTCAGCCCCAACTAAGGGATGGAGAAAGACTCCTACTGCTAATGAAAGGCGCTCCAGAGTCTCATAGAAGGCATGGGCACAGACAGCAGATAAATGTGTAGACATTTCTTACATCAACCACAACAGGTAAATGCAATTGTGTTTTATACTGTGGTAAAGGGTTTTGCAGGTACAATGGAGTAGGGAGCAAGAAGTGAACAAATCTACCAGGAGGATATTTAGGGAAGAGCACAACCAGGAATTGATGCCTGAACCAAGTTGGGAATATGATTGGATAGTTAAGGGGTGACAAAAGGCCCAGGTCCAGGAAGCCCCATGTCTTCTCCAGAGAGAAGTCTGAGGAGACAGGCTGAAGCCACTGAGGCATTTGGTACATTTGTGACCAGATGCAGATCATCTTTTGTTCTACTGTTTTCCAACCACTCGTCCCTATTTATAGTTTGGAGTCATACAAGAGTAGACCCTAGCATTTCCCTGTTGAAACTTTTATTTTCCTCTGAGAAGTCATCACCACCCCAAAGTTCTTAATTGCTTCCTCAAATGCTGTCTCCATTTACCAGCTCCTTTTCTATATGGGCTCCAGAGTGAAAGCAGAGCCTGGAAGATGCAGAGGTCATGGACTTTCCCCAACTCAACTCCTAAACCTCCCATTCTGGCTGACCACAAATTCCTGAGTCTTAGCATTTTATGGTGAGCTCATAAGCCCAATCTGTTCCAATGGGGTCAGTTCTCTTAACCACCATGCTTCACCAGAGAGTAGACCATAAGATGGGATGGGAGAGAAAATCTTCTAGTCACGGGGAAGAGCCTGCGTGAAGCCTCAGAGGCTAAGGAGACCTGAGAGGTGTTCAGAGTGGACATTGTATGACCAGGGCTGGAGAGACATGATTCCAAGAGAGTCAAATGAGAAGTTTTGGGCAAATCAACTCCTGATCACACTGTAACGATTCCCTGTACTCTCTCTCTCCCCACCAAGGGATAGTAACGACATGGAGTGCAGAGAAAAGTTGCAATTCCTTTTTTATATCTAAGCCCCCTTTTCCCAGTCTGGGACTGGCAGTATTCAAGCTCCTACTTGAACTGTTTCATATTTTTCTTTTTGCTGTGTTTCTATTTAAAGTGGGCCCATGGAACTGAGCAATGTTAGGAATGATGTCACACAGGGTTATGGAAGTTCACGCTGATCTCACCTACTCTTTTGGAGAGGGTGTCGATCTGAGATCCTGTGGGAGAGCACCTGGAACTACTCTATCACAGAAATTCCGGACTAAACCGGGGTCCCCAAGTCACCAAACGGTCATGCATCGTGAAGAACTGGGAAAAGGGATAAAGATCCTTCAGAACATCATTATGATTGAACTTCTTCACCCAGAGAGGAGGAAACAGTGATACACAAGGAAGAGGCCTTTCTCTAAGACTCTAGATAAGGGTGAGAGGAAAAATTGTCCCAGATTGATGTGTGTTACGGAACAAAGGGTCTGGTTTCCACCAGAAAAGAGAGCCATGATAGGACAAGATGAAGGAATTGGGAATGGATAAGGTCATAAGAAGGAGCGTCCTGAGAAAGCATTTCCTGTCATTTGGTGGGCAATTAACCAAATTCTTATATCAATAAGAAATGTAGGAATAAGTGAGGGATCAAGCTACAGAATTCATTGGGAGTTCGAGAGCTTTCCAGTCACTCTGTTGCTTAGGATCTGTACCTGATGGAAAGGAAGGAAGCCAGTGGACAACTAGGGCAGAGAGTATAGGATGGGGGAAAGGGTGGTTAGAGAGAAGCGTACTTATTATATTTTCTAATGACATGATATTAATGTACTATGTGAAGAATTAAGAAAATATCTCAGGAGGTTCTGGGAGTGAGAAGTTGAAGGAGCCCAGAGCCCACATCATTGAGGGCAGAAGATGGCTTGCAGACTCCTCCCCTAGATTCAGGAACTCCCCTTCTCCTCCTATGTCTTCTCCCCACATCTCCCGAAGGGCCTAAAAAACTCTCACAGCAAAGAGAGCTATAGGATAGAATTTTTTTACATTCCTACTTTTCTTAACCTGAATTTTGTCTAGGATCTTTAATTTGCCACTCCTTTCAGGGCAGTTTTGTTGCCCTCTCCACTACCATTATTTTTGCTACCCCCCACCACTACTGTAGTGCTGCCCTCCACTGGCCCTATTTCCTTTTGCTTCCTAGGTTTCTAACTGGCCTCTAAAACCCTCTTGAGAGATCCCCTGCTGCAACTTCTGTCACGGAGTTTGCACTCCACTCCCAAGATGCTTCCATCTCTTTCTTCCTTAACTCGCCAATCCTACCTTCATACTCAGGAAAATACAGACCCTTATGTTGACATATACAACCCACCCACACACACAGTTGATGTGGTTGTGTCTTGGCTACTGAGATTTGTACCATCGGACTCTCAAATATGGACATCTCTTTCTGCCTCACACTGAAAGAGTATTTCTCATAATGACATGGTGAGAGCTTTCTGTTCAGGGAAAGGCAATCTTAAAGAAGAAGCTTTAAATTATACATAAATATACAAATTTTGCTCTAAGTATAATTCTTTGAATAAAAGGTCTTCCCTTAATGGCCACATAAACCAGAGACGCCATCAGCCTGAAACCAGAAGAACTAGGTGGTGTGCAGCTACAGTCAATAACTGCCCTGACAGAGGATACTTGCAAGTTATAAAAATGATGGTACCCTCTAATACAGCCCTTATACTGAAAGAAAAGACCAATATGAATGTCAGAGATACTCTGAAACTTGCTCTTGAACGTAAAGTAGCTAAAGGAAATGAAAGAAATGATGAAGTAGAAGAGCTGAAGAGAAGATTTCAAAGGGCGGCTCGAGAAGACAAAGTATGATAATGACATGTGCAAAGACTTGGCGTTAGAAAAACAAAAGGGAAGAACATGCTTGGCATCTCTCAAGCTAAAGGAACTGAAGAAAAAATCCAAGCCTCGAGATGCAATAGTGAAGGATTATACAGGCAAAATCTTGAACAACACAGGAAGCATCAAAATAAGATGGAAAGAATACACAGGGTCACTGCACAGACACAGACACACACACACACACACACACACACAAAAGCATGGGTCGATGTTCATCCATTTCAGGAGGTAGCATGTCATCAAGAACTGATGGTATTGAAGGAAGAAGTCCACACTTCACTGAAGGCATTGGCAAAAAACAAGACTCCAAGAACTGACAGGTACGAACTGAGATGTTTCAACAAACACATGCAGCACTGGCTGAATAATTTAGCCATCTGATTGGAAGAGATCCATGTTTGTGCACATTCCAAAGAAAGTGATTCAACAAAATTCAGAAACTATCAAACAATATCATTAATATCAAAACTCAGTAAAATTTTGCTGAAGATCATTAAAAAGAAGTTGCAACAGAAATTCAAGTCAGATTCAGAAGAGGATATGGAATGAGGAATATCATTACTGATGTCTGATGGATCTGGGCTGAAAGCAGAGAATACCAGAATACCAGAAAGATGTTTCCATGCGTTTTATTGACTATGAAATGGCATTATACTGTGTGAATCATAAAAAATTATGGATAACACTTCAAAGAACGGAAATTCTAGAACACTTAATATTGCTCATTTGAAACCTGTACATAGACCACAAGGCAGTTTTTCAGAGAGAACAAAGGGCACTATGTGGTTTAAAATCAGGAATAGTTTGTGTCAGGGTTCTATCCTTTCATCACATTTATTCAATCTGTATGCTGAGCAAATAATCCAAAAAGCTGCACTCTATGAAGACAAACGTGGCATTAGGTTTAGAGGAAGATTCATTAACAACCTACGATATGCAGATAACACAAACTTGGTGAAAGTGAAGAGGACCTGAAGCACTTAGTGGTGAATATCAAAGACTACAACCTTCAGTATGGGTTGCACCTCAACATAAAGAAAACAAAAATCTTCACAACTGGACCAATAAGCAACATCATGATAAACAGAGAAAAGATTGAAGTTATCAAGCATCTCATTTTATTCAGTTCCCCAGTCCACGCTCATGGAAGCAGCAATCAAGGAATCAAATGACGTATTGCAAATCTGCTGCAAAAGAACTCTTTAAGCTGGTGACAAGCACAGATGTCACTCGGAAGGCTAAGGTGTGCCTGACACAAGCCATGACATTTTCAAACGCCTCATACGCATGTGAAAGCTGGACAATGAATAAGGGAAACTGATGAAGAAAGGCTGCCTTTGAATTATGGTGTTGGTGAACAATATTGAATATACCACAGACTGCCAGAAGAACAAACAAATCTGTCTTGGAAGAAGTACAGCCAGAATATTCCTTACAAGCACAGATGGTGAGTGTTTGTATCACATACTTTGGACATGTTATCAGGGGAGACCAGGCCCTGGAGAAGGACATTATGCTTGGTAAAGTAGAAAGTGAAAAAGAGGAAGACCCTCAGTGAGATGGATTGACACGGTGGCTGCAACAATGGGCTCTAGCATAATAACAAGTGTGAGGATGGCACAAGACTGGCCAGTGTTTTGTTCTGCTGTATATAGGGTCACTATAAATTAGAACTGACCTGATGACACCTAACAACAACAATATGCTGTTCAGCTCGCTGCCTGTCTTAGTTTGCTGTACGGTGGTGGTTTGGATGTTGCTATGATGCTGGAAGCTAGGCCACCAGTATTTTAAATACCAACAGGGTTATCCATGGTGGACAGGTTTCAGTGGAGCTTCAAGACTAAGACACACTAGGAAGAAAGACCTGGAGATTTACTTCTGAAAATTAGACAATTAAACCCTTACAGATCACAAGAGAATACTGTCCAATTCACTTGCTTTGGACATGTCATCAGGAGAGATTAATCAGTCCTAGAGGAGGATATCATGGTTGGTGAAGAAGAAGGCCAACAAGGCTGTAGGAGACCCTTGGTGAGATGGACTGGCACATTAGCCATAATGATGGAATCTAAATTGCTGGCACTTGTGAGGATGACACAGGACCTGGCAACCTTTAGTTCTGTGTTACCTAAGTTCACCATTAGTCGGAGTCACCTCAATGGCAGCTAGCAAAAAATTACTGTTTGAGAGGAGAACTGAGATATGAACTTGATACAATATACCAAATATTAAAATGTTCAAAGATCTCATGTTTACTATAAAAGAATAGGAATTGAAAACACGACTTTCAAATAGCTAGAAGGAAAAAGAAAGTAAGAGAAATTTCATCATTCCAATAAAAAAAGAAACAGGAAAGGCAGAAAAAAAAAAAAGAACAGTGAATATGAAGTATAATATTGGAATTATGTCTAAATGTATGAGTAATAGCAAGAAAAAGGGATTAATACCTAAGGAAAAAACATGTACACTCAGCTTAGACTTGCAAATCCAGCCATATCTTATTTATAAAAGAAAGTTAAAACATAATGATAGAAACTTTTAAATTATGCAAATGAAGAAATTTCTACTGTCTAATGACTACATGAACAACCCTCTGCCAGATACTGTTGATACAGAAATGATTAAGATTCCTTGCAGTCTGATGAGAGAAACAGCCCAGTTAATGAATCAGTTATCAATTGCTGTATAACAAATAACCCAAAAATGAAGTGCCTTAAAAGAACAAGCAGTTACTTCGCTCACAGGTTTCCGGGTTGGCAGTTTGGGGTTCTTCTGGTCTGGGCCAGACTCAGCCGCTCTCGGCTGGGCTCCCTCATGTATCTGGAATCAGCCACCATGTCAGCTGGCGGGCAGAGGGCCTGAAATCTCAGCTGGATTCTCTCTCTAATGGTCTCTTGTCATTTATCAGGGTGGCCTGGGCTGTTCCCATGGGTTCTCAGTGTTTGAAGAGCAGCAAGAAGGCAAGGAGGAGCCCTGGTGGTGCAGTGGTTAAGGGCTCAGTTGCTAAAGGAAAGGTAATCAGTTTGTACCCACCAGCTGCTCTGTGGAAGAAAGACATGGCACTCTCCTTCTGTAAAGATGACAGCCTTGGAAATCCTATGGGGCAGTTCTACTCTGCCCTTCAGGGTCACTATGAGTTAGAATATACTTGAGAGTGATGGGTTTCGTTTTTGGTAAGAGAGCAAGTCACGATGTGTCTAATTATATTCGGTCTCTGCTTCTATTGGTCTTTGTACTGTCCCAAAGGCCAAAGCAATCATAGATCAGTCCAAATTCAAGGAGTGGAGGAAGAATCTTGCTCTTGAGAAAGGGAGCTGTAAGTCATATAATATGTATGGATACATACATATTAGAACATGTGGCCATTTTTGCTATCCGTCACAACATGTAAATGCAACCAAGTTTGTCCCTAGTTGTGGCAGAAGCGTTTCTTAAATACAATAGAGTGTGGAGCAGGGTGGGAAATTCTACCAGGTGTAGGGTCGGAAAGGCTTCCACCAGGAAGTGATGCTTGACCTAAATTTTGAAATACGAGTGGATGGTTAGGAGATTTTCTTTTTTTATATATTTCCAACCACTTGCCCACATTCTACCATCTGTCGTCACACAAAGCGAGCCCTCTGCTCCCATGTTGACATCTTTATTTTTTTCGTTCAAATCCTCAGGCTCTCCTCTACCTACCAAGCACAACTTCCCAAACCCTGCCTTAAAATGTTTCAACAATTTGCTTCTTCCTTTTCTAATTGCCCCTTGGACAAACAAGGAGATCAAGCAGAGGACAGTGGACCTTTCCCCGAGGGCTCTCCTAAGCCTCCCAGGCAGGTTAACCAAAGACGTCCGGAGTCTCAGTGCTTTTCTGTGATGATGTAATCCTACCCTTTTTAGTGGCTCCAAGGGAGAAGCATGTGGACAGGCCAAGAGGCTTCACAGGGTTGAGAGTCAGGAGGTCAAGAGAGAGTGGCCTAGACACCACCACTGAGTGATGGTACCTCCAGGCAACAGACCAAAAACTCCATTCTGCACGGATAGCTACGAAGGGTGAGTCTTTTGGAAGAGTTTTCTTTTATTTAATCAATAGATATATATTGGGTATCTCCTATGGGTGGGGTTCTGTCTCACTTTCTGGGACTGCCAAATATGAGGCAGACCTCGTCTTTGTCCCCAAGTTATTTACAACACATTTGGAAGACACAAATTGGAAATTGAGCATCTCCTATGACTCAGTGCTATGATGGAGGATTACTAAAAGATTACTAGGTCCTCTGAATACATAAACCAGAAGCACAGACTGGGTACCTTGGAGGAGGAACCAGTCAACAGGAAGGGAGAGAATGTCTACTAGTCAGAGGGAACAGCCTGTGTGAAGCCTAAGTGGCAAAGGAGGCCTGAGAGGTGTTCAGAGTGGACATTGTGTTTCTAGGGCTGGAGACATTTGATTCAGGGCCAGAGAAGAGGTTTGGGAGAAATAGCGACTCATTATACTCTTCTATTTCCTCAACTCACAGTTTCCTTCCTCTTAGATGTTGACTTCTTTAAGTGAACATTTCAATTCATTTTTAAGATATAATTTCCCTCCTCCCAGCCTCCTAGCCTCTCCCACAACAGTTGCCATATTTTTTCCTAGTGCGGTGTTTAGATTCAAACTGGGCCCTTGGAACTGAGCGATGTCAGCGATGATGTCACACAAGAGTTACTGGAAACCTTGGTGCTCACTCAGATCCCAACTGCTCTTTGTGGGTCTGAGGTCTCCTGTGGGAGAGCGACTTTGGATACCAAATTACAAACGGTTCTGCCTAAATCAAGGTCGCCAACTTGTGAGAGTTTGGGACATCATCTCTACGTGGGAGGAGGAGAAACATCTTGCCAGTGACCGTCCTTCCTGGTTCATCTTCACCCAGCCAGAATGGAGCGGCAATACATGAGGAAGAGGCCTTTCTCTAAGGCCCGAGGTAAGGGTGGGAGGAAAATTCAGTCTGTGCGATGGGTGCTGGGCAGCAAGGGGTTTGATTCACCCCGGAAACAAGGACCACAAGGGATCACCGAGGCTTTCACCTGAAAAAACTTCCTGTCAATTAGTAAACAGTAAGAAATTATAGTGTGAATAAATAAACGAAGGAATAAATATGTAAGTGAAGTATAGAATTCTACTGTCATCTGAGGGGCTTTCCATAACAGTAGCAGACAAGTCAGATTGGTGAACTCTCCTGCTTTGTTAGTGGAAAGAACGCAGGTGGGCAACTGGGGAAGTGGGTATAGAACCAGGGAGAAGGGTGATTACAGAGACTTGTACTTAATTTTTTCATGAGAATGAATTAATATATCATGCGAATTAAAAAAATATATCAAATTTATCAGGAGGTTTTGGGAGTGGGTGGTGTGATGGAGCACAGTACGACACATTCATTCAGAGTTCCCAGTCAATGTAAGCTGCCACAGTCCTCAGCCTGGACTCAAGCAGAAGAAGGTCCAAGAAGGCCCTGCCCCTCTAGCTCTAGGGATTTCCCTTCTCCTCCAAGGTTTCCTGACCATCTTTACCGAAGTGTTTAACATTTCTTCTAGGTAAAGACAGCTATAGTATAGATCGTTTTTTTTTCTCTTGTAATTGCAAAGTTTTATTTTTTTTAATTGTGTTCAAAATATACATAAAACATAACTGAATAATTGCTAATGTATGAGTCAGTGATACTCATTACATTCTTCAAGTCATATAACCATTCTCAATATCCTTCTCCAAACTTTTCTACAACCATTAACATAACCTCAATGCCCCAGTGGAAAAACTTCCCCTTCCCCCTGCCCACAACTGGCAACGACCAATAATCCTTGCTTTCTATATATTTGCTTATTTCATATAAGTCAGATCGTACAGTATTTGCCCTATACTTAGGGCAAATACTAACTTATTCCATTTAGCATGATGTTTTCAAAGTCTAGCAGGAAAGAATTTTAAAATTCCAACTATAGCTAACCTCAGCTTCTGCTATCATTCTTAGTTATCCATTCTTTCTCCGACTAGTCTGCCCCCGCCTTGTCTTCTTTGTTGCTGCCCCATTCTGCCCTTCAGTGGCTGAGCCCTGCTTTCTGCTCCCTCCTTGATCTCTGTATCCTTCTAACCAACTGCTGGCATGTTCCATCTCTGAATCTTGTCTCTCTCTCAAGCTTTCCCTCCATCCAACGCACCTGACCTAGCTCCATCTCTTTCTGCATCCTGAACTCTGCAGTCGTTCCCAAAGATTCAGAAACATACAGAGGCCTTTAGGTTGACACAGACAACCCACTGAGACATACACAGGAGAGGAGGCTGTGTGTTCTCCATCTGAAGTTCTCGCATCAAGGTTCTCAGATACGGCCATCTCTTTCTGCCTCACTTCATCTACTAAGGACTGGGCTTCTATTCCGAGAAAAACAATTTTCATCTTCTACTGTGGCTGGGTTAAGAAGGGTGCAAGGAAGAGGTAGACATGTAAGAATCATAACTAAATATACATATTCTTCTCTTTACGTATAACTCCTCTATAAAAAGCCTTTCAGTAAAAAGAGGATGAAAAGAGGTGACCATTGCTCTGGAGTGTTTACCCTCCAAATTTACTAAGAATATCACCCGCATACAAAACATCAAGTCACACATTTATTATGAAGCTTCATGGGAATGAGGTCATTTCTAAGTTCCAAAGGAACAAATTCATTGGAATTCAATAAATGTGGAATTAAAGAAAAATAACTTCTTAAAAAATGAACTACCATAAACAGTGCCACTTTACAATGCAGACTTTGTCTTCCACAGCAGTGCCCCCAAAGGGTGGTGGGTCTCTGGGGAAGAAGAAAGAAAGCATGGGGTCTGCAGAGGTGGAGGATGTGGTGATGGAGAGGCCTCCAGGGGTCCCTATGACCAAAGCTTTGGGGTCACAGGTGAGAATAAGGACCCTGAAAGCTCAACTAAATTAACTCTCTATTCTCAGAGGTCTCTATCCAAGAGGAAAATGTGCAACAGTCAACAACATCCCATGAAAAAAGTCGAAGCTCCAGGCCCAGGAAGATTCCAAAACAATCTGAGAACCCTTCTCCTTCATCTTCCACCGAGCAGACCTCTCACTCCTCCAGCTACCGGGCTGCCCCAGGAAAGCCATGGGTCAGGTGCGCATATTTCACCAAGGTGTGCACGGTCAAGGGGGTGGCGGTCTCCTGGCAGACCAAAACCTCCTTTGCCCCCGTGGGCAAGATGCCACAGGTCTTTGAAGCCGAGCTCTCTGAGGAGAGCACCATCGGCTCTGCCCCAAGTCTGGCCAACACTGAGTCCCTGGTCAGCACCCTGGAGCCCTGGCAGGAGGGGCCCCAGACCTGTACCCAGGAGCCCACTGACCAACGGGAGGAGCATGCTGAGACACCCCGTGCAACCACCCCGGAGTGGCTGGTGACCCGTGAGCGCGGATTCCGCTGCGTGGCCTGCTGCCGCGTGTTCGAGTCCCGGGAGGCCCTCGTGGCCCATGCGGAGCATGGTGTGAGCCAGGGCTTCAGCTGCCGGGTCTTCTTTGAAGAGCTGCTGGAGAGGCGGCTGCCACGCTCAGTGCAGCGCAGGCCCAGACGCTGCCACCAGCTGGCCAGGCGTTGCCTGATGGCCGCCAAGAAGAGGGAGGTGAGGGAGAAGAGAGCGGTCTGCAGACGCCTGGAGGAGCAGCTGGAGAAGCAGAGAGAAGAACTGAAGAGGCTGAGGCACCAGCTGGACAGGCTGAAGAGGCAGGAGACCAGGCTGCAGAAGGAGCAGGCACACCACCGAGGCCAGAGGGGGAAGCGCCTGAAGACGTGCTAGAACCCCGGGACTAGGAGGAGCAGGGCCTTTGGGCTGGAAACGTGGGCCCTTCAGGAGAGACCTCCATTCAGGTTCGTTTCACCCAGCTCCCCTGGAAGATCCTACCCTCCTTCCCCTGTGACCCCAACCCTCCCAACCCAAGTGCACAGAGAGCTCCAGCCCTAAGGGGGATCTGGATGGAAGAAGCCCCAGATAGCTGACCGCAGACACCAGGTCCCCTCAGAGGCTCCCCTGGCCCAGGAGAGGATAGGACAGGCCTCATCTGGATGGTGAGATCTTGGGACCCTAAGGATGAGCGCAGCATAAATAGGGAAAGGGAAATGGGATTTCAGTGGGACTTGGGAGGATTGGGGGGGGGCCCTGCTGAGGTGTGATGGTGAAGGGGGTGTCACTGAGTTCTTTGGAGGAGAAGGAATCAGAGAGATGGCAGGCTGTTGGGAAACATGTCTGCAGGTGAGCAGTGGACATAAAGCCCTAAACAAACAACTCTGGGTCCCTTCCCAGCAGTATAGAGGCAGAGAAAGAGGCAGGGCTTGGTAGGAGGAGAGGAGGGCAGGTTGAAGGAAAATGAACTCACCCAAGCCATGTCTTCTGGGCTCCTAGGGTGAATTTGGGTTTATGATTGGGATGCATCCTTTTTGCCACATTAGGGGAATGTAAGTGGGAGGTGGTATAGAAAAATCCCCCTGGGTGTTAACCATTTGTGGATAAGAGTTGATCCAGGGCTTGCAGGATATTTCCTGTAGAGCATGTCCTAGGGTAAGGGGTAGAGCTTTGGAACTTTTTCTTCTCCTTAAAATCAAGCTGTACATTCCGGTTCTTGACATGTCAAACAAACTTGCTAATTTTTTTTTGTTTTCCTGTGGTCAAATCTGACCTGTCCCGAGGTCAAAGAACTGGAAGAAAAAGGCCCTCTGAGGTGAAAGAACCAAAAGAGAGGACAGGCTTCAAACCCAGGGAGAACAGCGAGAACACAGGTGATCAGAGGTAATGGTGGGAAGGGGCAGATTCAGGCCCAGACTCAACAGTGGACAACAAAGCCCCAGTCTCAGTCACAACATCAAATCCCAAGTCTGGGGAAGCCCTGGACATGACAGGGGTGTATCCATCTCTCTAGGAAATGAGACCACAAGTATCACAGGGAACCCCCCAGGGGCAGAGGAATGGAGGGCAGGGCCTCTAGGATGGGCACCTCCGTCCACAGTCTGTCCTGTGTGTATTCCTCAGAGTGACAGGGACGGCTCCTGCGAGGCAGAGGGTCACAGGCAGAAAAGAACCAAGGTGTTCAGACCAGGTAAATTCTGCAGTCTCCTAAGAATCCAAACCGAAAACTCAGAGATTCTCAGAGGTATCAGGGTGGGAGGGGTTGGCATTCCCAGGCTGGGGAGAGGCTGGCAGGGGAGGTGCTGGTTTCTGAAATCTTTTCATCAACATCTTTCTTCTTAAAAGCTACCTTCCCAGTTGATGTCCTCTATGATCTAGGCTCAGACCTGAATGGGGCCTACAATGCACAAAGGTGGGTTATCCAGTGGGGCTAGGCAGGGAGGAGGTGGAAGCAGCATATTCAGGAAAGAGAATCTTCTAGAGGCGCATGAGTTACCTAGTGGATTGCACGTGGTGTCCAGCCTTCTACATTTAGCTGTAGACGTGTGCTTGCAGGACGTATTTGAGGGGTAACTCTACTGACTTCCCAAAGTTATTTTTGGTCATTTCCAGTTATAGAGACCAGAAGAACTCACTGGCTCCAAGAACAACAAGAAATCCACTGGATCTGATTATTACTTTCTGCGGTGTGCTCTCCTGCCAGTGATTCAAATCTTTTGTCTGTCATTCTGGAGAATTTTCACCTATTTTAAATATCTAACAAAACACGTCAAAAGATACATATATCTATGATGTTTATGAATTTCCAAAGCTCTGAAATTGTTTTTTTATCACATTTGCAAGATCACAGATTTGTGTGACAAAAAAATTTATGTCAGGGTCCCACCCTCATATGTAATTTGGTCCTGCTCCCCCAGGGTATCCAATGTTAATAGACACACGTGTATCCTTCCCTACACCTCTCTGCAGGGACACATATACACAGTCACAGGTACACAAGTACATCTGCTGGGGTGTTTGCTTTTATGAAAGCCTGGTCACACTCCACCCACATTGCTCTCGCCCCTTATTTCACTTGATATTCTACCTTGATTCTCTGTAAGTCATTAGATATGGCACTGACACTATATTTTTTGATCTTTTAACTTACATGAATAATTTAAATAGATGATATCAATTCAGTGCACTTTATCTGGACTTCTACATGTTGTTGTCAGAAGCTATCAAGTCAGTTCTGACTCACAGTGGCCCTTTGCACCACAGAACAAAACACCACCCGGTCACGTGCAATCCTAATAATCTTTGCTCTATTTGAGCACACTGTTGCAGCCACTGTATCAATCTCATTGAGGGTCTTCCTCATTTTCACTGGACCTCTGCTTTACCAAGCATGATGTCCTTTTCCAGGGACTGGTCCCTCCCTCTTGATAACATGGCCAAAGCCATCCTTGCTTCTAAGGAATATTCTGGCTTTCTCCCTTTAAGACAGACTTGTTCTTCCATACGTAATACTACTAAAATGGAAACATTATCATCCATGCTTTTTAAGTCCACTCTTCCTGCGTGTTCTACCTCTCCTCCCCCTGTTCTTTCCTGCAAGTGAATCCAAGATAATTCAGGTTAACAAT
Source organism: Loxodonta africana (assembly GCF_030014295.1). NCBI lineage: Eukaryota > Metazoa > Chordata > Mammalia > Proboscidea > Elephantidae > Loxodonta > Loxodonta africana. Next base: position 1,226,146 of record NW_026974832.1, read on the forward strand.
GTGGTAAGTAGTCTCTCTTATCCTTGCTTAAACAAGCACACAGACTTATACACACTCATAAACATAAACAGGTATTCAAGCATATTCAAACAATTGATATTGTTTAACCCAGATGTGCTCATTTTATATACACTTCTCTGCACCTAGATTTTTTCAGTAATACTTCAATAATACTTCACAGATATTTTTCCCACTTAACTACTACAACTCATTTATTGATGATGTAGCTTTACCATAAGTTATCTATCATTCAACTATCAATGTACAGTCAATGTTTGGTCAACACTAATAATAACTATCCGTTGCGTACTACAGGATCTGTTTCTGTGGAATAGACTCCATAGAGTGAGATTTCCAGCTCAAAGTATGTTTTAAAAGTACAGAGCCATGGCCATGTCTTTCCCCTAGAGGCTGTCCTAAAGCACCCTTCCAGCCATGTCTCAGGGTATCCTTCTCCCCACAGCCCAGCCAGCCATAGATGGTGTTGATTTTTAAATCGTGCCAGTTTCACTGGGACTTTGATATTTTCTTAACTACCAGTGTTTTTGAGCAACTTGGACTATGTTTACTGGGCATGTGGATTTGCTGTGAACGATCTGTTTGAATTCACTGCTCACTTTTATCCTTCTGTGTAAAATGGAAATTGTTATTAAGTCTTGTCATCTCCATTTCACATGATTTTTCAAATCTATCATTTGTGTATCACATTTTTGCAAGCTTTGTCCCCCAGAACGATCACTTGAGTCAGCACCGTTTATTAAATAAATATAATTTTCTCAAAATAGCGCCTTTGTATCAATGGTTATTGTGACTTCTTAGCAGATTTTGTTTCATTGGTCGACTTGTCAGTTTCTGTGCTATGTAATATGAATTTGTTCAGTTACCTGAAGAGGTAGACACCTGTCAGTATCCTGCTTTTTCATGTTTTTCTTCTCTATACCTTTTAAAGCAGCCGTAGTGTTGCAGTGATTAAGTGCTCATCTGCTAATCCAAAGAAGGTTTGGCAGGTCGAACCCACCAGGGGGCACTGAGGGGAAAGACCTGTTGTTCTGCTCCCATAATGATCACAGCCTAGAAAACCCTATGGGGCGGTGAAATGGGATCACTATGAGTCAGAAATGGACTCCAAGTCTCCTAACACCAGCAACATCCTCTGCTATCTACTGTACTATTTGTAGCATACGATTACTGTATACAATTCAAAAACAACTATCTTAATATTCAAACTGGAAATACATTCCACTTATATATTAGTTTTAGGGACCTCCATTTGATTGACAAGACTTCTCATTTGAAAATATGGCATATTTCTTGCATATATTCAGGTTTCATTTTATGTATTTCAGTACATTAGTTTTCGTCATAGAAGTCCTTTGCTGCTCTGGTCAGAACAATGTTTTCCTAAATATTTTACAGTTTTGAATACAGTTTGATCCAGTCAAGTCGTAGGGGAAAGAGAACGGTCTGCCCTTCTCACCCTTGCCAATTTGAGACCCTCATGTCTATACTGGAGACAAACCACTGATTTTGATGTATTTGTCTTTTATTCAGGTATGCAATTATATCATCATTATTTGAAAAATCTCTTATTATACTCATACTAGTTATTTAAATTTTCTAGTTTATTCCTTCACCTTAAAACTATGTTGAGTGATACCAAAATTTTTGTCTAGTTCCAAATTTATCAGAATGAGTTGAATATTAATTTTCCATTTGTCTCACACCTGCTAAGTTTGGGGATAATCTATTATGCTCCAATAGATAACTACTACTCTGACCTGCTGACCATTATTGTAATCACACACAACTTGTTTCTGACAGTTAAGTACTTCCACCTGGCCTCTGTGGAGCTGGGATCCCATGATTTGCATTGCTACTAGGCAGCCCAGCTCCCACTAACAACCTGAGCCTATAGACGATTGTTGCTGTTAGTTGTCATCAAGTCATTTCTGACTCATGACCACCCCATGTGGGCATAGTAGAACTAACTGTTCAATAGTGTTTTTAAGGCTTTCATCCTTTAGTAGCAGATGGCCAGGACTGTCTTCCAAGGACCCTCTGAGTACGTTCAAACTGCCAGGCTTTCGGATAATAGTCAAGCACTTAACTGTTTGTGGCGTCCAGGGACCCCCTACAAAGTATACATACTGGTAAGCTCTGTGTTGCTGGTGCTCCCCTCATCTCCGCATTCCTTATTCTTCTGATGAAATGGGTATCCTTCAGGACCTCCAAGAAATGGTCTTATAGAAGACTAACTCAGACATGCCCACATATTGGAGGCTTTTAATCCCTCTTCCAGCATCTGACACAGCAGGTCTGGCATTTCCATTTCAGAGAATGTGGGCCATTGCCTTTTCTAAGCTTCCAAAAGCAATCCCACAGCATATTAAACCCATTTCCAGAACCCTTGCTACGGCAATAAATCCTTGTCAACAAACTATCCTTGACCCAACTTTATATTAAACTCCCCTTGACTCAGCACCTTCAGCACCCACTCCTCAGCACACCCCCGTCCTGCTCACACAAGGCAGCCAGGTCTTGCAGCTCCTTCAGTGTACAGTCCCTCCCCCTTCAACCACAACAGCACTGCCCCCGGTGGCTATGCTGGTATCTGACAACTAAGTATCTGGACAAATGCATGGGACACTATCTCAGAACTCTGCAAAGGAAAGTGTTGAAGGTGGATGGGGGCAGGACGGAGCCAGAACATAAAATATGAACATTCTAGAGGCTGAAATTAAATGAGCCCAAATCTCACAGCTGCACACCCGTTGTGGACAGAAACAGCCCCGAGAGAAGCCCTCTCTCATATAAATGGGATAGAAGGTCCGTAAAGGAGAGAGACAGGCAGCTGGGCAGGTGGGCAGACACCTGAAACTCTGGCAGAGGAGAATCCTTCTCTCTGACCAGAGTATGGAAGAACCAAATATTGTAGAGAAAGCTCCATTACATTTTCTCTCTCTCTGCTGTTAACTGGCACCTAGTCAATTCTGCCTCAAAGGGTGAGACTTTTCAAAAGCTGATCGCCAGGCTTGTCTTCTGAGGCGCTTCTTGACAGGTTCAAACTGCCAGCCTTTTGGCTGGTTGTCCAGTGCTTTGGCCCCATAGGCAGAACCAGTCACTGATGTGCACAACAGAATGAGGAGATTAAAGCCCCAGCATTCCCACCAGTGGGCCAGGAAAGCACTCCTTCTGAACTCAGAGAGCAGAAGAGAAAGAGAAAGAGGAGGCTGTGCAAGAAAGAGATTCTGCAGACTTGCTATGAACTCCTGGTTCACCCCTCAGGTGCGTATCCATTGCCCTGACCCAAAGAAGCATTATCAAATCCTTTAAGACCCGCACTATGGGTTAGAATGCCATCAAGGTTCCATACTGAGTGGCGCTCACATAGATTAGACTTTAATACAGCTGCAAAGCCTTCAAAAATTGAACTAACATTTGAACCATAGAATACAGAAGATGGGACAGAACTTGGAGCCTGAACATAACTGGGTCAATCGACTGCTAAAAACAAAAAAATTCTCCATAAAATTTAAGCAGGACTTGTACTCTCAAAATCATAAGAAACAGATTTTAAAATGCTATTCTAATCCAAGAAATAACAGGGACACTTTTTAAATAAATGGAAAGATAATAGGTGCTATTTGCAAATGAAAATTTTACATGTTAAAAGTACAATCGTAGAAATCAAAAATTCAGTTGATATTTTCACAATAGCAGAATGGTGATGACAGAGAAAAAAACTAAATACTTGAAATAGATCAGTAGAAAATATCCATTCTGCAAACTGAGAGGAAAATATGGAAAAAAATGGACAGTGCCTCAAGAACTAGACAAAAAGCTTATTTATTGGAACTCCAGAAGAAGTGGACAAAACGTGTGGTGAAGAAAATAGTATTTGAAAAAATACTGGCTGAACACTTTCCAAATGTGGTGAAAGACATAAACTTACAGATTCAAGAAGTTCAGCAAACCACAGCAAGTTAAAGAATTCCATGCCCCAATACCGAATTTGCACAAAAATATTCTGCGGGTTATGGGTTTTTTGCCAACCCAGTGGGCCTTACGCCACATCCCAAGTATATTTGTAAGTATATTACTAATATATATATATATTTTTTTTTAACAGCAGCATGTAAAAAGAAAAAAACAGTGTACTGAACTTACAGACATACCCGGGAGGGGAAAAACAGTTGACACACACATATATATATATAAATCAACTGCAGAATAACAAAGGTCAAGAAAATACTCAGGAAGGAGGTAGAGAGAAAACAACACATTTCACCTGAGAAAAATAATTTGAATGACTCTGTATTCACTATCAGAAGCCATGGAAGCCAAAAAAAAAAAGATTGTGAAACAACATTTTTTCAACCCTGAAAGATGGAAATATTAACCCAGAATTCTATGTATCATGTATCTATGTATCATTACCTTCAGGAGTAAAGCTCAAAAAATGCCATTCTTAGGGGAAAGAAAACTGAGAGAATTCATCACCACCAGACTTCTAAGTGAAACACTACGGGAAGTACTTCAGGTGGTAGACTTGGAATTTCAGTTGTTATTTAAGGAAAGCAGAAAATGTGGAAACTATGTGGTTAATATACTACGTCAACACTGTAGTTACTGCACAACATGGCACTGGACAAGCCTCTTTGGAAAGTTTTTCCAGTCTCTTGGAAATGCTTGGAAATACATCCTGGCAAATCATTAGTAGAGAATGGAATTAATTTTGACAATACCTGAGAGATGTCTGTAGTCAAGTCTCGTCAATAAACTGGAAAATAAATTTACTGACTGAAACTAAGGTGTGGTAACAAAACATGAGTCTCAGTTCCCGTGTGGCCATGAGCTGGCTGTGAAGGCCAACCTTCCCCAGAGAGGCACTTCAAGCACATTGGGGGCAACAGCTTCCTGTTGTTATTGCTAGGTGCCATCGAGTGGGTTTCTGAGTCATTGCGGCCCAGTGTAAAAGGAGAACTTCCCCGATAGGGTTTCCTGGTTTGTAATCTTAATGGAAGCAGTTCGCCAGGTCTTTACTCCTTAGAGCCTTTTGGTGGGTTCAAAAAACTAACCTTCAGTTAACAGCCGAGTGCTCAAACTTGGCACCACCTGGGCTCCTTGGAGCAATGGCAGCACCACAGAATTTGGTAGAAACCTTCCCATAGGCCTTCTCTGAGAGGTAACCCCTTGCTTAAGGACCAAGTTTAGGTTTTATATATACTCATTCTACATAAAGTCTAGAGAAGAACTACAGTGCTTCCTTGAGCGGACAATATTGTATATGCCCTCCATAAACAAAATGTGTCAAGGGCAAAGTTTAATATTAAACCAAGGCATTTCCCGTCAGTCCTTACCTGAGAAGGTCTTCGTGAGAATTTCCTGAGACTCTTGGAAAAGGACTTAGTAGACACTGCTTTCTTTTTACCTCTTCGCTCCTGAACAGAAACTGCTGCTAAGAGGTCATGCGTAAAGCTCCAAACGCCTCTTCTTATCCTGAATGTAAGCCGTGTAATAAGACCAGGAACTAGGCATTCAGCTGGGTGAAGAAACCCAGGAGTACTTCCTGTCTTCAACACCTTCCAGTTCCAGCGAAATCCTGTTCCAAGTCACTAGATCAGCCCAGGAGCTGGAAGACTGAAATTCCTGGTCCTCTGACAACTGGGAAGGGCAGGGTGGGGTTAGGCAGAGCCTCCTTGACCATCACTTGCCCCAAGAGGCTCTGGAGGCTGCTTCATGTTCTAAGTCAAAGGCCCTTCCAGCCCAGGCACATAAGAGCAGGGGAAGACTTTGTCCATTGAAAGAAAAGATGTGCACAGGAGTGGCAGCTTTTAGGGCACTCAGCATTGGTCAGCTTTGCGACTTCAGGACATCCTGGCCCATGGTCGCCTTCACACCTGGGCCTTTATAGCCTCTTCACCTCTCCGTCCTTCCCAGTTTTCTCCCAGCACCATGGGCTGTGGCTTCTGCTAGTTTTAATGATTTCAATGTTTCAGTATTCCAGTAGCTCCTCACCCCACTCAGGGGAGGCAGTGTTGCAGACTGCAGGACACAAATCCACAGTGCTGTTTATGTATCCTTCAGCAGAAACACTTCCGAGGGTACAAGTTGGCCTCAGAGATTCTGAGACCCAGGCAGAGAGAAGCCTGGGGGGAGGGTCACTGGATTCAGAAAGTGTCAGCACTCTCAAGGGTCATGTCCCTGGGGTCATGCCCAACTGCAGGAAAAATGAAGTGGGCTCTGAGGCTCTGTGTGTTGACCGTCCAGTACACTGGCCCTGGAAGCCTTGGAAGGATTCTGTCTTAGTCTAACCCAGCACTGGGGAAATCCTCACAGGGTAACAGCAGTGATATGCCTGGGGATCTTTATTCTAAAAGTCTCAAAGCAGTTGATACAGTCTTGTGAGGTGGGAGATGAGAAAGCTTGGGACCACCGAGAGAGGATGGCAAAAGAAGGAAGCCTTTATCACTCCCTCTGTTCAAGTTTTTTTTTTTTAATTCCAACTGGGGCTCCAAACAGGTCTTTGTTGTTAAAGTTGTATTTCTCTGTGTTAATTTATGATCCTTAACTCAAATCTAGAGTTTCGAGCTCATTTTGATAATTCCTCTTTAGTCTGTGGAGACAGGAGTCTGCCTTCAGCCAGTGGTGAGAGTGGAAGAAATAAAGTCCCTAGTCCAGACTGGGGCAGGCTCTGCTGCTCCGCAAACTAGGGGTGTGGTCCCTGAAGAGCCCTTCTGAGGACAGCACAGGAGGGGCGTCCAGCCTGGAGAAAGGGCAGAGGGGGGTGGGGGATTGTTTGTGTGAGCAGTGTGGCCTCTGTGGCTTTGCCTTCTCCTCCTGGAAGTGCAACCTGGGGCCCTTCACGTGCAGAGCCAAAGTCCTAGGGTGACCACAACTCTCCCACCCTTTCTGGGTCACCCTCTGGACCCAAGTCCCCATACGCCTCCTCTGCCCTACTATCCCAGCATAAGCACTGTGACTGGGCTCAGGGGTGTACCCTGGGACTTGACCTCGGTAGACTCAGGCTTCCCCTAGTTCTGGTGGGACCTGTGAGCCTAGCGGGTCTGAGTTCAGGGAAAGCCTGGCGAAAGGCTCCTGCAGCCAGCTCCTTCCTGATGCACGTGAGATTGTGGTGGGGCAGCCTCCGACCTGGCACCTCCCCTGGGCGCCCCTCTCCACACAGCCCTGCCCAGTTCCCTCCCCCGCCCCCGCAACCGCCCAACCACATCCTCCTGCCTCCTAGTTCTAGAGGAGTGCTCTTTGGATGCCCATTTGCAACTGGCACCCCATGGCCCTGCACGGAGTCAATCCAGCTAATGACCTCAACCTGAAGTGCACAACTTTGAAACTGCTAGATACGTGGGAAATGAACAAAAAAAAAAAAAAAGAGGAGAAACACTTAACAAGAAAAACAGTTACAAAAAAAGTTATATGGGACTGTATTCTCACATCATGGACTCAAAGATGCTGGGTTGTATTTTTGTTTGCAAACAAGTCTTAGATAAGGGAATTGGTACCAGGAATAGATGTAGAGTTTGACTTTGGAAAAATGAGGGAAAATCTGGGATTGATTAATTGACGTAGATGAGACTGAAAATAGTGATAACAACATAACATTCAAAGATGAAATCCTAGCAGCCTAGAACATGCAGTGGAAATTTTTCTAAGTAGCACCAGAAAAGACCTTTAATCACTACACAAAATGGGTCAGTAGTTCAAGATCTCCCTAAGAAAATAGGAGGCCGAGACCACTTTCATTCAGGTTGCAGCAAAGAGGCAAGAAACAGAGCATTTTAATCCTGTGCAAAGTCAGAAAAGAAGAGAAAAAGATGAGATGCTCCTCTACTTCATCCCTAAGGCTAGTTTAATATTGACACCAAATTAGACAAGGATCGTAGAAGAAGAGTTACAGGGCAAGCACACTAAGTAACTGAGATGCAAAAACCTACATAAAATACTGGCAAAGGAAATCCAGCAAAGTATAAACCAGGTAATACGCCATCATCAAGGGGGTTTATCGTCAGCATGCAAGCTTGAGTGAACATTAAAGATTTAATAATTTAATTCACCATAAGCATAGATGGAAGAAGAAAAGACATGCTCACCTCAAGAGATGGGGACAAAGCAGTTGATAAAATCCAATCACACTGAGAGATAAGGACTCTGAGCAATCATGGACCAGAAAAGGAGTTCCTTAAGTTGGAAAAATACAACTGGCATGATAGTTCATGGTGAAATGTGGGACATTCTCTTTAAAATTAATTAGCATTAAAATAAGGATGCTTTCCCAATTTGAAGACTGGCGTCTGGCGTCTTAAACATTAGAAAGCAGCCATCTAAGGTTCATCCATTGGTCTCAACCCACCTGGATCAAAGGAGAATGAAGAACACCAAGGACATGAGGTGATTACGAGCCCAAGAGACAGAAAGGGCCATGTGAATCAGTTACTACATCATCCTGAGACCAGAAGAACTAGATGGTGCCTGGCTACTACCAATGACTGCCCTGACAGGGAACACAACAGAGAAACCCTAAGGGAGCAGGAGAACAGTGGGATGCAGACCCCAAATTCTCATAAATTCATACTTAATGGTCTTACTGAGACTGGAAGGATCCCAGTGGTCATGACCCCCAGACCTTCCATTGCCCCAGGACAGGAACCATTCCCGAAGCCAACTCTTCAGACATGGATTGGACTGGACAATGGGTTGGAGAGGGATGCTGGTGAGGAGTGAGCTTCTTGAATCAGGTGGACACTTGAGACTATGTTGGCATCTCCTGCCTGGAAGGGAGATGAGAGGGTGGAGGGGGTTTAGAAGCTGGCGAAAAGGACACGAAAAGAGAGAGTGGAGGGAGAGAGCAGGCTGTCTCATTAGGGGGAGAGTAATTGGGAGTGTGTAGCAAGGTGTATATGGGTTTTTGTGTGAGAGACTGACTTGATTTGAAAACTTTCACTTAAAGCACACAAAAAAATTCTTTAAAAAAATAAGGATGCTTTCTATCATTATTTATATTAAATATTTAACACTGGAGGCCCAAGCTAGAACAAAGAGACAACAAAAAGAAGGAAAAGCTGCAACTGCTATTACTCATAGATTACAGAAATGCCTCCACAGAAAAATTTACAAACCATTGAAATTAATGCTAGTCAATCATAAATATACACTAAAAAATAAACTGCATTTCTATGCATCAGCATCAAGCCGACTCTGTTGTAGCTCTTAGTGAAGGCAGAGGACACTGACAAGGAAATAGCAGGATTCGGGTGGGCTAGACAAGGAGGGGAGAACACTATTTTACACCAGGCTTCATGGATAACCATGGGTATGTGTTAGTTATTTAGGGCTGCCATAAGAAAAAAATAACACAATTGGGTGGCTTTAAAGAACAGATATTTATTTTCTCACAGTTCGGGAGGCTAGAAGTAGGAATTCAGGGCATGGCTCGTGTCTACTTCAGCTTCTAGCAGCTTCCAGCCACCCTTTGCGTTCCTGGCCTTGTAGATTATCTTCCCCTTTGTTTGTCTCCCTCTTCCCCTGTTTGTGTCTGTGCCTATTCTGTTCTTTTTGTAACTCAGAAGGGATTAGGTTTAGGACCCACCCTACACTGGTATGGCCTCATTAAAATAATTTTAAAAATCCCCTATATCCAAATCAGGTCACATTTATAGGTACAGTAGTTAGGATTTCAACGTACCTTTGGGGTTACACAATTCAGTCCATATAGTACCCTCACCAGATATTCTAGGCTGAGAGTACAAATATGAGCAGCTGAGAGTTCTATTTTTTGTCTATATTAGTTGGCTATCACTTGTCTGAGTCCACCCATATAAACTTTGGAGCAACTTATTATGAAGGACCAGGCCAACCTTTATTAGCCATGTCCATTATGTGGGAAAACGCACACATTCCCATCACTGAAGCCCTGAGAAATTCATCGATAAGGGTGGAATGGGGTTGGGACCAAGAATTGTTTCATGGCGTTGATAACATGGCATAGCTGTTAGACATCTACGTGGAGATGTCAGGTAATAATACTGACAGCTAACACTTACTGGTGCCAGGACTCTTGTGAGGGTTTCTCCTTTCTTAAGATACTTGCTCTGCATGATACCCATGTGAGGAATGTATCATTATAAGGCACATTTTACAGATGAAGAACTCGGTACAGAGAGTTACGCTGACATTTGAATAGAAGTCATGAACCAGGAGGAGTTGAAATGGATGGAGGTGTAAACATCACATCCTCAGCTACAGACAGCCACCGACTCACTGAGACATCCTAGAGAGAGGGTGTCTATATAGAGAGAGAGGACTAAGCACTGAGCCTGAGGGCACTCTGACATCTAGAAGCCGGACAGATGAACGGCAGCCAACAAAGCTCTCTGAAGTCCAGTGTGGTTCCTGGAGCATGGTCTGTCCTTTCTCTGGACTGCATTTTACCAGTCCCCCTCCCACCCGCACTGGGTGTCCCCTTCACAATGGCAGGGACAATGTGTACCTTTCACCACTGCGTCTACATGATGTAGACTATTCCTGGCACATGGAATCTTTCTAAATATTGATTGAATGAAAAAATGAAAATGATGAATGAAATCATAGTTTGCTACCCCCACGTGTCTGACAGTTTGTCATATTGTGGGGGCTTGTGTGTTGCTGTGATGCTGGAAGCTATGCCACCGGTATTCAGATACCAGCAGGGTAACCCATGGAGGACAGGTTTCAGCTGAGCTTCCAGACAAGAGAGCCTAGGAAGAAGGACCCGGAAATCTACTTCTGGAAAGCATTAGCCAGTGAAAACCTTATGAACAGCAACGGAACACTGTCTGATATATGGCCGGAAGATGACCCCCCCAGGTTGGAAGGCACTCAAAACATGACTGGGGAAGAGCTGCCTCTTCAAAGTAGAGTCAACCTTAATGACATGGATGGAGTAAAGCTTTCAGGACCTTCATCTGCTGATATGGCACTTCTCAAAATGAGAAGAAACAGCTGCAAACATCCATTAATAATTGGAACCTGGAATGTACGAATTATGAATCTTGGAAAATTGGAAATCATCAAAAATGAAATGGAATGCACAAACATCAATATCCTAGGCATTTGTGAGCTGAAATGGGCTGGTACTGGCCATTTTGAATCAGACAATCATATAGTCTTCTACGCTGGGAATGACAACTCAAGGAGGAATGATGCTGCATTCATCGTCAAAAAGAACATTTCAAGATCTATCGTGAAATACAACGCTGTCAATGGTAGGATAATAACCATACTCCTACAAGGAAGACCAGTTAATACGACTATTATTCAAATTTACACAGCAACCACCAGGGCCAAAGATGAAGAAATAGAAGATTTTTTTCAGCTGCTGCAGTCCGAAATTGATCGAACATGCTATCAAGATGCATTGATAATTACTGGCTATTGGAATGCAAAAGCTGGAAATAAAGAAGGATCAGTAGTTGGAAAATACGGCCTTGGTGATAGAAACAATGCCGGAGATCAAATGATAGAATTTTGCAAGACCAACGACTTCTTCATTGCAAATACCTTCTTTCACCAGCATAAACGGTGACTATACACATGGACCTCGCCAGATGGAACACACAGAAATCAAATTGGCTACATCTGTGGAAAGAGACGATGGAAAAGCTCAATATCATCAGTCACAAAATGGCCAGGGGCTGACTGTGGAACAGACCATCAATTGCTCATATTCAAGTTCAAGCTGAAATTGAGGAAAATCAGAGCAAGTCCATGAGAGCAAAAATATCCCACCTGAATTTAGAGACCATCTCAAGAATAAATTTGACACATTGAACACTAGTGACCGAAGACAAGACAAGTTTTTGAATGACATCAAGGACATCATCCATGAAGAAAGCAAGAGGTCACTGAAAAGACAGGAAAGAAAGAAAAGACCAAGATGGGTGTCAGAGGAGACTCTGAAACTTGCTCTGGAATCTCGAGCAGCTAAAGCAAAAGGAAGAATTGATGAAATAAAAGAACTGAAGATTTCAAAGGGCCTCTCAAGAAGACAAAGTAAAGTATTATAATGACATGTGCAAAGAGCTGGAGATGGAAAACCAAAAGGGAAGAACACGCTCGGTGTTTCTCAAGCTAAAAGAACTGAAGAAAAAATTCAAGCCTCGAGTTGCGAAAGTGAAGGATTCCATGGGGAAAATATTAAACGACGCAGGAAGCATCAAAAGAAGATGGAAGGAATACACAGAATTATTATACCAAAAAGAATTGGTCAATATTCAACCATTTCAAGAGGTGGCCTATGATCAGGAACCAATGGTACTGAAGGAAGAAAAGTCAAAGCTGTTCTGAAGGCATTGGCGAAAAACAAGGCTCCAGGAATTGACGGAACATCAATAGAGATGTTTCAGCAAACAGATGTAGCACTGGAGATGCTCACTCGTCTATGCCAGGAAATATGGAAGACAGCGTCCTGGCCAACTGACTGGAAAAAAAGAAATATATATATATATATTTTTTGGAAGAGATCCATATTTATGCCTATTCCCAAGAAAGGTGACCCAAACGAATGTGGAAATTATAGAACCATATGATTAATATCACACACAAGCAAAATTTTGCTGTAGATCTTTCAAAAACGGCTGCAGCAGTATATCGACAGGGTACTGCCAGAAATTCAGGCCAGTTTCAGAAGAGGACGTGGAACCAGGGATATCCTTGCTGATGTTGGATGGATCCTGGCTGAAAGCAGAGAATACCAGAAGGATGTTTACCTGTGTTTTATTGACTATGCAAAGGCATTCAACTGTGTGGATCATAACAAACTATGGATAACACTGGGAAGAATGGGAATTCCAGAATACTTAATTGTGCTCATGAGGAACCTTTACATAGATTAAGAGGCAGTTGTTCAGACAGAACAAGGGGATACTGATTGGTTTAAAGTCAGGAAAGGTGTGCGTCAGGGTTGTATTCTTTCACCATACCTATTTAATCTGTATGCTGAACAAATAATACGAGAATCTGGACTATATGAAGAAGAACGGGGCATCAGGATTGGAGGAAGACTCATTAACAACCTTCATTATGCAGATGACACAACCCTGCTTGCTGAAAGTGAAGAGGACTTGAAGCACTTACTAATGAAGATCAAAGACCACAGCCTCCAGTATGGATTACACCGCAACATAAAGAAAACAAAAATCCTCACAACTGGACCAATGTGCAACATCATGAGAAATGGAGAAAAGATTGAAGTTGTCAAGGATTTCATTTTACTTGGATCCACAATCAACAGCCATGGAAGCAGCAGTCAAGAAATCAAAAGACACATTGCATTGGGCAAATCTGCTGCAAAGGACCTCTTCAAAGTGTTGAAGAGCAAAGATGTCACCCTGAAGACTAAGGTGTGCCTGACGCAAGCCATGCTATTTTCAATCACATCATATACATGTGAAAGCTGGAAAATGAATAAGGAAGACCGAAGAAGAGTTGACGCCTTTGAATTGTGGTGTTGGTGAAGAATATTGAATATACCATGGACTACCAAAAGAACGAACAAATCTGTTTGGGAAAAAGTGCGGCCAGAATGCTCCTTAGAGGCAAGGATGGCGAGACTGCGTCTTATATACTTTGAATATGTTGTCAGGAGGGATCAGTCCCTGGAGAAGGACGTCATGCTTGGCAGAGTACAGGGTCAGTGGAAAAGAGGGTGACCCTCAATGAGGGGGATTGACACAGTGGCTGCAACAATGAGCTCAAGCATAACAATGATTGTAAGGATGGCGCAGGACCAGGCAGTGTTCCGTTCTGTTGTGCATAGGGTCCCTATGAGTCAGAACCGACCCGACGGCACCTAACAACAACAACGACAATCTTTGAATACTTTAAGGGCCTTCGTGTGTAAGAGGGAGAAAATATGATCTGAGTTGATCCTGAGACTATCTCCTAGTATTAAAGAATGCTGAATAACAAATAAAAAAAAAGGTTCAATAGCAAAGATTTTTGTTAAAAGATTTAAGTATAAGTTGAAGATTACTAGAAACATGCACATTTAATATTTCAACTATACTCAAATTGCTAAAATTATATACTCCTTGCACACAGCAGAATATAATAAAACAATTTGATGTTGTCTGTAAAATAAACAAAACTTTATCATGGAAATATAATATTGAGTGAAAGGAGCAGGATATAATATTTAAGTGAATATACATAAATGTGTGCGACACACATATAAAACCCATTGCCATGGAGTCTATTCTTCCTCATGGTGTTCCCATGTGTGTTGGGGTAGTCTCCAAATTTTCAATGACTAGAATATACTTCTACAAGCAGGACAAAATTAAACGAATATATTTAAACAATAAATGAACAGAAGTGAAAGAATTAAACCTGTGGAGAGGCTGCCCAGGAACCCAAGACTACAATAACATTGGTATGGAAAGCAGAATGATGGTGTCGGGAAGTCTGGTGGTCACATGCTTCCAGCTCGAAAGAGAAGAGCAAATAAACCAGGGGAGAAGACAGTGAGCCAGAAGAGTGGGAGAAATGAAGTATTTCTCGAGTGCCAACTAAGGCTGAGCCTCTGCTGATGGCATGTAGTCCCTCATTTAAACCTTAGAAGGATGTAATGGGTGGGATAGACCTTGTTATCCACTTTCATCATGCAAACATTTTATAAATTTGAACAGTAGCATGTTATAAAAACAAATTAGAAAATAGAGAAAAGTATAATAAAAGAATACGCCTCATCCGTTGAGTACTATTATGTTGCCCCAGCAGCTGCTCATCGTTGTTGTTGTAAACATACCACACAACCTTTGGTGACTGAACAACTGACAGTAATTACCATTAATTGGCTGTGCAACCCTGCCCTTAATCAATGTGACTTTCCTACCACTGTTAACCAGAACTCAGTCTCCATATGCAGGAACACCACTTTATTTCCTCCCTCCTGCCCCTGGTAACCCCTAATAAACTTTTATGTCTACACCATTTGCTTGTTTTTGTAAAAGACGGGTGTTTGCATCTGAAAGTTCACGACAAGCCACAAGGGTGAATTCATGTGGTAGCAGAAGTTATTTGCAATACATATATCCTAATACTGACTTGGTTCTGGAATACATAAAGAACAATCCAAAAAGGAAAAAGGAAGCGGACAGTTCAATAGAAAAATGAGCGAATACTTGTACACTGTATAAAAGATTTCTATATGGCCAAGAAACATATGAAAAGTGACAAAACTTCACTGGTTATCAGAGAAATTCTAATAAAAAGCCATAATGTGATACTATCCCCTACACGCCAGAATGGCTAAAATGGAAAGGATGGAAAATACCAACTATTGGGTATAACGTGGAGTAAATGGAGCTCTAATCTACCGCTACTGGAAGTGTAATTTGATACAACCAGTTTAAAAATGTTTTGTCTGTATTTACAAGAGCTGTGAACATACATATATCCTAGGACCCAGCAATGCTACTTCTAGATACATACCCAGCAGAAATGGGTACATATCTTCACCAAAACACATACACTTCTCAGCATCTGCTAAGGAATGAACACCTTCCTTAGGAATGTCTAACTTTTAAAGCATTATTCTCTGTCTGTTCTAAGGTGATGTCCATATATGATGATAAGTTTACACAGAAAAGTCTAGAGCTTTATGTGAAATTCCACAGCAAATCTCTAGAGGCTCCTGTTCTCATAGCTTCTGTCGCCTCTGCAGCCCCTGCTTCTGTCTGTCCGTCTGCTGGGCTGCACCACACGGAACCAGTTATGAAATTCAAGCCCATCTTACACTCGACAAGGTCCTACTCACACAAAAGTTGTATTAGCTTAATAGAAAAGGTGTGTAGATAAGATACACAAGGGATTTAATTGCAGAAAACAAACCTTAAAATGAAATGGCTGGGAATGGTGGCCTCCCTTTGTAAAAAGGCTTCTCTGTACGGACTACGGGAAAATGCAGTTAAGATATGGGTCATGGGAAAAGGAGCGTTTGTAGCAATCTGGTAATCACTCAGACCACCTGTAAAAATGTTTTCATCCTTTTTCTCATACCTTACACAAAACAACCTTACACAAAACAAAATTCCAGATGGATCGAATATTTAAAATTAAAATATGCAACCATAAAAATTTTAGAAGTTTTTATTTTCTTTTTATTGATAAAAGAGAAAGACTTTTTAAAAATCCCAAAATATGAAGGCTAAAACTGTTAAGATCTATAGATCTTTGGCATATCAAAAAGTATATGAAGAGAGTAAAAATACAGGCAAAAAGCTGAAAAAAAGTTTGCAGGCTAAGGATTTGAATAGAGATTTCTCAAAAGCAGATACAGAAACTGTCAACAAGCACAGGAAAAGAAGCGTAACCTCATTAGTCATCAGGGAAATGCAAATCTAAACTAAAGTGCACTATTATTTCAAAACCACTAAGATGGCTAAACTCAACAGGATGGACAACAAGTGTCGGCGACGATGTGGAGAAGCTGGAATACCGCTGGTGGAAATGTAAAATGATCCAATTGTTTTGGAAAACGGTTTGGCAATTCTGCAGACAGTTAAACAGAGAATTCCCATACAACACTGCAATTGCACTCCTACGTCTGCACCCGGAGAATCAAAAGCATGTTCACATACAAACTCACACAGAGGATTCCTAGTAGTGTTATTCGTAACAGCCAAACTGTGGAGAGAACCCAAATGTCATGACCTGATAGACAGGATGTGGTATATTCATAGACTGGAATATTACTCAGCCACAAAAAGGTACCAAGTACTGATACATGCCACAACACGGACGAACCTTGAGAATATTACGCTAAATGAAAGAAGCCAAACACAAATGACCGCATCGTGTATGATTCCATTTACATGAAATGTCCAGAACAGACAAACCAGCACAGACAGAATAGATTAGTGGTTGCTACGGCTTGGAGGAAAGGAGTAATGAGGATGACTGTTAATACGCCTTTATTAACAAGGGCCTTTATTTACGGGGCACTGAAAATATTCTGAAGCTAGACAGTGGTGACTGTTGTGCCAAGTCTGCCCATGTACTAAAAGCCAAGGTATTGTGCATATTTTCAAAGGCAGTGTTACGGCAGGTGAATTGTATCTCAATAGAAATATTTGTGATTCCTAAAAGACTACCTTTCAATTAACATATAGAACCTATAAATCAGTAGGGAAAAAACAATCCAATTTTAAAATGTCTCCCTCCAAAGCAAAGGGAAGGGGGTACATTCCATCCGTACAGCTTATTTTTTTATCTCTTCATTATTCAAGTTCTATTCTCTTCTTATGTAACTCTAAATTATACAAATAATTGTCTCCATTTTCCTTATCCCTGTTTTCACTATTTAACTAAATAAAGACAGCAACACAGTGT
Organism: Loxodonta africana; assembly: GCF_030014295.1. Classification (NCBI taxonomy): domain Eukaryota; kingdom Metazoa; phylum Chordata; class Mammalia; order Proboscidea; family Elephantidae; genus Loxodonta; species Loxodonta africana. Next base: position 1,243,531 of record NW_026974832.1, read on the forward strand.
TTTTTATAAAAACCCACCCACATTCACTCAAATCATTTTTTAGCACTTCTTAGGTGCCAGGTACCAGGATGCTCTGACAAACACAACAGACAAGTTCCTGCCCGCATGGGCCTTCTATTTTTGTGAAGCAGGCAGATGATAAACCAGCCAACCAGCTCTTGATGTAACCTAACATTAAGGAGGGAAACGTAATTTTGGAGCTATCTCAAGCTGTTGTCTCTCTCACAAACATTTCTCCGAATCTAGTGAAAAGTAAACACCTCGAAGGAACTCTGTGGGGCCAATAAATGTGAAAAAGCCATTACATTTCAGTTTTGTTTTGTTGCTTTCACCTGCTACCCTGTCATTATTTTTTAATAACATGATTATGGAGCTGACATCAAACACTCACCACTCGGCTGAAAGAAAAAGCCAAACCCGTAGCCATCTAGTCAATTCTGACTCAGAGACCCTATAGGACAGAGTAGAACTGCCCCATAGGGTTTCCAGGGAGCAGCTGGTGTTAGGACACAATTCCCTCTTATAAGAATCTGAAAGCTGTTCACTGTGGATGTGGGAGGGACTCAGTAACACTTGCAGAGATTTCCACATGGGTGGGGTGCTCTAGTGTGAGCATCGGGGGAATGGACCCCATGTGCACTTTGCGGCCTTCTGCAGATTATGACACAACAAACACTCCCTCTTCATCGTCCTACATCTTTGGCTTGTTCTGCATTTTGCCTGATCTCCCTGATCTCTTGAAAGTTCTGTATATTAACCTTTTGTATTCAACATCTGGTAATTCCAGGAAAACACCTTCATCTGGACGATTCCTTGATTCTTTGTATTGAGAGATTGTTGAAGTGATCATGGTCTGCTTCTTTACGTGATTTGATATTGACTGCTGTCTCTGAGCCATCTATAAGTTATTTTATTTTATTTTTTACTTTTGCCTACTGTATCCTAGCTTTTTGCTTTGTTTTGTTTTGATATGCCCAAATAGGGTGCTTGAGTGAGCTTGCTTGATCATTTGCAACTTTCAAGATTTAACATCCTGTCACCAGATGGCTAGAGCTGTTACCAGGTATATGAGCCTAGGAGTCCATTCACTTTTCTTGTATAATTCAGTTCAGGTGTCTAGGTAGCTGGTCATCAATTGTAGGTCATCAAGTCCTATAGTCTAAGATGGGGAGGGGTGATTGTTGGAGACACAGGTATCTGGTTGCAGCAGGGGGTCACACTCTGAACAAAGGCAGGGGGCTGACAACCATCTCCCAAGTGTCTGTGAGGAAAGTGCACCCCTGTTTTCTATAGTGCACAGGTACGTGGGTTCTGCAGTCAGACCACAGGCACCCTATGCTTTTGTTTGTAAGTACTGGGAGGCACCTGTTATCCTTGGACCCCTGTTGTGGGTGTCTAGATGATGTGGGCGGAGCCACCAGTTCTCAGGCCCCCAGTGTAGGTAGGTAAGGACCCTGTTTAATAGGCAGAGCAGTGTCAAACATCAAAAACACACCTCTCCACTGCAAGGTAAAACAGTTGAAGTTGGATACCCAGCACATACACCATTGCAGTAACAAGGGCCTAATCTCCCGAAATGGGCCTACACAGGTCCATGCAGGGGTGAAAGGTATTCAAAGTCCGTGGACCATTTGTGCCTGGAAAGGAGCTTCTGTCCTGAGCTTCCCAGCTTAGTGGAGCTGGCAGATTATCTTTTCCCCCAATTGTTAATTTATTCCTTCTCCAAGGCCAGGAGAATGGCTCAGGCTGCACAGCAACACCTATCTCAGGTGCAGGGAAATCTACAGCTACTGAAGCCGTCTTGGGGGCTGAGCGCACAGTAAAACAAATGCAAGGACTTAGCTTTTGCCAACAGCACTGTTCTTCTCTGATTCCAGAGTTGTGAGTAGACTGTGAGACTTGCTGTCTTCCCCTGAGGAGACTGCATCCTGAATGCTACTGCCAGCCCTGCCACTGTCCCTCCAGGGGACTGTGTCCAAGGGGTGCCATTTCTTACCAAGTCAGGTCCGGCAACTGCTCGCCACTTCTGAACCGTGTCTCCCTCCCCCAGCCACTCAGTCTGATTTCCTAACTTTGCCTTTGATGTTCAGGGCCCTTATCTTGTCATGTATAAAATTGTTCCACTTGTTTTTTCAGGTATTTGTTTTTTTTTTTTTTGGTTTTTGTTGTAAGAGGAATCACTGGAAGTGTCTGACTACTGTGCAGTCTTGACTCCACCTCTCTCTATCTTCTTTTGATGCTTTCTGCGTCATTTAATATTTTCCCTGTAGAATTCTTCAATATTGCAACACAAGGCTTGAATTTTTTCTTCAGTTCTTTCAGTTTGAGAAATACTGAACATGTGCTTCCCTTTTGATTTTCTAACTCCAGGTCTTTGCACGTTTCATGATAATATTTTACTTTGTCTTCTTGAGGTGCCCTTTGAAATTTTCTGTTCATCTCTTTTACTTCATCATTTTCTTTTTGCTTTAGCTACTCTACATTCAAGAGTAAATTTCAGAGTCTTTTCTGACATCAATTTTGGTCTTCTTTTTTTCTTTCCTGGCTTTTTAATGACCTCTTGCTTTCTTTTTTTTCTGACAGATATACATATATATTTTATTTCATATCTTTATTGTCATACTTTAGATGAAGGTTTACAGAACAAACTAGGTTCCCATTAAACAATTAGTACACATATTGTTTTGTGACACTAATTACCAACCCCACAATATGTCAACACTCTCCCCTTCTTGACCCTGGGTTCCCTATTACCAGTTTTCTGTCCCCTCCTGCCTTCTAGCCCTTGCCCCTGGGCTGGTGTGCCCCTTCAGTTTTGCTTTATGGGTCTGTCTAATCTTTGTCTGAAGGGTGAACCTCAGGGGTGACTTTATTACTGAGCTAAAAGTGTGTCCAGGGGACATATTCAGCATTTCTCCAGTCTCTGTCAGGCGAGTAATCTGGTCTTTTTTGTGAGTTAGAATTTTGTTCTACATTTTTTCTCCAGCTCTCAGACCCTCTATTGTGATCCCTGTCAGAGCAATGACCTCTTACTTTCTTCAAGTATGATGTCCTTGATGTCATTGCACAACTCATCTGGCCTTCAATCATTAGCCTTCAATTCATCAAATCTATTCTTGAGATAGTCTCTAAATTCAGGTGAGATATAATCAAGGTTGTACTTTGGCTCTCGTAGACTTGCATATGAGAAACTGATGGTCTGTTCCACAGTCAGCCCCTGGTCTTGTTCTGACTGATGATATTGAGCTTTTCCATTGTCTCTTTCCACAGATGTAGACATTTGATTCCTGTATATTCCATCTGGTGAAGCCCATGTGTATACTCACCATTTAAGTTGTTGAAAAAAGGTATTTGCAATGAAGAAGTCATTGGTCTTGCAAAATTCTATCATGCTGTCTCCAAGGCCAGATTTTCCAACTACTGTTCCTTCTTCTTTGTTTCCAACTTTCACATTCCAATCATCAGTAATTATCAATGCATCTTGATTGCATGTCTGATCAATTTCAGACTGCAGAAGTTGGTAAAAAATCTTCAGTTTCTTCATCTTTGGCATTAGCAGTTGGTGCACAAATTTGAATAATAGTCATATTAACTGCTTGTCATAGATTGAAATGTGTCCCTAAAAAATATCTGTCAACTTGGCTAGGCCATGATTCCCAGTATTGTATGATTGTCTACCATTTAGTCATCTAATGTGATTTCCCTATGTGGTGTAAATCCTATCACAATGATGTGATGAGATGGATTAGTCGCACTTATGTTGATGAGGTCTATAAGATTAGATAGTGTCTTAAGCTAATACCTTTTGAGGTATAAAAGAGATAAGCAAGCAGAGAGATATGAGGACCTCATAACACCAAGAAAGCATCCCCAATAGCAGAGCATGTCCTTCGGACCCAGGGTCCCTGCACCTGAGAAGCCCCTTGACCAGGAGAAGATTGATGATGGAGACCTTCCCACAGTGCTGACAGAGAAGGTTTCCCCTGGAGCTGACGCCCTGAATTTTGAATTCTAGCCTACTAGACTGTGAGAAAATAAATTTCTCTTTGTTAAAGCCACCCATTTGTGGTACTTCTGTTATAGCATTAGTATATGACTAAGACACTGGTCTTCCTTGTAGGCATATGGATATTATCCTATCACTGACAGCACTGTACTTCAGGATAGATCTTGAAATGTTCTTTTTGATGATGAACTCTCTTCGATTTGGCACAGTAGTCCATAAAAAAAAAAGTCCATATGATTGTCCAATTCAAAATGGTGAATATCAGTCCATTTCAGCTCACTAATGCCTAAGATATTGATGTTTATGTGTTCCATTTCATTTTTTAATGATTTCTAATTTTCCTAGATTCATACTTCATACATTCTATGTTTCTATTATTAATGGATGTTTGCAGCCGTTTCTTCTCCTTTTGTGTCATGCCACATCAGCAAATGCAGGTCTCGAAAGCTTGATTCCATGCATGTCATTGAGGTCAACTCTACTTAGAGGAGTGTGTGCGGTTTTGTTCTTCTGTAACTTGTATCTTTTAAAATAAATCTTATAAAGCTTTTGTTTAATTAAATGGTTTTGAAAATTCATCTAAAATCATTGCTAAGCTTTCTGTTACAATTCTTCAATTGCATTTAATTTCTATTAGGTTTTCTGCTTAGACTATTGTATAAACTTCAATAATAATTTTTATATCAATTCACAACCATTATAATTTCTTTTTCTTTTTTGGGGGGGAGGTGTTTAAATCTGAAATATAATTATGAATCGAAGTGTTAATAGCAGATATTATTTTCTCGTTTCTTCTGTTAAATAAACGTTTGAACTTAAAACTGTTGGATGATCTGTTTCATCTAAAAAACTCCACCTTTTTTTTTTTTAAGAAATAAACTATTAGTCTTATTTTGTTTATTTATTATATATATATATAACTATATACGTCTTTCTTTACTCTCTGGTTCTTTTTAAGATTTTTTATTGTATTTATATACTGAAGTTTCACTACATTATATCTTGATTCAGATTTATTTTTACTTTGCCCTCTTGGGATATCTTTGCCTTCCCTAATCTAAGGATTGATATGTTTCATTGTTTTTAGTCACCAGTTCCCCAAATGTTTTTTCCTATATTTTTGAAGGGATAGAATTCCTCCACGTTTTGTGAATATATGTACGTCATATTTACAATCACGTTTTTAAAATGATTTTGCCCACGAGGTAGCTAATATTTTCCTAAATTAAAGAAGTGGGGAAAACAGCACAATACAGAAATAATGAATGCCACATCAGATCAGTTATTTGATGCCATGTCTTATGACTGCCAATGGAACATATTGTTTTTTATCCATGTCTCCCTGTTTATGTGCTAGTATCCTGTCCTGTGAACTCATTTCAAGGGCTGTGTGCCTGACCCGGAAGCAGCTTTCAGCATTTTCCCCAGGTCTAAATAGAAGAGGATGTTTTTTCTTCTGTAAAAAGAAATCCAAATAGGTTTTTTTTTGTCCCTTTTATTTTTATTTTATCCATTGAAAGAGAAATAAATATTTATTTGTAGTCTATTTACAAAACTTTTTCACCTGTCTTTATTTTTAATTTTCCCCCATAATTTTGTGATATGGGTATTAGCATTTATTACATTATACACAAAAAGAAAGGACAAGGAGAAAAAATTCTGATGATAATTTCAGAGAAGAAACAAAAGTGGGAGAAACAAGCCTTAAATCTGGACCATGACCATACATGGAAGGTAAAACTTTTATTCACCACCTTCGCTGGGTGACACCTAAAATATTTCAGGATTTGTGTCAGGATTAAATTGTAGTTTATACTTCACACAACCTCTTAATGTTCATATCACCACTGACATTTTATAGATGATAAAATTGATATGAGGAGATTTTAAGTAGTTTTCCCTAAATGTCCAGCTTAATTATATATGTATATAAAACCTTTTAAAATACATACCCTATAAACCAAACCCATTGCCATAGAGTTGATTCCAACTCACAGCTACCCTATATTATCTCTCAACTATTTGAAACTGGTGAATCTAAAGGGTGGTACACTTTTTAATGACATAGAACAGAAAGAGAGAGAGAAAGGAAAGAAGTAAAGGAAGGGAGGGAGGGAGGAAGAGAAAGAGAGAGGGAGGAAGGACGGAAGGAAGGTAGGAAGAAAGAAAAGTAAGTTATTAAAATAGAAATTATCTGTATATAGTAGAGGATCAACAATATATATATAAATGAATTTTTACTCCCAGATGAAATTGTTTTAGTGTTAAAAATTTATTCATTTTAACAAATTCTTGTGTTTATATTTCATCATATGTCCTGGCTCTAACATATTCTCATTCAACAGTGAGTTATTCTAAAACAAATGAATGATAGAAGAAGACATATACACTATCACAGAAAAATGGCTTCTCAGAGCCTCCTAATGAACTCCAATTAAAGTACTGCTCCCAATTCAAAAGTATCTGTTCTTAGGAGATTTTGCTTACAAAGAAACACCCATGTTGTCTCCTTAGTAAGTCAGGGTGTACATATTATGTAAAGGAATATCCTCCAATGGCTTCCAAGTTTGAAATAAATTACATATCATCATGACATGTATTGCCTTGCATTGTTGTTGTTGTTAGTTCCCTCAAGTCAGTTCCAAGTCATAGTGGCACTATGTACAACAGAATGAAACACTGCCAGGTCCTGTGTCTTCTTAGGTCTTCCTTACTCATTGTCCAGCTTTCACGTGCATATGAGGCAATTGAAAACACCGTGGCTTGGATCAGGGACACTTTAGTCTTCAAGGTGACATCTTTGCTTTTTAATGCTTTAAAAATTTCTTTTGCAGCAGATTTTCCCAATGCAATGCATCATTTAATTTCTTGACTGATGTTTCCATGGGTGTTGACTGTGGATCCAAGTAAAATGAAATCCTTGACAATTTCAATCTTTTCTCCATTTATTATGATGTTGCTTATTGCTCCACTGATGAGAATTTTTGTTTTCTTTATGTTGAGGTGTAATTCATACCTAAGTCTTTACAGTCTTTGGTCTTTATCAGTAAGTGCTTCAAGTCCTGTTCACATTCAGCAAGCAAGGCTGTGCCATCTGCATATCACAGGATGTTAATGAGTCTTCTTCCAATTATGATGCTTTGTTCTTCATATAGTTCAGTTTTTTGGACTATGTGGACTGCATACAGATTGAATAATTATAGTGAAAGGATGATGCACACCTTTCCTGACTTTAAACCATGCAGTAGCCCATTGTTCTGTTTGAATGATTGCCTCTTGATCTATGCAGAGGTTCCCCATGAGCACAATTAAGTGTTCTGGAATTCCCGTTTTTTGTGATGTTATCCATAATTTGTTATGATTCACAGAGTCAAATTCCTTTGCATAGTCAATAGAACACAGGTAAACATCTTTCTGATATTCTCTGCCTTCAGCCAGGATCCATCTGACATCAACAATGACTTACCTGTTCCCACGTCCTCTTTTGAATCTGGCTTAAATTTCTGACAGTTTCTGTCAATGCACTGCTGCAGCCACTGTTGAATGATCTTCAGCAAAAATTCACTTGCATGTGATACTGATGATAATTTCTGCATTTGGTTGAAACACCTTTCTTTGGAATAGGCATAAATATGGATCTCTTCCAGTCAGTTGGCCAGGTAGCTGTATTCCAAATTTCTTGGCATAGACATATGAGCACTTCCAGTATTGCATTTGTTTGCTGAAACATCTCTATTAGTATTCCATCAATTCCTGAAGCCTTGTTTTTCTCTAATGCCTTCAGTACTGCTTGGACCTCTTCCTTCAGTACCATTGCTTCCTGATCATATGCTGCCTCCCGAAATTGTTGAACATCTACCAATTCTTTTTGGTGTAGTGACTCAGTGTATTTCTTCCATCTTCTTTCGGTACATTCTGAGTTGTTCAATATTTTCTCTGTAGAATCCTTCACTATTGCAACTTGAGGCTTGAATTTTTTCTTTGGCTCTTTCAGCTTGAGAAATGCTGAGGGTGTTCTTCCCTTTCAATTTCTAACTCCAGATCTTTGTATATGTCATTATAATACTTTGCTTTGTCTTCCATAGCTGCTCTTTGAAATCTTCTGTTTAACTCTTTTACTTCATCATTTCTTCTGTTCTTTTTAACTACTAGATGTTCAAGAGCACATTTCAGAGTCATAAATCTTATGACATCCATTTTGATCTTTTCTTTCTTCCCCTTTTAATGACCTCTTGTTTTCTTTGTATGTCTGATGTCCTTGATGTCACTCCACTACTCATCTGGTCTTTGGTCATTAGTGTTCAACATGTCAAATCTATTCTTGAGATGGTCTCTAAATTCAGGTGGGATATACTCAAGGTCATACTTTGGCTCTCATACACTTGTTCTGATTTTCTTCGGCTTCAAGTGGAACTTGCATATGTGTAGTTGACTGTTCTGTAGTTGGTCCCGGCCATGTTCTGACTGATGGTATTGAGCTTTTCCATCATCTCTTTCCACACAGGTAGTCAGTTTGATTCCTGTGTATTCCATCCGGTGAGGCCCACACTTATAAAAAAAAAAAAAAAAAAAAAACTTGCTGTTTATGTTGTGGAAAAAGTTATTTGCAATGAAGAAGTCGTTTGTCTTGCAAAATTCTATCATGTGATCTCTGGTATCATTTCTATCACCAAGGGCATATTTTCAACTACTGATCCTTCTTTGTTTCCAATTTCTCATTCCAGTAACCAGTAGTTATCAATGCATCCTGATTGCACATTCCATAAATTTCAGACTGTAGTAGTTGGTAAAAATCTTCAATTTCTTCATCTTTCTCCTTAGTGGTTGGTGTGTAAATTTGAATAGATTGTATTTACTGGTATTCCTTGTAGGCGTATGAATATTATGCCATCACTGGCCGTGTTGTACTTCTGGATAGATCTTGAAATGCTCTTTTTAGTGATTAGTGCACAGCTATATTCATTGCAGCACTGTTTACAAAAGCAAAAAGATGGAAACAACCAAGATGCCCGTCAACAGATGAGTGGACAGATTATGGTATATTCACATAATGGAATATTACACAGTGATAAAGAACAACGATGAATCCATGAAACATCTCATAACATGGAGGAATCTGGAAGGCTTTATACTGAGGGAAATTAGTCACAGAAGGACAAATATTGTATAACACCATTTTTATAAGAACTCAAGAAAAGATTTAAACACAGTAGAAAACACTCTTCGATGGTTGCCAGTGTGGGAAGGGATGGAGAGGGTTTTCACTAATTAGATAGTAGATAGAATTATTTTAGGTGAAGGGAAGGACAACACACAATGCAGGGGAAGTCAGCACAACAGGACTTATCCAAAAGCTAAGAAGTTTCCAGGATACAACCAAACATTTTGAGGGACAGAGTAGCAGGGCGGAGGTCTGGGGACCATGGTTTCAGTGAACATCTAGGTCAATTGGCATAACAAAGCATATTAAGAAAACGTTGTGCATCTCACTTTGTTGAGTGGCATCTGGGGTCTTCAAAGCTAGCAAACTGCCATATGAGATGCATCAATTGCTCTCAAGCCATCTGGAGCAAAGGAGCATGAAAAACACCAAAGACACAAGGAAAATATTAGCCCAAGAGAAAGAAAGGGCTACATAAAGCAGAGACTCCATCAGCCTGAGACCAGAAGAACCAGATGGTGCCTGGCTACCACCAATAACTGCACTGAAAGGGAACATGGCAGAGAATCCCTGATGAAGCAGGAGAAAAGTGGGATGCAGACCTCAAATTCCAGTAAAAAGACCAGACATAATGGTCTGAGATGGAGGTACCCCAGAGGTCATGACCCCCTGACTGTCTGTCAGCCAAAACTAAAACCCATTCTTGAAACCAACTCTTCAAAGATTAGACTATAGGACCTAAAATGATACTGGTGAGGAGTGTGATTCTTAGCTTAAGTAGACACATGAGACTATATGGGCAGCTCCTATCTGGAGTAAAGATGAGAAGGCAGAGGGGAACAGAAGCTGGTTGAATGGACACAGGGAACACAGGTGGAGAGAAGGAGTGTGCTGTCACATTGTAGTGAGAGAAACTAGGGTCATATAACAATGTACATAAGTTTTTGTATGAGAAACTGACTTGGATTGTAACTTTTCACTTAAAGCACAATAAAAAAAAATAAAAGAAAATCTAGTATAGACTCATAAACAACTTTTATGACCTTCAGGAGATGATGCTTTTCTTCTAACTTTATATCCTAAGATTTGCTGAAGCAGTGCATCAGCTCCCATTGAGGAGCTGTATTTCTTCCTTGGGTGTTCTGTGCACAATAATGCCAAAGCAAACTTTCTTGAAGTCAGGTATCATTACCTGGATCTTCTGCTCAGAAATCCACGATGAATTATCATTCGCAATTACTAGCTACACAAAGTTATTTTAATTAACATATATATGCATATATATATATATATATCTTCAGTTTCTCTGCTATGCATTCCTTTCTACCCCCTCACCCAATTTCCAAAGTTCTAGTTAACCAGACCTTTTACCGGAGTGTCTATATGACATGGTGATTGTAGCTGCCATGACTCTGCTCAAGCTTTGCGCAAAGAAGAAGTGCATTCTGTCACTCTGGTTCCCTGATGCCCAGCTGACACAAAGTATTGCACACTGGCGCCTTCTCTTACTCATTTCTCTTTTTTTGAATTTTTTTTTTGTATTTAAAACTCAAGTTATATGATAATTAAGTAATAGAAATGTTATAAATTTAAAAAGAAAAAGTATAGAGAGTATAAAGAGATTAAGAATGAGAGCATGAGATGAGACAGTGAAAGATTTCAGGCCCTTCCCGCCTCCCTGTCACAGCTGGCAACCCCCAATAATCTTCGGTTTCTATAAATTTGCTTATTTCATATAAGTAAGATCATACAGTAGTTGTCTTTTTGTGACTAACTTTCTTCAATCAGCATCATGTTTTCAAAGCCTAGCAAGAAAGAATTTTCAAATTCCAACTATAGCTAACCTCAGTTTCTGCTATCATTCCCAGTTCTCCATCCTTTCTCCAACTAGTGTACCCCCTTTGTCTCTTCTGTTGCTGCCCCATTCTGCCTTTCAGTGGGTGAGCCCTGCTTTCTGCTCTCTCCTTGGTCTCTGTATCCCTCTTACACACTGCTGGCAGGTTCCCTCTCTGGATCTTGTCTCTGGAGCTTTCCCTCCATCCAACACACACGACCTAGCTCTATTTCTTTCTGGATCCTGAAGTCTACAGTCCTTCCCACATATTCACAAACATACACAGACCTTTAGGTTGACATAGGCAACCCACCCAGACACACCCGGTTAAGGTGGTTGTGTGCTGTCTATCTGAGGTTTCTGGCATCAGGTTCTCAGATACGGACATCTCTTTCTGCCTCACGCTGAAGGAGTTTCTCTAATAAGGATAAGGGCTTCTATTCTGAGAAAAGCAATTTTAATCCCGTACTGTAGCTTGGTTAAGAAGGGTACAAGAAAGAGGTATACATGTAAGAGTCTTAACTAAATATACGCATTCTTCTCTTAAGTATAACTTCTCCGTAAAACAGCCTTTCAGTAAAAGAGGTTGAAAGAGGTGAGCATTGCTCTCGTTTGAGTGCTTACACCCCAAATTTACTAAGAAAATCACCCTTATAGAAAACTTCTTTCAATGACGTCACACATTTATTATGAAGTTTCAGGGGAATGAGGTCATTTCTAAGTTCCAAAGGAACAAATTCATTGGAATTCAATAAATGTGGAATTAAAGAAAAATAACTTCTTAAAAAATGAACTACCATAAACAGTGCCACTTTACAATGGAGATTTTGTCTTCCACAGCAGTGCCCCCAAAAGGTGGTGGGTCTCTGGGGAAGAAGAAAGAAACCATGGGGTCTGCAGAGGTGGAGGATGTGGTGATGGAGAGGCCTCCAGGGGTCCCTATGACCAAAGCTTTGGGCTCACAGGTGAGAATAAGTACCCTGAAAGCTCAATCAAATCTACTCTCTATTCTCAGAGGTCTCTACCAGAGGAAAATGCCCAAGAGTCAACAACATCCCAAACAAAAAGTCAAAGCTCCAGGCACAGGAAGATTCCAAAACAATCCGAGAGCTCTTTTCCTTCATCTTCCACCAAGCAGACCTCTCACTCCTCTAGCTACGGGGCTACTTCAGAGAAGCAATGGGTCAGGTGTGCACATTTCACCCAGGTGCACACAGTCAAGGGGGTGGCGGTCGCCTGGCAGACCAAAACCTCCTTTGCCCCCGTGGGAAAGATGCCCCAGGTCTTTGAGGCCGAGCTCTCTGAGGAGAGCACCATCGGCTCTGCCCCCAGACTGGCCAACAGAGTCCCTGGTCAGCAACCTGGAGCCCTGGCAGGAGGGGCCCCAGACCTGTACCCAGGAGCCCACCGACCAAGAGGAGGAGCATGGGGAGAGCCCCCGCGCAGCCACCCCAGAGTGGCTGGTGACCCGTGAGCACGGCTTCCGCTGCGTGGCCTGCTGTCACGTGTTCGAGTCCCGGGAGGCCCTGGTTGCGCACGCGGCGCATGCTGTGAGCCAGGGCTTCAGCTGCCAGGTATTCTTTGAAGAGCTGCTGGAGAGGCGGCTGCCAAGCTCAGTCCAGCGCAGGCCCCAACGCTGCCACCAGCTGGCCAGGCGTTACCTGATGGCCTCCAAGAAGAGGGAGGTGAGGGAGAAGAGAGCGGTCTGCAGGCGCCTGGAGGAGCAGCTGGAGAAGCAGAGAGAAGAACTGAAGAGGCTGAGGCACCAGCTGGACAGGCTGCAGAGGCAGGCCAGGCCGCAGAAGGCACAGCACCAAGGCCAGAGGGGGAAGCGCCTAAAGACCTGCTAGCACCCTGGGACTAGGAGGAGCAGGGCCTTTGGGCTGGAAACCCGGGCCCTTCAAGAGAGACCTCCATTCAGGTTCGTTTAACCCAGCTTCCCTGGAAGATCCTACCCTCCTTCCCCTCTGATCACCAGTCTTCCACCCCAAGGGCACAAAGAGCTCCAGCCCTAAGGGGGATCTGGATGGAAGAAGCCCCAGATAGCTGACCGCAGACACCAGGTCCCCTCAGAGGCTCCCCTGGCCCAGAAGAGGACAGGACAGGCCTCATCTGGATGGTGAGATCTTGGGACCCTAAGGATGAGCACAGCATAAGTAGGGAAAGGGAAATGGGATTTAAGTGGGACTTGGGAGGCTAAGGGGGACCCTGTTGAGGTGTGATGGTGAAGGGGGTATCACTGAGTTCTTTGGAGGAGAAGGAATCAGAGAGATGGCAGGGTGTCAGGAAACCTGCCTGCAGGTGAGCAGTGGGCATAAAGCCCTAAACCAAGGACTCTGGGTCCCTTCCCAGCAGCATACAGGCAGAGAAAGAGGTAGGGCTTGGCAGGAGGAGAGGAGGGCCCGGTGAAGGAAAATGAATTCACCCCAGCCATGTCTTCTGGTCTCCTAGGGTGAATTTGGGGTTACGATTAGGAAGCATTGTTGTTGCCTCATTAGGGGAATGTAACTGGGAGGTGGTGTAGAAAAATCCCCCTGGGTGTTAACCATTTCTGGATAAGAGTTGATCCAGTGCTTGCAGGGTATTTCTTGTAGAGTATGTCCTCGGGTAAGGGGCAGAGCTTTGGAACTTTTTCATCTCCTTTAAATAAAGCTGTACCTTCTGGTTCTTGACACGTCAATAAATGTTGTTAATTTTTTTTTTTTTTTCCTGTGGTCAAATCTGACCTGTCCCGAGGTCAAAGAAATGGAAGAAAAAGGCCCTCTGAGGTGAAAGAAGCAAAAGAGAGGAGAGGCTTCTGAACCTGGGGAGAACAGCGAGAACACAGGTGACCAGAGGTATGGATGGAAGAGGCAAATTCAGGCCCAGACTCAACAGTGGACAAAAAAGACCAAGTCTCAGTCACAACATCAAATCCCAGGTGTGGGGAAGCCCTGGACATGACAGGGATGCATCCATCTCTCTGGGCCATGAGACCGCAGAGGGCAGAGGAAAGGAGGGGGCAGGGCCTCTAGGATGGGCACCTCCATCCACAGTCTGTCCTGTGTGTATGCCTCAGAGTGACAGAGACAGCTCCTGTGAGGGAGAGGGTCACAGGCAGAGAAAAGCCAAGGTGTTCAGGCCAGGTAAATTCTGCAGTCTCCTAAGGATCCAAAACAAAAATCAGAGATTCTCAGAGGTATCAGGGTGGGAGGGGTTGGCATTCCCAGGCTGGGGAGAGGCTGGCTGGGGAGGTACTGCTTTCTGAAATCTTTTCATCAACATCTTCTTAAAAGCTACCTTCCCAGTTGATGTCCTCTTTTATGCTCTAGGCTCAGACCTCAAAGGGCCTCGAATGCACAAAGGCAGGTTATACACTGGGTCAAGGCAGGGAGGAGGTGGTACCAGCACATCCAGGAAAGAGAATTTTCTGGAGCGCCATGAGTTACCTAGTGAATCGCACATGGTGTCCAGCCTTCTACATTTAGCTGTAGACATGTGCTTGCAAACGTGTTTGGGGGTTAATTCTACTGAGTTCCCAAAATTATTTTTGGTCATTTCCAGTTATAGAGACCAGAAGAGCTCACTGGTTCCAAGAACAAGAAATCCACTGGATCTGATTATTACTGTCTGTGGTGTGCTCTCCTTCCAGTGATTAAAATCTTTTGTCTGTCATTATAGAAAATTTTCACCTATTTAAAATATCTAACGAAACACATTAAAATATACATGTATCTATAATGTTTATCAATTTCCAAAGTTCTGAAATTATTTTTTATTACATTTTCAAGATTACAGATTTGTATGACAAAAAAGTTATGTCAGGGTCCCACCCTCATATGTAATTTGCTCCCGCTCCCACAAGGTATCCAATGTTAATAGACACATGTGTCCTTTCCTACACCTCTCTGCAGGGACACATACACACAGTCACAGGTACACAAGTACATCTGCTGGGGTGTTTGCTTTTATGGAGACTTCGTCTCACTCTACCCACATTGCTCTCGCCCCTTCTTTCACTTGACATTCTACCTTGATTCTCTGTAAGTCATTAGATATGGCACTAACACTATATTTTGGGGTCTTTAACTTACATGAATAATTTAAATAGATGGTATCAACTCAGTACACTTTATCTGGACTTATATATGTTGTTGTTAAAAGCTATCAAGTCAGTTCTGAGTCACAGTGACCCTAGGCACCACAGAACAAAACTCGGTCCGGTCATTGCAATCCTAATAATCGTTGCTATATTTGAGCACACTGTTGCAGCCACTGTATCAATCTCATTGAGGGTCTTCCTCTTTTTCCCTGGACCTCTGCTTTACTAAGCATGATGTTCTTTTCCAGGGACTGGTCCCTCTTGATAAGATCTCCAAAGCCATCCTTACTTCTAAGGAATATTCTGGCTTTCTCTGCTCAAGACAGATTTATTTGTCCATACACAACACTACTAATACGGAAGCATTATCATCCATGCTTTTTAAGTCCACTCTTCCTGCATGTTCTAATTCTCCTCCCCCTGTTCTTTCCCACAAGTGAATCCAAGGTAATTCAGGTTAACAATGTGGTAAGTCGTTTCTCCTATCCTTGCTCAAACAAGCACACACAGACATACATGTATCCTCATCTTCTCATTTATACACACACATAAACATAAACAGGTATTCAGGCATATTCAAACAATTGATATTGTTTAACCCAGATGTGCTCATTTTATATACACTTCTCTGCACCTTGATTGTTTCAGTAATACTTCCATAATACTTCATAGAGATTTCTCCCACTCAACTACTACAACTCTTTTTCATTCTAAGGACTCCCTGTTTTATTGAGGATATAGCTTTACCATAAGTTCTCTATCATTCCACCATCAACGGACAAAGTTTCCTCATATTAATAATAACTATCCTTTCTATACTATAGGATTTGTTTCTGTGGAATAGACTCCACAGAGTGAGATTTCCAATTCAAAGAATGTTAAAAGTACAGAGCCACGGCCATGTCTTTCCCCTAGAGGCTGCCATAATGCACCTTTCCAGCCATGTCTCAGGGTATCCTTCTCCCCACAGCCCAGCCAGCCATAGGTGGTGCTGATTTTCCAATTCTGCCAGTTTCACTGGCAGTTTGATATTTTCTTAACTTGGACTATGTTTACTGGGCACGTGGATTTGCTCTGAATGAACTGTTTGAATTCACTGCTCATTGTTCAAGTGCTTAACTTTTATCCTTCTGTGTAAAATGGAAATTGTTATTAAGCCTTGTCATCTCCATTTCACATGATTTTCCAAATCTATCATTTGTGTATCACATTTTTGCAAGCTTTGTCCCCCAGAACAATCACTTGAGTCAGCACCATTTATTAAATAAATATAATTTTCTTGAAATGCTACCTTTGGAAGTTATTGTGACTTCTTAACAGATTTTCTGTTTCATTGGTCGACTTGTCAGCTTCTATGCTATATAATATCAATTTGTTCTGTTACCCGAAGAGATAGACACCTGTTACTATCCTGCTTTTTCATGTTTTACTTTGGTAAAACCGCCCTGGTTTTGCAGCGATTAAGTGCTCAACTGCTAATCCAAAGAAAGTTTGGCAGGTCGGACCCACCAGGTGGCTCCAAGGGAGAAAGACCTGGTGTTCTGCTTCCGTAATGATTACGACCTAGAAAACCCTATGGGGCAGTCAGATGGGATCGCTTTGAGTCAAAAATCGTCTCCAAGTCTTATAACAACAGGAATATTCTTTGTTATCTACTGTACTATTTGTAGCATATGATTACTGTATACAGTTCAAAACAACTATCTTAATATTCCGGCTAGAAATGCATTCCACTTATATATTAGTTTTAGGGACCTCCATTTAATTGACAAGACGTTCCATTTGAAAATATGGCATATTTTTGCATATATTCAGGTTTCATTTTATGTACTTTAATACATTGTCTTCCCTCATAGAGGTCCTTTGCTGCTCTGGTTAAAACAATGTTTTGCTAAATATTTTACACTTTTGGACACAGTGTGGTACAGTCAAGTAGTAGGGGAAAGAGAAGGGTCTGCCCTTCCCACCCTTGCCAATTTTAGACCCTTATTCTATACTGGAGAGAAACCATTGATTTTGATGCATTTGTCTTTTATGCAGGTATGTAACTATATCATCATTTTAAATATCTTTTAATACTTGTACTAGTTATTTAAATTTTCTAGTTCATTCCTTCACCTAAAAACTGTTGAGTGATACCAAAATTTTTGTCTAGTTCCAAATTTATCGGAATGGGTTTAATATTTTTCCATTTATCTCACACCTGATAAGTTTGGGGATTTGTTATGCACCAATAGATAACTAATACTCTGAGCTACTGACCTTTATGGTAATCTACACACAACTTGTTTCTGACAGTTAAGTACTTCCACCTGGCCTCTGTTCAGCTGGGATACCATGATTTACATTGCTACTAGGCAGCCCAGCCTCCACTAAAACCTGAGCCTATAGAGAATTGTTCTTGTTAGCTGTCATCAGGTCATTTCTGACTCATGACCACCCCATGTGGGCATAGTAGAAGTGTTCAATAGGGTTTTCAAGGCTGTGATCCTTTAAAAGCAGATCGTCAGGACTGTCTTCTGAGGTGCCTTTGAGTAGGTTCAAACCACCAAACTTTCAGCTAGTATAGAACACTTAACTGTTTGTGGCGTCCAGGGACCCCCTGCAAAGGTACATATTGGTAAGCTCCATGTTGCTGGTGCTCCCCTCAGCTCTACATTCCTTATTCTTTTAATGAAATGGGTGTCCTTCAGGACCTCCAAGAAATGGTCTTATAGAAGACTAACTCAGACATGCCCACATATTGGAGGCTTTTATTCCCTCTTCCAACACCTGACACAGTAGGTCTGGTATTTCGATTTCATAGAATGTGGGCCGCTGCCTTTTCCAAACTTCCAAAAGCAATCCCACAGCATATTAAACCCATTTCCAGAACCCTTGCTATGGCAATAAATCCTTGTCAACAAACAAAGTCTACATAAGAATTAGAGTGTTTCCTTGAATGGACAACATTTTACATGCCTCCATAAAGAAAATGCCTCAAGGGCAAAGTTTAAGAGTAAACCAAGGCATTTCCCATCACTCCTTACCTGAGAGGCTCTTCGTGAGGATTTCCTGACACACATGGCAAAGGATGTAGTAGACACTGCCTTCTTTTTTACCTCTTCCCTCCTAAACAAACAGAAACCTTTGCTAAGATGTCAGGTGTCAATTCCCAACTCCTCTTCTTATCCTGTATGTAAGTTCTGTAATGAGACCAGGACCCAGGCAGTATTTCCCATCTTTCAAAGTTTGGAGGTCCAGTGAAATCCTGTTACAAGTCACTAGATCAGCCCAGGAGCTGGAAGACTGAAATTCCTGGTCCTCTGACAAGTGGGAAGGGCAGGGTGGGATTGGGCAGAGCCTCCTTGACCATCACTTGCCCCAACAGGCTCTGGAGGCTGCTTCATGTTATAAGTCAAAGGCCCTTCCAGGCCAGTCGCATAAGAGCAGGGAAAGGCTTTTTCCATTGAAAGAAAAGATGGGCTCAGGAGCAGCAGGTTTGAGGCCATTCAGCTTCAGTCAGCTTTGCGGCTTCAGGACATCCTGGCCGCTGGTCACCTTCACAGCTGGGCCTTTATACCTTTTCACCTCTCTCCCATTTTTCTCCCAGTACCATGGGCTGTGGCTTCTGCTAGTTTCAAAGATTTCAGTGTTTCTGTAGCTCCTCGTCCCGCTCAGAGGAGGCAGGTTTGCAGGGTGTGAGGGACAAACCCATAGTGCTGCTTAGGTGTCCTTCAACAGAAACCCTCCTGAGGTGACAAGCTGTCCTGACTGATCCTGAGACCAAGACAGAGAGAAACTCAGTGAAAGGGTCATTGGCTTCTGCAAGTGTCAGCGCTCTCAGGGTCATGTCCTGGGGTCATGCCCAATTGCAGGAAAAATGAACTGACTCTGAACCAGTACACAGGCCCCGGAAGCCTCAGGGGGATTCTGTCTTAGTCTAACCCAGCACTGGGGAAATCCTCACGGGGTGGGAGCAGTGATATTCCTGGGATCTTTATTCTAAATTTTCAGAGCAGTTGATACAGTCTTGAGGTAGGAAAAGAGAAAGCTTGGGACCACAGGAGGGTGGTAAAAGAAGGAGCCTCTTATCCCTCACTCCCTCTGGGGTCTTGTTCAGGTTTTTTTTTTAATGCAACTTGGGCTCCAGGCAGGCACTTATTGCTAAAGTTGTATTTCTCTGTTTTAATTTATGATATCTAAGTCAAATCTGGAGTCTGGAGCTCATTTTGATAATTCGTCTTTAGTCTGTGCAGACAAGAGTCCGCTCACACCCATAATGAGAGCAGAGGAAATAAATTCCTCTTGCTCCTCAAACTAAGAGTACCACACTTGGGGAGCTCTCCTAGGGCAGCGCAGGCGGTGAGTCCACTCTGGGGCCCTGGGAGGGGGATGGGGTGGGTGCCAGGCAGTGTGGCTTCTGTGGCTTCACCTTCTTCTCCGGGAAGTGCATCTCGAAGGCCTCCACATTCGGATCCTGACGCTAACCACAAGTTCCCACCCTTCTGTGTCCACTGTCTGGACCCAAGTCCTCACATGCCTCCTCTGTCCTCCTATCCCATCATATGCGCTGTGATCAGGCTCAAGTGTGTACCCTGGGTCTTGTCCTCTATGGCCTTATGCTTCCCCTAGTTCTGTTGGGACCTGCCAGCCTGGTGGGTCTGAGGTCCAGGTGGGGCTGGGTGGGCTGGGACTGTCACAAAAGGCTCCTGAAGCCAGCTCTTTCCTGCTCCCCGCCAGCTTGTGGCAGGGCTGCCTGGGACCTCGCGCCTCCCCCGGGTGCCCCTCTCTGAGCATCCCTGCTGCCCCCTCCCCTAGCTCTTGAGGCACCTTCTCTTGATGCACAGGTGCAACTGGGCACCTCACCGCACTGAACCCGAAGTCAGTTCTCAGCTAGATTATAGACCTGAACCTGAAATGCACAACCTTAAAACCACTAGAACCAATAACTTGTTGTCATCTAATCCATTCCAACTCATAGGAACCATAAAGGGCAGAGTAGAACTGCCCTATAGGGTTCCCAAGGAGCGCCCGGTGAACTTGAACTGCCAACCTTTTAGTTAGCAGCTGTAGCTTTTAACCACTACTCCACAAGGTTTCTTAAAACTGCTAGATAGGTGTGAAATGAAAAAAGAAAAAAAAAGGAAAATAAAAAAATTTAAGAAAAAAAACAATTACAGAATATGTAAAAGAAAAAAATAACAAAACAAAAAAACAACTACAAAAAAATCACATAATATGAGACTGTAACCTCACATTATGGAGTCAAGGAGGCTGGGTTGTATCTTTCTTTGTAAATAAGTCTTAGATAAGGGAATTGGTACCAGGAGTAGATACACACTCTCACTTCAGGAAAATGGAAAATCTGGGATTAATTGACCTGGATGAGGTGGAAAACAGTGATAACCACATAATATTTAAAGATGAAATCCTAACAGCCTAAAACATGCAGTGGAAATTTGTCTAAGTAAAGTAGCATCAGAAGAGGCCTTTAATCACTACACAAAATGGGTCAGTAGTTCAAGATCTCCCTACAAAGATGGAATCAACTCGATGGCCAACTGGTTTTGGGTTTGGTAGATCACTTTTAGGCAGGTTCCAGCAAACACGCAAAAAACAGATCATTTCAACCTTGTACACAGTCAATAAAGAAGAGAAAGCTATGAGATGCTCCCCAACTTGTTCCCTAAGGCGACTTTAATATTGATACCAAATTAGAAAAGGAAGGTATAAGAAGAGTTACAGGACAAGCACACTAAGCAACTGAGATGCAAAAATCTACATAAAATGCTGGCAAAGAAATCCAGCAAAGTATAAAGCACGTAATATGCGAGCATCAAGGGGGGTTATTGTCAGCATACAAGCTTGAGTGAACGTTAAAGATTTAATAATTTAATTCACCACATGTGTAGGTTAAGGAAGAAAAGACATAGGTTCACCTCAAGAGACGGTGAAAAAGCAGTGATAAAATCCAAACACACTGAGACATAAGAACTCTGAGCAAACATGGAACAGAAAAGGAGTTCCCGAATGTGGAAAACTACAACTCGCATGATAATTCCTGGTGAAATGTGTGACATTCTCTTTAAAATTAATTAGAAATAAAATAAGGATGCTTTCTCTCATTATTTCTATTAAATGTTTAACACTGGAGTACAAAAAGAAAAACATATAACTCTTATTATTCATAGATTATAGGAATGTCTCCACAGAAAAATTTAAAAACCATAGAAAATATTAGAATTAATATTAAAAAAAAAACTAGAATTAATATTAGTTAATCATAAATTTTTTTTTTTTTATAAATACAAAGTAAAAAATAAAGTGAATGTCTATGCAGCAGCATCAAGGCAACTGTGTCATAGCTCTCTGAAAGCAGAGGACACTGACAGGGAAACAGCGGGATCCAGCTGGGCTAGACCACGGAGCGGAAAGCACTATTTTACACTGGGCTGGATTTATAAGCACAGGTATGTGTGTTAGTTACCTAGTGCTGCCGTAAGGAAAAAAAAAAAAAAAAACACAATTGGGTGGCTTTAAAGAACAGAAATTTATTTTCTCACAGTTCAGGAGGCTACCTGTCTGAATTCAGGGCATGGCTCACGTCTACTTCAGCTTCTAGCAGCTTCCAGCCACCCTTTGTGTTCCTGGTCTTGTAGATGCATCTGCTCCATTGTCTGTCTTCCTCTGCCACTGAGTGTGGCTGTGTCTATTCTGCTGTTTTTATAACTCAGAAGGGACTAGGTTTAGGACCCACCCTACACTGCTATGGCCTCATTAATATAATTTTAAAATCCCCTATATCCAAATCAGGTCACATTTACTGGTACAGTGGTTAGGATTTCAACATACCTTTTGGGGTTACACAATTCAGTCCATAATAGTGCCCTCACCAGATACTCTGGACTGAGAATACTAGCGTGAGCAGTTGAGAGTGGTTCTATTTTTTTTTCTGCATTAGTTGTTTGTAACTTGTCTCAATGGTCACCCATATGAACTTTGGAGCAACTTTTATGAAGACCCTGACCAACCTTTTGTACCCATGTCCATTGTGTGGAAAAACACACAGACTCCCATCACTGAAGCCTTGGGAAATTCATTGATAAGTGTGGGGAATGGAGTTGGGACCAGAATTGTTTCGTGGCCTTGATAACATGGCATAGCTGTTAGATACCCACATGGAGATGTCAGGTAATAATACTAACAGCTAACACTTACTGAGTACATGCACTGGTGCCAGGATTCTTGTAAGGGCTTCTCCTTTCCTAAGGTATTTGTTCTGCATGATAGCCCTATGCAGAATGTATCATTATAATGCACATTTTATACATGAAGAGGCCGATACAGAGATTTAAGCTTCTATTTGAGTATAAGTCTGGACCCAGGAGGAGTTGAAATGGCTGGAGGTGTAAATCTCACATCCTCAGCTACAGACCGATGGCTGTGGACTCACTGAGGCATCTCAGAGAGAGGGTGTCAACACAGAGAGAGGACTAAACACCGAGCCCTAGGGCACCCTGACGCCTACAAGCTGGCCAGGTGAACCACAGCCAACAAAGCTCTCTGAAGGCCAGTGTGGTTCCTGGAAGGTGGTCTGTCCTTTCTCTAGGCCAAATTTCCCCACTGCCCCTCCCACCTGCACTGGCTTGTCCCCTTCCTAATGGCAGGGACAGTGTGTAACTTTCACCACTGCCCAAGATTCCAAGGTTACAATAACATTGGTATGGAAAGCAGAATGATGGAGTCAGGAAGCCTGGTGGTCACATGCAACCAGTTGGAAACAGAAAAGAGCAAATAAAGATGGGGAGAAGACCGTGAGCCAGAGGAGTAGGAGAAATGAATATTTCCTGAGTGCTAAGTAAGGCTGGGCGTCTGCTAGTGGCATGTAGTTCCTCATTTAAACTTCAGAGGGACACAATTAGTGGAATAGACATTGCTATCCACTTTCATCATGCAAACATTTTATTATCTTTAATTTTAACAGTAACTTCTTACAAAAACAAATGAGAAAATAGAAAAGAGTACAATAAAATAAAAAAAGAAAACATCTCATCAATTCAGTACTATCATTTTGCCTCAGCAGCTACACATTTTTGTTGTTGATGTAAATATAACATACAACCTTTGCCAAGTGAACGAGTTGTACAGGTGTACACATTATTGACAGGAATTACATTAATCGGCTGTGCAACCCTACCCTTAATCTGTGTGATTTTTCCATAATTGTAAACAGAAACTCAGTTTCCATATGCAATAAAAAAAAAAAATACAATAACACCCCTTTATTCCCTCCCTCCTGCCCCTGGGAACCCCTATGAACTTTCATCTCTATACATTTGCCTGTTTTTGTAAAAGGCATGCTTTTTAATTTGAAAGTTCATGACAAGCTACAAGGGTGAATTCATGTGGAAGCAGAAGTTATTTGCAATACATACATCCTACTACAAACTTGGTTCTAAAATATGCAAAGGATGATTCATAAAGAAAAAAAAGAATTCAATAGAAAGACAAGTAAATACTTGAACGCTCTCTAAAAGATTTCTGTATGGCCAACATCCATATGGAAAGGGACTACATCAGTTATCAGAGGAATTCTAATAAAAGCTCACAATGTGATCCTAAGCCTGCACACCAGAATGGCTAAAATAAAAAAATAAAAAAAAATGGAAATACCAACTATTTGGTAGAACATGGAGCAACTGGAATTCTAATCTACTGCTAGTGAAAGTGTAATTTGGTACGACCACTTTAAAAATGCTTTGGCCATATCTACTAAAGCTGTGAACATCCGTATATCCTATGACCCAGCAATTCTACTTCTAGATACATACCCAATAGAAATGGGTACATATGTTCACCAAAACACATAAGTCTAACCATCTGCTAAGGAATGAACACCCTCCTTCTGAATGCCTAACTTTTGTTTTTAATTGTTCTTTAGATGAAGGTTTACAGAGCAAAGTAGCTTCTCATTAAACAGTTAGGACATATATTGTTTTATGACATTGGTTACCAACTCTAAGACATGTCAACACTCTCTCTTCTTGACCTTGGGTCCCCTATTACCAGCTTTCCTGTCCTCTCCTGCCTTCTAGTCCTTGTTCCTGGGCTGGTATGCCCCTGGAGTCTCATTTTGTTTTATGGGCCTGTCTAATCTTTGGTTAAGGGTGAACCTCAGGAGTGACTTCTTTATTGAGCTAAAAGGATGTCTGGGGGTCATATTCTCAGGGTTTCTCCAGTCTCTGTCAACCTAGAATTCTGGGGTTTTTTTTTTTTTTTTTTGAATTAGGATTTTGTTCTATATTTTTCTCCAGTTCTGTCCTGAATGCCTCACTTATAAAGCACTATTCTCATCTGTTCTAAGGTGATGGCCATATATAATGATAAGCTTATAAAGAAAAGTCTAGAGCTTTCTGTGAAATGCAGCAGCAAATCTCTAGAGGCTCATGTTCTTATAGCTTCTGTTCCCTCTGGAGCTACTGCTTCTGTCTGTCCTTCTGCTGGGCTGCACCACATGGAACCAGTTATAAAATTCAACCTCATCTTATAAATTCACAGGAGTCCTACTCACACAAAATTTTTATTGGCTATGAGAACAGGTGTGTAGATAAGGTATACAAGGGATTTCTATTGTAGCAAAGCAAAACCTTAAAATGAAATGGCTGGGAATGGCGGGCCTCCTTCTGTAAAAATGCTTTTCTACATGGAATATGGGAAAATGCAGTTAAGATATGGCTTATGCAGAAAGGCAAAACGGAGTGCTTGCAGCAATTTGGTAATCATTTAGATCACCTGTAAAAATATTTTCATCCTTTTTCTCATAGCTTACAGGAAATGAAATTCCAAAAGCATCGCATATTTAAAAGTAAAATACGTCACCATACAAATTTCAGAAGAAACTATGAGAGGTTTTGTTTTGCTTTTTGTTGGTAAAAGAGAAAGATTTTCTAAAAATCCCAAAGCTGTGAAGGCTCAAACTGGTAAGATACAGATATAGATGTTTGGCATATGAAAAACTATATGAAGAAAGCAAAAATACAGGCAAAAATCTGAAGAAAAATTCATAGGCTAAGGATTTGGAAGATACAGAAATGGTCAATAATCACATGATAAGAAGCTCAACCTCATTAGTCATTAGGGAAATGCGAATCAAAACCAAAACACACTATTATTTCAAAACCACTGAGATGGCTCAAATCAATAGGATGGACAACACAAGTGGTGAGGATGGGGAGAAACTGGAACCCTCATACATTGCTGGTGGACATGTAACATGATCCAATCGCTTTGGAAAACAGTTAGGTGCTTGTTCAGAAAGTTAAACATAGAGTTAGCATGCAACATAGCAATCCCACTCCTAGGTATGCATCCAGGACAACTGCAGCATGTTCACATAATAACTTACAAAAGAATTTTCATAGTAGAATTATTTATAAATAGCGAAAATGTGGAGAGAATCCAAAAGTCATGAACTGATAAACTGTGGTATACTCATAAAATGGAATATTACTCAGCCATTAAAAGGCATCAGGTACTAATACACGGCAGTATATGGACAAACCTTGAGAACGTTATGCTAAGTGAAAGAAGCCAAACAGAAATGACTGCATGGTACATGATTCCATTTACATGAAATATCCAGAACAGACAAACCAACACAGACAGGAAGTAGATTAGCAGTTGCTATGTCTTGGAGGAAAGGAGTAATGAGATGACTACTAATATGTAGGGCGTTTATTTACAGGGTACTGAAAATATTCTGAAGCTAGACAGTGGTGATTGTTGCACAACTCTGTCCATACACTAGCAACCACAGAATTGTGCACATTATAAAAGGCAATGTTATGGCCGGTGAATTATATCTCAATAGAAATATTTGTGACTCCCGAAAGACTAACATTTCAGTTAAATATATAGAACCCATAAATCAGTAGGCGAAAAGAACCCATTTTACCATATCTCTCTCCAGCCAAAGTGAAGGGGGTACATTCTATTAATACATCTTATTTTTTTATCTCTTCATGAACAAGTTCTGTTCTCATTATACATAACTAGTCTCCATTTCTAATCATACATAACTAGTCTCCATTTCCTTATGTCAGTTTTCAGTTTTCACTATTGTAACTACATAAACAGAGCACTTCCATGGTTTTTATAAAAACCCACCCACTCATTCAATCAGACATATCATTTTTGGAAGCTTCTTAGGTGCCAGAAACTAGGACACTCTGACCAACACAGCAGACAAGGTCCTGCCTGCATGGGCCTTCTATTTTTGTGGAGCACTCAGATGATAAACCAGCCAAACAGTATGTAATGTTACCTAACATCAGGAGGGAGGCGTATAATTTTGGAGGTGTCCCAAGCTGTGTCTCTCTCATGAAGAGTTCCCTCTTGCCTCTGAACCCAGTGGAAAGTAAACACTTTGAAGGAACTGTGAGGTCAGTAAGTGTGAAAAAAGACATTTCATTTCAGTTTCATTTGGTTGGTTTTACCTGCTATGCTGTCAACATTTTTTTAAACACTATCCTGCAGCTGACATCAACCAACCCCCCAAAAAACAAAAACAAAACCCGATGCCATGCAGTCGATTCCGACTCACAGCGACCCTGTAGGACACAGTAGGGTCTCCAAGGAGTTCCTCATCTTAGGACACAAATAATGGACATAAATAATTCCTGCTTATGAGAATCTGAAAGTTGTTCACTGTGGATGTGTGAGGGATTCAGTAACACTTGCAGAGAGTCCATGTGGGTGTGGTGCTCAAGTGTGAGCACTGGGGGAATTGGACCCCATGTGCACTTTGCATCCTTCTGGAGATTATGATACAACAAACATTCCCTCTTCATTGTCCTGCATCTTGTAAGAGAACAGAGGGAATTGTTAGGCAGAACCATTTGAAAATGCATGGCAAGAAATTTTATTGAAACATTAAATTCAAAATAAAATCTTCCTATGTTTTTCAACCTTCCCTACCTCATTTCAAGAGGTAACTGGACTCACAGAGTTAAAGCCCTGAAACTTCGAGACTCTGAAGAGTCTGTTGTAAGAGTCTCAGCTCATTGCAGTAATCACATTGAGTGAACTGGAAACCAAGGGAAGAGTGGGAGTCAGACAGCAGAGACCTACACATTGGGAAGGGGTGAGGCCTGCTTCTTGATAATGCCCTGGGCTAGGTGGCAGCACCTCAAAGGGTAATGCAGGCACACAAGTAGACAAACCACGTTACGGTGTTCCCAGCCCTGCCAAGGTTCTCATGCTCCATCTGAGAATGGAAGCAGCAGAGACAATGCTTCTAGAGAGATCACCCACATAGGCTGAGGCGATGGGTGTGTTAAAGATCTCCAAACCTTGGTCCTTCTTTAGACCCCGGGGTACCTAGAAAATAAACCAACACCAAATATACCCCTGCAAAGAAGTAAGGTTAAAATTTTACCCCAATTTTGTAAGCCGAGAGCTCTGAGTTGGAATTCAGTTTATTTAAAGAAATATCAAGTTTTCTTGCACACATGAATTTGTGCTGATTCACTTACAATTCATATTCTTCATTCATCCACGAAGTCAGCAAATATTTACACTATAACAGCTATACGTGAGACCCTATGGCAGTTGCTCTTGATGATGAAATGACTCAGAGAATTTCCCTCAATGCCTGGTGAGAGAAACAGCCAAGTTAACAGTTGTATCAGTCATATATTGCTGTGTAACAAATGACCCCAAATTGTCGTGTCTTAAAAGAGCAACAATTTACCAGCTCACAATTTTTCAAGTTGTCAGTTTGGAGCTCTTCTGATCTGGGCCAGCCTCAGTGGCTCACAACACGGCTTCCTCATGTGTCTACAATTTGCTTCCAGGTAGCTGGGAGCCAGTTCATAACATCAAGTCAGTGAAACCGCTAGATCCTCCCTCCATTGGTCTTCCATCATCTAGCAGGCTGGCCTGAGTATGTTCCCATGAGTTCTTATGGTTTAAGAGCAACAAAAGGGAAGTCTCAATGTAAAGTCTTTCAACTCTCTCATTTTATCAGGTTTTCTACCATCCCAATGTCCAAAACAATAACGTCAGCCCCAACTGAGGGATGGAGAAAGACTCCTACTGCTAATGAAAGGCGCTCCAGAGTCTCATAGAAGGCATGGGCACAGAGAGAGGATAAATGTGTAGACATTTCTTACATCAACCACAAAAAGTAAAAGCAGTTGTGTTTTATGCTGTGGTAAAGGGTTTTGCAGGTACAATGGAGTAGGGAGCAAGAAGTGAACAAATCTACCAGGAGGATATTTAGGGAAGTGATGTCTGAACCAAGTTGAGAATATGATTGGATAGTTAAGGCGTGAAAAAAGGCCCGGGTCCAGGAAGCCCCATGTCTTCTCCAGAGAGAAGTCTGAGGAGACAGGCTGAAGCCACTGAGGCATTTGGTACATTTGTGACCAGATGCAGATCATCTTTTGTTCTACTGTTTTCCAACCACTCGTCCCTATTTATAGTTTGGAGTCATACAAGAGTAGACCCTAGCATTTCCCTGTTGAAACTTTTATTTTCCTCTGAGAAGTCATCACCACCCCAAAGTTCTTAATTGCTTCCTCAAATGCTGTCTCCATTTACCAGCTCCTTTTCTATATGGGCTCCAGAGTGAAAGCAGAGCCTGGAAGATGCAGAGGTCATGGACTTTCCCCAACTCAACTCCTAAACCTCCCATTCTGGCTGACCACAAATTCCTGAGTCTTAGCATTTTATGGTGAGCTCATAAGCCCAATCTGTTCCAATGGGGTCAGTTCTCTTAACCACCATGCTTCACCAGAGAGTAGGCCATAAGATGGGATGGGAGAGAAAATCTAGTCACGGGGAAGAGCCTGCGTGAAGCCTCAGAGGCTAAGGAGACCTGAGAGGTGTTCAGAGTGGACATTGTATGACCAGGGCTGGAGAGACATGATTCCAAGAGAGTCAAATGAGAAGTTTTGGAGAAATCAACTCCTGGTCACACTGTAACGATTCCCTGTACTCTCTCTCTCCCCACCAAGGGATAGTAACGACATGGAGTGCAGAGAAAAGTTGCAATTCCTTTTTTATATCTAAGCCCCCTTTTCCCAGTCTGGGACTGGCAGTATTCAAGCTCCTACTTGAACTGTTTCATATTTTTCTTTTTGCTGTGTTTCTATTTAAAGTGGGCCCATGGAACTGAGCAATGTCAGGAATGATGTCACACAGGGTTATGGAAGCCATGCCGTTCATGCTGATCTCACCTACTTTTTTGGAGAGGGTGTCGATCTGAGATCCTGTGGGAGAGCACCTGGAACTACTCTATCACAGAAATTCTGGGCTAAACCGGGGTCCCCCAGTCACCAAACGGTCATGCATCATGAAGAATTGGGAAAAGGGATAAAGATCCTTCAGAACATCATTATGATTGGACATCTTCACCGAGAGAGGATGAAACAGTGATACAGAAGGAAGAGGCCTTTCTCTAAGACTCTAGATAAGGGTGAGAGGAAAAATTGTCCCAGATTGATGTGTGTTATGGAACAAAGGGTCTGGTTTCCACCAGAAAAGAGAGCCATGATAGGACAAGATGAAGGAATTGGGAATGGATAAGGTCATAAGAAGGAGCGTCCTGAGAAAGCATTTCCTGTCATTTGGTGGGCAATTAACCAAATTCTTATATCAATAAGAAATGTAGGAATAAGTGAGGGATCAAGCTACAGAATTCATTGGGAGTTCAAGAGCTTTCCAGGCACTCTGTTGTTTAGGATCTGTACCTGGTGGAAAGGCAGGAAGCCAGTGCATAACTAGGGCAGAGAGTATAGGATGGGGGAAAGGGTGGTTAGAGAGAAGCGTACTTATTATATTTTCTAATGACATGATATTAATGTACTATGTGAAGAATTAAGAAAATATCTCAGGAGGTTCTGGGAGTGAGAAGTTGAAGGAGCCCAGAGCCCACATCATTGAGGGCAGAAGATGGCTTGCAGACTCCTCCCCTAGATTCAGGAACTCCCCTT
This sequence comes from Loxodonta africana, assembly GCF_030014295.1. Taxonomy (NCBI): domain Eukaryota; kingdom Metazoa; phylum Chordata; class Mammalia; order Proboscidea; family Elephantidae; genus Loxodonta; species Loxodonta africana. The sequence goes on from NW_026974832.1 coordinate 1,273,591, forward strand.
CTCCTCCTATGTCTTCTCCCCACATCTCCCGAAGGGCCTAAAAAACTCTCACAGCAAAGAGAGCTATAGGATAGAATTTTTTTACATTCCTACTTTTCTGAACCTGAATTTTGTCTAGAATCTTTAATTTGCCACTCCTTTCAGGGCAGTTTTGTTGCCCTCTCCACTACCATTATTTTTGCTACCCCCCACCACTACTGTAGTGCTGCCCTCCACTGGCCCTATTTCCTTTTGCTTCCTAGGTTTCTAACTGGCCTCTAAAACCCTCTTGAGAGATCCCCTGCTGCAACTTTTGTCACGGAGTTTGCACTCCACTCCCAAGATGCTTCCATCTCTTTCTTCCTTAACTCGCCAATCCTACCTTCATACTCAGAAAAATACAGACCCTTATGTTGACATATACAACCCACCCACACACACAGTTGATGTGGTTGTGTCTTGGCTACTGAGATTTGTACCATCGGACTCTCAAATATGGACATCTCTTTCGGCCTCACACTGAAAGAGTATTTCTCATAATGACATGGTGAGAGCTTTCTGTTCAGGGAAAGGCAATCTTAAAGGAGAAGCTTTAAATTATACATAAATATACAAATTTTCCTCTACGTATAATTCTTTGAATAACAGGTCTTCCCTTAATGGCCACATAAACCAGAGACGCCATCAGCCTGAAACCAGAAGAACTAGGTGGCGTGCAGCTACAGTCAATAACTGCCCTGACAGAGGATACTTGCAAGTTATAAAAATGATGGTACCCTCTAATACAGCCCTTATACTGAAAGAAAAGACCAATATGAATGTCAGAGATACTCTGAAACTTGCTCTTGAACGTAAAGTAGCTAAAGGAAATGAAAGAAATGATGAAGTAGAAGAGCTGAAGAGAAGATTTACAAAGGGCGGCTCGAGAAGACAAAGTATGATAATGACATGTGCAAAGACTTGGCGTTAGAAAAACAAACGGGAAGAACATGCTTGGCATCTCTCAAGCTAAAGGAACTGAAGAAAAAAATCCAAGCCTCGAGATGCAGTAGTGAAGGATTATACAGGCAAAATCTTGAACAACACAGGAAGCATCAAAATAAGATGGAAAGAATACACAGGGTCACGGCACAGACACACACACACACAAAAGCATGGGTCGATGTTCAACCATTTCAGGAGGCAGCATGTCATCAAGAACTGATGGTATTGAAGGAAGAACTCCGAGCTTCACTGAAGGCATTGGCAAAAAACAAGACTCCAAGAACTGACAGGTACCAATTGAGATGTTTCAACAAACACATGCAGCACTGGCTGAATAATTTAGCCAACCGACTGGAAGAGATCCATGTTTGTGCACATTCCAAAGAAAGTGATTCAACAAAATTCAGAAACTATCAAACAATATCATTAATATCAAAACTCAGTACAATTTTGCTGAAGATCATTAAAAAGAAGTTGCAACAGGAATTCAAGTCAGATTCAGAAGAGGATATGGAATGAGGAATATCATTACTGATGTCTGATGGATCTGGGCTGAAAGCAGAGAATACCAGAATACCAGAAAGATGTTTCCATGCATTTTATTGACTATGAAATGGCATTATACTGTGTGAATCATAACAAACTATGGGTAACACTTCAAAGAACGGAAATTCTAGAACACTTAAGTTTGCTCATTTGAAACCTGTACATAGACCACGAGGCAGTTTTTCAGAGAGAACAAGGGGCACTATGTGGTTTAAAATCAGGAATAGTTTGTGTCAGGGTTCTATCCTTTCATCACATTTATTCAATCTGTATGCTGAGCAAATAATCCAAAAAGCTGCACTCTATGAAGAAGAATGTGGCATTAGGTTTAGAGGAAGATTCATTAACAACCTACGATATGCAGATAACACAAACTTGGTGAAAGTGAAGAGGACCTGAAGCACTTAGTGGTGAATATCAAAGACTACAACCTTCAGTATGGGTTGCACCTCAACATAAAGAAAACAAAAATCTTCACAACTGGACCAATAAGCAACATCATGATAAACAGAGAAAAGATTGAAGTTATCAAGGATCTCATTTTATTCGGTTCCCCAGTCCATGCTCATGGAATCAGCAATCAAGGAATCAAATGATGTATTGCAAATCTGCTGCAAAAGAACTCTTTAAGCTGGTGACAAGCACAGATGTCACTCGGAAGGCTAAGGTGTGCCTGACACAAGCCATGACATGTTCAAACGCCTCATACGCATGTGAAAGCTGGACAATGAATAAGGGAAACCGAAGAAGAAGTGCTGCCTTTGAATTATGGTGTTGGTGAACAATATTGAATATACCATAGACTGCCAGAAGAACAAACAAATCTGTCTTGGAAGAAGTACAGCCAGAATATTCCTTACAAGCACAGATGGTGAGTGTTTGTCTCACATACTTTGGACATGTTATCAGGGGAGACCAGGCCCTGGAGAAGGACATTATGCTTGGTAAAGTAGAAAGTGAAAAAGAGGAAGACGCTCAGTGAGATGGATTGACACGGTGGCTGCAACAATGGGCTCTAGCATAATAACAAGTGTGAGGATGGCACAAGACTGGCCAGTGTTTTGTTCTGCTGTATATAGGGTCACGATAAATTAGAACTGACCTGATGACACCTAACAACAACAATACCCTGTTCAGCTCACTGCCTGTCTCTTAGTTTGCTGTACTGTGGTGGTTTGGATGTTGCTATGATGCTGGAAGCTAGGCCACCAGTATTTTAAATACCAACAGGGTTATCCATGGTGGACAGGTTTCAGTGGAGCTTCAAGACTAAGACACACTAGGAAGAAAGACCTGGAGATTTACTTCTGAAAATTGGACAATTAAACCCTTACAGATCACAAGAGAATACTGTCCAATTCACTTGCTTTGGACATGTCATCAGGAGAGATTAATCAGTCCTAGAGGAGGATATCATGGTTGGTGAAGAAGAAGGCCAACAAGGCTGTAGGAGACCCTTGGTGAGATGGACTGGCACATTAGCCATAATGATGGAATCTAAATTGCTGGCACTTGTGAGGATGACACAGGACCTGGCAACCTTTAGTTCTGTGGTACCTAAGTTCACCATTAGTCGGAGTCACCTCAATGGCGGCTAGCAAAAAATTACTGTTTGAGAGGAGAACTGAGATATGAACTTGATACAATATACCAAATATTAAAATGTTCAAAGATCTCATGTTTACTATAAAAGAATAGGAATTGAAAATACAACTTTCAAATCTCTAGAAGGAAAAAGAAAGTAAGAGAAATTTCATCATTCCAATAAAAAAAGAAACAGGAAAAGCAGAATAATAATAATAAAAAAAAGAACAGTGAATATGAAGTATAATATTGGAATTATGTCTAAATGTATGAGTAATAGCAAGAAAAAGGGATTAATACCTAAGGAAAAAACATGTACACTCAGCTTAGACTTGCAAATCCACCCATATCTTATTTATAAAAGAAAGTTAAAACATAATGTTAGAAACTTTTAAATTATGTAAATGAAGAAATTTCTACTGTCTAATGACTACATGAACAACCCTCTGCCAGATACTGTTGATACAGAAATGATTAAGAAAAGATTCCTTGCAGTCTGGTGAGAGAAACAGCCCAGTTAACAAATCAGTTATCAATTGCTGTATAAGAAATGACCCAAAAATGAAGTGCCTTAAAAGAACAAGCAGTTACTTCGCTCACAGTTTTGCGGGTTGGCAGTTTGGGGTTCTTCTGGTCTGGGGCAGACTCAGCTGCTCTCGGCTGGGCTCCCTCATGTATCGGGAATCAGCCACCATGTCAGCTGGCGGGCAGAGGGCCTGAAATCTTCTCAGCTGGATTCTCTCTCTAATGGTCTCTTGTCATTTATTAGGGTGCCCTGGGATGTTCCCATGGGTTCTCAGTGTTTGAAGAGCAGCAAGAGGGCAAGGAGGAGCCCTGGTGGTGCAGTGGTTAAGGGCTCAGTTGCTAAAGGAAAGGTAATCAGTTTGTACCCACCAGCTGCTCTGCAGAAGAAAGACATGGCACTCTCCTTCTGTAAAGATTACAGCCTTGGAAACCCTATGGGGCAGTTCTACTCTGTCCTTCAGGGTCACTATGAGTTAGAATATACTTGAGAGTGATGGGTTTCGTTTTTGGTAAGAGAGCAAGTCACGATGTGTCTAATTATATTCGGTCTCTGCTTCTATTGGTCTTTGTACTGTCCCAAAGGCCAAAGCAATCATAGATCAGTCCAAATTCAAGGAGTGGAGGAAGAATCTTGCTCTTGAGAAAGGGAGCTGTAGGTCATATAATATGTATGGATACATACATATTAGAACATGTGGCCATTTTTGCTATCCATCACAACATGTAAATGCAATCAAGTTTGTCCCTAGTTGTGGCAGAAGCGTTTCTTAAATACAATAGAGTGTGGAGCAGGGTGGGAAATTCTACCAGGTGTAGGGTTGGAAAGGCTTCCACCAGGAAGTGATGCTTGACCTAAATTGTGAAATACGAGTGGATGGTTAGGAGATTTTCTTTTTTTTTATATTTCCAACCACTTGCCCACATTCTACCATCTGTCGTCACACAAAGCGAGCCCTCTGCTCCCATGTTGACATCTTTATTTTTCCTTCAAATCCTCAGGCTCTCCTCTACCTACCAAGCACAACTTCCCAAACCCTGCCTTAAAATGTTTCAACAATTTGCTTCTTCCTTTTCTAATTGCCCCCTGGACAAAAAAGGAGATCAAGCAGAGGACAGTGGACCTTTCCCCGAGGGCTCTCCTAAGCCTCCCAGGCAGGTTGACCATAGACGTCGTCCGGAGTCTCAGTGCTTTTCTGTGATGATGTAATCCTACCCTTTTTAGTGGCTCCAAGGGAGAAGCATGTGGACAGGCCAAGAGGCTTCACAGGGTTGAGAGTCAGGAGGTCAAGAGAGAGTGGCCTAGACACCACCACTGAGTGATGGTACCTCCAGGCAACAGACCAAAAACTCCATTCTGCACGGATGGCTACGAAGGGTGAGTCTTTTGGAAGAGTTTTCTTTTATTTAATCAATAGATATATATTGGATATCTCCTATGGGTGGGGTTCTGTCTCACTTTCTGGGACTGCCAAATATGAGGCAGACCTCGTCTTTGTCCCCAAGTTATTTACAACACATTTGGAAGACACAAATTGGAAATTGAGCATCTCCTATGACTCAGTGCTATGATGGAGGATTACTAAAAGATTACTAGGTCCTCTGAATACATAAACCAGAAGCACAGACTGGGTACCTTGGAGGAGGAACCAGTCAACAGGAAGGGAGAGAATGTCTACTAGTCAGAGGGAACAGCCTGTGTGAAGCCTAAGTGGCAAAGGAGGCCTGAGAGGTGTTCAGAGTGGACATTGTGTTTCTAGGGCTGGAGACATTTGATTCAGGGCCAGAGAAGAGGTTTGGGAGAAATAGCGACTCATTATACTCTTCTATTTCCTCAACTCACAGTTTCCTTCCTCTTAGATGTTGACTTCTTTAAGTGAACATTTCAATTCATTTTTAAGATATAATTTCCCTCCTCCCAGCCTCCTAGCCTCTCCCACAACAGTTGCCATATTTTTTCCTAGTGCGGTGTTTAGATTCAAACTGGGCCCTTGGAACTGAGCGATGTCAGCGATGATGTCACACAAGAGTTACTGGAAACCTTGGTGCTCACTCAGATCCCAACTGCTCTTTGTGGGTCTGAGGTCTCCTGTGGGAGAGCGACTTTGGATACCAAATTACAAACGGTTCTGCCTAAATCAAGGTCCCCAACTTGTGAGAGTTTGGGACATCATCTCTACGTGGGAGGAGGAGAAACATCTTGCCGGTGACCATCCTTCCTGGTTTATCTTCACCCAGCCAGAATGGAGCGGCAATACATGAGGAAGAGGCCTTTCTCTAAGGCCCGAGGTAAGGGTGGGAGGAAAATTCAGTCTGTGCGATGGGTGCTGGGCAGCAAGGGGTTTGATTCACCCCGGAAACAAGGACCACAAGGGATCACCGAGGCTTTCACCTGAAAAAACTTCCTGTCAATTAGTAAACAGTAAGAAATTATAGTGTGAATAAATAAATGAAGGAATAAATATGTGAGTGAAGTATAGAATTCTACTCTCATCTGAGGGGCTTTCCATAACAGTAGCAGACAAGTCAGATTTGTGAACTCTCCTGCTTTGTTAGCGGAAAGAACGCAGGTGGGCAACTGGGGCAGTGGGTATAGAACCAGGGAGAAGTGTGGTTACAGAGACTTGTACTTCATTTTTTCAGGAGAATGAATTAATATATCATGCAAATTAAAAAAATATATCAAATTTATCAGGAGGTTTTGGGAGTGGGTGGTGTGATGGAGCACAGTACGACACATTCATTCAGAGTTCCCAGTCAATGTAAGCTGCCACAGTCCTCAGCCTGGACTCAGGCAGAAGAAGGTCCAGGAAGGCCCTGCCCCTCTAGCTCTAGGGATTTCCCTTCTCCTCCAAGGTCTCCTGACCATCTTTACCGAAGGGTTTAACATTTCTTCTAGGTAAAGACAGCTATAGTATAGATCGTTTTTTTTTCTCTTGTAATTGCAAAGTTTTATTTTTTTTAATTGTGTTGAAAATATACATAAAACATAACTGAATAATTTCTAATGTATGAGTCAGTGATACTCATTACATTCTTCAAGTCATATAACCATTCTCAATACCTTTCTCCAAACTTTTCTACAACCATTAACATAACCTCAATGCCCCAATGGAAAAACTGCCCCTTCCCCCTGCCCACAACTGGCAACGACCAATAATCCTTGCTTTCTATATATTTGCTTATTTCATATAAGTCAGATCGTATAGTATTTGCCCTATACTTAGGGCAAATACTAACTTATTCCATTTAGCATGATGTTTTCAAAGTCTAGCAGGAAAGAATTTTAAAATTCCAACTATAGCTAACCTCAGTTTCTGCTATCATTCTTAGTCATCCATTCTTTCACCGACTAGTATGCCCCCGCCTTGTCTTCTTTGTTGCTGCCCCATTCTGCCCTTCAGTGGCTGAGCCCTGCTTTCTGCTCCCTCCTTGATCTCTGTATCCTTCTAACCAACTGCTGGCATGTTCCATCTCTGAATCTTGTCTCTCTCTCAAGCTTTCCCTCCATCCAACACACCCGACCTAGCTCCATCTCTTTCTGCATCGTGAACTCTGCAGTCATTCCCACAGATTCAGAAACATACACAGACCTTTAGGTTGACACAGACAACCCACTGAGACATACACAGGAGAGGAGGCTGTGTGTTCTCCATCTGAAGTTCTCGCATCAAGGTTCTCAGATACGGCCATCTCTTTCTGCCTCACTTCATCTACTAAGGACTGGGCTTCTATTCCGAGAAAAACAATTTTCATCTTCTACTGTGGCTGGGTTAAGAAGGGTGCAAGGAAGAGGTAGACATGTAAGAATCATAACTAAATATACACATTCTTCTCTTTACGTATAACTCCTCTATAAAAAGCCTTTCAGTAAAAAGAGGATGAAAAGAGGTGACCATTGCTCTGGAGTGTTTACCCTCCAAATTTACTAAGAATATCACTCACATACAAAACATCAAGTCACACATTTATTATGAAGCTTCATGGGAATGAGGTCATTTCTAAGTTCCAAAGGAACAAATTCATTGGAATTCAATAAATGTGGAATTAAAGAAAAATAACTTCTTAAAAAATGAACTACCATAAACAGTGCCACTTTACAATGCAGACTTTGTCTTCCACAGCAGTGCCCCCAAAGGGTGGTGGGTCTCTGGGGAAGAAGAAAGAAACCATGGGATCTGCGGAGGTAGAGGATGTGGTGATGGAGAGGCCTCCAGGGGTCCCTATGACCAAAGCTTTGGGGTCACAGGTGAGAATAAGGACCCTGAAAGCTCAACTAAATTAACTCTCTATTCTCAGAGGTCTCTATCCAAGAGGAAAATGTGCAACAGTCAACAACATCCCATGAAAAAAGTCGAAGCTCCAGGCCCAGGAAGATTCCAAAACAATCTGAGAACTCTTTTCTGTCATCTTTCACGGAGCACACCTCTCACTCCTCCAGCTACGGGGCTGCCCCAGGAAAGCCATGGGTCAGGTGCGCATATTTCACCAAGGTGTGCACGGTCAAGGGGGTGGCGGTCTCCTGGCAGACCAAAACCTCCTTTGCCCCCGTGGGCAATATGCCCCAGGTATTTGAAGCCGAGCTCTCTGAGGAGAGCACCATCGGCTCTGCCCCAAGTCTGGCCAACACTGAGTCCCTGGTCAGCACCCTGGAGCCCTGGCAGGAGGGGCCCCAGACCCGTACCCAGGAGCCCACCGACCAAGGGGAGGAGCATGGGGAGAGACCACGCGCAACCACCCCGGAGTGGCTGGTGACTCGTAAGCACGGCTTCCGCTGCGTGGCCTGCTGCCGCGTGTTCGAGTCCCGGGAGGCCCTGGTTGCGCACGCGGAGCATGGTGTGACTCAGAGCTTCAGCTGCCGGGTCTTCTTTGAAGAGCTGCTGGAGAGGCGGCTGCCACGCTCAGTGCAGCGCAGGCCCAGACGCTGCCACCAGCTGGCCAGGCGTTGCCTGATGGCCGCCAAGAAGAGGGAGGTGAGGGAGAAGAGAGCGGTCTGCAGACGCCTGGAGGAGCAGCTGGAGAAGCAGAGAGAAGAACTGAAGAGGCTGAGGCACCAGCTGGACAGGCTGAAGAGGCAGGAGACCAGGCTGCAGAAGGAGCAGGCGCACCACCGAGGCCAGAGGGGGAAGCGCCTGAAGACGAGCTAGAACCCCAGGACTAGGAGGAGCAGGGCCTTTGGGCTGAAAACGTGGGCCCTTCAGGAGAGACCTCCATTCAGGTTCATTTAACCCAGCTCCCCTGGAAGATCATACCGTCCTTCCCCCTGTGACCCCAACCCTCCCAACCCAAGTGCACAGAGAACTCCAGCCCTAAGGGGGATCTGGATGGAAGAAGTCCCAGATAGCTGACCGCAGACACCAGGTCCCCTCAGAGGCTCCCCTGGCCCAGGAGAGGATAGGACAGGCCTCATCTGGATGGTGAGATCTTGGGACCCTAAGGATGAGCGCAGCATAAATAGGGAAAGGGAAATGGGATTTCAGTGGGACTTGGGAGGATTGGGGGGGGGGCCCTGCTGAGGTGTGATGGTGAAGGGGGTGTCACTGAGTTCTTTGGAGGAGAAGGAATCAGAGAGATGGCAGGCTGTTGGGAAACATGTCTGCAGGTGAGCAGTGGACATAAAGCCCTAAACAAACAACTCTGGGTCCCTTCCCAGCAGTATAGAGGCAGAGAAAGAGACAGGGCTTGGTAGGAGGAGAGGAGGGCAGGTTGAAGGAAAATGAACTCACCCAAGCCATGTCTTCTGGTCTCCTAGGGTGAATTTGGGTTTATGATTGGGATGCATCCTTTTTGCCACATTAGGGGAATGTAAGTGGGAGGTGGTGTAGAAAAATCCCCCGGGGTGTTAACCATTTCTGGATAAGAGTTGATCCAGGGCTTGCAGGATATTTCCTGTAGAGCATGTCCTAGGGTAAGGGGTAGAGCTTTGGAACTTTTTCTTCTCCTAAATCAAGCTGTACATTCCGGTTCTTGACATGTCAAACAAACATGCTAATTTTTTTTTTGTTTTCCTGTGGTCAAATCTGACCTGTCCCGAGGTCAAAGAACTGGAAGAAAAAGGCCCTCTGAGGTGAAAGAACCAAAAGAGAGGACAGGCTTCAAACCCAGGGAGAAGAGCGAGAACACAGGTGATCAGAGGTAATGGTGGGAAGGGGCAGATTCAGGCCCAGACTCAACAGTGGACAACAAAGCCCCAGTCTCAGTCACAACATCAAATCCCAAGTCTGGGGAAGCCCTGGACATGACAGGGGTGTATCCATCTCTCTAGGAAATGAGACCACAAGTATCACAGGGAACCCCCCAGGGGCAGAGGAATGGAGGGCAGGGCCTCTAGGATGGGCATCTCTGTCCACAGTCTGTTCTGTGTGTATTCCTCAGAGTGACAGAGACGGCTCCTGCGAGGCAGAGGGTCACAGACAGAAAAGAACCAAGGTGTTCAGACCAGGTAAATTCTGCAGTCTCCTAAGAATCAAAAACGAAAACTCAGAGATTCTCAGAGGTATCAGGGTGGGAGGGGTTGGTATTCCCAGGCTGGGGAGAGGCTGGCTGGGGAGGTGCTGCTTTCTGAAATCTTTTCATCAACATCTTTCTTCTTAAAAGCTACCTTCCCAGTTGATGTCCTCTATGATCTATGCTCAGACCTGAATGGGGCCTAAAATGCACAAAGGTGGGTTATCTAGTGGGGCTAGGCAGGGAGGAGGTGGAAGCAGCATATCCAGGAAAGAGAATCTTCTAGAGGCGCATGAGTTACCTAGTGAATTGCACATGGCGTCCAGCCTTCTACATTTAGCTGTAGACGTGTGCTTGCAAGACGTGTTTGAGGGGTAACTCTACTGACTTCCCAAAATTATTTTTGGTCATTTCCAGTTATAGAGACCAGAGGAACTCACTGGCTCCAAGAACAACAAGAAATCCACTGGATCTGATTATTACTTTCTGCGGTGTGCTCTCCTGCCAGTGATTCAAATCTTTTGTCTGTCATTCTAGAGAATTTTCACCTATTTTAAATATCTAACAAAACACGTTAAAATATACATGTATCTATGATGTTTATGAATTTCCAAAGCTCTGAAATTGTTTTTTATCACATTTGCAAGATCACAGATTTGTATGACAAAAAAATTAATGTCAGGGTCCCACCCTCATATGTAATTTGGTCCTGCTCCCCCAGGGTATCCAATGTTAATAGACACATGTGTAACCTTCCCTACACCTCTCTGCAGGGACACATATACACAGTCACAGGTACACAGGTACATCTGCTGGGGTGTTTACTTTTATGAAAGCCTGGTCACACTCCACCCACATTGCTCTCGCCCCTTATTTCACTTGATATTCTACCTTGATTCTCTGTAAGTCATTAGATATGGCACTGACACTATATTTTTTGATCTTTTAACTTACATGAATAATTTAAATAGATGATATCAATTCAGTACACTTTATCTGTACTTCTACATGTTCTTGTCAGAAGCTATCAAGTCAGTTCTGACTCACAGTGGCCCTTTGCACCACAGAACAAAACACCACTCGGTCATGTGCAATCCTAATAATCTTTGCTATATTTGAGCACACTGTTGCAGCCACTGTATCAATCTCATTGAGGGTCTTCCTCTTTTTCACTGGACCTCTGCTTTACCAAGCATGATGTCCTTTTCCAGGGACTGGTCCCTCCCTCTTGATAACATGGCCAAAGCCATCCTTGCTTCTAAGGAATATTCTGGCTTTCTCCCTTTAAGACAGATTTGTTCGTCCATACATAACACTACTAAAATGGAAACATTATCATCCATGCTTTTTAAGTCCACTCTTCCTGCGTGTTCTACCTCTCCTCCCCCTGTTCTTTCCTGCAAGTGAATCCAAGATAATTCAGGTTAACAATGTGGTAAGTAGTCTCTCTTATCCTTGCTTAAACAAGGACACAGACTTATACACACTCATAAACATAAACAGGTATCCAAGCATATTCAAACAATTGATATTGTTTAACCCAGATGTGCTCATTTTATATACACTTCTCTGCACCTAGATTTTTTCAGTAATACTTCAATAATACCTCACAGATATTTTTCCCACTCAACTACTACAACTCATTTATTGATGATGTAGCTTTACCATAAGTTATCTATCATTCAACCATCAATGTACAGTCAACGTTTGGTCAACACTAATAATAACTATCCGTTGTATACTACAGGATCTGTTTCTGTGCAATAGACTCCATAGAGTGAGATTTCCAGCTCAAAGTATGTTTTAAAAGTACAGAGCCATGGCCATGTCTTTCCCCTAGAGGCTGTCCTAAAGCACCCTTCCAGCCATGTCTCAGGGTATCCTTCTCCCCACAGCCCAGCCAGCCATAGATGGTGTTGATTTTTAAATTGTGCCAGTTTCACTGGGACTTTGATATTTTCTTAACTACCAGTGTTTTTGAGCAACTTGGACTATGTTTATTGGGCATGTGGATTTCCTGTGAACGATCTTTTTGAATTCACTGCTCATTTTTCAAGTGCTTAACTTTTATCCTTCTGTGTAAAATGGAAATTGTTATTAAGTCTTGTCATCTCCATTTCACATGATTTTTCAAATCTATCATTTGTGTATCACATTTTTGCAAGCTTTGTCCCCCAGAACGGTCACTTGAGTCAGCACCGTTTATTAAATAAACATAATTTTCTCAAAATACCGCCTTTATATCAATGGTTATTGTGACTTCTTAGCAGATTTTGTTTCATTGGTCGACTTGTCAGTTTCTATGCTATGTAATATCAATTTGTTCTGTTACCTGAAGAGGTAGACACCTGTCAGTATCCTGCTTTTTCATGTTTTTCTTCTCTATACCTTTTAAAGCAGCCGTAGTGTTGCAGTGATTAAGTGCTCATCTGCTAATCCAAAGAAGGTTTGGCAGGTCGAACCCACCAGGGGGCACTGAGGGGAAAGACCTGTTGTTCTGCTCCCATAATGATCACAGCCTAGAAAACCCTATGGGGCCGTGAAATGGGATCACTATGAGTCAGAAATGGACTCCAAGTCTCCTAACACCAGCAACATCCTCTGCTATCTACTGTACTATTTGTAGCATATGATCACTGTATACAATTCAAAAACAACTATCTTAATATTCCGACTGGAAATACATTCCACTTATATATTAGTTTTAGGGACCTCCATTTCATTGACAAGACTTCTCATTTGAAAATATGGCATATTTTTTGCATACATTCAGGTTTCATTTTATGTATTTTAGTACATTAGTTTTCATCATAGAGGTCCTTTGATGCTCTGGTCAAAACAATGTTTTCCTAAATATTTTACAGTTTTGAACACAGTTTGATACAGTCAAGTAGTAGGGGAAAGAGAACGGTCTGCCCTTCTCACCCTTGCTAATTTGAGACCCTCATGTCTATACTGGAGACAAACCATTGATTTTGATGTATTCGTCTTTTATTCAGGTATGCAATTATATCATCATTATTTGAAAAATCTCTTATTATACTAGTTATTTAAATTTTCTAGTTTATTCCTTCACCTGAAAACTATGTTGAGTGATGCCAAAATTTTTGTCTAGTTCCAAATTTATCAGAATGAGTTGAATATTAATTTTCCATTTGTCTCACACCTGCTAAGTTTGGGGAGAATCTATTATGCCCCAATAGATAACTACTACTCTGACCTGCTGACCATTATTGTAATCACACACAACTTGTTTCTGACAGTTAAGTACTTCCACCTGGCCTCTGTGGAGCTGGGATCCCATGATTTGCATTGCTACTAGGCAGCCCAGCTCCCACTAACAACCTGAGCCTATAGACAATTGTTGCTGTTAGTTGTCATCAAGTCATTTCTGACTCATGACCACCCCATGTGGGCATAGTAGAACTAACTGTTCAATAGTGTTTTTAAGGCTTTCATCCTTTAGTAGTTGATGGCCAGGACTGTCTTCCAAGGACCCTCTGAGTATGTTCAAACTGCCAGACTTTCAGATAATAGTCAAGCACTTAACTGTTTGTGGCGTCCAGGGACTCCCTACAAAGTATACATATTGGTAAGCTCTATGTTGCTGGTGCTCCCCTCATCTCCGCATTCCTTATTCTTCTGATGAAATGGGTATCCTTCAGGACCTCCAAGAAATGGTCTTATAGAAGACTAACTCAGACATGCCCACATATTGGAGGCTTTTAATCCCTCTTCCAACATCTGACCTAGCAGGTCTGGCATTTCCATTTCAGAGAATGTGGGCCATTGCCTTTTCTAAGCTTCCAAAAGCAATCCCACAGCATATTAAACCCATTTCCAGAACCCTTGCTACGGCAATAAATCCTTGTCAACAAACTATCCTTGACCCAACTTTATATTAAACTCCCCTTGACTCAGCACCTTCAGCACCCACTCCTCAGCACACCCCCGTCCTGCTCACACAAGGCAGCCAGGTCTTGCAGCTCCTTCAGTGTACAGTCCCTCCCCTCTCAACCACAACAGCACTGCCCCCGGTGGCTATGCTGGTATCTGACAACTAAGTATCTGGACAAATGCATGGGACACTATCTCAGGACTCTGCAAAGGAAAGTGTTGAAGGTGGATGGGGGCGGGGCGGAACCAGAACATAAAGTATGAACATTCTAGAGGCTGAAATTAAATGAGCCCAAATCTCACAGCTGCACACCCGTTGTGGACAGAAACAGCCCCGAGAGAAGCCCTCTCTCATATAAATGGGATAGAAGGTCCGTAAAGGAGAGAGACAGGCAGCTGGGCAGGTGGGCAGACACCTGAAACTCTGGCAGAGGAGAATCCTTCTCTCTGACCAGAGTATGGAAGAACCAAATATTGTAGAGAAAGCTCCATTACATTTTCTCTCTCTCTGCTGTTAACTGGCACCTAGTCAATTCTGCCTCAAAGGGTGAGACTTTTCAAAAGCAGATCACCAGGCTTGTCTTCTGAGGCGCTTCTTGACACGTTCAAAGTGCCAGCCTTTTGGCTGGTTGTCCAGTGCTTTGGCCCCATAGGCAGAACCAGTCACTGATGTGCACAACAGAATGAGGAGATTAAAGCCCCAGCATTCCCACCAGTGGGCCAGGAAAGCACTCCTTCTGAACTCAGAGAGCAGAAGAGAAAGAGAAAGAGGAGGCTGTGCAAGAAAGAGATTCTGCAGACTTGCTATGAACTCCTGGTTCACTCCCCAGGTGCGTATCCATTGCCCTGACCCTAAGAAGCATTATCAAATCCTTTAAGACCCGCACTATGGGTTAGAATGCCATCAAGGTTCCATACTGAGTGGCGCTCACATAGGTTAGACCTAAATACACCTGCAAAGCCTTCAAAAATTGAACTAACATTTGAACCATAGAATACAGAAGATGGGACAGAACTTGGAGCCTGAACATAACTGGGTCAATTGACTGCTAAAAACAAAAAAATTCTCCATAAAATTTAAGCAGGACTTGTACTCTCAAAATCATAAGAAACAGATTTTAAAATGCTATTCTAATCCAAGAAATAACAGGGACACTTTTTAAATAAATGGAAAGATAATAGGTGCTATTTGCAA
This sequence comes from Loxodonta africana, assembly GCF_030014295.1. Classification (NCBI taxonomy): domain Eukaryota; kingdom Metazoa; phylum Chordata; class Mammalia; order Proboscidea; family Elephantidae; genus Loxodonta; species Loxodonta africana. Next base: position 1,288,745 of record NW_026974832.1, read on the forward strand.
ATGAAAATTTTACATGTTAAAAGTACAATCGTAGAAATCAAAAATTCAGTTGATATTTTCACAATAGCAGAATGGTGATGACAGAGAAAAAAACTAAATACTTGAAATAGATCAGTAGAAAATATCCATTCTGCAAACTGAGAGGAAAATATGGAAAAAAATGGACAGTGCCTCAAGAACTAGACAAAAAGCTTATTTATTGGAACTCCAGAAGAAGTGGACAAAACGTGTGGTGAAGAAAATAGTATTTGAAAAAATACTGGCTGAACACTTTCCAAATGTGGTGAAAGACATAAACTTACAGATTCAAGAAGTTCAGCAAACCACAGCAAGTTAAAGAATTCCATGCCCCAATACCGAATTTTCACAAAAATATTCTGCGGGTTATGGGTTTTTTGCCAACCCAGTGGGCCTTACCCCACATCCCAAGTATATTTGTAAGTACATTACTCTAATTTTTTTTTTTTTTTAACAGCAGCATGTAAAAAGAAAAAAACAGTATACTGTACTCACAGACATACCCGGGAGGGGAAAAACAGTTGACACACATATATATATATAGAACTTGGGTTACTTGCATAAAAATACCATACATCATAATCAGCTGCAGAATAACAAAGGTCAAGAAAATACTGAGGAAGGAGGTAGAGAGAAAACAACACATTTCACCTGAGAAAAATAATTTGAATGACTCTGTATTCACTATCAGAAGCCATGGAAGCCAAAAAAAAAAGATTGTGAAACATCATTTTTTCAACCCTGAAAGATGGAAATATTAACCCAGAATTCTATGTCCAATCATTACCTTCAGGAGTAAAGCACAAATAATGCCATTCTTAGGGGAAAGAAAACTGAGAGAATTCATCACCACCAGACTTCTAAGTGAAACACTAAAGGAAGTACTTCAGGTGGTAGACTTGGAATTTCAGTTGTATTTATGGAAAGCAGAAAACGTGGAAACTATGTGGATAAATATACTATGTCAACACTGTAGTTACTGCACAACATGGCACTGAACAAGCCTCTTTGGAAAGTTTTTCCAGTCTCTTGGAAACGCTTGGAAATACATCCTGGCAAGTCATTATTAGAGAATGGAATTAATTTTGACAATACCTGAGAGATGTCTGTAGTCAAGTCTAGTGAATAAACTGGAAAATAAATTTACTGACTGAAACTAAGGTGTGGTAACAAAACATGAGTCTCAGTTCCCGTGTGGCCATGAGCTGGTTCTGAAGGCCAACCTTCCCCAGAGAGGCACTTCAAGCACATGGGGGGCAACGGCTTCCTGTTGATATTGCTAGGTGCCATCGAGTGGGTTTCTGAGTCATTGTGGCCCAGTGTAAAAGGAGAACTTCCCCGATAGGGTTTCCTGGTTTGTAATCTTAACGGAAGCAGTTCGCCAGGTCTTTACTCCTTAGAGCCTTTTGGTGGGTTCAAAAAACTAACCTTCGGTTAACAGCCGAGTGCTCAAACTTGGCACCACCTGGGCTCCTTGGAGCAATGGCAGCACCACAGAATTTGGTAGAAACCTTCCCATAGGCCTTCTCTGAGAGGTAACCCCTTGCTTAAGGACCAAGTTTAGGTTTTATATATACTCATTCTACATAAAGTCTAGAGAAGAACTACAGTGCTTCCTTGAGCGGACAACCTTGTATATGCCCTCCATAAACAAAATGTGTCAAGGGCAAAGTTTAATATTAAACCAAGGCATTTCCCGTCAGTCCTTACCTGAGAAGGTCTTCGTGAGAATTTCCTGAGACTCTTGGAAAAGGATTTAGTAGACACTGCTTTCTTTTTACCTCTTCGCTCCTGAACAGAAACCTCTGCTAAGAGGTCATGCGTAAAGCTCCAAATGCCTCTTCTTATCCTGAATGTAAGCCGTGTAATAAGACCAGGAACTAGGCATTCAGCTGGGTGAAGAAACCCAGGAGTACTTCCTGTCTTCAACACCTTCCAGTTCCAGCGAAATCCTGTTACAAGTCACTAGATCAGCCCAGGAGCTGGAAGACTGAAATTCCTGGTCCTCTGACAAGTGGGAAGGGCAGGGTGGGGTTAGGCAGAGCCTCCTTGACCATCACTTGCCCCAAGAGGCTCTGGAGGCTGCTTCATGTTATAAGTCAAAGGCCCTTCCAGGCCAGGCACATAAGAGCAGGGGAAGACTTTGTCCATTGAAAGAAAAGATGGGCACAGGAGTGGCAGCTTTTAGGGCACTCAGCATTGGTCAGCTTTGCGACTTCAGGACATCCTGGCCCATGGTCGCCTTCATGACTGGGCCTTTATAGCCTCTTCACCTCTCCGTCCTTCCCAGTTTTCTCCCAGCACCACGAGCTGTGGCTTCTGCTAGTTTCAATGATTTCAGTATTTCAGTAGCTCCTCACCCCACTCAGGGGAGGCAGTTTTGCAGACTGCGGGACACAAATCCACAGTGCTGTTTACGTGTCCTTCAGCAGAAACACTTCCGAGGGTACAAGTTGGCCTCAGAGATTCTGAGACCCATGCAGAGAGAAGCCCAGGGGGAGGGTCACTGGCTTCAGGAAGTGTCAGCACTCTCAGGGTCATGTCCCTGGGGTCATGCCCAACTACAGGAAAAACGAAGTGGGCTCTGAGGCTCCGTGTGCTGACCGTCCAGTACACAGGCCCTGGAAGCCTTGGAAGGATTCTGTCTTAGTCTAACCCAGCACTGGGGAAATCCTCACAGGGTAACAGCAGTGATATGCCTGGGGATCTTTATTCTAAAAGTCTCAAAGCAGTTGATACAGTCTTGTGAGGTGGGAGATGAGAAAGCTTGGGACCACCGAGAGAGGGTGGCAAAAGAAGGAAGACTTTATCACTCCCTCTGTTCAAGTTTTTTTTTTTTTTAATTCCAACTGGGGCTCCAAACAGGTCTTTGTTGTTAAAGTTGTATTTCTCTGTGTTAATTTATGATCCTTAACTCAAATCTAGAGTTTCGAGCTCATTTTGATAATTCCTCTTTAGTCTGTGGAGACAGGAGTCTGCCTTCAGCCAGTGGTGAGAGTGGAAGAAATAAAGTCCCTGGTCCAGACTGGGGCAGGCTCTGCTGCTCCACAAACTAGGGGTGCGGTCCCTGAAGAGCCCTTCTGAGGACAGCACAGGAGGGGCCTCCCGCCTGGAGAAAGGGCGGAGGGGGGTGGGGGATTGCTGTGTGAGCAGTGTGGCCTCTGTGGCTTCGCCTTCTCCTCCTGGAAGTGCAACCTGGGGCCCTTCACGTGCGGAGCCAGAGTCCTAGAGTGACCACAACTCTCCCACCCTTTCTGGGTCACCCTCTGGACCCAAGTCCCCATACGCCTCCTCTGCCCTACTATCCAAGCATAAGCACTGTGACTGGGCTCAGGGGTGTACCCTGGGACTTGACATCGGTAGCCTCAGGCTTCCCCTAGTTCTGATGGGACCTGTGAGCCTAGCGGGTCTGAGTTCAGGCCAAGGCTGGGTGGGCTGGGACTCTCACGAAAGGCTCCTGCAGCCAGCTCCTTCCTGATGCACCTGAGATTGTGGTGGGGCAGCCTCCGACCTGGCACCTCCCCTGGGCGTCCCTCTCCACACAGCCCTGCCCAGTTCCCTCCCCCCTCCGGCAACCGCCCAACCACCTCCTCCTGCCTCCTAGTTCTAGAGGAGTGCTCTTTTGATGTCCATTTGCAACTAGCACCCCATGGCCCTGCACGGAGTCAATCCAGCTAATGACCTCAACCTTAACTGCACAACTTTGAAACTGCTAGATAGGTGGGAAATGAACAAAAAAAAAAAAAAAAAAAAGAGGAGAAACACTTAACAACAGTTACAAAAAAAGTTATATGGGACTGTATTCTCACATCATGGACTCAAAGATGCTGGGTTGTATTTTTGTTTGCAAACAAGTCTTAGATAAGGGAATTGGTGCCAGGAATAGATGTAGAGTCTGACTTTGGAAAAATGAGGGAAAATCTGGGATTGATTAATTGACGGGGATGAGACTGAAAATCGTGATAACAACATAACATTTAAAGATGAAATCCTAGCAGCCTAGAACATGCAGTGGAAATTTTTCTAAGTAGCACCAGAAAAGACCTTTAATCACTACACAAAATGGGTCAGTAGTTCAAGATCTCCCTAAGAAAATAGGAGGCCGAGACCACTTTCATTCAGGTTGCAGCAAACAGGCAAGAAACAGAGCATTTTAATCTTGTGCAAAGTCAGAAAAGAAGAGAAAAAGATGAGATGCTCCTCTACTTCATCCCTAAGGCTAGTTTAATATTGACACCAAATTAGACAAGGATGATAGAAGAAGAGTTACAGGGCAAGCACACCAAGTAACTGAGATGCAAAAACCTACAAAAAATACTGGCAAAGGAAATCCAGCAAAGTATAAACCATGTAATACGCCATCATCAAGGGGGTTTATCGTCAGCATGCAAGCTTGAGTGAACATTAAAGATTTAATAATTTAATTCACCATAAGCATAGATGGAAGAAGAAAAGACATGCTCACCTCAAGAGATGGGGACAAAGCAGTTGATAAAATCCAATCACACTGAGAGATAAGGACTCTGAGCAATCATGGACCAGAAAAGGAGTTCCTTAAGTTGGAAAAATACAACTGGCATGATAGTTCATGGGAAAATGTGGGACATTCTCTTTAAAATTAATTAGCATTAAAATAAGGATGCTTTCCCAATTTGAAGACTGGCGTCTGGCGTCTTAAACATTAGAAAGCAGCCATCTAAGGTTCATCCATTGGTCTCAACCCACCTGGATCAAAGGAGAATGAAGAACACCAAGGACACGAGGTGATTACGAGCCCAAGAGACAGAAAGGGCCACGTGAATCAGCTACTACATCATCCTGAGACCAGAAGAACTAGATGGTGCCCGGCTACTACCAATGACTGCCCTGACAGGGAACACAACAGAGAAACCCTAAGGGAGCAGGAGAACAGTGGGATGCAGACCCCAAATTCTCATAAATTCATACTTAATGGTCTTACTGAGACTGGAAGGATCCCGGTGGTCATGGCCCCCAGACCTTCCGTTGCCCCAGGAAAGGAACCATTCCCGAAGCCAACTCTTCAGACATGGATTGGACTGGACAATGGGTTGGAGAGGGATGCTGGTGAGGAGTGAGCTTCTTGGATCAGGTGGACACTTGAGACTATGTTGGCATCTCCTGCCTGGAAGGGAGATGAGAGGGTGGAGGGGGTTTAGAAGCTGGCGAAAAGGACACGAAAAGAGAGAGTGGAGGGAGAGAGCAGGCTGCCTCATTAGGGGGAGAGTAATTGGGAGTGTGTAGCAAGGTGTATACGCGTTTTTGTGTGAGAGACTGACTTGATTTGAAAACTTCCACTTAAAGCACACAAAAAAATATTAAAAAAATAAGGATGCTTTCTATCATTATTTATATTAAATATTTAACACTGGAGGCCCAAGCTAGAACAAAATGACAACAAAAAGAAGGAAAAGCTGCAACTGCTATTACTCATAGATTACAGAAATGCCTCCACAGAAAAATTTACAAACCATTGAAATTAATGCTAGTCAATCATAAATATAAACTAAAAAATAAACTGCATTTCTATGCATCAGCATCAAGCCGACTCTGTTGTAGCTCTTAGTGAAAGCAGAGGACACTGACAAGGAAATAGCAGGATTCAGGTGGGCTAGACAAGCAGGGGAGAACGCTATTTTACACCAGGCTTCATGTATAGCCATGGGTATGTGTTAGTCATCTAGTGCTGCCATAAGAAAAAAATAACACAATTGGGTGGCTTTAAAGAACAGATATTTATTTTCTCACAGTTCGGGAGGCTAGAAGTAGGAATTCAGGGCATGGCTCGTGTCTACTTCAGCTTCTAGCAGCTTCCAGCCACCCTTTGCGTTCCTGGCCTTGTAGATTATCTTCCCCTTTGTCTGTCTCCCTCTTCCCCTGTTTGTGTCTGTGTCTATTCTGTTCTTTTTGTAACTCAGAAGGGATTAGGTTTAGGACTCACCCTACACTGGTATGGCCTCATTAAAATAATTTTAAAAATCCCCTATTTCCAAATCAGGTCACATTTATAGGTACAGTAGTTAGGATTTCAACGTACCTTTGGGGTTACACAATTCAGTCCATATAGTACCCTCACCAGATATTCTAGGCTGAGAGTACAAATATGAGCAGCTGAGAGTTCTATTTTTTGTCTATATTAGTTGGCTATCACTTGTCTGAGTCCACCCATATAAACTTTGGAGCAACTTATTATGAAGGACCAGGCCAACCTTTATTAGCCATGTCCATTATGTGGAAAAACGCACACATTCCCATCACTGAAGCCCTGAGAAATTCATCGATAAGGGTGGAATGGGGTTGGGACCAAGAATTGTTTCATGGCGTTGGTAACATGGCATAGCTGTCAGACATCTACGTGGAGATGTCAGGTAATAATACTGACAGCTAACACTTACTGGTGCCAGGACTCTTGTGAGGGCTTCTCCTCTCTTAAGATACTTGCTCTGCATGATACCCATGTGAGGAATGTATCATTATAAGGCACATTTTACAGATGAAGAACTCGGTACAGAGAGTTACGCTGACATTTGAATAGAAGTCATGAACCAGGAGGAGTTGAAATGGATGGAGGTGTAAACATCACATCCTCAGCTACAGACAGCCACCGACTCCCTGAGGCATCCTAGAGAGAGGGTGTCAATAGAGAGAGAGGACTAAGCACTGAGCCTGAGGGCACTCTGACATCTAGAAGCCGGACAGATGAACGGCAGCCAACAAAGCTCTCTGAAGTCCAGTGTGGTTCCTGGAGCATGGTCTGTCCTTTCTCTGGACTGCATTTTACCAGTCCCCCTCCCACCCGCACTGGGTGTCCCCTTCACAATGGCAGGGACAATGTGTACTTTCACCACTGCGTCCACATGATGTAGACTATTCCTGGCACGTGGAATCTTTATCTGAAATTCCACAGCACATCTCTAGAGGCTCATGTTCTCATAGCTTCTGTCGCCTCTGCAGCCCCTGCTTCTGTCTGTCCGTCTGCTGGGCTGCACCACACGGAACCAGTTATGAAATTCAAGCCCATCTTACACTCGCCAAGGTCCTACTCACACAAAATTTGTATTAGCTTAAAAGAAAAGGTGTGTAGATAAGATACACAAGGGATTTAATTGCAGAAAACAAACCTTAAAATGAAATGGCTGGGAATGGTGGCCTCCCTTTGTAAAAAGGCGTCTCTGTACCGACTACGGGAAAATGCAGTTAAGATATGGGTCATGGGAAAAGGAGCGTTTGTAGCAATCTGGTAATCACTCAGACCACCTGTAAAAATGTTTTCATCCTTTTTCTCATACTTTACACAAAACAAAATTCCAGATGGATCGAATATTTAAAATTAAAATATGCAACCATAAAAATTTTAGAAGTTTTTATTTTCTTTTTACTGATAAAAGAGAAAGACTTTTTAAAAATCCCAAAATATGAAGGCTAAAACTGTTAAGATCTATAGATCTTTGGCATATCAAAAAGTATATGAAGGGAGTAAAAATACAGGCAAAGAGCTGAAAAAAAGCTTGCAGGCTAAGGATTTGAATAGAGATTTCTCGAAATCAGATGTAGAAACTGTCAACAAGCACAGGAAAAGAAGCGTAACCTCATTAGTCATCAGGGAAATGCAAATCTAAACTAAAGTGCACTATTATTTCAAAACCACTAAGATGGCTAAACTCAACAGGATGGACAAGCGTCGGCAACGATGTGGAGAAGCTGGAATACCGCTGGTGGAAATGTAAAATGATCCAATTGTTTTGGAAAATGGTTTGGCAATTCTGCAGAAAGTTAAACAGAGAATTCCCATACAACACTGCAATTGCACTCCTAGGTCTGCACCCGGAGAATCAAAAGCATGTTCACATACAAACTCACACAGAGGATTCCTAGTAGTGTTATTCGTAACAGCCAAAATGTGGAGAGAACCCACATGTCATGACCTGATAGACAGGATGTGGTATATTCATAGACTGGAATATTACTCAACCACAAAAAGGCACCAAGTACTGATACATGCCACAACATGGATGAACCTTGAGAACATTACGCTAAATGAAAGAAGCCAAACACAAATGACCGCATCGTGTATGATTCCATTTACATGAAATGTCCAGAACAGACAAACCAACACAGACAGAAGTAGATTAGTGGTTGCTACGGCTTGGAGGAAAGGAGTAATGAGGATGACTGTTAATACGCCTTTATTAACAAGGGCCTTTATTTACGGGGCACTGAAAATATTCTGAAGCTAGACAGTGGTGACTGTTGTGCCAAGTCTGCCCATATACTAAAAGCCACGGTATTGTGCATATTTTCAAAGGCAGCGTTACGGCAGGTGAATTGTATCTCAATAGAAGTATTTGTGATTCCTAAAAGACTAACTTTTCAATTAACATATAGAACCTATAAATCAGTAGGGAAAAAACAATCCAATTTTAAAATGTCTCCCTCCAAAGCAAAGGGAAGGGGGTACATTCCATCCACACAGCTTATTTTTTTATCTCTTCATTATTCAAGTTCTATTCTCATCTTATGTAACTCTAAATTATACAAATAATTGTCTCCATTTTCCTTATCCCTGTTTTCACTATTTAACTAAATAAAGACAGCAACACAGTGTTTTTTGTAAAAACCCACCCACATTCACTCAAATCATTTTTTAGCACTTCTTAGGTGCCAGGTACCAGGATTCTCTGACAAACACAACAGACAAGTTCCTGCCTGCATGGGCCTTCTATTTTTGTGAAGCAGGCAGATGACAAATCAGCCAACCAGCTCTTAATGTAACCTAACATTAAGGAGGGAAACATGTAATTTTGGAGCTATCTCAAGCTGTTGTCTCTCTCACAAAGATTTCTCCGAATCTAGTGAAAAGTAAACACCTCGAAGGAACTCTGTGGGGCCAATAAATGTGAAAAAGCCATTACATTTCAGTTTTGTTTTGTTACTTTCACCTGGTACCCTGTCATTATTTTTTAATAACATGATTATGGAGCTGACATCAAACTCTCACCACTCGGCTGAAAGAAAAAACCAAACCCGTAGCCATCTAGTCAATTCTGACTCAGAGACCGTATAGGACAGAGTAGAACTGCCCCATAGGGTTTCCAGGGAGCAGCTGGTGTTAGGACACAATTCCCTCTTATAAGAATCTGAAAGCTGTTCACTGTGGATGTGGGAGGGACTCAGTAACACTTGCAGAGATTTCCACGTGGGTGGGGTGCTCTAGTGTGAGCATCGGGGGAATGGACCCCATGTGCACTTTGCAGCCTTCTGCAGATTATGACACAACAAACATTCACTCTTCATCGTCCTACATCTTGGAAGAGAACAGAGGGAATTGTTAGACAGGATCCTTCAAAAATGCAGGGCAAGAAATTTTATTGCAACATTAAATGGAAAATAAAATCTTCCTACGTTTTTCCTCCTTCCCTACCTCATTTCAAGGAGATAGCTGGACTCACAGTGTTGAAGCCCTGAAACTTCAAGACTCTGAAGAGTCTGTGGTAAAAGCCTCAGCTCACTGAGGTGATCACACTGAGTGAACTGGAGCCCAGGGGAAGAGTGACAGTCAGATAGTAGGGTCCTAGACATTGGGAAGGGGTAGGACCTCCTTCTTGATAGTGCCCTGGAGGGGGTTACAGCACCTCAAAGGCTGATGCAGTCACATAAGTAGACAAACCCTATTATGCTGTTGACAGCCCCACCAAGGTTCTCATGATCCAGCTGAGAATGGAAACAGCAGAACGAATGCTTCTAGAGAGATCACCCACATACGCTGAGGCAATGGGTGTCTTCAAGGTCTTCTCCAAGCACTGGTCCTTCATTAGACCCTGGGAATTATTGCATATCTGGAGGAGGGAGTACCCTAAAAGTAAGTGAGGTTAAAAACTCCCCTCAATTTTGTAAGCAGGTAGTTCTGAGCCTCAATTCATTTTATTTTATAAAAAATCATGCTTTTATTCATACATGATTTTGTGCAGACTCGCACATAAAATTCGTATTACTCATTCATGCATTAAGTCAACAAAGATTTCCTGTATAAACAGCTACATGTCAGACCCTAGGCCAGATGCTCTTAGTGATGAAATGACTTACAGAAGCTGCCTCACTGCCTGGTGAGAGAAACGGCCAAGTTAACAGGTGTATCAGTCACGTATTGCTGTGTAACAAATGACTCCAAAAGGTAGTGTCTTAAAAAAACAACCATTTACTAAGCTCACAATTTTTCAGGTTGTCAATTTGGGGTTCTTCTGATCTGGGCCAGCCACAGCGGCTCACAGCAGGGCTTACTCATGTGTCTACAATTTGATTCCAGGTCACCTGCGAGCCAGTTTCATAAAATCAACTCAGGGAAACCGCTGGATCCTCTTTCCAATGGTCCCTCATCATTCAGCAGGCTGGCCTGGGGTCACTCCCACAGGTTCTCAGGGTTTAAGAGCAACAAAAGGGCAAGACTCAATGTAAAATCTTTTCAATTCTCTCCTTGTATCATCTCTGCTACTATTTCAATGGCTGAAGCAACCGTAAGGTCGGCCTTCAACAGGTAGAAGAAGACTCCTACTGCTAATGAAAGGTGCTCTGGAGTCTCATAGAAGGCGTGGGCACAGAGAGAGGAAGAATGTGTAGTAAATGCAATTGTGTTTTATGCTGCAGTAAAGGGTTTCCTGGGTACAATGGAGTACAGAGCAAGAAGTGGACTCATCTACCAGGAGAAGATTCAGGCAAGACTACAACCAGGAAGTGATGCCTGAACCAAGTTGGGAATATGACTGAATAGTTAAGGGGTGAAAAAAGGCCAAGCATCCAGGAAGCCCCAGGTATTTTCCAGAGGCTTCAGTAAAAGGGGAGGGATGGCTTGATGAGAAAAGTCTGAGGAAACAGGCTGAAAACACTGGGGCATTTGTTACATTTGTGAACAGGCACAGATTATCTTTTGTTCTATTGTTTCCCTACCATTCCTGCCTCTTCTGTCCTTTGGGGTCACACAAAACAAGCCCCTACCATCCCCATGTGGAAACTTTTATTTTCCTTGGAGAAGACTCCTCCTTCCTCATCACCACCCCAACCTTCTTAATTTCCTCCTCAAATGGTCTCCCCATTTGCTGGTTTCTCTTCTAAATGGCCTCCTAAACAAAAGCAGTTCCCCAAGTCAACTCCCAAACTTCCCATTCTGACTGACCACAAAACTCCTGAGTCTTAGGGCTTCTTGGTGAAGTCATGAGCCTAATCTTTCCAATGGGGACAGTTTTCTTCACCTTCACGCTTCACCAGGGAGAGTAGGCCAGCAGACGGGAAGGGAGAGAACATCTCCTAGTCAGAGAGCAGAGCCTGTGTGAAGACTCAGAGGCTAAGGAGACCTAAGAGTGGCTCAGAGTGGACATTTCATGAACAGAGCTGGAGAGACATGATTCCAACAGAGTCAAATGAGAGGATTGGGAGAAAGCAGCTGCCCATGATACTGTTATCATTCCCTGTGCTCTCTTTACCCACCAGGGGATAGTAACCCCTTACACGGCACGGAAAAGTTGCAATTCATTTTTAGTATCTAATCTCCTTCTTCCTACATTGGCACTAGCACTTCTCAAGTGCCTACCTGACAGTTTCATGTTTTTCTGGTTGCCCTGTTTAGCTTCAAACTGGGCCCATGGAACTCAGCACTGTCAGCAATGATGTCACACAGGATTACGGAAGCCTTGGTGCTAACTCAGATCTCAGCTGCTTTTTGAAAAGGGTGCCGATCTCAGGTCTTGTGGGAGAGAAACCTTAGCTACTGAATCAAGGAAATTCAGGAGCAAGCCAGAGTCCCCAGGTTATCAAAGGGTCCTGCTGGGAGAAGGGATAAATGTCCTTCAGAGACCATTATGTTTGGACATCTTCACCCAGGCAGGATGAAACAGTGATACACGAGGAAAAGGCCTTTCTCTAAGACTGTAGATAAAGATGAGGAAAAATCGACCCAGATTGATGAGTGCTACAGAACAAAAGGTCTGACTTCCACCAGAAAAGAGAGCCATGGTAGGACAAGATGAAGGATTTGGGATGAATGGATAAGGTCATAAGGAAGATTCTCCTGAGAAAGCACTTTCTGTCATTTAGTAGATAATTAACCAAAGTTTATTTTGTCAATAAGAAATGTAGGAATAAATGACGGATGAAACGAAAGAATTCAATTGTAAGTTTGAGAGCTTTCCAGAATAGCTGCAGACAAGGCACTCTTTTGTTCTGGATCTGAACATGATGGAAGGGAAGGAAGCCAGTGGGCAACTGGGGCAGAGAGTATAGGATGGTGGAAAGGGTGGGTAAGAAGAAGCGTACTTCATTATTATATTTTCTACTGAGATGGAATTAATATACCATGTGAAGAACTAAGGAAATTATTCAGGAGGTTCTGGGAGTAGTAGGTTGAACAGCCCAGAACCCATATCATTGAGGGCAGAAGAAGGGCTGTAGACTCCTCCCTAGATCCAGGAACTCCCCTTCCCCTCCTGTGTCTCCTGCCCACCTCCCTCAAGAGCCTAACAACCCCTAAGCACAAACATGGCTACAGGATAGAATTTTTTATTTTCCTACTTTTCTCAACCTGAGCTTCATCTAGGATCAGTCATGTATCACTCTTTCCAGGCCAGTTTTGTTGCCCTCCCCACTACTATTACCTCTGCTGTCCTCCTCCACCCAGTGCTGCCCTCCACTGACCCTGCTTCCTGCTGCTTCCTGCTTTTCTGACTGGCCTCTAATACCCTTTGAGAGATCCCCCACCCCATCTTCTGTCTGTCACTGGAGCTTACATTCCCCTCCCAAACTCCTTCTCTTTCTTCCTTAACTCGCCAATCATTCCCTCATACTCAGAAAAATACTGACCCTTATGCTGACATATTCAAGCCCTGCCCCCCGCCCCCCCCCACCCACAGGAGGCATGGTTGTGATTTGGCTGCCCTCAGTCTAACCAACACTGAGTTCCTGGTCAGCATCCTGGAGTCCTGGCAAGAAGAGCCAGGTACCTCCAGGAGCATATGGAGGAGGAGACAGGGGCTGAAGAGGCTACCACACCTACTGGTGCTGCTACACATGTGGGAGACCTGGCTGCAGAGGGTGCAGGCATGGCCTCAAAGTCAAAGGAGAAAGCACATGAAGACATGCTAGGACTCTCAGACTGAGAGAAGCAGGATGTGTGGACTGCAAAATATGCACCCTTCAGGGAAGAACTTCATTCAGGCTTCTTAAACCCACCTCACCTGGAAGATCCATCCTTTTAGCCTTGTGCCCCTTCCACGCCCCCTCTAGTACATGGAGAGATCCAGCCCCAGAGCACCAGGGTGGAAGAAGCCCCAGGATAGCTGTCCGAAGACATGAGGTCCACTCAAAAGCCAAGGAGAGAAGAGGACAAGACTCACCTGCAGATAAGGTCTCGGGGCCCTGAGAATGAGCACAATGTTTGTAAGGAAAGAGAAATGGGATTTCAGTGGGACATGGAAGTCTGAGAAAGAGCCTCTGCAAAGGTAGCTCTAAGGGAGGTGTGATTGTGAAGGTGGGCTGGTCACTGAGTTCTTTGTAGTACAAGGTACCAGACAGAACCCAGACTCTGGGGGGAACCTGCCTGCCGGTGAGCAGTGGGCATAAAACCCTAAACCAATGAGAATCGAATCCCTTCCCAGCAGCTTCTGCACAGATCAGTGATGTTTGCTTGGTCTTTCTCTTTTCTGTGGTCTAACCTGATCTGTCCTGAGATCAGAGAGTTGGAATAGAAAAGCCTGACTGAAATGAAATGAGCAAAGAGAAGACAAGGCCTCCTAAATCTGGTGAAGACAGAACACAGATAACCAAAGGTGAGGATGGGAAGAAAGAGATTGAGTTCCAAGTCCCATCCACAGTATCCCAGGGCCTGGGAATCCCTGGAAGTGCCAGAGGTGTGTACTCACTGGGAGATGTGACCCCAAGTGTCAGAGGAAGCCCTACGGAGCAAGGAAGGGAGGGCAGGGTCTCTAGGATGGGCACTTCCATACAGGCTGCCCATGTGAATTTCTCAGAGTGACCGTGACAGATCCTGAGAGGGACAGTTTGAGGCAAAGGAAAGTAAGTTTTCTGAAGAGGGGTGAATTCCACAGTCTCCTGATAATGAAACAGAAATCCTGTCCTGCTCAGAGGTACTGAGTAGGAGGGATTGTGAATTCCCATCCTGCACAGAGGCTGGCTGGGAAGTTTGACTGTCTAAAGACAATGTGGCCAAAGTCTTTTTTATCTTTCAAAGATATATCTTCAACTTCCTGCAAATTCAATCCTGGAAAAAAGCCTAGAATATACAAGTGTGGGTTTTTCAGGAGAGCAACAAGGGGAGAAGGTGATAGTGGCATATCAGAGAAGGAGAACAACAGTCTAATAGTCCCTGTGTTACTTAATGAATCACACATGGTGTCCAGCATTCTTCCTTATCTGTAGACATGTAAATGCAGTAGATGTTTTAGCAATAACTGAATTAATCCTCACAGAATTCGTTTTGGCCATTTCCAGGTACAGAGACCAGAAGAAGTCATTAGTTACAAGAGCAAGCAATAATTCGCTGGTCTGAATTTTGTTCAATTTCTGTGTTTGCCCTTCATAGATGGATAAAAGTCTCTGAATCTGGCATTGAAGACAGTGTTTTCTCTATTGTTATGGATTGAATAGTGTCCCCCAAAATGTGTGCCCACCTGGCCAGACCATGATTCCCAGTATTGTGTGGTTGTCCTGCATTTTGTGATCTGATGTAATTACTTATGTGTTGTAAATTCTAACCTCTGTGATGTTAATAAGGCGGGATTAGAGACAGTTAGGTTAATGAGGGAGGACACAATCTACAGGATTAGGGTGAGTCTTGAGTCAGTCTCTTTTGAGATACAAAGAGAAGAGTGAGCGGAAATGAGAGGGACCTCATACCACCAAGGAAGAAGTGTCTGGAGTGGAGCACGTCTTTTTGACCCAGTGTCCACACGCTGAGAATTTCCTAGGCCAGGGGAAGATAGATGACAAGGACCTTCCCCCAGAGCCACAAAGAGAGAAAGCTTTCTCCTAGACCTGGTGCCCTGACTTCAAACTTGTTGCTTCTTAAACTGTGAGAGAATAAGTTTCTGTTTGTTAAAGCCATCCACTTGTGGTATCTCTGCTATAGCCACACTAAAAAAAAATAGCCACACTAAAAAAAAAACTAGATAACTAAAAAACACATATATAAAATAGTAAAAAAAAAAAAAAAGTTTCAAATACACACACATACACGTATGATGTTATTAAACTTTAAAAGCTTTTACATTCTTATAACACATTTAACAATAGAGATTTGTATATAGAAGTTTTAATAAGAGCCATCCCCACATAAGTATATTGTACCTGCTCCCCTGAAGTGTCCAGTGTCCAAAGATACATATGTACCCTTTTACACACTTCTTTTTGCCGGGACACATGTAAGTACATTCATTTGTTTTTATGGAAATTAGGTCACACTCTACCCATGTTTTTCTCTAAATCACTCTTCACTTGGTCAATATCATGAGTCAGAATCAGGCCAGGGGCTGACTGCAGAACAGATGATCAGTTGCTCATATTCACGTTCAAGTTGAAGCTGAAGAAAATTAAAACAAGTCCATGAGTCAAAGTATGCCCTTGAGTATATCAAACCTGAATTTAGAGACCATCTCAAGAATAGATTTGATGCACTGCACACTAATGATCGAAGACCAGATTAGTTGTGGGATGATAGCAAGGACATCATATATGAAAAAAACAGTCATTAGAAAGACAGGAAAGAAAGCAAACACCAAAGAGGATGTCACAAGAGACTCTAAATCTTGCTCTTGAATGTACAGTAGCTAAAGAGAATGGAAGGAAAAATAAAGTAAAAGAGCTCAATAGAATACCTGAAAGGGAAGCTGGAGAAAACAAAGTATGATAATATAATGTGAACAGATCTGGAGTTAGAAAACCAAAAGGGAAGAAAACACCTGGCATTTCTCAAGCTAAAAGAACTGAAGGAAATATTCAAGCCTCTAGGTGCAATACTGAAGGATTCTATGGGCAAAATATCGAACAACAGAGGAAACATCAAAAGTAGATGGAAGGAATACACAGACTCAATACACCAAAAACAATTGGTCGACGTTCAACCATTTCAGGAGGTAGCATAGGATCAAGAGCTGATGGTACTGAAGGAAGAACTCCAAGCTGCACTGAAGGCATTGGCAAAAAACATGGCTCCAGGAATTGATGGCGTACCAAATGAGATGTTTCAACACACGGACGCAGTGCTGGAGGTGCTCACTTGTCTATTCCAATATATTTGGAAGACAGCTACCTGACCAAATGACTGAAAGAGATCTATATGTGTGCCCATTCCAAAGAGAGGCGGTCCAACACAATGCGGAAATTATCGAGCAATGTCATTAACATTACATGCAAGAAAAATTTTGCTGAATATAATTTAAAAACAGTTGCAGCAGTACACAGACGGGAACTACCAAAAATTCAAGCTGGATTCAGAGGAAGACATGGAACGTGGGATATCATTTCTGATGTCTGATGGATCTTGGCTGAAAGTAGAGACTATCACTAAGATGTTTACCTATTTTTGTTTACTATACAAGCACACTCAACTGTGTGGCTCATGACAAATTGAATAGCTTACCAAAGAATGGGAATTCCAGAACACTTAACTGTAGTCATGCGGAATATCTACGTAGACCAAGAGGCAGTCATTTGAGTAGGGCAAGGGGATACCGTGTGGTTTAAAATCAGAAAGTTGTGTGTCATGGCGGTATCCTTTCACCATACTTACTCAATCTGTATGCTGAGCAAATAATCTGAGAAGCTGGTCTGTAAGAAGAAGAACATGGCATTAGTTTTGGAGAAAGATTCACTAACAACCTATGATATGGAGCTGATACGACCTTGCTTGCTGAAAGTAAAGAGGACTTGAAGCAGTTACTGATGAAGAGCAACCACTACAGCCTTCAGTATGGATTACACCTCAACATAAAGAAAACAAAAATTCTCACAACTGGACCAGTAAGCAACACCATGATAAACAGAGAAAATACTGAAGTCATCAAGCATTTCATTTAACTTGAATCCATAATCAATGCCCACAGAAGCAGCAGTCAAGAATTCAAACAATGTATTGCATTGGGCAAATCTATTGCAAAAGACCTCCTTAAAGTGTTGTGAAGGAAAGATGTCACTTTGAGGACTAAGGTGTGCCTGAGCAAAGCCATGATATTTTCTATCACCTCACATGCTTGAGCAAGTTAGACAATGAATACGGAAAACCAAAGAACTGATTCATTTAAAATATGGTGTTGGCAAAGAATACTGAATATACCATGGACTGCCAGAAGAATAAACAAATCCATCTGGGAAGAAGTACACCAAGAATGCACCTTAGAAGCAAGGATGGCGAGACTTCGTCTCACGTGCCTTGGACATATTTTCAGGAGGGACCTGTCCCAGGAGAGGCTCATCATGCTTGGAAAAGCTGAGGGTCAGAAAAAAAGAGGAAGGCGCTCAACAACATGAACTGACACAATGGCTGCAAGAATGGGCTCAAACATGGCAATGATTGTGAGGATGGTTCAGGATCAGGCAGTGTTTCATTCTGTTTTACACAGGATCGATGGCCTCTAAGAGCCACAACTAACATATGTAAGCATATGTGTGTGTGTGTGTGTGTGTGTGTGTATACCCATTGCCGTCGAGTCGGTTCCAACTCATAGTGACCCTACAGGACAGAGCAGAACTGGCCCACAGAGTTCCCGAGGAGCGCCTGGTGGATTCAAAATGCTAACCTTTTGGTTAGCAGCTATAGCTATTAACCATTATGCGACTCGGGCTTCCATAAAAAAAAAAAAAAATTATATATATATATATACACACACATATATATATACACACACTCTTTTTTTTTTTTTTCATATATATGTGTGTATATATATATTCTGTTCACCAGTTTTGCATCTCTAGAGATCCCAGGCTAAGATATTTGGTACCTACAGTGGTTCCAGAGGAACCAAATCTTAAGGATAAGTTTTCTGAATTGATTCTCAAGTCTGGCTAATCTTAAAGGCACTGATGACTGTCTCCAGTAGTAAATAGGCTATTGCTAATCCATGGTGGGAGGTGACAATAGAAATACGCAAAATACTACTACAACTGGATCAAATATTTGTGAGAGACAAGGCTCTGCCTGATTACATATTTGATACTTTTCTATAATTTTGTCAGAATAAGAATAATAAGGAAGCTGCTTGGTTGGTCCTGCTTTTGCTAGCCACACTGGTGAATGAAAGAAAAGGACTCAAAGCTCAAGCACCACATACAAGACCTGAAAGCTGCCACTTGTGCCCAGAAAGAAAACCGTATTTCTTATAGTAACAAGGCTAATGCTGCCAAAAATAAACTCAGATTCTTATCATAAGAGTGACTGAATTAAAGCGCCAGTTGAATATCCAACCTCAAATGGTTTCTGAAGTTAAAGTAAGGGCACTGATTGGGAAGAAATGGGATCCTGAAACTTGGGATGAGGACATATGGGCAGATAGTCAGGAAGCGGGGGACAATGAACCTCCAATTTCTGTTGAATCGCTCTTCCTAACAGAACCAGACCTCTTACTCCCATCTGAAGAGATTCTCTAACTTTGCCTGCTAAGGCACCCTTCCCAGTAAAACAATTATCCCTTCCACCTCCATCTGATGAGATTACCCCAGCTGTGCCTGAAGTGTCTTGTTTGAGTTGTCTCCTGGGGTGGTGTCTGGGGCATTGCCTGGGGCATCACCTTAGGCAGATGCCTTATAAGACACGGCTGAACATCCCACTGCCACTGCCCATTTTTGCTTCTAGACCTATACCTAGGCTTCAGTCCCAACAAGCCCCAAAAGGTGAGCTATGAAGTGTGACCCAGGAAAAGCTATGCTAAACTCCAAAAGAACTGCTTGATTTTTCTAATATATACATACAGAAACCTGGTGAATATGTGTGGGAATGGCTATTATGGGTGTGGGATAACGGTGCAAGCAACATAAAGGTGGATTAGTCTGAGTTTATTGATATAGGCCCAGGAAGCATAGATTCTTCATTCAGTGTTTCAGCTTGAGAGGTTAGAAAAGGATCTCATAGTTTATTTGGTTGGTTTACTGAAGCATGGATTAAGTGGTGGCCTAAAATAAATCAAGTGGAAATGGCAGATCTGCCATTGTATACTGTAGGAGAAGGTATCCAAAGGCTGAGGGAAACTGGCATGTTAGAATGGATTTATTAGGCTGGACCCACAGACCCACACACGGAGTGCCCAGAGGGCTCTCTTTTTACCATAGCAGTAAGGTACAAATTTGGGAAGCAAGCCCCAGCATTATTGAAGACTTCTGTGGTTGCTATTTTATGTAAGTAAGAGTCCACAGTGAGAACTGCCCTAACTGAATGAAGACACCTGACTACAATGCAGTTGACTGGACCCCATGGTGGTAGCAGCCAAATGGTAGCACTCAATCAACAAAGACAAGGTGGGTGTGGTTACCATAACAGACAGTAGAGTCAAAGCAGTAATCAGAACAGTCTGCTCGCATGGATTTATGGCATTGGCTACTTAGTCATAGTGTCCCTGGGAATGAAAGAGCTGGGAAATGTACATCTCCTGGTACCTAGCGTCTTAGATATCCAGTGCTCCTGTAACAGAAATACCACAAACGGATGACTTTAACAAAGAAAATTATTCCCTCACAGTCTAGAAGGCTATAAGTCCAAATTCAGGGTGCCAACTCCAGGGGAAGGCTTTTTCTCTCTGTCACTCCTAGGGGAAGGTCTTTGTCACCAATCTTCCCCTGGACAAGAAGGTTCTCAGCACAGGGATCCTAGGTCCAAAGGATGCACTGCTCCTGATACTTCTTTCTTGGTGCTACTGAGGTCCCCCTGTCTCTCTGCTCTTTTCTCTTTTATATCTCAAAAGAGATTGACTTAAAACACAACTTAATCTTGTAGACTGAGCCCTGCCTCCTTAACATAACTGCTTCAAATCCTCGATCATTAACATCATGGAGGTAGGATTTACAATGCATTGGAAAATCACATCAGCTGACAAAATGGTGGATAATCGCACAATACTGAGAAGCATGGCCTAGTCAAGCTGATATATACATTTTGGGAAGACAGAGTTTAATCCGTAACACCTAGTATGCAGCTATCAACCTGTTAATGCCTTTTTCTCCATACCTGTTTCAAAGTATCACCCGAAACAGTGTGCCTTCTCTCTGACCTAAGTATATAAGGACCAAATAATGTACAGGAATCTCTGTTACATTTTCTCCATCTTACCATTATTTGGCCTCATACGCAGACCCAGTCACTTAATTGCGCAGCAGAATGAAGAGATTAAAGCCCCAACATTTTTGCCAGTGGACCAGGAAGGTAGCTGCTCAGACATCAGAGAGCCTCAGAGAGACAGAGACCAGGCGGCTCAAGAGAGGGATACCATAAAGTTGTTTTTCATACCCCTCCCCACTCCCACAGTTGCATATGCTTTGCTCTGACCCTAAGAAGTAGATCAATCCTTTGAGAACTGCATTATAGGTTAGAACACCAACAAGGTCCCAGACTGAGTGACACTCCCATAGATTACATCCAAATATCATTGCAAAGTCTTCAAAATCTGAACTGACATCTGAGCCACAGCATACAGAAGTTGGGAAAGAACCTGCAGCCTGAACATAACTGGGTCAAGTGATTCCTAAAACAAACAACATCGACATTTTCTGTAAGATTGAAGTAAGACACAGTCTTGGAATCACAGACAAAAACTTTAAAAAGCTACTTTAACCATGCTCAAAGAAGTAACAGGCACAACTTAGAAAAATAGAAAAATACATAGAAACCATTCACAAATGAAAATTTTAGACAGGAAAAACAGAAAAATAGAGATAAAAAATTCACTTGATCAGCTCTACAGCGGAATGCTGTTGACAGACAAAAGGATCAGTGAGATGAAAACAGTTCAATTGAAAATATCCAATCTGAAAACAGAGAACAAATATTGAAAAAAAATGAACAGAGCCTCAAAAAAATTCAAAAATATCTAACATTTATTTATTGGAATTCCATACGGTGTAGAGAAAATATGTGGTGTAGAAAAAAGTATCTGAAGAAATACTGGCTCAACACTTTCCCAATTTGTTGAAAGACATAAACTTACAGATTCAAGAAGCTATGCAAACTCCAACAAGTTAAATTCACATAATTTTACGCCCAAATGCCTCATTGTCAATTGTGGAATAACAAGGACCAAGAAAATATCTTCAAAGAAGCTAGAGAGAAAACAACTCATCTCACACAGGAGAAACAATTGGAATGACTCTGTATTCATCATCAGAAGCCATGGAGGCCAAAAGGCTGTGAAAACAACATTTTTTCAACACTGAAAGAAACATTAACCCAGTGTTCTATAGGCTGTTATTTCCTTCATGAGTAAAGGAAAAATATTGACATTCTCAGGTGAAAGACGCTTAAGAGAATTCATCGCCACCAGACTTGCTCTAAATGAAACACTAAAGGAAGTTCTTCAGGTGGCAGGCTTGGAATTTCAGGAATTATGGAAAGCAACAAAGTGGAAAGTATCTTCGGAAGTTCGCCCTCCACCAAAGATTAGACAGGTCTATAAAACAAACAATAACACACGTGAAGAAAGTGTTTCTTAGTTCAATCATGTGTATGAGACCAAAAGTACAAAACCAGCCCAAAAGCACTGAAAAGAGGGCAGGACGGAACAGGAATCATGGCGGATGGAAACGGGGAACTGGAGCACAGGAGAGGACAATATTGACATATCATGAATATTGCAACCAATGTCACAAAACAATTGTGTATAAATGGTTGAACAAGAAAGTAATTTGCTCTGTAAAGTTTCAAATAAAGCACAATAAAAAATAAAAAAAAGTGGTAGGTATCTCGGTAAACATATTATGCTAACCCTGTTGTCACTGCACAACATGGCGCAGGACTCCCCTCTTTGCAAAGACTTTCTAGCCTATTGGAAAAACTTTGGAATATACTCTTGGTGGCAAATTAGTATTAGAGAATGGGGTTAATTTTGAAAATATGAGATGTCTGTACTCATGCCTGGTGAATAAACTGGATAATAATATTTTCAGAGCGAAATGAGATGTTCTAACAGAAAAATAGGCCTGAATTCCCACCTGGGCCATGAGCCTACTACTCTGAAGGCCTTTCCCAGAGAGGCATTTCAGGCACTTCTAGAGCAGCAGGAGCGCTGGGGAATGCAGGTGTCAACCTCCCCCAGGGCCTTCTCTGAGGGGTAAGTACCTGCTTTAGTACTGAGCTTAGTGGTTCATAAATAGTCATTCTGCATAAGGTCTTCAGGTTCAAGTCTGTAATCCAGCTGGGACTCTGTGTGTGCTGCATCTCTGCATCAAAAGAACATGCTTCTAGAAGCAGAATGCCAGGAGAGAGGCGGTTGGGCAGTTGGCGTTGGGGGGTGCTGCGCAGACAGGGGTGCCCGAGGGAGGCACAATATAGTCATTCTGCAGGAGGTCTAGTCCTTCTGCACAAGAATTAGAATGCTTCTCAATGCACAATAGTTTACATGCCGGACATAAACAAAGTGACTGAAGGACAAAGTTGAATAGTAAACCAAGCCACTCCCTGTCAGTCCTTACCTGAGAGGGTCTTCATCAGGACTTCCGGGGATGGAGAAGGAAACAGTAAACGCTGATTTATTTTACCTCTTCCTTCCTCAAGAAACAGGAACTGGTGTTAAGATGTCAGGTGTCAAGCCCCAAACTCCTCTTCTGGTCTGTATTTAAGCTGTATAATAAAACTGGGAATCAGGCAATCAGCCATGAGCAGACAGACCCAGGAGTATTTCCAGTGCCCCACATCTTTGAGCTCCAGTGAGATCCAGTTCTTAGTCCCTAGATTAGCAGAGGAGCTGAAAGACTGAAATTCCGTGTTTTCAGGCAACTTGGGCTTCAAGCAGGCACTTATTGCTAAAGTCGTATTTCTCTGTGTTAATTTATGATCCTTAACTCAAATCCGGACTTTTAAGCTCATTTTGATAACTCCTCATTAGTCTGCCTAGACAAGAGTCTGCTCACAGTCAGTGAGTACAATGGAGGAAACAAAGTCCCTAGCCCAGAGGAGGGACTGTTCCCCAAATTTGGGGCAATGCCCCTGGGGAGCATCGGCGAGGTGCACTGTGGCCTCTGTGGCTTTGCCTTGTGCTCCTGGAATTGCACCCTGGGGGGGCGTCCATATGCAGACGCAGAGTCCGAGGGTGACCACAACTCCTACCCTTCTGGGTCATCGTCTGGATGCACGTTGCGATATGCTTCCTGCCCCCCTTCCCAGCATAAGTGCTGCGATCACACGTGGCAGAACCAGTTCCCAGGTCCAGACCCTAGGTCTTGCCCTCCTTGGCCTCAGGCTTCCCCTAGTCCTGGGGGAACCCGCAAGCCTGGCGGGTGCGAGGTTAGCACCCGGCTGGGCGGGCTAGGGCCTGTCTCAAAAGGCTCATGGCGCACGCAGGTTCCGCCCCCTTGGAGTCTGCAGGCTTGCAGTGGGCAGCCCGGCATCTCCTGCCTCCCTCGGGCGCCCTCTCTGGGCAGCAGCTCCCCTCCCCCCACCCCGCCAACCACCCAACAGTCCCACTGCCTGCTTTCTGCTTCTAGAAGCGTGTTCTTTTGATGCACACATGCAGCACACACAGAATCCCAGCTGGATTACAGACTTGAACCTGAAACGCACAACTTTAAAACTACTAGACTGGGGGGGGGCGGTATTGGCAGTGAAAAAAGGAAAAATAAAATAAGAAAGAGAACAATTACAAAAAAAGTATTAGAAGACTGTAACCTCACATTATGGACTCAAGAAGGCTGCGGATACACAACTGCGTAGATAGCATACTGTTGTCTCTTTCTTTGCAAATAAGTCTTAGATGAGGGAATTTGGTACCAGGAATAGTTGCAGAGCCTGACTTTGGGGAAATCTGGGATTGATTAATTGGCTTGCATGAGGCTACAAGCCCTGATAATCAATATTTAAAGATGAGATTCGAGCAATCTAGAACATGCATCAGAATTTTTTACAAGTAAATTAGCACCAGAAGAGGCCTTTAACCACTAAATAAAATGAGTCAGTAGTTCAAGATCTCCCTACAAAGAAAATGGCAGACCTAGATCGTTTCCAGTCAGGTTCCAGCAAACATGCAAGAAACAGTCATTTTAATCTAGTACATAGTCAACAGAGATTAGAAAACCATGAGACACTCCCCTAACTTGATCCTTATGGCTAGTTTAAAAATGATAACAAATTAGAGAAAGAAGGTAGAAGAAGAGTTAGAGGACAAGCACACTCAGTAACTGAGATGCAAAACCCTACACAAGATGCCAGCAAAGGAAATCCAGCAAAGGGTAAACCACGTAACATGCCATGATCAAGGCGGTTTATTGTAGGCATACAAATTTGAGTGAACATTAAAGATTTAGTAATTTCATTCACCACATGCATAGGTGAAAGAAGAGAAGACATATGCTCACCTCAAGAGATGGGGGCAAAGCAGGTTGATAAAATCCAATCACACGGAGAGATAAGGACTAGGAGCAAACATGGAACAGAAAAGGAGTTCCCGAACGTGGAAAACTACAACTAACATGATAGTTCATGGTGACGGGTGGGACATTCTCTTTGAAATTAATAAACAATAAAATAAGGATGCTTCTATCATTATTTTTATTAAACATTTAACACTGGAAGTGTAAGCTAATACAAAAAAAGTATAACTGCTATTCATAGATTATAGGACTGTCTCCATTGAAAACCGTAGAAAATATTGGAATTAATAGTAATCATAAATAAAAAATAAATTGAAATTTCAATGCGTCAGCATCAAGCGGACTCTGTCATAGCTCTTAGGTGAAAGCAAAGGACACTGATAGGGAAAGAGCAGGTTCAGGTGGGCTAGACCAAGGAGGGAAGAAAACTGTTCTGCACTGGGCTGAACTTATAAGCACGGGTATGTGTGTTAGTTACCTAGTCCCTCCATAACAAAAAATAACACAACTGGATGGCTTTTAAAGGACAGAAATTTATTTTCTCACAGTTTAGCAGGTAGTAGTTCGAATTCAGGGCATGGCTGTAGTGGGAGGTCCTTCCTTGTCTACCTCAGCTTCTAGTAGATGCCAGCAATCATTTGTGTTCCTGGCCTTCTAGAAGCATCTGTCTTCTTTGTCTGTCTTCCTTTTCACCTGTTTGTGTCTGTGTGTATTCTGCTCCTTTTATAACTAAGAAGAGTTAGGCTTAGGACCCACCCTACATTGGTATGACCTCATTCACATAATAAAAGCAGGCCCCTTATTTCCAAACAAGGTCAGAATTACAGGTACAGGGGTTAGGATTTCCACATACATTTTGGAGGGACACAATTCAATCCCTAACAGTCGACTTACCAGATATTCTGGATTGAGAGTACTCACATGAACAGCTGAGAGTAGTTCCAATTCTTTGCTACATTCAGTGGTTGAAACTTGTCTCAATGGTCACCCATAGGAATGTTGGAGCAATTTATTGTGCAGGACCTGGCCTACCATTCCTAATCATGTCCATTGTGTGGAAAAACACACACTCCCATCACCGAAGCCTTGAGAAATTCATCGATAAGAACAGAATGGTGGTTGGAACCAAGAATTGTTTCATAGCCTAGATAACATGGTGCAGCTGTTAGATACCCACATGGAGATGTCAGGTAATAAAACTTCACCCCACACGGAGATGTCAAGAATAATACCAACAGCTAATGGTCATTGAGTACCTACACTGGTGCCAGGCACTCCTGTGCTTTCCTTTCATGTTTGCTTTTCATGATGGCCATATGAGGAATGTATCATTATAATGCATAAAGAGGTCAATACAGAGAGTTAGGCTGACATTTGAATATATGAGTCTGGACCCAGGAGGAGTTTGAATGGATGGAGGTATAAACCTCACGTCCTTAGCTACAAATAGACAGCAGTAAACTCACTGAGGCATCCTAGAGGGAGGGTGTCAATAGAGAGAGGAGCAGGCACCAAGGCCAAGGGTACTCGGGTATCTAGAAGCCTGCCAGGTGAACAGCAGCCAACAAGCCTCTCTGAAGTCCAGTGTGGTTCCTGGAGGGTTGTCTGTCCTTGCTCTCAGCTGCATTTCCCCAGTGCTCCTCCCACCTGCACTGGGTTGTCCCCTTCATGACGACAGGGACAGTGTGTACCTTTCACCACTGTATCTGCATAACATAGACTACTTCTGGCCCATGGAATACACTGACTGAATGAAAAATAAACAAACGATAAGTACGTAAAATCCTTCGTAGTTGATACCTTGAAATACATTAAGGGGCTTCATGAGTAAGAGGGAGAAAAATTGATCAGGGCTGCTTCTGAGACCATCCCTTAGGCGTAATGAGTGTTAAACAACACTTAAACAAAGAGATTTAATGGCAGAGATGTATGTTAAAAAGATGTAAGTATAGCTTAAAGATTACTAGAAACATGCACATTATTGCAACTATAGTCAAATCGCTAAAAAACATATACTACATGCACACAGAATATTATAAAGTAATTTAATGCCCTCATTAAAAAAAAACAAAAAAAATTACCATGAAAAGACTAATGTTGAATGAAAATATCAGGGTATAATATCTGTGTTAATATACATAACTGTGTGTGCTAATACACACATAAAACCAGTTGCCACTGAGTCAGTTCTGATTCATGATGACACCAGTGTGCCAGAGTAGAACTGTACTCCATAGGGGTTCCAATGGCTGAGTTTTCGGAAGTAGGCTGCCAGACCTCTCTTTCATAGCAATTCTGGGTGGACCTGAACTCCAACTTTCTGTCAGCAGCTCAAGATATTAACCATTTGCATCAACCAGAGACTCTAATACACATACATGCCAATATAAGCAAGAAAATAGACATATCGGAACGTTAATAATTTATTCTATGCATTACGTATGTTTTCTTGTTTTTTTTTTTTTTTTTGCATACTTTCCCATTGCTTCCAAGTTTTTGAGGAATAGAATGTACTTCTGGAAAAATTCATGAGAGATTTTTAAGTAATGAAATAATTAACAGAAACAGAATGAGTAAATCTGTGGCAAGGCAGCCCATGAACCCAAGATTACAGTAACACTGGTATGAAAAGCAGAATTGTGGAGTCCTGAAGCTCAGTGGTTCCATGCATCCATCAGGAAAGAGGGAAGAGCAAATGAACAAGGAGAAAATACAGTGAGCCAGAGGAGTGGGAGCCCTCTGTTGTGGGCACAGTTTTCTCATGAAACTTTAGATGGACACAGTGGGTGGGATTATCCACTTCCATCATACAAACATTTTTATTACCCTTGATTTTAACAGAACTATGTTATAAAAACAAATAATAAAATAAAGTATAATAAAAGAATAAATCTCATCAGTGGACTACTATCATTTTCCCCAGCCACTGAGGAGGGCAGGAGACACACAAGGGAAAGAAGATGGAGCAGTGTGAAAGCTCATGCTAAGTGGGGAGGAGAGTGTTTCTGAGACAGGCCTTAGCTGCTACCACCTAGGGAAGTAGGCAGCCATGCACAACCAACTGGAAGAAATGGTACATTATTTCTGAGACCTACTCCAGCTCATAACAAATTATGGATAACATGGGGAAGAATGAGATTTCCAGGACACTTAACTGTTTTTATGAGAAACCTGTACATAGAACAAGAGGCAGTCATCTAAACAGAACAAGGAATACAGCATGGTTTAAAGTCAAGAAAGGTGTGCATCACCGTTGTATCCTTTCACCATATGTATTCAACCTGTATGCTGAGCAAATAATCTGAGAAGCTGGTCTGAAGAAGAAGGCATCAGAATTGGAGGAAGACTCATTAATAACCTGAGATATGCAGATGATACAATCTTGCTTGCTGAAAGTGAAGAGGCCTTAAAGCATTTACTGCTGAAGATCAAAGACTACAGACTAACAGCCTAACAACTGGACCAATAAGCAACATCATGATAAACGGAGAAAATGTTCACGTCATTAAGGGCTTCATTTTTACTTGGATCCACAATAAACACCCACGGAAGCAGCAGTCAAGAAATCAAACGACACATTGCATTGGGCAAATCTGCTGCCAGAGGCCTCTTAAAGTGTTCAAAAGTACAGATGTCACCTTGAAAACTAATGTGTGCCTGACTCAAGCCACGGTGCTTTCAGTTGCCTCATACGCACACGAAAGGTGGGCAATGAATAAGGAAGACCAAAGAAAAATTGAAGGCATTGAATTACGGTGTTTGCAAAGAATATTGAATATACCACGGACTGCCAAAAGAATGAACAAATCTGTCTTGAAAGAAGTACAGCCAGAATATTCCTTAGAAGCAAGAATGGCGAGGCTTCATCTCACATATTTTGGACATGTTGTCAGGAGAGATCAGTCCCTGGAGAAGCAGGTCATACTTGGTAACAAGTGGCCACAACAATTGGCTCAAACATAACGACGACTGTGAAGGTGACGATAGGTAGTTTAACATACATTTTGACCCATATGAATTAAAATTTAAACAATTATTTCATGCCTTTTTGTAGGGGTTTTAGAATACACAATTAAAATAAATGTAAACAATTAATAGAAAAAATCTCTGAAAATAAAATTTAATTTTTTTACATCACTGCTCCATACCCCAAATCTAAATGGCTTGATATACAGCACTGGTCTTTGTGATTCACAAAAAGCAGGTACCAATTCCTGAACAAGAACTGAAGTGACAGGAGAAACTCCCCATGCTGTTATAGCCCTGAGTATGGGCCCTAATCCAGTGATCTGTCTTCATTAATTCCTTTTCATTTCATCTCTGTGGAAGAGGGGAGGGAGAAGGTGAGAGAGGGTTACATGTGCCTATTCTGTTCTTTAGCATCTAGTTCACTGCCAGGAACAAGTATTCGTAAGAGTCTAAAAAACGTTAAAGTACAAATAAGGAGGAAAACCTCCTAGTATATATATGTATTAGGTGGCACAAAGAGTTAAGTGCTCAGCTACTAACTGAAAGGTTGGCAGTTTAAATACACTCAGAGTTGCCTTGGAAGAAAGGCCTGGCAATCTACCTCCAAATAGTCACAGCTATTGAAAACCGTATGGAGGGCAGTCCTACTCTGAAAACTCACGGGGTCGTCATGCGTGAAAATCTCCTCAACGGCAACTGGATTGGTAATCTATATATGGCATAAATGTTGGGAAAATTAGTTTCTGAACATATACACGGCATACAGAATACACTGCACATTAGTATTATGTGCCAAAACCCACTGTCATCAAGTCGATTCTAACTCACAGTGACCCCAAAGGACAGAGTAAAACTGCCCCATAGGGTTTTCACTGAAGCAGACTGCCACGTCTGTCTCCTACAGAGAGGCTGGTGGGTTCGAACCACTGACCTTTCAGTTAGCAGCCAAGTTCTTTAACCACAGAGCCACTAGGGCTCACTGCTGTCATGTACAGTGATTACATAAGCAAATTCTGAAACAAACTGCCTGGGTTTAAATCCTAACTCAATTTATCAGCTGGGTGATCTGGGCACGTTACTTTACCTCTCACTGCCTCAGTTTCCCATTTCTAAAATGGGTCTTATGCAAAAGGTTGTTACGCAGGTTAAATAAAACACACAAGGCACTTAGAAAAAGGCCTTACACACAGAATGAACACAATAATTGTTAGCTTTCATAATTATTAAGGGAATACAAACAAATGGCTAGGTTGAAGGAACTTCCATTGAAAAAGAGTTGAGTTCCAAAATTCATGTGTAAAGTCATTTACATCAACTGTTAAAGTTGTATGTTTAGATTCAAGTGATTACTGAAGTGTGTTATGATCTTGAACAGAGTTCTGGGGACTATACAGGCAGACTCTGCATGCCCTTCTCCTGCACATCCATTCCATCTCCCTTGGAGCCCAGACATCATGTTATCAATTAAACCCCTCCCACGCTGGTGGTGTACTGTTTAAGAGCTACGGCTGCTAACCAAAAGGTCATCAGTTCAAATCCACCAGGCGCTCCTTGGAAAGTCTATGGCACAGTTCTGCTCTGCCCTATAGGGCCGCTATGAGTTGGAATAGACGCAGTGGCAATGGGTTTTTAACGGGTATGAGGTAACTGTTCAGTGCTTAAAGACGTACCAAAAGCAACCACTAACACAAAAGTATAGTAAAAGGTTCTTATTTCAGAGTAGCAAAACCTTAGTTTCTAACACAGTGGTGAATTAGGGTGGACTGTGGATCAAGAGGAGCTCTGGTGGCATAGTGGTTAAGAGCTCAGCTGCTAACCAAAAGGTCAGCAGTTCGAATCCACCAACTAGTCCTTGGAAACTCTATGGAATAGTTCTATTCTATGCTATAGGGTCTCTATGAGTTCGAATCAACTAGGGTCTCTATGAGTTGGAATCAACTCTGATGGTGACAAGTTTGGTTTGGTGGGTGTCATGGATTGAATTATGACCCTAAAAAATGTGTGTCTCAACTTGGTTAGGCCATGATTCCCACTACTGTGTAGTTGTCCTCCATTTTGTGATTGTAATTTTACTTTAAGAGGATTAGGGTGGGATTGTAACACCACCCTCACTCAGGTCACCTTTCCCTGGGGTGTGGCCTGCACCACCTTTTATCTCTCCAGAGATAAAACGAAAGGGAAGCAAGCAGAGAGTTGGGGGCCTCAGACTATCAAGAAAGCAGCACCAGGAGCAGAGCATGCCCTCTGGACCCAAGGTCCCTGCACCTGAGAAGCTCCTTGACCATGGGAAGGCTAAGGACAAGGACCTTCTTCCAGAGCCGAAAGAGAGAGAAAGCTTTCCCTTAGAGCTGATGCCTTGAATGTGGACTATTAGCCTACTTCAACGTGAGGTATTAAATTTCTCTCGGTTAAAGCCATCCACTCATGGTATTTCTGTTATGGCAGCACTAGATGATGAAGACAGTGGGTCAAGGTGGAAGGGGTGGATGAAGGACAAAAAAAGAAAAATGGACAACAGGAGAAATATAAGAATTCAGAGAACTGTGAAAATTTAATTCCTGAATATACTTTCTTTCTCCTCCCTGTAACTGTAAGGACTTTTCTCATATACAGCATATATAAGGAAATCCTGGCAATATTTAAAACACTTACATTTTTGTAAAACTCATTCTCTGAAAATTCACGGTGGCCCCATTAATTTCTGGCTTAAAAACAACTCAGAACTAAAAAGAAGCATAAATAAATAAATAAAGGCACTGCTGTCATTTGCGGGTGATGTTCTTTTCCTGCTATCCACAACCCACACACTCGGGTTAATTTTCCAGGGTCAGTGTTCATAGACCATCCTCTTTCTCTTACCACCACCCCACCACCCTTAATTATTTAGAAAAGGCAGGGCCAGTCAGTGCTCCAAACATCAAGTTTTCTCTCCAAAATGCCAACTGGCACTTGGGGAGCAGGCTACATTCTCAGCTGTCAGCACTTCCACTAGCCCCTGCAGATAAGGAATGTGTCTCCACTGAACTGTTCATTGTAATTAAAAAAAAAAAAAAAGTAAAAAACTGTTTCTTAAAAAAAACCAGGCATTTCCCTATTACCCACCCACCCCACTCTCCCACACCCAGTGCTCCCTCACCACACACACACTCAAATATTTCCTACCAAGGGTGTGTCCCAAGCACGGGGTCTGGCTCCGCTCTTCTTTTACACCCCTTGGAGGCCTCTGGAGAAACCATACCTTTGGTTGGCAATTCCCTGAACCCTGCCTATTCAAGCTGGCACTTATTCAAAAAGGCAGGTGAGTCTTCAAGTCAGGTTTTTAAAAGGAGTTTAAGAGGTGCCAGGTGATATGCCTACTCACCCTCAAATTTCTCAAAGGTAATAATTTCTTCAAATGTTTACAATGTCTCAACTATGGGTTAATTAAATCCCTTAGGATGGTGGGCATAGGAAAATCCTCCATCTCAATGCCCCCCATTTCGAAAAAAAAAAGAGGGGAATCTCCAAAATTAGAAATTTCAATTTCTACATACTTGATTGAACTAAGGAGTAAGTTCCTCACATGTGTTATTCTTGGTCTGAGTCCTGGTGGTGCAGTGGGTAAGAGCTCAGCTGCTAACCAAAAGGTCTGCAGTTTGAATTCATCAGCTGCTCCTTAGAAACCGTATGGGGTAGTTCTACTCAGTCCTATAGGGTTGCTAAGAGTTAGAATTCACTGGATGGCAATTGGTTTGTTTGCTTTTCAATCTTTGGCTGAAAGGTGGACTTTGTTATCAATTTATTAAATCAACTGGTAATTTGCTGGATATTTCTCATACAGGAACTTATGATGTCTTCAAATCCAGCTAATCAGGTTTAGGGAGAGAGAAACTTCTCTACCTTAGCTTCCCTGCCATTCCCACACCTTTTTCATTGATTTCCATGCCCTGTTTAAGTAACGTCACTCATCACTTCTCACTGTCTAGGTTAGCTGAGCCAATTCATGGCAGTCAATTCCACCTGAGCCCTAGGATACCCTCATTTACATACTCTGCCCTGTTCCTTCACCAATGGCTGACCTCACATCTCCCCTTGAATGTCTACTAGGCATCTCAAACTTAATGTGGTTCAAACAAAATTCTTCGTCCAAGTGTCTTATCTACCTCCCAGTCTTCCTTATCTCAGCAAATGTTCTCACTATCCTCTGGGTCGTTCAGGACAAAAACCTAGAAATCATCCTTGATTTCTCTCCTTTATTCAAATCTTGCATCCAATCCATTGACATATTCTGGACTCTTGGCACTACCTTAACATAAATCCTGACTCTATCCACTTCTCACTACCTCCACCTTACATCCACCATCATCTCTTGGTTAAAACTGGACTCCATGCACCGATCTTCCCTCTTACAATCTACATAACAGCATCATTTCAGTGGCTTCTCATGGCAATTAGGAAAAATTCCCAAATCCTTCCCATGGTCTTTCATGATGCGGGGCTTGCTCACCATACTAACCTCATTTCCTAACAGTCTTCCCTCGGTTCACTCCACACTAGCCATGACTTCTTTCCTGAGCTTCCTCAAACATGCCAAAACACTTGGTTATTTAAGGGCCTCAGAAACAACTCTTTCCTTTATTGGCAATATCCCTCCCTTCAGAACTTCATACAGCTATTCTCTCCTTTGATATAGGTCAGTTATCTCCTCAAATATCCTGCTCCCATAAGCCTTTACTATTAATCTAAAACAGCTCACCCCACTCATTCCCTCACATGCAACTCTGTCTTATTTTCAAAATATTTAGCTCTCCTTGACATTTTTTGTTAATTATTACCTGTATTTTTTCTGGTTGAGAATATATGCAGCAAAACATACGCCAACTCAACAGTTTCTACCTGTACAATTTAATAACAGTGGCTACATTCTTGAAGTTGTGCAACCATTCTTACCCTCCTTTTCTGAGTTGTTCCTCTGTCATTAACATAAACCCACTGCTCCTTAAGGTTCCTATCTAATCTTTTCAGTAGCTGTTGGCAATCTGATGCCATGTAGACAGTTCTTAAAAGAGCATATGCTCAAGGTAGACCATTTTTATTAGTTAAGTAAGCTAATGTTCTGGAGCCCTCATGGCACAGTGGTTAAGTGATACGGTAGCCAAGCAAAAGAAGAGCAGTTTGAATCTACCACCTGCACCTTGGAAACTCTATGGGGCAGTGCTATTCTGTCTTACAGAGTCTCTGAGTTGGAATCAACAGCAACAGTTTGGTTTTTTCTTTTTCATACTTCGGTTTTAAGATGATTCAAGGGAATGCTTTTGGTGTAATGTTTAAAGATTATCTCACGGCAATAGTTTCAGGAGTTCATTCACCCTCAGTGGCTCCAAAAAGTCTAGGGTTCATTTGAAATTCTGTTCTGCATTTTCCCCCTTTTGATCAGGGCTTTTCTATGGACTCTTTGATCAAAATGTTCAGCGACAGCAGCCGGGAACCTTCTGGTTCTTCTGGTCTCATGGCATGCTAGACATTCTTTTAAAAAACATGAGTGGATGCTGAAGGTTATCAAATACTTATTTTATTACACCTATTAATATAATCACATTTATTTTTCCTGTACATATGGCAAATTATACTGATTCATTTTCGAATGTTAAACTAACCTTGAATTCTTGGGATAGACCCAACTTGGTCATAATATATTCTTCTTTAGAGTATTGCTGGATTTGTTTTGCCTATTTATTTTTATATTTTGCATCTATGTTCATCAGTGACATTGGCCTGTAATTTTCCCATCTTCTGCTTCTCTTGTCAGGTTTTGGTATCAATATTCATTCTACAAGCTTTATAAAATGAGTTTGGGTATATATTTCATTTTATATTGAAGAATTTGTGAAATATTTCTTGAATATTTGGCAGAATTTGCAGGAAAAGCCATCTGATATGAAGTTTTCTTTTTGAGAATAGTTTGAGCTCTAATTCAATTCTATTAACAGTTGTGGAATTACTTTTGCTTCCTGTTTCTTCTTGAATCGTTGTTATTAACTTACATGGTATGATACGTTTGCCTACTTTACCTAAATTTGCAAATTTATTGGCTAATACGGTTCATAACATTCTCACATTATCTTGATGTTCTGCAAGATCTGTAGTCATTTTCTTTCTAATTCCTGATATTCGTTTTTTATATCTTCATTCTTTTTCACTTGATCAATCTTGCCTAAAGTTTGTCAATTTTACTAGCATTTTCTAAGAATCAACTTTAGTCTTTGTTGATCGTCTGTTGCATGTATTCAATCATTAATAGAAACAAAAATTCCTATGAATGTTTGTTTCTGGTTTTTTCCCAACATTTTGAATGGATGTTTCACTCACTTATTTTTCAAGATTTGTTCTTTCCAATTATATTTTTAAGGCTATAAGTTTCCTATATTATATTGTCTGTACTGCACAAATTTTTATATGCACTATGTTCATAATTGTTCACTTCAAAATGTATTCTAATTTTCATTATGATGTCTTTTTTGACTCATAGTATTTTAAAATATCCGAGCACATGGAGATTTTGTATTTTCATTTTCTAAGATGGTTTTTTTTTTTTTTAATTATGGTGTACTTACATAAAAAAAAAAATGGAGATTTTGTATTTTCATTTTCTAAGATGGTTTTTTTTTTTAATTATGGTGTACTTATATCCTCTATATTATTGCAGACTCTTGAAATTTGTTGAGACTTGCTTTATAACACAGTATACAGTTAATTTTTATACACACTATGTATGTGCATGAGATGAATGTATATTCTTTAGTGGTTAGATAATACATACACATACACATATATCAATTTGGTATTTTTTTACATGTTAAATCTTCTGTATCCTTGATAATTTATGGACTTCTATGTTTCTGAGGGGTGTGTTAAAAATCTATTATGATGCATGATGTCAAAAGGAGCCCCAGTAGTGCAGTGGTTAAGCACTCAGCTCTTAAACCTTTTGATTTGATCCACCAACTACTCCACAGGAGAAAGATATGACCGTTCCCTTCCATAAAGATTACAGCCTTAGAAACCTTTGGAGAAGTTCTACTCCATCCTATATTCACTATGAGTCAGAATTGACTCAACAGCACACAAGAAAAAATGTATGATGTGATGGAAACTCAGAAGTACGAAGCTAAAAAGAATTGGTCCTACCTCCAGGGTCAAAGGATGAAGGACAGAGAAAACAGCAGAGACATCCAAAAGCTTGGAAAAAGGGCTGAGAGGACAATGGTTGGTGGTTTAAGGGCTTTGAAGGGCTACCATATATACTGAGGAATCTGAAGTGCAATGTTCTTGCCTAAGGATGAAGATATGCTCATAAAGATCCTGACAAAGCTTTAGGCTTGCACCTCTGGCTGATCTTTGGGCTCCATGGGGGCAGGAAGTGAAGGCTAGCGCAGAGTTTTAGGCACTCTTGCTTAGCATTGAAAGAACGCACCAGTTCAGAGCCAATCTGCAAAGACTGGGATAATGTTACTTTTTCTTTTTGGCTACAAGCATTTAAAGAAAGCACTGTCAGGTCATGAACTGACTGCTGAGATAACAGAACAGAACTTCAGTGTCCACACATGAGAAGACATACAATCTCTGCAGAAATAGTTTGGAAACATCACTAAGCAAATGGATGACTGGCCTTCAACAATTAAAAAAAAAAAAAAAGCAAACCCTAATGACAGGAGGGAATCTGATTTCCAGAGTTACATTATAATATTTAAGATATCCAGTTTGCAACACACTATTCTAAGTCATAAAAAGAAAAAAGAAAAGGATGGTTCATTTGTTAAGAAGAAAGAAAGAAGAGAAATGAACTGAAAGCATCCCTAAGGAAACACAGATATTGGGATTACTAGACAAAGATTTTAAACCAATTGTCTTAAATTTCCCCAAAGAGCTAAACAAACCATAGACACACACACAAAAAAAGGAAACCAAGAGAAGAATGTATGAACAAGTAGAAAACATTAATAAAGAAATATTATACAAAAGAACCAAATAGAAATTATAGAGCTGAAAAGTTGAATAGCTGAAATAAAAATTTCATTAGAGGAGCTCAACAGCAGATTTGAGCAAGAAAGCAGGAAAATGTAAACTTGAAAAAGCACAACTGAAATTGTTCTAACTGAGGAGCATAAAGGAAAAAGAATGAAGAAAATGAATAGAGCCTAAGGGACCTGCGGGACAACATCAAGCATACCAACATACTCATTAAGGAGTCCCAGAAAGGAAAGAAAGATGAAAGGACAGGAAGAATATTTAAAAATGTAATGACTGGAAGTTTCCCAAATGTCACCTAGATATCCAAGAAGCTCAATAAACTCAAAGGACAGTAAATACATAGATATCCACAGACAGACATAATCAAAATGTCAAAAGACGAAGATAGAAACTTGAAAGCAGCGACAGATAAGTGACCCCTAATGTACAATTTTTTTTTTTTTTAATGTACAAGAGAGTCTCAACAAGTTTAACTTGATTTTTCATCAGAAACCATTGAGACAAGAAAATAGTCGAATGATGTATTTAAGGTACTGGAAAAAAAATACAGAAACAAAACTATGAACCAAGATGTCAATATCTAGCAAAACTATCTTTCAAAAATGAAGGTGAAATTAAGACATGCCCAGATACACAAAACCTGAGGGAGTATGTTAGCAGCAGAACTGCCTTATGAGAAATGCTACAGGGAATCATCCTGGCTGGCATGGAAGGACACTAGACAGTAACTTGAAGCCATAAAAAGAAACGAAGACTCTGTAAAGGTAACTACTTAGATAAAACAAAGTCAGTAATATTTTTATATCACACCTCTCTTTTTCTCATATATGATTTAAAGCACAAATGCATAAAAATACTTACACATCTCTCTTAACGGACACACAATGTATAAAGATGCAATTTTTGTAACAGCAACGTAAGTAGGGGAGGTAACTGAGATGAATAAAAGCAGAATGTTGTATACTGTTGAAGCTAAATTTGTATTAATTAAAAGAAGATTGTTATAAACATAAGATATTAATTGTAATCCTCATGATCACCACTAAGAAGTTAAAAAATATAAGGAAAGGAAATAAGGAGAGGATCAAAATTGTACACTTGAAAAAAATCAGTCAAACACAAAAGTGGACGGTAGTGAAGAAAATGAGAAACAAAATACGTATATGACCTACTACAAAGTAGAAGACATAAGTCCTTCCTTATCATTAATCGCTTTAAATTTAAATAGATTAAATTCACAATTGGGATCATTAAAGTTGTGTGTCAACTTTGTTGGACCATGATTCTCAGTGCTTTGGCAGTTATGATGTAGTTTAGCAGTCGTATAACGATGCAATCATTTCCATGATGAGATGTGATATAATGTGATTACCTCCATGATGGGATCTGCTGTGAGTAGCCAATCAGATCTAAGGGAGTTTCCTCGGGGGTGTGGACTGCATCCAATATAGGTGGACTTTCTGGCAAGGCTCTTGAGTTTTTGCTCACTCGGAATCCTGCAGCTGGCTCCTCTTCATCTGATCTCAAGTTTTTGGGACTTGAACTCTCAGCTTACCTTCCAATTTTGGGATTCACCAGCCTCCGCAGTCTGTGAGCCACGGCCTGCCAGCTTACCTGCCGATCTTGAGATCTGTCAGCCTTTGCAGCCTGTGAGCCACAGACCTGTTGTATGACCTGCAGATCTTGAGTTCTGCAGTCCCTGCATCTATGTGAGTCAGGAGAAGCCACAAGCCTGACCCATGGACTTGAGACTTACCAGCCTCTACAGCCTCGTGAGCCATTTTCTTGATATAAAGCTATTTATATATAAATATATATATATACACCTCACTGGTTTTGTTTCTCTAGAGAACCCAGCCTAAGATACCAATTAAAAGACAAACATTGGCAGAATGCATAAAAAAATCATTCGATTGCTATCAAGCTGATCTGACTCATGGTGACCCCTCCCCTCATGTGTGTCAGAGTAGTACTGACACACAAGTGTGTCAGTTCAATGGCTAATTTTTCAAAAGTAGATCACCAAGCCTTTCTTCCAAAGTACCTCTGGGTGGACTCAAACCTCCAACATTTTGGTTACCAGCTGAATGCATTAACCGTTTGTACCTCCCAAGGACTACAACATGTATCTATGTTTATTTCTGTATTACTTCTCTTTATACTATATACATACATACACACATACACACACATAGACATCCATGAGTGGTTCATACAGATGCTTTGGACTTCAGCTAGCAGGGCTCTATTAATTATTGATAGAAAAGTACTGATACCAGTTATAAATGCGTATTTGTCCATTTCCCCTTTCAGATTTATTAGTTTTTGTATTTTGGAGCCCTGTTGTTAGACACGTACACATTTAGGAGTGTTGTATCTTTTTGGAGAATTGAACCTTTATTATGTTATGTCCCTACTTATTCCCAATAATACTCCTTTTTCTGAAGTATAATTTGTCTGATATTAATACAGCCACTGCAGTAGAACTGGATAATTTTCAACCATTTCAAGAGGTAGCATAAGATCAAGAACTGATGGTATAAAAGGAAGAAATCGAAGCTGCATTGAAGGCATTGGTGAAAAACTATCCTCTCTCCACCATCTTCACTAACCCTGACACCAACTGTCCCTCACACAGCACTCCCTACTTCTCTGCTGGGTTCAATAACTCATTGCAATGGCCACACAGAACTCATAGTCCATATTCACGATTATGGGGTTTATTAGGGAAGTAACAGTTATAGCTCAGGCTCAAAGACACTCAGAATACAATTCTTCTATCAGGACAGCCTCTTCCCTCCTGTGCTCATAGGCGTGCCTCTGCCTGGCCTTGGGCCGGCCTCTCTCCAAAGGCACTCAGCTTTCCTTCTCCATGGGCCATCATCTCCTATAGCCGGGTCCCTGTTACTTGGTCTCTCCTGCCATGGCATCTTACCGTCTTCAGGGTTACAGCTTCCTCTCTCTATCTCAGTCTCCTGCTTCTAGGAGCTTCTCAGTGCAGGGATCTCAGGTCCATAATATATGCTCGGCTCTTGGCTGTTCTTCCTTGATGGGAGTTGAATCCTCCTCTTTGCTCTGGAACTGGTTCTCTTTGAAGGGAAAATAAACAATCCCCTTGGTGAGCCACAATTACCCTATCACACAGTCCTGCCCAAGCACCAGGGTGGATGTTATAAGACCATGGCTAGAAAGGTCACACAAAGTAAACAATCACATCACAGTACCTTGGACTCATTTTTCAAGTGAAGTACCAAAAATCCCATACAAACAGATTGGTAAAGAATATAATCAACAGCAAGAACATTTTCATACTTATGTTTTCTGTATTTGGAAGAAATCTATAGCACTATTCTTATTTTGCCAATTCACAGGGATCACAGAGATTAGTGGTAGATGTTGCAGTACCAGAAAACTCTCTGGTGAAACAGTCTGTGAGCAGTCTTACAAACATGGATATTCCACTAGAGTCAAAAGAATGACGTTACATATCATCAAAGAGAACATTTCAAGATCTAGCCTGAAGTACAATGTTGTCACTGATAGGCTAAAATCCATACACTTACAAGGAAGACTAGTTTATACGACTATTCAAATTTATGCACCAACCACTAATGCCAAAGATAAAGAAATTGAAGATTTTAAACAACTTCTGCAGCCTGAAATTGATCAAACATGCAATCAAGATGCATTGATAATTACTGGTCATTAGAATGTTAAAGTTGGAAACAAAGAAGGAAAAGTAGTTGGAAAATACAGCATCGCTGAAATAAATGACACCAGAAATCTCATGAAAGAATTCTGCAAGACCAGTGACTCATCCACTGCAAATATTTTTTTTCACCAACATAAACGGCAGCTATACACGTGGACTTTACCAGATGGAATACACAGGAATCAAACTGACTACATCTGTGGAAAGAGAAGATGGGAAAACTCATATCATCAGTCAGAACAAGGCCAGGGATCGATTGTGAAACAGACTGTCAATTGCTCATATGGGAGTTCAAGTTGAAACTGAAGAAAATTAGAATAAGTCAAAAGGGGCCAAAATATGACCTTGAGTATATCTCACCTGTATTTAGAGACCACCTCAAGAACACATTTTACGTGTTGAACACTAACGACTGAAGACCAGACGAGTTGTGGAATGACATCAAGGACATCACACATGAAGAAAGCAAGAGATCCTTTAAAAGACAGGAAAGAAAGAAAAGACCAAAACGGATGTCGGAAGAGACTCTGAACGTTGCTCTTGAATGTCGAGTAGCTAAAGTGAAAGGAAGAAATGATGAAGTTTTGAGTATTGAGACGCCACCAGTGATCCCTCTTACAAAAAAGACACGAAAAAACAAGTGAAGCGATTATATTTATGACAAGCTAGGAGCCCTGAACATCAAAGGTAAAGTTAGAAAATGGACTCAGCGGCAGGGGGAGGGAGAGACTATTCAGAAGTGGAGAGGAGTTACTGGACCTGAATAGCCAGGAACCCTCAGGCACCGTTCCCTAGAGCGACTGCAGTGGGGCTGGCAATAGCATTCCACAGGCGTTTAGCTCAGGGAAGGACAGCAAGTTGCACAGACTACTCACACCTCCAGAACAAGAGAAGAACGGCACTCTCAGCAAAAGCTAATTACTTGTGTTTATTTTACTACGCCCCCAGCCCCCAAGCCGGCTTCAGTGGCTGTCAACTTCCCTGGGCCTGAGATAGGCCCTGGTACCACTCTGAGCCATTTTTCCATCCTTGAAGAAGGTATAAGTTCACAACTGGGGGAAAGATAATCTGCCAGCTCAATTAAGCTGGGGAGCTCAGGACAGAAGCAGCTCTTGTTCAGGCACAGACAGTCCATGGGCTTTGAATACCTTTCACCCCAGCATGGACCTGTGTGGGCCCATTTCAGGAGAATAGGCCCTTGTTGCCAGACTGCAACTGTTTCAGCTGGACGGTGGAAAGATGGGTGTTTGATGTTTGACACTGCTTTGCCTATTAAACAGGGTCTTCACCTACCCACATCAGGGGCCTAAGGACTGGTGGCCCCACCCACAATACCTGGCCACCTGTGATAGGGCTCCAAGGATAAGTAGTACCGCCCAGAACTTACAACCAAAAGCATTGGGTACCCGTCGCGCTTCTGCAGAACCCACCCGTGTGCTCTACAGAACAGGGATGCACTTTCCTCACAGACACTCAGAGGTCAGCTGTCAGCCCCCTGCCTTGATCAGAGTCGGACCCCCTACTGCAGCCAGATACTTCTGCCTACACCAATAACCCCTGCCCCTCTAAGACTGTAGGACAGAGCCTGTACCACACACTTTATGAACAACTACCTGGGCACCTGAGTTGAATCCATACAAGAAAAATAAATGAACTCCTAGGCTCATATGCCTGGTAACAGTGCTAGCCATCTGGTGATAGTACATTAGAGCTTCAAAGGTGAAAATAATCAACCTAGTGCACTCAAGCAGCTTATTTGGGTATACCAAAACTAAACAAAGCAAGAAGCTAGGATACAAAAAGCAAGCATAAAATAAACTAATACAATAACTTATAGATTGCTCAGAGACAACAGTCAATATCAAATCACATAAAGAGGCAGACACGGGGGCAGGACCAAGATGGCTGACTAGGTAGAAGATTCCGCTTGTCCCTCTTGAAACAAAGACTCGAAAAAACAAGTGAACTGATTACATAAAGGACAATCTACAAACCCTGACCATCAAACACAGAACTAAGGAGTTGACCTGAGTGACGGGGGACCGAAAAGCCACGCTGCAGCAGGGACCACTTCCAGAGCCAGTGTCCCACGCCACAGCCTTGAGCCCTCGTGGTTTCCTGGTGTCAGAGTGGTGGGGCTGATTGTGGCTTACTGAGACACGGAAGAACAGATATAGGCCCAACCCTCAGGACCAACCTCAGAGGGGACCCAGGCAGCACACACAGGCTCCACACAGACGCGGCTGACAGGGAAACGAAAAACTATAGGGAAGCAGCGACTGGTTCTGGAGCCTGGAGTGCAGCGTCCCAGAAAGGAAACCCTGGTGCTGGGCTTTGGACTAAGTGTGGGGGAGCCAATTGTGGCTTCCTGAGACGGTGTGAGCATGGACGCAGCCCTAACCCTCTGGGACAGTCTCAGCAGGGATCCAGCCACCACACACGAGCGACACAATGCTCTGGAATCTCAGAAAAAACAGTCCTCACCAAACAACATAAGTAACTTTCTATATTTTGCCAGGCTACTCTCTTCTATATATCTGATTCCACCCCTCATTGCCCCAGCCAGCTTCATTAACATTGGAATTCTCTGTGCCAGAGAGTGAAGTGCACTGCTCGATTTTTTTTCTTCTTTCTTTTCTAACCCATTCTCCTGGCCTGAGAAAAGCAGCATTTAACAATCAAAGAAAAAATCCTTCCCTGACTTCCCTAAACTGAAATAACAGTACAGAATCAGCTCCATCCAGGCATTAACAGACCCATAGTCTTTGGCTTTCACCCTACAGGTAACTAGGTGGCTATTACAATGTAAAGGCAATTCTGATAGAGATCTGACCATAATTGTTTTAGCTCAGCAGTGGAAAGGCAAGTTTTGGAGGTCAGATACCTCTCTACCTATTAAACAGAGCCCTCGCTGATCCGCACCAGGGAACTGAGGGCTGAGACTCCACCCACATCACCTAGCCACCTGCTAGAGGGGTCTGAGAATAGTGACGCCTACCCAAGCATTGGGTGCCTAAGATACAGCTGCAAAGCCCACCCACCAGAGTGCTCTAGAGAATAGAGCCACACCTACCTCACTGTCACTTGAAGGAAGGCTGTCAGCATCCTGCCCTCCTCGAAATGTGACCCCATGCCACTAATAGAAACTGGTGCATACAACCATCACCACTACTCCTCTAAGATAATAGGTGAGAGCCTACACCACACACTAGGT
This sequence comes from Loxodonta africana, assembly GCF_030014295.1. Classification (NCBI taxonomy): domain Eukaryota; kingdom Metazoa; phylum Chordata; class Mammalia; order Proboscidea; family Elephantidae; genus Loxodonta; species Loxodonta africana. Next base: position 1,332,247 of record NW_026974832.1, read on the forward strand.
GACCAGCTATCAGGACACCTGAGCTGATTCTATTCAAGAATAGTGAATGGACTCATACACTTATATACCTGGTAACAGCTCAGGCAAGCTGGTAATAGGACGTAAGTGATTCAAAAGCTACATCAATCACGATACCACAATCTAGTAGCCCATCTGGGTGTCTTGTAACAAAACAAAATAAGAAGATAAGACTCAGTGAGCAAATATAAAAGAAAATATTACAATATCTTATAGATGGCTCAGAGACAGCAGTCGACATCAAATCACATGAAGAAGCAGACCATGATTGCTTCTACAAACCCCCAAATCAAAGAATCAAAATCATTCCCGGATGTAGATACATTCCTAGAATTGCCAAATGTAGAATATAAAAAAATTATATACAGAATTCTTCAAGACATCAGGAATGACCTCACAAATGAAATAAGGCAATCTACAGAAAACACCAAGAAATACGCAGATAAAGCAGTCAAAGATATCCAAAAGATTATTCAACAACATAGTGAAAAAATTAATAAGCTGTAAGAATCCATAGAGAGACAGCATTCAGAAATCCAAAAGATTAACAATAAAGTCACAGAATCAGACAACTCAATAGGAAGTCACAGGAGCAGAATCGAGGAACTGGAATGCAGAGTGGGGGAGCTGGAGGATAAGACAATTGACACAAATATAGTTGAAGAAAAATCAAATAGAATTTAAAACTATGAAGAAACCCTAAGAATCATGGGGGACTCTATGAAGAGTAATTTGCGTGTGATTGGAGTTCCAGAACAGGGAGGGATAACAGAAAATACAGAGAGAACAGTGGAAGATCTGATGGGAGAAAAATTCCCTGGCATTGTGAAAGATGAAAAGATATCTACCCAAGATGCTCATCGAACCTCATACAAAATAGATCCCAAAAGAAAATCACCAAGACATATCATCAAACCTGCCAAAACCAAAGATAAAGAGAAATTTCAAAAGCACCCAAGGATAAACGAAAAGTTACCTACAAAGGAGAATCAATAAGTTTGCACTACTCGGCAGAAACCATGCAGGCAAGAAGACAATGGGATAACATATATAGAGCACTGAAAGAGGAAAAACTGTCAGCGAACAATCATATATCCAGCAAAATTCTAAAACATGAAGGTGAAATTAAGATATTTACAGATAAACACAAGCTTAGAGAATTTGCAAAAACCAAACCAAAACTGCAAGAATTACTGAAGGAAATTCTTTGGTCAGAAAATCAATAATATCAGATACCAACACAACACAAGGTCACAGAACAAAACATCCTGATATCAACCCAGATAGGGAAGTCACAAAAACAAAATAAGATTAATTAAAAAAATTACTCAAAACAGGGAATCATTGATGTGATTATGTAAAAGATTACGATAGTGAAAAAAGAGGGACTAAATACAGGAGGCTTAGAAATTACATATGGAGAGGAAACCAAGGCGATACAGGGCGAAACAACTTAGGTTTTTACTTACTCAAACCAGGGTAAATATTAAGGTAACCACAACAAGGTCTAACAATTCCATACTTCAAAATAAAAACCAAGATAAACATAACGACTCACCAAAATAAATTCAACTACTATAAAAAGGAGGAACACACATTCTACAAAGAAAAACTCAGCACAAAAAAGTAAATGGAAAATGAAATTATCAAAAACAGGCATCAAAATGACAGCACTAAACTCATACTTATCTATAATTACACTTAATGTAAATGGACTAAATTCACCAATAAAGAGACAGAAAGTTGCAGACTGGATAAAAAAACACGATCAGTCTGTATGCTTCCTAAAAGAGACACGCTTTAGAGTTAAGAGACACAAATAAACCAAAACTGAAAGGATGGATAAAAATATATCAAGCAAACAACAATCAAAAAAGACCAGGAGAGGCAATATTAATTTCCAACAAAATAGACTTTAAAATTAAATCCACCACAAAGGATAAAGAAGGACACTACATAAAGATTAAAGGGACAATTTACCAGGTACATATAACTGTATTAAATATTTATGCACCCAATGATAGGGCCACAACATTCATAAAACAAATGTTAACAGAATTAAAAAGTGAGATAGACACCTCCACAATTATAGCAGGAGACTTCAACACAACACTCTCGGTGAAGGATAGGAAATGCAGTAAGAAGCTCAATAGAGACACGGAAGATCTAAGTGCTACAATTAAACAACTTCACTTCATAGACTTATACAGAACACTCCACCCAACAGCTGCAAACTATAATTTCTTTTCTAGTGCACATGAAACATTCTCTAGAATAGATCACATATTAGGTCATAAAACAAGCCTTTGCAGAACCCAAAACATTGAAATATTATAAAACATCTTCTCTGAACAAAAGACCATAAAAGCAAAAATCAATAACAGAAAAACCAGGGAAAAGAAATCAAATGCTTGGAAACTGCACAATACCCTGCTCAAAAAAGACTGGGTTATGGAAGACCTTAAGGAGGGAATAAAGAAATTCACAGAATTCAACAAGACTGAAAACACTTCCTATGAAAACCTTTGGGACATGGTGAAAGCAGTGCTCAGAGGTCAATTTATATCAATAAAGGCACACATATTAAAGAAGAGCCAAAATGAAAGAACTGTCCCTACAACTTGAACAAACAGAAAGAGAGCAACAAAAGGAACTGTCAGGCACCAAAAGAAAGCAAAAAATAAAAACTACAGCAAAATTAAATGAATTAGAGAATAGAAAAACAATTGAAAGAGTTAACAAGGCCAAAAACTGCTTCTTTGAAAAAATGAACAAAATTGATAAACCATTAGACAGACTGACTAAAGAAATACAGGAAAACAAACCAATAATCCAAATAAGAAATGGGATGGGCCATATCACAACAGATCCAACTGAAATTAAAACAATCATATCAGATTACTACAAAAAATTGTATTCCAACAAATTTGAAAACCTAGAAAAAATGGATGAATTCCTAGAAACACACTACCTACCTAAACTAACACAAACTGGAGTAGAACAACTAAATAGACTGATAACAAAAAAAGAGATTGAAAAGGTAATCAAAACACTCCCAACAAAAAAAAGCCCTGGCCCTGATGGCTTCACTGCAAAGTTCTACCAAACTTTCAGGGAAGACTTATCACTACTACTGAAGGTATTTCAAAGCATAGAAAAGGACGGAATACTACCTAACTCCTTCTATGAAGCCAGCATAACCCTGATACCAAAACCAGCTAAAGACAACACAAAAAAAGAAAATTACAGACCTATATCCCTCATGAACATAGATGCAAAAATCCTCAACAAAATTCGAGCCAGTAGAATTCAACAACATATCAAAAAAATAATCCACCATAACCAAGTAGGATTTATACCGGGTATGCAAGGTTGGTTCAATATTAGAAAAACAATTAATGTAATCCACCACATAAAAAAAGGACAAGAACCACATAATTTTATCAATTGATACAGAAAAGGCATTTGACAAAGTCCAACACCCACTCATGACAAAAACTCTCAGCAAAATAGGAATAAAAGGAAAATTCCTCAACATAATAAAGGGTATTGATACAAAGCCAATACCCAGCATCATCCTAAATGGAGAGAGCCTGAAAGCATTTCCCTTGAGAACGGGAAACAGACAAAGATCCCCTTTATCACTGCTCTTACTCAGCACTGTGCTAGAGGTCCTAGCCAGAGCAACTGGGCTAGACAAAGAAATAAAGGGCATCCAGATTGGTAAGGAAGAAATAAAATTATCTCTATTTCCAAAGACATGATCTTATACACAGAAAACCCTGAGGAATCCTCAAGAAAACTAATAGAAGGGTTCAGCAAAGTTTCAGATTACAATACAAACACACAAAATCAGTTGGATTCCTCTATATCAACAAAAAGAACATTGAAGAGGAAATCATCAAATGAATACCATTCACAGCAGCCCCCAAGAAGATAAAATACTTAGGAATAAACCTTACCAAAAATGTAAAAGAGCTATACCAAGAAAACTACAAGGTACTACTGCAAAAAAAACAAAAGGGATCTACGTAATTGGAAAAACATATCTTGCTCGTGGATAGGAAGACAACATTGTAAAATTGTCCATTCTATCAAAAGCCATCTATAGATACAATGCACTTCCGATCCAAATTCCAATGACATTTTTTAAACAGATGGAGAAACAAATCACCAACTTCATATGGAAGGGAAAGAAGCCGCGGAAAAGTAAAGCATTACTAAAAAAGAACAAAGTGGGAGGACTCACTCTGCCTGATATTAGAACAAATTATACTGCCACAGTACTCAAAACAGCCTGGTACTGGTACAGCAACAGACACATAGACCGATGGAACAATATTGAGAATCCAGATATAAATCCATCCACATATGAGCAGCTGATATTTGCCAAAGACCCAGTGTCAGTTAATTGGGGAGAAGATAGTCTTTTTAACAAAAGGTGCTGGCGTAACTGTATAGCCACCTCCAAAAAATGAAACAGGACCCCTACCACACACCATGCAAAAAACTAACTCCAAATGGATCAAAGACCTAAACATAAAATCTAAAACGATAAAGATCATGGAAGAAAAAATAGGGACAACATTAGGAGACCTAATACATGGCATAAACAGAATACAAAACATTACCAAAAATGATGAAGAGAAACCAGATAACTGGGAGCTCCTAAAAATCAAACACCTATGCTCATCTAAAGACTTCACCAAAAGAGTAAAAAGACCACCTACAGACTGGGAAAAAGTTTTCAGCTAAGACATCTCCACCCAGTGCCTGATCTCTAAAACCTACATGACTCTGCTAAAACTCAACCACAAAAAGACAAACAACCCAATTAAAAAATGGGCAAAGGATATGAACAGACACTTCACTAAAGAAGACATTCAGGCAGCTAACAGATACATAAGGAAATGCTCTCGATCATTAGCCATTAGAGAAATGCAAATCAAAACTACAATGAGATTCCATCTCACTCCAACAAGGCTGGCATTAATCCAAACCACACAAAAAAATAAATGTTGGAGAGGCTGTGGAGAGACCGGAACACTTATACTCTGCTGGTGGGAATGTAAAATGGTATACAACCACGTTGGAAATCAATTTGGTGCTTCCTTAAAAAGCTAGAAATAGAACTACCATACAACCCAGCAATCCCACTCCTCGGAATATATCCTACAGAAATAAGAGCTTTTACACAAATAGATACATGCACTTCCACGTTTATTGCAGCACTGTTTACAATAGCAAAAAGATGGAACCAACCAAGGTGCCCATCAATGGATGAATGGATAAATAAATTATGCTATATTCACACAATGGAATACTGCACATCAACAAAGAACAGTGACGAATCTGTGAAACACTTCATAACATGGAGAAACCTGGAAGGCATTATGCTGAGTGAAATTAGTAGCAAAAGGTCAAATATTGTATAAGACCACTATTATAAGATCTTGAGAAATAGTTTAAACTGAGAAGAACATATTCCTTTGTTGTTATGAGGGGGGGAGGCAGGGAGGGTAGGAGAGGGGTATTTACTAAAGAGATAGACAAGAACTACTTTCGGTGAATGGAAGGACAACACTCAACACAGTGGAGGTCAGCACAACTGGACTAAACCAAAGCAAAGAAGTTTCCTGAATAAACTGAACGCTTCGAAGGTCAGCAAAGCAGGGGCAGAGGTTTGGGGACCATGGTTTTAGGGGACATCTAAGTCAACTGGCATAATAAAATCTATTAAGAAAACATTCTGCATCCCACTTTGAAGAGTGGCATCTGGAATCTTAAATGCTAGCAAGCAGCCATCTCAGATGCATCAATGATTCTCAGCCCACCTGGATCAAGGGAGAATGGAGAACACCAAGAACATAAGATAATAACGAGCCCAAGAGACAGAAAGGACTACATGAACTAGAGATTACATCATCCTGAGATCAGAAGAACTAGACAGTGCCGGGCCACAACCAATGACTGCCCTGACGGGGAACATAACAGAGATCCCTTGAGGGAGCAGAACAGTGGGATGCAGACCCAAAATTCTCATAAAAAGACCAGACTTAATGGTCTGACTGAGACTGGAAGGACCCCAGTGATCATGGCCCCCACACCTTCCGTTTACCCACTACGGGAACCATCCCCAAAGCCGGTTCATCAGACATGGGTTGGACTAGACAATGGGTTGGAGAGGGATGCTGGTGAGGCGTGAGCTACTTGGTTTGGGTGGACACTTGAGACTATGTTGGCATCTCCTGCCTGGAAGGGAGATGGGTGGGTAGAGGGGCTTAGAAACTGGCAAAATGGTCACGGAAAGAAAGAGTGGAAGGAGGGAGTGGGCTGTCCCATTGGGGGGAAAGTAATTGGGAATATGTAACAAGTTGTGTATAAGTTTTTATGTGAGAGACTGCCTTGATTTGTAAACTTTCACTTAAAACACAATAAAAATTATTAAAATAAAAAAAAAAGAAGCTGACCCATGATTGCTTCAACAAGCTCTCAGAACTAAGACTCAAGGAATCTTCTCGATGAAGGTGCAATCCTGGAATTACCGGATACAGAATACAAAAAATTAATATACAGAACTCTCAAAGATATCAGGAAGGAAATGAGGCAAAATACAGAACAAGCCAAGGAACACAAAGATAAAGCAGCTGAAGAAATTAAAAAGGTTACTCAAGCACATAATTAAAAATTTAATAAGCTGCAAGAAACCATAGAGAGACTGCAATCAGAAATTCAGAAGATTAACAATAAAATTACAGAGTTAGAAAACTCGATAGAAAGTAAGAAGAGCACAACTGAAGAACTGGAAGGCAGAATTACTGAGATAGAAGATAAAACTCTTGGGACCAATATATTTGAAAAGAAACCAGATAAAAGAATTTTAAATGAAGAAATCCAAAGAATCATGTGGGACTTTATCAAGAGAAATAACTATGAGTGATTGCAGTACCAGAACAGGGAGGGCTAACAGAAAATACACAGGGAACTGTTGAAGATTTGTTGGCAGAAAACTTCCCTGATATCATGAAAGATGCTCATCAAATTCCACATAAGGTGATCTCAAAAGAAAGTGACCGAGACATATAATAATCAAACTTGCCAAAATCAAACATAAAGAGAATTTTAAGAGAGGCTAGGGATAAAGGAAGTCACCAAAAAAGGAGAGTAAATAATGATAAACTTGGACTACTCAGCAGAAATCATGGAGGCAAGAAGGCAATGGGATGACTTATACAAAATATTGAAGGAAAAAAATTGCCAACCAGGAATCAAACCATAATCCTGGCCCTCTGGCCTTAACCCTCTAACTCTAGCCCCTAAGCCCTAAGTCCCAAAGCCCCTAAGACCCTAAGCCCTTAGGTCCTAACCCCCAAGGCCCTAAACTCTAACCCTAACCCAAACTCTAACCCCTATACCCTAAACCCTAAACCCTAACACCTAACCCCTAACCACCCTAACCTTAACGACCCTAACCCTAACCCTAACACTCGAACCCTAACCCTCTAACGCTAACCTGAAACCCTAACCCTCTAACTCTAACCCTCTAACCCTAGCCCTCTAATCCTAGCCCTAAACCTAACCCCAACCCCCAAACCCAACGCCAAACCCTAAACCTCAAATCCCTAGCCCTAAACCTAAGAATGAGTCTAAGCCTAACCCTATCACTTAACCCTAAACTGTAAACCCTAACACTTAAAACCCTAACACCCTTACCCCTAACACATTCAACCCTAACACCCTAAATGCCAAAACCCTAAACACTAACACCCTTAACCCTAACCCCTAAACCCTAAACTTAAACGCTAAACCATCTAACCCTCTAACCCTAATACCCTAACACTAAACCCTAAACCCTAACCCCAGCCCCCAGCCCTAACCCTCACTCTAAGCCTTAAACCCTAAGCCTTAAGTCCTAAACCCTAGGCTCTAAGCCCTAAGCCCTAAACCCTAAGTCCTGAAACCCTAAACTCTAAGCCTTAAGCCCTAAACATAACCCTCTAACCCTAAACCCTAAAACCTTACCCCAGACCCATCCCACACCCCTAAACCTGAACCCCTAAACCCTAGCCCTAACCCCTAACCCTAAACCTCTAAACCATACCCCTAATCTTCTAACCCTAAACCTCCAACCCTAACCCTCTAACCCTAACTCTCTAACCCTAACCACAACACCAACCCCAACCTCTGAACTCTGAAACCCTAACCCCCTAACCCTAAGCCTCTGAACCCTAAGCCTAAACCCTCTAACCCTAAACCCTAACCTTCACCCCCTCACACCCTCACCTTCTCACTCCCTCACTCTATAATCTTCTCAACCTCTAACCCCCTCACCCTCTAACCCCTCACCCTCTAACTCCCTCAATCTCTAACCCCCAAACCTCTAACACCCACCCTCTTACCCCAAACCACATATCCCAAACAAACCCAACACCAACCCCAACCCTAAACCTAAATCCTGACCCCTAAAACCTAACCCAAACCCTACCGACTAAACCCCAAAACCCTAAACCCCCAAAACTGTAAACCCCAAACTGCAACCCCTAACACCTAACCTGTAAATCCAAACTCTAACCTCAAACCCTAAACCTAACCCTAACACCTAACCCCAACCGAAAAACCCTAACCCAAACCCTAACAACCCTAACCCTAACATCCCTAGCCCCAAAACCCTAACCCCAAACCCTAACAACCAGAACTCTAACAACCCTAACCCTAACATCCCGAACCTCAAACCCTAACCCTTTTTGTTAGCAGCCGTAGCACTTAACCACTAGCCACCAGGGTTTCCATGAGCAGTCACAGGAATAGACATATGCACACCCGTGTTCACTGCGACATTATTCACAGTAGCAAAAAGATGGAAACAACCTAAGTGCTCATCCACGGAGGAATGGATAAACAAACTACGGTACATACACACAGTGGAACACTACACGACAACGAAGACCAATGATGAATCTCTGAAACATCTCACACCATGGATGAATCTGGAGCGCATCATGCTGACTAAGTCAATCACAAAACGACATATACACTAAGAGACCACTATCATAAAAACTCATGAAAACATTTACACACAGAAACAATCCTTGATGTTCACCAGGCAGACGGAGAGTGGGTAGAGAAAAGCTAACTAAACAATAACCAAAAAAAACAAACCCACCGCCGTCGAGTCGATTCCAGCTCATAGAGACCCTATAGGACAGATTAGAACTGCCCCATAGAGTTTCCAAGGAGTGCCTGGTGGATTCGAACTGCAGACCTTTGGTTAGCACTGGTGGGTCTTAACCACTATGCCATCAGGGTTTCCAACCAAACGACAGATATGTGGTAACTCTGGTGAAGGAAGAGACAGTACACAAGACTGGGAATCAACCTCAGCCTCACTCTAACCCTAACCATAACCCTAAACCACTTGTGCCCTAGCCTAGTAACCCCAGCCCTAACCCCAACCCCAGCCACCTAAAACCTATACCCCTAAACCTAACTCCCAAACCTCTAACCCCCCAACCTGAACCCCTAACACCAAACCCTAACCCTAATCCTCTAACCCTTCTGCATCTCTGGGCCTCTCGACTCTCCGTCTATTTTCTCCCTCCAAATCCTACTAACACTCAGTGGAATTTGAAGTTTCAGCTGTGCTTTGCTTCTTGTTGTCTCCACCGGTCCCATCAAGGCACTGCATCATTTATTTGCTCTGCTTCACTATTGAGTTCCAAAACCATGGCTTAGAATCACCTGACACTGAACCTCTGCGATTCGGCGCAAGGCCGCGAGAGGGCGTGCGCACCGCCGGTTCTGTTCTGCCCACCAGACCCTCCGAGCATGGGAACCTCCTGGACCTAAGACGGGACGAACTGGGTACCGCTCCAGTGGCGACAGCAGAAGCTTTTCTTCCCGAGGGACCCAACGCCCCAGGGCGCTCTCTCAATACTCCCATTAATGCTATGATTATCCTAACCCACTCCGTCTGCGAGACCTAGTGGGTCCTCGACCAGGCCCAGCCTTCAAGACCCGCACCCCCCTGCCGTGGTCATGTACAGGAACCTGCAGGGCCGCGCCCTCCCCGCCCAAGCTCTGCCCCTCCACACCCTGATGCCCTGCAGGCCTCTACTAGGTCCCCGCCCAGGGGAGAGCTGTCGCCCCGCACGGGGGGGGCGGTGGGCCACGAGGAAACATTCGGAAACCACCCCCAGGCACGAAGCCGACTGCCCGTATTGAGACCCTGTGAGCAGGGCTGCCCCGCCGACTGGAGCCTGCAGGGCATCACTCACGTTTGTCAGCTTCTCACCGCCCTCTGGGCTCAGGGTCCCAGAGCAGCCAACCCCCCCGGGGGGGGGGCGGTCAGTCCGCAGGGGCTGGAAGATCGGGTTGGTGCCCATGGCCGGAGCGATTAAAACCCTTACAAGCCCTCATAAACCGTCAGCTCCAGACCTTCAAATGTCAGCCCGAGAGACACCTAATCTCCAACCTAAAAAAAAAAACCACACCTGTTGCCATCGAGTCAATTCTGACTCATAGCGACCCTATAGGACAGAGTAGAACTGCCCCACAGAGCTTCCAAGGAGCGCCTGGTGGATTCAAACTGCCAACCTTTTGGCTAGCAGCCTTAGCACTTAACCACTACGCCACCAGGGTAACCCACTGAACCCACTGCCACCAGGGTAGAGGCTCCAAATCCCACCAGTTTGAGGAACCCTCAAATCCCCTCAGCACCAGAGACCGCGTTCACAGCTACCGCTACACAGCGCCGCACAAACGTTTAAGTTAACAAACAACATGGGCGCTCAGGACCCCTTCCTGCTACCCCCACCCCCGCCACCCAGAGGGGGAGCGGGACCCGGCATCCACACTGTTAACACACACTGAATCGCTGCTGCTTCCACAAGGAGTAGGGTCCCCGCGCTGCTCCACAGATTCCCAGGACCCCTTCCTTTCCAGGTGGGGCTGGGGCCGCGCCGACGCCCCAGCCCCGAGAGTAGACCAGTCGGGCGCGGGCGCGGGCGCGGGGTGCCTCAGCCTCCCAGGCACAGCGCCCAAAACAGTAAGGGGCAGTGGGGCCTTGGGCGGGGGATCGCTCTCTCCCCGCCCCGGCACCCTGCGGAGTCTGGTGGGGGTGGGACGACGAACGGGGGCGAATGCCCCGTCCTCAGTCTGGAGTCTCACCCCCCCGGGCGAACTCTGGGCCTTCGTTTCCCCCCGACACAGGGAGCAGGTGGGGGGCGGGGGGGGGCAGGAGCCCATCCCCCAGCTTGGCCCGCAAACCCGCCCCGGGCAGAGGAGGGACCTGGGCGCAGCCCTGGACACGGCCTTTCTCCCCAAGCCCTTCAAGCCCCCAGGCCCGAGGGCACTCCGCAGCTGGATCCCGCGGCTGGACCCCCCCCCCGCAGCAAATCCATGGGGATGAAATTTCGCAGACCAGCTGCGTCTCCCGGGCCAGAGGCTCCCTCTCGCAGCCCCTAGAGTGGCTGCGTCCGCCCGGCCCCGTGCCGCGTCCGCCCCTGGGGATCACTCGGGACGGGTTACGCCGGAGGGGGCGATGCCAGCTGCTAACCCAACGTCCGGACTCCCCAACCTCTGGAGCCCACGGGGTGCTGGGACTGGGAACCGCCCTCCTGGCGCCTTCCCTCCACACCTTCGAGGGGCCGGGCTTGTTCAGTCTGGGAGCGGGTCCCTCCACCCAGCTGCCGGAGTTTCCTACCTTTCAGAAACCACGGCACGGAAAGCAGCACGAACACCGTCCGCGCTAAGGCGCGCCATCCGGCCCGGGCCCCTCACCACCCCTCCCGGCGCTTCCGGGAGTAACTGGCTGGGTGGCGAGGAACATGGCTGCCGGCCCCGCCCAGCGGCCCGGGTGTGGGGCGGGCGTGGGGGGGTTGGGCCTCCAGAGGGGAGAGTGGGGTCTAGAAGCAAGGACAACGCCAAGGTGTGCGGGGTGAGGAGACGGGAGACGTCAGGAGAGGGCCCTCTCGCGTGCAGAGTTAAGTATTGGAGGTGCAACGGTTAAGTGCTTGGCTAACTGAAAGGTGGGCCGTTGGAACCCACCAGCTCAGGGGTTGAAAAGATCTGGAGATGGGCTCCCATAAAGATTCTAACCAAACAAAATCCGAACCAGTTGCTATTGAATCAATTCCGACTCATAGTGACCCTATAGGGCAGAGTAGAACTGCCCCATAGGGTTTCTAAGACTATAAGTCTTTACAGAAGCAGACTGCCATGTCTTTCTGCAAATAACCAACTGGCGGATTTGAACTGTCCACCCTTTGGTTAGCAGCCGAGCTCTTAACCACGGTGCCACCAGGGCTGCGCCATAAAGACTGCAACCTAGGAAACCTTGTGAGGCAGTTCTAAGTTGTCATACAGGGTTGATATGAGTCAGAATCTCTTGATGGCACACAACCATGATTGTAGTAAGAAAAATTCCTCCAAGCATCTGCCTACATGACCCCTGAAGCACACATGCATGCACGCTATCAAAGCAGTGCAGCCAAAGACAGGAAATTGGGATAGAGACATTATAGACTGCACACTGAAAAGTGATTTCTGAGGGGCATGCAGCTCAAGCGGAGGAGGTAGCATACAACAAAATGCCCTTCTCCTTCTATTGTTCAATGGTCTTCAGAAAGAATGTGTCCCAGGAATTAACTGTAGCCCAGGAGAACTTGAAGACAGCAAATACAGAGGACCGGTCAGGATGCTTCTGCAGTGGTCAGGGTGAGGAGTGATGGTGGAAGTGCAGGTGGGAACAGTGGGCAGGCTTGAGGTGTACTTTGGAGCTTGAGCTGCCAAGAATTGGTGGTCGATCAGACGTATGGGATGAGGGGAATGGAGAATCAAAGGTGACTTCTAGAATTCAGGCTACCATGAGCGCATGGTCACCAGAGCCATTCTCTACCATGTGGAAAACCATGGAGGAACAAGCTTGAGAAAATGACCAAAAGATTTTTTTCTGTACATGTTAGATTTGGATGTCTGCGGTCATCCAAGTGTGGAGAACAGTTCCCAGCTGTGGATACCACTCTGAGGTAGAGTAGTTTTCTGGGTTCTAAGAATTTGAAGATCATCAGCCTATAGCTGATTTGAAAGCCACTGGTGGTGCAGTGGTTATGCATTTGGCTGCTACCAAAAGGTCTGCAGTTTGAATCTACCAGTCGCTCCTTGGAAATCCTGTGGGGAAGCTCTACTCTGTCCTATAGGGTCCCTATGAGTGAGAATCCACTCAATAGCGACTTTTTTTTTGTTTTGTTTTAATACTAAGCTCAGAAAAGTTGTGTGTCAGGGTTGTATTTTTTCACAATACTTATTCAAGCAGTTCGAATCTACCGGCCACTCCTTGGAAATCCTATGGGTCAATTCTACTCTGTCGTTTAGGGTCGCTATGAGATAGAATTGATCCAACAGCAATGGACTTAGAACTTGGACTTAGAGGAGCCCTTTCTTTGTCAAAGCTGAAAGTTTTACTTCATACTTTTTAAAAACTGCCATGTCTCATGTTACGTGGCTACCCTTACAGGAGCATTTTTGGTGCTAACTTGACTTGTCCTTGGTGAAGGGCTCTGTATTCATTTTCTAGGGCTGCCATAGTAAATTACCAAAAACTCAGTGTCTTTAAAAAAACATGTAATCCATACAGTCCAAGAAGCTGGATCATATGAAGAAGAAGGGGCACGAGGATTGGAAGAAGACTCATTAACAGCCTAGACATGCAGATGACACAACCTTGCTTACTGAAAGTGAAGAGGACTTGAAGCACTTACTGATGAGGATCAAAGACTTCAGCCTTCAGTATGGATTACACTTCAACATAAAGAAAACAAAAATCCTCACAACTGGAACAATAAACAGAGAAAATACTGAAGTCGCCAAGGATTTCATTTTACTTGGATCCACAATCAACACCCATGGAAGCAGACTTCGAGAAATCAAATGACATGTTTTATTGGGCAAATCTGCTACAAAAGACCTCAAAGTGTTAAAAATCGAAGATATCACTTTGAGGACTAAGGTGTGCCTGAACCAAGCCATGATATTTTCAGTCGCCTCATGTGCAGCTAAAGCTGGACAATGAATAAGGGAGACAAAAGAACTGAAACTTGAATTATGTTGTTGGTGGAGAATAATGAATATACCATGGACTGCTAGAAGAATGAACACACCTGTCTTGGAAGAAGTACAGCCAGAATGCTCCTTAGAAAGGTGGGTGGCAAGACTTGGTCTCACGTACTCTGGACATATTATCAGGAGGAATCAGTCCCTGGAAAAAGACATCGTGCTTGGTAAAGTAGAGGGTCAGTGAAAAAGACAAAGATCCTCAATGAGACAGATTGAGATGGTGGCTGCAACAGTGGGCTCAGACACAGCAATGAGAAAGGCCCAGGGCTGGGCACTGTTCCGTTCTGTTGTACACAGGGTCTCTATGAGTTGGAACTGACCCAACAGCACCTGACAACAACATCATAAACTCACTAGATCTCCTGGGGATAGAATGTCATATTCACTGTGGAGTAGATAGTTTGTCTGTTTGTTTACCATATTTACTAATACTATGATTTACATTTGATAACTTCCACAATCTGTTGGATCGCTTTTCTTTGGAATGGACACAAACATGCATCTCTTGCAGTCTGTTGGCCAGGTAGCTAGCTTCCAAATTTCTTTGCATAGTGGAGTGGGCATGTACAGGGCTGCATCTGTTTGTTGAAACAACTCAGTGGGTATTCTCTCAGCTCCTGGAGCCTTGTTTTTCGCCAGTGCCTTCAGTGTAGCTTGGACTTCTTGCTTCACTACTACCAGTTCTTCATCATATGCCACCTCATGAAGCGACTGAGAGTCGACCATTTCTTTTGGTACTGTGACTCTGTGTATTCTTTGCATCTTTTGTGTGTGTGTGCTTTAAGTGAAACTTTACAAATCAAGTCAATCTCTCATACAAAAATTTGTATACAGCTTGCTATGTGCTCCTAGTTCCTCTCCCACTAATGAGACAGCACACTCCTTCTCTCAGCCCTGTATTCCCCGTATCCATTCAGCCACTTTCTGTCCCCCTCTGCCTTCTCATCTCCCCTCCAAATGGGAGCTGCCCACATAGTCTCATGTGTCCACTTGAGACCAGAAGGTCACTCTTCACCACTATCATATTCTATCCTATAATCCAGTCCAATCCCTGTCTGAAGAGTTGGCTTTGGGAATGGTTCCAGCCGTGGGCCAACAGAAGGTCTGGGGACCGTGACCTCCAGGGTTCCTCTAGTCTCAGTCAGATCATTAAGTCTGATTTTTTTATGGGACTTTGAGGTCTGCATCTCACTGTTCTCGTGCTCCGTCAGGGATGCTCTGTTTCGTTCCCTGTCGGGGCAGTCTTCGGTTGTAGATGGGCACCATCTAGTTCTTCCGGTCTCAGGCTGATGTAGTCTCGGATTTACGTGGCCATTTCTGTCTTTTGGACTCATAATTACCTTGTATCTTTGGTGTTCTTCATTCTCCTTTGCTCCAGGTGGGTTGAGACCAATGGATGCATCTTAGATGGCCGCTTGATAGTGTTTTTAAGACTGCAGATGCCACTCACCAAAGTGGGATGCAGAATGTTTTCTTAATAGATTTTATTATGCCAATTGACCTAGATGTCCCCTGAAAACATGATCCCCCAACTGCTGCCCCTGCTACTCTGGCCTTTGGAGCATTTGGTTTATTCAGGAAACTGCTTTTGATTTAGTCCAGTTATGCTGACCTCTCCTTTATTGTATGTTGTCTTTCCCTTCACCTAAAATAGTTCTTGTCTACTATCTAAATTTGCAAATATCCTTCTCCGTCCCTTTCTCCCCACCCTCATAACCATCAAAGAATATTTTCTTCTGTTTAAACTATTTCTTGAGTTCTTATAATAGTGGTCTCATACAATATTTGTCCTTTTGCAACTGACTAATTTCACTCAGCATAATGCCCTCCAGATTCCTCCAAGCTATGAAATATTTCACGGATTCATCATTGTTCTTGATCTGTGTGAAGTATTCCATCGTGTGAATGCACCACAATTTATTTATCCATTCATCTGTTGATGGGCACCTTGGTTACTTCCATCAGTCTGCTATTGTAAACAGTGCTGCAATGAACATGGTTTTGCATATATCTGTTCATATAAAGGCTCTTATTTCTCTAAGATATATTCCAAGGAGTGGGATTGCCATATGCTATGGTAGTTCTATTTCTACTTTTTTAAGGAAGTGCCAGATTGATTTTCAAAGTGGCTGCACCATTTTAAATTCCCACCAGCAGTGAATAAGTGTTCCAGTCTCTCTACAACCTCTCCAACATTTATTATTTTGTGATTTAGGATTAATGGCAGCCTTGTTGGAGTGAGATGGTATCTCATTGTAGTTTTGATTTACATTTCTCTAATGGCTAATGATTGTGAGCATTTCCTCATGTATCTGTTACCTGCCTGAATGTCTTCTTCGTTGAAGTGCCTGTTCCTATCCTTTGCCCATTTTTAAATGGATTATTTGTCTTTTTGTTATTGAGTTTTTGCAATATCATGTAGATTTTAGAGTTCAGATGCTGATCAGAAATGTTATAGCTAAAAACTGTTTCCCAGTCTGTAGGTAATCAGTTTACTCTCCTGGTGAAGACTTTGGATGAGCATAAGTGTTTGATTTTTAGGAGTTACCTAATTTCTCTTTGGGTGCTTGCACATTGTTAGTAATGTTTTTGTTACAATCCCACCCTAATCCTCTTTAACATAAAATTACAATCACAAAATGGAGGACAACTACAGAACACTGGGAATCATGGCCTAACCAACTTGATACACACATTTGGGGGGGGACATAATACAATCCATGACATCCACCTTTTAGTATATTTTGGGGACTGGCTCTTTTAGTCAGAAACAGGTAGAATAAAAGTGCTTCCTTACCAGCAGTTTCCCAGCAGTGTTGGTGACGGATCCCCAGTTGGATACACACAATCACACTGACTGCATTTGCGGTGCCTCAGCAAGTCCCACTTGCCTTCATAACACTGATCTCTAGAACAAAACACAGCTCTGTAAGCAAGTCAGTTAAAAATAAAGGCATTGGATATTGAACATCACTAAAGACGTAAGTGCATATTGGTTCTGTGCTGGTTGCCAGAATCTAATTCTCTTGATTAATTCATATTTTTTGTAGATATTTTTCTTGCTCCATATACCCAGAGTTCTGTGTACATATAATGAACATTCTACACGTAGTTTTCTCACAAATATTACCCAATATCATTCATTTTTTTGACCATTCACTCAATGTTCAAGAATAAATTGAAGTATAGGAAATATTCTTACGGTTATTTAACTCTAAGGATGAAGAAATTGCATAGTGGGTCTTGTCTTCCTTTAGAAATTCTCTACCTGATGCAGTTCCGCACAGCAACACGGACCTTCATCTCAGCACAGGAAGAAAGACAGCTTTGTCTCAATATTTGCAAGGGCTCTTCACCTTCTATTAAGGTAAAAATTCTTCAGCCTGCCAAGAGCATTGTTCAAGAATTGGCTCCGAATCTCTCCTTGAAAATTACAGTGAAAAATCTTATAAAAATGTTAAGTTTTATTATTAGGCAAACCACTATTTCATCAAATCATCGTCTCTATATAAATTTTTCACCACTATGTTTTTTTTTTTATGTGGCTTAAGACAACAATCAGGTGTGTAATAATGTGTATATCATTACATTTCAAATTATAAAGTGATGTTCCAATGGTTTAAAGAGTTGGAGGGACTATTGTGGCTAGAGAATACTGAATCAAAAAATATTTTGACATGAAAGTTTCAACAACAAATATGTTCCATAACTATAGGTGTACTTGTAGGTAAATGTTTAATGTAATAATTCGGATGGTTAAAAAAGACAAAAACAAATAAAAACACATTAAACAGCAGAATAAGTCAATAGATACCTATTGTCATGACAGATACAAACAGAAAACAAAGAATAAAAAATAAGTGCAGCAGAGGTTACCAGCGTTATGTAAAAGAGAGGAGCATCTTGACACCGAAATAAAATAGCTAGATGCTTCAAAATGTGCATCCAGCAGCTTTTCCCTTTAGCAGGTATTGCAATTTCTGATTTATTGGAATTAAACTAGTTGTCCATGTCATTCAAGTATTATTTTAATGCAATAAATCATTTTACAAGTCCCATGCTGTAGAAAAAATGCTTAAATCATTACATAAACATAGCTTTGCTCACAGCTCTTCCCATTCTGAATGCATTACTTTTCCCTTTACCACTTCCTAAATAGCTGTGAAAATCTTCACAGTGCTGTAAACCCAAGTTCTAGTCCCACCACCATCTTATGTGATACTGGTCACTCTGTGTCCCTGTGAAGTCTTTTTTTTTTTTTTTAACATCCTATATATATATATATATTTTTTATAGCACTATGGTCACTATTGTCGACTCAACATGTTTACTGCCTTATTGCGCTCTTTACCTGTTGTTGAAGCCTTGTTATTTACTTTTAAATGTCTTTCTTATTTCTCTACCTTAACACTTAAAACAGTGTTTCATTTTATTTGCTGTTGTTTTTTTTCTTTTATTATATTCTTGTCCACTCAGAGTTCAGGCATGATTAAAAAGTAATTACATTTTTGTGGAGACAGAATGGGATTTAGAATCGAGTTTCAATCACCTGGGTTTTACTTCCTTCATTGACTAGCTGTATATCGGCAATACTTACTGACTATAAAACTTAATTTCAACATTTGTAAAACAGGTTACAATCTATCTATGCTTTTTTTAGATATATACATTTCTTTTTAATTTCAAAATATAAATTCACCAAAAATGATGTTAACATTTAGATTTTTCTTGTGTTAAAAAAAACTAAACCAAACCTGTTGTCATCAAGTTGATTCCAACTCATACCGACTCTGTAGGACAGAGGAGAGCTGCCCCATAAGGGCTTCCAAGGAGTGGCTGGTGGATTTGAACTGTCGGCCTTTTGGTTAGCAGCCAGGTTGGAATCCGCTACATCACCAGGATTCCTTTCTTGTAATAAGTCAGATAAATTGATAAGCTTATATTCCAGCTATGTGTTTAGTGCATGAAATATGTCAAAGAGAATTATGTAATGTTTAAAATTTTAAATGTAAATTGATCAAAAATTATAATAAATTCCAAATAAGTAAGATCAAATGATTAGCTCCAGTTCTCAGTAGGGGTTTAAATGCCTTTGAGACCAGTTGGTGCTCCTGTTTTCACCCATTCTCAATGGCACAAACTCAGCATCAGTCTCTGAATAGTGATTATGATACTAACACAGTAGACAGTCAGGAGTGGTTGGGCTACTATTTTCACATGTTTTGCTGGCTAATAGATTTAAATTATCTTTACTGTCTAATATTTCTTATCTTTTACTTTTGGAGAACGAAGTCAATTGTTCATGTCGTATTATGTATGGTACAGCCCAGAGTGTTTGTAGTGTTCAATACTTTAAATTTCTCACCACTTTCATCATTACTTTTTTGTATAGGAAACTCAGAAATCAAATAGGTATTTTATACTGTCCAGCAATGCTTACATTGTAAGTATAAAGTGGGAGCCATTATAACGTTAAGGGAAATATCATTGATACAATGTTGGCTTTTTAATTACGCAGATTTGTATTTGTAATCCCACTCTGCCCTTAACTGGCTGATGACTTTAAGTATGCTTCTTTACTTTCCGTAGCCTTGATTTACTCACCCACAAAATGGGATGATGACCCTCATCTGGAAAGAATATACATATATATATATACATATATATATATGTATATATATATATACATACGTATGAAACTTACTTCTGACAATGGATGAAACAAAGCCAATACTAACAAATATTGCTATTTCTTCTACCTGCCTTCTTTACTCACTCCAAGCTTCTAGACAGTTTGCTCAGATACGTTTCCTTCCTTCCCGTCTTCTTTCTTTCTATGCTACCTCTTTTTGTTTCCCTTTCAGTTTCATTGTGAATTCACAAACGCTAGGTTGAATTTCAGTGTTTATATGCTATTGGGGGTATGCATCTAAGTAAGCAATTTACCTTCCTGAAATTAAAATATAGATAATTCCTGCACTGCCTGCCTCACATGGCATGCGAAAGTTATTTAAAATAGTAAGAAAATATAAATATGTTACTTATTATCTATTGAATCCATACATCAGGCTAGATAATTTAACTGTCATGTTGAAGTGATAAATTTATAAATATAGATATTAATATTTTGTTATTAATGTAAGAAGAGTAAGTTAGAAACCTAATATGAAGAGCAGGTGAGGATTTCAAAAGGATTGGTTCTCAGAAGGGTAGGACTAGAACAGTAATAATCAAACAAAATAGCAGGAACATACAGAAGGTTGCTTCTACAATGGTGTTTAAAATAGAATAATGTATATTTGATTAGACAATCATTTATGGGAATAAAAAGATTAAGAAAATTTATCCTTACCTGCAAAATCTTAGAACCAAAAAACCAAACCAAACCCAGTGCCGTCGAGGTGATTCCTACTCATGGCGACCCTAAAGGACAGAGTAGAACTGCCCCATAGAGTTTCCAAGGAGTGCCTGGCAGATTCAAACTGCTGACCCTTTGGTTAGCAGCCATAGCACTTAACCACTATGTCACCAGAGTTTCCACAAAATCTTAGAAGCAACAACATATTCATCATATTTCATCCAGAACATTCCGGATGTCCTGCAGTCATGCATTTGAACTCATTTGTGCAGAAACATTCATTTTTATAGCTACTTACCTTCCTGGTGGTTACATCATTGGCTCCTAAAGACCAGAAAAAGAACCAAATGCAATTTGGCTGTCTTGACTGGGTCCCAAAGAAGACTCTTAAAGTTAAACAAATGAACAGAAATATCTTAAACAAGCAATATCTTCTAGGTGCAACTGCTTGTGTGTGGCACGAGGAAAATAAACACTAATCAAGGTAACTTAATTCTCAGTGAAATGAAACCTCATATGGAAACCTGGGAATTTTACTCTTCCTTGATAATTACATCATCTAGAATCATCTCATGTGAGATTTTTATCATAAAGAAAGGGTTCATGGAAAGGAGATGCCTGACTGGAGCCAGCTGTGGATTATTCTTAATTGCCTCTCCACTCTCACATTCCCAAAAGGAAGGAGGATATCAGGGCTTAATATGACTCAAGTACAGCATGAGAAAATGGAATATGTTTACAAATGTCAACACAACTATTTGTAAAATAATTCTATATTTATTAAATCTTTTTGTGAGAAATGAAGTGGCTCTAATCAGACTTAAATAAATGGGTTGACTAATTTTTTTTTTGTTAATATTTGAATGTACCATGCAACTAGGTTGATGGAAGTTGTATATAAAAGTTATCCAAATCACTCAGTAGGATGATTTCGAAGAATCTGAAAAAAGTTAGGAAAATAAATTTGAAATACTGTGGCACTATGAGTCAACCAGAATTACAGAGCGTTCAGTAAATTGGAGTAAAAAAAAACTGAAGGTATCATTTTCAAATTGATTGTTGTTGTTAGGTGCCATCAAGTCTGTTCTGACTCATAGCCAACCTATGTATCACAGGACAAAACACTGCCTGGTCCTGTACCATTCTTAAAATCGTTACTATCCTGGAGCCCATTGTCGCACCCACTGTGTCAATCTCTCTCTTTGAGGGTCTTCCTTTTTTTCCGCTGATCCTGTACTGTACCAAGCATGATGTGCTTCTCCAGGAGCTGATCTTTCCTGACAACGTGTCCAAAGTATGTAAGACACAGTCTCGCCATCCTTGCTTCTAAGGAGCATTCTGGTTGTACTTCTTCCAAGACAGATTTGTTCCTTCTCTTGGCAGTGCATTCAATATTCTTTGCCAACGCCACAATTCAAAGGCGTCAATTCTTTTTTGGTCTTCCTTATTCATTGTCCAGTTTTCACATGCATATTGGGCGATTGAAAACACAATGCCTTGGGTCAGGCACACCTTAGTCTTCAAAGTGACATAGTTGCTTTTCAACACTTAAAAGAAGTCCTTTGCAGCAGATTTGCCCAATGCAATGTGTCTTTTGATTTCTTTCTTTTTTTTTTTTTAATTTTTGTTGTGCTTTAAGCAAAAGTTTACAAATCAAGTCAGTCTCTCACACAAAAACTTATATACACCTTGTTACATACTCCCAATTGCTCTTCCCCGAATGAGACAGCCTACTCCCTCCCTCCACTCTCTCTTTTCATGTCCATTCCTCCAGCTTCTAACCCTCTCTACCCTCTCCTCTTCCCTCCAGACAGGAGATGCCAACACAGTCTCAAGTGTCCACCTGATCCAAGAAGCTCACTCCTCACCAACATCCCTCTCCAACCTATTGTCCAGTCTAATCCCTGTCTGAAGAGTTGGTTCTTGTCCTGGGCCAACAGAAGGTCTGGGGGCCATGACCACCAGGGTCCTTCTAGTCTCAGTCAGACCATTAAGTCTGGTCTTTTTACGAGAATTTGGAGTCTGCATCCCACTGCTCTCCTGCTCCCTCAGGGGTTCTCTGTGTTCCCTGTCAGGGCAGTCATCAGTTGTAGCTGGGCACCATCTAGTTCTTCTGGTCTCAGGCTGATGTAGTCTCTGGTTTATGTGGCCCTTTCTGTCTCTTAGGCTCTTAATGACCTTGTGTCCTTGGTGTTCTACATTCTCCTTTGATCCAGGTGGACTGAGACCAATTGATGCATCTTAGATGGCCGCTTGCTAGGGCCGAAGACTCCAGATGCCAATCTCCAAAGTGGGATGCAGAATGCTTTCTTAATAGATTTTATAATGCCAATTGACTTAGATTTCCCTTGAAACCATGGTCCCCAAACCCCTGCCCCGGCTACTCTGGCTTTCGAAGCGTTCAGTTTATTCAGGAAACTTCTTTGCTTTTGGTTTAGTCCAGTTGTGCTGACCTCCCCTGTATTGTGTGTTGTCTTTCCCATCACCTAAAGTAGTTCTTATCTACTACCTAATTAGTGAATATCCCTCTCCTTCCCTCCCTCCCATCTCTCTTAACCATCAAAGAATATTTTCTTCTCTGTTTAAACTATTTCTTAGTTCTTATAGTAGTGGTCTTATACAATACTTATTCTGTTGTAACTAATTTCACTCAACATAATGCCTTCCAGGTTCCTCCATGTTATGAAATGTTTCACAGATTCATCACTGTTCTTTATCAATGCGCAGTATTCTGTCATGTGAATATACCATAGTTTATTTATTCATTCATTCATTGATGGGCACCTTGGTTGCTTCCATCTTTTTGCTATTCTAAACAGTGCTGCAATGAACATAAGGGTGCATATATCTGTTCCTGTAAAAGTTCTTATTTCTCTAGGATATATTCCAAGGAGTGGGATTGCTGGATCTTATGGTAGTTCTATTTGTAGCTTTTTAAGGAAGCGCCAAATTGATTTCAAAAGTGGTTGTACCATTTTACATTCCCACCAACCGTGTGTAAGTGTTCCAATCTCTCCACAACCTCCCCAACATTTCTTGTTTTGTGTTTTTTGGATTAATGCCAGCCTTGTTGGAGTGAGATGAAATGTCATTGTAGTTTTGATCTGCATTTCTCTAATGGCTAACGACCATGAATATTTCCTCATGTATCTGTTAGCTACCTGAATGTCTTCTTTAGTGAGGTGTCTGTTCATATCTTTTGACATTTTTTTAATTGTGTTATTTGTCTTTTTGTAGTTGAATTTTTGCAGTATCATGTAGATTCTAGGGATCAGGCACTGATTGGAAATGTCATACCTAAAAACTTTTCCTCAGTCTGGGTAATCTTTTAACTCTTTTGGTGAAGTCTTTGGATGAGCATAGGTGTTTGATTTTTAGGAGCTCCCAGTTACCTGGTTTTTCTTCTGCATTATTAATAATGTTTCATATACTCTTTATGCCATGTATTAGGGCTCCAAACAGTGTCCCTATTTTTTCTTCCATGATCTTTATCATTTTAGATTTTATATTTAGGTCTTTGATCCATTTTGAGTTTGTTTTTGCGCATGGGGTGAGGTATGGGTCTTGTTTGATTTTTTTGCAGATGGATATCCAGTTATGCCAGCATCATTTGTTAAAAAAAAAAACTGTCTTTTCCCTATTTAACTGTTTTGGTGCCTTAGTCAAATATCAACTGCTCATATGTGGATGGATTTATGTCTGGATTCTCAAATCTGTTCCAGTGGTCTATGAATCTGTTGTTGTAGGAGTACCAGGCTGTTTTGACTTGACTACTGTGGCAGTATAATATGTTCTAAAATCAGGTAGAGTGAGGCCTCCCACTTTGTTCTTCTTTTCCAGTAATGCTTTACTTATCATTAAAAAATGTCATTGGACTCATTAGACATGGATTGGACTGGACAATGGATTGGAGAGAGAGATGATGAGGAGTGAGCTACTTGTATCAGGTGGACACCTGAGACTATGTTGGCATCTCCTGTTTGGAGGGAAGATGGGACGGTTAGAAGCTTACAAAATGGTCACCAAAAAAGAGACTGGAAGGAGGGAGCAGGCTGTCTCATTGTGTAGTAAGGCGTATATTATAAGTTTATATGTGAGAGACTGACTTGATTTGTAAACTTTCACTTAAAGCACAATACAAATTATTTTTAAAAAGTTGGAATTTGGCTCGGAATTGCATTAAATCTATAGATTGCCTTTGGTAGAATAGACATTTTTATAATGTTAAGTCTTCCTATCCATGAGCAACGTATGTTTTTCCACATAGGTAGGTCTCTTTGGGTTTCTTGCAGTAGTGTCTTCTAGTTTTCTATGTTTAGGTATTTTACATCTCTGGTAAGATGTATTCCTAAGTATTTTATCTTCTTCGGGGCTATTGTAAATGGCATTGATTTGGTGATTTCCTCTTCGATGTTCTTTTTGTTGGTGTAGAGGAATCCAACTGATTTTTGTATGTTTGTCTTGTATCCTGATACTCTGCTGAACTCTTCTATTAGTTTCAGTAGTTTTCTGGAGGATTCCTTAGGGTTTTCTGTGTATAAGATCATGTCATCTGCAAATAGAGATACTTTTACTTTTTCCTTGCCAATCTGGATGCCCTTTATGTCTTTATTTAGCCTAATTGCTATGGGTAGGACCTCCAGCACAGTGTTCAATAAGAGTGGTGATAAAGGGCATCCTTGTCTGGTTCCCTATCTCAAGGGGAATACTTTCAGGCTCTCTCCATTTAGGATGATGTTGGCTGTCGGTTTTGTATCAATGCCCTTTATTATGTTGAGAAATTTTCCTTGTATTCCTATTTTGCTGAGAGTTTTTGTCATGAATGGTGTTGAACTTTGTCAAATGCCTTTTCTGCATCAATTGATGAAATCATGTGATTCTTGTCTTTTGTTTTATTTATATGATGGATTACATTAATGGTTTTTCTAATGTTGAAACATTCCTGTATACGTGGTATGAATCCCACTTGGTCATGGTGAATTATTTTTTTTTTTATATGTTGTTGAACTCTATTGGCTAGAGTTTTGTTGAGGATTTTGGCATCTAAGTTCATGAGGGATATAGGTCTGTAATTTTTTGTGTGTGTGTGATGTCTTTATGTGGTTTTGGTATCAGGGATATGGTGGCTTCATAGAATGAGTTTGGGAGTATTCTGTCCTTTTCTGTTCTCTGAAATACCTGTAGTAGTAGTGGTGTTATCCCTTCTCTGAAAGTTTGGTAGAACTCTTCAGTGAAACTGTCCAGGCCAGAGCTTTTTGGTGGGGGGGGGGGGGCAGTTTTTTGATTACCCTTTTCACTTTGTCTTTTGTTATGGCTCTATTTAGTTGTACTACCTCTGTTTGTGTTAGTTTAAGTAGGTAATGTGTTTCTAGGAATTCATCCATTTCTTCTAGGTTTTCAAATTGTTAGAGTACAATTTTTCAGAGTAATCTGATATGATTCTTTTAATTTCAGTTGGGTGTGTTGTAATATCGCCCATCTCATTTCTTATTCGGGTTATTTTGTTCCTCTCCTGTTTTTCTTTTGTCAGTTTGGCCAGTAGTTTATCAATTTTGTTGATTTTTTTCAAAAAAACTAGCTTTTGGTCTTATTAATTCTTTCAATTGTTTTTCTGTTTTCTATTTCATTTAGTTCTGCTCTAATTTTTATTATTTGTTTTCTTCTAGTGTCTGTGAGTTTTTTTTTGTTGCTCTGTTTCTATTTCTTCAAGTTGTAGAGATAATTCTTTCATTTTGGCCATTTTTTCTTTTTGTATGTGTGCATTTATTGATATAAATTGGCCTCTGAGCACCGCTTTTGCTGTGTCCCAAGGGTTCTGTTAGGAAGTGTTTTCATCTTATTGGATTCTATGAATTTCTTTATTCCATCCCTATTTTTTTTTTTTAATGTCTTCTATAATCCAATCTTTTTTGAGCAGGGTATTGTTTAGTTAGTGTTTGATTTCTTTTTCCTGCTTTTCCTGTTATTGATTTCCACTTTTATGGCCTTCTGGTCAGAGAAAATGCTTTGTAATATTTCAGTGTTTTGGATTCTGCTAAGGCTTGCTTTATGACCTAATATGTGGTCTATTCTATAGAATGTTCCATGTGCACTAGAAAAGAAAGTTTAGTTGGTTGCTGTTGGGTGGAGTGTTCTGTATATGTCTATGAGGTCATGTTAGTTGATTGTGGCATTTAGATCTTCTGTGTCTTTACTGAGCTTCTTTCTGGATATCCTGTTCTTCAGCGAAAGTGGTGTGTTGAAGTATCCCAGTATTATTGTGGAGCTATCTATCTCACTATTCAATGCTGATAGAGTTTGTTTTATGTATCTTGCAGCCCTGTCATTGGGTGTGTAAATATTTAATATGGTTATAGCTTCTTGGTGTATTGTCCCTTTAATCATTATATAGTGTCCTTCCTTATCTTTTCTGATGGATTTAACTTTAAAGCCTATTTTGTCAGAAATTAATATTGCTACTCCTGCTCTTTTTTGCTTATTGTTTGCTTGATATATTTTTTTCCATCCTTTGAGTTTTAGTTTGTGTCTCTAAGTCTAAGATGTGTCTCTTGTAGGCAGCATATAGACAGATCGTGTTTCTTTATCCAGTCTGAGACTCTCTGACTCTTTATTGGTGCATTTAGTCCATTTACATTCAGAGTAATTATGGATAGGTGTGAATTTAGTGCTATCATTTTGATGTCTTTTTTTGTGTATTGACAGTTTCTTTTTCCCACTTGATTTTATGTGCTGAGTAGATTTTCTTTATATATTGTCCTTTCCTCATATCTGTTGTTGTTGATTGTGTTTCTGCTGAGTCTCTATTTTTTTTTTTTTTAATGAGTAGGGTAGCTTGTCTCCTTTGTGGTTACCTTATTATTTACCCCTATTTTTCTAAATTTAAATGTAACTTTTATTTCTTTGTATTGCCGTATTTTCCACTCCATATGGAAGGTGTATGATAACATTTCTTACTCCCTCTTTATTATTCTAATGTTGTCTTCTTTTCTATGATAACATTGCTGTTCCCCTGTTTTGAGGGTTTTTTTTTTTTTTTAATAATCTTGCTTTGTTTTTTTGGATTTCCCTATCTGGGTTGACTTCTGGTTGCTCTGCCCAGTGTTCTAGTCTTGGGTTGATACCTGATATTATCAATTTTCTAGCCAAAGAACTCCCTTTAGTGTTTCTTGTAGTTTTGCGTTGGTTTTTATGAATTCTCTAAACTTCTGTTTACCTGGAAATGTCTGAATTTCACCTTTATATTTGAGAGACATTTTTGCTGGATATATGATTCTTGGCTGGCAATTTTTTCCTTCAACTTTTTATATGTCATCCCATTGCCTTCTTGCCTGTGTGGTTTCTGCCTAGTAGTCCAAGCTTATTCTTATTGGCTCTCCTTTCTAGGTGACTTTTCCTTTATCCCTAGCTGCTCTTAAAATTCTTTCTTTATCTTTGGTTTTGGCAAGTTCAAGTATAATCTGTCTTGGAGACTTTCTTTTGACATCTGCCTCATGTTCAGTTAGATGAGTATCTTGGATAGATATCTTCTCCTCTTTCATGATATCAAGGAAGTTTTCTGCTAAAAAATCTTCAACAATTTTCTCTGTATTTTGTGTTATCCCTCCCTGTTCTGATACTCCAATCATTCGTAGGTTATTTCCCTTGATACAGTCTGCCATGATTCTTAAGCTTTCTTCATTTTTTAAAAATTCTTTTATCTGATTTTTCTTCAAACATATGACTGCCAAGTGCTTTATCTTCAAGTTCAGAAATTCTGCCTTCCATTTGCTCAAATCTGCTTCTCTGGCTTTCTATTGAGTTGTCTATTTCTTTATTTTTATTGTTAATTTTCTGAATTTCTGATTGCTGTCTGTCTATGGATTTTTCCAGCTTATGAAATTTTTCATTATGTTCCTGAATAATCTTTTTAATTTTTTCAATTGCTTTATCTGTATGTTCCTTGGCTTGTTCTGCACATTGCCTTATTTCCTTCTTGATGTCTTGAAAGGTTCTGCATATTAATGTTTTGTTTTCTGCCTCTGGTAATTCCAGGAATGCACTTTCATCTAGAAGATCCCTTGATTCTTTGTTTTGAGAGTTTGTTGAGGTAATTATGGTCTGTTTCTTTATGTGACTTGAAATTGACTGTTTTTTTTTTGAGCCATCTATAAGTTATTGCATTAGTTTATTTTATGTTTGCTTACTGTGTCATAGCTTCTTGCTTTGTTTTGTTTTGATATGCCCGGATGGTTGCTTGAGTGAGCTAACTTGATTATTTTCACTTTTGGAGCTCAGATGTCCTCTCACCAGATGGTTAGAGCTGTTATCAGGTAGATCAGTCTAGGAGTGCATTCAGTTTTCTTGTATGAATTCAGCTCAGGTGTCTAGGTAGCTGATCATCAAGTGTGTGGTGCAGGCTGTGTCCCACACCCTTAGAGGGGCAGGGGTGATTGGTGCAGGTACCTGTATCTGGTTGTAGCAGATGGTCATACTCTGAACAAGGCAGGGGGCTGAGAATCATCCTCCAAGTGTCTCTGAGGAAAGTGTGCCCCTATTCCCTAGAGTGTACAGTTGGGTGGGTTCTTCAGACGGACCATGGGCACCCAATATTTTTGGTTGTAAGGACTGAGAAGTACCAGTTATCCTCGGACCCCTTTTGTGGGTGGCTGGGTGACCTGAGTGGAGCCATCTGTCTTTAGGCCCCTGATATGGGTAGGTGAGGACTCTGTTTAATAGGCAAAGCAATGTCAAACATCAAACACCCACCTCTCCACCACACAGCTGAAAGAGTTGGTGTTTGCCAACAGGGGCCTATTCTCCTGAAATAGGCCCAGACAGGTCCATGCAGAGGGGAAAGGTTGTCAAAGTCCACAGACCGTTTATGTCTGATCAGGAGCTGCTTCTGTCCTGAGCTTCCCCAGTTAATGGAGCTGGTAAATTATGTTTTTCCCCAATTGCAAATTTATTCCTTCTCAAAGCCCATGAGGATAGGTCTAGGCTCTCAACAGGACCTATCTCAGGCCCAGGGAAGTCAGCCACTGAAGCCATCTTGGGAGTGGGGGGGGCGGGGGGGCAGAGTGGGGGGTGCAGTGAAATATATGCAGGTAATTAGCTTTTGCTGAGAGGGCCATTCTTCTCTGGTTCCAGAGGTCTGAGTAGGCTGTATGGCTGGCTGCTTCTCCCTGAGGAAACTGTGGCCGAACACTAGTACCAACCCGCCACTGCAGCTCCTGGGAATGGGGCCTAAGGGCTCCCCATGATTCAGGTCTGGTAACTCCTCTCCACTTCTGAACCATCTCTTCCTCCCCCTGCCCCTCAGTTCTTTTTCTAAGCTTGCCTTTGATACTCAGGGCTCCTAGCTTGTCATAAATATACTTGTTTCACTTGTTTTTTTCAGGTGTTTGTTGTAAAGAGAGCTCGCTGGAAGCGCCTGTCTATTCTGCCACCTTGGCTCTGCCTCTGGAAATAGCATCTTTTGATTTCTTGATTGCTGCTGCTATGGTATTGATTGTGGATCCAAGTAAAATGAAATCCTTGACAACTTCAATCTTTTCTCTGTTTATCGTGGTTTGGCTTATTGGTCCAGTTGTGAGGATTTTTGTTTTTTTTGTGTTGAAGTGTAATCCATAATGAAGGCTGTAGTCTTTGATTTTCCTCAGTAAATGCTTCAAATCCTCTTCACTTTCAGCAAGCAAGGTTGTGTCATCTGCATAATGCAGGCTGTAATGAGTCTTCCTCCAATTCTGATACCTCATTCTTCTTCATACAGTCCAGTTCCTCAGATTATTTGCTCAGCATAGAGATTGAATAGGTGTGGTGAAAGGACACAACCCTGACACTCACCTTTCTTGACTGTAAACCACTCAGTCTCCCCATGTTCTGTCTGAACAATTGCCTCTTGATCCATGTACAGGTTCCTGATAACACAATTATGTGTTCTGGAATTCCCATTCTTCACAATGTTATCCATAATTTGTTATGATCCACACATAGTCGAATGCCTTTGCATAGCCAGTAAAACACAAGTAAACATCCTTCTGGTATTCTCTGCTTTCAGCCAGGATCCATCTGACATCAGCAATGATATCCCTGGTTCCACTCCCTCTTCTGAATCTGGCTTGAATTTTTTGCAGTTCTCTGTTGTTATACTGATATTCAAATCTATTAATGTCCCGTTTATCTTACCATTAATAAGGACCAGTTATAAAAGTATATAAATGGTCACCTAATGGTATTAAAAATATGATATTCAAGTCAGCTATTATAGGGACATCTTTGGTTTAGGGTCTGTCAAAACCAATATGCCTATTGTTCATAGGAGACACCTGTGATATCTCACTGGTTTCTAGTCATGCTTGTAGAGCAAGTCAAAATTTCACCCAAGCTCCTGTCAGTATTAATTATATAAAATACATATGGGTTGGGACGGGTGTATATCATCACCATTATCATCAGCAGCAGCACTTTTTTTGCATTATCACTAAATCAGTTAAAATTTGTGTTAACTGGGTTAAAAAAAAAAAAAAAACCTGAGTTCAAACTTGTATAATAATTACAGGTGCATGAACCCCTTCTAGAATAAATAAACAGTTGACCTAATTAGACAACATCTGGTTTAATTCATGCTCCAGAAATAATCACGACAAATGGGATTACTGTTATTGGTGAAATGGTTGGGTTATATCCTTGGAACTGGGCTTGAACTCTATCCTAGTTGATTGACAATCCACAAGTTCCATTGACTTAAAATGTGGGGATATTTCTCATTTATAATACCTCTTGGGTGTGAGTCAAGTGCAAATCTGCTCTGTATTATCATCTTTCCTATTTCATTTCTGGTTAGCAGCTCTTATGTTAGTCACTATCATGGCAAATGCATAGGAATATGGATGGAACCAGGTAAATGGCACTTAATTCTTCTGTTTGAATGTGGAATCTTTCACTTCACTCATATTCCATTTGCCCAGCAAGTCATATGGCAAATCCTGATGTGGAAGAGATGAGAAATACCCCGCTACTCAGGATGCACCAAGGATAACCCTTTCCCTTGTTTCTAGGTATAGTGAATTAATCATATACTTCATATACCATTAGGTCTGTATTTGGCTTCCATATCATGTTCCTATATTAGTCATGGAATCGACTCGAAGGCACTGGGTTGGGATATTAGTCAGAATTTTACTACAATAATGATGCATAAAAGACAACCACAAAATCTTAGTGACATGTAATAAAAAGTATTTCATGCAACTCTACAGATCAGCTAGGTTTTGAGTTCAGGTTGTTTCCATGCATCTCTTAATTTCCTTGGACAAGTTGAAGGGGCGGCAGACACTTGAGGCAAGTTCATCTCATGGTAGAACTTCAAGCTTTCAGAGGAGAAGTCTCTTACAGACTAGGCTGGGAAACACCACACTCACACTCATATCCACATTCCATTAACCAAGTAACATGGCCAAGACTAGTGTCAATGGGTCAGGAAATATACTCCTCCCATGGAGACAGTGTAGGTCTGTGTGGGGGGGGGGCAAGCAGGGGAATAATGTCAATATTTGGTGACTAATAATCTAATCTACACAAGTTGCATTCACTCATCCAAGAAATACTTTCTGGACACAAATATTTTTTTCAGATACCAAAGCAGGATGTCAAAGTATATGCATTCTAGTTGTTGTTAGCTGCCATCAAGTTGGTTCCGAGTTACGGTGACTTTATGCATAATAAAATGAAAGATTGCCATGTCCTGTAACCTCTTCATGATCTTTGGTATTTTGAGTCCATTGTTGCAGCTATTGGGTTATTCCGTCTCACTGAGGGTTTCCCCCATTTTGGTTGGCTCTCTACTTTACCAAACGTGGTACCTTTTCCTAGCAATTGGTTTTTCCTGATGACATGTCCAAAGTAAGCAATTTGAAGTCTCACCAGCTGTCATGGATTGAATTGTGTCCCCCCCCCAAAATAACTGTCAACTTGCCTAGGTCATGATTCCCTTGTCCGATTCTATGATTGCCTATCATTTTACGATCTGATGTGGTTTCCCTAAGTGTTGTACACCCTATCACTATGATGTAATAAAATGTATTAGCAGAAGTTATGTTGATGAAATCTATAAGATCAGGTAGTGTCTTAAGTGGATCTCTTTTGAGATACAAAAGAGAGAAGTGAAAAGAGAGACATGGAGGCCTCATACCACCAAGAAAGGAGTGCTGGAGCAGAGCATGTCCTTTGGGTCTGGGATTCCTGCACTGAGATGCTCCCAGACCAAGGGAAGATTGATGACAAGGGCATTTCTCCAGAGCAGACAGAGAGAGAAAGCCTTCCCCTGGAGCCGACGACCTGAATTTGGACTTGTAGCCTACTAGACAGTGACAGAATAAATTTTTCTTTGTTAAATCCATCCTCCTGTGGTATTTCTGATATAGCAGCATTAGATGACTAAAACACCGTCCTAATTTCTAAGGTACATTTTGGTTGTATTTCTTCTAAGACTGCATGAGTAAATATTCATTCTATTGGGAGTCTATGGTATATTCAATATTCTTCATCAACACTGGAGTTTGCATGCATCAATTCTTTTTCTAGTAGTAGACAGAAATAGATACACATAATTACATATATAGTTAGATGGTGCCTTGCTCTCTGAAGAAAAATTTAAAAAGTAGGGTAAAGGACAAGATAGTAACTGGTTCAGGGATGAAGTCTCTCTATCATTTCTAGAAGCAGACTGCTCAAAGCAAATGAACTGGCTAAAGCCCTGAAATAAGAGATGAGTTAGTATCCAAAGAAGAAACCTCAGCAAAATATAGCTGTAATACAATGAAAGAGCCCAGTGATGTAATAGGAATTGAGGAGCACACAACAATGGAGGCCAGGTGGAGTTGGGCCTTGAGTTTAATTTTAAAAGCTTTCCATTCAACTCAGATTTTTGTAAAATTGAATAGAACCGTAATAAAATCTAACATACTTTAAATGGATTATTCCATGTGCTTTATGGTACAAAGATGGGCACAGTAAGACAATTCAGATAGATATTACAAAAGTACAGGTGAGTAAGTATGATGACTTGAACCATCAAGTATGGAAAATAGCAAAAGTAGCAAAATCCTGAAGACAATGAGCAAATGCTGAACAATGCATTCTTTGAGAGAACAGTGGAGTCAGGGATGCTACTAAAGCTTTGGTTGAATAAAGGCATCATTTATTGATAGGATGAAGATTGAGCAGGAAAATATCTTGGAGAGCCTAATCAACCTTTAAACTTCAAATACGTCAACTTTGAATACTTAACATATATCCTCATGGAGAGATTAACTTGGAAGTTGATATTCAACCATAGATTTCAGGGAAGAGATTCTATTTGGAGATATAAATTTGGTAGTTGTAAACATAGAGATAGAAATTAAACAATGACATAAACGATTTAGTCAAATGAGAAGTCTGTTTATTTAAATAAATAAGGACACAGCACTGTTCATTTATTACAAAATGTCAGGTATCTGGTAGGGGCTGTTACTTATTTTTTAGTACTACTCTAGCTACTATTGGGCCTTTACATACCTACGTAAGTTTTAGAATTAGTTTGTCATTTTCTTTACAAATTTTGTTGTGATTTTTATTAGATTTGCATAGAATATATAAACAGTATTGATGGAATTTAGTCTTCTTAACCATTAACTTTCTATATCTCAAGAATTATTGAGATCTACCTTCATGTCAATATTATAATTTTATCCGTGAAATCCTTGAGTGAATATGTGTGTTCATGAGTGTAGGAGTGTGTGCATGCATGTGTGTGTTCATATACACGCGTGTAAGTCTGTTCACAGATATACATTAACAAAATATAATCAATAAAATACCAAAAAAACACTGAATAGAAAATACCTAAACTAGAAAGCTACTGAACCATTAAAATCCAAAGCAAATCACTGTCATATAATTTTTATGTTACTTTTATCAAAATAGCAAGAAACTTGCAATTCTTATACTTTGTAATATATTGCAGACACAGGGCATAGTGAGGGTAAGGAGTTTCCAGGGGCAATCTCTAAGTTCAGCCTTTCCCTATCCCAAATTTCAAGATGAATAGATGTTGATGAGTCAGCAGAAATGTCTTCCCCCTCTTGTCTGGCTTTCATATTTGTGGTGCCTAAAAGTATTCTGTACCTTGTCTGCTGCACCCTTGGACTTGGACCCTGGGGCATGTGCCCTCCTCTGCCCCCCTTTTGCGATGCTTCTGTTTAGACAGTGGAGAATATAAAATAGAACAAAACCGTGTGATTAACAATAATCATACGAATTCTAGTTGCATGACCAAGAACAAGTTACTTAACCTCTCTGAGCCTCAACTTTGTCATCTGTACAATGGCAGTAACAACAGTAACAGATTCAATAGAAGTAATAGCTTTTGATGTTGTGAGGATTAACTAGTTGCCATCCAACTGATTTCATCTCATGGCAAACCCATACTCTGTAGGGCTTTCAATTGCTGTGACCTTTTGGAGGTAGATCACTAGGTCTTTCTTCTGAGGTGCCTCTGGGCAGACTGAAGCCACAAATATTTTGGTTAACAGCAAAAAAAAAATTTTTTTTTTTTTAGTGCAACTAGGGACTCCCTGTGAAAGTTAAGTGACTTATTATAAACAAAATGTGTAGAACACTGCTTGGTATATTGTAGTTGCTACTTAATTGTTATCAGAAATTGTTATCAATATATCATGAATATTTATGGCATTATCACTGAAACATTTGATAAAAAGAACAAAAATATAAAGTTGGACAAGCCTCACTTATGCATATTATTTAATACCATAAATCAAATCCCAGAAAATGAATGCTGTCAGTAGATAAAAAAGATACTGTATTTTAAACATATATTTGTAATTACAAAATTCCTAAGATGGCCCTACAATAGGACCAGTACAATAATCCATTCATTAAAAAATATTAAGTAAGTGCATATTGTTTGTCAACTGCTGTTTCAGGTCCCATAGAAACAGAAGTAAACCATCAGACAAATCTCTGCCCATCAGAAACTTACATTCCAATGTAGAAATACACAAAAAAATGCATATACAAATAGAGATACAGTAAAATTCAAAGTAATGCTAATGCTTACAAAATGAGCAAGGCATTGAAGTAGAATGTTAATTTATAGGTTAAATTAGTTGGTCAGCAAAGTCCTTTCTTAAGAGTGGTATCTGAGCAGAGATCTGAAAGAAAGGGGAGAGACAACCAACAGGAAAATATGCAAAAAAAGAAAAAAATGCTAGGAGAGAGAACCAACCCCAGTCCAAAGGCCTGGAGGCAATGAAACAAAACAAGGAGGATGCACAACAGAAATCAAGGGAGAGAGGGGTGCTCTGTAGTGAGGTGAGAGATATGTCCAAAAGACTATCATGGCAGCCTAAAGGACTTGGATTTATTTAAAATCTTTGAAAAGATTTGATCAGAGAGACATGTCACCTGAGTAATGTTTTAAGAACTTCCCCCTGGTTGTTGTCTGATTAGACTCTAGAAAGAAAAATTGAAGGTTGGGAGAGCAGTTAGGAGGCCCTTGCAGTGTCTGAGCAAGCTGTAATGGCAGCCAGGCCCAGGGTGTTGGCAAGGGAGTAATTTAGAAGTGGGCAGATATGGAATCTATTCTGAAGATACAACCAACAGAAAGTGTTGTATATAAGATGTTAGAGAAAGAGAGAAGTCAATGATGACTCCAAATTAGAGAAAAACCCTGACATCACATAAGTGGGGGATAAACATTTTTGGTAAAAAATAATGCAAATTCCCATAGAACACTAAATACAAACATACTAATTTTTTTTTTTGATAGTCTAGAAGAGGCAGAAAAAAATCTGTAATACGATAAAATGCATACATAGTTTAAATGGAAAATAAAACACTGTTAATGTTTTCCATCAATGTTACAATCAAACATTAAGGATCAAATACTCAACATTTTTCTTGGAAATTGTAGACCTGGATATCATGGCAAACAACACTGGAACCAAAAATATCTTACCTTTGAAAAGCTAGCAAAAACGAATGGTATTTACATATGATATAATCAACCTGAAACACTATTAGACTCAACTGAAAAATCATATGAACTAAAAAGAATGCTCAGAAAGTATAATTGGCACCCCATTAATATAGATAAAGTATAACCCTGAAGAGTTACAAATTTTATTTTCTCATAAATAAAAAATGCAACAAAATTTATACATTTCCTAAATCTAAATTATCAATTTAGATTTAGGAAATGTATTTTGTGATATTTATATAAAACATTTTTTCCTTGAACTCCACTTAAACCAAATGAAACCCATTGTTATTGAGTTGATTCCAACTTACAGCAACCCTATAAGAGAGATGTAACTGCTCAGTAGTATATTCTTGCTGTACTTCTTCCAAGACAGATTTTTTTTCTCCTTTTGGCAGTCCACGGTACATTAAATATTCTTCACTAAAACCATTATTCAAAGGCACCAACTCTTCTTTGATCTTCCTTACTCCTTGTCCAGCTTTCACACACATATAAGGCAGTTGAAAACAGGATGGCTTGGATCAGGCACTCCGTGGTCCTTAAAGTGACATCTTTGCTTTTTAACACTTTAAGGAAGTCTTTTGCAGCAGATTTGCCTAAAGTAACACGTCATTTGATTTCTTGAAGGCTGCTTTGATTGTCACTCCAAGTAAAATGAAATCCTTGACAAGTTCAATATTTTCTCCTTTTATCATGACGTTTCTTAGTGGTCTGGTTGTGAGGATTTCTGTTCTCTTTATGTTGAGGTGTAATCTATAATGAAGGCTGTGGTTTTTGATCTTTATCACTAAGTACTTCAAGTCCTCTTCACTTTCAGTAAGCGTTGTCTTGTCTTGTCATCTGCATATCACAGGTTGTTAACGAGTCTTCCTCTAATCCTGATGCCAAATTCTTCTATACAGTCTGGCTTCTCAGGTTACTTGGTCAGCGTACAGATTGAATAAGTATGGTGAAAAGATACAAACCTGATGCACATCTTTCTTAACTTTAAACCATGAAGTATCCCCTTGTTCTGTTGGAACGATTGCCTCTTGATCTATGTCCAAGTTTCTCATGAGCAAAATTAAGTGCTCTAAATTCCCATTCTTTGCTATGTTATCCGTAATTGGTTATGATCCACACAGTCGAATGTCTTTGCATAGTCAATAAAACACAGGTAAACATCTTTCTGGTATTCTCTGCTTTCAGCCAGGATCCATCTGACATCAGCAATGATATCCCTCATTCCATATCCTCTCCTGAATTCATCTTGAACTTCTGGCAGTTCCCTGTCAATACACTGCTACAGCCACTTTTGAATGATCTTTAGCAAAATTTTGCTTGTATGTGATATTAATGATATTGTTCAAGAATTTCTGCATTTGATTGGACCTCCTTTCTTGGGAATAGGCATATATATTGGCTCTCTTCCAGTTGGTTGGCCAGGTAGCTCTCTTCCAAATTTCTTGGCATAGACAAGTGAGCACTTCCAGTGCTGCATTTGTTTGTTGAAACATCTCAGTTGGTATTCTATCAGTTCCCGGACCCTTGTTTTTTGCCATGCCTTTCAGCATAGCATGGACTTCTTCCTGCAGTACCATTGGATCTTGATCATATGCTACATCCTGAAATGTTGAACATTGGCCAATTAGTTTTGGTATAATGACTCTGCGTATTCCTTCCATCTTTCTCTCGATGTTTCCTGAGCTGTTCAATATTTTGCCCATAGAATCCTTCGATATTGCAACTTGCAGCTTGAATTTTTCTTCAGTTCTTTTGGCTTGAGAAATACTGAGAGTTTTCTTCCCTTTTGATTTTCTAGCTCCAGATCTTTGCACAGTTCATTATAATATTTTATTTTGTCTTCTCAAGCTGCCCTTTGAATCTTCTGTTCAGCTCTTCTACTTCTTAATTTCTTCTATTCCCTTTAGCTACCGGATATTTTAGAGAAAGTTTCGAAGTCTCTTTTGACATCCATTTTGGTCTCTTCTTTCCTTCCTATCTTTATGATACATATAAACCAAGTCATTGAGTCAATTTTGACAGAGTGGAACTGCCCCATAGGGTTTCCAAGGAGCACCTGGTGGATTCAAACTGCCGACCTTTTGACTGGCAGTCATAGCTCTTAACCACTATGCCACCAGGGTTTCCTATAGCACTCCTCAAATCAACATAAAAGTATAAAAATGAGCAAAATATGTGTCAAGAGAGTCCAGTAGAAGATAAGAAGGCACTAATATATTCATGGAAATTTATCTAATTTCACTAAAAAATAAATTTAAATTAAAATGGCAGTTGGAATTCATCATTTTTCCAAATGGTTTAGCAGATATTGGAAGATTTAAAAATAGTAATGGTCCAAGGGAAAGCAGGTGCCCTCAACCATTGTTGCAAATATGGATTGTGAAACTTTGTGATGATATATTTGCAGTTTTCAATATTTATATTTATGCTAGAAATAATCCAAGTTAGGAATTCATAAAATGCAAATAGACAATTTTACATACTTTTCTTCATTACATTTTATAAGAGGATTTTTTGAATCAAAAAAAAAAAAAAAGGAAAGAATTCCCATGACTGTGAATTTCCATCAGTCAGGCATGAGAACATAATGTCTACTTTGAAAGCATGAGGAAAACTTATGTTCTAACCTAGAAAAGTATCTATCAAATATAGCTAGACAAGAATGCATCAGATGCAGGCAGGGCCAAGATAGTGGAGTAGTCAGATGCTTCTGATAGTCCCTCTTACAACAAAGACCTGAAAAAACAAGTAAATTGATTATATATATGACAAGCTAGGAGCCCTGAACATCAAAGGCAAAGTTAAGAAATTGGACTTAGCAACAGAGGGAGGGAGATACGGTTCAGAAGCAGCAAGAAGTTGCCGGACCTAACTCAGTGGGAACCAGCGTCCCTCATCCCTGATCTGCTGGTGTGACTGCAGAAGGGCTGGCAGTAGCTTTCTGTACACGGTTTCCCTAGCCACAGAGAGCCAGTGGCACAGAGTCTACTCATGCCTCCAGAATCAGAGAAGAACAGCGCTCTCGGCATAAGTGCTAGCATTTAATTCACTGCACAGATCAAATACCTCCCCTTTCAAAAGAACTCTCTCCCATTTATCTGATCCCTCACCCTCTGTCCCAGGCCCCCAAGCTGGCTTCAGTGACATTCGATTTCCCTGGGCCTGAGATAGGTCCTGGCATGCAACCAGAGCCATTGGAGAAGGAGCAAATTAACAAACAGGGAAAAAATAATCTGATGGCTCCTCTAAGCTGGAAACTCAGGGCAGAAGCAGCTCCTGTCCAGGCACAAGTGGACCATAGACTTTGAATGGCTTTCACCCCTGCATAGAACTGTGTGGCCCATTTCAGGAGCTGGGTTCTTGTTACAGTGCAAGGGTGTGTGGCCTAAGGTCTGACTTTAATGGTTTCAGCTGTGCAGTGGCGAGGTGGGTTCTTGATGCTTGACACTGCTCTAATAAGCAGGGTCCTCACCTACCCAAATCAGGGGCCTGAGGACTGGTGGCTCCACCTGCACCACCTAGCCACCCATGTCAGGGGTACAAGGATAAGTGGTGTCTCCCAGTCCTTACAGTTAAAAGTATCGGGTGTCAATGGTATGGCTGCAGAGCCCACCCACTTGTGCACTCTAGAGAACAGGGACATGTCTTCCTCACAAACACTCAGGGAAAGGTTGTCAACCCCCTACCTTGCTCAGAGTGTGACCACCTGATGCAACAAGAGACCTGTGCATACACCAATCACCACTGCTCCTCAAAGACAGTAGGTGAGAGCCTACACCACACACTTGGTGACTAACTACCTGGAAATATGAGCTGAATCCTTACAAGAAAACTGAATGGACTTCTAGGCTCATATATCTGATAACAGCTCTAGCCATCTGGTGACAGGACGTTAGAGCTTCAAAGGCTCCATTAATCAAACCAACTAATTTGAGCAGCCTATTAAGTATTTCAAAACAAAACAAAGCAAGAAGCTACGACACAGTATGCAAACATACAGAGACAACAGTCAATATCAAATCACATAAAGAAGCAGACAATGATCATGTCAGCAAGCTTCCAAAGCAAAGAATTGAGGAATCTTCCAGATGAAGATATATTCCTAGAATTACCAGAGATAGAATACAAAATAATAATATACAGAACTCTTCAAGATATCAGGAAAGAAAAAAAAGAGCTCAGGCAAAATGCAGAACAAGCCAAGGAACACACAGATAAAGCAGTTGAGGGAATTAAGAAGGTTATTCAAGAGAATAACGAAAAATTTAATAGGCTTCAAGAATCCTTAGAAACACAGCAGTCAGAAACTCAGAAGATCAACAATAAAATTTCAGAATTAGACAACTCAGTAGAAAGTCAAAGGAGCAGAATTCAGGAAAGTGAAGTCAGAATTAGTGAGACTGAAAATAAAATACTTGGCACCAATATATTCAAAGAAAAATCAGATAAAAGAATTTTAAGAAATGAAGAAACCCTAAGAATCATGTGGGACTCTATCAAGAGAAATAGCCTACAAGTAATCAGAGTACCAGAACAGGGAGGAAAAACAGAAAATACAGAGAAAATTGTGGAAAATTTGTTGGCAGAAAACCTCCCAGATATCATGAAAGACGAGATATCTTTCCAAGATGCTCATCTAACCCCACAGAAGGTAGATCTCAAGAGAAAGATATCAAGACATATTATAGTCGATCTTGCCAAAACCAAAGATAAAGAGAATTTTAAGAGCAGCTAGGGATAAACAAAAAGTCACCTGTGAAGGACAGTCAGTAAGACTAATCTCGGACTACTCAGCAGAAACCATGCAGGCAAGAAGGCAATGGGAGGACATATATAAAGACTTAAAGGGAAAAGAATTGCCAGCCGAGAATTATATATCCAGCAAAACTGTCTCAGATATGAAGGTGAATTATGGCATTTCCAGATAAACAGAAGTTGAGGGACATTGCCAAAACCAAACCAAAATTACAAGAAATTCTAAAGGAAATCCTCCAGTTAGAAACTCGATAACATCAGATAACAATCCAAGACAAGAACAGAGGACAGGGAAACCAGATATCATTCAAGACAGAGAAATCACAAAACTAAATCAAAGCTAAAATGCTCAGAACAGGGAAACAGACATCATGAAGTAAAAGATGACAACATTAACTCAAAAAAGAAGAACTAAAAGATATAGTCATAGATCTTTCATATGGAGTATGAAAATAGGGGTAAATTTATCAAGGTAATCACAAAGGAAAATAACAATCCTGCACATCAAAATAATAATAAAAAAGAAAAACATGAAGACAGCAAAAACAAAAGCAACAACACTGGAAAAGAGGAAAAGATAATACATAAAGAAAAATTACTCAGCACAGAAAATTCAGTGGAAAAAAGAAACTGTCAACAACCAAAAAAAAAGGCATCAAAATGACAGCACTAAACTCATACCTAGACATAATTACGCTGAATGTAAATGTACTAAATGCACCAATAAAGAGACAGAGAGTGGCAGAGTGGATTAAAAAAACAAGATCTGCCTATATGTTGCCTACAAGAGACATACCTTAGACATAAAGATACAAACAAACTAAAACTCAAAGGATGGAAAAGAGATACCAAACAAACAACAACCAAAAAAAAGAAGAGTGGCAATATTAATTTCTAACAAAATAGACTTTAAAGTAAAATCTACCACAAAGGATAAGGAAGGACCCTTTTGTGCAGCCAATGACAGGGCTCCAAAATACATAAAATGAACTCTAAAAGCACTGAAAATAGAGATGGGCAGCTCTACAATAATAGTAGGAGGCTCCAACACACTACTTTTGGTGAAGGACAGAACATCCAGAAAGAAGCTAAATAAAGACAGTGAAAGTCTAAATGCTGCAATCAACCAACTTGATCTCATAGGCACATACAGAACACCCCACCCAACGGCAGACAAGCATATTTTCTTTTCCAATGCACATGGAACGTTCTCCAGAATAGACCACGTATTAGGTCATAAAGCAAGCCTTAACAGAATCCAAAACATCAAAATATTTCAAAGCATCTTTTCTGACCATAAAGCCATAAAAGTAGAAGCCAATAACATAAAGCAAGTGAAAAAAAAACCCAAACGCACAGAAACTGAACAACAGCTTGCTGAAATACTACTGGGTTATAGAAGAAATTAAGGGTGGAATAAAGAAATTCGTAGAATCAAATGAGAATGAAAACACTTCCTACCAGGACCTGTGGGACACAGCAAAACAGTGCTCAGAGGTCAATTTATAGCAATAAATGCACACATCCAAAAGAAGGAAAGGCCAAAATCAAAGAATTATCCCTACAACTCAAAGAAATAGAAAGAAAGCAGCAAAAGAAGTCCTAGGGTACCAGTAGAAACAAAATAATAAAAATTAGAGCAGAATTAAATGAAATAGAGAAAAGAAAAACAATTGAAAGAGTTAACAAGACCAACAGCTGGTTCTATGAAAAGATCAACAAAATCGATAAACCATTGGCCAAATGGACAAAAGAAAAATAGGAGAGAAAGCAAATAACCCGAATAAGAAATGAGATCGGCAATATTACAACAGACCCAACTGAAATTAAAAGAATCATAACAGAATATTATGAAAAATTGTACTCCAACAAATTTGAAAACCTAGAAGAATTGGATAAATTTCTAGAAACACACTACCTACCTAATCTAACACAAACAGATGTAGAACAGCTAAATAAACCTATAACAAAAGAAGAAATTGAAAAGATAATTAAAAATCCCCAATAAATTAAAGCCCTGGCCCTGATGACTTCACTGGAGAATTCTACCAAACTTTCAGAGAAGTGTTAACACCACTACTACTAAAGGTATTTCAGAACATACAAAAGGATGGAATACTCCCAATCTCATTCTATGAAGCCAGCATAACCGTCATAACAAATCCAGGTGAAGACACCACAAAAAAAGAAAATTAGAGACCGATATTCCCCATGAACTTAGACACAAAAACCCTCAGCAAAATTCTAGCCAACAACATATTGAAAAAGTAAGTCACCTTGACCAAGTAGGATTCATACTAGGTATGCTGGGATGGTTTAACATTTGAAAAACAATCAATGTAATCCATCATATAAATAAAAGACAAGAACCACATGGTCTTATGGCATTTGACAAAGTCCAACATCCATTCATGATAAAGACTCTCAGCAAAATAGGAGTAGAAGGAAAATTCCTCCACATAATAAAGGACATTTATGTAAAGCCAACAGCCAACAGCACCCTAAATGGAGTGAGTCTGAAATCATTCCCCTTGAGAATGGGAACCAGACAAGGATGCCCTTTATCATCACTTTTATTCAACATTGTTCTGG
The DNA here is from genome assembly GCF_030014295.1 of Loxodonta africana. NCBI lineage: Eukaryota > Metazoa > Chordata > Mammalia > Proboscidea > Elephantidae > Loxodonta > Loxodonta africana. The sequence continues at coordinate 1,376,106 of NW_026974832.1, forward strand.
AGGTCCTAGCCAGAGCAATTAGTCTAGGGAAAAAAAAAAAAAAGCATCCAAATTGGTAAGGAAGAAATAAACTATCTCTATTTGCAGATGATATGATTTTATACATGGAAAACCCTAAAGAATCCACAAGAAAACTACTGGAACTAATAGAAGATTTCAGCAAAGTATCAGGATACAAGATAAACATGCAAAAACCAGTTGGATTCCTCTATATGAGCAAAGAGAAAGTCGAAGAGGAAATCATGAAATGAATACCATTTACAATAGCCCCAAGAAGATTAAATACTTAGGAACATATCTAACCAGAGACATAAAAGACCTATACAAAGAAAACTATGAGACACTACTGCAAGAAACCGAAAGAGACCTACGTAAGTGAAAAAACATACCTTGTTCTTCAATGGGAAGACTCAAGATTGTGAAAATGTTTATTCTACTCCAAGCAATCTACAGATAAATGCAAGCCTGATCCAAACTCTAATGGCATTTTTTAATGAGATGGAGAAACAAATCACCAAGTTCATATGGAAAGGGAAGAGGCCCTAGATAAGTAAAACAGTACTGAAAAATTAGAACAAAGTGGGAGGCCTCACACTACCTGATTTTAGTGCATATCATAACACCAGGGTAGTCAAAACAGCCTGGTACTGGCACAACAGCAGGTACATAGACCAATGGAACAGAATTGAGAATTCAGACATAAATTCATCCACGTATGAGCAGCTTGTATTTAACAAAGGCCCAAAGTCCATTAAATGGAGAAAAGACAGTCTCTTTAACAAATGGTGCTGGAATAACTGGATACCCATCTGCAAAAAAATGAAACAAGACCCATACCTCTCACACCATGCAGAAAAACTAACTCAAAATGGATCAAAGACCTAAATATAAAATCTAAAATGATAAAGATCATGGAAGAAAAAATAGGAAGAACTCTAGTAGCCCTCAAACATAGCATAAACAGTATACAAAACATTGCCAGCAATGCACAAACACTGGAAGGTAAAGTCGATAACTGGGAGCTTCTAAAAATGAAACACTTATCCTCATCCAAAGGCCTCACCAAAAGAGTAAAAAGACTACCTATAGACTGGGAAAAAAAATTTGGCTACAACAAATCCGATCAGTGTCTAAATCTTTAAAATCTACAAGATACTGCCAAACTTCAACAACAAAAAGACAAATAAACCAATTAAAAAATGGGCAAAGGGTATGAACAGAAACTTCACCAAATAAGACGTTCAGGCAGCTAACAGCTACGTTAGGAAACGCTCATGATCAATAGCCTTTAGAGAAATGCAAATCAAAACTACAATCAGATACCATCTTACCACAACGAAGCTGGCTCTAATCTAAAAAACACAAAGTAATAAATGTTGGAGAGGTTGTGGAGAGACTGGAACACTTATACATTGCTGGTGGGAGTGTAAAATGGCACAACCACTTAGGAAATCGATTTGGCGTTTCCTTAAAAAGATAGGAGTACCATACGATCCAGCAATCCCAGTCCTTGGAATATAGTGTAGAGAAATAAGAGCCCTACAAGAATAGATATATGCACACCCATGTTCACTGCAGCACTGTTACAATAGCAAAGAGATGGAAACAATCAAGGTGCCCACCAATGGATAAATGGATAAACAAATTATGGTATATTCACACAATGGAATACGGTGCAACAATAGAGAAAAACAATGAATCCATGAAACATCTCATAACATGTAGGAATCTGGAAGGCATTATGCTGATTGAAATTAGTCAGTCGCAGGACAAATATTGCTTGAGACCACTATTATAAGAACTCAGGAAAAGGTTTAAACACAGAAGAAAACATTCTTTGATGATTACGAGAATGGGGAAGGAGGAAGAGGGATATTCACTAATTACAGAGTAGACAAGAATCATTTTAGGTGAAGGGAAGGACAACACACAATACAGGGGAAGTCAGCACAACTGGACTAATCCAAAAGCTAAGCAGTTTCCTGAATACAATGAAACACTTCGAGGGACACGGTAGCAAGGGTGGGGGTCTGGGGACCATGGTTCAGGGGACATCTAGGTCAACTGACGTAACAAATCGTATTAAGAAAGTATTCCACATCCTACTTTGATGAGTGGTGTCTGGGGTCTTGAAAGTTAGCAAGCGGCCATGTAAGATGCATCAATTGATCTCAATCCGCCTGGAGCAAAAGAGAATGAAGAACACCAAGGACTCAAGGAAATATGAGCCCAAGAGACAGAAAGTGCCACTTAAACCAGAGACTCTAAGCCTGAGACTGGAAGAACTAGATGGTGCCCGGTTACCACCAATGACTGCACTCTAAGGGAACACAACAGAGAATCTCTGATGGAGCAGGAGAAAAGTGGAATGCAGACCTCAAATTCTAGTAAAAGAGACCAGGCTAAACGGTCTGACTGAACACTGGAAGGGCTCCAGAGGTCATGGCCCTTGGACTCTCTGTTAGCCCAAAACTAAAACCATTCTGAAGCCACTTCTGCAGACAAAGATTAGACTGGACTATAAGACATAAAATGAAACTGGTGAGGATTGTGCTTCTTAGCTCAAGTAGACACATTGTGACTGTGTGGGTAAAGCCTCTCTGGAGGCGAGATGAGAAGGCAGAGGGGGACAGGAACTGGATGAATGGACACAGGAAATACACAGGGGAGAAAGAAGGAGAGTGCTGTCACATTGTAGGGAGAGCAACTAGGATCACCTTAACCATGTCTGTATAAGTTTTTGTATGAGAAACTTACTAGAATTGTAAACTTTCACTTAAAGCACAATAAAAAGAATACTTAATATTAAAAAAAAGAATTGTTATCCATACACATTTGCTAAATATTTACTTCTGAAAAGCTTCCATATACCATAACTTCCCCATTACCCTCACTCTGTTTATGATTTTTAAAATAAGCTTAAAAATTTCAATTTAGAACAATTTTATATCTTGCTATTATGATTTCACTTAAAGTAAATTTATTGCCAATCATAGCTTTTATAACAAAATATTAATTCTTTTTCCCTTGCAAATAATTCATTTGATTGGACTATATATATATATATATATACATTTTTTCTCAATGAGTCCATGTTTAAATTTCTTTTCTTATCCACTCCAAGCCTGTAAATACAATTTACAGACTGTAGTAGCAAGTTTTGATATAAGACCCTGGATTCACTTTGGAAACGCTGGTAACATAGCGGTTAAGAGCTACAGCTGCAAACCAAAAGGTTAGCAGTTCAAATCCACCAGGTACTCCTTGGAAACCCTATGGCGCAGTTCTACTGTGTCGTATAGGGTTGGTCGGAGTCAGAACCCACTCGATGGCAACGGGTTTTAGGGAACTTACTTTATGCTACATAAAAAAAGAAAATATAGCCATCAATTTACATATTATTTAGGTCAACAATTAGGTTATCAAACACTTATCATTTATTAGTCACCGTGCAGGTCATGGTGCCATGAATAGTGATGTTTATGGTCTCCAGATACCAAAAGAAAAATGAGTAGTGATGGTGAACATTTAGAAATTTATTTCATCTAATAAAAAGGAAATACTTTTTTTCTGATTTTTGATGCTCTACCCACTTTTTTTTTTTTTTACCCACTATCATCTGATGCCTACAGCCACGTTTTCTTAGCATTAGAAATATTTGTTTGTTTTTCTGTGAAAGTAATTTACAAGTGAGAACAACTTTCATGAGGGAAGGGGTCATGTGCATCCTCTGAGGGAGGCTGAGGAATATACTCAGCATTGCATAATCCAGTATATTGGCTGATGCCTTATTGTTTTCCTTGGCAATTTTATTGCATACTCCCAGAAATAAAACAAATTAAGAGAACAGTTTATTGTGATACACTCAGTGATTATTTTTGAAAGCTGGAAGGATATATTTATTTTTACCTTTCAAATATTTTTGATATGAAAATAAAATGGCGGAAATCTTAATGGAAAGTATAATTTCTGAGATTATTCTATAAAATATGAGAAGAACAAAAGAATTTATTTTGTATTCTCCTGTGTAATTTCCATCTATCCTATATCAGTATTTTTGAAGATTGGGTTACTTCAGAGTCTATGTCTTATTTTGTTAGAAAAAAATTTTAAAAACTACCAAATTATTTTAACATTGGTCTTTACCACTTATACACAAATCTAATTCCCCTTCAACACTGAAATTTTACCCTCTGTGTACTTAGCTACATTCCCAAATTTCTCACTGGAATGACAAGATTTTGTTAATTTTAGATGAGTGGAATCACAAACATGAATTTTTGTCTAGAATGTGGGCAATTAGTTATAATATTCTAGTTTATGCTGTAGTATAACACCAGTGATTAAAAAAAAATCTCTATCATAAAACCACAATAGTGGATTTCTGGATCACGCTGCATGTTATCTTGGGATTTGTCCTCGCTCAGGGACACAGGCTGATGGTGCTTCCCTCACTGTGAAGCAACAGCAATTTCTGGAAGATGGAAAGAACATGGAATTTCACTCGCTGGCTCTAAATTCTTGCCATGGGTTACGCATGTCACTTGCACTAATGTTTCACAGTCCACACCTAACTTCAGAGAAAAGGGAAGTGCAATCTAAACTTGAGCCAGGAAGGATGAAGATCAGATGATTAACCAACATTCCTAATCAAGTAGTTCACCCTTCTGGGTCCCAACTCCTCTCCAAAGGAGACAACCAAATGTCCCGTTCAGTCATGGAATAAGCTCAAAGCCCAGGATCTCTTGGTGATAAGCAGTCACCAATAAGGTCCTTCTTTTATCTGATGACCTGTGAATTATCTAAATTTCCCAGTTATCCAAATATCCAGCATGTCTTGGTTGGACAGGGACAGGATAATGGAAATAAACACTGGTATTAGGAAAGAAAGAATGAGATATCCACAGGAATCGTGGGTCCCCAGAAATTCTGAAATTCCATTAGGTAGACATTTAAAGGCCCACTATATTTCTGATGAGGAATAGTCACTGATAAGGCCACTTTTCTGCCTCCTTGGAGTAGTTTTCACATTCATTTTTTTGATAGCATAGCCCCTGGATCTTCTCTCTGAGATATGCTTTTTAAAAGATTCATATTGCCTTATCTGCCATGATGCAAAACCCCAAAAAACCCACTGCTGTTGAGTCGATTCTGCCTCATAGCGACCCTATAGGACAGAGTACAACTGCCCCATAGAGTTTCCAAGGAGCGCCTGGTGGACTCGAACTGCCAACCTTTTGGTTAACAGCCATAGCACTTAACCACTACGCCACCGGGGTTTCCTATCTGCCATGATAATTGTGGAATATACTCTTATGGTTGCTAAAGAGTTTTTTCAACTAACTTTCTGCCCATGGTGTTTGGAGTCTGTGATAAAGAGACTATCATTTGACAAGTATTTACTGCCTTCTGCTGATCACATGAGGAGCACACTTCTTCACTCCATCACGCGTTAACCTAGTGATTTGATAAACTTTGCTCAATAGCATGTGGCTGAAAGTGTCTGTATACCACTTCCAAGCCTAGAGTTTCAGCGATATTATATTTTCATATTTCTCTATTGTTTCTTCCATCATCATGAGAAGAAAATGTCTCCAGTAGGTTGTCTCTTTCAAAAACTTTTTTCTAAGCCTAATTTCCTCATCTAAAAATCAGTTATCAGGAGAGAGATCACTAGCTATTTCAAAAGAGAGAACAGAATTCAGATAAGTACTTCAATAGGAGATGAAGGAATCAAGGAACCAAACAAGGGAAGCTGAATCAACTTAGAGACTCCCATCAGTATGTTGCTTCCAACACCCAGAAAACTGTCAAACAGCAGGACAAGATGGCTTCCAGGACCCCATGGGTGGGGCCCTCATGCAGAACCCAGAACCAAGGTGAGGACCAGCAGACAATATCTGAAACCATGAAGAGAGTGGCTATTTATTCAAAGTGAAATCATGGCGAGCCACGGTTACTTCCAGGAACTATAGTTGAAGTGGGGAAAGAGAGAAGGAGAAATTTGCTGACTTCTGTCCTATAGCCTTTCTAATCTTCTGACAGTCTTACATTGTGATTTCCTACAAGAAATATGCTGGCAAAGGATCTTGGGAAATGTATTTCTCCTTGGTATAGAGTCAAATAAAGTCAGTGAAAGTATCTGAAAACCAAGGAGCATTACAAAACATGCTGGCTAATATGAAAAAATAAAAACCAATCATGTTGAGTCAATTACAACTCATAGCAACCCTATAGGGCGAAGCAGAACTGCCTTATAGGGTTTTCAAGGAGCAGCTGGTGGATTTGAACTGCCAATCTTTTGATAAGTGTCAGCTTTTAACCTCTGCGCCACCAGGACTCCAAGCTAATAATCCAAAAAAACATAGAGCCTGTCTTATGTGGTGTGTGTGAGCATCTTCATATCTAGAGTTTTTTTTCTTAAAATCTGCTTTGTTTAATATTTTATAGCTAAACCATATTTCCTTTTAATTAATATTTGTCTTACGTATCTTTTTGACCTTTTAAATTTCATATATTCTTTGTCTTTATATTTAAATATGCCTCCTTAAAATTTCACTCAAGTAAAATTTTGCTGAAGATAATTAAAAAATGGCTGCAGCAGTATATCAACAGGAAACTGCCAGAAATTCAAGCCGATTCAGAAAAGGATGTGGAAACTAATGGGCCACAACTACCACAGCCTCCACCAGACTGAGTCCAGCATAACTAGATGGTGCCCAGCTACCACCAACGACTGCTCTGACAAGGATCACAATAGAGGGTCCAGGACAGAACTGGAGAAAAATGCAGAACAAAACTATAACTTACAAAAAAAGACCATACTTACTGGTCTGACAGAGACTGGAGAAACTTCGAGAGTATGGCCCCTAAGTGTCCTTTTAAATCAGTACTGAAGTCACTCCGAAGGTTCACCCTTCAGCCAAAATTTAGACAGACCCGTAAAACAAATCAAGACTAAATGGGCACACCAACCCAGGGGCAAGGATGAGAAGGCTGGAGGGAACAGGAAAGCTGATAATGGGGAACCCAAGGTTGACAAGGGTAGAATGTTGACATGGTGTAGGGTTGGCAACCAATGTCACAAAACAGTATGTGTATTTATTGCCTAAGGAGATATTAATTTGCTCTGTAAACCTTCATCTAAAGCATAATTAAAAAAAAAAAGAGAAAAATCAAAATATCTACCTGATAACATTTGGGAATTACTGTTATTTCCATCATTGCTATCACATAATAACAATTATAACATGTGCATTGTTAATTATAATTACAACATTTATTGTGCACTGTCAGGAACAGTACCAAGTACTTTTCATACATTGCTCATTCCATGCCCGTATTAACCCCATGAAGTAGGTGCTATTATCACATCCAGAGTCCTGTGGATAGTAATGGGTAGGAATGTAAACCTAGGCTGAAATTCTTAACCACTGTTACATTAACTTCAGTTCTATTTCTGGCCACGGTGGTTCTGTTTTTATATATTAATTGACTAAATGTATTGAGGAAGACTGAGACTATAAACCTAGAGAGATAAATTTGAATATGTAAGTATATAGCCAGTGGAAGGATTTCAAAGGATAATGGAATCAGGGTATTATAATGAAGAAAGATTTGGATCATTGGGATGGCAGACCAAAGAGTAAGAAACACTAACTCTTCAAATGAACTATGTGAGCACTACCCAACTGGCACAATGGTAAGTTCCATCACTTGTCTTGTCAAAGAAGATATGACATACTGAAGCCATATACAGCTGTATTTCTGTATGACTTGATTCTGATCCATTGGGCAGACAACCATGTATAATGACTCTGATCTACAAGAAACATGTGCTCTGTGTGCTAGGCTTTGGGTACACAGATATATGTTCCCTTTCTTTTCTTTTTTAAAAATAAGTTGTGGTTAAATAAATATTAAAATAAAAAAATCCTGATTTGAAAGAAAAAAAATAAAGAAAATGACACGGAAGGAGGGATATAATTGCTGATGTCCGGTGGATCTTGGCTAAAAGCTGAGAATACCAGAAAGATGTTTATTGTTGTTGTTATTAGGTGCAGTGGAGTTGCTTCCGACTCATAGCGATCCTATGTACCACAGAAAGAAACACTGTCCGGCCCCGTGCCATACTTACACTCGTTGTTATGCTTGAGCCCATAGTTGCAGACACTGTGTCAATCCATCTCATTGAGGGTCTTCCTCTTTTAAAAGCTGACCCTGTACTTTACCAGGCATGATGTCCTTCTCCAGGGACTGATCTCTTCTGACAACATGGCCAAAGTATGTTAGATGCAGTATCACCATCCTGGCTTCTAAGGAGCATTCTGGCTGTACTACTTCCAAGACAGATTTGTTTGTTCTTTTGGTATATTAAATATTCTTTGCCAACACCACAATTCAAAGGCGTCTATTCTTCTTCAGTCTTCCTTATTCATTGTCCATCTTTCACATGCATATGAGGCAATTGAAAATACCACTAATGCTTGGAACCTGAAATATACGAAGTATGAATCTAGGAAAATTGGAAATCTTCAAAAACGAAATGGAACACATAAGCATCGATATCCTAGGCATTAGTGAGCTGAAATGGACTGGTATTGGCCATTTTGAATTGGACAACACATAGCCTACTATGACGGAAATGACAACTTGAAGAGGAATGGTGTTACATTTATCGTCAAAAAGAACAGTTCGAGGTCTATCCTGAAGTACAGTGCTGTCAGTGATAGGATAATATCCATAGGCCTATAAGGAAGACCAGTTAATATGACTATCATTCAAATTTACGCAGCAACCACTAAGAACAAAGTTGAAGAAATTGAAGATTTTTTTCAGCTTCTGTAGTCTGAAATTGATTGAATGTGCAATCAGGATGCATTGGTAATTACTGGTGATTAGAATGTGAAAGTTGGAAACAAAGAAGAACAATTGGTAGTCGGAAAATATGGCCTTGGTGATAGAAACAATGCTGGAGATTGAATGATAGAGTTTTGCGAGACCAATGACTTCCTCATTGCAAATACCTTTTTTTCACCAACATAAACGGCAACTATGCACATGGCCCTCGCCAGATGGAATACACAGAAGTCAAAACAACTACATCTATGGAAAGAGACAAAGGAAAAGCTCAATATCATCAGTCAGAACAAGGCCAGGGGCTGACTGTGGAACAGAAAGATCTTTCTGTGTTAATTATTGACTATTCAAAGGCATTTGACTGAGTAGATCATAACAAATTTTGGATAACATTGCAAAGAGTGGGAATTCCAGGACACTTAATTTTGCTCATGCGGATTCTCTACATAGACCAAGAGGCAGTAACTGGAACACAACAATGGGACACTGCTTAGTTTGAAATCAGAAAAGATGTGCATCAGGATTGTATCCTTTCACCATACTTATTCAATTTGTATGCTGAGCAAATGATCTGAGATGGACTATATGATGAAGGCAGCATCAGGATTAGAGAAAAACTCATTAACAACCTGCAATATGCAGAACACACAGCCTTGCCTGTTGAAAGTAAAGAGGACTTGAAGCACTTGCTGATGAAGATCAAAGACGTCAGCCTTCAGTATGAATTACACCTCAAAATAAAGAAAACAAAAATCCTCAAAACTGGACCAGTAACCAACATCGTGATAAATGGAGAAAATGCTGACGTTGTCAAGGATTTAATTTTACTCTGATCTACAATTAACTCCAGTGGAAGCAGCGGTCAAAAAATCAAAGGATGTATTGCATTTGGCAAATTGGCTGCAAAAGCCCTCTTTAAAGTGTTAAAAAGCAAAAATGTCGCTTTGAGGACTAAGGTGCACCTGACCCAAGCCATTGTATTTTCAGTTGCCTTTTGCCACTTCTGCATGTGAAAGATGGACAACGAGTAAGGAAGACCAAAGAAGAATCGATGCCTTAGAATCACGGTGTTGGTGGAAAATATTGAATATAAAATGGACTGTCAAAAGAATGGTCAAATTTGTCTTGGAAGAAGTACAGCAAGAATGCTCCTTAGAAGCGAGGATGGCGAGATTTCGTCCCATGTAATTTGGACATATTATAAGGAGGAACCAGTCCCTGGAGAAGGACATCATGCTTGGTGAAGTAGAGGGTCAGCAAAAATGAGGGATTAACACAGTGGCCGCAATAATGGGCTCAAACATAGAAATGATAGTTAGGTTGGGGCAAAATGGGGCAGTGTTTCATTATGATGCACATAGGGTCGCTCTGAGTAGGAACCCACATGAAGGAACCTAACAACAACAATTAAAATACGAAAAGGTTTTCTCCAGTCTAGATTCTTTGCTTGGAATATTTAGTCTATTTCCATTTGCTGAAAAACTTATGTTTTTCAGCAAATGGAAATAGACTAAATATTTTAAATTAAAAAAAAACTTTATATTATTCAATGTAGTGATTTTTAGTTACTTATCTTCTCTGTGTCCCCCCTTCATCTCATTCCTGTCTTCTTTGGATTGATTATTTTTTTGCATTTCACGATTTCTTTGTGTCATTTAAGACAATATGCACTTTACTTCTTTATGTTTAGTGATAATCTAGGACAATGTACCATACACTTAATTAATCAAAAACTAATTTTATTACAACTTCATCTACTCAAACAATAAAAGGTATTATATATTTTAACTCATATCTTCACAGCTATTGCTGTCTAACAAAACACCACAAAACTTGGCAGTTTAAAACAATAAGTTATTATCTCCCCAGGATTCTGGGTTGAGTGGGTTGGTTCTCTGCTAGAATGTCCATTTTGAAGTTGCAATCAGATACTGGCTGGAGTCATCTGAAAACCTATTGGGCTGGATGTCCAAGAATACTTCTTCACTCCCATGTCTAGTGCCGCAATGCTGCTCCATGAGACCTCTCTCTCCAGCAGACAATTATGGGCTTTTTATGTGACCTACAAGTTCTTGACCGAGTTCTCAGCCACTCTACTTGGTGCCATTCACTGAGAAAGAATTTTCTGCAGATTTCCTGGACCTACTTGAGGAGCTGGGAGGTTAATTTCTAGCTAACTCAGACAGAATTGTGTTGTCCCTTACATTCCCTGGTTTATTCAGAGTTCTTCTGAATCCTCACCTTTAGGGGCCTTGTAGTTTATCTCCTGTTGTCCATGAAACACAGAGCCATGAAAGTTGATACAGCATTGTTTTTTTATTTCCTTTGACTAATATTCTGGTAAAGAAGCTACTTCCTTCTGCCTTATTTTTCTAATTACTGTTTTTATTTGTGTATGTGTGTGTCTGTGGTATATATATGCAGTTCTTTAATGCATGAAAGAAAAACTTAGATCCACATGCCTATAATCTCTTTCCAAGTCTGTCTATCTATCTATTCAACTAGCTCTGTGTGTTGGTTATGATACCTCATCTGCCATGTTTCCAGGCACTGAAGTCTCTGTCATGTTATTTTCACATTACTAACTTAAATTAATCTTGATAATACATATATTTTTAATTTTAGGAATGCTGTTTTTATAGACAGAATAGCTGTATATCAGAGAAGCTAACTTACCCAAGGTACATGTTCTTAGTTGACTGATCCCAGACGGCAACCCCTGGCCCTCTCACAGAAAAATCTAAATGGTTTTCCTCAACCACATTGTTTTTGATTTTTCACTTCTAGAACATCTTAAAACTTTAATCAAAGCCAAAGTGGTAAGACTTCTCTGTAATATAAAATAATTCTAAACAGATAAAAATATTATTTTCAGAACAGTGGTTCCAGATTATATGAAGTAGGGAAAGAGAATTATAACCCCTTTTATTCAAATGTAGTTCATATCTTTATTATGGGTTTTAGATAACACATATATTCACCTGAGCACTATTCCAGTGTGTGTATATGTGTGTATGTGTGTGTGTGTGTGTGTGTGTATCCACAAAGCACAGAAGTTTAAAACAACAATTATTTATTTTGCAAATGAATTTGCAATTTCAGCAGGTTTCATCAGGGACAGCTCATCTCTACTCCACGCTTCATCAGTGGAAGTGGCTCAACTGGGAGGTGAAAGATACACTTGCATGATGTGCCACCAAGGACTGAAAAAAATGGCTTTGAATTTGGCTGGGCTCTCAGCTGGGGATGTGCACTAGAAGTCTTGGTTTCTCTCTTTGTCACAGCATGGGGATTATATAATTGCACCAACACAATTACTCTTAAGACATTTCTTAAAATAGGGAATGGGGTAGCATACAGTCACTTGCAATTCTAAAATTCTGGTAGAAATTGTTGCCAGCTCCTTAACTAAGATTCAGTGTGATTCTCTGGGAATTATTCTACATGATTTTTGCCTCTGCTTTCTGAGTCACCCTTGCTCTACCATGAGAAAACTGAGTAGTCACCTCAATCAGCTTACTCCTTAGACCAAACTAGTGATATTTCTGTCAGAAAAACATGCTTGAAAACATTGTGAGTTTTCCATGAATCTTACTGGAATTTACTCCATTAGACAAAACCCACAACTACCAACCTTGGGCTTCCTGTGACTCTGCTGCACTACAGTGCCCTGAAACATTTTAGTAGTCCTATATATTTTTAACTAAAGAGAATCTACAAGACTCTCAAGATTTATAGAAGGTCTTTTGTCTCTTTGGATGTTTATTTAAGGTTTTTTTTTTGTACAGTGTCTTAAATCGTCCTGAAGCCTTAATAAATGATTTTAGAGTCACAACTTGTGTTGGATCTTTGGCCTGAGGCCCTTTCTTAATTTGAGACTTCTTTGCTGAAAGAAAGTTTTATTTTTGAATCCACTGTGTACTGACTCCTTTGTACACAATATATTTTTTTCTTCAGCTCATCTCTCTACTCTTATGTTTTAACATAGGTCATGAAAAGCCAATTAGCATTTTTATATTCTGTCTGGAAGTTTCTTTAACAAATCTTCCCACAGCAACATTTTGCAAATATTTCTTGATGTCTTCTTACGTATTTTATGTTTGATGGTCACATTGGGTCCTTATTTCATTTGAATTTATTTTATCTTCATTATGTGATTTAGGATCTACATTTAGTTTTCAAAAGGTATTATCCCCATCAAAATTAATGATTTCCATTATTTATCAAAAAATACAAATTATACACTTATCATATGCTATTTAGAAACTCAGTCACTCATACTTATTGCCAGAGCCCTAATTTCAGAGCAAAAACACCACTGCAAATTATAACAGGAGGACAAATATAATTTTTAATTAGTTTACCATATATAAAAACAATCACATAGGAACAATGGAGCCAGATTGGCAAAGTAAGAGCAAAATAACTTGATAACACAAAAAGAAGAATTTAAATGGGATGAACAAAATAGCAAAACAATATTTTAGAAATGTAACCTGTATCCAGTTTGGTTGCTGCCCTTTTGGCAAATTATGCTCAGCATTGATATCACATAAAATGTCTCTCCAGCCACCTCCTCTAGGCACCCTTGACTTCTTTATTTCTCACACTGTATATAAGGGGGTTCAAGACAGGTGTGAAGATGGTATAAAACACTGAGACCACTTTATCATGGTCCTCTGAATCATTAGATTTGGACCTCATGTAGATGAACATGATGGTGCCATAGAAGAGTCCCACAACCACCAGGTGAGAGGAGCAAGTCTTAAAGGCTTTTTTCCCAGCTCCAGCTGACCGCATGCAGAGCACTGCAGCCAGGATAAGGCTGTATGAGGCCAAAATGAGAGACAAAGGGATCAAGAGCATCAGAATGCAGCAGACATACATGAAAAACTCAAAAATCGTGGTGTCAGCACAGGCAAGGCGTACCAGTGATGGTGCTTCACAGAAAAAGTGATTGATTTCCCGTGAGTGACAGTAAGGGAAGCTCAAAGTGGCACCAGCCTGCATCAGCCCATCGATCCCTCCCAGGAGCCAGGAACCTGATGTCACGAGTAAACAGAGCTTCTGACTCATGAGAATGGGGTAGCACAGTGGGTGACATATGGCCACGTAGCGGTCATAGGACATGGCCGTTAAGAGGAAGCATTCACTCCCTCCCAGAGTGAGAAGCAGGAAGATCTGGACTCCACAGCCAGTGGGAGAGATAGACCTAGTGTCCATCAGGTAGTTGGCTGCCATTTTGGGAACAATGGTGGAGACCAGCATCATCTCCATGAAAGAAAGCTGGCTAAGCAGGAAGTACATGGGCATGTGGAGTTGAGGGTCCACATGAATGAGAATGATCATAAGGGTGTTGCCCATCAGTGAGGTGATGAAGATCATAAGCACCATGGCAAACAGGAATAGGTGGATCTGTGTGTGGTTAAAGGCCCTAGAAGAACGAAGTTTATTCCTGTGGTGCCGTTTGCATTGACCATGGCTCTACTGGTGCCTGAAAGATGTAAAATGATGCAGAAATAAGATTTGTTTAAAAGGAAAAAAAAAAAATTTTTTTTTTTTTTTAAAGGAAGCTTGTACATATCTTTATGAAAACTTGATCAAATGACTTGGGAAATCTCAGACTTGGAGGGCTAATTGCTACTTTAATCTTTCACTTACAAACAAGATTTTTGCCATAGCATAGTACTATCCATCTCTGCTGTTACTATACATTATTTTTTATTCACACAAAATTAGATAACATACATGTACAGTAGTACAACTTACACCTCTATTGTTTTTTAATAATTTGTCAGTATGCCACACGTAATTTACTCATGGTGTTAAGAAATATTACTTACGCAATCCGAGTTCTTTACACTTTGGGTATTTCTATATTGAAGGAAATTCAGATTTATGCACTTTAGTAGGTATTGAGGTGATATGCCTATAGTTATTACTTTTGCATGTGTTTTAGATATTTGCTTAATGGATTCTCACATGATTTTCTTCAATATCAAGACAAATAAATTACAACTGATAAAACTAAGTTTGATGGGGAAAAAGCAAAAGCAAAAATTCTCTATTCCACACTTACATGCAGCCTGTGCTCTAAACACCCTAGGCTTTCAGCCACCACAGATACTACTGTACCCATCACCATATCATTTATATTATCATGACTTGTTTTCCTGATCATGGTGCCTACATCTCATTAAGTTTAGAACCCCCTCAACATTTAAACTTTTATGTATTATGTTCTCAAACAATGCTGCTGATTTTAATTTAATATATAATATATCCATTCTAAGCGAGCCCTGGTGGCACAGTGGTTAAGCTTTCGGCAGCTAACCAAAAGGTTGGCAGTTCAAACTCACCACCACTCCTTGGAAACTCAATGAGGCAGGTCTACTCTGTCCTATAGGGTCAGAATTGACTTGACAGCACAGGTGTTTGGGTTTTATCCATTCAAAAAATGTTAATAATTTCATAAATGAACATAATTTGTATTGCATGCAATTTTCACATAAATTTGGACATCAATAATCTTATACTTCTAAAAGTAGAAGACAAAAACTAATCCATTGATTATGACTTATCCAAATGATATTCTCATATAATGAACCTGAGGTCCAACATCTCCCACAGGTAAAATATACAGGTACTCATTCACTTTCAGAATAGCTCCTCTTTTCACTAGAACCTATAACTTCCGTTTCTTTTACGTCTGAGTATTTTTGGTGGTAGGAATGGATGCACATGTAAATGGATTCACCTATTATACTTAGGTAGTTGGTGTCTTTTGCTCACAAATTCAAATTGTCAGAGAGAGCTGTGAATTCAGGATTACCAACAGTATTATGTTTGGACTTCATTCATAATCTGTGGTGTAGTAAATCCTTTTTTAGTTTTTCTGTAATTTATTTGGAAAACATTGCAAATTTTGTGAATGGTCTATGATCTTCACACCTTTAATACATATTAAAATTTTTTGATTCTTAGTATATACCAACATTGACTTTCATATCAATAAAATATGTAGATGTTCCATTTTTCAAAATTGATATAAATATGCTATAATAGTGAGCATATCATTCTTTTATGCTTTGTTCCCTCATATATATTTTGAGTGAAATATATATTCAGTTTAATATATTTTAACTACTGCCAAATTTTATTACATCATATATATGCAATTTATATATATATAAATATAGATGTATATATATATAATGTTTATTTAAGAATACTTAGCTTCTTTCCAATCTTTTGTTAATATAACCCATATCCTTGTGCATGTGGCAATATTTTCTCAAGTAAATATTTCACTAGAATATTTTGGGTTTAAGATAATTGCATCTCCACCTTTTACACTCCAGTCAACTGTCAATTTGTGTGATAATTCCTCCACATATTTTACTGTTAGATGCGATAATTAACAGCAATCATGTAAGTGTGAAAATAAATTTAAATTGCATGTCACTTAAGTTACATGGCAGAAACTCTTTTAATCTATTCATCGACCTCTTGGATTTCTTCTGCAAACTGTGAATATCTCTAATTCATGGTTTCTAGATTGTTTGGCTTTTTCTTAATAATTTAAAGAATTTCCCATGTATTTTGTAATTTATATATTTAATTATATATTTAATTTATATATCTTTATAACTTGTTATTTATATGCATTGTGAATATCTTCTCCAGTTGATTTTATATATTTGACATTTTTGTTATTTTGGACTGAAGTTTTGCATTTTATATTACATATATTTGGGATACTTATATGATATTAATAATTTAATATTAATGTTCTGCATTTCATTAATAGGCTACCATTTTAAACAATTTCAATGTTATTTGGATCAAACAACTTGTTATTGGTATATAAGTTGTTTGAATCTATGATCATTGTTGATTTAATATTACCTTGTACTGTCTTTGCATGCATGAATATTAAACATATTAAACTCACAAAATGTATTGCTATAGTTCATCTTTTAATTTGTAGTCTCTGATTTTTTTTTTTTTAAACAAAAGAGGGATAATCAGTGTTCTTAAAGGCCACTAAAACATAGGTGTAAAGTAGTCTGTGTCTGTAGATTTTTTTTTTTTAAATAATGTATTCACTTTCCTATTAGTTTCAGGTAAGCTGTGTTTTCCTATTACTTTTTAAATTCATATGACTTTCTATTTTTAAGGAAACATTTTCCTTTTCTAATCTATTTTCTTTGTTAGCGTTTCTCACTGCATTGGGTGGATGGACAGGTCTGTGTCTCTGGCTGCTGCTGAACTGGAGGTCATGACATGCAAAGTTCATTCACTTAAGCCGGCCCTGGGTCAGGGCACACTGGGTATAGACATACGAGTTACGAGTTGCTTAAATAACATGAAGACTAGGAGTCAGAACTCTAAAGACCTGTCCATATTTTGTTCACAAATACGTGTTATATTTGGGGAAGGTCACTTACTTTCCTATGAGCCACTCTCCTTGTTTCTAGACTGGGAAAATTCAGACTTTGGTAGACAGCTGTACTGGAGCACTGTTTTCAATTGTTTCCATCTGGCTCATTCTCTGCTTTGGCGATTTGATAACCACCTGCTAAGGCCCTGAGCTTAAGGGCAGCTTTCCAATGTTTCTCAGATGCCAAGATTCAATGAATATGATTTTGAAAGTCTTCTGTAGATTTAAATTTAAGATGAAATTATTTTAAATTAACTGTATTTGAAAATATTATCATATCAGGCATTCTATTCGCTGGACAGACAGTTCATATAATGTGAAATATAT
This sequence comes from Loxodonta africana, assembly GCF_030014295.1. Classification (NCBI taxonomy): domain Eukaryota; kingdom Metazoa; phylum Chordata; class Mammalia; order Proboscidea; family Elephantidae; genus Loxodonta; species Loxodonta africana. The sequence goes on from NW_026974832.1 coordinate 1,393,735, forward strand.
GTATATTTCACATTTAATCAGTATAAATTACGAAGTTCAGAAAAGTTACATGACTAATCTAATAATAAACATTTAAACTGGTAGCTGTATTCATCTGAAGGTTGTCTGAACATAGAAGTACATATTTAATGGCCAGGTTTCTGGAGTTTGAATACCTATGCCACTGTTTAGTAGTTGGATAAATTTGAGCAATATGCTTAAACCTCAGTTTCATTATGTGCAAAATGAGATGACATAATAGTATCTACTATAGGATTATCTGATAACTACAAAATAAAATGTATATAAGTACATTGGAGAATGCATGCACAAGAAGATAGCTCTAAAAAGTTATTGATTATTATCATTATTATATTGTTATTGGCCATACATAGATGTTTCCTACCAAAATATTTTGAAAGTAAAATTAGTATTTTCCCATAACTCACATGTAATGTAATGTTACTTATTTCATACCAAAGAACAAAAATATCATTACATATCAGTCTTCATTTTTCAGCATAAGTGACATGTTTTCTGTGTTCCTTGAGATTTTTCTGTCTGCCCTCTGTCTGTCTACCTTCTATGAATTTATTTTGAACATAGAGGAAACACTCATGACCATGGTAAATTTAAGTATTCCAAGGCTATTAGGTTACTTGATTATTAATTTTACAATGTGTTCTCATGCCTTTAATATTCAATGTGTTATAAGAATTGTAATAGATACCATGAAACTTGCCACAAATTCAATAATGTCTCAAAATTCAATCAAAATTTTTTTAAATAGCAGGTAAAAAGAGAAAATATTATCCATATTTCACATCAAAAAGGGAGTTGTTCCCAAGTGAATTCAATTCTGTGTAATTCCACACTACCAAAGTACAAGAGGGTATGTAGGTCAGATAAACTTCTAGTTGTCTATAATATTTCTGTACAATTTAGAAGAGGATAAAAACGTATTCCCATTTATTTTCTAGTTGTATAAAGTGGGTAATTGCAGAGAGCTCAGAGTACTTTTAGATCCATTGTCACATTTTTCTGTCTACCTCAATGTGGAGTTCCCAGAATTAGCAAAGCTTCCCCTTTCTCAAAGGTACACTCTATGTTACATACCCACCTGTCCAATATTCTGGCCTGGCACTAGTATGTTCATTTCTTCAATTCAATCCAAAACGATTCCAAGCCAAAATGACTCTTACTTCACATCTGCATGATATAGATGGAGTAACTCAGACATAACAAGGATTTTTATAACTGTAGCAAACAATGTCCCAAGTCCTATGTTAACCCTGGATGTGCATTTCCTCATGGAATGTCACAACAATTAAATGAGGTAAACTGTCACTGTTTCAGATTTGCAGATGAAGGACTGGAGGGTTAGATTAATTTATTTTTCCCTGGTCTCAAAAGTAGGAAGCATGGGTCCAAAATCCTGGTCATGAAAGTAAACTCCCCACAGTTATTTTGGGCTTGCCAGCCAGTTTTTTGTTCCAATTATTATCTTAATAATGACAAAACTTTTTGAATAAAACAGACAACATAAATAAAGAAAAAAAACTTTTTGAATAAAACAAACAGCATAAATGAAGAATGGACCCTCAAACACATCGCTGTTGTTAGATGCCATTAAGTCACCTAACACACGGCTACCCCGGGCAAAATGCTGCCCAGTCCTGCGCCATTCCCATAATCGGTTGTTGATCGGACTATTGCTATCCATCGAGTTCACTTTGGCTGACTTTTCAGAAGTAGATCGCTAGCCTTTTCTTCCTAGTGCATCTCAGTCTGGGAAATCTGCTGGAGCTCACTGGAGCAACTGTGAGTTCTGTGAAGTTAGGCAGCTCTCTTATAAACTGTGTGTCTCAGGTTAGTGTATTTAAAATGGGTAACTGTCTTACTTTGTAAAAATGAAAAAAGATAGTGCATGTAGAATGTTTAATTAAATTATTTATATTTAGTATGTTATCAAACATAAATTTTATCTCTACACAAACTTTTTCCCAAAGAGAAATTCATGAACAGAGAATTTAATAGAATCAGATACATGCATCCATTTACCTTAGAGTCAGAGTGTTAACTAAGACTCAACTTTCCTAAAAGCTTAGTACAGATCGCCCCCGACTTAAGACATATTTGAGTTGCAACGAACTGCCCTATGACTATCCTTTTTTTTATCTTTGTACATCTTATTATTAGTAATATGTACTACATATAACGTTGTAGCACGTAATTTGTTGATGTTATCATTCTCTTGCCAATCCCAAAGACAAATAAAGATTGGATTTATAAAGATACTGTTAATAGGAGACAAAAATAATGAATATTTTTTAAAAAATTAGATATTCTACTTATATCAGAGCTGACTTATGACAGAGTCTTCAGAATGGAACCCTGTCTTACACTGGGAAATACCTGTAATATTATTCTCATAATTACAATTTGATAAAGATACATTAGTGCAATATAATCATGAAAGGATGTCTTTTCTCACTGGAAATTAATACATAGTTTAAACGAAATTTTTATAATTTCTATGCATTCAAACATTATACACTCAATGTCTCTTTATGATATTCATTACCAGTAGGAATGCAATGAAGATTAATCTCAGAGTAAAAGTGAAAAATCCTTTATTAGTCAATTTGGCAATATGGAGTGAGAGCCAGAGAGCTAGTCTTGTCCCTTGAAGCATTGCCATACCTTGTGGATATCGTTCTAAAATATGACTAAAAAAGAAGGGCTGGGAGGAGACCCTGTAAACACAAAGGGCTTATTTTGCAAGGTTTTCCACAATGTGCATCCTGAACTATTGTAGAACTAATAAATTTCCCATGGAACACAATATAACAGCTGGAACAATCTTAGATATCGTGCTAATTCTATAAACAATATTTTTCAAATTGTAAAAAATGTATATGGAAGAATATAAAAGGAATAGTTATGATGTTATCAAGTGCAATCCAGGTGCTTTAATTTCTGTGCTTTCCAAATAGTATGATTGTGATATAGTTTTTAAAATTACAGAAATTAAGTGGGCCACAGTGAAAGCATTAGCGAATACCATCCCCGGTTGTAAGCACTCTGTCTAGGAGTCGTAGCGCTAACCTGCATCAGAGGAGCCACCGTACAGGAGGTGTGGAATACTCTAAGCCTCTAGTTCCCAGATCACCGTTCGGATCCCCACCAATGCCTCTGTTGCCGGTATAAAATACAAGGCACCTGGCTAAAGCCTTAGGGATTCCTGAGCTTCAGGCTGCAGAAATGCTCGTGGGAAAACATTCGGAAGAATACAGATAACCACATGCTCTCCTCATTTATCACCTCCATACAGGATTATTTTAAAATTTCAGGATATTTGATCTCTGAAGATAATGACCTGTTTTATCAACATGCTAAAGTCAGGATGTGGTTATTTTGAATATGATGCTTGCCTTATAATATTATTAGTATTAAATGAGATACGATGCATAAAGCACTTAACTCATACCTAGAAAATATACTTAGTCCACAATCCTGTTAACCTAAACTTTCACAATAACTGATGTGTCAAGAAAGAGCTGGTAATGATGTGGGGAATAGAGTGGACTTCTAGACATGTCTTACCCAACAAAAGTCCATGACCGAATTGAACTTTTCCAGTCTTGAAACTTTCTAGTTATATATTTTGGGCCTGTTATATAACCTCTCTGAGCGTCAGTTTAATCATCTGTAAAAGGGGCATAATAATGCTTCTTCCATAGGATTATTTTTAGGGGCTACTGTATAGAATAAGGAGCCCTGGTAGTGCAGTCGTTAAGAGCTCAGCTGCTGACCAAAACGCCAGCAGTTCAAATTCACCAGAAGCTCCTTGGAAACTCCATGGGGCAGTTCTACTCTGTCCTATTGGGTTGCTATGAGTTGGAAATGACTTGATGACAATGGGTTTGGTTTTGGTTTCAGGTATGGAATAAATATAAAGCACCAGATCTATCAAATAAGTATAATTTCATTATCTCCTTTCTTCTCTGCTTTAGCTGAATATGTTGACTTATGAACTGACGTACAGTAATGAGAGTTTTTTTTTTAATGTCTTTATCTTGCAACAGAAAACAGTAAAAATCAGTTGCCATTGAGTTACCTCTGACTCTTGGCAACCCTGTGTGTGTCAGAGTGGAACTGTGCTCTGTAGAGTTTTTAATGGGTGATTTTTCAGAAGTAGATCACCAGGTCTTTCTTCCAAGGTGCCTTTGGGTGGACTTGAACCTCCGTCTTTTCAGTTAGCATCTGAACATGTTAACTGTACCACCCAGGGGCTCTGCTCCGGGAGATTATACAGTATAACTGTTTGCACCACTCAGGAGCTCCAATATGGGAGGTTATACGACGCTGTGCTACATAATCAAAATATAATAAGCATTAACTAATTGATTTGTTACAGCTCTGCTTATGAACTGGTTAAGGGTTAAGAAAATGGGCTGAATTATTGCCGTGCAATGAATAACTTTTATATGGCTTTTCTAGCCCTGGTCTTGTAATTTCACAAAATGATTGTCTGGGCCAAAATTTTGCAAGGTATTAGTAGATTTACTACAAAACTAGTGGATTGAAAATTCACTTAATGGGATTGTGCCCTTTGTGGTCCAACTAGGAGATTGGTCGCTGTTCCTATTCTGTTAGGCTTATATAAGGGCCAAATCCACAGAGGTTCTGGGGCCCCTCACTACCATCAAAAAGAGCGTAGAGTGGAGTGCATCCTTTGGACCCAGGGTCCCTGCATTGAGAACTCCCTATATTAAGAAGAGAGAGTTGTAACAGTGAAGACAGGGATGGTGGCCTTGCTGGTCCATAGAGAGAGAACTGAGTGTCTTTGTGCAGGGGTGTGCCTCCTACTAAAGTACTGCAACAGTTGTACCTGCGGGACAGAGACCTGAGTGTGCCTGGTGTAATTTGCTTCCTTCCCCCTTCGGGCATCGTGGTGGGAACAATACATTCCCTCATGCAGGGTAGGCCTTGGTATCACGGCAGCAAGACAGAGAACCACTCAGGTCTGGGTAGCACGGTAGGAGGCAGCAGCATAGGTCAAAAAGGGCCCAGTGGCAGAGGCTCAGGAGATCCTGTGCAGGGGTCTTTCCATTAGTGAAGCAAGGCCCAGTGAGGCCCAGGGGCAGAGCAGAAGCCTCGGAAGCCATGCAGGTGTCCCGGGTAACATGGTGGCAGCCAGAGGCAGTGGTGACATGAAGACAACATTTGACCAGAAACACAATGTGCCAGTACAGTGATATTAGAAAGAATATGAGTAGTTTGGAGAAGAATAAGCAGATCTGCTTTGAGAATTTGTTTTACTGTTTACTGTTTGCTTTCTAGAAATAATAATAGTGGCTTTCACTTTGCCAATATTGTGTAAATGTCTTGATCACAGATGGCCGTAGCACTCATGGAATGGTTGATGCCAGTGGTTGTACATGCCTCATTCCTAGTTGTCTGGTAGTTTGAGGCACATCCTGTTTGCATGTGCGATGTGGTTAGATAGACACCACACAATTATATAATTATACTAGGATTGTCAAACCAATCTATGAAGGGATATTTGAATTTTATTTTCAAACAGGCATATACCTATGGATATAGTCAATAATATGAGAAAAAAGAAAGTGAAAGTAGAAATATAAGTCAAATTCTGGTAACCCTGAATAAATTAATTAAAAGAGAAAATAATAATATTAAAATCAATAACAAAAATCAGGACAGTTAATATTTATTGAGTTATTAATTTCTGACAAAACAATAATAGTAGGAGACTTCAACACACCACTTTTGGTGAAGGACAGGACATCCAGAAAGAAGCTCAATAAAGATACGAAAGACCTAAATGCCACAATCAACCAACTTGACCTCATAGACATATACAGAACACTCCGCCCGACAGCAGCCAAGTATACTTTCTTTTCTAGTGCACATGGACATTCTCTAGAAGACCACATATTACGGCATAAAGTAAGCCTTAGCAGAATCCAAAACATTCAAATATTACAAAGCATCTTCTCTGACCATAAGGGCATGAAGGTGGAAATCAATAACAGGAAAAGCAGGGAAAAGAAACCAGACACTTGGAAACTGAACAAAACAAAAGACTGGATTATAGAAGGCATTAAGGATGGAACAAAGAAATTCCAATGAGAATGAAAACACTTCCTGTAAAAGCGCTGGGATACAGTGAAATAAATGCTCAGAAGTCAATTTATATCAATAAATGCACACATCCAAAACGAAGAAGGGGCCAAAATCAAAGAATTATCCCCACAACTTGAACAAATAGAAAGAAAGCAACAAAAGAAACTCACAGGCACCAGAAAAAAAAAAAATACTAAAAATTAGAGCTGAACTAAAAGAAATAGAAAACAATGAAAAGAATTAACAAGACCAAAAGCTGTTTTTTTTTGAAAAAACTAACAAAATTGATAAACCACTGGCAAAACTGACAAAAGAAAAACAGGAGAGGAACCAAATAACCTGAATAAGAAATGAGATGGGCGATATTACAACATACCCAACTAAAATTAAAAGAATCATATCAGATTTCTGTGAAAAATTGTACTCCGACAAATGTGAAAACCTAGAAGAAATGGGTGAATTCCTAGAAACACACTGCCTACCTAAACTAACACAAAAAGAGGTAGAACAGCTAAATAGACCCATAACAAAAGAAGAGATGGAAAAGGCAATCAACCCCCCACCCCCACCCCAAAAAAGCCCTGGTCCGGACAGCTTCACTGCAGAGTTCTACCAAACATTCAGAGAAGAGTTAACACCACTACTACTAAAGGTACTTCAGAGCATAGAAAGGACAGAATACTACCAAACTCATTCTATGAAGCCACCGTATCCCTCATACCAAAACCACGTAAAGACACCACAAGAAAAGAAAATTATAGACCTATATCCCTCAGGAACTTAGATATAAAAATCCTCAACAAAATTCTCGCCAATAGAATTCAACAACATATCAAAAAAATAATTCACCATGACCAAGTGGGATTCATACCAGGTATGCAGGGATAGTTCAACATTAGAAAAACAATTAATGTAATCCATGACATAAATAAAACAAAAGAATCACATGATTTTATCAATTGATGCAGAAAAGGCATTTGACAAAGTCCAACACCTATTCATGATAAAAACTTGAGCAAAACAGGAATAGAAGGAAAATTTCTCAACATAATAAAGGGCATTTGTATAAAGCCAACAGCAAACATCACCCTAAATGGAGAGAGCCTGAAAGCATTCCCACTGAGACTGGGAACCAGACAAGGATGCCCTTTATCACCGCTCTTACTCAACATTGTGTTGGAGGTCCTAGCCAGAGAAATTAGGCTAGATAAAGAAATAAAGGGCATCTAGATTGGCAAGGAAGAAGTAAAAGTATCTCCATTTGCAGGTGACATGATCTTATACACAGAAAACCCTAAGGAATCCTTCAGAAAACTACTGAAACTAATAGAAGAGTTCAGCAGAGTATCAGGATACGAGACAAGCATACAAAAATCAGTTGGATTCCTCTACACGAACAAAAAGAACATTGAAGAGGAAATCACCAAATCAATGCCATTTACAGTAGCCCCCAAGAAGATAAAATAATTAGGAATAAATCTTACCAAAGATGTAAAAGACTTACACAAAAAAACTGCAAAACACTTCTGCAAGAAACCAAAAGAGACTTACATAAGTGGAAAAACATACCTTGCTCATCGATAGGAAGACTTAACATTATAAAAATGTCTATTCTGCCAAAAGGGATCTATACATTTAATGCAATTCCAGTCCAAATCCCAACGGCATTCTTGATGAGATGGAGAAACAAATCACCAACTTCAAATGGAAGGGAAAGAAGCCCCAGATAAATAAGGTATTACTAAAAAATAAAAACAAAGTGGGAGGCCTTACTTTCCCTGATTTTAGAACCTACTATACCACCACAGTAGTCAAAACAGCCTGGTACTGGGACAACAACTGATACATGGACCAATGGAACAGAATTGAGAATCCAGATATAAATCCATCCACATATGAGCAGTTGATTTTTGACAAAGGCCCCAAAACAGTTAAATGGGGGAAGAAGACAGTTTTTTTTAACAAATAGTGCTGGCATAACTGGATATCCATCTGCAAAAAAGTGAAACAAGACCCATACCTCACTCCATGCAAAAAAATGAGCTCAAAATGTATCAAACACCTAAATATAAAATCTAAAAAAAAGGTAAAGATCATGGAAGAAAAAATAGGGACACTGTTCGGAGCCCTAATACATGGCATAAATAGTATAGAAAACATTATTAAAAATACAAAACAAAAACTAGATAACTGGGAGCTGCTAAAAATCAAAAACCTATGCTCATCCAAAGACTTCACCAAAAGAGTAAAAAGACTACTTACAGAATGGGAAAAAGTTTTCAACTATGACATTTCCAATCAGCGCCTGATCTCTAAAATCTACATGATACTGCAAAAACTCAACTACAGAAAGACAAATAACCCAATTTAAAAATGGGCAAAAGATATGAATAGACACATCACTAAAGAAGACATTCAGGTAGCTAACAGATACATGAGGAAATGTTCACGATTATCAGCCATTAAAGAAATGCAGACTGAAACTACAATGAGACTTCATCTCATTCCAACAAGGCTGGCGTTAATCCAAAAAACACAAAATAGTAAATGTTGGAGAGGCTGTGGAGAGATTGGAACACTTACACACTGCTGGTGGGAATGTAAAATGGTACAAGCACTTTGGAAATCAATTTGGGTCTTCCTTAAAAATCTAGAAATAGAACCACCATAGGATCCAGCAATCCCATTCCTTGGAATATATCCTAGAAGAATAAGAGCCTTTACACAAACAGGTATATGCACACCCATGTTTATGCAGCACTGTTTACAATAGCAAAAAGATGGAAGCAACCAAGGCGCCCTAAGAACTTGAGAAATAGTTTAAACTGAGAAGAAAACATTCTTTTGTCATTACCAGAGGGGGGAGCGAGGGAGGGCGGGAAAGGGGTTTAGATAGTAATAGGAACTATTTTAGGTGAAGGGAAAGACAGCTCACAATACAGGGGAGGTCAGCACAATTGGACTAAACCAAAAGCAAAGAAGTTTCCTGAATAAACTGAATACTTCAAAGGCCAGCGTAGCAGGGGCAGGGGTCTGGGGACCATGGTTTCAGGAGACATCTAAGTCAATTGGTACAATAAAATCTATTAAGAAAACATTCTGTATCCCACTTCGAAGAGTGGCATCTGGGGTCTTAAACGCTAGCAAACAGCCATCTAAGATGCATCGATTGGTCTCAACCCACCTGGATCAAAGGAGAATGAAGAACACCAAGGACACAAGGTGATTACGAGCCCAAGAGACAGAAAGGGCCACATGAACCAGTGACTACATCATCCTGAGACCAGAAGAACTAGATGGTGCTCGGCTACCACCGATGACTGCCCTGACGGGGAATACAACAGAGAACCCCTGAGGGAGCAGGAGAGCAGTGGGATGCAGACCCCAAATTCTCATAGAAAGACCAGACTTCATGGTCTGACTGAGATTAGAAGGACCCTGGTGGTCATGGCCCCCAGACCTTCTGTTGGCCCAGGACAGGAACCTTTCCTGAAACCAACTCTTCAGACATGGATTGGACTGGAAAATAGGTTGGAGAGGGATGCTGGTGAGGAGTGAGCTTCTTGGATCGGGTGGACACTTAAGACTATGTTGGCATCTCCTGCCTGGATGGGAAATGAGAGGGTGGAGGGGATTAGAAGCTGGTGAAATGGACACGAAAAGAGAGAGTGTAGGGAGAGAGCAGGCTGTCTCATTAGGGGGATAGCAATTGGGAGTATGTAGCAAGGTGTATATAAGTTTTTGTGTGAGAGACTGATTTGATTTGTAAACTTTCACTTAAAGCACAATAAAAATTATAAAAAATATATTTATTGAGAAATTACTGAGTGAGCTATATCGTTCCTAACAGTCTATTTGCATGATTTCATCGAAGGAGATTCATGAAGATAATGTTATTTTTAGCTCCCACTGACTTTTGATGAAACTGGATCTTAGTAAAGTTAAGTTACTGCCCAAGGTTAAAACCTTAAAAAGATTAGACTAGGAAAATGGTCTGGTGGTCTATTTCCAATAATTAGCCAATGTAAAACTTACGGATCACAACAGAACATTGTCTGACTCACTTCCTTTGGACAAACCATTAGGAGGGATCAATCTAATGCAGGACCTCATGCTTGGGGAAATACCGGGCCAGAGAGGGTAAGGGAGACCTTTGTTGAGGCAGACTGGCACAATAGCCACTATAGTCATTGCAAATTTGTACTTGTTTAATTAATTATTTTAATACATTTTTTACTGTAGTAGAGATATTTTTAATTTTATTGAAGTTTGTAAACAGATACAGTTAAACAAAAAGTCATAGTAGTACAGTGAGATGAATTAACTCAAAGGGAAGAGAACTGAGTACAAATATCCTAGAAGAAGAAGTACAATATTTTTTGACATCTGGGAGCTGACCTGGCACTATCAATTAGGTTTTTGTATTGCCAGGAGCTGGCCTTGATGTCTGCCTGTTGAACAGACATGGTTTTACAAAATATCAATACGGAAGATAGGAAAAAGATTCTCCAAAGGTGTCCTTGTCTCAATCCCTGGAATCTGTGAATATGTTAAGTTACATGGCAAAGGAGAATTAAGATTGTACATGGAATTAAAATTGTTAATCAGCTGACTTTAAGAAAGAGTATCCTCTGATTATAATGACATAAAATTAGAAATCAATAACAGAAACAGCAAGGAAAAAAAATCAAATACGTGGAAACAGAACAACACCTTGCTTAAAAACTACTGGATTATAGAAGAAATCAAGGATGGAAAAAATAAATTCATAGAATTAAATGAAGAATGAAAACATGTCTTACCAGAACCTTTGGAAAACAGCAAAAGCTTAGAGGTCAATTTACAACAATAAATGCACACATTCAAAAAGAAGAAAGTGCCAAAATCAAAACATTAACCCTACAACTTGAACAAATAGAGAGAAACAAAAGTAGCCCTCAGGCACCAGAAGAAAGGAAATAATAAAGGTTAGAGCAGAAATGAATGAGATAGAGAATAGGAAAACAATTGATAGAGTAGACAATACTAAAAGACGGTTTTTTGAAAAGATCAACAGAATCAATAAACCATTGGTCAAATTGACAAAAGAAAAAACAGGAGAGGAAGCAAATAACCTAAATGAGAAATGGAATGGGTGATATCACAACAGACCCAATGGAAATAAAAAGGATCATAACAGAATACTATGAAAAATTGTACTCTAACAAATTTGAAAATCTAGAAGAAATGGACAAATTTCTAGGAACACACTACTTACCTAAACTAACACAAATTGAGGTAGAAAAATTAAATAAACCCACAACAAAAGAAGAGATTGAAGAGATAATTAAAAAAATAAAAACCACCACCAACAAAAAAGCCCTGGCCCAGACGGCTTCACTGGAGAATTCTACCAAACTTTCAGGGAAGAGTTAACACCATTACTACCAAAGGCATTTCACGCATAGAAAAGGATGAAATACTTGCAAACTCATTCTATGAAGCCAGCATAACCATGATAGAAAAGTCAGGTAAAGATCCACAAAAAAAAGAAAATTACAGACCAATATCCCTCATGAATATAGACCCAAAAATCCTCAACAAAATTCTAGCCAATAGAATTCAACAACATATCAAAAAATAATTCACCATGACCACGTGGGATTCATACCAGGTATGCAGGGATGGTTCCACATTAGAAAAACAATAATGTAATCCATCACATAAATAAAACAAAAGACAAGAACCACATGATCTTATCAACTGATGCAGAAAAGGTATTTTAAAAAGTCCAAAACCCATTCTTGATAAAAACTCTCAGTGAAATAGGAATAGAAGGAAAATTCCTGGACATAATAAAGGCCATTTATACAAAGCCAACAACCAACATCATCCTAAATGAAGAGTCTTAAAGCATTCCCCTTGAGAAGGGGAACCAGACATGGATTCCCTTTATCACCACTCATATTCAACATTGTACTGGAGGCCCTAGCCAGATCAATAAGGCAAGAAAAAGAAATAAAGTGCATCCAAATTGGTAACGAAGAAGTAAAAGTATCCCTATTTGCAGATGATATGGTTTTATACATGGAAAACCCCCCAAAATCCACAAGAAAACTACTACAACTAAAATAGAAGATTTTGCAAAATATCAGGATATAAGATAAACATACATAAGTCAGTCAGATTCCTCTGCACCAAAAGAGAGAACTTCCAAGAGGAAATCACCAAATCAATACCATTATAATAGCCCCCAAGAAGATAAAGTATTTAGGAATAAATTTAAACACAGAGATGTAAAAAACCTACACAAAGAAAACTACAAGACACTATTACAAGAAATCAAAAGAGACCTAAATAAGTGGAAAAACATACCATGCTGATAGACAGGAAGACTCAACATTATGAAAATGTCAGTTCTTCCCAAAGTGATCTACAGATACAATGCAATCTCAATCCAAATTCCAATGACAACTTTTAGCATGTTGGAGAAACAAATCACAAACTTCATATGGAAAAGGAAGAAGCCCCAAATAAGTAAAGAATTACTGAAGAAGAACAAAGTGGGAGGCCTCACACTACCTGATGTTAGAACCTGTTATACCACCATGATAGTCAAAACAGCCTGGTACTGGTACAACAGACACATAGACCAATATAACAAAATTGAGAACCCAGACGTAAATCCATGCACCTATGAGCAGCTGATAGTTGACAAAGGCCCAAAGTCCATTAAATGGGGGAAAAGACAGTCTTTTTAACAAGTGGTGCTGGCGTAACTGGATATCTGTCTGCAAAAAAATGAAACAGGACCCATACCTCACATCATGCCCAGAAACTAACTTAAAATGATCAAAGACCTAAATATAAAACCTAAAATGATAAAGATCACGGAAGAAAAAATAGGGACAATGCTAGGAGGCCTGATACACGACATAAACAGAATACAAACCATAACCAACAATGCAGAAACATCAGAAACTAGATAACTGGGGTCTGCTAAAAGTCAGTTATGCTCATGAAAAGAGTAAAAACAGAACCCACAGATTGGGAAGAAATTTTTAACTATGACATATCTGGGAAGGGTCTAATCATTAAAATCTACAAAGTACAGCAACACCTCAACTACAAAAAGACAAATAAAAAAATTAAAAATGGGCAAAGCATATGAACAGACACTGCACCAAAAAAGATATTCAGGTGGCTAATGTACACATGAGGAAATGCTCATGATCATTAGCCACCAGAGAAATGCAAATTAAAACAACAAAGAGATGTCTTATCACCCCAATAACACTGGCGCTAATCCAAAAAAAGGAAACCCTGGTGGTGTAGTGGTTAAATGCTGTTAACCAAAAGGTCGGCAGTTGGAATCCACCAGGCGCTCCTTGGAAACTCCACAAGGCAGTTCTACTCTGTCCTATAGGGTCTCTATGAGTCAGAAATGACTTGATGGTGATGGGTTTGGTCAATCCATAAACCACAAAATAAAAATGTTGGAGAGGTTGTGGAGAGATTGGACTCTCATGCACTGCTGGTGAGAATGTAAAATGATACAATCACTTTGGAAAACAATCTGGTGCTTCCTTAAAAAGCTAGAAGTAGAAATACCATAAGATCCAGCAATCCCACTCATAGGAATATACCCAAGAGAAGTAAGAGCAGTCGCAGGAATAGACATATGCATACCATGTTCATGGGAGCACTATTCACAACAGCACAAAGATGTAAACAACCTAAATGCTCATCAACAGACGAATGGGAAACAAATTATGGTACAGACACACAGTGCGGCCTACTGACGGAGCCCGGTTCTACTCCGACACCCAACGGGTCACTGTGACTTGCGTTTGATTCTACTGCAACTGGTGGTGTTTTTGTTTTATATGAAGATATAGCTGTAGCTATGTTGTTGTTGATGTCTTGCGCTGAATGTTGTTGAGAGCAGTTGCTATTTAGTTGGCTTCTACTCAAAGTAACCTAATATATAAGAGAAAGAAATTTTCCCTGGTCCCATGCCATCCTAATGATTGTTGGTATATTTGAGTCCATTGTTGTTGTTATTGGGTCAATCCATCTTTTTGAGGGTTTTCCTTTATTTTTGTGATCTTCTACTTCACCTAACAGGACTTCTTTTCCTAGTGATCGGTCTTTCCAGATAATGTGTCCAAAGTAAGTAAGATGAAGTCTTGCCATCCTCATTCCTAAGGAACATTTCACTGTTTTATTGTAAGACTGATTTTTTTGTTCTTTTGTTAATCCATGGTACATTCAATATTCTTCACCAACACCACACTTCCACGCATCAGTACTTCTCCTGCCTTCTTTTTTCATTGTCCAGTTTTCACATTCACAGAGGCAAACAAAAAGACCACAGTGTTGAATAGAAGTAGGGAAAAGAGATATCCTTGCCGTGTTCCTGATTTTATGGCAAAATCTTTCAGTCTTTCACCATTGAGTATAATGTTAAGTGTTGGTTTTTCACAACTGTCCTTTATCATTTTAAGGAAGTGTACTGAGGTGAAGGAAATTCAGAGCTATATGACAGTATTGCACAACAAGCTATTTAATGGGGCCAACACATTGAAAGTCACATGCAAGGGGGTGGTCCCTGTAGCAGAAGGTCTTCCAGAGGCTAGAGTCACAGGTAGCATCAGAAGGAGAAGAGAGCAAGAAAGCTCCCAGGGGTGAGAAGCGATATCCTCCTGCAGCCAGGCGATAAGTCTCTGGGTCAGAGAGCTCTAAAAGCAGCAGCATCTTTATAACTACAGGAATTTATCTTTTTTTTTTTTAGGACTAGCAGAAGTTGAGTCCAGTTTTGCAGGGTATGTAAAACAGGCAGGTCCTAAGTGGCTAAAAATCTGCTTATTTGGGCTATTTTTAAATCAGTTGGACATGTACAAGTTTGAGTTTCATGCCAGTTTTTTTTTTTTTTTTTTCCATATAATACGCCTCAGCTTACTTGAAGAAGTAAATAACTTGGGGCTAATACACAGAGGCCATTTTTGACTCTCACACAATAGGAAGTTCACTTTTATTCCTGATTTTTGAGTGTTTTTTTGTTAAACGCTTTTTTCTGCATCAGTTGATAGATCATCCCCCTCTCCCTACGTTCTATTAATGTGTTGCATTACACTGATTGACTTTTATATATACTGCACTTGTGGGACAAAGCACACAGGGTTATGGCATATGGTCCTTTTAATACGCTGCTGGATTGGAGTTTTACTATTTTGTTGAGGATTTCCATAGATATTTCTATGCAATATTTTTTTCTGATGGCTTTGTCTGGCTAAATATCAGGATGCTGATAGCATCATGGATTGAGTTACAAATTATTCCTTCCTTTTAGTTTTTGGAAAAGTTTGAGAAAGATTGATGTTAATTTCTATTTGATGCCTTCTTTATAATTTCTTTGTCATTATTGATATTCTCTATTCGTTGAGACATTCTCCTGTTTTCCTTTAGGTCTTTGACCACGTTTAACACAGTAGATTTAAACGATTTGCCTAGCAATTCTATGTCATTGGTTCTTCAGGGACTGCTTTCACCGATTTTTTTTTTTTTCCTGTGAATTGGTTGTACTTCCTGTTTCTTGGCATGCCTAGTATTTTTACCAAACACTGGGCTTTGTGAATTTTATGTGTTAACTCTGAAAAGCAGATTCTCCAGCCTACCTAGTGCTTGCTGTTATTGTTGAGGGCTGCGGTCATCTGTTTAGTGACATTTCCAAACTATTTATTTGTTTGTATGTATTTATTATTTTTCATAGACTGTTTTCTTTGCCATGTGTGGTCACTGAAGTCTATCTTCAGTTATTTTAGTGGTCAACCAGTGACCTGATAGAGACCTTTTTTGGAGTCAAAAAGAGAAGAAAAAGAAAACTAAAAACACTTTCCTGGTCATTGAAGATTGACTCTGAATTAGGTACTCTTTCAATGCTTAGCCAGGCCACCTACAATTGGGCCTTAGCCTACACCTCCGTTTGTGCAGAGCCCAAAGATCTGCCAGAGGCTCAAACCTAGGGTCCTCTCAGGTCTTGTCTGAGCATGCATTCAACCTGGGTATGTACATTGGATCTCTGATCCTTCAGTACATTCAGTATCTCTACAGTTTATTCTCCCATGCATCTGCCTCGTCAGCCTCTTCTTTTCCAGGCTATCAGGTTTGTCTGCTTCTTTCCCTGTTCTCCATTCCTTACCTAAGCTGGTTATGGCATTATATGTCTTTAAGGCTTTTCACAGACAGATACCACCTGGTAGCCACTCATGTCTGAGAGGAGTAAAGCCAAGGCCTATCTCAGAGCAAGTATCTCTGGAACTACCAGATTGGTCAAAATAAACAACAACAACATTTTTAGAAAAAAGATCTGTCTTGTCCACACCCTGGCACCAGCAAGCCACACCAGGAATGTGGGCTGCTGTCTCCATGGCAGCTGCCAAGTGGAGAATGGGGGATAGTAGGTGAATAAACAAAAATGCCACCATTTTTCATCAAAATTCAACAGCATCTTTTCTCATGAAGCACTTAATGTTTATTCTGTCAGGTTTTTTTCCCACTTATTCATTGCTTCAGGGAAACCCTGGTGGCCTAGTGGTTAAGTGCTACGGCTGCTAACCAAAGGGTCGGCAGTTCGAAGCCTCCAGGCGCTTCTTGGAAACTCTATGGGGCAGTTCTACTCTGTTCTATAGGGTCGCTATGAGTGGGAGTCGACTCTATGGCATTGGGTTTGGTTTTTGTTTTTTTTCATTGCTTCAGTGGAGGGAATGAATCCTATACCTTCTTAACACACCGTTTTCTGTAACATCCCCTCTCCTGATGTTTTTAAGTGGCCTTTCTCTTATTTCAGAAACACTGGTGGCGTAGTGGTTAAGTGCTATGGCTGCTAACCAAGAGGTCAGCAGTTCGAATCCACCAGACGCTCCTCGGAAACTCTATAGTGCAGCTCTACTCTGTCCTATAGGGTCGCTATGAGTCGCAATCGACTTGATGGGAGTGGGTTTGGTTTTCTGGTTTTCTCTTATTTCAGTATTTGCTTGGTTGCTGTAAATATTTTAAAACTTTCTAAATTTCTAAAAAAGTTGATTCTAACACTTTTTGCTTTGTCGTTGTTTCTGTGCAGGAACAGGCCCTCCACAGAAGCTATCTGAGGCTATCAACTTGGTCATTTTCACTGACATTATCCACATCTCATTTTTTAAAAATATACACGGATATACAATTGATCCAACAACTTTCACTGAAATGTGTATCCTTTTATCACTCCCCATACAAGCACCTGACATATGTGACTCATCATTGTACACATATGTGTGCATCTGAATTATGTATTCTCTTCCATTGGTCTATAATTATATCAGTACAAATTTTTAGTATCACATAGAATGATGCATCTCATTTTATTATTTTTAAAATTCCCTTTGAGCTATTACTGTTTTTTGCATCATTTTATATAAATTCTATAGTCAACTTGTAAATTAAACACACACACATGCACACACTGATGGGATTCTAATGGGGATTATATTGAATTTATGTAATAATTGAAATGATCTATTTTTTCATTGTTCAGTATAATT
Organism: Loxodonta africana; assembly: GCF_030014295.1. Classification (NCBI taxonomy): domain Eukaryota; kingdom Metazoa; phylum Chordata; class Mammalia; order Proboscidea; family Elephantidae; genus Loxodonta; species Loxodonta africana. The sequence goes on from NW_026974832.1 coordinate 1,411,425, forward strand.
CATGGATAATGCACTTAAATATAATTGTTTCATTACAAGTAAGTATGGGTAGCAGTTAGGGGGAGGCATGAGGAATCTTCTCAAGTGCTAATAATATGTTACTACTTTCATATAAGTTTGTTCAATTTGCGATATCTATCTGATTAGTTGTGAATGTACTGTATATGGATTTCTTTATTCTGTATAACTTACACAAATCATCCTTCAAATTGCTATTTACTTAAAAAAAAGTTTGTTAGCTATAGCTATTGAAGTTTAGGCATCGTGTTTAGTCAGGTTTAGGCTCTATTGGAACTCAAAAGCATGAAAATGGTCAAAAATACTACAAAAATTAATTACAATAATAAAAGATCAAGGATGTATAAAACTCTAAGGCCAAGATCAGGAGGCTGGGGTGGAGATTACCTGAAACTTGAAGCTAGCAACTGGACATGCAACCATATACTTCACTGACTGATGTGGTCTGCAGATGTGAACTTTCATGCAATCTGTGTGAAAAATATTTAAATATGTTAAAATTCATTAAATTTGAATGTACATTTATTAAAATATGGATTTATTATTTTTGTTTTTGATAGTAAGTATAAATTAGAATTTCAAACTTTATGTAAAACACAAATGGTTTACACACTTAAGTAATTTCACCACCAATTCCATTCATAGATGTATACAAAATACAAACTCTTGTTTATGGGAAACAGGAGACAAATGCAACAATGTTTATAAGTGCATTGTATATAATAGTAGACAACTAGAAATAAAACAAGCATCTATCAGCAACAACACCAACAACAAAAAATGGATAAACGTGTAGTATAGTCTTAAAATAGAATGCCATTCAATAATAAAATAGAATGGGCTGTCATTTCATTCAACCTGCAGCGTTAGTAATGTCAACCGAAAAAACAATTTTCAAAAAGATTATCTACAACTTAAGGCCCCTTTATTAAGTTCTACAGCATCTAAAAATATTTTCTAATACCCTATGAATTCTATATTATAATTATAGCAAGAGAATTAAAAAACCAAAAATTCAGAATGATGGTGGAGGTATAGGAGGATATGAGGAGTCCCTGGATGGTGCGAGCAGTTAACATAGTCACTGCTAACTGAAACCTTGGTGGTTCGAGTCTACCCAGAGGTATAGGAGGATATGAAGAGTCCCTGGATGGTGCGAACAGTTAACATAGTCACTGCTAACTGAAAGCTTGGTGGTTCGAGTCTACCCAGAGGCACCTCAGGAGAACGGATTGGTGATCCACATTAGAAAAATAAGCCGTTGAAAACCCTACCAAGAACAGTTCTACTCTGACACACATGGGTTCGCCAAGAGTTGGAGGAGCACTAAAGATAAATTTACTATTTTAGTTGTTGGGTTGGGTGGTGAACTTACAGGTATACATTATATTATAAACAAACTGACCGAAGTAAGGCATTCATAGACCAATAAACACATTTTGTCTTGAACCAGAAATGAGTGTTCCTAAAGGCCATTACATATAATTATTATTAAAATTATTGACAATGGATCCAAAAAAATCTTGTCAGTGAATCTCTAAAATATTTCACAGAAATATACACTTTCTTCCAATACCATTGTTCATGCACTGATGGCACACTGGTTGTATTTTGCTCTCATGGTTTATATTCCACTTTATATTTAGCAGCAAGTAGTTAGCAACCCACTGCATTATTTATTATCAACACTCAGACTCTAAGAAGTTTTCATATATTACTGATTGGAAAATAAATGATTAAATCCACTTTGGATAACGCTAAAATTTTTTTTTTTTTTTAATTAGAGCTAAACATGTGCCTAATTTATGACTAAGCAATTTCAATTTAGGTATATGTACAAGAGATTTGAGTTCACGTGTTCTCAAAAAACACTTGTACAGGAAGCTTTATGGTAGTTTTATTCATTATAGTCAAACATTTCTGACATCAGAATGGAAATAATTATTCTAAGTCATATGATGGAATTCAGCTTTGTAATAAAAATGATGGAGACACTCAAAAATATGGTTGAACCTTTTAAACATGTTTAGGAAAAGAAGCCAGACATCAAAGAGAACTTATTTTCTGATTTAAAAGTTTCGACTCAATGGTGATGAGAAATAAGAGCTTCTATTTAATGGCGATAGAAGCCAGAATAATGATTGTAATTGTGGGCCTAAGGCATTAACATGAAAGTAGCATAAGAGATGACGAATGATGAAATGCTCCACCTGTGGTTTCCCTCAAGCTGTAATGATGACAGTTCCACACTTCCAGTTGTTAATTTCAAGTTTTAGCCCAATTCTGAAAGCTTCTTATTTCATAGTATTTCACATCCCATGTGTCCACAAAACTCAAATGTCTGCTTTCTCCCAGTCTCCTGAATCTGCCCAGTCTTTGCCTCTCCACTAATATCACCTTGGTCCAAGGTAATATCTTGTCACAGCTGGACTACTGCAATGGCTTTCTTCTGCCCACATCAATTCTCTACCACAACTCTGCAAAGGTAGCCCATTGTTTTAGGTTCAAAGCCACAATCCTCACGTTGATCTAATTTACACTGTAAGACCCGGCCCCAAAACATATACCTATTTCCTGTGTCTCACCAATTTACTCCTTGATCTTTTGTGACTACGCTGGGCATGTCCCCACCTCAGGGAGTTCTCACTTGTTCTTTGCTCTTCCCAGAACATTTATCCACAAATATCCACTTGTCTCTCTTCCTCGACTCCTTTTAGTTTTTGACAAAAGTCATATTCTTGATTCTCCCTTCTCTGACTATTTGACTTAATATTGCAAATATCCTCTGTTTTCCTGATTCCAATTTTCCACTTAGTTCTTCTTCATGGTGATTAATACTTTTTGGTATACTCTGAAATTTACCCAAACCCAGTGCTGTCGAGTTGATTCCGACTCATATAAGGTCGCTTTACCAGTTAATTTTATATACTGTCTTTCTCCCCACGATAAAATGTAAACTTCATGAGAGCAGAGACTTTTGTCAGTTTTTTCTTGTTTAATCCCATTTCACCAGTGCCTATAACAGTGTCACATACAGAGTTAAAGCATTAAAGCCCTTGTTCAATGAATGAATGAATAAATAAATAAATAAATAAGTGGATGTATGCATTTTGCTCTATATTATAGTTTGGTCATCATATGTATTTTCCTGATATTATGTATTGTATGGTAAATTATATTTCATGTGCATTTTATTTCAGAATATTAAAAAGGTACTAAAAATTTGTTATGACATGGGAGCATTGTGTTGACAGGGATTAAATCTATTGCTTTAGAAGATAAAGTTGAAAATGGCAACCATTCTCTTGCTTTTACACGGCAAATCCACCCAGTTCCAATAACAAAGCTTTAGTTATTTCTGAGAAGTGTAGAAACCAAGGCATTGTTACATTTATTTATTTTGTAAACATTTCTTTGAGCTTACTTCTCTCTAGACAGTAGGCTAATCAAATCATGTTGTTCAGTCTCAAACTATAAAGGGTTCATAAAGTCATATTTTCTGTACAAATGTCTATTTTCCCAGCACTCTTCTCATGGCCCCCATGACCTCCTTATTCCTCAGACTGTAGATAAATGGGTTCAGAAGAGGTGTAATGATACTGTAAAACACCGCCACCACTTTATCTTCCTCAGGGTAATGCAAGGTGTGTGGTCTTGTATAGGTGGAGAGAGTAGCCCCATAGAATAGGCTTGCCACAATCAGATGAGAGGAACACGTGGAGATGGCTTTTGTCTGCCCTTTACCTGAGCTCATCTGGTACACCACAATAAGCACCTGGGCATAGGAAGCCAGAATGGCTATGAATGGTAGTAACAGAATGACAAGGCCACTAAAGAGGACAGTATACTCATACTGGGAGGTGTCCTGACACACCAAAGGCATTAGAGATGGAACTTCACAGAAAAAGTGGTTAATGATCCGAGATGTGCAGAATGGAAGTTGAAATACATACAGTGTATGTATTAAAGCATTGATAGAACTACTGGCCCATGCACATGTGACCATGGACAAACAGATCGTCTTGCTCATGAGCACAGGGTAATGTGAAGGGTGACAGATCGCTACGTGTCTATCATAAGACATGAAACCAAGAAGAGCTTCAGTTCCACCAAGAGTCAAAAACAGAAAGGTTTGAATCTCACAACCGAAAAAAGTAATGGTCTTACTATTTGACAGGAAGTTTGCTGCCATCTTGGGTACCGTGGTGGAGATGTACACCATGTCAATGAAGGAGAGCTGACTGAGGAGGAAGTACATGGGAGTGTGGAGCGGAGTGTCCAGTCGGATGAGGTGGATCAGTATGATATTTCCCATCAAAGCCACTGAGAAGATGACAGTAATGGCAACAAAGAGTATCTTGTTCATTTGGCCATATTGGAAACGGCCAAGAAGTATAAACTCTGCTCCAAAAGTTTGATTTTCTGTCTTCATGGCTTAAATCAAAACAAAGCAGACCATATCTGAAAATTCCATTAACAACATTGATTGACCTTTGAGAGAAAACAAAATGATTATTAAATGCAGTAGGATTCCCTTTAATCAGCTTAGGTGACTATGTCTCTCCCTGTTTTTATATAGCAAACCCTGGTAGTGTAGTAGTTAAGTGCTATGGCTGCTAACCAAAAGGTCAGCAGTTTGAATCCTCTAGGCACTCCGTGGAAACTCTATGGGGCAGTTCTTCCCTGTCCTATAGGGTACTATGAGTCAGAATCAATTCAACAGCAATGGGTTTGGTTTTGGGTTTTTATGCACTGAATCTGTGTCTATTGAGCAATGGGCATTTTGAAAAATAAAATAAAAATAACGTTTCTTTAAAATTGATCACAGAATAAAAATATAATATGGGGATAAAACATTTAGATGATTTGCCAACGTGAGTTATTACTCCCCTTGTAAATATCTTCATGATGATAGACTAGAGACATGTTCACATGTTGTGAAAAATCTTTCACTCAATTCCTTCATATATATAGTTTAGAATTGCACTGTTGGTTAAACTTGATATAATATTCTTTAAAAAAAACTTCTCGACTCCATTTTTCAATTTTGAATTTGTATTGGCTATACATTGTAATAAAAATTATATTAACATTTGTGGGTCAGGAATATTTTAGCTCTTCTAAATGAACTGGTGGTTATGTAGATAACATCTGTAAGTGTAAATAGGAATTCATTGACAAAGCTCTCCAAAAAAAAAAGATCGATCGATCTACCTACCTACCTACCTATCATCTACCTACCTATCTACCTACCTGTCTACCCACCTACCTACCCACCTACCTACCTACCTATCTATCGATCATCTATCTATCTACCTACCTGTCTGTCTATCTATCATCTATCTTTCTTTCATCTATCTATCATCTATCTATCATCTGTCTATCTATCTATCATCTATCTATCTATCTACCTACCTAAAACCTATCTATCTATTATCTATCTATCTATCTATCTTCTATCATCTATCTGTCTTTCTTTCATCTATCTATCTATCATCTGTCTATCTATCTATCATCTATCTACCTACCTAAAACCTATCTATTATCTATCTATCTATCATCTATCTGTCTATCATCTATCTATCTATCTATCATCTGTCTATCTACCTATCATCATCAGCATCTATCATCTATCTATCTATCTGTCTGTCTATCTATCCATATGCCAGACCTAAGGGATGGTTGGAGAATGAATCATTAAAATAGAAGTTAACAATTATTCATCTAAATTTAACTCAAGAAGCATGTCAAGAATGGCATTTTTAATTTTACTTAGTCCTGTTATATTAATTGGGGAAATTTACATTTAAACTGCACTTGGAAGAAGTGGCAATTAGTAAAAGTTTATCACTTGCTCCTCAATTGGGATATGAAATCAAAAGACTACTGATGGCTTTTTTAAAATTCAAAAGTTTTGGATAATTCTTATTGCAGAACAACGTTAAGAAATAGAAAATATTTTCAATTAAAAACTAGCCAACTTTAATATAAAACCCCTTGTTGTTGAGTTGATTCCGATTCACAAAGACCCTATAGGACAGAGTAAAATTGCTCCATAGGGTTTCCAAGGAGTGGCTGGTGGGCTCGAACTGCCAACCCTGTGGTTAGCAGCAAAGCACAAAATTAACTGACAATAACAATTGTTGATTATACACGTGCAAATACTAATACAATTCTGGCATATAAAATTCAATGACTCTAAAAAGACCATACTTAATGGTCTGACTGAGACTAGAGGAATCCCGGCGGTCATGGTCCCCAAACCTTCTGTTGGCACAGGACAGGAACCATCCCCGAAGACAACTCATCAGACATGAAAGGGACTGGACAGTGGGTAGGAGAGAGATGCTGATGAAGAGTGAGCTAATTATATCAGGTGGACACTTGAGACTGTGTAGGCATCTCCTGTCTGGAGGGGGAATGGGAGGATAGAGAGAGTTGGAAGCTGGCAAAATTGCCAGAAAGGAGAGACTGGAAGGGCTGACTCATTAGGGGGAGAGCAAGTGGGAGTACGTAGTAAGATGTACATAAACTTATATGTGACAGACTGACTTGATATGTAAACGTTCACTTGAAGCTCAATAAAAGTTAATAAAAAAAAAATTCAATGACTCATCATCAGTTCTATTTACTATTAACTTGACTATACTTGGTCCAAGATGCAGTCACATGAGCAAACCAAAATGTAAGTCTTTGTTCTGTAAATGCCTGACCTCAGAAGCCTAAATGTGAATGAACCAGTTAGTATATGAGCTCATAAACTATATCTGCTATTCATGAATTGGGAAGCTATTGTCTGAAACTTCCTATTCATGAATTGCAAATAAAGCTTATAAATTCATATGCAAATTTACTCTAGTAGAAATTTTATTTTTTACATTATCTAAGTTCGTATAAACTGAGGCATACTTTGTTTTTTTTTAACTAACAATATCATATTAGGAATTTTCATTGTGTAAATAATTTGTAGAAGTATAATAAATGTAATATGCTTTACGGAAGCATTTTAGAATGATGAGTACATGATAAAAACAGATAAGGGAACTAAAAAAATCAGCTTGGTGAGATAATGTGCATGTATTCAAAATCAGTTATGAAAGCTAGACAGTTACACATTATATATAGAAAAATATATGCATATGTATGTATGCATATATATTTCACTTGAAATAAAACAATTTATGAAATATTTTAATTCAACTGCAAAGACTCTCACCACGAATTTGTATTGCTTGAAACAGTTTACAGCCTTTCACCACTCCAGTAATATTGCTGAATATGACTACGCCTTGAGCATAATACAAAGTGGCAAGGCAAAAATAAGAAACATTTTTTTCTACCCCAGTCAAGACTACAAGTGATACCTCCAGGACCATGCTGCCCAGTAGGGGTTGCACTGGACCTTCAAACCCTACCCTTTTCTCGCTTTACAAAGACACATCTCTCACCTTGCTCTTTTGTGATTGCTGTCCTAAGAAAATTTAAAATCAATATATGGCCAAATTAATCTCAGATAACATATCTGGATATTCAATTCTTGCAGTAATCATCCAAATGTAATGTGGATAATCTAGCCAGCCCAGAAATCGCCCCAATCAAAGGAAATGGGCATCCAAGAAAAATACTATTCACTCTACATAATTTATCAAATAAAACACATTCCTTTAAATAGTGTCCCTGAGATTAGTCATATATTGATCTTTTTGACAAGAATTGTAGCGAAGTATTCAAGGTATTATAATATTTTAGGTTAAATTCAGAGTAATTAATGGTCCAAAAGAGCTATTTGAAATCTGAATGGTTGTTATTATGAACAAGACTGCTTTACCTCCAGCAGACCACGTTTTTAAAACTGAAAAACAAGCCACTGTGTTGAAAAGCATATTCTTTTTTCATTAGGTATTTAGACATATAGATTATTTTACATATATAAAAATAGTTGAAAAAATTTTTAATTGAGATATATTGTCTTTTATAGAGATAATGTTTCAATCTCCTAGAAGACTTTTTGAAATAAATCATTAAACAGGGAGTTGGGAAATGGATCTGCAAAATTACATAGACGATTTTCCTGTCACCCCACTTGGGCACAGCATTAGAGAGGCACAGCAAGTCTGTCTTTCAAAAATTTTTAAGTTAAATTATATTATTTGTTTGTCATATATATTAAAAAGTCACAGACAAAACTGCATGTATTAGGAAAATCAAGCTACTTGACACTTGTACAGGGTGGCAGAAAAATAAATTCACAAAGAAATCCAAAACTGTGAAATCCCTAATTTGAAACACATTTTAGGAAGTGTTACCATTCTATGAACTTGCAGGATTGCTTTTTTTTTTTTTTTGCCTCAGCAAATAAGTCTTCAATCATTTACCATGAAAAAATTTAGTGGAAAAAAGAATCAAATATTCAAACTCATTTTCTCGTCCTTATATAAGACTTTAAACCTCTCGGTGGACACAGGCTGGCTGCCTGATCAGGGTGGAATTCATATTTTGTTTCTCAGAGACCTTCCGGGAAAACTAGACCTCTAGTCCGTGATTAAGCACATTGTACAAATTACAAGTGATATTTTATTAGTCCTGGTGTCTGCATTCCTGGGGGGAGGAAGGGAAATGAACAAAGGGTCAAGCCTCAAAATATATTTGTTCAAGTGAAAAAAAAATCAAATAATTGATATTAGCTGATTGCTTTAAAAATTTTTTTTTAAAGTTAACTATTTTACCTTTAAAATATGTACGTAGATTTTGACTCCGTATAGTTAGTAATCAGCTAATATATAGTTTGATTTTTTTTTCTATACAAAATATGCACGAAATACTGAGGAGTTATCTAATATAGGTGATATTATTAATGTGCTAAATTTTACAATAATTTTATTCCCAAAATAGGAAGGTTGGCTTGGCCATGGAAGTAAGGGACTCCGATTTCTGAAAGTCCACAGATCAAATACAAATGCTGTGATCCCTAAGGGTTAAAGTGCCCACGTGTAGAGTAGAATTTAGATTTTGGCATGGTGCTCAATAATGTTGTTCTATTTCGATGAGATGTATTTAATCTGGAAAAATTGAAGTGAGCTGAAATTTTGCCCAGTCAATTCCCTTACCTGATTCTATGGGATGACATGAAATAGCTGCTGTGCTCAAGAATGGGAAAAGAAAAGTGCAATAACTTAAGAAGAAACTCGATGTGGGTTAGATTTTGGGAAGAAAATACTCAGGTTTATTCTCTCATGTACAGACAGGGATGTAAGTCACATCGTAGATCTTATCTTCATTTTTCTCCAATTATAATATATATGTTATTTTATAATTCATAAATTATTATTTATAATAATTATTCCTTAATTTGAAATATTTTGTCTCATTATTCTCTAAATCACCTTCCAGAGAAAACTCCAGGGGCCAAACAATCACTGAGTCAGTTTTAGGATGAAACACAGGTGTTTAGGAACCCTAATCTCAGATTTTTACTGAATGATTGAGTCCTATGAATAGTCAACATTTGCCTCACATTCAGTCACTTGTGGAAGGATTTCTAGAACATTGAAGTGATATTTGTAAGTTTTGAATACTGTGAAACTTGTACAGTTGCTGGCATTTTCTTTAAGAACAAGAGAGCAAAAATACAAATATAAAATTGATATGACTGTGGAAGAGGCCTGCACAGGTGAGAGGATCTGCAGTTCAAGTTTCTTATGTTTCAATGAAAACCTACCTCTGAAGTTAGGTTTGATACCTTTAAGTGGTGCTTGTTGTTATTGTTTTATTATTATTATCACCTGATATTGCATGAGAAAAATATTTGTGTATTATACACAGACAGTTGTCAGCTACTTTGGATGGGTATGAGAACATGAAAACCTAGAACTCTTCCTGTGGCATAAAAAGAGAAATATCTCTCAGGGGCCCATATATTAAATCAGGGAGTAAAAGTGGAGCGTGATGGTGGAAGGTAGGATGGGGGTGACTCACTCTGTCTGAATTGCAGAAGCAGGAATGTATTACTTGCTCTCTTGATTCATAGATTATCTAATAATAGCATCTACCGCTAATATTGTTTATTAAAAATTAAATTAGTTAACACATGCAAACAACTTACAATGTTGTCCAGCATGCTGCAAGCCCTTAATAAATATTAGCTTAATGATGATTATTAATGATGATGGTGTTTTTACTGCCTTTTTGGATTATTATTTTACATAAACTAAGATAGATTCAAGGATGGAAGCATCTCCTCCACTGCTTTGCTCAAATGTGGACACAAATCCTTCTAAAATCTTTCCCCATCCCAGTGTGACATGGTTCTACTAAAGTTTCAAGAGAAAAAGAAACAAAACTAGAACAAACTATCTACAGGGAGAATTACTTAAAATAAGCCCTGTACATACAGTCACTCTCTCTGATAAGGTTCAAAGACCTAAAGTTTGGTATTGAAGAAATCTGAAGTATAAGAGAGTAATCAGTAAATAAACAGAGAGAGATAAATGAATGAATGAATAAACAAATAAGCAGAGATATCAAGTTTGGTTCTCCAGAGCTCTAGTCAAAACCTGATTTTTGTGTGTTCCCCTGACATCCTACAATTTTGTTGGATTTGTATATTAAATCTAATAGTTTATTTTTGTTTTTGTTGGTTTGTTGTATGTGAGCGTGTGTATTCTCTGTTGTTGTTGTTAGGTGATGCCAAGTTTGTTCTGACTCATAGCGACTCCTGTGTACACCAGAAGGAAACACTGCTCTGTCCTGTGCCATCCTCACAATCATTGTTATGCTTGAGCCCAGAGTATTTCTTAGGATATTCTCTATATAAGATCATGTCATTTGAATAGGAACAAATTTACTTCTTTTCAAATTTGAATGCCATTTCCTATTTTTTTTTTTTCCTAACTTTTCTGGCTAGTATTTATGTAATAATATGGAATAAGAGTTGTGAAGTCAAGCATCCTTGTTTTGTTCTTGATGTTAAGGAAAAACTTTCAGTTTTTCACCAATGTGAGTGATGTGAGCCGTGGGCATTTCATAACTGTCCTTAATCAGATACAAGCAGTTTCCTTACATTTCTAGTTTGTTGGGTGATTTTATTCTGAAAGGGTACTGGAGTGTGTCAAATGATTTTTCTGCATCAATTAATATAATCATTTTTGTTCATTCTCTTAATTAATTGATATTTATGTTTAACCACTCCTGCATTTGTGGGATAAGTTTCACTGGGTCGTGGTGTATAGTCCTTCCAATATGCTGCCCTATTTGGTTTGCTAGTATTTTGTTGCAATTTGCTGCTGAATTTGGTTTGTTAGTATTTTATAGAAGATTTGCTTCCATATTCATAAGGTATATTGTGATTTATTTATTTTTTTTTGCTTTGGTATCAGGGTGATAATGTCATTCTAGAATGAGTTGCCTTCTATTTTTTGGAAGAGTTTGAGAAAGATTATTGTTAATTTCTATCTGGTATCTTTTTATAATTTCTATCTCTTTACTGGCAGTCTCTATTTGTGAAGACATTATTTCACTGGTTACCTTTAGTCCTTTGTACATGGTATCCATTAGCACCTTGAACATATTTAATACAGTTTATTTATATTATTTCTCTAGTAATTCCAGTATCTGAGTTGACTCAGGGATTGTTTCAAATTTATTTATTTTTTCCTGTGAATGAGCCATGTGCTCCTGTTTATTTGCACGCCTAATATTTTGTTGTTGCTGTTGTGGAAAACTGAACATTGTGAATTACAAACCATAATTATTAAAATTATTGACAATGGATTAAAAACAATCATGTCAGTGATTATCTTAAATACTTCACAGAAAATGTATACTTTCTTCCAATACCATTATTCATGCACTGTTTTAGCACTGGTTGGATTTTATCGTCATGGCTTATATCCAATTTTATATTTAGTGCCAGGTAGTTTAGCAAGTCACTGCATTATTTATTATCAACAATCTTAGACTCTAAGAATTTCTCTTGTATTGCTGAATGGAATACAAATGATTAAACTCACATTGCAATAACACATTCATAGCTGTACATGTACTTAAAATATGACCAAGCGATTTCAATCTTTGATGTATATACAAGATAATTCAGTTAATATGTTCTCAAAAAGCATTTGTACAGGAAGTTTTATGGCAGTTTTATTCATGATAGCCAAACATTTCCTGCATCCGAATGGAAACAATTGCTCAGGAGCCATATAATGGAATGTAGCTTTGTAATATAAACGATAGAGTTACAGAGACACACAAAAATATGGTTAAATCTTTTAAATATGTTGACTAAAAGAAGCCAGATATCAAAGAGAACTTTTTTTTTTCTGATGCCAAAGTTTCTACCCAATGGTGATGAGAAATAAGAGCTTCTATTTAATGGTGATAGAAGTCAGAATAATGACTGCGTTTGTGGGGCCAAGAGGTCAACATAAAAGTAGCACAAGAGATGCTGAATGATGAAAACGCTCCACCTGTGGCTTCCCCCAAACTGTAATCATGACAACTCCATACTTCCAATTATTTAGTCCAAGTCTTAGCCCAATTCTGAAGCGTTTCATATTCCAATGTGTCCACAAAACTCAAATATCTGCTTTCTCCCAGTCTCCTGAATCTGGCCAGCTTTTGCTCCTCCACTAATATCACTTCAATCCAAGGCCGTATTTTGTCACAACTGGGCTACTGCAATGGCCTCCTTGTGTTCACATCAATTCTATACTCACAACTCAGCAATGGTTGCCCAGCACTTTGGGTTAAAATCCAGAATCCTCATACTGATCTAATTTATACTACATGTTCTGGCCCCATTAAATCTACCTATTGACTAAGTCTCACCAACTTACTCCTTGATCTTTTGTGACTATGAAGGACATGTTCCCATCACAGGAAGTTCTCACTTGCTCTTTGCTCTTCCCAGAACACTCTTCCTCAGATGTCCACTTGATTCTCTTCCTTAACTCCTTTTAGTCTGATAAATTGTCACATTCTTGTTTCTCCCTTCTCTATTTTACTTATAATTGCAAACATCTTTTAGTTTCCCTATTCCAATTTTCCACCTAGTTTTTCTTCATGGCAATTAATACTTTTTGATATACTGTACAATTTATGCATTAATTTTATATATTGTCTTTCTCCTCACAATGAAATGTAAACTTTAAGAGAGCAGACATTTATGTCAGTTTTATATTGCTCAATCCCATATCACCAGTGCCTATAATTGTGTCACATACAAAGTTAAAGCATTAAAACTTTTGTTCAATGAATGAAAGAATGAGTGGATATATGAAATCTGCTCTATACTACAGTTTGGTCATCATATATATTATCTAGATAGTATGCATTTTGAAATAAATTATATTTTCTATGCATTTTATTTCAGCAAATTAAAAAAGAAAAAATATTTGCTGTGACATAGGAGTATTGTGTTTATGGGTCCTAAATCTACTGCTTTAGAAGATAAACGACATAGATAATGGCAACCATTCTCTTGCTTATACATTGTAAATCAATCCAGTTCCAATAGTAATGATTTAGTTATTTCTGAAAAGAGGAGAAATGAAGGCATTTGTCTAATTATTTATTTTGTAAACATTTCTTTGAGCTTACATCTCTCTAGACAGTAGGCTAATCAAATCATGTTGTTCAGTCTCAAACTATAAGGGTTCCTAAAGTCATATTTTCTGTACAAATGTCTATTTTCCCAAAACTCCTTTCCTAGCCCCCATGACCTCCTTATTCCTCAGACTGTAGATAAATGGGTTCAGAAGAGGTGTAATGATACTGTAAAACACCGCCACCACTTTATCTTCCTCAGGGTAATGCAAGGTGTGTGGTCTTGTATAGGTGGAGAGAGTAGCCCCATAGAATAGGCTTGCCACAATCAGATGAGAGGAACACGTGGAGATGGCTTTTGTCTGCCCTTTACCTGAGCTCATCTGGTACACCACAATAAGCACTCAGGCATAGGAAGCCAGAATGGCCATGAATGGTAGTAGCAGAACGATAAGGACACTAAAGAGGACAGTATACTCATACTGGGAGGTGTCCTGACACACCAAAGGCATTAGAGATGGAACTTCACAGAAAAAGTGGTTAATGATCCGAGATGTACAGAATGGAAGTTGAAATACATGCAATGTATGTATTAAAGCATTGATAGAACTACTGGCCCATGCACATGTGACCATGGACAAACAGATCGTCTTGCTCATGAGCACAGGATAATGTAAAGGGTGACAGATCGCTACATATCTATCATAAGACATGAAACCAAGACGAAGAGCTTCAGTTCCACCAAGGGTCAAAACCACAAAGGTTTGAATCTTACAGTCTAAAGAAGTAACAGTCTTATCATTTGACAGGAAGTTTGCTGCCATCTTGGGTACCATGGTGGAGATGTACATCATGTCAATGAAGGAGAGCTGACTGAGGAGGAAGTACATGGGAGTGTGGAGCGGAGTGTCCAGTCGGATGAGGTGGATCAGTATGATATTCCCCATCAAATTCACTGAGAAGAGGCCCGCAATGGTAACAAAGAGGACGGTGTTCATTTGGCCATATTGGAAAAAGCCAAGAAGTATAAATTCTGCTCCAAAAGTTTGATTTTCTGTCTTCACGGCTTAGATAAAAATAAAGCAGACAATATCTGAAAATTCAATGTAAACAACATTGAATGTCCTTCAGAAGAAAACAAAATGATTATTAAATGCAGTAGAATTTCCTTGAATCACTTTAGGTGACTATTTCTCCCCGTTTCTATACACTGAATCTGTGTCTGTTGAGCAATGGCCAATTTGAAAAAAAAAAAGATGATAATTTTTTTTTTTTTTACTTCTTACAGAATAAAAATATTATCTGGAAATAAACATTTAGATGATTTGCCAACATGAGTTTTTTCTCCCCTTTTAAATATCTTCAAGATGAGAGATTGGAGATGTGCTTACTTGGTATGAGAAAAAAAAATCTTTCACTCCATTCATTTAAATAATTAAATAGGACAGTGATGTTCAAATATGATATAATATTCTTACAAAAAGCATTTCTTTCTCCATTTCTCAATTTTGAAATTATATTGGCTATAGGTTGTAATAAATGTTATGTTACCATTTGTATGTCAGGAATACTACAACTCTTACAAATGAATTGGTGGTTATTTCTATAATGTCTGTAATTGTATGTGGAAATTTGTTGCCCAGGCAAAAAAACAAATATGCAAGACCTTTAAGAAGGGCTGGAGAAAGAAACATTAAAATGTTATATTAGCAATTATTAATCTAAGTTTAACTCAAGGAACATGTCAAGAATGGCATTTTGAATTTGACTTGGTCCTTTTATATTAATAGGGGAAATTTACATTTAAACTGCACTTGGACGAAATGTCAGTTAGTAAAATGTTATTACTTGCTCCTCAGTTGAGATATGGAGTCAAAAGGTATTGATGCCCCATTAAAATTTGAAAGTTTTAGATAATTGTTATTACAAATATTGCTCAACAAAGTTGAGAAATTAAAATTATTTTCAGTAAAAACTAGTCAGCTTTAATACAAAGTGTGACAAATAAGAAAATTGACAATACCAACTGTTGATTACACATACATGCAAATATAAATACAATTCTAGCATATAGAATTCAATGATCTATCATAAAGTTTTATTTATTGTTGACCTGACTATACTTGGTCCAAGGTGCAGTCACTTAGGCTAAGCCCCACATCAGCAAACCAAACCTAAGTCTAGTTTCTGCAAATGCCTGACTTCCCAGAAGCCAAAATGTGAGTTAACCAATTAAAACTTGCCTGCTGAGTTTAACCTGGTTCAAAACGTTCCATTAATCCCATCCCCATCACCAGAACTGTTAAAAACAAAATTTTTACAAAATTAAATTTGTATAAGAACTCATAACCTGTAGTTGCCATTCATGAATTAGAAAGCTCTTGTCTGAAACTTCCCATTCATAAATTGCAAGTTAAACTTATGGGTTCATATACAAACCTAATCTTGTAGAAATTTGGTTTTTAACATTATCTATAGTCAGCCAAGTTGGTATAAACTGAGGCATATTTGACTATAAATAATCATATCACTAAGTTATATAGGAAAGATACTACACACATTTCATATATTCTAAAAAGCTTTGATCCTATTGAACCGTCATTCTTCATTATAGGCCTTTCTCAAAGAACAGTGCTTTTCTCTAAAACAGCAAACACAGTGATATAAAATAATGATGGATGTTTGTATAATTCAGAAAAAAACAAAGACTTATTCTAACAACATTATTTTTTTGAATGTTCTAACCCATGAAATAGAATATGACAAATAAAAATAACAACCCAAAAAAGAAAAAATTTTTTTCTATTTAAAAGCTTTACTGTTTTTGAGAACCTAATAAATGAAAAACACTTAACTTGCTAAAAGTGTTCGATAAATTGTATAAATTATAATTTACAGTTAGTAACGTTCTAATACATTATATTTTTAATATTCTTAAAATTTTTCACCTTAGTAATAACAATACTCAATGACAATAAAATATTATTTAAATATGGTTATCGAAAAAACGGTTTATGTTTTAAAAATATCAAATGCAAACACACGTAACTGAAAGGACAAAATAAATGTCATTGCAAGCTAGTTCACTGTAAACCAATTGATGTAAATACAATCTAGATTTCAAGATAGGTTATATATTTCAGACCATGAAGCAATTTTTTAATAAAAATCTGAAAGAAAATGATCAAGTTAAAAAAAAAAATGTCGATAAGAGAATGAAGAGGAGGAAATACAACATGTAAAATTTTATGGATATAAACGTGATAAAATAGCATGATAATTGGGCGTGATAGAAAAACAGGAAAGTAAGAATACAATAGCTGTAGAAGTTATAAGGAGTCTTGATTCTGGTGTAGTGATTTTAGCACTGAGCTGGTAACTGAAAGGCAGGCGGTAGTTGGAACCCACCAGCTGCTGAACAGGAGGAGAAAGATGTGCCAGTCTGCTCCTGTAAAGATTTACAGCCTTGGAAACCCTGTGGGGCAGTTCTACTCTGTCCTATAAGGTCACTATGAGTTGCAATTGACTCCATGGCAGTGGCTTTATAGAAGTTATTATATATCATCAATAAATTATATACTCTGCCCATTGCCTTGGAGTCAATTCCAATTTATAGTGATCCCTTGGGCAGAGCAGAACTGCACCATAGGATTTCTAAAGCTACAATCGGTACAGAAGGAGCCCTGTTTGTGCTGTGGTTATGTGTTTGGCTGATAACAGAAGAGTTGGTGGTGTGATCCTACTAGGTGCTTTGAGGGAGAAAGATGTGGCAGTCTGCTCCTGTAAAGATTTACTGCCTTTGAAACCTACTTTGTCCTATATGGTCACTATGAGTTGGAATCTACTGGATGGCAGTGGGTTAATCTTTATAGAAACAGGCTGCCACATCTTTCTCCCTTGAAGTTCCTGGTAGGTTCCAACCCCTGACCTTTGGGTTAAAACCCAGTGCTTAACCACTGTACAGCCAGGGCTCCTTCAATAAAATATGTAGGGAAGTCTGTTCTTTTTGTGAATTTGATCGTCTGTTCTACATTTTCTCCCACTCTGTCCAGGACTCTCTGTTGTAATCCCAGTCAGAGCAGAACCCTGGAGACTATGGCCCCTGGAGATCCTTCTAACTCAGAACTGAAGCCACCCCCGAAGTTTACGTTTCAGCCAAAGTAAGACAGGCCTATAAAACGAACAGTATATGACATCAAATGGGCTACACCTGCCAAAAAACAGAGAAGAGAAGGCAGGAAGGGACAGGAAAACTGGACAAATGGAATGTGGGAATGTGGGGTGGAAAGGGAGAGAGTGCTGACACAATAGGGATTGCAGCCAATGCCATGAAAAAAATTGTGTATAAATTTTTGAATGACAAAGTAATATAAACATATATATGGAAGGAAAAATTTATTTAAAAAAAAGAAAACGGGAACACTGGCAACAATTTCCAATCTATTGGAATGCTCATTTCACCAGGTGGGGGTCGTTATTTTGATTTTGTAGTTTTTACCCCCAAAAATTTCATGTAAAGTATTATAAATCTAAACAAGAACCCAAATTGAATTCTTAGAACAAATAAAAAATTTTAATATCACAAATAAAATCCAATTTACCAAAAATTAATAATAAAAATGAAAAGAGCCGACTAAGCAGAAAAAAATATACAAATAAGTGATACATCGAAAATGAAATAGAAGGCTTAAAATAAAGAAATAATCCAAAAATATTAAAACCTAGTTAAACAAAACAACTTTATTAAATTATTAGGCCAAAAATGTTGTGAGCAACGTTATCAGATATGCAGTAGCATAGTTTTGGTAAAACACGGTAGATCTTTTCAAAACTTGCTAATCATTTCTCACGACCTTTGATCATTTTCATACCTGTCGCAGTCGTTGAGTTAGGGCCGCTTACCAAAAGGTTTGCAGCTCGATTCCACCAGCGGCTCCTTGGAAACCATACTGGGCAGTTCTGCTCTGTCCTACAGGGTGGCTTTGAGTCAGAATAGACTTGATGGAAGCCGCTTTTTTTTTTAACTAACAGATTCATATTAGGAATTTTTCTTGTGTAATTTATAGAAATACACTAAACATACAGGAGAAATTTGAAATGAAGGGCACATGATGAAAATGGAGAAAGGAACTAAAAACATCAACTTGTTGAGATAATGTGCATGTATTCAAAATCGGTTATGAAAACTAGACAGTTACACATTATATACACACATATATACATATGCATATAAGCATATATATTTCACTAAAAATAAAACAATTTACAAAATATTTTAATACCACTGCATAAGTTTCTCAACAGGTGTTTGTATTGCTTGAAATACTTTACACAGTTTACAACCTTTCACGTTTCTAATAATATTCCTGAACATGACTATGTCCTAAGCATAATGCAAAGTGGTAAGGCAAAAATAAGAAAGAAATGTTTTTACTACCCCAATCAAGACTATGAGTGATAGCTGCAGGGCCTTGCTGCCCAGTAGGGGTTGCATTGGACCTTCAAACCCTAACCCTTATCTCACCTTACCAAGAAATGTCTCTCACCTTGCTCCTTTGTGATTGCTGCCCCAAGAAAATTTCAGTTCAATGTATGGTCAAATCAATCTCACATAACTTACCTTGATATTCATTTTTGCAGAAATCGTTCAAATGTAATCTGAATAATTTGGGCAGCCCAGATATCAAGCAAATCAAGGAAATGAATGTGCAAAAAAAAAAAAAAATACAATCCATTCTACATAATTTATCAAATAAAACACATTCCTTTAAATAGTGTCCCTGAGATTAGCTGTATATTGATCTTTTTGATATGAATTGTAGTAAAGTCTCCAAGGTATTGTAATATTTTAGGTTAAATTCAGACTAATTAGGGGCCTAAAACAGCTATTTGAGATTTGAATGGTTCTTGTTATGAAGGAGACTGCTCACGTCCAGCGGGTCATGTGTTTAAAACTGAAGAACAAGCTACTGCATTGAAAAGCACATTCTTCTTCATTAGATGTGTAGACATCCACATTCTTTCCCAGATATAAAGTAGTTAATTTTAAAACTTATTTCAGTTGAGATATATAGTGTCTCATATAGAGATATGTTTCATTTTCCCAGGAAATTTTATTTGAAATAAAACATTAGGTCAGAAGCTGGGGAAGGGGTCTGCAAAATTAAACAGATTTCCCTGTCACCCCACTTGGGGATAGTGTTACATACTCACAGCAAGTCCGTCTTTCACAAAGTTTTAAGTTAAATTATATTGTTTGTTGGTTATATATATCAAAGAGTCACAGAGACAAACTGCATATATTATGAATAATCAAGCCACTTTATTTGGCACCTCTACGGGGTGGCAGAGAAATAGATTTGAAAAGGAACCCAAAACTGTAGAAACCTCTAATCTGAAACACATTTCAGGAACTGTTACCACACTACGAGTATGCAAGATTGCCTTTGTGTTTTTTTTTGCCTCAGACAATAAGCCTTCAATCATTTACCATGAAAAATTTTAATAAAAAAAGAAATGTTCAAACTCATTTTCTCATCCTTATATGAGGCTTTCAACCTCTTGATAGAAATGGGCTGACTGCCTAATCATGGTGGAATTCATATTTTGTTTCTCAGAGGCCTTCTGGGGGAACTAGGTCTCTAGCCCACAATTAAGCACATTGTAGAAATTGTAGGTGATATTTTATGAGGCCTTAGTATCTATACTCCTGGGAGAAAAAAAAAAAGAACAAAGGGTCAAGGCTCAAAATATATTTGTTCGAGTGAAAAACAAATCAAATAATGAATCTTAACTGAATGTTAAAAAAAGAAAAACCAGTTAACTCTATTTTACCTTTAAAATATGCGTGTAGATTTAGACTCCACGTAATTAGTAACGAACTAATATTTAATTTGATTTTTTTCTGTACAAAATATGCATGCAATACTGACAATTATATAATGTAGGAGATATTATGTTAAATACTGCAATAATTTTATTCTCAAAATAAACAAGTTGGCTTGACCATAGAAGTAAGAGACTCAGCTTTCTGGAAGTCCACAGATCCAATATAAATGTTTCAGCCCCTAAGGTTTAAATGTCTCCAAGTTCATAGACAGGAATTTAGATTTTGGCATGATGCCCACTTACATTTGTTCTATTTGAATGAGATATATTTAATCTGGAAAAATTAAAGTGAAGTGGGATTTTAACCAGTCAATTCTCTTACCTAATTCCATGGGATGACGTAAGACAGCTGCTGTGCTCAAGTAGGAAACAGAAATGTGCAATAACTTAAGAAGAAAGGTGATGTAGGTCAGAGTTTAGAGAGAAAATACATAGGTTAACTCTATCACACACAGACAGAGATGTAAGTCACATCAGTAAGTTCTTATCTTCATTTTTCCTCAATTATAATTTATAACATAATTACTTCTTAATTTGAAATATTTTATCTCATTATTCTCTAAAACTCCTTACAAAGAAACTCCAGTCGTCAAACAATCATTGAGTCAGTCATAGGATAAAACATAAGCATTCTGGAAACCAAATCTCGGAGTTTAACTGAAGAATTGAGTCCTATGAACGGTCAACACTTGCCTCACTTTTGTTCACTGGTGGAAATAGACCTAGAATATCAAGGTGACATTTGTAAATTTTGAATAATGTGAAACTTGTGCAGTTTTTGGCACTTGATTTTAGAACCAGAAAACAAAAATGCAAATACAAAATCAATATGATCTTGGAAGGGGCCTGGACACGTAAGAAGGTATTTGCTCTCTTGATTCAGGTATTAATTATTAACTTTCAAGTGTTACTGGTAATAGCATCTACCACTAATATTTGTTTATTAAAAAGTAAGTTAGTTAACACATGCAAACAACTTACAACATTGTCCAGCATGCTGCAAACACTCAACAAACAGCTTTAATGATGATTATTATTGATGCTGCTGTTTTTACTGCTTTTTTGATTATTATTTTACATAAACTAAGATTCAGGGATGGAAGCATCACCTGCATTGCTTTGCTCAAACACAGACACAAATCCTTTTAACAGCTTTCTACACCCCCGTGTTACATGGTTCTACTAAAAACTCAACAAACAAAAATAGAACAAACTCTCTGCACTAAGAATTACTTAAATAAACTTTATAAATACAGTCACTCTCTCTGCTCAGGTTCAAAGACTCTCCCAACGACATGATCACTGTTGAGGGCTGACCTCCTTCCAGCCAGGGGCAGCCTTCCTACCTAATAGCCAACACAGGGCAAATGAATGTTTTTGCCACCACCTGAGAAGCACCGAGTCTATACACATGGGTGCTTGGGCCCAAATAGTGAACCAAGAGAGAATCATTAAATCTCTTTTCCTCCAAATTTAAGCTCTTTAAATTCATACAAATAAGGAAAAAAAAGAAAAAAAAAGATCATCCAATTTTTTTTGGATCAAGCTGAATGAGAAGTAATTTAAAGTAGATTTAAAGCAAACGTGTCATGAAGAAAACTAATCAATGAATCAGTTTTTCCCATAGGCATAATTAAGAAGTCATTGACATCTTTTTTGCCTTAAAATCCAGGTCAATTTGAAGTTTGGTGTTGAACAAATGTGAAGCTCAAAAGGGTAATAAGTAAACAAATAGAGAGAGAGAGAAATAAATGAATGAACACATGAATGGATGGATGGATGGACGGACGGACGGATGGACAGGCATACAGAAAGACAGACATGAATGAATGAATAGATGAATAAGTAGATAGATAGCTATATCAATAAATCAATAAATAGATGGATAAATAAACAGATAAATAATAACAAGTTTGGCTTTCCAGAACTGTATTTTTGTGTGTTGATCTGATATCCTGCCATTCTGTTGACTTTGTATATTAAATCTAATAGTTTCTTTTTGTTTTTTATTTGTATTGTATATTTGTGGCTGTGTGTATGTGAGAGAGAGAAAGAGAGAGAATTCCTTAGGATATTCTATGTATAAGATCTTGTCATCTTGAATAGGAAAAATTTTACTTCTTTCCAAATTCAAATGCCTTTAAAAAAAAATTTTAGCCTAACTTTTCTGTCTAGTATTTCCAGAAAAATGTGGAATAAGAGTTATGAAATCAGGCATCCTTGTCTTGTTCCTGATGTTAGGGGAAAACTTATAGTCTTTCACCAGTGCGTGTGATGTTAGCTGTGGGTGTTTCATAAGTGTCCTTAATCAGATACATGTAGTTTCCTTACATTTCTAGTTTGTTGAGTGATTTTATTATGAAAGGGTCTTGGATTTTGTCAAATGATGTTTCTGCATTCATTAACCAATTCATTTTTCCTTCATTTTCTTAATTAATTGATATTTATGCCTAACAACTCTTGCATTTGTGGGATAAGTTCCACTGGGACGTGGTTTATAGTCTTTTCAGTATGCTGCTATGTTTGGTTTGCTAGTATTTTGCTGCTGGATTTGGTTTGTTAGTACTCTGTTGGAGATTTGCATTCATATTCATAAGGGATATTGTGGGTTTTTTTGGCTTTGGTATCAGGGTGATTATGTCATCATAGAATCAGTTACAAAGTGTTCCCTACTATTTTCTTTTGCAAGAGTTTGAGAAAGATTAATGTTAATTTGTATTCGGTACTTTGTTATAATTTCTATCTCCTTATTGTTGTTATTTTTGCTAGGTGCCCTCGAGTCATTTCTGACTCATAGCCACCCTATGCACAACAAAAGGAAACTCTGCCCGATCCTGTGCCATCCTCACGATCATTGCTATACGTGAGCCCATTGTTGCAGCCACCATGTCAGTCCATCTTGTTGAGGGCCTTCCTCTTTTTCACTGACCCTATTCTTTCCCAAGGATGATGTCCTTCTCCAGAGACTGATCCTTCCTGACAACATGCCCAAAGTATATGAGATGAAGTCTCACCATCCTTGCTTCTAAGGAGCATTCTGGCTGTACTTCTTCCAAGGCAGATTTGTTCCTTATTTTGGCACATCATGATATATTCAATATTCTTCACCAACAGATGCCAATTTTTCTTCAGTCTTCCTTACTCATCATCCAGCTTTCATTGCTTGGGTCAGGGGCACCTTAGTCTTCAAGGTGACATCCTTGCTTTTTAACACTTTAAGGAGGTCTTTTGTAGCAGATTTGCCCACTGCTGCTTCCATGGATGTTGATTGCTGAAACAAGTAAAATGAAATCCTATTTTTTTTAGGTTTTATATTTAGGTCTTTGATCCATTTTGAGTTAGTTTTTGTTTATGATGTGAAGTATGGGTCCTGATTCATTTTTTCTACAGACGGACATTCAGTTTTGCCAGTGCCATTTGTTAGAGACTGTCTTTTCCCAATTTAACAAAATTTGGTCCTTCATCAAAAATCAGCGGCCCATAGCTGGATGGATTTACATCTGTGTTCTAAATTCTGTTCCATCGGTCTGTTTGTCATTGTACAAATACCAGTCTGTGTTGATTGCCATGCCTGTATAGTAGGTTCTGAGATTCAGTAGTGCGAGGCCTTCTTTCTACCTTGTTCTTCTTTAGTAGCACTTAACTTATCCAAGGCCTCTTTCCTTTTCACATTGGGTTGGTGATTAGTGTTTCCATCTCATTAAAGAATGCTGTTGCAATTTGGATCGGTCTTGCATTATATTTGTAGATCACTTCAGGTAGTATTGACATTTTTATGGTGTTGAGTCTTCCTATCCGTGAGCATTTTTTTTTCTTCCAATTATATAGGTCTCTTGGTTTCTTGCAGTAGCATTTTGTAGTTTTCTTTGTATAGGTCTTTTATATCCCTGGTTAGATTTATTCCCAAGTATTTTATCATTTGGGGGGCTATTATAAATGGCATTCTTTTTGTGATTTACTTTTTGAAGTTCTCTTTGTTGATGTAGAGGAATCCAACTGATTTTTTATATGTTGATATTGTACTCTGCTACTTTGCTGACTCCTTCTATTAGTTCCAGTAGTTTTTTTGTGGAATCCTTGGAGTTTTCTATGTATAAGTTCATTTCATCTGTGTATAAGGAAAATTTTGCTTCTTCCTTCCAATTTGGATGTCCTTTATTTCTTTCTCTTTCTAGATTTCTTTAGTTAAGACTTTCAGTGCAATGACATTTTGGTTAGCAGCCGAGCACTTAACCAATGCACCACCAGACCGCCTCTATGTCATTACCTTGAAATTTACCGTTATCTTCCTAAGTTTAAAACAGTCTTTTATTTATTGATATCGCTTTGGCTTCCTCTCCATATGAAAGTTCTATAACTACACCATTTATTCCCTCTTTTTTGTTTTGGTGTCATCATTTACATATTGATGTCTTTGGTTCCCTGTTTTTAGCCTTTTAGCTTTGTTTTATTTTTAAAATTCTTTATTTTGGTTGGTATCTGGGTGGTCTGTCCTGCGTCCAAATATCAGATTATTGTTTAATGTTTTTGGTTCTCTATTCGAAGGACTCTCTTTAATATTTCTTGTAAGTTTGGTCTGGTTTTTACAAATTCCCTTAATTTCTGCGTATCTGGAAATATTCTAATGTTGCCATTGTATATGAGAGACAGTTTTACTGAATATAGAACTGCTGACTGGGTTTTTTTTGTTTTTGTTTTTTTGCCTTCAACCTTTTATATAGGTCTTCCCACTGTCTTCTTGCCTACGTGGTTTTAGCTACATAGTTGGAGATTAGTTTTATTGGTTCCCCTT
This sequence comes from Loxodonta africana, assembly GCF_030014295.1. Lineage (NCBI taxonomy): Eukaryota > Metazoa > Chordata > Mammalia > Proboscidea > Elephantidae > Loxodonta > Loxodonta africana. Next base: position 1,436,668 of record NW_026974832.1, read on the forward strand.
TTTAGATAGGTGACTTTATTTTTCCTTAGCTGATCTCAGGATTCTTTGTCTTTGGTCCTTTTTATTTGCACATTTGTTTACAAGTCTTGGTGACTTTCTTTGGGCTGTATCCTGTGTGGGGTTCATTGCGCTTCTTGGATGGGTATCTTCTTGTCTTTCATGATGATAGATAGCGAAGTTTTCTGCCAGGATTACTTTGACAATTGTCTCTGTGTTTTGCATTGCACCCAGCCCCATCCATTGGATCTCTTATCATATGCAAGTTTTTCCTCTTGATAGTGTCCCACATAATTATTAGGATTTCTTCATTCTTTTTTCTGATTTTTCCTCAAACAAATTGGTATCAAGGGACTTTTCTTTAATTTCACTAATCTGTCTTCCATCATTTCAATTCTGGTCCTATATCCTTCTTTTGAGTTGTCTGTTTCTGAAATTTTATTCTTAATCTTTTGGCTTTCTAGTTGATGTTTTTGTATGGTTTCTAGTTGTTTCGTTTTTATATTGTTTTCCTGCATTCTTTATCGCTTTTATGAGTTGTAAACAACTTGACAACAATGGGTTTTTTGTTTGTTTGTTGCTTTCTTTCATTTTGTCAGTGCCTTCCTCGATTTTGTCTATATTTTTCTTGGTTTTGCCTGTGTTTTCACAGGCTGTTTCTTACCCCCGGCAGTTTTTTTGTTCTTTATTTCAGTCACTTGCTGACTCCATCTTGTCCTGCTTCTTTTTGTGATTTGATATTGTCTGTTGTTTCCGAAGCATCAAGAAATTATTATATCTATTTATTTACTGTGTGTTTGTTGAACCCTGAAATTTTGTTTTGTTTTGATATATCCAAGTAGGCTGGGCCTGTGTTTTGCTCTGGTCTCTAATTTTGCCATTTTGATGCTCTCACTACCTTTCTCAGGGTTGGTGGAGGAATGACTGCATGTGTGAGTGTGGGTCTCTCGTGGGGCTGTTGAGGATATAGGTGGTGTTTCTGTTGAGGTGGTGTGTTTGTCTGTCCAGCTGGACCCTGGCTGTGGGTGCAGTGGGTGATCTTCCTAGTTTTGGGGTTGGGTGCTGTGTGCTCTGCTGATAGCAGGGTGGTTGGGTTTGGGGTATCTGGGTTGTTGGTCCCCAGATGAGTTGTCTGGAAACTCTCATCAATGGTTCCAGGTGAGCAGGGTTATGTGGGGATGTTTAGAATTAGAATATAGAATACAGAAGAATATACAATATACATTATAGAAGAATATACACAGTAGACTATACAATACAGAATATAGATTATACAAGAGCATATAATACAGAATTTAGAATATAGAAAGTAGAATGTAGAATACACAATATAAAATGTAGAATAAAGACTATAGAATAGAATACAGATTATAAAATACAGAAAATTATGGAATGTAGAATGTAAAATATAGAAGAATACACTATATTCTATTTTCAAAGTTCTTTTATATTCTGGATTCTATCTTCAGTGTTCTATGTTCCATATTCTATATTTCAAATTCTCTATTTTCTATAATCTATGTTCTTCTATATTCTATATTTTTGTATATTCTATATTCCATACTCTGCATTCTATATTCAATGTTCTATATTCTATATTTTTCTACATACAATATTCTTCTATATTCTATATTTCATATTCCATATTCTACATTGTATATTTTAAATTCTTCCATATTCTATGCTCTATATTCTGTATTCTACATTCTAAATTCTTTATTCTGTTCTTCCATATTCTTCCATATTCTATATATTTTTCTGTATTCTATATTCCACAGTCTACATTCTTCCTTCTATATTCTACATTTTTCTATATTCTTCTATAGTGTATATTTTGTTTTACATTCTATATTCTTATTCCATTATCTTCTATATTCTATAATCTATATTCTTCTATATTCTGTGTTCTTTATGCTTTATTTATATTCTATATTTTGTATTCTACATTTTATTATCTTCTATATTCTATATTTTCTATATTCTAGATTCCGTCCTGTGTTCTGTATTCAATGTTCTTTTTCCATATTCTATAATTTTCTGTATTCTATATTCTACATTCTATATTCTTCTGTAGTCTGTATCATATATTGTTCTATATTGTATATTCTGTATTTTACATTCTACATTCTATATTCCATAATCTTCTATATTGTATAATGTATATTCTCTATATTATGTATTTTTATTCTATATTTTATATTCTGTATTCTACATTCTATTTTCTAAATTCTATATTTTCTAATTCCGTTGATTTTATTCTATATTTATTTTTTTCTAGTCTATATTTTTAATGATTTTCTGTATTCTATTTTCCATATTGCATATTCTGTATACTCTATTCTACATTCTATATTCTCTTATATTCTATCTTCTATATTTAATTCTACATTCTATATTCCAGAATCTTCAATATTCTACTATCTATATTCTTCTATATTCTATGTTCTTTATTCTATATTTTGTATTCTACTTTGTACATATGCTATTCTATATTTATCTCTATATTTTTCTATATTCTCTATTCCATACCCTGTATTCTATATCACATATTCTATATTCTGTGTTCTATATTCAATATTTTTTATATACTATATTCTTCTGTATTCTATATTATATATTCCATATTCTACATTCTGCATTCTATATTCTATAGTCTTCTATGTTCTGTATTCTATACTCTTCTACATTCTTATTCTACATTCTATATTCTTCTCTTATAATCTATATTCTTCCATCTGCTATATTCTGTATTGTACATTCTGAATTTTGTATTAAATATTCTACAGTCTACATTCTATATTCTAAATTTTGTAATATTCTTTTTCTTCTCTATACTCTATTCCACATTCTATGTTCTCTATTCTACATTCTATATTCCATTTTCTTCTATATTCTACATTTTCTATTCTAAATTTTTCTGAATTCTATGTTCTTCTATATTCTATATTTTTTAGTATTTATTCTACCTTCTAATCTCTATATTCTATATTCTTCTGTAATCTAATATTCTCTTGTATTCTCTATTCCATATTCTCTATTCTACATTCTATATTCTTCTATAGTCTGTAATCTATATTCTTCTACTTTCTTTATTCTATATTGTTCAATAGTATATATCCGATACCTTATATTCCATATTTGTCCATATTCTATTTTCTTCTACGTTCTATCTTCTATTTTCTGTAGTCTGTCATCTATATTCTGTATTCTTCTATATTCTGCATTCTATATCCTATATCTTCTATATTCTAAATTTTTGCTCTATTATTTTCCTATATTCTGTATTCTGTTTGTCAGTTTTCTATATTCTTCTATAATTACACTCTACATTCTCCTATTGTCCATATTCCATATTCTTCTATACTCTATATTCTTTTTTCTTTTATATTCTGCATTGTATTTTCTATGCCCTATGTTCTTCTATATACTATATTCCTCTATATTCTATGTTCTACGTTCTAAATTTTTCTATATTCTATATTCTGTACTTTATATTCTACATTCTAAATTCTATATTCTCCTATGTTCTATATTCTTTTATATTCTCTTTCTATATTTTTACATATTCTAGGTTCTATATTCCATACTCTGTATTCTATATTGTATATTCAAAGTTCTATGTTCTATATTCTTTATTTTTATATATACTATATTTTTCTGTGTGGTATATTCTATGTTCCATATTCTATAGTCTACATTCTGTATTCTATTTTACATTCTACATTCCATAATTCTTTGTATTCTACAATCTGTATTCTATAGTCTTTATTCTGTATTTTATATTCTGTAGTCTACATTCTATATTCTAAATTCTGTATTCTATGTTCTTCAGTAATCTATATTCTTTCTTGTATAGTTTTCTACTGTGTACATTCTTCTATAATGTATATTCTGTATTCTTCTGTATTCTATATCCTAATTCTTCTATATTCTCTATTCCGTATTCTGTATTCTTCAATATTCTGTATTCTACATTCTACTATATTCTTTTTCTTGTATTTTCCATACCCTTGTACATTCTATATTCTATATTCCGTATTCTATGTTCTCCTATATTCTATATTTTACACTGTACATTCTATATTCCATTATTTTCTATATTGTATGATTTATAATCTATACTTTCGTGTATTCTTCACTGTATACTTTGCATTGTATAATCTGTATTCTACATCGTACATTTTATATTCTTCTGCATTCTATATTCTAAATTTATATTCTATTTTCTTCTATATCCTGTATTCTTTAAGCTATATTCTTCTGTAATGTATATTCTATATTCTTTATTCCAAATCCTCTATACACTATATTGTTCTGTTTACAAAGTTCTTTTCTATTCTGTATTCTATCTTCTGTGTTCTATGTTCCATATTCTATATTTTAAATTCTCTATATTCTATAATCTATATTCTTCTATATTCTATATTTTTGTATATTCTATATTCCATACTCTGTATTTTATATTTGATGTTCTACATTCTACGTTTTTCACATACACTATTCTTCTATATTCTATATTTCATATTCTATATTCTACATTCCGCATTGTATATCTTAAATTCTTCCATATTCTATGCTCTGTACTCTATATTCTACATTCTAAATTCTATATTCTTCCATATACTTCTAGTCTATATTTTTCTATATACTATATTTTTCTGTATTCTCTACTCTATATTCTTCCTTCTATATTCTACTATATTCTGTATTCTATATTCTTCTATATTGTAGTCTGTATTTTAAAGTCTATATTCTATATTCCGTTATCTTCTACATTCTATAATCTATATTCTGTGTTCTTTACCCTTTATTTTATATTCTATATTTTGTATTCTACATTCTATATTTTTCTATACTCTATATTTTCTATATTACATATTCCATACTCTGTGTTCTATATTCAATGTTCTTTTTCTATATTCTATATTTTTCTATACAATTTTCTGTATTCTATATTCTTCATTCTTTACTCTATATTTTTCTATAGTCTGTATCATATATTTTTCTATATTGTAAATTCTGTATTTTACATTCTACATTCTATATTCCATAATCTTCTATATTGTATAATGTATATTCTCTATACTATGTATTTTTGTTCTATGTTTTATATTCTATATTCTGTATTCTACATTCTGTATTCTAAATTCTTTATTTTTCTATATTCCATTGTCTGTATTCTATATTCAATGTTGTTTTCTATATTCTATATTTTTTATAATTTTCTGTACTCTATATTCCATATTGCATATTCTGTAAACTATATTCTACATTCTATATTTTCTTATATTCCATCTTCTATATTTAATTCTATATTCTATATTCCAGAATATTCTATATTCTATAATCTATATTCTTCTGTATTCTATGTTCTTTATTCTACTTTGTACATACTCTATTCTACATTCTTTAAGTCTATTCTATATTTTTCTATATTCTCTATTCCATACTCTGTATTCTATATTCCATATTCGATGTTCTATATTTTTTATACCCTATATTCTTCTGTATTCTACGTTCTATATTCCATATGCTATATTCTACATTCTGCATTTTATATTCTTCTATGTTCTGTATTCTATACTCTTCTACATTCTTATTCTACATTCTATACTGTTCTGTTGTAATCTATATTCTTCTACCTGCTATATTCCATATTGTACATTCTAAATTCTATATTCAATATTCTAGTCTACATTCTATATTCTCAATTTTTCAATATTCTTTATTCTTCTCTATTCCCTATCCCATATTCTATGTTCTCCATTCTACATTCCATTTTCTTCTATATTCTATATTCTGCATTTTATATTCTAAATTTTTTCTGAATTCTATATTCTATATTTTTTATGTATATTCTACCTTCTAATCTCTATATTCTATATTCTTCTGTAATCTATTCTCTTATACTCTCTATTCTACATTCTTCTATATTTTGTCATCTGTATTTTTCTACTTTATTCTCTATTCTTCAATACTGTATATCCTATACCCTATATTCCATTTGTCAATAGTCTATTTTTTTCTACATTCTATCTTCTAAATTCTGTAGTCTGTCATCTATATTCTTTATTCTTCTATATTCTGCATTCTATATCCTATATCTTCTAAATTTATGCTCTATGTTTTCCTATATTCTGTATTCTATATTTTTCAATATTCTACATTCTTCTATAATTATATTCCACATTCTCCTATTTTCCATATTCCTTATTCTTCTATACTCTGTATTTTTCTGTATTCTTTTTTCTTTTATATTCTGTATTGTATCTTCTATGTTCTTCTATATACTATATTCCTCTATATTCTATAGTCCATATTCTATATTCTACGTTCTAAATTCTTCTATATTCTATATTTTATACTCTACATTCTAAATTCTATATTCTTTTATATTCTATTTCTATATTCTTCCATAATCTAGGTTCTATATTCCATTCTCTGTATTTTATATTGTATATTTAAAGTTCTATGTTCGGTATTCTTTATCTTTCTATATACTGTTTTTCCGTATGGTATATCCTATGTTCCATATTCTATATTCTATATCCTATATTCTACATTCTGTGTTCTTCTATAGTATGCATTCTATATTCTTCTGTATTTTACATTCTACATTTCATAATTTTCTATATTCTATAATCCATAATCAATACTCTCCATTTTATATTTTATATTTTGTATTCTACATTCTTTTCTTTTATTCTACATTCTATTTTCTATATTCCAAATTCTGTATTCTATGTTCTTCTATAATCTATATTCTGTATCGTATAGTTCTATAGGGTAGCCCGCACGCATGAACAGGCCCGAATAGCGGAGCCCCGCAGGTGAGGAAAAGCCCGAAAGGAGAGTCCCGCAGACAAGAATAGTCTCGAAAGGAAAGCCCCACAGGCATGAATAGGCCCGAACAGAGAGTTCTGCAAGCAAGTATAGGCCCAAATGGAGAATCCCGCAGGCAAGGATAGGCCCAAACTGAGAGTCCCACAGGCAAGAATATCCTCTAATAGAGGAGCCCCACAGGCAAGAACAGGCCCAAATAGCGGAGCCCCGCACGCAGAAAAAGGCCTCAATAACGGAGCTCCACAGGCACAAAGAGGCCGGAATAAGAGGAGCCCCGCAAACAAGAGGAAGCCTGAAAGGAGAGTCCCGCAGGCAAAAATAGTCCTGAACTGGGACTCAGGCAGGCAAAAAAAGGCCCTTACACAGTCCCGCGGGCAAGAATAGGCCTGAATAGAAGAGCCCCGCAGGCAAGAATAGGCCCGAACAGAGTCCCGAAGGCGAGAATAGGCCAGAATGGAGAGTCCCGAAGGCCAGAATAAGCCCGAACGGAGATTCCCACAGGCCAGAACAGAGGAGCCCTGTAGGCAAGAATAGGCCTGAACAGGGTCCTGCAGGCAAAAACGGACCTGAACGGAGAGTCCCGCAGGAAAGAATAGGCCCAAATGGAGAGTGCTGCAGGCAAGAATAGGCCAGAACGGAGATTCCTGTAGCCAAGAATAGGCCCGAGCAGAGTCCCGAAGGCAAGAATAGGACCGCACAGAGAAGTCCCGCAGGCAAGAACATGCCCGAATAGAGGAGCCCCACACGCACGAACAGGCCGGAATAGCGGAGCCTGGCACGTACGAACACGCCGAATAGCGGAACCCGCCACACAAGAACACTCACGAATGCCGGAGCTCCGCAGGCACGAGCAGGCCCCAAGAGCAGAGCCCCGCACTGACAAACGGCCCCAATAGCAGAAGCCCGCACGCGCGGACAGGCCGAATAGCGGAGCCCCGCACGCACGAACAGGCCCGAGTAACGGGGGCCCGCAGGCTCAAACAGGCCCGAATAACGGGGGCCCGCAGGCTCAAACAGGCCCGAATAACGGGGGCCCGCAGGCTCAAACAGGCCTGAATAACGGGGGCCCGCAGGCTCAAACAGGCCCGAATAACGGAGCTCCGTAGGCACGAGCAGGCCCAAATAGAAGAGCCCCGCAGGCAAGAGGAGGAAGGAAAGGATGCTCCCGCAGGCAAGATTAGGCCCGAGCGGAGGTTCCACAGGCAAGAATAGGCCCAAACGAATGATCCCACAGGCAAGAATAGGACCGAACAGAGTGTCCCACAGGCACGAATGGGCCCGAACGGAAGGTTCCGCAGGCGAGAATAGGCCCGGACGGAGAGTCCCGCAGGCCAGGATAGGCCCGAATAGCGGAGCCCGGCAGGTAAGAAGAGGCCCTAACGGAGAGGCCTGCAGGCGAGAACAGGCCGGAACAGAGAGTCCCGCAGGCAAGAACAGGCCAGAATAGAGGAGCCCTGTAGGCAAGAATAGGCCCCGACGGAGAGTCCCGCAGGCAAGAATAGACCTGAACGGAGAGTCCTGCAGAAAAGAATATAGAGTGTTGAGTACAGTATAGAGAATGTGGAATATAGAATACACAAAAATATAGTATATGTAAATATATAGAAAATAGAAGATTGAATATAGAAAAATATAGAATATAGAAAAATTGCAAATGTTTAATATAGAATGTAGAATATAGAAGATTTTAAAATGTAGCCTATACAATATGGAATATAGAATACAGAAGAATATAGCATAGAGAAAAATATAGAATATAGAACATCGAATATAGAATAGAGACTATGGTTTATAGGATATAGGAAAATATAGAATATAGAAGATAGAATTTAGAATGTGGAATATAGAAGAATTTAGAATATAGAATATGGAATATAGAAGGAAATAGTACATAGAAGAAAACTGAACATAGAACACAGAACACAGAAGATAGAATACAGAATGTAAAAGAATATAGAAAATAGTAGAATATAGAATATACAAGAATATGGAATACAGAAGAATATAGAATACAGAAGAATATAAACAAGAATATGGATTATAGAATATACATTACAGAAGAATATTGAATATAAATTTAGAATATAGAAGAATATAGAATAGAGAAGGCTGTAGAAAATACAAGAAAAAGAATGTAGTAGAATGTAGAATACACAATATGGAAGAATAGAGAATATAGAAGAATTAGAATATAGAATACAGAAGAATATAGAATATACATTATAGAAGAATATACACAGTAGAAGACTATACAATACAGAATATAGATTATACAAGAACATGTAATACAGAATTTAGAATATAGAAAGTAGAATGTAGAATACAGAAATAGAATATAAAATATAGAATAAAGACTATAGAATACAGATTATAGAATATAGAAAATTATGGAATGTACAATGTAAAATATAGAATACACTATATTCTTCTATTTCAAAGTTCTTTTGCATTCTGTATTCTATCTTCAGTGTTCTGTGTTCCATATTCTATATTTTAAATTCTCTATATTCTATAATCTATGTTCTTCTATATTCTATATTTTTGTATATTCTATATCCCATACTCTGTATTCTGTATTCTATATTTTTCTACATACAGTATTCTTCTATATTCCATATTCTATATTCTACATTGTGTATTTTAAATTCTTCCATATTCTATGTTCTGTATTCTACATTCTAAATTATTCTATGTTCTTCCATATTCTATATTTTTCTATATACTATAATTTTCTGTATTCTGCATTCCATATTCTACATTCTTCCTTCTATATTCTATATTATTCTATATTCTGAATTCTATATTCTTCTATATTGTAGATTCTGTATTTTACATTCCATATTCCATTATTTCTATATTCTATAATCTATATTCTTCTATATTCTGTGTTCTTTATGCTTTATTTCATGCTCTATATTTTGTATTCTCCATTGTATGTTCTTCTATATTCTATTTTTTCTATATTCTATATTCCATACTCTGTGTTCTATATTCAATGTTCTTTTTCTATATTCTATATTTTTCTGTATAATTTTCTGTATTCTATATTCCACATTCTAAATTCTATGTTCTTCTATATTCTATATTTTCCTTTTTTTTATATTCCATACTCTCTATTCTATATTCGATGTTCTATGTTGTATATTCTATATTTTTCTTTATACTATATTCTTCTGTATTCTATATTCCATAAAGTATATTCTACATTCTATATTCTAAAATCTTCTATATTCTACATTCTGTATTCTACATTCTTCTATATGCTATGTTCTATATTCAATCTTCCATTTTCTATATTTTTACATATACTATATTTTTGTGTATTCTATATTCCATATTCTTGATACTATAGTCAACATTCTATGTTCTTCTATATTCCGTATTCCATATTCTCCTACATTCTATATTCCATAATCTTCTGTATTGTATAATTTATAATCTTATATATTCTATAATCTATATTCTCCTATATTCTTCATTCTATATTTTGCATTCTGTAATCTGTATTTCACATTGTACATTTTATATTCTTCTGTATTCTATATTCTAAACATATATTCTATGTTCTTCTATATTCTGTTATCCATGCTATATTCTTCTATAATGTATATTCTGTATCCTTATTTATTCCAAATCCTCTATACACTATATTCTTTCATTTTCAAAGTTCTTTTATATTCTGTATTCTATCTTCAGTGTTCTATGTTCCATATTCTATATTTGAAATTCTTTACATTCTATAATCTATGTTCTTCTGTATTCTATATTTTTCTATATTCTATATTCCATACTCTAGTCTATATTCGATGTTCTATATTCTATATTTTTCTACATACAAAATTCCTCTATATTCTATATTGCACATTTCATATTCCGTATTCTACTTTCTGCATTGTATATTTTAAATTCCTCCATATTCTATGTTCTGTATTCTATTTTCTTCCATATTCGTCTATATTTTTCTACATATTATATTTTTCTGTATTCTATATTCCATATTCTTCATTCTTCCTTCTATATTCTATATTCATCTATATTCTGTATTCTATATTCTTCTGTATGTATATTCTGCATTTTATATTCTATATTCCATTATCTTCTATATTCTTTATATTGTTCTATATTCTGTGTTCTTTATGCTTTATTTCATATTCTATATTTTGTATTCTACGTTCTATATTCTATGTTCTTCTACATTCTATATTCCATACTCTGTGTTGCATATTCAGTGTTCTTTTTCTATATTATATACTTTTCTATATAATTTTCTGTATTCTACATTCTATACTCTATATTCTCCCATAGTCTGTATCATATATTCTTCTATATTGTATATTCTGTATTTTACATTCTACATTCCGTAATCTTCTATATTTGTAATGTTTATTCTCTATGTTATGTATTTTTATTCTATGTTTTATATCCTTTATTCTGTATTTTTCTATGTTCCATTGTCTGTATTCTATATTCAATTTTTTTCTATAGTGTATATATTTTATAATTTTCCATATTTTATATTCCATATTGCATATTCTGTATACTATATTCTGCATTCTATATTCTCTTATATTCCATCTCCTATATTCTGTATTTAATTCTACATTCTGTATTCCAGAATCTTCTGTATTCTATAATCTATATTCCTCTATATTCTATGTTCTATATTCTATATTCTAAATTCTACTTTCTACATATTCTATTCTATAAAAAAAAAATTTTTTTATATTCTATAGTCTATATTTATCTCTATTCTATATTTTTTCTATATTCTCTATTTCATACTCTGTATTCTATATTCCATAGTCAATGTTCTATATTCTATATTTTTATATACTCTATTCTTCTGTATCCTACATTCTATATTCCTTATTCTGTATTCTACGTTCTATATTCTTCTATGTTCTGCATTCTATACTCTTCTACATTCTTATTCTATATTCTTCACTTATAATCTATATTCTTCTATCTGCTGTATTGTATATTGTGCATTCTAAATTCTATATTCAATATTCTGCAGGCTACATTCTATATTTTAAATTTTTCAATATTCTTTATTCTTCTCTGTACCCTATTCCATATTCCATGTTCTCCATTCTACACTTTATATTCAATTTTTTTCTATATTTTACATTTTATGTTCTAAATTTTTCTGAATTCTGTATTCTTCTATCTTCTATATTTTTATTGTATATTCTGCCTTCTAATCTCTATATTCTTCTGTAATCTAATATTCTCTTTTATAGTCTATTCCGTATTCTCTATTCTACATTCTATATTCTTCTATAGTTTGTAATCTATATTCTTCTACTTTCTGTATTCTGTATTCTTCAGTAGTGTATATCCTATACCCTATATTTGTGAGTATTCGATTTTCTTCTGCGTTCTGTCTTCTATATTCTGTAGTCTGTCATCTATTTTCTTTATTCTTCTATATTTTGCATTCATATATCTGTATCTTCTATATTCTAAATTTATGCTCTATGTTTTCCTATATTCTGTATTCTCTATTTTTCAACATTCTATATTCTTCTATAATTATATTCTACATTCTCATATTTCCATATTCTATATTCTTCTATGATCTATGTTCTTTTTTCTTTTATATTCTGTATTGTATCGTCTATGTTCTATATTCTATATACTATATTCCTCTGTATTCTATAGTCCATATTCTATATTCTACATTCTAAATTCTTCTATACTCTATATTCTGTATTTTATATTCTATATTCTACATTCTATATTCTTCTATGTTCTATATTCTTTTATATTCTATTTCTATATTTTTCCATAGTCTAGGTTGTATATTCCATATTCTGTATTCTGTACTGTATATTCTATGTTCTATATTCTAAAATCTTCTATATTCTACATTCTGTATTCTAAATTCTACAGTCTATATTCTTCTAGATTCTATATTCTAGATTTTTCTGTATTCTATGTTCTATATTCAATCTTCTTTTTTCTATATTTTACATATACTATATTTTTGTGTATTCTATATTCCATATTCTTGATACTATATTCAACATTCCATATTCTTGTATATTCTGTATTCCATTTTCTCCTATACTCTACATTTTACATTCTACATTGTATTTTCCATAATCATGTCTATTGTATAATTTATAATCTTCTGTATTCTGTAATTTATATTCTCTTATATTCTTCATTCTATAGTTTGCATTCTATAATCGCTATTCTACATTGTACATATTATATTCTTCTGTATTCTATATTCTGAATTTATATTCTATTTTCTTCTATATTCTGTATTCTTTATGCTATGTTCTTCTATAATGTATATTCTATACTCTTCTTTATTCCAAATCTTCTATACACTATATTCTTCTATTTTCAAAGTTCTTTTATATTCTGTATTGTATCTTCAGTGTTCTCTGTATCATATTCTATATTTTAAAGTCTCTATATTCTGTGATCTGTGTTCTTCGATGTTTTTCTACATTCTGTATTTTTGTATATTCTCTATTCCATACTCTGTATTCTATATTTGATGTTCTATATTCCATATTTGTCTTCATACAATATTCTTCCATATTCTATATTGCATATTTTATATTCCATATTCTATATTCCACATTCTATATTTTAAATTCCTCTATATTCTGTATTCTATAGTCAACGTTCTTCCATATTCTCTTTTTACATACTATATTTTTCTATATTCTATACTGCATATTCTACATTTGTTCTATATTCTTCTATATTGTGTATTCTATATTTTACATTCTATATTCTATAATATATATTCTATGTTCTGTGTAATTTATACTTTATTTCATAATGTGTGTTTTGTATTCTACATTCTATGTTCAATATTCTGTATTCTTCTATACTCTATATTTTCTATATTCTCTATTCCATACTCTATGTTCTATATTGAATGTTCATTTTCTAAATGCGGCAAACGGGTCGTCCGTATCCCCACAACCATAAACCATTGGACTGATGGGGCCCACGCAGCCAGGATTTCGGCCTTGCCTTCGGAGCCCGGCCACATACGCAGAAATCCACCAGAGGCGGGGACATGGAGAGAGCAAAAATTTGGAAAATGGCACTGACTCCTTGATTTCCCTGGCATCGGCCTTTCTGAGCGGCATGCTTTCTTTCCTAGTAGGATAAGGCACTGACGGAGAAAGGCAGGCTTATGTATGGAGGAAAGGTGTGTGCTTAGAGGGTGACGACGCTGAGACCAGGTTGGGATCTTTAGTCCCAGGAGAGGCCACTGGCAGCTGTGAGTCAATGTTCTCTGCCCATCCCACTTGGCAGGGAGAGGTTTTCACCACACAAAGCACCCGCAGAATTATTCGTCGCCGGAGAGGTTGCATCTGCCCACGGGTTCCACCTGGCCAGGGTCCACCCCCACTGTATTGCACATGTCGATCAAAAGAAGCTAACACCTTCCACAGAGACTACCTGCTATTCTATAGCCACGGGGAAGTGGTACATCCAGAAGCCTACCCCGTTTCATCTCCAGGCTCTCTCTCAGGCCCCTCATACTTCTGATGTGTCTCAGGGGTAGAATGAAGAGATTTCTCTGAATGACCACATACAGAGAGGGGCCATAGATGCTGAGGAAGGGCGCCTTGCCTACTGGTACCCTAGTGTAAGTGGAAAAGAGGTACTCCCTGCTGTCCCAGTGTGTCGAACGTGTCCACATAAGCAGTTGCCTAATGTGAAGTTATTCCCTGGGTGCCCTCGATATTGTGGCCAAGGACAGAAGGGGCCGTTGTGTGTCCATGGGTAAAATGGAGGGCTATGAGGAACTGGCCGGTTAGGCTGGACCTCTCCTATTGGCTCAGAGTTTGTGACCCGTCCCCGTCAGAAGTTCCGGCCAGCCTTGCGGTGGCTGTCTCCATGGTGATTGGGAAAGAAGCCTTAGACCCCGCACTCAGCCTTCACCTGGCACACCTGGCCTCTTTACCCTCATCTAGACCCCTGTGTAGATGAAAGAAAGGTTGTCGGCCAGTGACCACGTGTCCTTCATTTCCTTTGAAGGATTAAGCTCCTTGCCTGGGCAGAAGACAGCCAAGGTCAGCCTGAGCCTAGACACCTAGTGACCTGTGACACTGCAGACAGTGATAGATGTTGATGTCCACGCTCAGGTATCCGCAGCTGGCGGATCTAGAGTGGTCGGAGGTGAAGTGTAACTAGAGGTCACACACTCACAAGGGCACGGGCCAAAGGTCGGGAAAAATAGCTGAGTTCGTGGAGCTCTAGCGGAGCCAGTCTAGGGCCGAGGCCTCCCTCCTGTACGTGGCAAAGAGGTGATCCGTATGCCGCCATGCGCAGCCTCTGGACTGCTGGGGCCCTGGATGCCCGGATTTCGGCCTTGTCTTCGGAGAAGTGACACACATGCAGTGTGTCACCGGAGGCTGTGGCCCAGCAGAGGGCAAAATCTTGAAAACGCGGGCTTCAGTTGACTTTGCGGGTGCTCTCCTTTGGCTGAGTGACATCCTGTGTTTCCTAGCAGGAGAAGGCATTCGTGGAGAGAGGCGGATTCCCTGTGTACAGGCAAAGTGTGTGCTGAGATGATGAGTCGCTGGAGACCGGGGTGGACTCTTCAGACCCAGGATAGGCCTCTGGCAGGTATGTGTCAATGTTTTCTGCCCTTCGCACTCAGCCAGGTATTTGCATACAATGTTACCAGCGGAATTAGTAGTCTCCGGAGAGGCTGCCACATGTCAGCAAGCTTCACCTGGCCAGGGTCCGCCGGTGATGTAGCTACCCCATCAGTCACTACTCTCTAGACCTTCCAGATAAACTACCAGATCTCGTCTGCCCATGGGCAAGCAGTAGAGCCAGAGGCCTTCCCCCTTTGCTCTTTGGTCTCTAGGCACTCTATCAGGCACTCCAAGCTGTGAAGTGACTCAGGGGGAGAAGGAAGAGATTTCAGAGAATGAACACATCCAGAGAGAGACAGAGAGAGGCAAGAGATGCTGAGTGGGGATGCCTTGCGTAGTGATATCCTGAGGAAAGTGGGAAAGAGGTACCTGGCCTGCTCTGCCAATGCCCTGAACCAGTCCGCACCAGGGGCTCCCCTGTGCCTGCGTAGGCTTTCCCAGGGTGTGCTCAAATCCTGTGGCCACTAGGTGTCATAGGTCATAATGGAGGGCCCTGTGTCATCTGCCTGGCGGGCCAGATCTCTGCCATTGGCTCAGTCTTGTCACCGGGCCCATCATAAGCTCCGCCTACTCTTCCGGTGGTGGGACTGTCTCCATGGTGATGGCAAAGGAGCCTTAGTCCCGCCCACCTGGCCTTGACTTCACCTAGCTGGCCTGCTGACCCTCACTCAGACCTCTGTGTTGCTCCAAATGAATGTCCGCCAGTGCCCAGGTGTCAGCATCTGGGATAAAGGATTCCGGACCTTGCCTGGGGCAGAAGGCAGCCTAGGTCAGCTGGTACCTGGAAGTCTAGTGACTCGTGACACTGCTGCCAGTGACAGACAAATGGTGACTCCCACACTCACATATCCCCTGGTGGTAGAATGATAGTGATGGGTGGAGAAACATCGCTCCGGAGCACTCGCGCAGTGGGGCACCGGCCAAAGGCCAGGGCCAGTAGTGGACGTCGCGGAGCTGAATGGCGAGCCAGTGAAGGGCCCAAGGATTCCTCCTGTATGTGGGAAACATGTCATCCGGGTCCCCACGTCCATAAACCACTGGATTGCTGGGGCCCGGGACGCCAGGATTTCGGCCTTGCCTTCGCAGCCCGGCCACATAGGCAGCCTTCCACCGGAGGCGGGGATATGTAGACAGCAAAAATGTGGAAAATGGCAGTGTATCCTCGATTTCTCTGGCATCGGCCTTTTTGAGCGGCATGCTTTTCTCCTAGTAGGATGAGGCACCGACGGAGAAAGGCAGGATTATGTGTGCAGGAAAAGTATGTGCTGAGAAGGTGACAAGGTTGAGACCAGGTTGGGATCTTTAGTCCCAGGAAGGGCCCCTGGCAGGTGTGGGTCAATGTTCTGTGCCCATCCCACTTGGCGTGGGGAGGTTTACACCATACAAAGCAGCAGCGGAATTATTCTTCCCCCAGAGGTTGCATGTGCCCACAAGCTCCACCTGGCCAGGGTCCGCCCCTACCGTATTGCCCATGTCGATCAACAGAAGCTAAGAGCTTCCAGAGAGACTAACTGCTATTCTCTAGCCACGGGGAAGCGGTACAGCCAGAAGCCTCCCCTGTTTCATCTCCAGGTTCCCTCTCAGGCCCCTCATACTTGTGATGTGTCTCAGGGGTAGAAGGAAGAGATTTCTCCGAATGAACACATACACAGAGGGGCCATAGATGCTGAGGAAGGGCACCTTGCCTACTGATATCCTAGCGTAAGTGGAAAAGTGGTACCTGCCTGCTGGCCCAGTGTGTCGAACGTGTCCACATCACGGGCTGCCTACGGTGAGGTGATTCCCTGGGTGCCCTGGATTTTGTGGCCCAAAAGAGAAGGGGCCATCATGTGTCCATGGGTAAGATGGAGGGCACTGCGGAAGTGGCCGCTTAGGCTGGACCTCTCGTATTGGCTCGGTGTTTGTGACCCGTCCCCGTCAGAAGTAACGGCCAGCCTTGCGGTGGCTGTCTCCACGGTGATTGGGAAAGAAGCCTTAGGCCCCGCACTCAGCCGTCACCTGGCCTACCTGGCCTCTTTAGCCTCATCTAGACCGCTGTGTGGATGAAAGAATGAATGTCGGCCAATGACCACATGTCCTCGTTGCCTTTGAAGGATTAGGCTCCTTGCCTGGGCAGAAGACAGCCAAGGTCAGCCTGAGCCTAGACACCTAGTGACCTGTGACACTGCAGGCAGCGACAGATGTTCATTTTCATGCTCATGTATCCGCAGGTGGCGGATTCAGAGTGGTCGGAGAAGAAGTGTAACTAGGGATGACACAGACACGAGGGCACGGGCCAAAGGTCAGGGAAAATAGCTGAGATCGTGGAGCTCTAGCGGAGCCAGTGTAGGGCCCAGGCCTCCCTCCTGTACGTGGCAAAGAGGTGATCCATATGCCGCCATGGGCAGACTCTGGACTGCTGGGGCCCTGGACGCCCGGATTGCGGCCTTGTCTTCGGAGAAGTGACACACATGCACTGTGCCAGCGGAGGCTGTGGCCCAGCAGAGGACAAAATCTTGAAAATGGGGGCTTCAGTTGACTTTGCCTGTGCTCTCCTTTGGCTGAGTGCCATCGTGTGTTTCCTAGCAGGAGAAGGCATTCGTGGAGAGAGGCGGATTCCGTGTGTGCAGGCAAAGTGTGTGCTGAGATGATGAGTGGCTGGAGACCAGGGTGGACTCTTCAGACCCAGGATAGACCCCTGGCAGGTATGTGTCAATGTTTCTGCCCATGGCACTCAGCCGGGTATTTGCATAGAATGTTCTCCGAGGAATTAGTAGTCTCCGGAGAGGCTGCTGCATGTCAGCAAGCTTCACCTGGCCAGGTCCGCCCGTGATGTAGCTCCCCAATCAATGGCTACTCTCTAGACCTTCCAGATAGACTAGCAGATCTTCTCTGCCCATGGGCAACCAGTAGAGCCAGAGGCCTTCCCCCTTTGCTCTTTCGTCTCTAGGCCCTCTGTCAGGCACTCCAAGGTGTGAAGTGACAAGGGGGAGAAGGAAGAGATTTCAGAGAACGAACACATCCAGAGAGAGACAGAGAGAGGCAAGAGATGCTGAGTGGGGATGCCTTGCGTAGTGATATCCTGAGGAAAGTGGGAAAGAGGTACCTGGCCTGCTGTGCCAATGCCCTGAAGCAGTCCGCACCAGGGGCTCCCTTGTGCCTGCGTAGCCTCTCCCAGGGTGTGCTCAAATCCTGCGGCCACTAGGTGTCATAGGTCACACTGGAGGGCCCTGTGTCATCTGCCTGGCGGGCCGGATCTCTGCCATTGGCTCAAGTCTTGTCAGCAGGCCCATCACAAGCTCCGCCCACTCTTGCGGGGGGGACTGTCTCTATGGTGTATGCAAAGGAGTCTTAGCCCCGCCCACCTGGCCTTGACTTCACCTACCTGGCCCGCTGACCCTCACTCAGACCTCTGTGTTGCTCCAAATGAATGTCCGCCAGTGCCCGGGTGTCAGCATCTGGGATAAAGGATTCGGGACCTTGCCTGGGGCAGAAGGCAGCCTAGGTCAGCGGGTACCTGGAAGTCTACTGCCTTGTGACACTGCTGCCAGTGACAAATGGTGACTCCCACACTCACATATCGCCTGGTGGCAGAATGATAGTGATGGGCGGAGAAACATCGCTCCGGAGCACACGTTCCGTGGGGCACCAGCCAAAGCAAAGGCCAGGGCCGGTAGTGGACGTCGTGGAGCTGAATGGCGAGCCAGTGAAGGGCCCAAGGGTCCCTCCTGTATGTGGCGAACAGGTCATCCGTGTCCCCACGTCCATAAACCATGGGACTGCTGGGGCCCAGGCTGCCAGGATTTCGGCCTTGCCTTCGGAGCCCGGCCACATACGAGGCCTTGCAGCGGAGGCGGGGACATGTAGACAGCCAAAATTTGGAAAAAGGCAGTGTTTCCTCGAGTTCCCTGGCATCGGCCTTTTTGAGCGGCTTGCTTTTTTTCCTGGTAGGAGAGGGCCCTGACGGAGAAAGGCAGGATTACGTGTGCAGGAAAGGTGTGTGCTGAGAGGGTGACGACGTTGAGACCATGTTGGGATCTTTAGTCCCAGGAGAGGCCCCTGGCGGGTGTGGGTCAGTGTTCTCTACCCATCCCACTTGGCGGGGGGAGGTTTTCACCATACAAAGCAGCAGCGGAATTATTCGTCGCCGGAGGGGTTGCATCTGCCCACAAGCTCCACCTGGCCAGGGTCCGCCCTTGCTGTATTGTCCATGTCAGTCAACAGAAGCTAAGACCTTCCAGAGAGACTACCTGCTCTTCTCTACCCACGGGGAAGCAGTACAGCCAGAAGCCTCCCCCATTCCATCTCTAGGCTCTCTCTCAGGCCCCTCATACTTGTGATGTGTCTCAGGGGTAGAAGGAAGAGATTTCTCCGAATGAACACATACACAGAGGGGCCATAGATGCTGAGGAAGGGCGCCTTGCCTACTGATATCCTAGCGTAAGTGGAAAAGTGGTACCTGCCTGCTGGCCCCGTGTGTCGAACGTGTCCACATCAGGGGCTGCCTACGGTGAGGTGATTCCCTGGGTGCCCTGGATTTTGTGGCCCAAAAGAGAAGGGGCCGTCGTGTGTCCATGGGTAAAATGGAGGGCACTGCGGAAGTGGCCGCTTAGGCTGGACCTCTCGTATTGGCTCGGTGTTTGTGACCCGTCCCCGTCAGAAGTTCCGGCCAGCCTTGCGGTGGCTGTCTCCACGGTGATTGGGAAAGAAGCCTTAGGCCCCGCACTCAGCCGTCACCTGGCCTACCTGGCCTCTTTAGCCTCATCTAGACCGCTGTGTGGATGAAAGAATGAATGTCGGCCAATGACCACATGTCCTCGTTGCCTTTGAAGGATTAGGCTCCTTGCCTGGGCAGAAGACAGCCAAGGTCAGCCTGAGCCTAGACACCTAGTGACCTGTGACACTGCAGGCAGTGACAGATGTTCATTTTCATGCTCATGTATCCGCAGGTGGCGGATTCAGAGTGGTCAGAGAAGAAGTGTAACTAGGGATGACACAGACACGAGGGCACGGGCCAAAGGTCAGGGAAAATAGCTGAGATCGTGGAGCTCTAGCGGAGCCAGTGTAGGGCCCAGGCCTCCCTCCTGTACGTGGCAAAGAGGTGATCCATATGCCGCCATGGGCAGACTCTGGACTGCTGGGGCCCTGGACGCCCGGATTGCGGCCTTGTCTTCGGAGAAGTGACACACATGCACTGTGCCAGCGGAGGCTGTGGCCCAGCAGAGGACAAAATCTTGAAAATGGGGGCTTCAGTTGACTTTGCCTGTGCTCTCCTTTGGCTGAGTGCCATCGTGTGTTTCCTAGCAGGAGAAGGCATTCGTGGAGAGAGGCGGATTCCGTGTGTGCAGGCAAAGTGTGTGCTGAGATGATGAGTGGCTGGAGACCAGGGTGGACTCTTCAGACCCAGGATAGACCCCTGGCAGGTATGTGTCAATGTTTCTGCCCATGGCACTCAGCCGGGTATTTGCATAGAATGTTCTCCGAGGAATTAGTAGTCTCCGGAGAGGCTGCTGCATGTCAGCAAGCTTCACCTGGCCAGGTCCGCCCGTGATGTAGCTCCCCAATCAATGGCTACTCTCTAGACCTTCCAGATAGACTAGCAGATCTTCTCTGCCCATGGGCAACCAGTAGAGCCAGAGGCCTTCCCCCTTTGCTCTTTCGTCTCTAGGCCCTCTGTCAGGCACTCCAAGGTGTGAAGTGACAAGGGGGAGAAGGAAGAGATTTCAGAGAACGAACACATCCAGAGAGAGACAGAGAGAGGCAAGAGATGCTGAGTGGGGATGCCTTGCGTAGTGATATCCTGAGGAAAGTGGGAAAGAGGTACCTGGCCTGCTGTGCCAATGCCCTGAAGCAGTCCGCACCAGGGGCTCCCTTGTGCCTGCGTAGCCTCTCCCAGGGTGTGCTCAAATCCTGCGGCCACTAGGTGTCATAGGTCACACTGGAGGGCCCTGTGTCATCTGCCTGGCGGGCCGGATCTCTGCCATTGGCTCAAGTCTTGTCAGCAGGCCCATCACAAGCTCCGCCCACTCTTGCGGGGGGGGACTGTCTCTATGGTGATGGCAAAGGAGTCTTAGCCCCGCCCACCTGGCCTTGACTTCACCTACCTGGCCCGCTGACCCTCACTCAGACCTCTGTGTTGCTCCAAATGAATGTCTGCCAGTGCCCGGGTGTCAGCATCTGGGATAAAGGATTCGGGACCTTGCCTGGGGCAGAAGGCAGCCTAGGTCAGCGGGTACCTGGAAGTCTACTGCCTTGTGACACTGCTGCCAGTGACAAATGGTGACTCCCACACTCACATATCGCCTGGTGGCAGAATGATAGTGATGGGCGGAGAAACATCGCTCCGGAGCACACGTTCCGTGGGGCACCAGCCAAAGCAAAGGCCAGGGCCGGTAGTGGACGTCGTGGAGCTGAATGGCGAGCCAGTGAAGGGCCCAAGGGTCCCTCCTGTATGTGGCGAACAGGTCATCCGTGTCCCCACGTCCATAAACCATGGGACTGCTGGGGCCCAGGCTGCCAGGATTTCGGCCTTGCCTTCGGAGCCCGGCCACATACGCGGCCTTGCAGCGGAGGCGGGGACATGTAGACAGCCAAAATTTGGAAAAAGGCAGTGTTTCCTCGAGTTCCCTGGCATCGGCCTTTTTGAGCGGCTTGCTTTTTTTCCTGGTAGGAGAGGGCCCTGACGGAGAAAGGCAGGATTACGTGTGCAGGAAAGGTGTGTGCTGAGAGGGTGACGACGTTGAGACCATGTTGGGATCTTTAGTCCCAGGAGAGGCCCCTGGCGGGTGTGGGTCAGTGTTCTCTACCCATCCCACTTGGCGGGGGGAGGTTTTCACCATACAAAGCAGCAGCGGAATTATTCGTCGCCGGAGGGGTTGCATCTGCCCACAAGATCCACCTGGCCAGGGTCCGCCCTTGCTGTATTGTCCATGTCAGTCAACAGAAGCTAAGACCTTCCAGAGAGACTACCTGCTCTTCTCTACCCACGGGGAAGCAGTACAGCCAGAAGCCTCCCCCGTTCCATGTCTAGGCTCTCTCTCAGGCCCCTCATACTTGTGATGTGTCTCAGGGGTAGAAGGAAGAGATTTCTCCGAATGAACACATACACAGAGGGGCCATAGATGCTGAGGAAGGGCGCCTTGCCTACTGATATCCTAGCGTAAGTGGAAAAGTGGTACCTGCCTGCTGGCCCCGTGTGTCGAACGTGTCCACATCAGGGGCTGCCTACGGTGAGGTGATTCCCTGGGTGCCCTGGATTTTGTGGCCCAAAAGAGAAGGGGCCGTCGTGTGTCCATGGGTAAAATGGAGGGCACTGCGGAAGTGGCCGCTTAGGCTGGACCTCTCGTATTGGCTCGGTGTTTGTGACCCGTCCCCATCAGAAGTTCCGGCCAGCCTTGCGGTGGCTGTCTCCACGGTGATTGGGAAAGAAGCCTTAGGCCCCGCACTCAGCCGTCACCTGGCCTACCTGGCCTCTTTAGGCTCATCTAGACCGCTGTGTGGATGAAAGAATGAATGTCGGCCAATGACCACATGTCCTCGTTGCCTTTGAAGGATTAGGCTCCTTGCCTGGGCAGAAGACAGCCAAGGTCAGCCTGAGCCTAGACACCTAGTGACCTGTGACACTGCAGGCAGTGACAGATGTTCATTTTCATGCTCATGTATCCGCAGGTGGCGGATTCAGAGTGGTCAGAGAAGAAGTGTAACTAGGGATGACACAGACACGAGGGCACGGGCCAAAGGTCAGGGAAAATAGCTGAGATCGTGGAGCTCTAGCGGAGCCAGTGTAGGGCCCAGGCCTCCCTCCTGTACGTGGCAAAGAGGTGATCCATATGCCGCCATGGGCAGACTCTGGACTGCTGGGGCCCTGGACGCCCGGATTGCGGCCTTGTCTTCGGAGAAGTGACACACATGCACTGTGCCAGCGGAGGCTGTGGCCCAGCAGAGGACAAAATCTTGAAAATGGGGGCTTCAGTTGACTTTGCCTGTGCTCTCCTTTGGCTGAGTGCCATCGTGTGTTTCCTAGCAGGAGAAGGCATTCGTGGAGAGAGGCGGATTCCGTGTGTGCAGGCAAAGTGTGTGCTGAGATGATGAGTGGCTGGAGACCAGGGTGGACTCTTCAGACCCAGGATAGACCCCTGGCAGGTATGTGTCAATGTTTCTGCCCATGGCACTCAGCCGGGTATTTGCATAGAATGTTCTCCGAGGAATTAGTAGTCTCCGGAGAGGCTGCTGCATGTCAGCAAGCTTCACCTGGCCAGGTCCGCCCGTGATGTAGCTCCCCAATCAATGGCTACTCTCTAGACCTTTCAGATAGACTAGCAGATCTTCTCTGCCCATGGGCAACCAGTAGAGCCAGAGGCCTTCCCCCTTTGCTCTTTCGTCTCTAGGCCCTCTGTCAGGCACTCCAAGGTGTGAAGTGACAAGGGGGAGAAGGAAGAGATTTCAGAGAACGAACACATCCAGAGAGAGACAGAGAGAGGCAAGAGATGCTGAGTGGGGATGCCTTGCGTAGTGATATCCTGAGGAAAGTGGGAAAGAGGTACCTGGCCTGCTGTGCCAATGCCCTGAAGCAGTCCGCACCAGGGGCTCCCTTGTGCCTGCGTAGCCTCTCCCAGGGTGTGCTCAAATCCTGCGGCCACTAGGTGTCATAGGTCACACTGGAGGGCCCTGTGTCATCTGCCTGGCGGGCCGGATCTCTGCCATTGGCTCAAGTCTTGTCAGCAGGCCCATCACAAGCTCCGCCCACTCTTGCGGGGGGGGACTGTCTCTATGGTGATGGCAAAGGAGTCTTAGCCCCGCCCACCTGGCCTTGACTTCACCTACCTGGCCCGCTGACCCTCACTCAGACCTCTGTGTTGCTCCAAATGAATGTCCGCCAGTGCCCGGGTGTCAGCATCTGGGATAAAGGATTCGGGACCTTGCCTGGGGCAGAAGGCAGCCTAGGTCAGCGGGTACCTGGAAGTCTACTGCCTTGTGACACTGCTGCCAGTCTTAAATGGTGACTCCCACACTCACATATCGCCTGGTGGCAGAATGATAGTGATGGGCGGAGAAACATCGCTCCGGAGCACACGTTCCGTGGGGCACCAGCCAAAGCAAAGGCCAGGGCCGGTAGTGGACGTCGTGGAGCTGAATGGCGAGCCAGTGAAGGGCCCAAGGGTCCCTCCTGTATGTGGCGAACAGGTCATCCGTGTCCCCACGTCCATAAACCATGGGACTGCTGGGGCCCAGGCTGCCAGGATTTCGGCCTTGCCTTCGGAGCCCGGCCACATACGCGGCCTTGCAGCGGAGGCGGGGACGTGTAGACAGCCAAAATTTGGAAAAAGGCAGTGTTTCCTCGAGTTCCCTGGCATCGGCCTTTTTAGCGGCTTGCTTTTTTTCCTGGTAGGAGAGGGCCCTGACGGAGAAAGGCAGGATTACGTGTGCAGGAAAGGTGTGTGCTGAGAGGGTGACGACGTTGAGACCATGTTGGGATCTTTAGTCCCAGGAGAGGCCCCTGGCGGGTGTGGGTCAGTGTTCTCTACCCATCCCACTTGGCGGGGGGAGGTTTTCACCATACAAAGCAGCAGCGGAATTATTCGTCGCCGGAGGGGTTGCATCTGCCCACAAGCTCCACCTGGCCAGGGTCCGCCCTTGCTGTATTGTCCATGTCAGTCAACAGAAGCTAAGACCTTCCAGAGAGACTACCTGCTCTTCTCTACCCACGGGGAAGCAGTACAGCCAGAAGCCTCCCCCATTCCATCTCTAGGCTCTCTCTCAGGCCCCTCATTCTTGTGATGTGTCTCAGGGGTAGAAGGAAGAGATTTCTCCGAATGAACACATACACAGAGGGGCCATAGATGCTGAGGAAGGGCGCCTTGCCTACTGATATCCTAGCGTAAGTGGAAAAGTGGTACCTGCCTGCTGGCCCCGTGTGTCGAACGTGTCCACATCAGGGGCTGCCTACGGTGAGGTGATTCCCTGGGTGCCCTGGATTTTGTGGCCCAAAAGAGAAGGGGCCGTCGTGTGTCCATGGGTAAAATGGAGGGCACTGCGGAAGTGGCCGCTTAGGCTGGACCTCTCGTATTGGCTCGGTGTTTGTGACCCGTCCCCGTCAGAAGTTCCGGCCAGCCTTGCGGTGGCTGTCTCCACGGTGATTGGGAAAGAAGCCTTAGGCCCCGCACTCAGCCGTCACCTGGCCTACCTGGCCTCTTTAGCCTCATCTAGACCGCTGTGTGGATGAAAGAATGAATGTCGGCCAATGACCACATGTCCTCGTTGCCTTTGAAGGATTAGGCTCCTTGCCTGGGCAGAAGACAGCCAAGGTCAGCCTGAGCCTAGACACCTAGTGACCTGTGACACTGCAGGCAGTGACAGATGTTCATTTTCATGCTCATGTATCCGCAGGTGGCGGATTCAGAGTGGTCGGAGAAGAAGTGTAACTAGGGATGACACAGACACGAGGGCACGGGCCAAAGGTCAGGGAAAATAGCTGAGATCGTGGAGCTCTAGCGGAGCCAGTGTAGGGCCCAGGCCTCCCTCCTGTACGTGGCAAAGAGGTGATCCATATGCCGCCATGGGCAGACTCTGGACTGCTGGGGCCCTGGACGCCCGGATTGCGGCCTTGTCTTCGGAGAAGTGACACACATGCACTGTGTCAGCGGAGGCTGTGGCCCAGCAGAGGACAAAATCTTGAAAATGGGGGCTTCAGTTGACTTTGCCTGTGCTCTCCTTTGGCTGAGTGCCATCGTGTGTTTCCTAGCAGGAGAAGGCATTCGTGGAGAGAGGCGGATTCCGTGTGTGCAGGCAAAGTGTGTGCTGAGATGGTGAGTAGCTGGAGACCAGGGTGGACTCTTCAGACCCAGGATAGACCCCTGGCAGGTATGTGTCAATGTTTCTGCCCATGGCACTCAGCCGGGTATTTGCATAGAATGTTCTCCGAGGAATTAGTAGTCTCCGGAGAGGCTGCTGCATGTCAGCAAGCTTCACCTGGCCAGGTCCGCCCGTGATGTAGCTCCCCAATCAATGGCTACTCTCTAGACCTTTCAGATAGACTAGCAGATCTTCTCTGCCCATGGGCAACCAGTAGAGCCAGAGGCCTTCCCCCTTTGCTCTTTCGTCTCTAGGCCCTCTGTCAGGCACTCCAAGGTGTGAAGTGACAAGGGGGAGAAGGAAGAGATTTCAGAGAACGAACACATCCAGAGAGAGACAGAGAGAGGCAAGAGATGCTGAGTGGGGATGCCTTGCGTAGTGATATCCTGAGGAAAGTGGGAAAGAGGTACCTGGCCTGCTGTGCCAATGCCCTGAAGCAGTCCGCACCAGGGGCTCCCTTGTGCCTGCGTAGCCTCTCCCAGGGTGTGCTCAAATCCTGCGGCCACTAGGTGTCATAGGTCACACTGGAGGGCCCTGTGTCATCTGCCTGGCGGGCCGGATCTCTGCCATTGGCTCAAGTCTTGTCAGCAGGCCCATCACAAGCTCCGCCCACTCTTGCGGGGGGGGACTGTCTCTATGGTGATGGCAAAGGAGTCTTAGCCCCGCCCACCTGGCCTTGACTTCACCTACCTGGCCCGCTGACCCTCACTCAGACCTCTGTGTTGCTCCAAATGAATGTCCGCCAGTGCCCGGGTGTCAGCATCTGGGATAAAGGATTCGGGACCTTGCCTGGGGCAGAAGGCAGCCTAGGTCAGCGGGTACCTGGAAGTCTACTGCCTTGTGACACTGCTGCCAGTGACAAATGGTGACTCCCACACTCACATATCGCCTGGTGGCAGAATGATAATGATGGGCGGAGAAACATCGCTCCGGAGCACACGTTCCGTGGGGCACCAGCCAAAGCAAAGGCCAGGGCCGGTAGTGGACGTCGTGGAGCTGAATGGCGAGCCAGTGAAGGGCCCAAGGGTCCCTCCTGTATGTGGCGAACAGGTCATCCGTGTCCCCACGTCCATAAACCATGGGACTGCTGGGGCCCAGGCTGCCAGGATTTCGGCCTTGCCTTCGGAGCCCGGCCACATACGCGGCCTTGCAGCGGAGGCGGGGACATGTAGACAGCCAAAATTTGGAAAAAGGCAGTGTTTCCTCGAGTTCCCTGGCATCGGCCTTTTTGAGCGGCTTGCTTTTTTTCCTGGTAGGAGAGGGCCCTGACGGAGAAAGGCAGGATTACGTGTGCAGGAAAGGTGTGTGCTGAGAGGGTGACGACGTTGAGACCATGTTGGGATCTTTAGTCCCAGGAGAGGCCCCTGGCGGGTGTGGGTCAGTGTTCTCTACCCATCCCACTTGGCGGGGGGAGGTTTTCACCATACAAAGCAGCAGTGGAATTATTCGTCGCCGGAGGGGTTGCATCTGCCCACAAGCTCCACCTGGCCAGGGTCCGCCCTTGCTGTATTGTCCATGTCAGTCAACAGAAGCTAAGACCTTCCAGAGAGACTACCTGCTCTTCTCTACCCACGGGGAAGCAGTACAGCCAGAAGCCTCCCCCATTCCATCTCTAGGCTCTCTCTCAGGCCCCTCATACTTGTGATGTGTCTCAGGGGTAGAAGGAAGAGATTTCTCCGAATGAACACATACACAGAGGGGCCATAGATGCTGAGGAAGGGCGCCTTGCCTACTGATATCCTAGCGTAAGTGGAAAAGTGGTACCTGCCTGCTGGCCCCGTGTGTCGAACGTGTCCACATCAGGGGCTGCCTACGGTGAGGTGATTCCCTGGGTGCCCTGGATTTTGTGGCCCAAAAGAGAAGGGGCCGTCGTGTGTCCATGGGTAAAATGGAGGGCACTGCGGAAGTGGCCGCTTAGGCTGGACCTCTCGTATTGGCTCGGTGTTTGTGACCCGTCCCCGTCAGAAGTTCCGGCCAGCCTTGCGGTGGCTGTCTCCATGGTGATTGGGAAAGAAGCCTTAGGCCCCGCACTCAGCCGTCACCTGGCCTACCTGGCCTCTTTAGCCTCATCTAGACCGCTGTGTGGATGAAAGAATGAATGTCGGCCAATGACCACATGTCCTCGTTGCCTTTGAAGGATTAGGCTCCTTGCCTGGGCAGAAGACAGCCAAGGTCAGCCTGAGCCTAGACACCTAGTGACCTGTGACACTGCAGGCAGTGACAGATGTTCATTTTCATGCTCATGTATCCGCAGGTGGCGGATTCAGAGTGGTCGGAGAAGAAGTGTAACTAGGGATGACACAGACACGAGGGCACGGGCCAAAGGTCAGGGAAAATAGCTGAGATCGTGGAGCTCTAGCGGAGCCAGTGTAGGGCCCAGGCCTCCCTCCTGTACGTGGCAAAGAGGTGATCCATATGCCGCCATGGGCAGACTCTGGACTGCTGGGGCCCTGGACGCCCGGATTGCGGCCTTGTCTTCGGAGAAGTGACACACATGCACTGTGTCAGCGGAGGCTGTGGCCCAGCAGAGGACAAAATCTTGAAAATGGGGGCTTCAGTTGACTTTGCCTGTGCTCTCCTTTGGCTGAGTGCCATCGTGTGTTTCCTAGCAGGAGAAGGCATTCGTGGAGAGAGGCGGATTCCGTGTGTGCAGGCAAAGTGTGTGCTGAGATGGTGAGTAGCTGGAGACCAGGGTGGACTCTTCAGACCCAGGATAGACCCCTGGCAGGTATGTGTCAATGTTTCTGCCCATGGCACTCAGCCGGGTATTTGCATAGAATGTTCTCCGAGGAATTAGTAGTCTCCGGAGAGGCTGCTGCATGTCAGCAAGCTTCACCTGGCCAGGTCCGCCCGTGATGTAGCTCCCCAATCAATGGCTACTCTCTAGACCTTTCAGATAGACTAGCAGATCTTCTCTGCCCATGGGCAACCAGTAGAGCCAGAGGCCTTCCCCCTTTGCTCTTTCGTCTCTAGGCCCTCTGTCAGGCACTCCAAGGTGTGAAGTGACAAGGGGGAGAAGGAAGAGATTTCAGAGAACGAACACATCCAGAGAGAGACAGAGAGAGGCAAGAGATGCTGAGTGGGGATGCCTTGCGTAGTGATATCCTGAGGAAAGTGGGAAAGAGGTACCTGGCCTGCTGTGCCAATGCCCTGAAGCAGTCCGCACCAGGGGCTCCCTTGTGCCTGCGTAGCCTCTCCCAGGGTGTGCTCAAATCCTGCGGCCACTAGGTGTCATAGGTCACACTGGAGGGCCCTGTGTCATCTGCCTGGCGGGCCGGATCTCTGCCATTGGCTCAAGTCTTGTCAGCAGGCCCATCACAAGCTCCGCCCACTCTTGCGGGGGGGGACTGTCTCTATGGTGATGGCAAAGGAGTCTTAGCCCCGCCCACCTGGCCTTGACTTCACCTACCTGGCCCGCTGACCCTCACTCAGACCTCTGTGTTGCTCCAAATGAATGTCCGCCAGTGCCCGGGTGTCAGCATCTGGGATAAAGGATTCGGGACCTTGCCTGGGGCAGAAGGCAGCCTAGGTCAGCGGGTACCTGGAAGTCTACTGCCTTGTGACACTGCTGCCAGTGACAAATGGTGACTCCCACACTCACATATCGCCTGGTGGCAGAATGATAGTGATGGGCGGAGAAACATCGCTCCGGAGCACACGTTCCGTGGGGCACCAGCCAAAGCAAAGGCCAGGGCCGGTAGTGGACGTCGTGGAGCTGAATGGCGAGCCAGTGAAGGGCCCAAGGGTCCCTCCTGTATGTGGCGAACAGGTCATCCGTGTCCCCACGTCCATAAACCATGGGACTGCTGGGGCCCAGGCTGCCAGGATTTCGGCCTTGCCTTCGGAGCCCGGCCACATACGCGGCCTTGCAGCGGAGGCGGGGACGTGTAGACAGCCAAAATTTGGAAAAAGGCAGTGTTTCCTCGAGTTCCCTGGCATCGGCCTTTTTGAGCTTCTTGCTTTTTTTCCTGGTAGGAGAGGGCCCTGACGGAGAAAGGCAGGATTACGTGTGCAGGAAAGGTGTGTGCTGAGAGGGTGACGACGTTGAGACCATGTTGGGATCTTTAGTCCCAGGAGAGGCCCCTGGCGGGTGTGGGTCAGTGTTCTCTACCCATCCCACTTGGCGGGGGGAGGTTTTCACCATACAAAGCAGCAGCGGAATTATTCGTCGCCGGAGGGGTTGCATCTGCCCACAAGCTCCACCTGGCCAGGGTCCGCCCTTGCTGTATTGTCCATGTCAGTCAACAGAAGCTAAGACCTTCCAGAGAGACTACCTGCTCTTCTCTACCCACGGGGAAGCAGTACAGCCAGAAGCCTCCCCCATTCCATCTCTAGGCTCTCTCTCAGGCCCCTCATACTTGTGATGTGTCTCAGGGGTAGAAGGAAGAGATTTCTCCGAATGAACACATACACAGAGGGGCCATAGATGCTGAGGAAGGGCGCCTTGCCTACTGATATCCTAGCGTAAGTGGAAAAGTGGTACCTGCCTGCTGGCCCCGTGTGTCGAACGTGTCCACATCAGGGGCTGCCTACGGTGAGGTGATTCCCTGGGTGCCCTGGATTTTGTGGCCCAAAAGAGAAGGGGCCGTCGTGTGTCCATGGGTAAAATGGAGGGCACTGCGGAAGTGGCCGCTTAGGCTGGACCTCTCGTATTGGCTCGGTGTTTGTGACCCGTCCCCGTCAGAAGTTCCGGCCAGCCTTGCGGTGGCTGTCTCCACGGTGATTGGGAAAGAAGCCTTAGGCCCCGCACTCAGCCGTCACCTGGCCTACCTGGCCTCTTTAGCCTCATCTAGACCGCTGTGTGGATGAAAGAATGAATGTCGGCCAATGACCACATGTCCTCGTTGCCTTTGAAGGATTAGGCTCCTTGCCTGGGCAGAAGACAGCCAAGGTCAGCCTGAGCCTAGACACCTAGTGACCTGTGACACTGCAGGCAGTGACAGATGTTCATTTTCATGCTCATGTATCCGCAGGTGGCGGATTCAGAGTGGTCAGAGAAGAAGTGTAACTAGGGATGACACAGACACGAGGGCACGGGCCAAAGGTCAGGGAAAATAGCTGAGATCGTGGAGCTCTAGCGGAGCCAGTGTAGGGCCCAGGCCTCCCTCCTGTACGTGGCAAAGAGGTGATCCATATGCCGCCATGGGCAGACTCTGGACTGCTGGGGCCCTGGACGCCCGGATTGCGGCCTTGTCTTCGGAGAAGTGACACACATGCACTGTGCCAGCGGAGGCTGTGGCCCAGCAGAGGACAAAATCTTGAAAATGGGGGCTTCAGTTGACTTTGCCTGTGCTCTCCTTTGGCTGAGTGCCATCGTGTGTTTCCTAGCAGGAGAAGGCATTCGTGGAGAGAGGCGGATTCCGTGTGTGCAGGCAAAGTGTGTGCTGAGATGATGAGTGGCTGGAGACCAGGGTGGACTCTTCAGACCCAGGATAGACCCCTGGCAGGTATGTGTCAATGTTTCTGCCCATGGCACTCAGCCGGGTATTTGCATAGAATGTTCTCCGCGGAATTAGTAGTCTCCGGAGAGGCTGCTGCATGTCAGCAAGCTTCACCTGGCCAGGTCCGCCCGTGATGTAGCTCCCCAATCAATGGCTACTCTCTAGACCTTCCAGATAGACTAGCAGATCTTCTCTGCCCATGGGCAACCAGTAGAGCCAGAGGCCTTCCCCCTTTGCTCTTTCGTCTCTAGGCCCTCTGTCAGGCACTCCAAGGTGTGAAGTGACAAGGGGGAGAAGGAAGAGATTTCAGAGAACGAACACATCCAGAGAGAGACAGAGAGAGGCAAGAGATGCTGAGTGGGGATGCCTTGCGTAGTGATATCCTGAGGAAAGTGGGAAAGAGGTACCTGGCCTGCTCTGCCAATGCCCTGAAGCGGTCTGCACCAGGGGCTCCCTTGTGCCTGCGTAGCCTTTCCCAGGGTGTGCTCAAATCCTGTGGCCACTAGGTGTCATAGGTCACACTGGAGGGCCCTGTGTCATCTGCCTGGCGGGCCGGATCTCTGCCATTGGCTCAAGTCTTGTCAGCAGGCCCATCACAAGCTCCGCCCACTCTTGCGGGGGGGGACTGTCTCTATGGTGATGGCAAAGGAGTCTTAGCCCCGCCCACCTGGCCTTGACTTCACCTACCTGGCCCGCTGACCCTCACTCAGACCTCTGTGTTGCTCCAAATGAATGTCCGCCAGTGCCCGGGTGTCAGCATCTGGGATAAAGGATTCGGGACCTTGCCTGGGGCAGAAGGCAGCCTAGGTCAGCGGGTACCTGGAAGTCTACTGCCTTGTGACACTGCTGCCAGTGACAAATGGTGACTCCCACACTCACATATCGCCTGGTGGCAGAATGATAGTGATGGGCGGAGAAACATCGCTCCGGAGCACACGTTCCGTGGGGCACCAGCCAAAGCAAAGGCCAGGGCCGGTAGTGGACGTCGTGGAGCTGAATGGCGAGCCAGTGAAGGGCCCAAGGGTCCCTCCTGTATGTGGCGAACAGGTCATCCGTGTCCCCACGTCCATAAACCATGGGACTGCTGGGGCCCAGGCTGCCAGGATTTCGGCCTTGCCTTCGGAGCCCGGCCACATACGCGGCCTTGCAGCGGAGGCGGGGACGTGTAGACAGCCAAAATTTGGAAAAAGGCAGTGTTTCCTCGAGTTCCCTGGCATCGGCCTTTTTGAGCGGCTTGCTTTTTTTCCTGGTAGGAGAGGGCCCTGACGGAGAAAGGCAGGATTACGTGTGCAGGAAAGGTGTGTGCTGAGAGGGTGACGACGTTGAGACCATGTTGGGATCTTTAGTCCCAGGAGAGGCCCCTGGCGGGTGTGGGTCAGTGTTCTCTACCCATCCCACTTGGCGGGGGGAGGTTTTCACCATACAAAGCAGCAGCGGAATTATTCGTCGCCGGAGGGGTTGCATCTGCCCACAAGCTCCACCTGGCCAGGGTCCGCCCTTGCTGTATTGTCCATGTCAGTCAACAGAAGCTAAGACCTTCCAGAGAGACTACCTGCTCTTCTCTACCCACGGGGAAGCAGTACAGCCAGAAGCCTCCCCCATTCCATCTCTAGGCTCTCTCTCAGGCCCCTCATACTTGTGATGTGTCTCAGGGGTAGAAGGAAGAGATTTCTCCGAATGAACACATACACAGAGGGGCCATAGATGCTGAGGAAGGGCGCCTTGCCTACTGATATCCTAGCGTAAGTGGAAAAGTGGTACCTGCCTGCTGGCCCCGTGTGTCGAACGTGTCCACATCAGGGGCTGCCTACGGTGAGGTGATTCCCTGGGTGCCCTGGATTTTGTGGCCCAAAAGAGAAGGGGCCGTCGTGTGTCCATGGGTAAAATGGAGGGCACTGCGGAAGTGGCCGCTTAGGCTGGACCTCTCGTATTGGCTCGGTGTTTGTGACCCGTCCCCGTCAGAAGTTCCGGCCAGCCTTGCGGTGGCTGTCTCCACGGTGATTGGGAAAGAAGCCTTAGGCCCCGCACTCAGCCGTCACCTGGCCTACCTGGCCTCTTTAGCCTCATCTAGACCGCTGTGTGGATGAAAGAATGAATGTCGGCCAATGACCACATGTCCTCGTTGCCTTTGAAGGATTAGGCTCCTTGCCTGGGCAGAAGACAGCCAAGGTCAGCCTGAGCCTAGACACCTAGTGACCTGTGACACTGCAGGCAGTGACAGATGTTCATTTTCATGCTCATGTATCCGCAGGTGGCGGATTCAGAGTGGTCAGAGAAGAAGTGTAACTAGGGATGACACAGACACGAGGGCACGGGCCAAAGGTCAGGGAAAATAGCTGAGATCGTGGAGCTCTAGCGGAGCCAGTGTAGGGCCCAGGCCTCCCTCCTGTACGTGGCAAAGAGGTGATCCATATGCCGCCATGGGCAGACTCTGGACTGCTGGGGCCCTGGACGCCCGGATTGCGGCCTTGTCTTCGGAGAAGTGACACACATGCACTGTGCCAGCGGAGGCTGTGGCCCAGCAGAGGACAAAATCTTGAAAATGGGGGCTTCAGTTGACTTTGCCTGTGCTCTCCTTTGGCTGAGTGCCATCGTGTGTTTCCTAGCAGGAGAAGGCATTCGTGGAGAGAGGCGGATTCCGTGTGTGCAGGCAAAGTGTGTGCTGAGATGATGAGTGGCTGGAGACCAGGGTGGACTCTTCAGACCCAGGATAGACCCCTGGCAGGTATGTGTCAATGTTTCTGCCCATGGCACTCAGCCGGGTATTTGCATAGAATGTTCTCCGAGGAATTAGTAGTCTCCGGAGAGGCTGCTGCATGTCAGCAAGCTTCACCTGGCCAGGTCCGCCCGTGATGTAGCTCCCCAATCAATGGCTACTCTCTAGACCTTCCAGATAGACTAGCAGATCTTCTCTGCCCATGGGCAACCAGTAGAGCCAGAGGCCTTCCCCCTTTGCTCTTTCGTCTCTAGGCCCTCTGTCAGGCACTCCAAGGTGTGAAGTGACAAGGGGGAGAAGGAAGAGATTTCAGAGAACGAACACATCCAGAGAGAGACAGAGAGAGGCAAGAGATGCTGAGTGGGGATGCCTTGCGTAGTGATATCCTGAGGAAAGTGGGAAAGAGGTACCTGGCCTGCTGTGCCAATGCCCTGAAGCAGTCCGCACCAGGGGCTCCCTTGTGCCTGCGTAGCCTCTCCCAGGGTGTGCTCAAATCCTGCGGCCACTAGGTGTCATAGGTCACACTGGAGGGCCCTGTGTCATCTGCCTGGCGGGCCGGATCTCTGCCATTGGCTCAAGTCTTGTCAGCAGGCCCATCACAAGCTCCGCCCACTCTTGCGGGGGGGGACTGTCTCTATGGTGATGGCAAAGGAGTCTTAGCCCCGCCCACCTGGCCTTGACTTCACCTACCTGGCCCGCTGACCCTCACTCAGACCTCTGTGTTGCTCCAAATGAATGTCCGCCAGTGCCCGGGTGTCAGCATCTGGGATAAAGGATTCGGGACCTTGCCTGGGGCAGAAGGCAGCCTAGGTCAGCGGGTACCTGGAAGTCTACTGCCTTGTGACACTGCTGCCAGTGACAAATGGTGACTCCCACACTCACATATCGCCTGGTGGCAGAATGATAGTGATGGGCGGAGAAACATCGCTCCGGAGCACACGTTCCGTGGGGCACCAGCCAAAGCAAAGGCCAGGGCCGGTAGTGGACGTCGTGGAGCTGAATGGCGAGCCAGTGAAGGGCCCAAGGGTCCCTCCTGTATGTGGCGAACAGGTCATCCGTGTCCCCACGTCCATAAACCATGGGACTGCTGGGGCCCAGGCTGCCAGGATTTCGGCCTTGCCTTCGGAGCCCGGCCACATACGCGGCCTTGCAGCGGAGGCGGGGACGTGTAGACAGCCAAAATTTGGAAAAAGGCAGTGTTTCCTCGAGTTCCCTGGCATCGGCCTTTTTAGCGGCTTGCTTTTTTTCCTGGTAGGAGAGGGCCCTGACGGAGAAAGGCAGGATTACGTGTGCAGGAAAGGTGTGTGCTGAGAGGGTGACGACGTTGAGACCATGTTGGGATCTTTAGTCCCAGGAGAGGCCCCTGGCGGGTGTGGGTCAGTGTTCTCTACCCATCCCACTTGGCGGGGGGAGGTTTTCACCATACAAAGCAGCAGCGGAATTATTCGTCGCCGGAGGGGTTGCATCTGCCCACAAGCTCCACCTGGCCAGGGTCCGCCCTTGCTGTATTGTCCATGTCAGTCAACAGAAGCTAAGACCTTCCAGAGAGACTACCTGCTCTTCTCTACCCACGGGGAAGCAGTACAGCCAGAAGCCTCCCCCATTCCATCTCTAGGCTCTCTCTCAGGCCCCTCATTCTTGTGATGTGTCTCAGGGGTAGAAGGAAGAGATTTCTCCGAATGAACACATACACAGAGGGGCCATAGATGCTGAGGAAGGGCGCCTTGCCTACTGATATCCTAGCGTAAGTGGAAAAGTGGTACCTGCCTGCTGGCCCCGTGTGTCGAACGTGTCCACATCAGGGGCTGCCTACGGTGAGGTGATTCCCTGGGTGCCCTGGATTTTGTGGCCCAAAAGAGAAGGGGCCGTCGTGTGTCCATGGGTAAAATGGAGGGCACTGCGGAAGTGGCCGCTTAGGCTGGACCTCTCGTATTGGCTCGGTGTTTGTGACCCGTCCCCGTCAGAAGTTCCGGCCAGCCTTGCGGTGGCTGTCTCCACGGTGATTGGGAAAGAAGCCTTAGGCCCCGCACTCAGCCGTCACCTGGCCTACCTGGCCTCTTTAGCCTCATCTAGACCGCTGTGTGGATGAAAGAATGAATGTCGGCCAATGACCACATGTCCTCGTTGCCTTTGAAGGATTAGGCTCCTTGCCTGGGCAGAAGACAGCCAAGGTCAGCCTGAGCCTAGACACCTAGTGACCTGTGACACTGCAGGCAGTGACAGATGTTCATTTTCATGCTCATGTATCCGCAGGTGGCGGATTCAGAGTGGTCAGAGAAGAAGTGTAACTAGGGATGACACAGACACGAGGGCACGGGCCAAAGGTCAGGGAAAATAGCTGAGATCGTGGAGCTCTAGCGGAGCCAGTGTAGGGCCCAGGCCTCCCTCCTGTACGTGGCAAAGAGGTGATCCATATGCCGCCATGGGCAGACTCTGGACTGCTGGGGCCCTGGACGCCCGGATTGCGGCCTTGTCTTCGGAGAAGTGACACACATGCACTGTGCCAGCGGAGGCTGTGGCCCAGCAGAGGACAAAATCTTGAAAATGGGGGCTTCAGTTGACTTTGCCTGTGCTCTCCTTTGGCTGAGTGCCATCGTGTGTTTCCTAGCAGGAGAAGGCATTCGTGGAGAGAGGCGGATTCCGTGTGTGCAGGCAAAGTGTGTGCTGAGATGATGAGTGGCTGGAGACCAGGGTGGACTCTTCAGACCCAGGATAGACCCCTGGCAGGTATGTGTCAATGTTTCTGCCCATGGCACTCAGCCGGGTATTTGCATAGAATGTTCTCCGCGGAATTAGTAGTCTCCGGAGAGGCTGCTGCATGTCAGCAAGCTTCACCTGGCCAGGTCCGCCCGTGATGTAGCTCCCCAATCAATGGCTACTCTCTAGACCTTCCAGATAGACTAGCAGATCTTCTCTGCCCATGGGCAACCAGTAGAGCCAGAGGCCTTCCCCCTTTGCTCTTTCGTCTCTAGGCCCTCTGTCAGGCACTCCAAGGTGTGAAGTGACAAGGGGGAGAAGGAAGAGATTTCAGAGAACGAACACATCCAGAGAGAGACAGAGAGAGGCAAGAGATGCTGAGTGGGGATGCCTTGCGTAGTGATATCCTGAGGAAAGTGGGAAAGAGGTACCTGGCCTGCTGTGCCAATGCCCTGAAGCAGTCCGCACCAGGGGCTCCCTTGTGCCTGCGTAGCCTCTCCCAGGGTGTGCTCAAATCCTGCGGCCACTAGGTGTCATAGGTCACACTGGAGGGCCCTGTGTCATCTGCCTGGCGGGCCGGATCTCTGCCATTGGCTCAAGTCTTGTCAGCAGGCCCATCACAAGCTCCGCCCACTCTTGCGGGGGGGGACTGTCTCTATGGTGATGGCAAAGGAGTCTTAGCCCCGCCCACCTGGCCTTGACTTCACCTACCTGGCCCGCTGACCCTCACTCAGACCTCTGTGTTGCTCCAAATGAATGTCCGCCAGTGCCCGGGTGTCAGCATCTGGGATAAAGGATTCGGGACCTTGCCTGGGGCAGAAGGCAGCCTAGGTCAGCGGGTACCTGGAAGTCTACTGCCTTGTGACACTGCTGCCAGTGACAAATGGTGACTCCCACACTCACATATCGCCTGGTGGCAGAATGATAGTGATGGGCGGAGAAACATCGCTCCGGAGCACACGTTCCGTGGGGCACCAGCCAAAGCAAAGGCCAGGGCCGGTAGTGGACGTCGTGGAGCTGAATGGCGAGCCAGTGAAGGGCCCAAGGGTCCCTCCTGTATGTGGCGAACAGGTCATCCGTGTCCCCACGTCCATAAACCATGGGACTGCTGGGGCCCAGGCTGCCAGGATTTCGGCCTTGCCTTCGGAGCCCGGCCACATACGCGGCCTTGCAGCGGAGGCGGGGACGTGTAGACAGCCAAAATTTGGAAAAAGGCAGTGTTTCCTCGAGTTCCCTGGCATCGGCCTTTTTAGCGGCTTGCTTTTTTTCCTGGTAGGAGAGGGCCCTGACGGAGAAAGGCAGGATTACGTGTGCAGGAAAGGTGTGTGCTGAGAGGGTGACGACGTTGAGACCATGTTGGGATCTTTAGTCCCAGGAGAGGCCCCTGGCGGGTGTGGGTCAGTGTTCTCTACCCATCCCACTTGGCGGGGGGAGGTTTTCACCATACAAAGCAGCAGCGGAATTATTCGTCGCCGGAGGGGTTGCATCTGCCCACAAGCTCCACCTGGCCAGGGTCCGCCCTTGCTGTATTGTCCATGTCAGTCAACAGAAGCTAAGACCTTCCAGAGAGACTACCTGCTCTTCTCTACCCACGGGGAAGCAGTACAGCCAGAAGCCTCCCCCATTCCATCTCTAGGCTCTCTCTCAGGCCCCTCATTCTTGTGATGTGTCTCAGGGGTAGAAGGAAGAGATTTCTCCGAATGAACACATACACAGAGGGGCCATAGATGCTGAGGAAGGGCGCCTTGCCTACTGATATCCTAGCGTAAGTGGAAAAGTGGTACCTGCCTGCTGGCCCCGTGTGTCGAACGTGTCCACATCAGGGGCTGCCTACGGTGAGGTGATTCCCTGGGTGCCCTGGATTTTGTGGCCCAAAAGAGAAGGGGCCGTCGTGTGTCCATGGGTAAAATGGAGGGCACTGCGGAAGTGGCCGCTTAGGCTGGACCTCTCGTATTGGCTCGGTGTTTGTGACCCGTCCCCGTCAGAAGTTCCGGCCAGCCTTGCGGTGGCTGTCTCCACGGTGATTGGGAAAGAAGCCTTAGGCCCCGCACTCAGCCGTCACCTGGCCTACCTGGCCTCTTTAGCCTCATCTAGACCGCTGTGTGGATGAAAGAATGAATGTCGGCCAATGACCACATGTCCTCGTTGCCTTTGAAGGATTAGGCTCCTTGCCTGGGCAGAAGACAGCCAAGGTCAGCCTGAGCCTAGACACCTAGTGACCTGTGACACTGCAGGCAGTGACAGATGTTCATTTTCATGCTCATGTATCCGCAGGTGGCGGATTCAGAGTGGTCAGAGAAGAAGTGTAACTAGGGATGACACAGACACGAGGGCACGGGCCAAAGGTCAGGGAAAATAGCTGAGATCGTGGAGCTCTAGCGGAGCCAGTGTAGGGCCCAGGCCTCCCTCCTGTACGTGGCAAAGAGGTGATCCATATGCCGCCATGGGCAGACTCTGGACTGCTGGGGCCCTGGACGCCCGGATTGCGGCCTTGTCTTCGGAGAAGTGACACACATGCACTGTGCCAGCGGAGGCTGTGGCCCAGCAGAGGACAAAATCTTGAAAATGGGGGCTTCAGTTGACTTTGCCTGTGCTCTCCTTTGGCTGAGTGCCATCGTGTGTTTCCTAGCAGGAGAAGGCATTCGTGGAGAGAGGCGGATTCCGTGTGTGCAGGCAAAGTGTGTGCTGAGATGATGAGTGGCTGGAGACCAGGGTGGACTCTTCAGACCCAGGATAGACCCCTGGCAGGTATGTGTCAATGTTTCTGCCCATGGCACTCAGCCGGGTATTTGCATAGAATGTTCTCCGCGGAATTAGTAGTCTCCGGAGAGGCTGCTGCATGTCAGCAAGCTTCACCTGGCCAGGTCCGCCCGTGATGTAGCTCCCCAATCAATGGCTACTCTCTAGACCTTCCAGATAGACTAGCAGATCTTCTCTGCCCATGGGCAACCAGTAGAGCCAGAGGCCTTCCCCCTTTGCTCTTTCGTCTCTAGGCCCTCTGTCAGGCACTCCAAGGTGTGAAGTGACAAGGGGGAGAAGGAAGAGATTTCAGAGAACGAACACATCCAGAGAGAGACAGAGAGAGGCAAGAGATGCTGAGTGGGGATGCCTTGCGTAGTGATATCCTGAGGAAAGTGGGAAAGAGGTACCTGGCCTGCTGTGCCAATGCCCTGAAGCAGTCCGCACCAGGGGCTCCCTTGTGCCTGCGTAGCCTCT
This sequence comes from Loxodonta africana, assembly GCF_030014295.1. NCBI lineage: Eukaryota > Metazoa > Chordata > Mammalia > Proboscidea > Elephantidae > Loxodonta > Loxodonta africana. The sequence continues at coordinate 1,477,053 of NW_026974832.1, forward strand.
CCCAGGGTGTGCTCAAATCCTGCGGCCACTAGGTGTCATAGGTCACACTGGAGGGCCCTGTGTCATCTGCCTGGCGGGCCGGATCTCTGCCATTGGCTCAAGTCTTGTCAGCAGGCCCATCACAAGCTCCGCCCACTCTTGCGGAGGGGGACTGTCTCTATGGTGATGGCAAAGGAGTCTTAGCCCCGCCCACCTGGCCTTGACTTCACCTACCTGGCCCGCTGACCCTCACTCAGACCTCTGTGTTGCTCCAAATGAATGTCCGCCAGTGCCCGGGTGTCAGCATCTGGGATAAAGGATTCGGGACCTTGCCTGGGGCAGAAGGCAGCCTAGGTCAGCGGGTACCTGGAAGTCTACTGCCTTGTGACACTGCTGCCAGTGACAAATGGTGACTCCCACACTCACATATCGCCTGGTGGCAGAATGATAGTGATGGGCGGAGAAACATCGCTCCGGAGCACACGTTCCGTGGGGCACCAGCCAAAGCAAAGGCCAGGGCCGGTAGTGGACGTCGTGGAGCTGAATGGCGAGCCAGTGAAGGGCCCAAGGGTCCCTCCTGTATGTGGCGAACAGGTCATCCGTGTCCCCACGTCCATAAACCATGGGACTGCTGGGGCCCAGGCTGCCAGGATTTCGGCCTTGCCTTCGGAGCCCGGCCACATACGCGGCCTTGCAGCGGAGGCGGGGACGTGTAGACAGCCAAAATTTGGAAAAAGGCAGTGTTTCCTCGAGTTCCCTGGCATCGGCCTTTTTAGCGGCTTGCTTTTTTTCCTGGTAGGAGAGGGCCCTGACGGAGAAAGGCAGGATTACGTGTGCAGGAAAGGTGTGTGCTGAGAGGGTGACGACGTTGAGACCATGTTGGGATCTTTAGTCCCAGGAGAGGCCCCTGGCGGGTGTGGGTCAGTGTTCTCTACCCATCCCACTTGGCGGGGGGAGGTTTTCACCATACAAAGCAGCAGCGGAATTATTCGTCGCCGGAGGGGTTGCATCTGCCCACAAGCTCCACCTGGCCAGGGTCCGCCCTTGCTGTATTGTCCATGTCAGTCAACAGAAGCTAAGACCTTCCAGAGAGACTACCTGCTCTTCTCTACCCACGGGGAAGCAGTACAGCCAGAAGCCTCCCCCATTCCATCTCTAGGCTCTCTCTCAGGCCCCTCATACTTGTGATGTGTCTCAGGGGTAGAAGGAAGAGATTTCTCCGAATGAACACATACACAGAGGGGCCATAGATGCTGAGGAAGGGCGCCTTGCCTACTGATATCCTAGCGTAAGTGGAAAAGTGGTACCTGCCTGCTGGCCCCGTGTGTCGAACGTGTCCACATCAGGGGCTGCCTACGGTGAGGTGATTCCCTGGGTGCCCTGGATTTTGTGGCCCAAAAGAGAAGGGGCCGTCGTGTGTCCATGGGTAAAATGGAGGGCACTGCGGAAGTGGCCGCTTAGGCTGGACCTCTCGTATTGGCTCGGTGTTTGTGACCCGTCCCCGTCAGAAGTTCCGGCCAGCCTTGCGGTGGCTGTCTCCACGGTGATTGGGAAAGAAGCCTTAGGCCCCGCACTCAGCCGTCACCTGGCCTACCTGGCCTCTTTAGCCTCATCTAGACCGCTGTGTGGATGAAAGAATGAATGTCGGCCAATGACCACATGTCCTCGTTGCCTTTGAAGGATTAGGCTCCTTGCCTGGGCAGAAGACAGCCAAGGTCAGCCTGAGCCTAGACACCTAGTGACCTGTGACACTGCAGGCAGTGACAGATGTTCATTTTCATGCTCATGTATCCGCAGGTGGCGGATTCAGAGTGGTCAGAGAAGAAGTGTAACTAGGGATGACACAGACACGAGGGCACGGGCCAAAGGTCAGGGAAAATAGCTGAGATCGTGGAGCTCTAGCGGAGCCAGTGTAGGGCCCAGGCCTCCCTCCTGTACGTGGCAAAGAGGTGATCCATATGCCGCCATGGGCAGACTCTGGACTGCTGGGGCCCTGGACGCCCGGATTGCGGCCTTGTCTTCGGAGAAGTGACACACATGCACTGTGCCAGCGGAGGCTGTGGCCCAGCAGAGGACAAAATCTTGAAAATGGGGGCTTCAGTTGACTTTGCCTGTGCTCTCCTTTGGCTGAGTGCCATCGTGTGTTTCCTAGCAGGAGAAGGCATTCGTGGAGAGAGGCGGATTCCGTGTGTGCAGGCAAAGTGTGTGCTGAGATGATGAGTAGCTGGAGACCAGGGTGGACTCTTCAGACCCAGGATAGACCCCTGGCAGGTATGTGTCAATGTTTCTGCCCATGGCACTCAGCCGGGTATTTGCATAGAATGTTCTCCGAGGAATTAGTAGTCTCCGGAGAGGCTGCTGCATGTCAGCAAGTTTCACCTGGCCAGGTCCGCCCGTGATGTAGCTCCCCAATCAATGGCTACTCTCTAGACCTTCCAGATAGACTATCAGATTTTCTCTGCCCATGGGCAACCAGTAGAGCCAGAGGCCTTCCCCCTTTGCTCTTTAGTCTCTGGGCCCTCTGTCAGGCACTCCAAGGTGTGAAGTGACAAGGGGGAGAAGGAAGAGATTTCAGAGAACGAACACATCCAGAGAGAGACAGAGAGAGGCAAGAGATGCTGAGTGGGGATGCCTTGCGTAGTGATATCCTGAGGAAAGTGGGAAAGAGGTACCTGGCTTGCTGTGCCAATGCCCTGAAGCAGTCCGCACCAGGGGCTCCCTTGTGCCTGCGTAGCCTCTCCCAGGGTGTGCTCAAATCCTGCGGCCACTAGGTGTCATAGGTCACACTGGAGGGCCCTGTGTCATCTGCCTGGCGGGCCGGATCTCTGCCATTGGCTCAAGTCTTGTCAGCAGGCCCATCACAAGCTCCGCCCACTCTTGCGGGGGGGGACTGTCTCTATGGTGATGGCAAAGGAGTCTTAGCCCCGCCCACCTGGCCTTGACTTCACCTACCTGGCCCGCTGACCCTCACTCAGACCTCTGTGTTGCTCCAAATGAATGTCCGCCAGTGCCCGGGTGTCAGCATCTGGGATAAAGGATTGGGGACCTTGCCTGGGGCAGAAGGCAGCCTAGGTCAGCGGGTACCTGGAAGTCTACTGCCTTGTGACACTGCTGCCAGTGACAAATGGTGACTCCCACACTCACATATCGCCTGGTGGCAGAATGATAGTGATGGGCGGAGAAACATCGCTCCGGAGCACACGTTCCGTGGGGCACCAGCCAAAGCAAAGGCCAGGGCCGGTAGTGGACGTCGTGGAGCTGAATGGCGAGCCAGTGAAGGGCCCAAGGGTCCCTCCTGTATGTGGCGAACAGGTCATCCGTGTCCCCACGTCCATAAACCATGGGACTGCTGGGGCCCAGGCTGCCAGGATTTCGGCCTTGCCTTCGGAGCCCGGCCACATACGCGGCCTTGCAGCGGAGGCGGGGACGTGTAGACAGCCAAAATTTGGAAAAAGGCAGTGTTTCCTCGAGTTCCCTGGCATCGGCCTTTTTAGCGGCTTGCTTTTTTTCCTGGTAGGAGAGGGCCCTGACGGAGAAAGGCAGGATTACGTGTGCAGGAAAGGTGTGTGCTGAGAGGGTGACGACGTTGAGACCATGTTGGGATCTTTAGTCCCAGGAGAGGCCCCTGGCGGGTGTGGGTCAGTGTTGTCTACCCATCCCACTTGGCGGGGGGAGGTTTTCACCATACAAATCAGCAGCGGAATTATTCGTCGCCGGAGGGGTTGCATCTGCCCACAAGCTCCACCTGGCCAGGGTCCGCCCTTGCTGTATTGTCCATGTCAGTCAACAGAAGCTAAGACCTTCCAGAGAGACTACCTGCTCTTCTCTACCCACGGGGAAGCAGTACAGCCAGAAGCCTCCCCCATTCCATCTCTAGGCTCTCTCTCAGGCCCCTCATACTTGTGATGTGTCTCAGGGGTAGAAGGAAGAGATTTCTCCGAATGAACACATACACAGAGGGGCCATAGATGCTGAGGAAGGGCGCCTTGCCTACTGATATCCTAGCGTAAGTGGAAAAGTGGTACCTGCCTGCTGGCCCCGTGTGTCGAACGTGTCCACATCAGGGGCTGCCTACGGTGAGGTGATTCCCTGGGTGCCCTGGATTTTGTGGCCCAAAAGAGAAGGGGCCGTCGTGTGTCCATGGGTAAAATGGAGGGCACTGCGGAAGTGGCCGCTTAGGCTGGACCTCTCGTATTGGCTCGGTGTTTGTGACCCGTCCCCGTCAGAAGTTCCGGCCAGCCTTGCAGTGGCTGTCTCCACGGTGATTGGGAAAGAAGCCTTAGGCCCCGCACTCAGCCGTCACCTGGCCTACCTGGCCTCTTTAGCCTCATCTAGACCGCTGTGTGGATGAAAGAATGAATGTCGGCCAATGACCACATGTCCTCGTTGCCTTTGAAGGATTAGGCTCCTTGCCTGGGCAGAAGACAGCCAAGGTCAGCCTGAGCCTAGACACCTAGTGACCTGTGACACTGCAGGCAGTGACAGATGTTCATTTTCATGCTCATGTATCCGCAGGTGGCGGATTCAGAGTGGTCGGAGAAGAAGTGTAACTAGGGATGACACAGACACGAGGGCACGGGCCAAAGGTCAGGGAAAATAGCTGAGATCGTGGAGCTCTAGCGGAGCCAGTGTAGGGCCCAGGCCTCCCTCCTGTACGTGGCAAAGAGGTGATCCATATGCCGCCATGCACAGACTCTGGACTGCTGGGGCCCTGGACGCCCGGATTGCGGCCTTGTCTTCGGAGAAGTGACACACATGCACTGTGCCAGCGGAGGCTGTGGCGCAGCAGAGGGCAAAATCTTGAAAATGGGGGCTTCAGTTGACTTTGCCTGTGCTCTCCTTTGGCTGAGTGCCATCGTGTGTTTCCTAGCAGGAGAAGGCATTCGTGGAGAGAGGCGGATTCCATGTGTGCAGGCAAAGTGTGTGCTGAGATGATGAGTGGCTGGAGACCAGGGTGGACTCTTCAGACCCAGGATAGACCCCTGGCAGGTATGTGTCAATGTTTTCTGCCCATGGCACTCAGCCGGGTATTTGCATAGAATGTTCTCCGCGGAATTAGTAGTCTCCGGAGAGGCTGCTGCATGTCAGCAAGCTTCACCTGGCCAGGTCCGCCCGTGATGTAGCTCCCCAATCAATGGCTACTCTCTAGACCTTCCAGATAGACTAGCAGATCTTCTCTGCCCATGGGCAACCAGTAGAGCCAGAGGCCTTCCCCCTTTGCTCTTTCGTCTCTAGGCCCTCTGTCAGGCACTCCAAGGTGTGAAGTGACAAGGGGGAGAAGGAAGAGATTTCAGAGAACGAACACATCCAGAGAGAGACAGAGAGAGGCAAGAGATGCTGAGTGGGGATGCCTTGCGTAGTGATATCCTGAGGAAAGTGGGAAAGAGGTACCTGGCCTGCTGTGCCAATGCCCTGAAGCAGTCCGCACCAGGGGCTCCCTTGTGCCTGCGTAGCCTTTCCCAGGGTGTGCTCAAATCCTGTGGCCACTAGGTGTCATAGGTCACACTGGAGGGCCCTGTGTCATCTGCCTGGCGGGCCGGATCTCTGCCATTGGCTCAAGTCTTGTCAGCAGGCCCATCAGCAGCTCCGCCCACTCTTGCGGGGGGACACTGTCTCTATGGTGATGGCAAAGGAGTCTTAGCCCCGCCCACCTGGCCTTGACTTCACCTACCTGGCCCGCTGACCCTCACTCAGACCTCTGTGTTGCTCCAAATGAATGTCCGCCAGTGCCCGGGTGTCAGCATCTGGGATAAAGGATTCGGGACCTTGCCTGGGGCAGAAGGTAGCCTAGGTCAGCGGGTACCTGGAAGTCTACTGCCTTGTGACACTGCTGCCAGTGACAAATGGTGACTCCCACACTCACATATCGCCTGGTGGCAGAATGATAGTGATGGGCGGAGAAACATCGCTCCGGAGCACACGTTCCGTGGGGCACCAGCCAAACAAAGGCCAGGGCCGGTAGTGGACGTCGCGGAGCTGAATGGCGAGCCAGTGAAGGGCCCAAGGGTCCCTCCTGTATGTGGCGAACAGGTCATCCGTGTCCCCACGTCCATAAACCATGGGACTGCTGGGGCCCAGGCTGCCAGGATTTCGGCCTTGCCATCGGAGCCCGGCCACATTCGCGGCCTTGCAGCGGAGGCGGGGACATGTAGACAGCCAAAATTTGGAAAATGGCAGTGTTTCCTCGAGTTCCCTGGCATCGGCCTTTTTGAGCGGCTTGCTTTTTTTCCTGGTAGGAGAGGGCCCTGACGGAGAAAGGCAGGATTACGTGTGCAGGAAAGGTGTGTGCTGAGAGGGTGACGACGTTGAGACCATGTTGGGATCTTTAGTCCCAGGAGAGGCCCCTGGCGGGTGTGGGTCAGTGTTCTCTACCCATCCCACTTGGCGGGGGGAGGTTTTCACCATACAAAGCAGCAGCGGAATTATTCGTCGCCGGAGGGGTTGCATCTGCCCACAAGCTCCACCTGGCCAGGGTCCGCCCTTGCTGTATTGTCCATGTCAGTCAACAGAAGCTAAGACCTTCCAGAGAGACTACCTGCTCTTCTCTACCCACGGGGAAGCAGTACAGCCAGAAGCCTCCCCCGTTCCATCTCTAGGCTCTCTCTCAGGCCCCTCATACTTGTGATGTGTCTCAGGGGTAGAAGGAAGAGATTTCTCCGAATGAACACGTACACAGAGGGGTCATAGATGCTGAGGAAGGGCGCCTTGCCTACTGATATCCTAGCGTAAGTTGAAAAGTGGTACCTGCCTGCTGGCCCCGTGTGTCGAACGTGTCCACATCAGGGGCTGCCTACGGTGAGGTGATTCCCTGGGTGCCCTGGATTTTGTGGCCCAAAAGAGAAGGGGCCGTCGTGTGTCCATGGGTAAAATGGAGGGCACTGCGGAAGTGGCCGCTTAGGCTGGACCTCTCGTATTGGCTCGGTGTTTGTGACCCGTCCCCGTCAGAAGTTCCGGCCAGCCTTGCGGTGGCTGTCTCCATGGTGATTGGGAAAGAAGCCTTAGGCCCCGCACTCAGCCGTCACCTGGCCTACCTGGCCTCTTTAGCCTCATCTAGACCGCTGTGTGGATGAAAGAATGAATGTCGGCCAATGACCACATGTCCTCGTTGCCTTTGAAGGATTAGGCTCCTTGCCTGGGCAGAAGACAGCCAAGGTCAGCCTGAGCCTAGACACCTAGTGACCTGTGACACTGCAGGCAGTGACAGATGTTCATTTTCATGCTCATGTATCCGCAGGTGGCGGATTCAGAGTGGTCGGAGAAGAAGTGTAACTAGGGATGACACAGACACGAGGGCACGGGCCAAAGGTCAGGGAAAATAGCTGAGATCGTGGAGCTCTAGCGGAGCCAGTGTAGGGCCCAGGCCTCCCTCCTGTACGTGGCAAAGAGGTGATCCATATGCCGCCATGCACAGACTCTGGACTGCTGGGGCCCTGGACGCCCGGATTGCGGCCTTGTCTTCGGAGAAGTGACACACATGCACTGTGCCAGCGGAGGCTGTGGCGCAGCAGAGGGCAAAATCTTGAAAATGGGGGCTTCAGTTGACTTTGCCTGTGCTCTCCTTTGGCTGAGTGCCATCGTGTGTTTCCTAGCAGGAGAAGGCATTCGTGGAGAGAGGCGGATTCCATGTGTGCAGGCAAAGTGTGTGCTGAGATGATGAGTGGCTGGAGACCAGGGTGGACTCTTCAGACCCAGGATAGACCCCTGGCAGGTATGTGTCAATGTTTTCTGCCCATGGCACTCAGCCGGGTATTTGCATAGAATGTTCTCCGCGGAATTAGTAGTCTCCGGAGAGGCTGCTGCATGTCAGCAAGCTTCACCTGGCCAGGTCCGCCCGTGATGTAGCTCCCCAATCAATGGCTACTCTCTAGACCTTCCAGATAGACTAGCAGATCTTCTCTGCCCATGGGCAACCAGTAGAGCCAGAGGCCTTCCCCCTTTGCTCTTTCGTCTCTAGGCCCTCTGTCAGGCACTCCAAGGTGTGAAGTGACAAGGGGGAGAAGGAAGAGATTTCAGAGAACGAACACATCCAGAGAGAGACAGAGAGAGGCAAGAGATGCTGAGTGGGGATGCCTTGCGTAGTGATATCCTGAGGAAAGTGGGAAAGAGGTACCTGGCCTGCTGTGCCAATGCCCTGAAGCAGTCCGCACCAGGGGCTCCCTTGTGCCTGCGTAGCCTTTCCCAGGGTGTGCTCAAATCCTGTGGCCACTAGGTGTCATAGGTCACACTGGAGGGCCCTGTGTCATCTGCCTGGCGGGCCGGATCTCTGCCATTGGCTCAAGTCTTGTCAGCAGGCCCATCAGCAGCTCCGCCCACTCTTGCGGGGGGACACTGTCTCTATGGTGATGGCAAAGGAGTCTTAGCCCCGCCCACCTGGCCTTGACTTCACCTACCTGGCCCGCTGACCCTCACTCAGACCTCTGTGTTGCTCCAAATGAATGTCCGCCAGTGCCCGGGTGTCAGCATCTGGGATAAAGGATTCGGGACCTTGCCTGGGGCAGAAGGTAGCCTAGGTCAGCGGGTACCTGGAAGTCTACTGCCTTGTGACACTGCTGCCAGTGACAAATGGTGACTCCCACACTCACATATCGCCTGGTGGCAGAATGATAGTGATGGGCGGAGAAACATCGCTCCGGAGCACACGTTCCGTGGGGCACCAGCCAAACAAAGGCCAGGGCCGGTAGTGGACGTCGCGGAGCTGAATGGCGAGCCAGTGAAGGGCCCAAGGGTCCCTCCTGTATGTGGCGAACAGGTCATCCGTGTCCCCACGTCCATAAACCATGGGACTGCTGGGGCCCAGGCTGCCAGGATTTCGGCCTTGCCATCGGAGCCCGGCCACATTCGCGGCCTTGCAGCGGAGGCGGGGACATGTAGACAGCCAAAATTTGGAAAATGGCAGTGTTTCCTCGAGTTCCCTGGCATCGGCCTTTTTGAGCGGCTTGCTTTTTTTCCTGGTAGGAGAGGGCCCTGACGGAGAAAGGCAGGATTACGTGTGCAGGAAAGGTGTGTGCTGAGAGGGTGACGACGTTGAGACCATGTTGGGATCTTTAGTCCCAGGAGAGGCCCCTGGCGGGTGTGGGTCAGTGTTCTCTACCCATCCCACTTGGCGGGGGGAGGTTTTCACCATACAAAGCAGCAGCGGAATTATTCGTCGCCGGAGGGGTTGCATCTGCCCACAAGCTCCACCTGGCCAGGGTCCGCCCTTGCTGTATTGTCCATGTCAGTCAACAGAAGCTAAGACCTTCCAGAGAGACTACCTGCTCTTCTCTACCCACGGGGAAGCAGTACAGCCAGAAGCCTCCCCCGTTCCATCTCTAGGCTCTCTCTCAGGCCCCTCATACTTGTGATGTGTCTCAGGGGTAGAAGGAAGAGATTTCTCCGAATGAACACGTACACAGAGGGGTCATAGATGCTGAGGAAGGGCGCCTTGCCTACTGATATCCTAGCGTAAGTTGAAAAGTGGTACCTGCCTGCTGGCCCCGTGTGTCGAACGTGTCCACATCAGGGGCTGCCTACTGTGAGGTGATTCCCTGGGTGCCCTGGATTTTGTGGCCCAAAAGAGAAGGGGCCGTCGTGTGTCCATGGGTAAAATGGAGGGCACTGCGGAAGTGGCCGCTTAGGCTGGACCTCTCGTATTGGCTCGGTGTTTGTGACCCGTCCCCGTCAGAAGTTCCGGCCAGCCTTGCGGTGGCTGTCTCCATGGTGATTGGGAAAGAAGCCTTAGGCCCCGCACTCAGCCGTCACCTGGCCTACCTGGCCTCTTTAGCCTCATCTAGACCGCTGTGTGGATGAAAGAATGAATGTCGGCCAATGACCACATGTCCTCGTTGCCTTTGAAGGATTAGGCTCCTTGCCTGGGCAGAAGACAGCCAAGGTCAGCCTGAGCCTAGACACCTAGTGACCTGTGACACTGCAGGCAGTGACAGATGTTCATTTTCATGCTCATGTATCCGCAGGTGGCGGATTCAGAGTGGTCGGAGAAGAAGTGTAACTAGGGATGACACAGACACGAGGGCACGGGCCAAAGGTCAGGGAAAATAGCTGAGATCGTGGAGCTCTAGCGGAGCCAGTGTAGGGCCCAGGCCTCCCTCCTGTACGTGGCAAAGAGGTGATCCATATGCCGCCATGGGCAGACTCTGGACTGCTGGGGCCCTGGACGCCCGGATTGCGGCCTTGTCTTCGGAGAAGTGACACACATGCACTGTGCCAGCGGAGGCTGTGGCGCAGCAGAGGGCAAAATCTTGAAAATGGGGGCTTCAGTTGACTTTGCCTGTGCTCTCCTTTGGCTGAGTGCCATCGTGTGTTTCCTAGCAGGAGAAGGCATTCGTGGAGAGAGGCGGATTCCGTGTGTGCAGGCAAAGTGTGTGCTGAGATGATGAGTGGCTGGAGACCAGGGTGGACTCTTCAGACCCAGGATAGACCCCTGGCAGGTATGTGTCAATGTTTTCTGCCCATGGCACTCAGCCGGGTATTTGCATAGAATGTTCTCCGAGGAATTAGTAGTCTCCGGAGAGGCTGCTGCATGTCAGCAAGCTTCACCTGGCCAGGTCCACCCGTGATGTAGCTCCCCAATCAAGGGCTACTCTCTAGACCTTCCAGATAGACTAGCAGATCTTCTCTGCCCATGGGCAACCAGTAGAGCCAGAGGCCTTCCCCCTTTGCTCTTTCGTCTCTAGGCCCTCTGTCAGGCACTCCAAGGTGTGAAGTGACAAGGGGGAGAAGGAAGAGATTTCAGAGAACGAACACATCCAGAGAGAGACAGAGAGAGGCATGAGATGCTGAGTGGGGATGCCTTGCGTAGTGATATCCTGAGGAAAGTGGGAAAGAGGTACCTGGCCTGCTCTGCCAATGCCCTGAAGCGGTCTGCACCAGGGGCTCCCTTGTGCCTGCGTAGCCTTTCCCAGGGTGTGCTCAAATCCTGTGGCCACTAGGTGTCATAGGTCACAATGGAGGGCCCTGTGTCATCTGCCTGGCGGGCCGGATCTCTGCCATTGGCTCAAGTCTTGTCAGCAGGCCCATCAGCAGCTCCGCCCACTCTTGCGGGGGGGGGGGACTGTCTCTATGGTGATGGCAAAGGAGTCTTAGCCCCACCCACCTGGCCTTGACTTCACCTACCTGGCCCGCTGACACTCACTCAGACCTCTGTGTTGCTCCAAATGAACGTCCGCCAGTGCCCGGGTGTCAGCATCTGGGATAAAGGATTCGGGACCTTGCCTGGGGCAGAAGGCAGCCTAGGTCAGCGGGTACCTGGAAGTCTACTGCCTTGTGACACTGCTGCCAGTGACAAATGGTGACTCCCACACTCACATATCGCCTGGTGGCAGAATGATAGTGATGGGCGGAGAAACATCGCTCCGGAGCACACGTTCCGTGGGGCACCAGCCAAACAAAGGCCAGGGCCGGTAGTGGACGTCGCGGAGCTGAATGGCGAGCCAGTGAAGGGCCCAAGGGTCCCTCCTGTATGTGGCGAACAGGTCATCCGTGTCCCCACGTCCATAAACCATGGGACTGCTGGGGCCCAGGCTGCCAGGATTTCGGCCTTGCCATCGGAGCCCGGCCACATTCGCGGCCTTGCAGCGGAGGCGGGGACATGTAGACAGCCAAAATTTGGAAAATGGCAGTGTTTCCTCGAGTTCCCTGGCATCGGCCTTTTTGAGCGGCTTGCTTTTTTTCCTGGTAGGAGAGGGCCCTGACGGAGAAAGGCAGGATTACGTGTGCAGGAAAGGTGTGTGCTGAGAGGGTGACGACGTTGAGACCATGTTGGGATCTTTAGTCCCAGGAGAGGCCCCTGGCGGTTGTGGGTCAGTGTTCTCTACCCATCCCACTTGGCGGGGGGAGGTTTTCACCATACAAAGCAGCAGCGGAATTATTCGTCGCCTGAGGGGTTGCATCTGCCCACAAGCTCCACCTGGCCAGGGTCCGCCCCTGCTGTATTGTCCATGTCAGTCAACAGAAGCTAAGACCTTCCAGAGAGACTACCTGCTCTTCTCTACCCACGGGGAAGCAGTACAGCCAGAAGCCTCCCCCGTTCCATGTCTAGGCTCTCTCTCAGGCCCCTCATACTTGTGATGTGTCTCAGGGGTAGAAGGAAGAGATTTCTCCGAATGAACACATACACAGAGGGGCCATAGATGCTGAGGAAGGGCGCCTTGCCTACTGATATCCTAGCGTAAGTGGAAAAGTGGTACCTGCCTGCTGGCCCCGTGTGTCGAACGTGTCCACATCAGGGGCTGCCTACGGTGAGGTGATTCCCTGGGTGCCCTGGATTTTGTGGCCCAAAAGAGAAGGGGCCGTCGTGTGTCCATGGGTAAAATGGAGGGCACTGCGGAAGTGGCCGCTTAGGCTGGACCTCTCGTATTGGCTCGGTGTTTGTGACCCGTCCCCGTCAGAAGTTCCGGCCAGCCTTGCGGTGGCTGTCTCCATGGTGATTGGGAAAGAAGCCTTAGGCCCCGCACTCAGCCGTCACCTGGCCTACCTGGCCTCTTTAGCCTCATCTAGACCGCTGTGTGGATGAAAGAATGAATGTCGGCCAATGACCACATGTCCTCGTTGCCTTTGAAGGATTAGGCTCCTTGCCTGGGCAGAAGACAGCCAAGGTCAGCCTGAGCCTAGACACCTAGTGACCTGTGACACTGCAGGCAGTGACAGATGTTCATTTTCATGCTCATGTATCCGCAGGTGGCGGATTCAGAGTGGTCGGAGAAGAAGTGTAACTAGGGATGACACAGACACGAGGGCACGGGCCAAAGGTCAGGGAAAATAGCTGAGATCGTGGAGCTCTAGCGGAGCCAGTGTAGGGCCCAGGCCTCCCTCCTGTACGTGGCAAAGAGGTGATCCATATGCCGCCATGCACAGACTCTGGACTGCTGGGGCCCTGGACGCCCGGATTGCGGCCTTGTCTTCGGAGAAGTGACACACATGCACTGTGCCAGCGGAGGCTGTGGCGCAGCAGAGGGCAAAATCTTGAAAATGGGGGCTTCAGTTGACTTTGCCTGTGCTCTCCTTTGGCTGAGTGCCATCGTGTGTTTCCTAGCAGGAGAAGGCATTCGTGGAGAGAGGCGGATTCCGTGTGTGCAGGCAAAGTGTGTGCTGAGATGATGAGTGGCTGGAGACCAGGGTGGACTCTTCAGACCCAGGATAGACCCCTGGCAGGTATGTGTCAATGTTTTCTGCCCATGGCACTCAGCCGGGTATTTGCATAGAATGTTCTCCGAGGAATTAGTAGTCTCCGGAGAGGCTGCTGCATGTCAGCAAGCTTCACCTGGCCAGGTCCGCCCGTGATGTAGCTCCCCAATCAATGGCTACTCTCTAGACCTTCCAGATAGACTAGCAGATCTTCTCTGCCCATGGGCAACCAGTAGAGCCAGAGGCCTTCCCCCTTTGCTCTTTCGTCTCTAGGCCCTCTGTCAGGCACTCCAAGGTGTGAAGTGACAAGGGGGAGAAGGAAGAGATTTCAGAGAACGAACACATCCAGAGAGAGACAGAGAGAGGCATGAGATGCTGAGTGGGGATGCCTTGCGTAGTGATATCCTGAGGAAAGTGGGAAAGAGGTACCTGGCCTGCTGTGCCAATGCCCGGAAGCAGTCCGCACCAGGGGCTCCCTTGTGCCTGCGTAGCCTCTCCCAGGGTGTGCTCAAATCCTGCGGCCACTAGGTGTCATAGGTCACACTGGAGGGCCCTGTGTCATCTGCCTGGTGGGCCGGATCTCTGCCATTGGCTCAAGTCTTGTCAGCAGGCCCATCACAAGCTCCGCCCACTCTTGCGGGGGGGGACTGTCTCTATGGTGATGGCAAAGGAGTCTTAGCCCCGCCCACCTGGCCTTGACTTCACCTACCTGGCCCTCTGACCCTCACTCAGACCTCTGTGTTGATAAAAATCAATGTCCGCCAGTGCCCAGGTGTCAGCATCTGGGATAAAGGATTCGGGACCTTGCCTGGGGCAGAAGGCAGCCTAGGTCAGCGGGTAGCTGGAAGTCTAGTGACTTGGGACACTGCTGCCAGTGACAAATGGTGACTCCCACACTCACATATCCCCTGGTGGCAGAATGCTAGTGATGGGCGGAGAAACATCGCTCCGGAGCACACGTTCCGTGGGGCACCAGCCAAAGCAAAGGCCAGGGCCGGTAGTGGACGTCGTGGAGCTGAATGGCGAGCCAGTGAAGGGCCCAAGGGTCCCTCCTGTATGTGGCGAACAGGTCATCCGTGTCCCCACGTCCATAAACCATGGGACTGCTGGGGCCCAGGCTGCCAGGATTTCGGCCTTGCCTTCGGAGCCCGGCCACATACGCGGCCTTGCAGCGGAGGCGGGGACATGTAGACAGCCAAAATTTGGAAAAAGGCAGTGTTTCCTCGAGTTCCCTGGCATCGGCCTTTTTAGCGGCTTGCTTTTTTTCCTGGTAGGAGAGGGCCCTGACGGAGAAAGGCAGGATTACGTGTGCAGGAAAGGTGTGTGCTGAGAGGGTGACGACGTTGAGACCATGTTGGGATCTTTAGTCCCAGGAGAGGCCCCTGGCGGGTGTGGGTCAGTGTTCTCTACCCATCCCACTTGGCGGGGGGAGGTTTTCACCATACAAAGAAGCAGCGGAATTGTTCGTCGCCGGAGGGGTTGCATCTGCCCACAAGCTCCACCTGGCCAGGGTCCGCCCTTGCTGTATTGTCCATGTCAGTCAACAGAAGCTAAGACCTTCCAGAGAGACTACCTGCTCTTCTCTACCCACGGGGAAGCAGTACAGCCAGAAGCCTCCCCCATTCCATCTCTAGGCTCTCTCTCAGGCCCCTCATACTTGTGATGTGTCTCAGGGGTAGAAGGAAGAGATTTCTCCGAATGAACACATACACAGAGGGGCCATAGATGCTGAGGAAGGGCGCCTTGCCTACTGATATCCTAGCGTAAGTGGAAAAGTGGTACCTGCCTGCTGGCCCCGTGTGTCGAACGTGTCCACATCAGGGGCTGCCTACGGTGAGGTGATTCCCTGGGTGCCCTGGATTTTGTGGCCCAAAACAGAAGGGGCCGTCGTGTGTCTATGGGTAAAATGGAGGGCACTGCGGAAGTGGCCGCTTAGGCTGGACCTCTCGTATTGGCTCGGTGTTTGTGACCCGTCCCTGTCAGAAGTTCCGGCCAGCCTTGCGGTGGCTGTCTCCACGGTGATTGGGAAAGAAACCTTAGGCCCCGCACTCAGCCGTCACCTGGCCTACCTGGCCTCTTTAGCCTCATCTAGACCGCTGTGTGGATGAAAGAATGAATGTCGGCCAATGACCACATGTCCTCGTTGCCTTTGAAGGATTAGGCTCCTTGCCTGGGCAGAAGACAGCCAAGGTCAGCCTGAGCCTAGACACCTAGTGACCTGTGACACTGCAGGCAGTGACAGATGTTCATTTTCATGCTCATGTATCCGCAGGTGGCGGATTCAGAGTGGTCGGAGAAGAAGTGTAACTAGGGATGACACAGACACGAGGGCACGGGCCAAAGGTCAGGGAAAATAGCTGAGATCGTGGAGCTCTAGCGGAGCCAGTGTAGGGCCCAGGCCTCCCTCCTGTACGTGGCAAAGAGGTGATCCATATGCCGCCATGCGCAGACTCTGGACTGCTGGGGCCCTGGACGCCCGGATTGCGGCCTTGTCTTCGGAGAAGTGACACACATGCACTGTGCCAGCGGAGGCTGTGGCCCAGCAGAGGACAAAATCTTGAAAATGGGGGCTTCAGTTGACTTTGCCTGTGCTCTCCTTTGGCTGAGTGCCATCGTGTGTTTCCTAGCAGGAGAAGGCATTCGTGGAGAGAGGCGGATTCCGTGTGTGCAGGCAAAGTGTGTGCTGAGATGATGAGTGGCTGGAGACCAGGGTGGACTCTTCAGACCCAGGATAGACCCCTGGCAGGTATGTGTCAATGTTTCTGCCCATGGCACTCAGCCGGGTATTTGCATAGAATGTTCTCCGAGGAATTAGTAGTCTCCGGAGAGGCTGCTGCATGTCAGCAAGCTTCACCTGGCCAGGTCCGCCCGTGATGTAGCTCCCCAATCAATGGCTACTCTCTAGACCTTCCAGATAGACTAGCAGATCTTCTCTGCCCATGGGCAACCAGTAGAGCCAGAGGCCTTCCCCCTTTGCTCTTTCGTCTCTAGGCCCTCTGTCAGGCACTCCAAGGTGTGAAGTGACAAGGGGGAGAAGGAAGAGATTTCAGAGAACGAACACATCCAGAGAGAGACAGAGAGAGGCAAGAGATGCTGAGTGGGGATGCCTTGCGTAGTGATATCCTGAGGAAAGTGGGAAAGAGGTACCTGGCCTGCTGTGCCAATGCCCTGAAGCAGTCCGCACCAGGGGCTCCCTTGTGCCTGCGTAGCCTCTCCCAGGGTGTGCTCAAATCCTGTGGCCACTAGGTGTCATAGGTCACACTGGAGGGCCCTGTGTCATCTGCCTGGCGGGCCGGATCTCTGCCATTGGCTCAAGTCTTGTCAGCAGGCCCATCACAAGCTCCGCCCACTCTTGCGGGGGGGACTGTCTCTATGGTGATGGCAAAGGAGTCTTAGCCCCGCCCACCTGGCCTTGACTTCACCTACCTGGCCCGCTGACCCTCACTCAGACCTCTGTGTTGCTCCAAATGAATGTCCGCCAGTGCCCGGGTGTCAGCATCTGGGATAAAGGATTCGGGACCTTGCCTGGGGCAGAAGGCAGCCTAGGTCAGCGGGTACCTGGAAGTCTACTGCCTTGTGACACTGCTGCCAGTGACAAATGGTGACTCCCACACTCACATATCGCCTGGTGGCAGAATGATAGTGATGGGCGGAGAAACATCGCTCCGGAGCACACGTTCCGTGGGGCACCAGCCAAAGCAAAGGCCAGGGCCGGTAGTGGACGTCGTGGAGCTGAATGGCGAGCCAGTGAAGGGCCCAAGGGTCCCTCCTGTATGTGGCGAACAGGTCATCCGTGTCCCCACGTCCATAAACCATGGGACTGCTGGGGCCCAGGCTGCCAGGATTTCGGCCTTGCCTTCGGAGCCCGGCCACATACGCGGCCTTGCAGCGGAGGCGGGGACGTGTAGACAGCCAAAATTTGGAAAAAGGCAGTGTTTCCTCGAGTTCCCTGGCATCGGCCTTTTTGAGCTTCTTGCTTTTTTTCCTGGTAGGAGAGTTCCCTGACGGAGAAAGGCAGGATTACGTGTGCAGGAAAGGTGTGTGCTGAGAGGGTGACGACGTTGAGACCATGTTGGGATCTTTAGTCCCAGGAGAGGCCCCTGGCGGGTGTGGGTCAGTGTTCTCTACCCATCCCACTTGGCGGGGGGAGGTTTTCACCATACAAAGAAGCAGCGGAATTGTTCGTCGCCGGAGGGGTTGCATCTGCCCACAAGCTCCACCTGGCCAGGGTCCGCCCTTGCTGTATTGTCCATGTCAGTCAACAGAAGCTAAGACCTTCCAGAGAGACTACCTGCTCTTCTCTACCCACGGGGAAGCAGTACAGCCAGAAGCCTCCCCCATTCCATCTCTAGGCTCTCTCTCAGGCCCCTCATACTTGTGATGTGTCTCAGGGGTAGAAGGAAGAGATTTCTCCGAATGAACACATACACAGAGGGGCCATAGATGCTGAGGAAGGGCGCCTTGCCTACTGATATCCTAGCGTAAGTGGAAAAGTGGTACCTGCCTGCTGGCCCCGTGTGTCGAACGTGTCCACATCAGGGGCTGCCTACGGTGAGGTGATTCCCTGGGTGCCCTGGATTTTGTGGCCCAAAACAGAAGGGGCCGTCGTGTGTCTATGGGTAAAATGGAGGGCACTGCGGAAGTGGCCGCTTAGGCTGGACCTCTCGTATTGGCTCGGTGTTTGTGACCCGTCCCTGTCAGAAGTTCCGGCCAGCCTTGCGGTGGCTGTCTCCACGGTGATTGGGAAAGAAACCTTAGGCCCCGCACTCAGCCGTCACCTGGCCTACCTGGCCTCTTTAGCCTCATCTAGACCGCTGTGTGGATGAAAGAATGAATGTCGGCCAATGACCACATGTCCTCGTTGCCTTTGAAGGATTAGGCTCCTTGCCTGGGCAGAAGACAGCCAAGGTCAGCCTGAGCCTAGACACCTAGTGACCTGTGACACTGCAGGCAGTGACAGATGTTCATTTTCATGCTCATGTATCCGCAGGTGGCGGATTCAGAGTGGTCGGAGAAGAAGTGTAACTAGGGATGACACAGACACGAGGGCACGGGCCAAAGGTCAGGGAAAATAGCTGAGATCGTGGAGCTCTAGCGGAGCCAGTGTAGGGCCCAGGCCTCCCTCCTGTACGTGGCAAAGAGGTGATCCATATGCCGCCATGCGCAGACTCTGGACTGCTGGGGCCCTGGACGCCCGGATTGCGGCCTTGTCTTCGGAGAAGTGACACACATGCACTGTGCCAGCGGAGGCTGTGGCCCAGCAGAGGACAAAATCTTGAAAATGGGGGCTTCAGTTGACTTTGCCTGTGCTCTCCTTTGGCTGAGTGCCATCGTGTGTTTCCTAGCAGGAGAAGGCATTCGTGGAGAGAGGCGGATTCCGTGTGTGCAGGCAAAGTGTGTGCTGAGATGATGAGTGGCTGGAGACCAGGGTGGACTCTTCAGACCCAGGATAGACCCCTGGCAGGTATGTGTCAATGTTTCTGCCCATGGCACTCAGCCGGGTATTTGCATAGAATGTTCTCCGAGGAATTAGTAGTCTCCGGAGAGGCTGCTGCATGTCAGCAAGCTTCACCTGGCCAGGTCCGCCCGTGATGTAGCTCCCCAATCAATGGCTACTCTCTAGACCTTCCAGATAGACTAGCAGATCTTCTCTGCCCATGGGCAACCAGTAGAGCCAGAGGCCTTCCCCCTTTGCTCTTTCGTCTCTAGGCCCTCTGTCAGGCACTCCAAGGTGTGAAGTGACAAGGGGGAGAAGGAAGAGATTTCAGAGAACGAACACATCCAGAGAGAGACAGAGAGAGGCAAGAGATGCTGAGTGGGGATGCCTTGCGTAGTGATATCCTGAGGAAAGTGGGAAAGAGGTACCTGGCCTGCTGTGCCAATGCCCTGAAGCAGTCCGCACCAGGGGCTCCCTTGTGCCTGCGTAGCCTCTCCCAGGGTGTGCTCAAATCCTGTGGCCACTAGGTGTCATAGGTCACACTGGAGGGCCCTGTGTCATCTGCCTGGCGGGCCGGATCTCTGCCATTGGCTCAAGTCTTGTCAGCAGGCCCATCACAAGCTCCGCCCACTCTTGCGGGGGGGACTGTCTCTATGGTGATGGCAAAGGAGTCTTAGCCCCGCCCACCTGGCCTTGACTTCACCTACCTGGCCCGCTGACCCTCACTCAGACCTCTGTGTTGCTCCAAATGAATGTCCGCCAGTGCCCGGGTGTCAGCATCTGGGATAAAGGATTCGGGACCTTGCCTGGGGCAGAAGGCAGCCTAGGTCAGCGGGTACCTGGAAGTCTACTGCCTTGTGACACTGCTGCCAGTGACAAATGGTGACTCCCACACTCACATATCGCCTGGTGGCAGAATGATAGTGATGGGCGGAGAAACATCGCTCCGGAGCACACGTTCCGTGGGGCACCAGCCAAAGCAAAGGCCAGGGCCGGTAGTGGACGTCGTGGAGCTGAATGGCGAGCCAGTGAAGGGCCCAAGGGTCCCTCCTGTATGTGGCGAACAGGTCATCCGTGTCCCCACGTCCATAAACCATGGGACTGCTGGGGCCCAGGCTGCCAGGATTTCGGCCTTGCCTTCGGAGCCCGGCCACATACGCGGCCTTGCAGCGGAGGCGGGGACGTGTAGACAGCCAAAATTTGGAAAAAGGCAGTGTTTCCTCGAGTTCCCTGGCATCGGCCTTTTTGAGCTTCTTGCTTTTTTTCCTGGTAGGAGAGTTCCCTGACGGAGAAAGGCAGGATTACGTGTGCAGGAAAGGTGTGTGCTGAGAGGGTGACGACGTTGAGACCATGTTGGGATCTTTAGTCCCAGGAGAGGCCCCTGGCGGGTGTGGGTCAGTGTTCTCTACCCATCCCACTTGGCGGGGGGAGGTTTTCACCATACAAAGCAGCAGCGGAATTATTCATCGCCGGAGGGTTTGCATCTGCCCACAAGATCCACCTGGCCAGGGTCCGCCCCTACTGTATTGTCCATGTCAGTCAACAGAAGCTAAGACCTTCCAGAGAGACTACCTGCTCTTCTCTACCCACGGGGAAGCAGTACAGCCAGAAGCCTCCCCCGTTCCATGTCTAGGCTCTCTCTCAGGCCCCTCATACTTGTGATGTGTCTCAGGGGTAGAAGGAAGAGATTTCTCCGAATGAACACATACACAGAGGGGCCATAGATGCTGAGGAAGGGCGCCTTGCCTACTGATATCCTAGCGTAAGTGGAAAAGTGGTACCTGCCTGCTGGCCCCGTGTGTCGAACGTGTCCACATCAGGGGCTGCCTACTGTGAGGTGATTCCCTGGGTGCCCTGGATTTTGTGGCCCAAAAGAGAAGGGGCCGGCGTGTGTCCATGGGTAAAATGGAGGGCACTGCGGAAGTGGCCGCTTAGGCTGGACCTCTCGTATTGGCTCGGTGTTTGTGACCCGTCCCCGTCAGAAGTTCCGGCCAGCCTTGCGGTGGCTGTCTCCATGGTGATTGGGAAAGAAGCCTTAGGCCCCGCACTCAGCCGTCACCTGGCCTACCTGGCCTCTTTAGCCTCATCTAGACCGCTGTGTGGATGAAAGAATGAATGTCGGCCAATGACCACATGTCCTCGTTGCCTTTGAAGGATTAGGCTCCTTGCCTGGGCAGAAGACAGCCAAGGTCAGCCTGAGCCTAGACACCTAGTGACCTGTGACACTGCAGGCAGTGACAGATGTTCATTTTCATGCTCATGTATCCGCAGGTGGCGGATTCAGAGTGGTCGGAGAAGAAGTGTAACTAGGGATGACACAGACACGAGGGCACGGGCCAAAGGTCAGGGAAAATAGCTGAGATCGTGGAGCTCTAGCGGAGCCAGTGTAGGGCCCAGGCCTCCCTCCTGTACGTGGCAAAGAGGTGATCCATATGCCGCCATGGGCAGACTCTGGACTGCTGGGGCCCTGGACGCCCGGATTGCGGCCTTGTCTTCGGAGAAGTGACACACATGCACTGTGCCAGCGGAGGCTGTGGCCCAGCAGAGGACAAAATCTTGAAAATGGGGGCTTCAGTTGACTTTGCCTGTGCTCTCCTTTGGCTGAGTGCCATCGTGTGTTTCCTAGCAGGAGAAGGCATTCGTGGAGAGAGGCGGATTCCGTGTGTGCAGGCAAAGTGTGTGCTGAGATGATGAGTGGCTGGAGACCAGGGTGGACTCTTCAGACCCAGGATAGACCCCTGGCAGGTATGTGTCAATGTTTCTGCCCATGGCACTCAGCCGGGTATTTGCATAGAAAGTTCTCCGCGGAATTAGTAGTCTCCGGAGAGGCTGCTGCATGTCAGCAAGCTTCACCTGGCCAGGTCCGCCCGTGATGTAGCTCCCCAATCAATGGCTACTCTCTAGACCTTCCAGATAGACTAGCAGATCTTCTCTGCCCATGGGCAACCAGTAGAGCCAGAGGCCTTCCCCCTTTGCTCTTTCGTCTCTAGGCCCTCTGTCAGGCACTCCAAGGTGTGAAGTGACAAGGGGGAGAAGGAAGAGATTTCAGAGAACGAACACATCCAGAGAGAGACAGAGAGAGGCAAGAGATGCTGAGTGGGGATGCCTTGCGTAGTGATATCCTGAGGAAAGTGGGAAAGAGGTACCTGGCCTGCTGTGCCAATGCCCTGAAGCAGTCCGCACCAGGGGCTCCCTTGTGCCTGCGTAGCCTCTCCCAGGGTGTGCTCAAATCCTGTGGCCACTAGGTGTCATAGGTCACACTGGAGGGCCCTGTGTCATCTGCCTGGCGGGCCGGATCTCTGCCATTGGCTCAAGTCTTGTCAGCAGGCCCATCACAAGCTCCGCCCACTCTTGTGGGGGGGACTGTCTCTATGGTGATGGCAAAGGAGTCTTAGCCCCGCCCACCTGGCCTTGACTTCACCTACCTGGCCCGCTGACCCTCACTCAGACCTCTGTGTTGCTCCAAATGAATGTCCGCCAGTGCCTGGGTGTCAGCATCTGGGATAAAGGATTCGGGACCTTGCCTGGGACAGAAGGCAGCCTAGGTCAGCGGGTACCTGGAAGTCTACTGCCTTGTGACACTGCTGCCAGTGACAAATGGTGACTCCCACACTCACATATCGCCTAGTGGCAGAATGATAGTGATGGGCGGAGAAACATCGCTCCGGAGCACACGTTCCGTGGGGCACCAGCCAAAGCAAAGGCCAGGGCCGGTAGTGGACGTCGTGGAGCTGAATGGCGAGCCAGTGAAGGGCCCAAGGGTCCCTCCTGTATGTGGCGAACAGGTCATCCGTGTCCCCACGTCCATAAACCATGGGACTGCTGGGGCCCAGGCTGCCAGGATTTCGGCCTTGCCTTCGGAGCCCGGCCACATACGCGGCCTTGCAGCGGAGGCGGGGACGTGTAGACAGCCAAAATTTGGAAAAAGGCAGTGTTTCCTCGAGTTCCCTGGCATCGGCCTTTTTGAGCTTCTTGCTTTTTTTCCTGGTAGGAGAGGGCCCTGACGGAGAAAGGCAGGATTACGTGTGCAGGAAAGGTGTGTGCTGAGAGGGTGACGACGTTGAGACCATGTTGGGATCTTTAGTCCCAGGAGAGGCCCCTGGCGGGTGTGGGTCAGTGTTCTCTACCCATCCCACTTGGCGGGGGGAGGTTTTCACCATACAAAGCAGCAGCGGAATTATTCATCGCCGGAGGGGTTGCATCTGCCCACAAGCTCCACCTGGCCAGGGTCCACCCCTACTGTATTGTCCATGTCAGTCAACAGAAGCTAAGACCTTCCAGAGAGACTACCTGGTCTTCTCTACCCACGGGGAAGCAGTACAGCCAGAAGCCTCCCCCGTTCCATCTCTAGGCTCTCTCTCAGGCCCCTCATACTTGTGATGTGTCTCAGGGGTAGAAGGAAGAGATTTCTCCAAATGAACACATACACAGAGGGGCCATAGATGCTGAGGAAGGGCGCCTTGCCTACTGATATCCTAGCGTAAGTGGAAAAGTGGTACCTGCCTGCTGGCCCCGTGTGTCGAACGTGTCCACATCAGGGGCTGCCTACGGTGAGGTGATTCCCTGGGTGCCCTGGATTTTGTGGCCCAAAAGAGAAGGGGCCGTCGTGTGTCCATGGGTAAAATGGAGGGTACTGCGGAAGTGGCCGCTTAGGCTGGACCTCTCGTATTGGCTCGGTGTTTGTGACCCGTCCCCGTCAGAAGTTCCGGCCAGCCTTGCGGTGGCTGTCTCCACGGTGATTGGGAAAGAAACCTTAGGCCCCGCACTCAGCCGTCACCTGGCCTACCTGGCCTCTTTAGCCTCATCTAGACCGCTGTGTGGATGAAAGAATGAATGTCGGCCAATGACCACATGTCCTCGTTGCCTTTGAAGGATTAGGCTCCTTGCCTGGGCAGAAGACAGCCAAGGTCAGCCTGAGCCTAGACACCTAGTGACCTGTGACACTGCAGGCAGTGACAGATGTTCATTTTCATGCTCATGTATCCGCAGGTGGCGAATTCAGAGTGGTCGGAGAAGAAGTGTAACTAGGGATGACACAGATACGATGGCACGGGCCAAAGGTCAGGGAAAATAGCTGAGATCGTGGAGCTCTAGCGGAGCCAGTGTAGGGCCCAGGCCTCCCTCCTGTACGTGGCAAAGAGGTGATCCATATGCCGCCATGGGCAGACTCTGGACTGCTGGGGCCCTGGACGCCCGGATTGCGGCCTTGTCTTCGGAGAAGTGACACACATGCACTGTGCCAGCGGAGGCTGTGGCCCAGCAGAGGACAAAATCTTGAAAATGGGGGCTTCAGTTGACTTTGCCTGTGCTCTCCTTTGGCTGAGTGCCATCGTGTGTTTCCTAGCAGGAGAAGGCATTCGTGGAGAGAGGCGGATTCCGTGTGTGCAGGCAAAGTGTGTGCTGAGATGATGAGTGGCTGGAGACCAGGGTGGACTCTTCAGACCCAGGATAGACCCCTGGCAGGTATGTGTCAATGTTTCTGCCCATGGCACTCAGCCGGGTATTTGCATAGAAAGTTCTCCGCGGAATTAGTAGTCTCCGGAGAGGCTGCTGCATGTCAGCAAGCTTCACCTGGCCAGGTCCGCCCGTGATGTAGCTCCCCAATCAATGGCTACTCTCTAGACCTTCCAGATAGACTAGCAGATCTTCTCTGCCCATGGGCAACCAGTAGAGCCAGAGGCCTTCCCCCTTTGCTCTTTCGTCTCTAGGCCCTCTGTCAGGCACTCCAAGGTGTGAAGTGACAAGGGGGAGAAGGAAGAGATTTCAGAGAACGAACACATCCAGAGAGAGACAGAGAGAGGCAAGAGATGCTGAGTGGGGATGCCTTGCGTAGTGATATCCTGAGGAAAGTGGGAAAGAGGTACCTGGCCTGCTGTGCCAATGCCCTGAAGCAGTCCGCACCAGGGGCTCCCTTGTGCCTGCGTAGCCTCTCCCAGGGTGTGCTCAAATCCTGTGGCCACTAGGTGTCATAGGTCACACTGGAGGGCCCTGTGTCATCTGCCTGGCGGGCCGGATCTCTGCCATTGGCTCAAGTCTTGTCAGCAGGCCCATCACAAGCTCCGCCCACTCTTGTGGGGGGGACTGTCTCTATGGTGATGGCAAAGGAGTCTTAGCCCCGCCCACCTGGCCTTGACTTCACCTACCTGGCCCGCTGACCCTCACTCAGACCTCTGTGTTGCTCCAAATGAATGTCCGCCAGTGCCTGGGTGTCAGCATCTGGGATAAAGGATTCGGGACCTTGCCTGGGACAGAAGGCAGCCTAGGTCAGCGGGTACCTGGAAGTCTACTGCCTTGTGACACTGCTGCCAGTGACAAATGGTGACTCCCACACTCACATATCGCCTAGTGGCAGAATGATAGTGATGGGCGGAGAAACATCGCTCCGGAGCACACGTTCCGTGGGGCACCAGCCAAAGCAAAGGCCAGGGCCGGTAGTGGACGTCGTGGAGCTGAATGGCGAGCCAGTGAAGGGCCCAAGGGTCCCTCCTGTATGTGGCGAACAGGTCATCCGTGTCCCCACGTCCATAAACCATGGGACTGCTGGGGCCCAGGCTGCCAGGATTTCGGCCTTGCCTTCGGAGCCCGGCCACATACGCGGCCTTGCAGCGGAGGCGGGGACGTGTAGACAGCCAAAATTTGGAAAAAGGCAGTGTTTCCTCGAGTTCCCTGGCATCGGCCTTTTTGAGCTTCTTGCTTTTTTTCCTGGTAGGAGAGGGCCCTGACGGAGAAAGGCAGGATTACGTGTGCAGGAAAGGTGTGTGCTGAGAGGGTGACGACGTTGAGACCATGTTGGGATCTTTAGTCCCAGGAGAGGCCCCTGGCGGGTGTGGGTCAGTGTTCTCTACCCATCCCACTTGGCGGGGGGAGGTTTTCACCATACAAAGCAGCAGCGGAATTATTCATCGCCGGAGGGGTTGCATCTGCCCACAAGCTCCACCTGGCCAGGGTCCGCCCCTACTGTATTGTCCATGTCAGTCAACAGAAGCTAAGACCTTCCAGAGAGACTACCTGGTCTTCTCTACCCACGGGGAAGCAGTACAGCCAGAAGCCTCCCCCGTTCCATCTCTAGGCTCTCTCTCAGGCCCCTCATACTTGTGATGTGTCTCAGGGGTAGAAGGAAGAGATTTCTCCAAATGAACACATACACAGAGGGGCCATAGATGCTGAGGAAGGGCGCCTTGCCTACTGATATCCTAGCGTAAGTGGAAAAGTGGTACCTGCCTGCTGGCCCCGTGTGTCGAACGTGTCCACATCAGGGGCTGCCTACGGTGAGGTGATTCCCTGGGTGCCCTGGATTTTGTGGCCCAAAAGAGAAGGGGCCGTCGTGTGTCCATGGGTAAAATGGAGGGTACTGCGGAAGTGGCCGCTTAGGCTGGACCTCTCGTATTGGCTCGGTGTTTGTGACCCGTCCCCGTCAGAAGTTCCGGCCAGCCTTGCGGTGGCTGTCTCCACGGTGATTGGGAAAGAAACCTTAGGCCCCGCACTCAGCCGTCACCTGGCCTACCTGGCCTCTTTAGCCTCATCTAGACCGCTGTGTGGATGAAAGAATGAATGTCGGCCAATGACCACATGTCCTCGTTGCCTTTGAAGGATTAGGCTCCTTGCCTGGGCAGAAGACAGCCAAGGTCAGCCTGAGCCTAGACACCTAGTGACCTGTGACACTGCAGGCAGTGACAGATGTTCATTTTCATGCTCATGTATCCGCAGGTGGCGAATTCAGAGTGGTCGGAGAAGAAGTGTAACTAGGGATGACACAGATACGATGGCACGGGCCAAAGGTCAGGGAAAATAGCTGAGATCGTGGAGCTCTAGCGGAGCCAGTGTAGGGCCCAGGCCTCCCTCCTGTACGTGGCAAAGAGGTGATCCATATGCCGCCATGGGCAGACTCTGGACTGCTGGGGCCCTGGACGCCCGGATTGCGGCCTTGTCTTCGGAGAAGTGACACACATGCACTGTGCCAGCGGAGGCTGTGGCCCAGCAGAGGACAAAATCTTGAAAATGGGGGCTTCAGTTGACTTTGCCTGTGCTCTCCTTTGGCTGAGTGCCATCGTGTGTTTCCTAGCAGGAGAAGGCATTCGTGGAGAGAGGCGGATTCCGTGTGTGCAGGCAAAGTGTGTGCTGAGATGATGAGTGGCTGGAGACCAGGGTGGACTCTTCAGACCCAGGATAGACCCCTGGCAGGTATGTGTCAATGTTTCTGCCCATGGCACTCAGCCGGGTATTTGCATAGAATGTTCTCCGAGGAATTAGTAGTCTCCGGAGAGGCTGCTGCATGTCAGCAAGCTTCACCTGGCCAGGTCCGCCCGTGATGTAGCTCCCCAATCAATGGCTACTCTCTAGACCTTCCAGATAGACTAGCAGATCTTCTCTGCCCATGGGCAACCAGTAGAGCCAGAGGCCTTCCCCCTTTGCTCTTTCGTCTCTAGGCCCTCTGTCAGGCACTCCAAGGTGTGAAGTGACAAGGGGGAGAAGGAAGAGATTTCAGAGAACGAACACAACCAGAGAGAGACAGAGAGAGGCAAGAGATGCTGAGTGGGGATGCCTTGCGTAGTGATATCCTGAGGAAAGTGGGAAAGAGGTACCTGGCCTGCTGTGCCAATGCCCTGAAGCAGTCCGCACCAGGGGCTCCCTTGTGCCTGCGTAGCCTCTCTCAGGGTGTGCTCAAATCCTGTGGCCACTAGGTGTCATAGGTCACACTGGAGGGCCCTGTGTCATCTGCCTGGCGGGCCGGATCTCTGCCATTGGCTCAAGTCTTGTCAGCAGGCCCATCACAAGCTCCGCCCACTCTTGCGGGGGGGACTGTCTCTATGGTGATGGCAAAGGAGTCTTAGCCCCGCCCACCTGGCCTTGACTTCACCTACCTGGCCCGCTGACCCTCACTCAGACCTCTGTGTTGCTCCAAATGAATGTCCGCCAGTGCCCGGGTGTCAGCATCTAGGATAAAGGATTCGGGACCTTGCCTGGGGCAGAAGGCAGCCTAGGTCAGCGGGTACCTGGAAGTCTACTGCCTTGTGACACTGCTGCCAGTGACAAATGGTGACTCCCACACTCACATATCGCTTGGTGGCAGAATGATAGTGATGGGCGGAGAAACATCGCTCCGGAGCACACGTTCCGTGGGGCACCAGCCAAAGCAAAGGCCAGGGCCGGTAGTGGACGTCGTGGAGCTGAATGGCGAGCCAGTGAAGGGCCCAAGGGTCCCTCCTGTATGTGGCGAACAGGTCATCCGTGTCCCCACGTCCATAAACCATGGGACTGCTGGGGCCCAGGCTGCCAGGATTTCGGCCTTGCCTTCGGAGCCCGGCCACATACGCGGCCTTGCAGCGGAGGCGGGGACGTGTAGACAGCCAAAATTTGGAAAAAGGCAGTGTTTCCTCGAGTTCCCTGGCATCGGCCTTTTTGAGCTTCTTGCTTTTTTTCCTGGTAGGAGAGTTCCCTGACGGAGAAAGGCAGGATTACGTGTGCAGGAAAGGTGTGTGCTGAGAGGGTGACGACGTTGAGACCATGTTGGGATCTTTAGTCCCAGGAGAGGCCCCTGGCGGGTGTGGGTCAGTGTTCTCTACCCATCCCACTTGGCGGGGGGAGGTTTTCACCATACAAAGCAGCAGCGGAATTATTCATCGCCGGAGGGGTTGCATCTGCCCACAAGCTCCACCTGGCCAGGGTCCGCCCCTACTGTATTGTCCATGTCAGTCAACAGAAGCTAAGACCTTCCAGAGAGACTACCTGCTCTTCTCTACCCACGGGGAAGCAGTACAGCCAGAAGCCTCCCCCGTTCCATGTCTAGGCTCTCTCTCAGGCCCCTCATACTTGTGATGTGTCTCAGGGGTAGAAGGAAGAGATTTCTCCGAATGAACACATACACAGAGGGGCCATAGATGCTGAGGAAGGGCGCCTTGCCTACTGATATCCTAGCGTAAGTGGAAAAGTGGTACCTGCCTGCTGGCCCCGTGTGTCGAACGTGTCCACATCAGGGGCTGCCTACGGTGAGGTGATTCCCTGGGTGCCCTGGATTTTGTGGCCCAAAAGAGAAGGGGCCGTCGTGTGTCCATGGGTAAAATGGAGGGTACTGCGGAAGTGGCCGCTTAGGCTGGACCTCTCGTATTGGCTCGGTGTTTGTGACCCGTCCCCGTCAGAAGTTCCGGCCAGCCTTGCGGTGGCTGTCTCCACGGTGATTGGGAAAGAAACCTTAGGCCCCGCACTCAGCCGTCACCTGGCCTACCTGGCCTCTTTAGCCTCATCTAGACCGCTGTGTGGATGAAAGAATGAATGTCGGCCAATGACCACATGTCCTCGTTGCCTTTGAAGGATTAGGCTCCTTGCCTGGGCAGAAGACAGCCAAGGTCAGCCTGAGCCTAGACACCTAGTGACCTGTGACACTGCAGGCAGCGACAGATGTTCATTTTCATGCTCATGTATCCGCAGGTGGCGAATTCAGAGTGGTCGGAGAAGAAGTGTAACTAGGGATGACACAGATACGATGGCACGGGCCAAAGGTCAGGGAAAATAGCTGAGATCGTGGAGCTCTAGCGGAGCCAGTGTAGGGCCCAGGCCTCCCTCCTGTACGTGGCAAAGAGGTGATCCATATGCCGCCATGGGCAGACTCTGGACTGCTGGGGCCCTGGACGCCCGGATTGCGGCCTTGTCTTCGGAGAAGTGACACACATGCACTGTGCCAGCGGAGGCTGTGGCCCAGCAGAGGACAAAATCTTGAAAATGGGGGCTTCAGTTGACTTTGCCTGTGCTCTCCTTTGGCTGAGTGCCATCATGTGTTTCCTAGCAGGAGAAGGCATTCGTGGAGAGAGGCGGATTCCGTGTGTGCAGGCAAAGTGTGTGCTGAGATGATGAGTGGCTGGAGACCAGGGTGGACTCTTCAGACCCAGGATAGACCCCTGGCAGGTATGTGTCAATGTTTCTGCCCATGGCACTCAGCCGGGTATTTGCATAGAATGTTCTCCGCGGAATTAGTAGTCTCCGGAGAGGCTGCTGCATGTCAGCAAGCTTCACCTGGCCAGGTCCGCCCGTGATGTAGCTCCCCAATCAATGGCTACTCTCTAGACCTTCCAGATAGACTAGCAGATCTTCTCTGCCCATGGGCAACCAGTAGAGCCAGAGGCCTTCCCCCTTTGCTCTTTCGTCTCTAGGCCCTCTGTCAGGCACTCCAAGGTGTGAAGTGACAAGGGGGAGAAGGAAGAGATTTCAGAGAACGAACACATCCAGAGAGAGACAGAGAGAGGCAAGAGATGCTGAGTGGGGATGCCTTGCGTAGTGATATCCTGAGGAAAGTGGGAAAGAGGTACCTGGCCTGCTGTGCCAATGCCCTGAAGCAGTCCGCACCAGGGGCTCCCTTGTGCCTGCGTAGCCTCTCCCAGGGTGTGCTCAAATCCTGTGGCCACTAGGTGTCATAGGTCACACTGGAGGGCCCTGTGTCATCTGCCTGGCGGGCCGGATCTCTGCCATTGGCTCAAGTCTTGTCAGCAGGCCCATCACAAGCTCCGCCCACTCTTGCGGGGGGGGACTGTCTCTATGGTGATGGCAAAGGAGTCTTAGCCCCGCCCACCTGGTCTTGACTTCACCTACCAGGCCCGCTGACCCTCACTCAGACCTCTGTGTTGCTCCAAATGAATGTCCGCCAGTGCCCGGGTGTCAGCATCTGGGATAAAGGATTCGGGACCTTGCCTGGGGCAGAAGGCAGCCTAGGTCAGCGGGTACCTGGAAGTCTACTGCCTTGTGACACTGCTGCCAGTGACAAATGGTGACTCCCACACTCACATATCGCCTGGTGGCAGAATGATAGTGATGGGCGGAGAAACATCGCTCCGGAGCACACGTTCCGTGGGGCACTAGCCAAAGCAAAGGCCAGGGCCGGTAGTGGACGTCGTGGAGCTGAATGGCGAGCCAGTGAAGGGCCCAAGGGTCCCTCCTGTATGTGGCGAACAGGTCATCCGTGTCCCCACGTCCATAAACCATGGGACTGCTGGGGCCCAGGCTGCCAGGATTTCGGCCTTGCCTTCGGAGCCCGGCCACATACGCGGCCTTGCAGCGGAGGCGGGGACGTGTAGACAGCCAAAATTTGGAAAAAGGCAGTGTTTCCTCGAGTTCCCTGGCATCGGCCTTTTTGAGCGGGTTGCTTTTTTTCCTGGTAGGAGAGTTCCCTGACGGAGAAAGGCAGGATTACGTGTGCAGGAAAGGTGTGTGCTGAGAGGGTGACGACGTTGAGACCATGTTGGGATCTTTAGTCCCAGGAGAGGCCCCTGGCGGGTGTGGGTCAGTGTTCTCTACCCATCCCACTTGGCGGGGGGAGGTTTTCACCATACAAAGCAGCAGCGGAATTATTCGTCGCCGGAGGGGTTGCATCTGCCCACAAGCTCCACCTGGCCAGGGTCCGCCCCTACTGTATTGTCCATGTCAGTCAACAGAAGCTAAGACCTTCCAGAGAGACTACCTGCTCTTCTCTACCCACGGGGAAGCAGTACAGCCAGAAGCCTCCCCCGTTCCATCTCTAGGCTCTCTCTCAGGCCCCTCATACTTGTGATGTGTCTCAGGGGTAGAAGGAAGAGATTTCTCCGAATGAACACACACACAGAGGGGCCATAGATGCTGAGGAAGGGCGCCTTGCCTACTGATATCCTAGCGTAAGTGGAAAAGTGGTACCTGCCTGCTGGCCCCGTGTGTCGAACGTGTCCACATCAGGGGCTGCCTACGGTGAGGTGATTCCCTGGGTGCCCTGGATTTTGTGGCCCAAAAGAGAAGGGGCCGTCGTGTGTCCATGGGTAAAATGGAGGGCACTGCGGAAGTGGCCGCTTAGGCTGGACCTCTCCTATTGGCTCGGTGTTTGTGACCCGTCCCCGTCAGAAGTTCCGGCCAGCCTTGCGGTGGCTGTCTCCATGGTGATTGGGAAAGAAGCCTTAGGCCCCGCACTCAGCCGTCACCTGGCCTACCTGGCCTCTTTAGCCTCATCTAGACCGCTGTGTGGATGAAAGAATGAATGTCGGCCAATGACCACATGTCCTCGTTGCCTTTGAAGGATTAGGCTCCTTGCCTGGGCAGAAGACAGCCAAGGTCAGCCTCAGCCTAGACACCTAGTGACCTGTGACACTGCAGGCAGTGACAGATGTTCATTTTCATGCTCATGTATCCGCAGGTGGCGGATTCAGAGTGGTCGGAGAAGAAGTGTAACTAGGGATGACACAGACACGATGGCACGGGCCAAAGGTCAGGGAAAATAGCTGAGATCGTGGAGCTCTAGCGGAGCCAGTGTAGGGCCCAATACTATCTCTCTATGGTGGCAAAGAGGTGATCCATATGCCGCCATGCGCAGACTCTGGACTGCTGGGGCCCTGGACGCCCGGATTGCGGCCTTGTCTTCGGAGAAGTGACACACATGCACTGTGCCAGCGGAGGCTGTGGCGCAGCAGAGGGCAAAATCTTGAAAATGGGGGCTTCAGTTGACTTTGCCTGTGCTCTCCTTTGGCTGAGTGCCATCGTGTGTTTCCTAGCAGGAGAAGGCATTCGTGGAGAGAGGCGGATTCCGTGTGTGCAGGCAAAGTGTGTGCTGAGATGATGAGTGGCTGGAGACCAGGGTGGACTCTTCAGACCCAGGATAGACCCCTGGCAGGTATGTGTCAATGTTTCTGCCCATGGCACTCAGCCGGGTATTTGCATAGAATGTTCTCCGAGGAATTAGTAGTCTCCGGAGAGGCTGCTGCATGTCAGCAAGCTTCACCTGGCCAGGTCCGCCCGTGATGTAGCTCCCCAATCAATGGCTACTCTCTAGACCTTCCAGATAGACTAGCAGATCTTCTCTGCCCATGGGCAACCAGTAGAGCCAGAGGCCTTCCCCCTTTGCTCTTTCGTCTCTAGGCCCTCTGTCAGGCACTCCAAGGTGTGAAGTGACAAGGGGGAGAAGGAAGAGATTTCAGAGAACGAACACATCCAGAGAGAGACAGAGAGAGGCAAGAGATGCTGAGTGGGGATGCCTTGCGTAGTGATATCCTGAGGAAAGTGGGAAAGAGGTACCTGGCCTGCTGTGCCAATGCCCTGAAGCAGTCCGCACCAGGGGCTCCCTTGTGCCTGCGTAGCCTCTCCCAGGGTGTGCTCAAATCCTGTGGCCACTAGGTGTCATAGGTCACACTGGAGGGCCCTGTGTCATCTGCCTGGCGGGCCGGATCTCTGCCATTGGCTCAAGTCTTGTCAGCAGGCCCATCACAAGCTCCGCCCACTCTTGCGGGGGGGACTGTCTCTATGGTGATGGCAAAGGAGTCTTAGCCCCGCCCACCTGGCCTTGACTTCACCTACCTGGCCCGCTGACCCTCACTCAGACCTCTGTGTTGCTCCAAATGAATGTCCGCCAGTGCCCGGGTGTCAGCATCTGGGATAAAGGATTCGGGACCTTGCCTGGGGCAGAAGGCAGCCTAGGTCAGCGGGTACCTGGAAGTCTACTGCCTTGTGACACTGCTGCCAGTGACAAATGGTGACTCCCACACTCACATATCGCCTGGTGGCAGAATGATAGTGATGGGCGGAGAAACATCGCTCCGGAGCACACGTTCCGTGGGGCACCAGCCAAAGCAAAGGCCAGGGCCGGTAGTGGACGTCGTGGAGCTGAATGGCGAGCCAGTGAAGGGCCCAAGGGTCCCTCCTGTATGTGGCGAACAGGTCATCCGTGTCCCCACGTCCATAAACCATGGGACTGCTGGGGCCCAGGCTGCCAGGATTTCGGCCTTGCCTTCGGAGCCCGGCCACATACGCGGCCTTGCAGCGGAGGTGGGGACATGTAGACAGCCAAAATTTGGAAAATGGCAGTGTTTCCTCGATTTCCCTGGCATCGGCCTTTTTGAGCGGGTTGCTTTTTTTCCTGGTAGGAGAGTTCCCTGACGGAGAAAGGCAGGATTACCTGTGCAGGAAAGGTGTGTGCTGAGAGGGTGACGACGTTGAGACCATGTTGGGATCTTTAGTCCCAGGAGAGGCCCCTGGCAGGTGTGGGTCAGTGTTCTCTACCCATCCCACTTGGCGGGGGGAGGTTTTCACCATACAAAGCAGCAGCGGAATTATTCATCGCCGGAGGGTTTGCATCTGCCCACAAGATCCACCTGGCCAGGGTCCGCCCCTACTGTATTGTCCATGTCAGTCAACAGAAGCTAAGACCTTCCAGAGAGACTACCTGCTCTTCTCTACCCACGGGGAAGCAGTACAGCCAGAAGCCTCCCCCGTTCCATGTCTAGGCTCTCTCTCAGGCCCCTCATACTTGTGATGTGTCTCAGGGGTAGAAGGAAGAGATTTCTCCGAATGAACACATACACAGAGGGGCCATAGATGCTGAGGAAGGGCGCCTTGCCTACTGATATCCTAGCGTAAGTGGAAAAGTGGTACCTGCCTGCTGGCCCCGTGTGTCGAACGTGTCCACATCAGGGGCTGCCTACTGTGAGGTGATTCCCTGGGTGCCCTGGATTTTGTGGCCCAAAAGAGAAGGGGCCGGCGTGTGTCCATGGGTAAAATGGAGGGCACTGCGGAAGTGGCCGCTTAGGCTGGACCTCTCGTATTGGCTCGGTGTTTGTGACCCGTCCCCGTCAGAAGTTCCGGCCAGCCTTGCGGTGGCTGTCTCCATGGTGATTGGGAAAGAAGCCTTAGGAACCGCACTCAGCCGTCACCTGGCCTACCTGGCCTCTTTAGCCTCATCTAGACCGCTGTGTGGATGAAAGAATGAATGTCGGCCAATGACCACATGTCCTTGTTGCCTTTGAACGATTAAGCTCCTTGCCTGGGCAGAAGACAGCCAAGGTCAGCCTGAGCCTAGACACCTAGTGACCTGTGACACTGCAGGCAGTGACAGATGTTCATTTTCATGCTCATGTATCCGCAGGTGGCGGATTCAGAGTGGTCGGAGAAGAAGTGTAACTAGGGATGACACAGACACGATGGCACGGGCCAAAGGTCAGGGAAAATAGCTGAGATCGTGGAGCTCTAGCGGAGCCAGTGTAGGGCCCAGGCCTCCCTCCTGTACGTGGCAAAGAGGTGATCCATATGCCGCCATGGGCAGACTCTGGACTGCTGGGGCCCTGGACGCCCGGATTGCGGCCTTGTCTTCGGAGAAGTGACACACATGCACTGTGCCAGCGGAGGCTGTGGCCCAGCAGAGGACAAAATCTTGAAAATGGGGGCTTCAGTTGACTTTGCCTGTGCTCTCCTTTGGCTGAGTGCCATCGTGTGTTTCCTAGCAGGAGAAGGCATTCGTGGAGAGAGGCGGATTCCGTGTGTGCAGGCAAAGTGTGTGCTGAGATGATGAGTGGCTGGAGACCAGGGTGGACTCTTCAGACCCAGGATAGACCCCTGGCAGGTATGTGTCAATGTTTCTGCCCATGGCACTCAGCCGGGTATTTGCATAGAATGTTCTCCGCGGAATTAGTAGTCTCCGGAGAGGCTGCTGCATGTCAGCAAGCTTCACCTGGCCAGGTCCGCCCGTGATGTAGCTCCCCAATCAATGGCTACTCTCTAGACCTTCCAGATAGACTAGCAGATCTTCTCTGCCCATGGGCAACCAGTAGAGCCAGAGGCCTTCCCCCTTTGCTCTTTCGTCTCTAGGCCCTCTGTCAGGCACTCCAAGGTGTGAAGTGACAAGGGGGAGAAGGAAGAGATTTCAGAGAACGAACACATCCAGAGAGAGACAGAGAGAGGCAAGAGATGCTGAGTGGGGATGCCTTGCGTAGTGATATCCTGAGGAAAGTGGGAAAGAGGTACCTGGCCTGCTGTGCCAATGCCCTGAAGCAGTCCGCACCAGGGGCTCCCTTGTGCCTGCGTAGCCTCTCCCAGGGTGTGCTCAAATCCTGTGGCCACTAGGTGTCATAGGTCACACTGGAGGGCCCTGTGTCATCTGCCTGGCAGGCCGGATCTCTGCCATTGGCTCAAGTCTTGTCAGCAGGCCCATCACAAGCTCCGCCCACTCTTGCGGGGGGGACTGTCTCTATGGTGATGGCAAAGGAGTCTTAGCCCCGCCCACCTGGCCTTGACTTCACCTACCTGGCCCGCTGACCCTCACTCAGACCTCTGTGTTGCTCCAAATGAATGTCCGCCAGTGCCCGGGTGTCAGCATCTGGGATAAAGGATTCGGGACCTTGCCTGGGGCAGAAGGCAGCCTAGGTCAGCGGGTACCTGGAAGTCTACTGCCTTGTGACACTGCTGCCAGTGACAAATGGTGACTCCCACACTCACATATCGCCTGGTGGCAGAATGATAGTGATGGGCGGAGAAACATCGCTCCGGAGCACACGTTCCGTGGGGCACCAGCCAAAGCAAAGGCCAGGGCCGGTAGTGGACGTCGTGGAGCTGAATGGCGAGCCAGTGAAGGGCCCAAGGGTCCCTCCTGTATGTGGCGAACAGGTCATCCGTGTCCCCACGTCCATAAACCATGGGACTGCTGGGGCCCAGGCTGCCAGGATTTCGGCCTTGCCTTCGGAGCCCGGCCACATACGCGGCCTTGCAGCGGAGGCGGGGACGTGTAGACAGCCAAAATTTGGAAAAAGGCAGTGTTTCCTCGAGTTCCCTGGCATCGGCCTTTTTGAGCGGGTTGCTTTTTTTCCTGGTAGGAGAGTTCCCTGACGGAGAAAGGCAGGATTACGTGTGCAGGAAAGGTGTGTGCTGAGAGGGTGACGACGTTGAGACCATGTTGGGATCTTTAGTCCCAGGAGAGGCCCCTGGCGGGTGTGGGTCAGTGTTCTCTACCCATCCCACTTGGCGGGGGGAGGTTTTCACCATACAAAGCAGCAGCGGAATTATTCATCGCCGGAGGGGTTGCATCTGCCCACAAGCTCCACCTGGCCAGGGTCCGCCCCTACTGTATTGTCCATGTCAGTCAACAGAAGCTAAGACCTTCCAGAGAGACTACCTGCTCTTCTCTACCCACGGGGAAGCAGTACAGCCAGAAGCCTCCCCCGTTCCATGTCTAGGCTCTCTCTCAGGCCCCTCATACTTGTGATGTGTCTCAGGGGTAGAAGGAAGAGATTTCTCCGAATGAACACATACACAGAGGGGCCATAGATGCTGAGGAAGGGCGCCTTGCCTACTGATATCCTAGCGTAAGTGGAAAAGTGGTACCTGCCTGCTGGCCCCGTGTGTCGAACGTGTCCACATCAGGGGCTGCCTACGGTGAGGTGATTCCCTGGGTGCCCTGGATTTTGTGGCCCAAAAGAGAAGGGGCCGTCGTGTGTCCATGGGTAAAATGGAGGGTACTGCGGAAGTGGCCGCTTAGGCTGGACCTCTCGTATTGGCTCGGTGTTTGTGACCCGTCCCCGTCAGAAGTTCCGGCCAGCCTTGCGGTGGCTGTCTCCACGGTGATTGGGAAAGAAACCTTAGGCCCCGCACTCAGCCGTCACCTGGCCTACCTGGCCTCTTTAGCCTCATCTAGACCGCTGTGTGGATGAAAGAATGAATGTCGGCCAATGACCACATGTCCTCGTTGCCTTTGAAGGATTAGGCTCCTTGCCTGGGCAGAAGACAGCCAAGGTCAGCCTGAGCCTAGACACCTAGTGACCTGTGACACTGCAGGCAGTGACAGATGTTCATTTTCATGCTCATGTATCCGCAGGTGGCGAATTCAGAGTGGTCGGAGAAGAAGTGTAACTAGGGATGACACAGATACGATGGCACGGGCCAAAGGTCAGGGAAAATAGCTGAGATCGTGGAGCTCTAGCGGAGCCAGTGTAGGGCCCAGGCCTCCCTCCTGTACGTGGCAAAGAGGTGATCCATATGCCGCC
Organism: Loxodonta africana; assembly: GCF_030014295.1. Lineage (NCBI taxonomy): Eukaryota > Metazoa > Chordata > Mammalia > Proboscidea > Elephantidae > Loxodonta > Loxodonta africana. The sequence continues at coordinate 1,514,340 of NW_026974832.1, forward strand.
ATGGGCAGACTCTGGACTGCTGGGGCCCTGGACGCCCGGATTGCGGCCTTGTCTTCGGAGAAGTGACACACATGCACTGTGCCAGCGGAGGCTGTGGCCCAGCAGAGGACAAAATCTTGAAAATGGGGGCTTCAGTTGACTTTGCCTGTGCTCTCCTTTGGCTGAGTGCCATCGTGTGTTTCCTAGCAGGAGAAGGCATTCGTGGAGAGAGGCGGATTCCCTGTGTGCAGGCAAAGTGTGTGCTGAGATGATGAGTGGCTGGAGACCAGGGTGGACTCTTCAGACCCAGGATAGACCCCTGGCAGGTATGTGTCAATGTTTCTGCCCATGGCACTCAGCCGGGTATTTGCATAGAATGTTCTCCGCGGAATTAGTAGTCTCCGGAGAGGCTGCTGCATGTCAGCAAGCTTCACCTGGCCAGGTCCGCCCGTGATGTAGCTCCCCAATCAATGGCTACTCTCTAGACCTTCCAGATAGACTAGCAGATCTTCTCTGCCCATGGGCAACCAGTAGAGCCAGAGGCCTTCCCCCTTTGCTCTTTCGTCTCTAGGCCCTCTGTCAGGCACTCCAAGGTGTGAAGTGACAAGGGGGAGAAGGAAGAGATTTCAGAGAACGAACACATCCAGAGAGAGACAGAGAGAGGCAAGAGATGCTGAGTGGGGATGCCTTGCGTAGTGATATCCTGAGGAAAGTGGGAAAGAGGTACCTGGCCTGCTGTGCCAATGCCCTGAAGCAGTCCGCACCAGGGGCTCCCTTGTGCCTGCGTAGCCTCTCCCAGGGTGTGCTCAAATCCTGTGGCCACTAGGTGTCATAGGTCACACTGGAGGGCCCTGTGTCATCTGCCTGGCGGGCCGGATCTCTGCCATTGGCTCAAGTCTTGTCAGCAGGCCCATCACAAGCTCCGCCCACTCTTGCGGGGGGGGACTGTCTCTATGGTGATGGCAAAGGAGTCTTAGCCCCGCCCACCTGGTCTTGACTTCACCTACCAGGCCCGCTGACCCTCACTCAGACCTCTGTGTTGCTCCAAATGAATGTCCGCCAGTGCCCGGGTGTCAGCATCTGGGATAAAGGATTCGGGACCTTGCCTGGGGCAGAAGGCAGCCTAGGTCAGCGGGTACCTGGAAGTCTACTGCCTTGTGACACTGCTGCCAGTGACAAATGGTGACTCCCACACTCACATATCGCCTGGTGGCAGAATGATAGTGATGGGCGGAGAAACATCGCTCCGGAGCACACGTTCCGTGGGGCACCAGCCAAAGCAAAGGCCAGGGCCGGTAGTGGACGTCGTGGAGCTGAATGGCGAGCCAGTGAAGGGCCCAAGGGTCCCTCCTGTATGTGGCGAACAGGTCATCCGTGTCCCCACGTCCATAAACCATGGGACTGCTGGGGCCCAGGCTGCCAGGATTTCGGCCTTGCCTTCGGAGCCCGGCCACATACGCGGCCTTGCAGCGGAGGCGGGGACATGTAGACAGCCAAAATTTGGAAAAAGGCAGTGTTTCCTCGAGTTCCCTGGCATCGGCCTTTTTGAGCGGCTTGCTTTTTTTCCTGGTAGGAGAGGGCCCTGACGGAGAAAGGCAGGATTACGTGTGCAGGAAAGGTGTGTGCTGAGAGAGTGACGACGTTGAGACCATGTTGGGATCTTTAGTCCCAGGAGAGGCCCCTGGCGGTTGTGGGTCAGTGTTCTCTACCCATCCCACTTGGCGGGGGGAGGTTTTCACCATACAAAGCAGCAGCGGAATTATTCATCGCCGGAGGGGTTGCATCTGCCCACAAGCTCCACCTGGCCAGCGTCCGCCCCTACTGTATTGTCCATGTCAGTCAACAGAAGCTAAGACCTTCCAGAGAGACTACCTGCTCTTCTCTACCCACGGGGAAGCAGTACAGCCAGAAGCCTCCCCCATTCCATCTCTACGCTCTCTCTCAGGCCCCTCATACTTGTGATGTGTCTCAGGGGTAGAAGGAAGAGATTTCTCCGAATGAACACATACACAGAGGGGCCATAGATGCTGAGGAAGGGCGCCTTGCCTACTGATATCCTAGCGTAAGTGGAAAAGTGGTACCTGCCTGCTGGCCCCGTGTGTCGAACGTGTCCACATCAGGGGCTGCCTACGGTGAGGTGATTCCCTGGGTGCCCTGGATTTTGTGGCCCAAAAGAGAAGGGGCCGTCGTGTGTCCATGGGTAAAATGGAGGGCACTGCGGAAGTGGCCGCTTAGGCTGGACCTCTCGTATTGGCTCGGTGTTTGTGACCCGTCCCCGTCAGAAGTTCCGGCCAGCCTTGCGGTGGCTGTCTCCACGGTGATTGGGAAAGAAACCTTAGGCCCCGCACTCAGCCGTCACCTGGCCTACCTGGCCTCTTTAGCCTCATCTAGACCGCTGTGTGAATGAAAGAATGAATGTCGGCCAATGACCACATGTCCTCGTTGCCTTTGAAGGATTAGGCTCCTTGCCTGGGCAGAAAACAGCCAAGGTCAGCCTGAGCCTAGACACCTAGTGACCTGTGACACTGCAGGCAGCGACAGATGTTCATTTTCATGCTCATGTATCCGCAGGTGGTGAATTCAGAGTGGTCGGAGAAGAAGTGTAACTAGGGATGACACAGATACGATGGCACGGGCCAAAGGTCAGGGAAAATAGCTGAGATCGTGGAGCTCTAGCGGAGCCAGTGTAGGGCCCAGGCCTCCCTCCTGTACGTGGCAAAGAGGTGATCCATATGCCGCCATGCGCAGACTCTGGACTGCTGGGGCCCTGGACGCCCGGATTGCGGCCTTGTCTTCGGAGAAGTGACACACATGCACTGTGCCAGCGGAGGCTGTGGCCCAGCAGAGGACAAAATCTTGAAAATGGGGGCTTCAGTTGACTTTGCCTGTGCTCTCCTTTGGCTGAGTGCCATCGTGTGTTTCCTAGCAGGAGAAGGCATTCGTGGAGAGAGGCGGATTCCGTGTGTGCAGGCAAAGTGTGTGCTGAGATGATGAGTGGCTGGAGACCAGGGTGGACTCTTCAGACCCAGGATAGACCCCTGGCAGGTATGTGTCAATGTTTCTGCCCATGGCACTCAGCCGGGTATTTGCATAGAATGTTCTCCGCGGAATTAGTAGTCTCCGGAGAGGCTGCTGCATGTCAGCAAGCTTCACCTGGCCAGGTCCGCCCGTGATGTAGCTCCCCAATCAATGGCTACTCTCTAGACCTTCCAGATAGACTAGCAGATCTTCTCTGCCCATGGGCAACCAGTAGAGCCAGAGGCATTCCCCCTTTGCTCTTTCGTCTCTAGGCCCTCTGTCAGGCACTCCAAGGTGTGAAGTGACAAGGGGGAGAAGGAAGAGATTTCAGAGAACGAACACATCCAGAGAGAGACAGAGAGAGGCAAGAGATGCTGAGTGGGGATGCCTTGCGTAGTGATATCCTGAGGAAAGTGGGAAAGAGGTACCTGGCCTGCTGTGCCAATGCCCTGAAGCAGTCCGCACCAGGGGCTCCCTTGTGCCTGCGTAGCCTCTCCCAGGGTGTGCTCAAATCCTGTGGCCACTAGGTGTCATAGGTCACACTGGAGGGCCCTGTGTCATCTGCCTGGCGGGCCGGATCTCTGCCATTGGCTCAAGTCTTGTCAGCAGGCCCATCACAAGCTCCGCCCACTCTTGCGGGGGGGACTGTCTCTATGGTGATGGCAAAGGAGTCTTAGCCCCGCCCACCTGGCCTTGACTTCACCTACCTGGCCCGCTGACCCTCACTCAGACCTCTGTGTTGCTCCAAATGAATGTCCGCCAGTGCCCGGGTGTCAGCATCTGGGATAAAGGATTCGGGACCTTGCCTGGGGCAGAAGGCAGCCTAGGTCAGCGGGTACCTGGAAGTCTACTGCCTTGTGACACTGCTGCCAGTGACAAATGGTGACTCCCACACTCACATATCGCCTGGTGGCAGAATGATAGTGATGGGCGGAGAAACATCGCTCCGGAGCACACGTTCCGTGGGGCACCAGCCAAAGCAAAGGCCAGGGCCGGTAGTGGACGTCGTGGAGCTGAATGGCGAGCCAGTGAAGGGCCCAAGGGTCCCTCCTGTATGTGGCGAACAGGTCATCCGTGTCCCCACGTCCATAAACCATGGGACTGCTGGGGCCCAGGCTGCCAGGATTTCGGCCTTGCCTTCGGAGCCCGGCCACATACGCGGCCTTGCAGCGGAGGCGGGGACGTGTAGACAGCCAAAATTTGGAAAAAGGCAGTGTTTCCTCGAGTTCCCTGGCATCGGCCTTTTTGAGCGGCTTGCTTTTTTTCCTGGTAGGAGAGGGCCCTGACGGAGAAAGGCAGGATTACGTGTGCAGGAAAGGTGTGTGCTGAGAGGGTGACGACGTTGAGACCATGTTGGGATCTTTAGTCCCAGGAGAGGCCCCTGGCGGGTGTGGGTCAGTGTTCTCTACCCATCCCACTTGGCGGGGGGAGGTTTTCACCATACAAAGCAGCAGCGGAATTATTCGTCGCCGGAGGGGTTGCATCTGCCCACAAGCTCCACCTGGCCAGGGTCCGCCCTTGCTGTATTGTCCATGTCAGTCAACAGAAGCTAAGACCTTCCAGAGAGACTACCTGCTCTTCTCTACCCACGGGGAAGCAGTACAGCCAGAAGCCTCCCCCGTTCCATCTCTAGGCTCTCTCTCAGGCCCCGCATACTTGTGATGTGTCTCAGGGGTAGAAAAAAGAGATTTCTCCGAATGAACACATACACAGAGGGGCCATAGATGCTGAGGAAGGGCGCCTTGCCTACTGATATCCTAGCGTAAGTGGAAAAGTGGTACCTGCCTGCTGGCCCAGTGTGTCGAACGTGTCCACATCAGGGGCTGCCTACGGTGAGGTGATTCCCTGGGTGCCCTGGATTTTGTGGCCCAAAAGAGAAGGGGCCGTCGTGTGTCCATGGGTAAAATGGAGGGCACTGCGGAAGTGGCCGCTTAGGCTGGACCTCTCGTATTGGCTCGGTGTTTGTGACCCGTCCCCGTCAGAAGTTCCGGCCAGCCTTGCGGTGGCTGTCTCCATGGTGATTGGGAAAGAAGCCTTAGGCCCCGCACTCAGCCGTCACCTGGCCTACCTGGCCTCTTTAGCCTCATCTAGACCGCTGTGTGGATGAAAGAATGAATGTCGGCCAATGACCACATGTCCTCGTTGCCTTTGAAGGATTAGGCTCCTTGCCTGGGCAGAAGACAGCCAAGGTCAGCCTGAGCCTAGACACCTAGTGACCTGTGACACTGCAGGCAGTGACAGATGTTCATTTTCATGCTCATGTATCCGCAGGTGGCGGATTCAGAGTGGTCGGAGAAGAAGTGTAACTAGGGATGACACAGACACGAGGGCACGGGCCAAAGGTCAGGGAAAATAGCTGAGATCGTGGAGCTCTAGCGGAGCCAGTGTAGGGCCCAGGCCTCCCTCCTGTACGTGGCAAAGAGGTGATCCATATGCCGCCATGGGCAGACTCTGGACTGCTGGGGCCCTGGACGCCCGAATTGCAGCCTTGTCTTCGGAGAAGTGACACACATGCACTGTGCCAGCGGAGGCTGTGGCCCAGCAGAGGACAAAATCTTGAAAATGGGGGCTTCAGTTGACTTTGCCTGTGCTCTCCTTTGGCTGAGTGCCATCGTGTGTTTCCTAGCAGGAGAAGGCATTCGTGGAGAGAGGCGGATTCCGTGTGTGCAGGCAAAGTGTGTGCTGAGATGATGAGTGGCTGGAGACCAGGGTGGACTCTTCAGACCCAGGATAGACCCCTGGCAGGTATGTGTCAATGTTTCTGCCCATGGCACTCAGCCGGGTATTTGCATAGAATGTTCTCCGCGGAATTAGTAGTCTCCGGAGAGGCTGCTGCATGTCAGCAAGCTTCACCTGGCCAGGTCCGACCGTGATGTAGCTCCCCAATCAATGGCTACTCTCTAGACCTTCCAGATAGACTAGCAGATCTTCTCTGCCCATGGGCAACCAGTAGAGCCAGAGGCCTTCCCCCTTTGCTCTTTCGCTCTAGGCCCTCTGTCAGGCACTCCAAGGTGTGAAGTGACAAGGGGGAGAAGGAAGAGATTTCAGAGAACGAACACATCCAGAGAGAGACAGAGAGAGGCAAGAGATGCTGAGTGGGGATGCCTTGCGTAGTGATATCCTGAGGAAAGTGGGAAAGAGGTACCTGGCCTGCTGTGCCAATGCCCTGAAGCAGTCCGCACCAGGGGCTCCCTTGTGCCTGCGTAGCCTCTCCCAGGGTGTGCTCAAATCCTGCGGCCACTAGGTGTCATAGGTCACACTGGAGGGCCCTGTGTCATCTGCCTGGCGGGCCGGATCTCTGCCATTGGCTCAAGTCTTGTCAGCAGGCCCATCACAAGCTCCGCCCACTCTTGCGGGGGGGGACTGTCTCTATGGTGATGGCAAAGGAGTCTTAGCCCCGCCCACCTGGCCTTGACTTCACCTACCAGGCCCGCTGACCCTCACTCAGACCTCTGTGTTGCTCCAAATGAATGTCCGCCAGTGCCCGGGTGTCAGCATCTGGGATAAAGGATTCGGGACCTTGCCTGGGGCAGAAGGCAGCCTAGGTCAGCGGGTACCTGGAAGTCTACTGCCTTGTGACACTGCTGCCAGTGACAAATGGTGACTCCCACACTCACATATCGCTTGGTGGCAGAATGATAGTGATGGGCGGAGAAACATCGCTCCGGAGCACACGTTCCGTGGGGCACCAGCCAAAGCAAAGGCCAGGGCCGGTAGTGGACGTCGTGGAGCTGAATGGCGAGCCAGTGAAGGGCCCAAGGGTCCCTCCTGTATGTGGCGAACAGGTCATCCGTGTCCCCACGTCCATAAACCATGGGACTGCTGGGGCCCAGGCTGCCAGGATTTCGGCCTTGCCTTCGGAGCCCGGCCACATACGCGGCCTTGCAGCAGAGGCGGGGACATGTAGACAGCCAAAATTTGGAAAAAGGCAGTGTTTCCTCGAGTTCCCTGGCATCGGCCTTTTTGAGCGGCTTGCTTTTTTTCCTGGTAGGAGAGGGCCCTGACGGAGAAAGGCAGGATTACGTGTGCAGGAAAGGTGTGTGCTGAGAGAGTGACGACGTTGAGACCATGTTGGGATCTTTAGTCCCAGGAGAGGCCCCTGGCGGGTGTGGGTCAGTGTTCTCTACCCATCCCACTTGGCGGGGGGAGGTTTTCACCATACAAAGCAGCAGCGGAATTATTCGTCGCCGGAGGGGTTGCATCTGCCCACAAGCTCCACCTGGCCAGCGTCCGCCCCTACTGTATTGTCCATGTCAGTCAACAGAAGCTAAGACCTTCCAGAGAGACTACCTGCTCTTCTCTACCCACGGGGAAGCAGTATAGCCAGATGCCTCCCCCGTTCCATCTCTAGGCTCTCTCTCAGGCCCCTCATACTTGTGATGTGTCTCAGGGGTAGAAGGAAGAGATTTCTCCGAATGAACACATACACAGAGGGGCCATAGATGCTGAGGAAGGGCGCCTTGCCTACTGATATCCTAGCGTAAGTGGAAAAGTGGTACCTGCCTGCTGGCCCAGTGTGTCGAACGTGTCCACATCAGGGGCTGCCTACGGTGAGGTGATTCCCTGGGTGCCCTGGATTTTGTGGCCCAAAAGAGAAGGGGCCGTCGTGTGTCCATGGGTAAAATGGAGGGCACTGCGGAAGTGGCCGCTTAGGCTGGACCTCTCGTATTGGCTCGGTGTTTGTGACCCGTCCCCGTCAGAAGTTCCGGCCAGCCTTGCGGTGGCTGTCTCCATGGTGATTGGGAAAGAAGCCTTAGGCCCCGCACTCAGCCGTCACCTGGCCTACCTGGCCTCTTTAGCCTCATCTAGACCGCTGTGTGGATGAAAGAATGAATGTCGGCCAATGACCACATGTCCTCGTTGCCTTTGAAGGATTAGGCTCCTTGCCTGGGCAGAAGACAGCCAAGGTCAGCCTGAGCCTAGACACCTAGTGACCTGTGACACTGCAGGCAGTGACAGATGTTCATTTTCATGCTCATGTATCCGCAGGTGGCGGATTCAGAGTGGTCGGAGAAGAAGTGTAACTAGGGATGACACAGACACGAGGGCACGGGCCAAAGGTCAGGGAAAATAGCTGAGATCGTGGAGCTCTAGCGGAGCCAGTGTAGGGCCCAGGCCTCCCTCCTGTACGTGGCAAAGAGGTGATCCATATGCCGCCATGCGCAGACTCTGGACTGCTGGGGCCCTGGACGCCCGGATTGCGGCCTTGTCTTCGGAGAAGTGACACACATGCACTGTGCCAGCGGAGGCTGTGGCCCAGCAGAGGACAAAATCTTGAAAATGGGGGCTTCAGTTGACTTTGCCTGTGCTCTCCTTTGGCTGAGTGCCATCGTGTGTTTCCTAGCAGGAGAAGGCATTCGTGGAGAGAGGCGGATTCCGTGTGTGCAGGCAAAGTGTGTGCTGAGATGATGAGTGGCTGGAGACCAGGGTGGACTCTTCAGACCCAGGATAGACCCCTGGCAGGTATGTGTCAATGTTTCTGCCCATGGCACTCAGCCGGGTATTTGCATAGAATGTTCTCCGCGGAATTAGTAGTCTCCGGAGAGGCTGCTGCATGTCAGCAAGCTTCACCTGGCCAGGTCCGCCCGTGATGTAGCTCCCCAATCAATGGCTACTCTCTAGACCTTCCAGATAGACTAGCAGATCTTCTCTGCCCATGGGCAACCAGTAGAGCCAGAGGCCTTCCCCCTTTGCTCTTTCGTCTCTAGGCCCTCTGTCAGGCACTCCAAGGTGTGAAGTGACAAGGGGGAGAAGGAAGAGATTTCAGAGAACGAACACATCCAGAGAGAGACAGAGAGAGGCAAGAGATGCTGAGTGGGGATGCCTTGCGTAGTGATATCCTGAGGAAAGTGGGAAAGAGGTACCTGGCCTGCTGTGCCAATGCCCTGAAGCAGTCCGCACCAGGGGCTCCCTTGTGCCTGCGTAGCCTCTCCCAGGGTGTGCTCAAATCCTGTGGCCACTAGGTGTCATAGGTCACACTGGAGGGCCCTGTGTCATCTGCCTGGCGGGCCGGATCTCTGCCATTGGCTCAAGTCTTGTCAGCAGGCCCATCACAAGCTCCGCCCACTCTTGCGGGGGGGGACTGTCTCTATGGTGATGGCAAAGGAGTCTTAGCCCCGCCCACCTGGCCTTGACTTCACCTACCTGGCCCGCTGACCCTCACTCAGACCTCTGTGTTGCTCCAAATGAGTGTCCGCCAGTGCCCGGGTGTCAGCATCTGGGATAAAGGATTCGGGACCTTGCCTGGGGCAGAAGGCAGCCTAGGTCAGCGGGTACCTGGAAGTCTACTGCCTTGTGACACTGCTGCCAGTGACAAATGGTGACTCCCACACTCACATATCGCCTGGTGGCAGAATGATAGTGATGGGCGGAGAAACATCGCTCCGGAGCACACGTTCCGTGGGGCACCAGCCAAAGCAAAGGCCAGGGCCGGTAGTGGACGTCGTGGAGCTGAATGGCGAGCCAGTGAAGGGCCCAAGGGTCCCTCCTGTATGTGGCGAACAGGTCATCCGTGTCCCCACGTCCATAAACCATGGGACTGCTGGGGCCCAGGCTGCCAGGATTTCGGCCTTGCCTTCGGAGCCCGGCCACATACGCGGCCTTGCAGCAGAGGCGGGGACATGTAGACAGCCAAAATTTGGAAAAAGGCAGTGTTTCCTCGAGTTCCCTGGCATCGGCCTTTTTGAGCGGCTTGCTTTTTTTCCTGGTAGGAGAGGGCCCTGACGGAGAAAGGCAGGATTACGTGTGCAGGAAAGGTGTGTGCTGAGAGAGTGACGACGTTGAGACCATGTTGGGATCTTTAGTCCCAGGAGAGGCCCCTGGCGGGTGTGGGTCAGTGTTCTCTACCCATCCCACTTGGCGGGGGGAGGTTTTCACCATACAAAGCAGCAGCGGAATTATTCGTCGCCGGAGGGGTTGCATCTGCCCACAAGCTCCACCTGGCCAGCGTCCGCCCCTACTGTATTGTCCATGTCAGTCAACAGAAGCTAAGACCTTCCAGAGAGACTACCTGCTCTTCTCTACCCACGGGGAAGCAGTACAGCCAGATGCCTCCCCCGTTCCATCTCTAGGCTCTCTCTCAGGCCCCTCATACTTGTGATGTGTCTCAGGGGTAGAAGGAAGAGATTTCTCCGAATGAACACATACACAGAGGGGCCATAGATGCTGAGGAAGGGCGCCTTGCCTACTGATATCCTAGCGTAAGTGGAAAAGTGGTACCTGCCTGCTGGCCCAGTGTGTCGAACGTGTCCACATCAGGGGCTGCCTACGGTGAGGTGATTCCCTGGGTGCCCTGGATTTTGTGGCCCAAAAGAGAAGGGGCCGTCGTGTGTCCATGGGTAAAATGGAGGGCACTGCGGAAGTGGCCGCTTAGGCTGGACCTCTCCTATTGGCTCGGTGTTTGTGACCCGTCCCCGTCAGAAGTTCCGGCCAGCCTTGCGGTGGCTGTCTCCATGGTGATTGGGAAAGAAGCCTTAGGCCCCGCACTCAGCCGTCACCTGGCCTACCTGGCCTCTTTAGCCTCATCTAGACCGCTGTGTGGATGAAAGAATGAATGTCGGCCAATGACCACATGTCCTCGTTGCCTTTGAAGGATTAGGCTCCTTGCCTGGGCAGAAGACAGCCAAGGTCAGCCTGAGCCTAGACACCTAGTGACCTGTGACACTGCAGGCAGTGACAGATGTTCATTTTCATGCTCATGTATCCGCAGGTGGCGGATTCAGAGTGGTCGGAGAAGAAGTGTAACTAGGGATGACACAGACACGAGGGCACGGGCCAAAGGTCAGGGAAAATAGCTGAGATCGTGGAGCTCTAGCGGAGCCAGTGTAGGGCCCAGGCCTCCCTCCTGTACGTGGCAAAGAGGTGATCCATATGCCGCCATGCGCAGACTCTGGACTGCTGGGGCCCTGGACGCCCGGATTGCGGCCTTGTCTTCGGAGAAGTGACACACATGCACTGTGCCAGCGGAGGCTGTGGCCCAGCAGAGGACAAAATCTTGAAAATGGGGGCTTCAGTTGACTTTGCCTGTGCTCTCCTTTGGCTGAGTGCCATCGTGTGTTTCCTAGCAGGAGAAGGCATTCGTGGAGAGAGGCGGATTCCCTGTGTGCAGGCAAAGTGTGTGCTGAGATGATGAGTGGCTGGAGACCAGGGTGGACTCTTCAGACCCAGGATAGACCCCTGGCAGGTATGTGTCAATGTTTCTGCCCATGGCACTCAGCCGGGTATTTGCATAGAATGTTCTCCGCGGAATTAGTAGTCTCCGGAGAGGCTGCTGCATGTCAGCAAGCTTCACCTGGCCAGGTCCGCCCGTGATGTAGCTCCCCAATCAATGGCTACTCTCTAGACCTTCCAGATAGACTAGCAGATCTTCTCTGCCCATGGGCAACCAGTAGAGCCAGAGGCCTTCCCCCTTTGCTCTTTCGTCTCTAGGCCCTCTGTCAGGCACTCCAAGGTGTGAAGTGACAAGGGGGAGAAGGAAGAGATTTCAGAGAACGAACACATCCAGAGAGAGACAGAGAGAGGCAAGAGATGCTGAGTGGGGATGCCTTGCGTAGTGATATCCTGAGGAAAGTGGGAAAGAGGTACCTGGCCTGCTGTGCCAATGCCCTGAAGCAGTCCGCACCAGGGGCTCCCTTGTGCCTGCGTAGCCTCTCCCAGGGTGTGCTCAAATCCTGTGGCCACTAGGTGTCATAGGTCACACTGGAGGGCCCTGTGTCATCTGCCTGGCGGGCCGGATCTCTGCCATTGGCTCAAGTCTTGTCAGCAGGCCCATCACAAGCTCCGCCCACTCTTGCGGGGGGGGACTGTCTCTATGGTGATGGCAAAGGAGTCTTAGCCCCGCCCACCTGGCCTTGACTTCACCTACCTGGCCCGCTGACCCTCACTCAGACCTCTGTGTTGCTCCAAATGAGTGTCCGCCAGTGCCCGGGTGTCAGCATCTGGGATAAAGGATTCGGGACCTTGCCTGGGGCAGAAGGCAGCCTAGGTCAGCGGGTACCTGGAAGTCTACTGCCTTGTGACACTGCTGCCAGTGACAAATGGTGACTCCCACACTCACATATCGCCTGGTGGCAGAATGATAGTGATGGGCGGAGAAACATCGCTCCGGAGCACACGTTCCGTGGGGCACCAGCCAAAGCAAAGGCCAGGGCCGGTAGTGGACGTCGTGGAGCTGAATGGCGAGCCAGTGAAGGGCCCAAGGGTCCCTCCTGTATGTGGCGAACAGGTCATCCGTGTCCCCACGTCCATAAACCATGGGACTGCTGGGGCCCAGGCTGCCAGGATTTCGGCCTTGCCTTCGGAGCCCGGCCACATACGCGGCCTTGCAGCGGAGGCGGGGACGTGTAGACAGCCAAAATTTGGAAAAAGGCAGTGTTTCCTCGAGTTCCCTGGCATCGGCCTTTTTGAGCGGCTTGCTTTTTTTCCTGGTAGGAGAGGGCCCTGACGGAGAAAGGCAGGATTACGTGTGCAGGAAAGGTGTGTGCTGAGAGGGTGACGACGTTGAGACCATGTTGAGATCTTTAGACCCAGGAGAGGCCCCTGGCGGGTGTGGGTCAGTGTTCTCTACCCATCCCACTTGGCGGGGGGAGGTTTTCACCATACAAAGCAGCAGCGGAATTATTCGTCGCCGGAGGGGTTGCATCTGCCCACAAGCTCCACCTGGCCAGGGTCCGCCCTTGCTGTATTGTCCATGTCAGTCAACAGAAGCTAAGACCTTCCAGAGAGACTACCTGCTCTTCTCTACCCACGGGGAAGCAGTACAGCCAGAAGCCTCCCCCATTCCATCTCTAGGCTCTCTCTCAGGCCCCTCATACTTGTGATGTGTCTCAGGGGTAGAAGGAAGAGATTTCTCCGAATGAACACATACACAGAGGGGCCATAGATGCTGAGGAAGGGCGCCTTGCCTACTGATATCCTAGCGTAAGTGGAAAAGTGGTACCTGCCTGCTGGCCCAGTGTGTCGAACGTCTCCACATCAGGGGCTGCCTACGGTGAGGTGATTCCCTGGGTGCCCTGGATTTTGTGGCCCAAAAGAGAAGGGGCCGTCGTGTGTCCATGGGTAAAATGGAGGGCACTGCGGAAGTGGCCGCTTAGGCTGGACCTCTCGTATTGGCTCGGTGTTTGTGACCCGTCCCCGTCAGAAGTTCCGGCCAGCCTTGCGGTGGCTGTCTCCATGGTGATTGGGAAAGAAGCCTTAGGCCCCGCACTCAGCCGTCACCTGGCCTACCTGGCCTCTTTAGCCTCATCTAGACCGCTGTGTGGATGAAAGAATGAATGTCGGCCAATGACCACATGTCCTCGTTGCCTTTGAAGGATTAGGCTCCTTGCCTGGGCAGAAGACAGCCAAGGTCAGCCTGAGCCTAGACACCTAGTGACCTGTGACACTGCAGGCAGTGACAGATGTTCATTTTCATGCTCATGTATCCGCAGGTGGCGGATTCAGAGTGGTCGGAGAAGAAGTGTAACTAGGGATGACACAGACACGAGGGCACGGGCCAAAGGTCAGGGAAAATAGCTGAGATCGTGGAGCTCTAGCGGAGCCAGTGTAGGGCCCAGGCCTCCCTCCTGTACGTGGCAAAGAGGTGATCCATATGCCGCCATGCGCAGACTCTGGACTGCTGGGGCCCTGGACGCCCGGATTGCGGCCTTGTCTTCGGAGAAGTGACACACATGCACTGTGCCAGCGGAGGCTGTGGCCCAGCAGAGGACAAAATCTTGAAAATGGGGGCTTCAGTTGACTTTGCCTGTGCTCTCCTTTGGCTGAGTGCCATCGTGTGTTTCCTAGCAGGAGAAGGCATTCGTGGAGAGAGGCGGATTCCGTGTGTGCAGGCAAAGTGTGTGCTGAGATGATGAGTGGCTGGAGACCAGGGTGGACTCTTCAGACCCAGGATAGACCCCTGGCAGGTATGTGTCAATGTTTCTGCCCATGGCACTCAGCCGGGTATTTGCATAGAATGTTCTCCGCGGAATTAGTAGTCTCCGGAGAGGCTGCTGCATGTCAGCAAGCTTCACCTGGCCAGGTCCGCCCGTGATGTAGCTCCCCAATCAATGGCTACTCTCTAGACCTTCCAGATAGACTAGCAGATCTTCTCTGCCCATGGGCAACCAGTAGAGCCAGAGGCCTTCCCCCTTTGCTCTTTCGCTCTAGGCCCTCTGTCAGGCACTCCAAGGTGTGAAGTGACAAGGGGGAGAAGGAAGAGATTTCAGAGAACGAACACATCCAGAGAGAGACAGAGAGAGGCAAGAGATGCTGAGTGGGGATGCCTTGCGTAGTGATATCCTGAGGAAAGTGGGAAAGAGGTACCTGGCCTGCTGTGCCAATGCCCTGAAGCAGTCCGCACCAGGGGCTCCCTTGTGCCTGCGTAGCCTCTCCCAGGGTGTGCTCAAATCCTGCGGCCACTAGGTGTCATAGGTCACACTGGAGGGCCCTGTGTCATCTGCCTGGCGGGCCGGATCTCTGCCATTGGCTCAAGTCTTGTCAGCAGGCCCATCACAAGCTCCGCCCACTCTTGCGGGGGGGGACTGTCTCTATGGTGATGGCAAAGGAGTCTTAGCCCCGCCCACCTGGCCTTGACTTCACCTACCAGGCCCGCTGACACTCACTCAGACCTCTGTGTTGCTCCAAATGAATGTCCGCCAGTGCCCGGGTGTCAGCATCTGGGATAAAGGATTCGGGACCTTGCCTGGGGCAGAAGGCAGCCTAGGTCAGCGGGTACCTGGAAGTCTACTGCCTTGTGACACTGCTGCCAGTGACAAATGGTGACTCCCACACTCAGATATCGCCTGGTGGCAGAATGATAGTGATGGGCGGAGAAACATCGCTCCGGAGCACACGTTCCGTGGGGCACCAGCCAAAGCAAAGGCCAGGGCCGGTAGTGGACGTCGTGGAGCTGAATGGCGAGCCAGTGAAGGGCCCAAGGGTCCCTCCTGTATGTGGCGAACAGGTCATCCGTGTCCCCACGTCCATAAACCATGGGACTGCTGGGGCCCAGGCTGCCAGGATTTCGGCCTTGCCTTCGGAGCCCGGCCACATACGCGGCCTTGCAGCAGAGGCGGGGACATGTAGACAGCCAAAATTTGGAAAAAGGCAGTGTTTCCTCGAGTTCCCTGGCATCGGCCTTTTTGAGCGGCTTGCTTTTTTTCCTGGTAGGAGAGGGCCCTGACGGAGAAAGGCAGGATTACGTGTGCAGGAAAGGTGTGTGCTGAGAGGGTGACGACGTTGAGACCATGTTGAGATCTTTAGACCCAGGAGAGGCCCCTGGCGGGTGTGGGTCAGTGTTCTCTACCCATCCCACTTGGCGGGGGGAGGTTTTCACCATACAAAGCAGCAGCGGAATTATTCGTCGCCGGAGGGGTTGCATCTGCCCACAAGCTCCACCTGGCCAGGGTCCGCCCTTGCTGTATTGTCCATGTCAGTCAACAGAAGCTAAGACCTTCCAGAGAGACTACCTGCTCTTCTCTACCCACGGGGAAGCGGTACAGCCAGAAGCCTCCCCCATTCCATCTCTAGGCTCTCTCTCAGGCCCCTCATACTTGTGATGTGTCTCAGGGGTAGAAGGAAGAGATTTCTCCGAATGAACACATACACAGAGGGGCCATAGATGCTGAGGAAGGGCGCCTTGCCTACTGATATCCTAGCGTAAGTGGAAAAGTGGTACCTGCCTGCTGGCCCAGTGTGTCGAACGTCTCCACATCAGGGGCTGCCTACGGTGAGGTGATTCCCTGGGTGCCCTGGATTTTGTGGCCCAAAAGAGAAGGGGCCGTCGTGTGTCCATGGGTAAAATGGAGGGCACTGCGGAAGTGGCCGCTTAGGCTGGACCTCTCGTATTGGCTCGGTGTTTGTGACCCGTCCCCGTCAGAAGTTCCGGCCAGCCTTGCGGTGGCTGTCTCCATGGTGATTGGGAAAGAAGCCTTAGGCCCCGCACTCAGCCGTCACCTGGCCTACCTGGCCTCTTTAGCCTCATCTAGACCGCTGTGTGGATGAAAGAATGAATGTCGGCCAATGACCACATGTCCTCGTTGCCTTTGAAGGATTAGGCTCCTTGCCTGGGCAGAAGACAGCCAAGGTCAGCCTGAGCCTAGACACCTAGTGACCTGTGACACTGCAGGCAGTGACAGATGTTCATTTTCATGCTCATGTATCCGCAGGTGGCGGATTCAGAGTGGTCGGAGAAGAAGTGTAACTAGGGATGACACAGACACGAGGGCACGGGCCAAAGGTCAGGGAAAATAGCTGAGATCGTGGAGCTCTAGCGGAGCCAGTGTAGGGCCCAGGCCTCCCTCCTGTACGTGGCAAAGAGGTGATCCATATGCCGCCATGCGCAGACTCTGGACTGCTGGGGCCCTGGACGCCCGGATTGCGGCCTTGTCTTCGGAGAAGTGACACACATGCACTGTGCCAGCGGAGGCTGTGGCCCAGCAGAGGACAAAATCTTGAAAATGGGGGCTTCAGTTGACTTTGCCTGTGCTCTCCTTTGGCTGAGTGCCATCGTGTGTTTCCTAGCAGGAGAAGGCATTCGTGGAGAGAGGCGGATTCCGTGTGTGCAGGCAAAGTGTGTGCTGAGATGATGAGTGGCTGGAGACCAGGGTGGACTCTTCAGACCCAGGATAGACCCCTGGCAGGTATGTGTCAATGTTTCTGCCCATGGCACTCAGCCGGGTATTTGCATAGAATGTTCTCCGCGGAATTAGTAGTCTCCGGAGAGGCTGCTGCATGTCAGCAAGCTTCACCTGGCCAGGTCCGCCCGTGATGTAGCTCCCCAATCAATGGCTACTCTCTAGACCTTCCAGATAGACTAGCAGATCTTCTCTGCCCATGGGCAACCAGTAGAGCCAGAGGCCTTCCCCCTTTGCTCTTTCGTCTCTAGGCCCTCTGTCAGGCACTCCAAGGTGTGAAGTGACAAGGGGGAGAAGGAAGAGATTTCAGAGAACGAACACATCCAGAGAGAGACAGAGAGAGGCAAGAGATGCTGAGTGGGGATGCCTTGCGTAGTGATATCCTGAGGAAAGTGGGAAAGAGGTACCTGGCCTGCTGTGCCAATGCCCTGAAGCAGTCCGCACCAGGGGCTCCCTTGTGCCTGCGTAGCCTCTCCCAGGGTGTGCTCAAATCCTGTGGCCACTAGGTGTCATAGGTCACACTGGAGGGCCCTGTGTCATCTGCCTGGCGGGCCGGATCTCTGCCATTGGCTCAAGTCTTGTCAGCAGGCCCATCACAAGCTCCGCCCACTCTTGCGGGGGGGGACTGTCTCTATGGTGATGGCAAAGGAGTCTTAGCCCCGCCCACCTGGCCTTGACTTCACCTACCTGGCCCGCTGACCCTCACTCAGACCTCTGTGTTGCTCCAAATGAGTGTCCGCCAGTGCCCGGGTGTCAGCATCTGGGATAAAGGATTCGGGACCTTGCCTGGGGCAGAAGGCAGCCTAGGTCAGCGGGTACCTGGAAGTCTACTGCCTTGTGACACTGCTGCCAGTGACAAATGGTGACTCCCACACTCAGATATCGCCTGGTGGCAGAATGATAGTGATGGGCGGAGAAACATCGCTCCGGAGCACACGTTCCGTGGGGCACCAGCCAAAGCAAAGGCCAGGGCCGGTAGTGGACGTCGTGGAGCTGAATGGCGAGCCAGTGAAGGGCCCAAGGGTCCCTCCTGTATGTGGCGAACAGGTCATCCGTGTCCCCACGTCCATAAACCATGGGACTGCTGGGGCCCAGGCTGCCAGGATTTCGGCCTTGCCTTCGGAGCCCGGCCACATACGCGGCCTTGCAGCGGAGGCGGGGACGTGTAGACAGCCAAAATTTGGAAAAAGGCAGTGTTTCCTCGAGTTCCCTGGCATCGGCCTTTTTGAGCGGCTTGCTTTTTTTCCTGGTAGGAGAGGGCCCTGACGGAGAAAGGCAGGATTACGTGTGCAGGAAAGGTGTGTGCTGAGAGGGTGACGACGTTGAGACCATGTTGAGATCTTTAGACCCAGGAGAGGCCCCTGGCGGGTGTGGGTCAGTGTTCTCTACCCATCCCACTTGGCGGGGGGAGGTTTTCACCATACAAAGCAGCAGCGGAATTATTCGTCGCCGGAGGGGTTGCATCTGCCCACAAGCTCCACCTGGCCAGGGTCCGCCCTTGCTGTATTGTCCATGTCAGTCAACAGAAGCTAAGACCTTCCAGAGAGACTACCTGCTCTTCTCTACCCACGGGGAAGCAGTACAGCCAGAAGCCTCCCCCATTCCATCTCTAGGCTCTCTCTCAGGCCCCTCATACTTGTGATGTGTCTCAGGGGTAGAAGGAAGAGATTTCTCCGAATGAACACATACACAGAGGGGCCATAGATGCTGAGGAAGGGCGCCTTGCCTACTGATATCCTAGCGTAAGTGGAAAAGTGGTACCTGCCTGCTGGCCCAGTGTGTCGAACGTCTCCACATCAGGGGCTGCCTACGGTGAGGTGATTCCCTGGGTGCCCTGGATTTTGTGGCCCAAAAGAGAAGGGGCCGTCGTGTGTCCATGGGTAAAATGGAGGGCACTGCGGAAGTGGCCGCTTAGGCTGGACCTCTCGTATTGGCTCGGTGTTTGTGACCCGTCCCCGTCAGAAGTTCCGGCCAGCCTTGCGGTGGCTGTCTCCATGGTGATTGGGAAAGAAGCCTTAGGCCCCGCACTCAGCCGTCACCTGGCCTACCTGGCCTCTTTAGCCTCATCTAGACCGCTGTGTGGATGAAAGAATGAATGTCGGCCAATGACCACATGTCCTCGTTGCCTTTGAAGGATTAGGCTCCTTGCCTGGGCAGAAGACAGCCAAGGTCAGCCTGAGCCTAGACACCTAGTGACCTGTGACACTGCAGGCAGTGACAGATGTTCATTTTCATGCTCATGTATCCGCAGGTGGCGGATTCAGAGTGGTCGGAGAAGAAGTGTAACTAGGGATGACACAGACACGAGGGCACGGGCCAAAGGTCAGGGAAAATAGCTGAGATCGTGGAGCTCTAGCGGAGCCAGTGTAGGGCCCAGGCCTCCCTCCTGTACGTGGCAAAGAGGTGATCCATATGCCGCCATGCGCAGACTCTGGACTGCTGGGGCCCTGGACGCCCGGATTGCGGCCTTGTCTTCGGAGAAGTGACACACATGCACTGTGCCAGCGGAGGCTGTGGCCCAGCAGAGGACAAAATCTTGAAAATGGGGGCTTCAGTTGACTTTGCCTGTGCTCTCCTTTGGCTGAGTGCCATCGTGTGTTTCCTAGCAGGAGAAGGCATTCGTGGAGAGAGGCGGATTCCGTGTGTGCAGGCAAAGTGTGTGCTGAGATGATGAGTGGCTGGAGACCAGGGTGGACTCTTCAGACCCAGGATAGACCCCTGGCAGGTATATGTCAATGTTTCTGCCCATGGCACTCAGCCGGGTATTTGCATAGAATGTTCTCCGCGGAATTAGTAGTCTCCGGAGAGGCTGCTGCATGTCAGCAAGCTTCACCTGGCCAGGTCCGCCCGTGATGTAGCTCCCCAATCAATGGCTACTCTCTAGACCTTCCAGATAGACTAGCAGATCTTCTCTGCCCATGGGCAACCAGTAGAGCCAGAGGCCTTCCCCCTTTGCTCTTTCGCTCTAGGCCCTCTGTCAGGCACTCCAAGGTGTGAAGTGACAAGGGGGAGAAGGAAGAGATTTCAGAGAACGAACACATCCAGAGAGAGACAGAGAGAGGCAAGAGATGCTGAGTGGGGATGCCTTGCGTAGTGATATCCTGAGGAAAGTGGGAAAGAGGTACCTGGCCTGCTGTGCCAATGCCCTGAAGCAGTCCGCACCAGGGGCTCCCTTGTGCCTGCGTAGCCTCTCCCAGGGTGTGCTCAAATCCTGCG
Source organism: Loxodonta africana (assembly GCF_030014295.1). NCBI lineage: Eukaryota > Metazoa > Chordata > Mammalia > Proboscidea > Elephantidae > Loxodonta > Loxodonta africana. Next base: position 1,534,166 of record NW_026974832.1, read on the forward strand.
GCCACTAGGTGTCATAGGTCACACTGGAGGGCCCTGTGTCATCTGCCTGGCGGGCCGGATCTCTGCCATTGGCTCAAGTCTTGTCAGCAGGCCCATCACAAGCTCCGCCCACTCTTGCGGGGGGGGACTGTCTCTATGGTGATGGCAAAGGAGTCTTAGCCCCGCCCACCTGGCCTTGACTTCACCTACCAGGCCCGCTGACACTCACTCAGACCTCTGTGTTGCTCCAAATGAATGTCCGCCAGTGCCCGGGTGTCAGCATCTGGGATAAAGGATTCGGGACCTTGCCTGGGGCAGAAGGCAGCCTAGGTCAGCGGGTACCTGGAAGTCTACTGCCTTGTGACACTGCTGCCAGTGACAAATGGTGACTCCCACACTCACATATCGCCTGGTGGCAGAATGATAGTGATGGGCGGAGAAACATCGCTCCGGACCACACGTTCCGTGGGGCACCAGCCAAAGCAAAGGCCAGGGCCGGTAGTGGACGTCGTGGAGCTGAATGGCGAGCCAGTGAAGGGCCCAAGGGTCCCTCCTGTATGTGACGAACAGGTCATCCGTGTCCCCACGTCCATAAACCATGGGACTGCTGGGGCCCAGGCTGCCAGGATTTCGGCCTTGCCTTCGGAGCCCGGCCACATACGCGGCCTTGCAGCAGAGGTGGGGACATGTAGACAGCCAAAATTGGGAAAAAGGCAGTGTTTCCTCGAGTTCCCTGGCATCGGCCTTTTTGAGCGGCTTGCTTTTTTTCCTGGTAGGAGAGGGCCCTGACGGAGAAAGGCAGGATTACGTGTGCAGGAAAGGTGTGTGCTGAGAGAGTGACGACGTTGAGACCATGTTGGGATCTTTAGTCCCAGGAGAGGCCCCTGGCGGGTGTGGGTCAGTGTTCTCTACCCATCCCACTTGGCGGGGGGAGGTTTTCACCATACAAAGCAGCAGCGGAATTATTCGTCGCCGGAGGGGTTGCATCTGCCCACAAGCTCCACCTGGCCAGCGTCCGCCCCTACTGTATTGTCCATGTCAGTCAACAGAAGCTAAGACCTTCCAGAGAGACTACCTGCTCTTCTCTACCCACGGGGAAGCAGTACAGCCAGAAGCCTCCCCCGTTCCATGTCTAGGCTCTCTCTCAGGCCCCTCATACTTGTGATGTGTCTCAGGGGTAGAAGGAAGAGATTTCTCCGAATGAACACATACACAGAGGGGCCATAGATGCTGAGGAAGGGCGCCTTGCCTACTGATATCCTAGCGTAAGTGGAAAAGTGGTACCTGCCTGCTGGCCCAGTGTGTCGAACGTGTCCACATCAGGGGCTGCCTACGGTGAGGTGATTCCCTGGGTGCCCTGGATTTTGTGGCCCAAAAGAGAAGGGGCCGTCGTGTGTCCATGGGTAAAATGGAGGGCACTGCGGAAGTGGCCGCTTAGGCTGGACCTCTCGTATTGGCTCGGTGTTTGTGACCCGTCCCCGTCAGAAGTTCCGGCCAGCCTTGCGGTGGCTGTCTCCATGGTGATTGGGAAAGAAGCCTTAGGCCCCGCACTCAGCCGTCACCTGGCCTACCTGGCCTCTTTAGCCTCATCTAGACCGCTGTGTGGATGAAAGAATGAATGTCGGCCAATGACCACATGTCCTCGTTGCCTTTGAAGGATTAGGCTCCTTGCCTGGGCAGAAGACAGCCAAGGTCAGCCTGAGCCTAGACACCTAGTGACCTGTGACACTGCAGGCAGTGACAGATGTTCATTTTCATGCTCATGTATCCGCAGGTGGCGGATTCAGAGTGGTCGGAGAAGAAGTGTAACTAGGGATGACACAGACACGAGGGCACGGGCCAAAGGTCAGGGAAAATAGCTGAGATCGTGGAGCTCTAGCGGAGCCAGTGTAGGGCCCAGGCCTCCCTCCTGTACGTGGCAAAGAGGTGATCCATATGCCGCCATGCGCAGACTCTGGACTGCTGGGGCCCTGGACGCCCGGATTGCGGCCTTGTCTTCGGAGAAGTGACACACATGCACTGTGCCAGCGGAGGCTGTGGCCCAGCAGAGGACAAAATCTTGAAAATGGGGGCTTCAGTTGACTTTGCCTGTGCTCTCCTTTGGCTGAGTGCCATCGTGTGTTTCCTAGCAGGAGAAGGCATTCGTGGAGAGAGGCGGATTCCGTGTGTGCAGGCAAAGTGTGTGCTGAGATGATGAGTGGCTGGAGACCAGGGTGGACTCTTCAGACCCAGGATAGACCCCTGGCAGGTATGTGTCAATGTTTCTGCCCATGGCACTCAGCCGGGTATTTGCATAGAATGTTCTCCGCGGAATTAGTAGTCTCCGGAGAGGCTGCTGCATGTCAGCAAGCTTCACCTGGCCAGGTCCGCCCGTGATGTAGCTCCCCAATCAATGGCTACTCTCTAGACCTTCCAGATAGACTAGCAGATCTTCTCTGCCCATGGGCAACCAGTAGAGCCAGAGGCCTTCCCCCTTTGCTCTTTCGTCTCTAGGCCCTCTGTCAGGCACTCCAAGGTGTGAAGTGACAAGGGGGAGAAGGAAGAGATTTCAGAGAACGAACACATCCAGAGAGAGACAGAGAGAGGCAAGAGATGCTGAGTGGGGATGCCTTGCGTAGTGATATCCTGAGGAAAGTGGGAAAGAGGTACCTGGCCTGCTGTGCCAATGCCCTGAAGCAGTCCGCACCAGGGGCTCCCTTGTGCCTGCGTAGCCTCTCCCAGGGTGTGCTCAAATCCTGTGGCCACTAGGTGTCATAGGTCACACTGGAGGGCCCTGTGTCATCTGCCTGGCGGGCCGGATCTCTGCCATTGGCTCAAGTCTTGTCAGCAGGCCCATCACAAGCTCCGCCCACTCTTGCGGGGGGGGACTGTCTCTATGGTGATGGCAAAGGAGTCTTAGCCCCGCCCACCTGGCCTTGACTTCACCTACCTGGCCCGCTGACCCTCACTCAGACCTCTGTGTTGCTCCAAATGAGTGTCCGCCAGTGCCCGGGTGTCAGCATCTGGGATAAAGGATTCGGGACCTTGCCTGGGGCAGAAGGCAGCCTAGGTCAGCGGGTACCTGGAAGTCTACTGCCTTGTGACACTGCTGCCAGTGACAAATGGTGACTCCCACACTCAGATATCGCCTGGTGGCAGAATGATAGTGATGGGCGGAGAAACATCGCTCCGGAGCACACGTTCCGTGGGGCACCAGCCAAAGCAAAGGCCAGGGCCGGTAGTGGACGTCGTGGAGCTGAATGGCGAGCCAGTGAAGGGCCCAAGGGTCCCTCCTGTATGTGGCGAACAGGTCATCCGTGTCCCCACGTCCATAAACCATGGGACTGCTGGGGCCCAGGCTGCCAGGATTTCGGCCTTGCCTTCGGAGCCCGGCCACATACGCGGCCTTGCAGCGGAGGCGGGGACGTGTAGACAGCCAAAATTTGGAAAAAGGCAGTGTTTCCTCGAGTTCCCTGGCATCGGCCTTTTTGAGCGGCTTGCTTTTTTTCCTGGTAGGAGAGGGCCCTGACGGAGAAAGGCAGGATTACGTGTGCAGGAAAGGTGTGTGCTGAGAGGGTGACGACGTTGAGACCATGTTGAGATCTTTAGACCCAGGAGAGGCCCCTGGCGGGTGTGGGTCAGTGTTCTCTACCCATCCCACTTGGCGGGGGGAGGTTTTCACCATACAAAGCAGCAGCGGAATTATTCGTCGCCGGAGGGGTTGCATCTGCCCACAAGCTCCACCTGGCCAGGGTCCGCCCTTGCTGTATTGTCCATGTCAGTCAACAGAAGCTAAGACCTTCCAGAGAGACTACCTGCTCTTCTCTACCCACGGGGAAGCGGTACAGCCAGAAGCCTCCCCCATTCCATCTCTAGGCTCTCTCTCAGGCCCCTCATACTTGTGATGTGTCTCAGGGGTAGAAGGAAGAGATTTCTCCGAATGAACACATACACAGAGGGGCCATAGATGCTGAGGAAGGGCGCCTTGCCTACTGATATCCTAGCGTAAGTGGAAAAGTGGTACCTGCCTGCTGGCCCAGTGTGTCGAACGTCTCCACATCAGGGGCTGCCTACGGTGAGGTGATTCCCTGGGTGCCCTGGATTTTGTGGCCCAAAAGAGAAGGGGCCGTCGTGTGTCCATGGGTAAAATGGAGGGCACTGCGGAAGTGGCCGCTTAGGCTGGACCTCTCGTATTGGCTCGGTGTTTGTGACCCGTCCCCGTCAGAAGTTCCGGCCAGCCTTGCGGTGGCTGTCTCCATGGTGATTGGGAAAGAAGCCTTAGGCCCCGCACTCAGCCGTCACCTGGCCTACCTGGCCTCTTTAGCCTCATCTAGACCGCTGTGTGGATGAAAGAATGAATGTCGGCCAATGACCACATGTCCTCGTTGCCTTTGAAGGATTAGGCTCCTTGCCTGGGCAGAAGACAGCCAAGGTCAGCCTGAGCCTAGACACCTAGTGACCTGTGACACTGCAGGCAGTGACAGATGTTCATTTTCATGCTCATGTATCCGCAGGTGGCGGATTCAGAGTGGTCGGAGAAGAAGTGTAACTAGGGATGACACAGACACGAGGGCACGGGCCAAAGGTCAGGGAAAATAGCTGAGATCGTGGAGCTCTAGCGGAGCCAGTGTAGGGCCCAGGCCTCCCTCCTGTACGTGGCAAAGAGGTGATCCATATGCCGCCATGCGCAGACTCTGGACTGCTGGGGCCCTGGACGCCCGGATTGCGGCCTTGTCTTCGGAGAAGTGACACACATGCACTGTGCCAGCGGAGGCTGTGGCCCAGCAGAGGACAAAATCTTGAAAATGGGGGCTTCAGTTGACTTTGCCTGTGCTCTCCTTTGGCTGAGTGCCATCGTGTGTTTCCTAGCAGGAGAAGGCATTCGTGGAGAGAGGCGGATTCCGTGTGTGCAGGCAAAGTGTGTGCTGAGATGATGAGTGGCTGGAGACCAGGGTGGACTCTTCAGACCCAGGATAGACCCCTGGCAGGTATGTGTCAATGTTTCTGCCCATGGCACTCAGCCGGGTATTTGCATAGAATGTTCTCCGCGGAATTAGTAGTCTCCGGAGAGGCTGCTGCATGTCAGCAAGCTTCACCTGGCCAGGTCCGCCCGTGATGTAGCTCCCCAATCAATGGCTACTCTCTAGACCTTCCAGATAGACTAGCAGATCTTCTCTGCCCATGGGCAACCAGTAGAGCCAGAGGCCTTCCCCCTTTGCTCTTTCGTCTCTAGGCCCTCTGTCAGGCACTCCAAGGTGTGAAGTGACAAGGGGGAGAAGGAAGAGATTTCAGAGAACGAACACATCCAGAGAGAGACAGAGAGAGGCAAGAGATGCTGAGTGGGGATGCCTTGCGTAGTGATATCCTGAGGAAAGTGGGAAAGAGGTACCTGGCCTGCTGTGCCAATGCCCTGAAGCAGTCCGCACCAGGGGCTCCCTTGTGCCTGCGTAGCCTCTCCCAGGGTGTGCTCAAATCCTGTGGCCACTAGGTGTCATAGGTCACACTGGAGGGCCCTGTGTCATCTGCCTGGCGGGCCGGATCTCTGCCATTGGCTCAAGTCTTGTCAGCAGGCCCATCACAAGCTCCGCCCACTCTTGCGGGGGGGGACTGTCTCTATGGTGATGGCAAAGGAGTCTTAGCCCCGCCCACCTGGCCTTGACTTCACCTACCAGGCCCGCTGACACTCACTCAGACCTCTGTGTTGCTCCAAATGAATGTCCGCCAGTGCCCGGGTGTCAGCATCTGGGATAAAGGATTCGGGACCTTGCCTGGGGCAGAAGGCATCCTAGGTCAGCGGGTACCTGGAAGTCTACTGCCTTGTGACACTGCTGCCAGTGACAAATGGTGACTCCCACACTCAGATATCGCCTGGTGGCAGAATGATAGTGATGGGCGGAGAAACATCGCTCCGGAGCACACGTTCCGTGGGGCACCAGCCAAAGCAAAGGCCAGGGCCGGTAGTGGACGTCGTGGAGCTGAATGGCGAGCCAGTGAAGGGCCCAAGGGTCCCTCCTGTATGTGACGAACAGGTCATCCGTGTCCCCACGTCCATAAACCATGGGACTGCTGGGGCCCAGGCTGCCAGGATTTCGGCCTTGCCTTCGGAGCCCGGCCACATACGCGGCTTGCAGCAGAGGTGGGGACATGTAGACAGCCAAAATTGGGAAAAAGGCAGTGTTTCCTCGAGTTCCCTGGCATCGGCCTTTTTGAGCGGCTTGCTTTTTTTCCTGGTAGGAGAGGGCCCTGACGGAGAAAGGCAGGATTACGTGTGCAGGAAAGGTGTGTGCTGAGAGAGTGACGACGTTGAGACCATGTTGGGATCTTTAGTCCCAGGAGAGGCCCCTGGCGGGTGTGGGTCAGTGTTCTCTACCCATCCCACTTGGCGGGGGGAGGTTTTCACCATACAAAGCAGCAGCGGAATTATTCGTCGCCGGAGGGGTTGCATCTGCCCACAAGCTCCACCTGGCCAGCGTCCGCCCCTACTGTATTGTCCATGTCAGTCAACAGAAGCTAAGACCTTCCAGAGAGGACTACCTGCTCTTCTCTACCCACGGGGAAGCAGTACAGCCAGAAGCCTCCCCCGTTCCATGTCTAGGCTCTCTCTCAGGCCCCTCATACTTGTGATGTGTCTCAGGGGTAGAAGGAAGAGATTTCTCCGAATGAACACATACACAGAGGGGCCATAGATGCTGAGGAAGGGCGCCTTGCCTACTGATATCCTAGCGTAAGTGGAAAAGTGGTACCTGCCTGCTGGCCCCAGTGTGTCGAACGTGTCCACATCAGGGGCTGCCTACGGTGAGGTGATTCCCTGGGTGCCCTGGATTTTGTGGCCCAAAAGAGAAGGGGCCGTCGTGTGTCCATGGGTAAAATGGAGGGCACTGCGGAAGTGGCCGCTTAGGCTGGACCTCTCGTATTGGCTCGGTGTTTGTGACCCGTCCCCGTCAGAAGTTCCGGCCAGCCTTGCGGTGGCTGTCTCCATGGTGATTGGGAAAGAAGCCTTAGGCCCCGCACTCAGCCGTCACCTGGCCTACCTGGCCTCTTTAGCCTCATCTAGACCGCTGTGTGGATGAAAGAATGAATGTCGGCCAATGACCACATGTCCTCGTTGCCTTTGAAGGATTAGGCTCCTTGCCTGGGCAGAAGACAGCCAAGGTCAGCCTGAGCCTAGACACCTAGTGACCTGTGACACTGCAGGCAGTGACAGATGTTCATTTTCATGCTCATGTATCCGCAGGTGGCGGATTCAGAGTGGTCGGAGAAGAAGTGTAACTAGGGATGACACAGACACGAGGGCACGGGCCAAAGGTCAGGGAAAATAGCTGAGATCGTGGAGCTCTAGCGGAGCCAGTGTAGGGCCCAGGCCTCCCTCCTGTACGTGGCAAAGAGGTGATCCATATGCCGCCATGCGCAGACTCTGGACTGCTGGGGCCCTGGACGCCCGGATTGCGGCCTTGTCTTCGGAGAAGTGACACACATGCACTGTGCCAGCGGAGGCTGTGGCCCAGCAGAGGACAAAATCTTGAAAATGGGGGCTTCAGTTGACTTTGCCTGTGCTCTCCTTTGGCTGAGTGCCATCGTGTGTTTCCTAGCAGGAGAAGGCATTCGTGGAGAGAGGCGGATTCCGTGTGTGCAGGCAAAGTGTGTGCTGAGATGATGAGTGCTGGAGACCAGGGTGGACTCTTCAGACCCAGGATAGACCCCTGGCAGGTATGTGTCAATGTTTCTGCCCATGGCACTCAGCCGGGTATTTGCATAGAATGTTCTCCGCGGAATTAGTAGTCTCCGGAGAGGCTGCTGCATGTCAGCAAGCTTCACCTGGCCAGGTCCGCCCGTGATGTAGCTCCCCAATCAATGGCTACTCTCTAGACCTTCCAGATAGACTAGCAGATCTTCTCTGCCCATGGGCAACCAGTAGAGCCAGAGGCCTTCCCCCTTTGCTCTTTCGCTCTAGGCCCTCTGTCAGGCACTCCAAGGTGTGAAGTGACAAGGGGGAGAAGGAAGAGATTTCAGAGAACGAACACATCCAGAGAGAGACAGAGAGAGGCAAGAGATGCTGAGTGGGGATGCCTTGCGTAGTGATATCCTGAGGAAAGTGGGAAAGAGGTACCTGGCCTGCTGTGCCAATGCCCTGAAGCAGTCCGCACCAGGGGCTCCCTTGTGCCTGCGTAGCCTCTCCCAGGGGTGTGCTCAAATCCTGCGGCCACTAGGTGTCATAGGTCACACTGGAGGGCCCTGTGTCATCTGCCTGGCGGGCCGGATCTCTGCCATTGGCTCAAGTCTTGTCAGCAGGCCCATCACAAGCTCCGCCCACTCTTGCGGGGGGGGACTGTCTCTATGGTGATGGCAAAGGAGTCTTAGCCCCGCCCACCTGGCCTTGACTTCACCTACCAGGCCCGCTGACACTCACTCAGACCTCTGTGTTGCTCCAAATGAATGTCCGCCAGTGCCCGGGTGTCAGCATCTGGGATAAAGGATTCGGGACCTTGCCTGGGGCAGAAGGCAGCCTAGGTCAGCGGGTACCTGGAAGTCTACTGCCTTGTGACACTGCTGCCAGTGACAAATGGTGACTCCCACACTCAGATATCGCCTGGTGGCAGAATGATAGTGATGGGCGGAGAAACATCGCTCCGGAGCACACGTTCCGTGGGGCACCAGCCAAAGCAAAGGCCAGGGCCGGTAGTGGACGTCGTGGAGCTGAATGGCGAGCCAGTGAAGGGCCCAAGGGTCCCTCCTGTATGTGGCGAACAGGTCATCCGTGTCCCCACGTCCATAAACCATGGGACTGCTGGGGCCCAGGCTGCCAGGATTTCGGCCTTGCCTTCGGAGCCTGGCCACATACGCGGCCTTGCAGCAGAGGCGGGGACATGTAGACAGCCAAAATTTGGAAAAAGGCAGTGTTTCCTCGAGTTCCCTGGCATCGGCCTTTTTGAGCGGCTTGCTTTTTTTCCTGGTAGGAGAGGGCCCTGACGGAGAAAGGCAGGATTACGTGTGCAGGAAAGGTGTGTGCTGAGAGGGTGACGACGTTGAGACCATGTTGAGATCTTTAGACCCAGGAGAGGCCCCTGGCGGGTGTGGGTCAGTGTTCTCTACCCATCCCACTTGGCGGGGGGAGGTTTTCACCATACAAAGCAGCAGCGGAATTATTCGTCGCCGGAGGGGTTGCATCTGCCCACAAGCTCCACCTGGCCAGGGTCCGCCCTTGCTGTATTGTCCATGTCAGTCAACAGAAGCTAAGACCTTCCAGAGAGACTACCTGCTCTTCTCTACCCACGGGGAAGCGGTACAGCCAGAAGCCTCCCCCATTCCATCTCTAGGCTCTCTCTCAGGCCCCTCATACTTGTGATGTGTCTCAGGGGTAGAAGGAAGAGATTTCTCCGAATGAACACATACACAGAGGGGCCATAGATGCTGAGGAAGGGCGCCTTGCCTACTGATATCCTAGCGTAAGTGGAAAAGTGGTACCTGCCTGCTGGCCCAGTGTGTCGAACGTCTCCACATCAGGGGCTGCCTACGGTGAGGTGATTCCCTGGGTGCCCTGGATTTTGTGGCCCAAAAGAGAAGGGGCCGTCGTGTGTCCATGGGTAAAATGGAGGGCACTGCGGAAGTGGCCGCTTAGGCTGGACCTCTCGTATTGGCTCGGTGTTTGTGACCCGTCCCGTCAGAAGTTCCGGCCAGCCTTGCGGTGGCTGTCTCCATGGTGATTGGGAAAGAAGCCTTAGGCCCCGCACTCAGCCGTCACCTGGCCTACCTGGCCTCTTTAGCCTCATCTAGACCGCTGTGTGGATGAAAGAATGAGTGTCGGCCAATGACCACATGTCCTCGTTGCCTTTGAAGGATTAGGCTCCTTGCCTGGGCAGAAGACAGCCAAGGTCAGCCTGAGCCTAGACACCTAGTGACCTGTGACACTGCAGGCAGTGACAGATGTTCATTTTCATGCTCATGTATCCGCAGGTGGCGGATTCAGAGTGGTCGGAGAAGAAGTGTAACTAGGGATGACACAGACACGAGGGCACGGGCCAAAGGTCAGGGAAAATAGCTGAGATCGTGGAGCTCTAGCGGGGGAGCCAGTGTAGGGCCCAGGCCTCCCTCCTGTACGTGGCAAAGAGGTGATCCATATGCCGCCATGCGCAGACTCTGGACTGCTGGGGCCCTGGACGCCCGGATTGCGGCCTTGTCTTCGGAGAAGTGACACACATGCACTGTGCCAGCGGAGGCTGTGGCCCAGCAGAGGACAAAATCTTGAAAATGGGGGCTTCAGTTGACTTTGCCTGTGCTCTCCTTTGGCTGAGTGCCATCGTGTGTTTCCTAGCAGGAGAAGGCATTCGTGGAGAGAGGCGGATTCCGTGTGTGCAGGCAAAGTGTGTGCTGAGATGATGAGTGGCTGGAGACCAGGGTGGACTCTTCAGACCCAGGATAGACCCCTGGCAGGTATGTGTCAATGTTTCTGCCCATGGCACTCAGCCGGGTATTTGCATAGAATGTTCTCCGCGGAATTAGTAGTCTCCGGAGAGGCTGCTGCATGTCAGCAAGCTTCACCTGGCCAGGTCCGCCCGTGATGTAGCTCCCCAATCAATGGCTACTCTCTAGACCTTCCAGATAGACTAGCAGATCTTCTCTGCCCATGGGCAACCAGTAGAGCCAGAGGCCTTCCCCCTTTGCTCTTTCGTCTCTAGGCCCTCTGTCAGGCACTCCAAGGTGTGAAGTGACAAGGGGGAGAAGGAAGAGATTTCAGAGAACGAACACATCCAGAGAGAGACAGAGAGAGGCAAGAGATGCTGAGTGGGGATGCCTTGCGTAGTGATATCCTGAGGAAAGTGGGAAAGAGGTACCTGGCCTGCTGTGCCAATGCCCTGAAGCAGTCCGCACCAGGGGCTCCCTTGTGCCTGCGTAGCCTCTCCCAGGGTGTGCTCAAATCCTGTGGCCACTAGGTGTCATAGGTCACACTGGAGGGCCCTGTGTCATCTGCCTGGCGGGCCGGATCTCTGCCATTGGCTCAAGTCTTGTCAGCAGGCCCATCACAAGCTCCGCCCACTCTTGCGGGGGGGGACTGTCTCTATGGTGATGGCAAAGGAGTCTTAGCCCCGCCCACCTGGCCTTGACTTCACCTACCTGGCCCGCTGACCCTCACTCAGACCTCTGTGTTGCTCCAAATGAGTGTCCGCCAGTGCCCGGGTGTCAGCATCTGGGATAAAGGATTCGGGACCTTGCCTGGGGCAGAAGGCAGCCTAGGTCAGCGGGTACCTGGAAGTCTACTGCCTTGTGACACTGCTGCCAGTGACAAATGGTGACTCCCACACTCACATATCGCCTGGTGGCAGAATGATAGTGATGGGCGGAGAAACATCGCTCCGGAGCACACGTTCCGTGGGGCACCAGCCAAAGCAAAGGCCAGGGCCGGTAGTGGACGTCGTGGAGCTGAATGGCGAGCCAGTGAAGGGCCCAAGGGTCCCTCCTGTATGTGGCGAACAGGTCATCCGTGTCCCCACGTCCATAACCATGGGACTGCTGGGGCCCAGGCTGCCAGGATTTCGCCTTGCCTTCGGAGCCCGGCCACATACGCGGCCTTGCAGCAGAGGCGGGGACATGTAGACAGCCAAAATTGGGAAAAAGGCAGTGTTTCCTCGAGTTCCCTGGCATCGGCCTTTTTGAGCGGCTTGCTTTTTTTCCTGGTAGGAGAGGGCCCTGACGGAGAAAGGCAGGATTACGTGTGCAGGAAAGGTGTGTGCTGAGAGGGTGACGACGTTGAGACCATGTTGAGATCTTTAGACCCAGGAGAGGCCCCTGGCGGGTGTGGGTCAGTGTTCTCTACCCATCCCACTTGGCGGGGGGAGGTTTTCACCATACAAAGCAGCAGCGGAATTATTCGTCGCCGGAGGGGTTGCATCTGCCCACAAGCTCCACCTGGCCAGGGTCCGCCCTTGCTGTATTGTCCATGTCAGTCAACAGAAGCTAAGACCTTCCAGAGAGACTACCTGCTCTTCTCTACCCACGGGGAAGCAGTACAGCCAGAAGCCTCCCCCATTCCATCTCTAGGCTCTCTCTCAGGCCCCTCATACTTGTGATGTGTCTCAGGGGTAGAAGGAAGAGATTTCTCCGAATGAACACATACACAGAGGGGCCATAGATGCTGAGGAAGGGCGCCTTGCTACTGATATCCTAGCGTAAGTGGAAAAGTGGTACCTGCCTGCTGGCCCAGTGTGTCGAACGTCTCCACATCAGGGGCTGCCTACGGTGAGGTGATTCCTGGGTGCCCTGGATTTTGTGGCCCAAAAGAGAAGGGGCCGTCGTGTGTCCATGGGTAAAATGGAGGGCACTGCGGAAGTGGCCGCTTAGGCTGGACCTCTCGTATTGGCTCGGTGTTTGTGACCCGTCCCCGTCAGAAGTTCCGGCCAGCCTTGCGGTGGCTGTCTCCATGGTGATTGGGAAAGAAGCCTTAGGCCCCGCACTCAGCCGTCACCTGGCCTACCTGGCCTCTTTAGCCTCATCTAGACCGCTGTGTGGATGAAAGAATGAATGTCGGCCAATGACCACATGTCCTCGTTGCCTTTGAAGGATTAGGCTCCTTGCCTGGGCAGAAGACAGCCAAGGTCAGCCTGAGCCTAGACACCTAGTGACCTGTGACACTGCAGGCAGTGACAGATGTTCATTTTCATGCTCATGTATCCGCAGGTGGCGGATTCAGAGTGGTCGGAGAAGAAGTGTAACTAGGGATGACACAGACACGAGGGCACGGGCCAAAGGTCAGGGAAAATAGCTGAGATCGTGGAGCTCTAGCGGAGCCAGTGTAGGGCCCAGGCCTCCCTCCTGTACGTGGCAAAGAGGTGATCCATATGCCGCCATGCGCAGACTCTGGACTGCTGGGGCCCTGGACGCCCGGATTGCGGCCTTGTCTTCGGAGAAGTGACACACATGCACTGTGCCAGCGGAGGCTGTGGCCCAGCAGAGGACAAAATCTTGAAAATGGGGGCTTCAGTTGACTTTGCCTGTGCTCTCCTTTGGCTGAGTGCCATCGTGTGTTTCCTAGCAGGAGAAGGCATTCGTGGAGAGAGGCGGATTCCGTGTGTGCAGGCAAAGTGTGTGCTGAGATGATGAGTGGCTGGAGACCAGGGTGGACTCTTCAGACCCAGGATAGACCCCTGGCAGGTATATGTCAATGTTTCTGCCCATGGCACTCAGCCGGGTATTTGCATAGAATGTTCTCCGCGGAATTAGTAGTCTCCGGAGAGGCTGCTGCATGTCAGCAAGCTTCACCTGGCCAGGTCCGCCGTGATGTAGCTCCCCAATCAATGGCTACTCTCTAGACCTTCCAGATAGACTAGCAGATCTTCTCTGCCCATGGGCAACCAGTAGAGCCAGAGGCCTTCCCCCTTTGCTCTTTCGCTCTAGGCCCTCTGTCAGGCACTCCAAGGTGTGAAGTGACAAGGGGGAGAAGGAAGAGATTTCAGAGAACGAACACATCCAGAGAGAGACAGAGAGAGGCAAGAGATGCTGAGTGGGGATGCCTTGCGTAGTGATATCCTGAGGAAAGTGGGAAAGAGGTACCTGGCCTGCTGTGCCAATGCCCTGAAGCAGTCCGCACCAGGGGCTCCCTTGTGCCTGCGTAGCCTCTCCCAGGGTGTGCTCAAATCCTGCGGCCACTAGGTGTCATAGGTCACACTGGAGGGCCCTGTGTCATCTGCCTGGCGGGCCGGATCTCTGCCATTGGCTCAAGTCTTGTCAGCAGGCCCATCACAAGCTCCGCCCACTCTTGCGGGGGGGGACTGTCTCTATGGTGATGGCAAAGGAGTCTTAGCCCCGCCCACCTGGCCTTGACTTCACCTACCAGGCCCGCTGACACTCACTCAGACCTCTGTGTTGCTCCAAATGAATGTCCGCCAGTGCCCGGGTGTCAGCATCTGGGATAAAGGATTCGGGACCTTGCCTGGGCAGAAGGCAGCCTAGGTCAGCGGGTACCTGGAAGTCTACTGCCTTGTGACACTGCTGCCAGTGACAAATGGTGACTCCCACACTCACATATCGCCTGGTGGCAGAATGATAGTGATGGGCGGAGAAACATCGCTCCGGAGCACACGTTCCGTGGGGCACCAGCCAAAGCAAAGGCCAGGGCCGGTAGTGGACGTCGTGGAGCTGAATGGCGAGCCAGTGAAGGGCCCAAGGGTCCCTCCTGTATGTGGCGAACAGGTCATCCGTGTCCCCACGTCCATAAACCATGGGACTGCTGGGGCCCAGGCTGCCAGGATTTCGGCCTTGCCTTCGGAGCCCGGCCACATACGCGGCCTTGCAGCAGAGGCGGGGACGTGTAGACAGCCAAAATTGGAAAAAGGCAGTGTTTCCTCGAGTTCCCTGGCATCGGCCTTTTTGAGCGGCTTGCTTTTTTTCCTGGTAGGAGAGGGCCCTGACGGAGAAAGGCAGGATTACGTGTGCAGGAAAGGTGTGTGCTGAGAGGGTGACGACATTGAGACCATGTTGGGATCTTTAGTCCCAGGAGAGGCCCCTGGCGGGTGTGGGTCAGTGTTCTCTACCCATCCCACTTGGCGGGGGGAGGTTTTCACCATACAAAGCAGCAGCGGAATTATTCGTCGCCGGAGGGGTTGCATCTGCCCACAAGCTCCACCTGGCCAGCGTCCGCCCCTACTGTATTGTCCATGTCAGTCAACAGAAGCTAAGACCTTCCAGAGAGACTACCTGCTCTTCTCTACCCACGGGGAAGCAGTACAGCCAGAAGCCTCCCCCGTTCCATCTCTAGGCTCTCTCTCAGGCCCCTCATACTAATACTATCTCTCTATGGTAGAAGGAAGAGATTTCTCCGAATGAACACATACACAGAGGGGCCATAGATGCTGAGGAAGGGCGCCTTGCCTACTGATATCCTAGCGTAAGTGGAAAAGTGGTACCTGCCTGCTGGCCCAGTGTGTCGAACGTGTCCACATCAGGGGCTGCCTACTGTGAGGTGATTCCCTGGGTGCCCTGGATTTTGTGGCCCAAAAGAGAAGGGGCCGTCGTGTGTCCATGGGTAAAATGGAGGGCACTGCGGAAGTGGCCGCTTAGGCTGGACCTCTCGTATTGGCTCGGTGTTTGTGACCCGTCCCCGTCAGAAGTTCCGGCCAGCCTTGCGGTGGCTGTCTCCATGGTGATTGGGAAAGAAGCCTTAGGCCCCGCACTCAGCCGTCACCTGGCCTACCTGGCCTCTTTAGCCTCATCTAGACCGCTGTGTGGATGAAAGAATGAATGTCGGCCAATGACCACATGTCCTCGTTGCCTTTGAAGGATTAGGCTCCTTGCCTGGGCAGAAGACAGCCAAGGTCAGCCTGAGCCTAGACACCTAGTGACCTGTGACACTGCAGGCAGTGACAGATGTTCATTTTCATGCTCATGTATCCGCAGGTGGCGGATTCAGAGTGGTCGGAGAAGAAGTGTAACTAGGGATGACACAGACACGAGGGCACGGGCCAAAGGTCAGGGAAAATAGCTGAGATCGTGGAGCTCTAGCGGAGCCAGTGTAGGGCCCAGGCCTCCCTCCTGTACGTGGCAAAGAGGTGATCCATATGCCGCCATGCGCAGACTCTGGACTGCTGGGGCCCTGGACGCCCGGATTGCGGCCTTGTCTTCGGAGAAGTGACACACATGCACTGTGCCAGCGGAGGCTGTGGCCCAGCAGAGGACAAAATCTTGAAAATGGGGGCTTCAGTTGACTTTGCCTGTGCTCTCCTTTGGCTGAGTGCCATCGTGTGTTTCCTAGCAGGAGAAGGCATTCGTGGAGAGAGGCGGATTCCGTGTGTGCAGGCAAAGTGTGTGCTGAGATGATGAGTGGCTGGAGACCAGGGTGGACTCTTCAGACCCAGGATAGACCCCTGGCAGGTATGTGTCAATGTTTCTGCCCATGGCACTCAGCCGGGTATTTGCATAGAATGTTCTCCGCGGAATTAGTAGTCTCCGGAGAGGCTGCTGCATGTCAGCAAGCTTCACCTGGCCAGGTCCGCCCGTGATGTAGCTCCCCAATCAATGGCTACTCTCTAGACCTTCCAGATAGACTAGCAGATCTTCTCTGCCCATGGGCAACCAGTAGAGCCAGAGGCCTTCCCCCTTTGCTCTTTCGCTCTAGGCCCTCTGTCAGGCACTCCAAGGTGTGAAGTGACAAGGGGGAGAAGGAAGAGATTTCAGAGAACGAACACATCCAGAGAGAGACAGAGAGAGGCAAGAGATGCTGAGTGGGGATGCCTTGCGTAGTGATATCCTGAGGAAAGTGGGAAAGAGGTACCTGGCCTGCTGTGCCAATGCCCTGAAGCAGTCCGCACCAGGGGCTCCCTTGTGCCTGCGTAGCCTCTCCCAGGGTGTGCTCAAATCCTGCGGCCACTAGGTGTCATAGGTCACACTGGAGGGCCCTGTGTCATCTGCCTGGCGGGCCGGATCTCTGCCATTGGCTCAAGTCTTGTCAGCAGGCCCATCACAAGCTCCGCCCACTCTTGCGGGGGGGGACTGTCTCTATGGTGATGGCAAAGGAGTCTTAGCCCCGCCCACCTGGCCTTGACTTCACCTACCAGGCCCGCTGACACTCACTCAGACCTCTGTGTTGCTCCAAATGAATGTCCGCCAGTGCCCGGGTGTCAGCATCTGGGATAAAGGATTCGGGACCTTGCCTGGGGCAGAAGGCAGCCTAGGTCAGCGGGTACCTGGAAGTCTACTGCCTTGTGACACTGCTGCCAGTGACAAATGGTGACTCCCACACTCAGATATCGCCTGGTGGCAGAATGATAGTGATGGGCGGAGAAACATCGCTCCGGAGCACACGTTCCGTGGGGCACCAGCCAAAGCAAAGGCCAGGGCCGGTAGTGGACGTCGTGGAGCTGAATGGCGAGCCAGTGAAGGGCCCAAGGGTCCCTCCTGTATGTGGCGAACAGGTCATCCGTGTCCCCACGTCCATAAACCATGGGACTGCTGGGGCCCAGGCTGCCAGGATTTCGGCCTTGCCTTCGGAGCCCGGCCACATACGCGGCCTTGCAGCAGAGGCGGGGACATGTAGACAGCCAAAATTTGGAAAAAGGCAGTGTTTCCTCGAGTTCCCTGGCATCGGCCTTTTTGAGCGGCTTGCTTTTTTTCCTGGTAGGAGAGGGCCCTGACGGAGAAAGGCAGGATTACGTGTGCAGGAAAGGTGTGTGCTGAGAGAGTGACGACGTTGAGACCATGTTGGGATCTTTAGTCCCAGGAGAGGCCCCTGGTGGGTGTGGGTCAGTGTTCTCTACCCATCCCACTTGGCGGGGGGAGGTTTTCACCATACAAAGCAGCAGCGGAATTATTCGTCGCCGGAGGGGTTGCATCTGCCCACAAGCTCCACCTGGCCAGGGTCCGCCCTTGCTGTATTGTCCATGTCAGTCAACAGAAGCTAAGACCTTCCAGAGAGACTACCTGCTCTTCTCTACCCTCGGGGAAGCGGTACAGCCAGAAGCCTCCCCCATTCCATCTCTAGGCTCTCTCTCAGGCCCCTCATACTTGTGATGTGTCTCAGGGGTAGAAGGAAGAGATTTCTCCGAATGAACACATACACAGAGGGGCCATAGATGCTGAGGAAGGGCGCCTTGCCTACTGATATCCTAGCGTAAGTGGAAAAGTGGTACCTGCCTGCTGGCCCCGTGTGTCGAACGTGTCCACATCAGGGGCTGCCTACGGTGAGGTGATTCCCTGGGTGCCCTGGATTTTGTGGCCCAAAAGAGAAGGGGCCGTCGTGTGTCCATGGGTAAAATGGAGGGCACTGCGGAAGTGGCCGCTTAGGCTGGACCTCTCGTATTGGCTCGGTGTTTGTGACCCGTCCCCGTCAGAAGTTCCGGCCAGCCTTGCGGTGGCTGTCTCCATGGTGATTGGGAAAGAAGCCTTAGGCCCCGCACTCAGCCGTCACCTGGCCTACCTGGCCTCTTTAGCCTCATCTAGACCGCTGTGTGGATGAAAGAATGAATGTCGGCCAATGACCACATGTCCTCGTTGCCTTTGAAGGATTAGGCTCCTTGCCTGGGCAGAAGACAGCCAAGGTCAGCCTGAGCCTAGACACCTAGTGACCTGTGACACTGCAGGCAGTGACAGATGTTCATTTTCATGCTCATGTATCCGCAGGTGGCGGATTCAGAGTGGTCGGAGAAGAAGTGTAACTAGGGATGACACAGACACGAGGGCACGGGCCAAAGGTCAGGGAAAATAGCTGAGATCGTGGAGCTCTAGCGGAGCCAGTGTAGGGCCCAGGCCTCCCTCCTGTACGTGGCAAAGAGGTGATCCATATGCCGCCATGCGCAGACTCTGGACTGCTGGGGCCCTGGACGCCCGGATTGCGGCCTTGTCTTCGGAGAAGTGACACACATGCACTGTGCCAGCGGAGGCTGTGGCCCAGCAGAGGACAAAATCTTGAAAATGGGGGCTTCAGTTGACTTTGCCTGTGCTCTCCTTTGGCTGAGTGCCATCGTGTGTTTCCTAGCAGGAGAAGGCATTCGTGGAGAGAGGCGGATTCCGTGTGTGCAGGCAAAGTGTGTGCTGAGATGATGAGTGGCTGGAGACCAGGGTGGACTCTTCAGACCCAGGATAGACCCCTGGCAGGTATGTGTCAATGTTTCTGCCCATGGCACTCAGCCGGGTATTTGCATAGAATGTTCTCCGCGGAATTAGTAGTCTCCGGAGAGGCTGCTGCATGTCAGCAAGCTTCACCTGGCCAGGTCCGCCCGTGATGTAGCTCCCCAATCAATGGCTACTCTCTAGACCTTCCAGATAGACTAGCAGATCTTCTCTGCCCATGGGCAACCAGTAGAGCCAGAGGCCTTCCCCCTTTGCTCTTTCGCTCTAGGCCCTCTGTCAGGCACTCCAAGGTGTGAAGTGACAAGGGGGAGAAGGAAGAGATTTCAGAGAACGAACACATCCAGAGAGAGACAGAGAGAGGCAAGAGATGCTGAGTGGGGATGCCTTGCGTAGTGATATCCTGAGGAAAGTGGGAAAGAGGTACCTGGCCTGCTGTGCCAATGCCCTGAAGCAGTCCGCACCAGGGGCTCCCTTGTGCCTGCGTAGCCTCTCCCAGGGTGTGCTCAAATCCTGCGGCCACTAGGTGTCATAGGTCACACTGGAGGGCCCTGTGTCATCTGCCTGGCGGGCCGGATCTCTGCCATTGGCTCAAGTCTTGTCAGCAGGCCCATCACAAGCTCCGCCCACTCTTGCGGGGGGGACTGTCTCTATGGTGATGGCAAAGGAGTCTTAGCCCCGCCCACCTGGCCTTGACTTCACCTACCAGGCCCGCTGACACTCACTCAGACCTCTGTGTTGCTCCAAATGAATGTCCGCCAGTGCCCGGGTGTCAGCATCTGGGATAAAGGATTCGGGACCTTGACTGGGGCAGAAGGCAGCCTAGGTCAGCGGGTACCTGGAAGTCTACTGCCTTGTGACACTGCCTCCAGTGACAAATGGTGACTCCCACACTCACATATCGCCTGGTGGCAGAATGATAGTGATGGGCGGAGAAACATCGCTCCGGAGCACACGTTCCGTGGGGCACCAGCCAAAGCAAAGGCCAGGGCCGGTAGTGGACGTCGTGGAGCTGAATGGCGAGCCAGTGAAGGGCCCAAGGGTCCCTCCTGTATGTGGCGAACAGGTCATCCGTGTCCCCACGTCCATAAACCATGGGACTGCTGGGGCCCAGGCTGCCAGGATTTCGGCCTTGCCTTCGGAGCCCGGCCACATACGCGGCCTTGCAGCGGAGGCGGGGACGTGTAGACAGCCAAAATTTGGAAAAAGACAGTGTTTCCTCGAGTTCCCTGGCATCGGCCTTTTTGAGCTTCTTGCTTTTTTTCCTGGTAGGAGAGTTCCCTGACGGAGAAAGGCAGGATTACATGTGCAGGAAAGGTGTGTGCTGAGAGGGTGACGACGTTGAGACCATGTTGGGATCTTTAGTCCCAGGAGAGGCCCCTGGCGGGTGTGGGTCAGTGTTCTCTACCCATCCCACTTGGCGGGGGGAGGTTTTCACCATACAAAGCAGCAGCGGAATTATTCGTCGCCGGAGGGGTTGCATCTGCCCACAAGCTCCACCTGGCCAGTGTCCGCTCTTGCTGTATTGTCCATGTCAGTCAACAGAAGCTAAGACCTTCCAGAGAGACTACCTGCTCTTCTCTACCCACGGGGAAGCAGTACAGCCAGAAGCCTCCCCCGTTCCATCTCTAGGCTCTCTCTCAGGCCCCGCATACTTGTGATGTGTCTCAGGGGTAGAAAAAAGAGATTTCTCCGAATGAACACATACACAGAGGGGCCATAGATGCTGAGGAAGGGCGCCTTGCCTACTGATATCCTAGCGTAAGTGGAAAAGTGGTACCTGCCTGCTGGCCCAGTGTGTCGAACGTGTCCACATCAGGGGCTGCCTACTGTGAGGTGATTCTCTGGGTGCCCTGGATTTTGTGGCCCAAAAGAGAAGGGGCCGTCGTGTGTCCATGGGTAAAATGGAGGGCACTGCGGAAGTGGCCGCTTAGGCTGGACCTCTCGTATTGGCTCGGTGTTTGTGACCCGTCCCCGTCAGAAGTTCCGGCCAGCCTTGCGGTGGCTGTCTCCACGGTGATTGGGAAAGAAACCTTAGGCCCCGCACTCAGCCGTCACCTGGCCTACCTGGCCTCTTTAGCCTCATCTAGACCGCTGTGTGGATGAAAGAATGAATGTCGGCCAATGACCACATGTCCTCGTTGCCTTTGAAGGATTAGGCTCCTTGCCTGGGCAGAAGACAGCCAAGGTCAGCCTGAGCCTAGACACCTAGTGACCTGTGACACTGCAGGCAGCGACAGACGTTCATTTTCCTGCTCATGTATCCGCAGGTGGCGAATTCAGAGTGGTCGGAGAAGAAGTGTAACTAGGGATGACACAGATACGATGGCACGGGCCAAAGGTCAGGGAAAATAGCTGAGATCGTGGAGCTCTAGCGGAGCCAGTGTAGGGCCCAGGCCTCCCTCCTGTACGTGGCAAAGAGGTGATCCATATGCCGCCATGGGCAGACTCTGGACTGCTGGGGCCCTGGACGCCCGGATTGCGGCCTTGTCTTCGGAGAAGTGACACACATGCACTGTGCCAGCGGAGGCTGTGGCCCAGCAGAGGACAAAATCTTGAAAATGGGGGCTTCAGTTGACTTTGCCTGTGCTCTCCTTTGGCTGAGTGCCATCGTGTGTTTCCTAGCAGGAGAAGGCATTCGTGGAGAGAGGCGGATTCCGTGTGTGCAGGCAAAGTGTGTGCTGAGATGATGAGTGGCTGGAGACCAGGGTGGACTCTTCAGACCCAGGATAGACCCCTGGCAGGTATGTGTCAATGTTTCTGCCCATGGCACTCAGCCGGGTATTTGCATAGAATGTTCTCCGCGGAATTAGTAGTCTCCGGAGAGGCTGCTGCATGTCAGCAAGCTTCACCTGGCCAGGTCCGCCCGTGATGTAGCTCCCCAATCAATGGCTACTCTCTAGACCTTCCAGATAGACTAGCAGATCTTCTCTGCCCATGGGCAACCAGTAGAGCCAGAGGCCTTCCCCCTTTGCTCTTTCGCTCTAGGCCCTCTGTCAGGCACTCCAAGGTGTGAAGTGACAAGGGGGAGAAGGAAGAGATTTCAGAGAACGAACACATCCAGAGAGAGACAGAGAGAGGCAAGAGATGCTGAGTGGGGATGCCTTGCGTAGTGATATCCTGAGGAAAGTGGGAAAGAGGTACCTGGCCTGCTGTGCCAATGCCCTGAAGCAGTCCGCACCAGGGGCTCCCTTGTGCCTGCGTAGCCTCTCCCAGGGTGTGCTCAAATCCTGTGGCCACTAGGTGTCATAGGTCACACTGGAGGGCCCTGTGTCATCTGCCTGGCGGGCCGGATCTCTGCCATTGGCTCAAGTCTTGTCAGCAGGCCCATCACAAGCTCCGCCCACTCTTGCGGGGGGGGACTGTCTCTATGGTGATGGCAAAGGAGTCTTAGCCCCGCCCACCTGGTCTTGACTTCACCTACCAGGCCCGCTGACCCTCACTCAGACCTCTGTGTTGCTCCAAATGAATGTCCGCCAGTGCCCGGGTGTCAGCATCTGGGATAAAGGATTCGGGACCTTGCCTGGGGCAGAAGGCAGCCTAGGTCAGCGGGTACCTGGAAGTCTACTGCCTTGTGACACTGCTGCCAGTGACAAATGGTGACTCCCACACTCACATATCGCCTGGTGGCAGAATGATAGTGATGGGCGGAGAAACATCGCTCCGGAGCACACGTTCCGTGGGGCACCAGCCAAAGCAAAGGCCAGGGCCGGTAGTGGACGTCGTGGAGCTGAATGGAGAGCCAGTGAAGGGCCCAAGGGTCCCTCCTGTATGTGGCGAACAGGTCATCCGTGTCCCCACGTCCATAAACCATGGGACTGCTGGGGCCCAGGCTGCCAGGATTTCGGCCTTGCCTTCGGAGCCCGGCCACATACGCGGCCTTGCAGCGGAGGCGGGGACGTGTAGACAGCCAAAATTTGGAAAAAGGCAGTGTTTCCTCGAGTTCCCTGGCATCGGCCTTTTTGAGCGGGTTGCTTTTTTTCCTGGTAGGAGAGTTCCCTGACGGAGAAAGGCAGGATTACGTGTGCAGGAAAGGTGTGTGCTGAGAGGGTGACGACGTTGAGACCATGTTGGGATCTTTAGTCCCAGGAGAGGCCCCTGGCGGGTGTGGGTCAGTGTTCTCTACCCATCCCACTTGGCGGGGGGAGGTTTTCACCATACAAAGCAGCAGCGGAATTATTCATCGCCGGAGGGGTTGCATCTGCCCACAAGCTCCACCTGGCCAGGGTCCGCCCCTACTGTATTGTCCATGTCAGTCAACAGAAGCTAAGACCTTCCAGAGAGACTACCTGCTCTTCTCTACCCACGGGGAAGCAGTACAGCCAGAAGCCTCCCCCGTTCCATCTCTAGGCTCTCTCTCAGGCCCCTCATACTTGTGATGTGTCTCAGGGGTAGAAGGAAGAGATTTCTCCGAATGAACACATACACAGAGGGGCCATAGATGCTGAGGAAGGGCGCCTTGCCTACTGATATCCTAGCGTAAGTGGAAAAGTGGTACCTGCCTGCTGGCCCCGTGTGTCGAACGTGTCCACATCAGGGGCTGCCTACGGTGAGGTGATTCCCTGGGTGCCCTGGATTTTGTGGCCCAAAAGAGAAGGGGCCGTCGTGTGTCCATGGGTAAAATGGAGGGCACTGCGGAAGTGGCCGCTTAGGCTGGACCTCTCGTATTGGCTCGGTGTTTGTGACCCGTCCCCGTCAGAAGTTCCGGCCAGCCTTGCGGTGGCTGTCTCCATGGTGATTGGGAAAGAAGCCTTAGGCCCCGCACTCAGCCGTCACCTGGCCTACCTGGCCTCTTTAGCCTCATCTAGACCGCTGTGTGGATGAAAGAATGAATGTCGGCCAATGACCACATGTCCTCGTTGCCTTTGAAGGATTAGGCTCCTTGCCTGGGCAGAAGACAGCCAAGGTCAGCCTCAGCCTAGACACCTAGTGACCTGTGACACTGCAGGCAGTGACAGATGTTCATTTTCATGCTCATGTATCCGCAGGTGGCGGATTCAGAGTGGTCGGAGAAGAAGTGTAACTAGGGATGACACAGACACGATGGCACGGGCCAAAGGTCAGGGAAAATAGCTGAGATCGTGGAGCTCTAGCGGAGCCAGTGTAGGGCCCAGGCCTCCCTCCTGTACGTGGCAAAGAGGTGATCCATATGCCGCCATGCGCAGACTCTGGACTGCTGGGGCCCTGGACGCCCGGATTGCGGCCTTGTCTTCGGAGAAGTGACACACATGCACTGTGCCAGCGGAGGCTGTGGCGCAGCAGAGGGCAAAATCTTGAAAATGGGGGCTTCAGTTGACTTTGCCTGTGCTCTCCTTTGGCTGAGTGCCATCGTGTGTTTCCTAGCAGGAGAAGGCATTCGTGGAGAGAGGCGGATTCCGTGTGTGCAGGCAAAGTGTGTGCTGAGATGATGAGTGGCTGGAGACCAGGGTGCACTCTTCAGACCCAGGATAGACCCCTGGCAGGTATGTGTCAATGTTTCTGCCCATGGCACTCAGCCGGGTATTTGCATAGAATGTTCTCCGAGGAATTAGTAGTCTCCGGAGAGGCTGCTGCATGTCAGCAAGCTTCACCTGGCCAGGTCCGCCCGTGATGTAGCTCCCCAATCAATGGCTACTCTCTAGACCTTCCAGATAGACTAGCAGATCTTCTCTGCCCATGGGCAACCAGTAGAGCCAGAGGCCTTCCCCCTTTGCTCTTTCGTCTCTAGGCCCTCTGTCAGGCACTCCAAGGTGTGAAGTGACAAGGGGGAGAAGGAAGAGATTTCAGAGAACGAACACATCCAGAGAGAGACAGAGAGAGGCAAGAGATGCTGAGTGGGGATGCCTTGCGTAGTGATATCCTGAGGAAAGTGGGAAAGAGGTACCTGGCCTGCTGTGCCAATGCCCTGAAGCAGTCCGCACCAGGGGCTCCCTTGTGCCTGCGTAGCCTCTCCCAGGGTGTGCTCAAATCCTGTGGCCACTAGGTGTCATAGGTCACACTGGAGGGCCCTGTGTCATCTGCCTGGCGGGCCGGATCTCTGCCATTGGCTCAAGTCTTGTCAGCAGGCCCATCACAAGCTCCGCCCACTCTTGCGGGGGGGACTGTCTCTATGGTGATGGCAAAGGAGTCTTAGCCCCGCCCACCTGGCCTTGACTTCACCTACCTGGCCCGCTGACCCTCACTCAGACCTCTGTGTTGCTCCAAATGAATGTCCGCCAGTGCCCGGGTGTCAGCATCTGGGATAAAGGATTCGGGACCTTGCCTGGGGCAGAAGGCAGCCTAGGTCAGCGGGTACCTGGAAGTCTACTGCCTTGTGACACTGCTGCCAGTGACAAATGGTGACTCCCACACTCAGATATCGCCTGGTGGCAGAATGATAGTGATGGGCGGAGAAACATCGCTCCGGAGCACACGTTCCGTGGGGCACCAGCCAAAGCAAAGGCCAGGGCCGGTAGTGGACGTCGTGGAGCTGAATGGCGAGCCAGTGAAGGGCCCAAGGGTCCCTCCTGTATGTGGCGAACAGGTCATCCGTGTCCCCACGTCCATAAACCATGGGACTGCTGGGGCCCAGGCTGCCAGGATTTCGGCCTTGCCTTCGGAGCCCGGCCACATACGCGGCCTTGCAGCAGAGGTGGGGACATGTAGACAGCCAAAATTTGGAAAATGGCAGTGTTTCCTCGATTTCCCTGGCATCGGCCTTTTTGAGCTTCTTGCTTTTTTTCCTGGTAGGAGAGTTCCCTGACGGAGAAAGGCAGGATTACGTGTGCAGGAAAGGTGTGTGCTGAGAGGGTGACGACGTTGAGACCATGTTGGGATCTTTAGTCCCAGGAGAGGCCCCTGGTGGGTGTGGGTCAGTGTTCTCTACCCATCCCACTTGGCGGGGGGAGGTTTTCACCATACAAAGCAGCAGCGGAATTATTCATCGCCGGAGGGTTTGCATCTGCCCACAAGATCCACCTGGCCAGGGTCCGCCCCTACTGTATTGTCCATGTCAGTCAACAGAAGCTAAGACCTTCCAGAGAGACTACCTGCTCTTCTCTACCCACGGGGAAGCAGTACAGCCAGAAGCCTCCCCCGTTCCATGTCTAGGCTCTCTCTCAGGCCCCTCATACTTGTGATGTGTCTCAGGGGTAGAAGGAAGAGATTTCTCCGAATGAACACATACACAGAGGGGCCATAGATGCTGAGGAAGGGCGCCTTGCCTACTGATATCCTAGCGTAAGTGGAAAAGTGGTACCTGCCTGCTGGCCCCGTGTGTCGAACGTGTCCACATCAGGGGCTGCCTACTGTGAGGTGATTCCCTGGGTGCCCTGGATTTTGTGGCCCAAAAGAGAAGGGGCCGGCGTGTGTCCATGGGTAAAATGGAGGGCACTGCGGAAGTGGCCGCTTAGGCTGGACCTCTCGTATTGGCTCGGTGTTTGTGACCCGTCCCCGTCAGAAGTTCCGGCCAGCCTTGCGGTGGCTGTCTCCATGGTGATTGGGAAAGAAGCCTTAGGCCCCGCACTCAGCCGTCACCTGGCCTACCTGGCCTCTTTAGCCTCATCTAGACCGCTGTGTGGATGAAAGAATGAATGTCGGCCAATGACCACATGTCCTCGTTGCCTTTGAACGATTAAGCTCCTTGCCTGGGCAGAAGACAGCCAAGGTCAGCCTGAGCCTAGACACCTAGTGACCTGTGACACTGCAGGCAGCGACAGATGTTCATTTTCATGCTCATGTATCCGCAGGTGGCGGATTCAGAGTGGTCGGAGAAGAAGTGTAACTAGGGATGACACAGACACGAGGGCACGGGCCAAAGGTCAGGGAAAATAGCTGAGATCGTGGAGCTCTAGCGGAGCCAGTGTAGGGCCCAGGCCTCCCTCCTGTACGTGGCAAAGAGGTGATCCATATGCCGCCATGGGCAGACTCTGGACTGCTGGGGCCCTGGACGCCCGGATTGCGGCCTTGTCTTCGGAGAAGTGACACACATGCACTGTGCCAGCGGAGGCTGTGGCCCAGCAGAGGACAAAATCTTGAAAATGGGGGCTTCAGTTGACTTTGCCTGTGCTCTCCTTTGGCTGAGTGCCATCGTGTGTTTCCTAGCAGGAGAAGGCATTCGTGGAGAGAGGCGGATTCCGTGTGTGCAGGCAAAGTGTGTGCTGAGATGATGAGTGGCTGGAGACCAGGGTGGACTCTTCAGACCCAGGATAGACCCCTGGCAGGTATGTGTCAATGTTTCTGCCCATGGCACTCAGCCGGGTATTTGCATAGAATGTTCTCCGCGGAATTAGTAGTCTCCGGAGAGGCTGCTGCATGTCAGCAAGCTTCACCTGGCCAGGTCCGCCCGTGATGTAGCTCCCCAATCAATGGCTACTCTCTAGACCTTCCAGATAGACTAGCAGATCTTCTCTGCCCATGGGCAACCAGTAGAGCCAGAGGCCTTCCCCCTTTGCTCTTTCGTCTCTAGGCCCTCTGTCAGGCACTCCAAGGTGTGAAGTGACAAGGGGGAGAAGGAAGAGATTTCAGAGAACGAACACATCCAGAGAGAGACAGAGAGAGGCAAGAGATGCTGAGTGGGGATGCCTTGCGTAGTGATATCCTGAGGAAAGTGGGAAAGAGGTACCTGGCCTGCTGTGCCAATGCCCTGAAGCAGTCCGCACCAGGGGCTCCCTTGTGCCTGCGTAGCCTCTCCCAGGGTGTGCTCAAATCCTGTGGCCACTAGGTGTCATAGGTCACACTGGAGGGCCCTGTGTCATCTGCCTGGCGGGCCGGATCTCTGCCATTGGCTCAAGTCTTGTCAGCAGGCCCATCACAAGCTCCGCCCACTCTTGCGGGGGGGACTGTCTCTATGGTGATGGCAAAGGAGTCTTAGCCCCGCCCACCTGGCCTTGACTTCACCTACCTGGCCCGCTGACCCTCACTCAGACCTCTGTGTTGCTCCAAATGAATGTCCGCCAGTGCCCGGGTGTCAGCATCTGGGATAAAGGATTCGGGACCTTGCCTGGGGCAGAAGGCAGCCTAGGTCAGCGGGTACCTGGAAGTCTACTGCCTTGTGACACTGCTGCCAGTGACAAATGGTGACTCCCACACTCACATATCGCCTGGTGGCAGAATGATAGTGATGGGCGGAGAAACATCGCTCCGGAGCACACGTTCCGTGGGGCACCAGCCAAAGCAAAGGCCAGGGCCGGTAGTGGACGTCGTGGAGCTGAATGGCGAGCCAGTGAAGGGCCCAAGGGTCCCTCCTGTATGTGGCGAACAGGTCATCCGTGTCCCCACGTCCATAAACCATGGGACTGCTGGGGCCCAGGCTGCCAGGATTTCGGCCTTGCCTTCGGAGCCCGGCCACATACGCGGCCTTGCAGCGGAGGCGGGGACGTGTAGACAGCCAAAATTTGGAAAAAGGCAGTGTTTCCTCGAGTTCCCTGGCATCGGCCTTTTTGAGCTTCTTCCTTTTTTTCCTGGTAGGAGAGTTCCCTGACGGAGAAAGGCAGGATTACGTGTGCAGGAAAGGTGTGTGCTGAGAGGGTGACGACGTTGAGACCATGTTGGGATCTTTAGTCCCAGGAGAGGCCCCTGGCGGGTGTGGGTCAGTGTTCTCTACCCATCCCACTTGGCGGGGGGAGGTTTTCACCATACAAAGCAGCAGCGGAATTATTCATCGCCGGAGGGGTTGCATCTGCCCACAAGCTCCACCTGGCCAGGGTCCGCCCCTACTGTATTGTCCATGTCAGTCAACAGAAGCTAAGACCTTCCAGAGAGACTACCTGCTCTTCTCTACCCACGGGGAAGCAGTACAGCCAGAAGCCTCCCCCGTTCCATGTCTAGGCTCTCTCTCAGGCCCCTCATACTTGTGATGTGTCTCAGGGGTAGAAGGAAGAGATTTCTCCGAATGAACACATACACAGAGGGGCCATAGATGCTGAGGAAGGGCGCCTTGCCTACTGATATCCTAGCGTAAGTGGAAAAGTGGTACCTGCCTGCTGGCCCCGTGTGTCGAACGTGTCCACATCAGGGGCTGCCTACGGTGAGGTGATTCCCTGGGTGCCCTGGATTTTGTGGCCCAAAAGAGAAGGGGCCGTCGTGTGTCCATGGGTAAGATGGAGGGCACTGCGGAAGTGGCCGCTTAGGCTGGACCTCTCGTATTGGCTCGGTGTTTGTGACCCGTCCCCGTCAGAAGTTCCGGCCAGCCTTGCGGTGGCTGTCTCCACGGTGATTGGGAAAGAAACCTTAGGCCCCGCACTCAGCCGTCACCTGGCCTACCTGGCCTCTTTAGCCTCATCTAGACCGCTGTGTGGATGAAAGAATGAATGTCGGCCAATGACCACATGTCCTCGTTGCCTTTGAAGGATTAGGCTCCTTGCCTGGGCAGAAGACAGCCAAGGTCAGCCTGAGCCTAGACACCTAGTGACCTGTGACACTGCAGGCAGCGACAGATGTTCATTTTCATGCTCATGTATCCGCAGGTGGCGAATTCAGAGTGGTCGGAGAAGAAGTGTAACTAGGGATGACACAGATACGATGGCACGGGCCAAAGGTCAGGGAAAATAGCTGAGATCGTGGAGCTCTAGCGGAGCCAGTGTAGGGCCCAGGCCTCCCTCCTGTACGTGGCAAAGAGGTGATCCATATGCCGCCATGGGCAGACTCTGGACTGCTGGGGCCCTGGACGCCCGGATTGCGGCCTTGTCTTCGGAGAAGTGACACACATGCACTGTGCCAGCGGAGGCTGTGGCCCAGCAGAGGACAAAATCTTGAAAATGGGGGCTTCAGTTGACTTTGCCTGTGCTCTCCTTTGGCTGAGTGCCATCGTGTGTTTCCTAGCAGGAGAAGGCATTCGTGGAGAGAGGCGGATTCCCTGTGTGCAGGCAAAGTGTGTGCTGAGATGATGAGTGGCTGGAGACCAGGGTGGACTCTTCAGACCCAGGATAGACCCCTGGCAGGTATGTGTCAATGTTTCTGCCCATGGCACTCAGCCGGGTATTTGCATAGAATGTTCTCCGCGGAATTAGTAGTCTCCGGAGAGGCTGCTGCATGTCAGCAAGCTTCACCTGGCCAGGTCCGCCCGTGATGTAGCTCCCCAATCAATGGCTACTCTCTAGACCTTCCAGATAGACTAGCAGATCTTCTCTGCCCATGGGCAACCAGTAGAGCCAGAGGCCTTCCCCCTTTGCTCTTTCGTCTCTAGGCCCTCTGTCAGGCACTCCAAGGTGTGAAGTGACAAGGGGGAGAAGGAAGAGATTTCAGAGAACGAACACATCCAGAGAGAGACAGAGAGAGGCAAGAGATGCTGAGTGGGGATGCCTTGCGTAGTGATATCCTGAGGAAAGTGGGAAAGAGGTACCTGGCCTGCTGTGCCAATGCCCTGAAGCAGTCCGCACCAGGGGCTCCCTTGTGCCTGCGTAGCCTCTCCCAGGGTGTGCTCAAATCCTGCGGCCACTAGGTGTCATAGGTCACACTGGAGGGCCCTGTGTCATCTGCCTGGCGGGCCGGATCTCTGCCATTGGCTCAAGTCTTGTCAGCAGGCCCATCACAAGCTCCGCCCACTCTTGCGGGGGGGGACTGTCTCTATGGTGATGGCAAAGGAGTCTTAGCCCCGCCCACCTGGTCTTGACTTCACCTACCAGGCCCGCTGACCCTCACTCAGACCTCTGTGTTGCTCCAAATGAATGTCCGCCAGTGCCCGGGTGTCAGCATCTGGGATAAAGGATTCGGGACCTTGCCTGGGGCAGAAGGCAGCCTAGGTCAGCGGGTACCTGGAAGTCTACTGCCTTGTGACACTGCTGCCAGTGACAAATGGTGACTCCCACACTCACATATCGCCTGGTGGCAGAATGATAGTGATGGGCGGAGAAACATCGCTCCGGAGCACACGTTCCGTGGGGCACCAGCCAAAGCAAAGGCCAGGGCCGGTAGTGGACGTCGTGGAGCTGAATGGCGAGCCAGTGAAGGGCCCAAGGGTCCCTCCTGTATGTGGCGAACAGGTCATCCGTGTCCCCACGTCCATAAACCATGGGACTGCTGGGGCCCAGGCTGCCAGGATTTCGGCCTTGCCTTCGGAGCCCGGCCACATACGCGGCCTTGCAGCGGAGGCGGGGACATGTAGACAGCCAAAATTTGGAAAAAGGCAGTGTTTCCTCGAGTTCCCTGGCATCGGCCTTTTTGAGCGGCTTGCTTTTTTTCCTGGTAGGAGAGGGCCCTGACGGAGAAAGGCAGGATTACGTGTGCAGGAAAGGTGTGTGCTGAGAGAGTGACGACGTTGAGACCATGTTGGGATCTTTAGTCCCAGGAGAGGCCCCTGGCGGGTGTGGGTCAGTGTTCTCTACCCATCCCACTT
This sequence comes from Loxodonta africana, assembly GCF_030014295.1. Lineage (NCBI taxonomy): Eukaryota > Metazoa > Chordata > Mammalia > Proboscidea > Elephantidae > Loxodonta > Loxodonta africana. The sequence goes on from NW_026974832.1 coordinate 1,564,965, forward strand.
GGCGGGGGGAGGTTTTCACCATACAAAGCAGCAGCGGAATTATTCATCGCCGGAGGGGTTGCATCTGCCCACAAGCTCCACCTGGCCAGGGTCCGCCCCTACTGTATTGTCCATGTCAGTCAACAGAAGCTAAGACCTTCCAGAGAGACTACCTGCTCTTCTCTACCCACGGGGAAGCAGTACAGCCAGAAGCCTCCCCCATTCCATCTCTACGCTCTCTCTCAGGCCCCTCATACTTGTGATGTGTCTCAGGGGTAGAAGGAAGAGATTTCTCCGAATGAACACATACACAGAGGGGCCATAGATGCTGAGGAAGGGCGCCTTGCCTACTGATATCCTAGCGTAAGTGGAAAAGTGGTACCTGCCTGCTGGCCCCGTGTGTCGAACGTGTCCACATCAGGGGCTGCCTACGGTGAGGTGATTCCCTGGGTGCCCTGGATTTTGTGGCCCAAAAGAGAAGGGGCCGTCGTGTGTCCATGGGTAAAATGGAGGGCACTGCGGAAGTGGCCGCTTAGGCTGGACCTCTCGTATTGGCTCGGTGTTTGTGACCCGTCCCCGTCAGAAGTTCCGGCCAGCCTTGCGGTGGCTGTCTCCATGGTGATTGGGAAAGAAGCCTTAGGCCCCGCACTCAGCCGTCACCTGGCCTACCTGGCCTCTTTAGCCTCATCTAGACCGCTGTGTGGATGAAAGAATGAATGTCGGCCAATGACCACATGTCCTCGTTGCCTTTGAAGGATTAGGCTCCTTGCCTGGGCAGAAGACAGCCAAGGTCAGCCTGAGCCTAGACACCTAGTGACCTGTGACACTGCAGGCAGTGACAGATGTTCATTTTCATGCTCATGTATCCGCAGGTGGCGGATTCAGAGTGGTCGGAGAAGAAGTGTAACTAGGGATGACACAGACACGAGGGCACGGGCCAAAGGTCAGGGAAAATAGCTGAGATCGTGGAGCTCTAGCGGAGCCAGTGTAGGGCCCAGGCCTCCCTCCTGTACGTGGCAAAGAGGTGATCCATATGCCGCCATGGGCAGACTCTGGACTGCTGGGGCCCTGGACGCCCGGATTGCAGCCTTGTCTTCGGAGAAGTGACACACATGCACTGTGCCAGCGGAGGCTGTGGCCCAGCAGAGGACAAAATCTTGAAAATGGGGGCTTCAGTTGACTTTGCCTGTGCTCTCCTTTGGCTGAGTGCCATCGTGTGTTTCCTAGCAGGAGAAGGCATTCGTGGAGAGAGGCGGATTCCGTGTGTGCAGGCAAAGTGTGTGCTGAGATGATGAGTGGCTGGAGACCAGGGTGGACTCTTCAGACCCAGGATAGACCCCTGGCAGGTATGTGTCAATGTTTCTGCCCATGGCACTCAGCCGGGTATTTGCATAGAATGTTCTCCGCGGAATTAGTAGTCTCCGGAGAGGCTGCTGCATGTCAGCAAGCTTCACCTGGCCAGGTCCGCCCGTGATGTAGCTCCCCAATCAATGGCTACTCTCTAGACCTTCCAGATAGACTAGCAGATCTTCTCTGCCCATGGGCAACCAGTAGAGCCAGAGGCCTTCCCCCTTTGCTCTTTCGCTCTAGGCCCTCTGTCAGGCACTCCAAGGTGTGAAGTGACAAGGGGGAGAAGGAAGAGATTTCAGAGAACGAACACATCCAGAGAGAGACAGAGAGAGGCAAGAGATGCTGAGTGGGGATGCCTTGCGTAGTGATATCCTGAGGAAAGTGGGAAAGAGGTACCTGGCCTGCTGTGCCAATGCCCTGAAGCAGTCCGCACCAGGGGCTCCCTTGTGCCTGCGTAGCATCTCCCAGGGTGTGCTCAAATCCTGCGGCCACTAGGTGTCATAGGTCACACTGGAGGGCCCTGTGTCATCTGCCTGGCGGGCCGGATCTCTGCCATTGGCTCAAGTCTTGTCAGCAGGCCCATCACAAGCTCCGCCCACTCTTGCGGGGGGGGACTGTCTCTATGGTGATGGCAAAGGAGTCTTAGCCCCGCCCACCTGGCCTTGACTTCACCTACCAGGCCCGCTGACACTCACTCAGACCTCTGTGTTGCTCCAAATGAATGTCCGCCAGTGCCCGGGTGTCAGCATCTGGGATAAAGGATTCGGGACCTTGCCTGGGGCAGAAGGCAGCCTAGGTCAGCGGGTACCTGGAAGTCTACTGCCTTGTGACACTGCTGCCAGTGACAAATGGTGACTCCCACACTCACATATCGCCTGGTGGCAGAATGATAGTGATGGGCGGAGAAACATCGCTCCGGAGCACAGGTTCCGTGGGGCACCAGCCAAAGCAAAGGCCAGGGCCGGTAGTGGACGTCGTGGAGCTGAATGGCGAGCCAGTGAAGGGCCCAAGGGTCCCTCCTGTATGTGGCGAACAGGTCATCCGTGTCCCCACGTCCATAAACCATGGGACTGCTGGGGCCCAGGCTGCCAGGATTTCGGCCTTGCCTTCGGAGCCCGGCCACATACGCGGCCTTGCAGCAGAGGCGGGGACATGTAGACAGCCAAAATTTGGAAAAAGGCAGTGTTTCCTCGAGTTCCCTGGCATCGGCCTTTTTGAGCGGCTTGCTTTTTTTCCTGGTAGGAGAGGGCCCTGACGGAGAAAGGCAGGATTACGTGTGCAGGAAAGGTGTGTGCTGAGAGGGTGACGACGTTGAGACCATGTTGGGATCTTTAGTCCCAGGAGAGGCCCCTGGCGGGTGTGGGTCAGTGTTCTCTACCCATCCCACTTGGCGGGGGGAGGTTTTCACCATACAAAGCAGCAGCGGAATTATTCGTCGCCGGAGGGGTTGCATCTGCCCACAAGCTCCACCTGGCCAGCGTCCGCCCCTACTGTATTGTCCATGTCAGTCAACAGAAGCTAAGACCTTCCAGAGAGACTACCTGCTCTTCTCTACCCACGGGGAAGCAGTATAGCCAGATGCCTCCCCCGTTCCATCTCTAGGCTCTCTCTCAGGCCCCTCATACTTGTGATGTGTCTCAGGGGTAGAAGGAAGAGATTTCTCCGAATGAACACATACACAGAGGGGCCATAGATGCTGAGGAAGGGCGCCTTGCCTACTGATATCCTAGCGTAAGTGGAAAAGTGGTACCTGCCTGCTGGCCCAGTGTGTCGAACGTCTCCACATCAGGGGCTGCCTACGGTGAGGTGATTCCCTGGGTGCCCTGGATTTTGTGGCCCAAAAGAGAAGGGGCCGTCGTGTGTCCATGGGTAAAATGGAGGGCACTGCGGAAGTGGCCGCTTAGGCTGGACCTCTCGTATTGGCTCGGTGTTTGTGACCCGTCCCCGTCAGAAGTTCCGGCCAGCCTTGCGGTGGCTGTCTCCATGGTGATTGGGAAAGAAGCCTTAGGCCCCGCACTCAGCCGTCACCTGGCCTACCTGGCCTCTTTAGCCTCATCTAGACCGCTGTGTGGATGAAAGAATGAATGTCGGCCAATGACCACATGTCCTCGTTGCCTTTGAAGGATTAGGCTCCTTGCCTGGGCAGAAGACAGCCAAGGTCAGCCTGAGCCTAGACACCTAGTGACCTGTGACACTGCAGGCAGTGACAGATGTTCATTTTCATGCTCATGTATCCGCAGGTGGCGGATTCAGAGTGGTCGGAGAAGAAGTGTAACTAGGGATGACACAGACACGAGGGCACGGGCCAAAGGTCAGGGAAAATAGCTGAGATCGTGGAGCTCTAGCGGAGCCAGTGTAGGGCCCAGGCCTCCCTCCTGTACGTGGCAAAGAGGTGATCCATATGCCGCCATGCGCAGACTCTGGACTGCTGGGGCCCTGGACGCCCGGATTGCGGCCTTGTCTTCGGAGAAGTGACACACATGCACTGTGCCAGCGGAGGCTGTGGCCCAGCAGAGGACAAAATCTTGAAAATGGGGGCTTCAGTTGACTTTGCCTGTGCTCTCCTTTGGCTGAGTGCCATCGTGTGTTTCCTAGCAGGAGAAGGCATTCGTGGAGAGAGGCGGATTCCGTGTGTGCAGGCAAAGTGTGTGCTGAGATGATGAGTGGCTGGAGACCAGGGTGGACTCTTCAGACCCAGGATAGACCCCTGGCAGGTATGTGTCAATGTTTCTGCCCATGGCACTCAGCCGGGTATTTGCATAGAATGTTCTCCGCGGAATTAGTAGTCTCCGGAGAGGCTGCTGCATGTCAGCAAGCTTCACCTGGCCAGGTCCGCCCGTGATGTAGCTCCCCAATCAATGGCTACTCTCTAGACCTTCCAGATAGACTAGCAGATCTTCTCTGCCCATGGGCAACCAGTAGAGCCAGAGGCCTTCCCCCTTTGCTCTTTCGCTCTAGGCCCTCTGTCAGGCACTCCAAGGTGTGAAGTGACAAGGGGGAGAAGGAAGAGATTTCAGAGAACGAACACATCCAGAGAGAGACAGAGAGAGGCAAGAGATGCTGAGTGGGGATGCCTTGCGTAGTGATATCCTGAGGAAAGTGGGAAAGAGGTACCTGGCCTGCTGTGCCAATGCCCTGAAGCAGTCCGCACCAGGGGCTCCCTTGTGCCTGCGTAGCCTCTCCCAGGGTGTGCTCAAATGCTGCGGCCACTAGGTGTCATAGGTCACACTGGAGGGCCCTGTGTCATCTGCCTGGCGGGCCGGATCTCTGCCATTGGCTCAAGTCTTGTCAGCAGGCCCATCACAAGCTCCGCCCACTCTTGCGGGGGGGGACTGTCTCTATGGTGATGGCAAAGGAGTCTTAGCCCCGCCCACCTGGCCTTGACTTCACCTACCAGGCCCGCTGACACTCACTCAGACCTCTGTGTTGCTCCAAATGAATGTCCGCCAGTGCCCGGGTGTCAGCATCTGGGATAAAGGATTCGGGACCTTGCCTGGGGCAGAAGGCAGCCTAGGTCAGCGGGTACCTGGAAGTCTACTGCCTTGTGACACTGCTGCCAGTGACAAATGGTGACTCCCACACTCAGATATCGCCTGGTGGCAGAATGATAGTGATGGGCGGAGAAACATCGCTCCGGAGCACACGTTCCGTGGGGCACCAGCCAAAGCAAAGGCCAGGGCCGGTAGTGGACGTCGTGGAGCTGAATGGCGAGCCAGTGAAGGGCCCAAGGGTCCCTCCTGTATGTGGCGAACAGGTCATCCGTGTCCCCACGTCCATAAACCATGGGACTGCTGGGGCCCAGGCTGCCAGGATTTCGGCCTTGCCTTCGGAGCCCGGCCACATACGCGGCCTTGCAGCAGAGGCGGGGACATGTAGACAGCCAAAATTTGGAAAAAGGCAGTGTTTCCTCGAGTTCCCTGGCATCGGCCTTTTTGAGCGGCTTGCTTTTTTTCCTGGTAGGAGAGGGCCCTGACGGAGAAAGGCAGGATTACGTGTGCAGGAAAGGTGTGTGCTGAGAGGGTGACGACGTTGAGACCATGTTGAGATCTTTAGACCCAGGAGAGGCCCCTGGCGGGTGTGGGTCAGTGTTCTCTACCCATCCCACTTGGCGGGGGGAGGTTTTCACCATACAAAGCAGCAGCGGAATTATTCGTCGCCGGAGGGGTTGCATCTGCCCACAAGCTCCACCTGGCCAGGGTCCGCCCTTGCTGTATTGTCCATGTCAGTCAACAGAAGCTAAGACCTTCCAGAGAGACTACCTGCTCTTCTCTACCCACGGGGAAGCGGTACAGCCAGAAGCCTCCCCCATTCCATCTCTAGGCTCTCTCTCAGGCCCCTCATACTTGTGATGTGTCTCAGGGGTAGAAGGAAGAGATTTCTCCGAATGAACACATACACAGAGGGGCCATAGATGCTGAGGAAGGGCGCCTTGCCTACTGATATCCTAGCGTAAGTGGAAAAGTGGTACCTGCCTGCTGGCCCAGTGTGTCGAACGTCTCCACATCAGGGGCTGCCTACGGTGAGGTGATTCCCTGGGTGCCCTGGATTTTGTGGCCCAAAAGAGAAGGGGCCGTCGTGTGTCCATGGGTAAAATGGAGGGCACTGCGGAAGTGGCCGCTTAGGCTGGACCTCTCGTATTGGCTCGGTGTTTGTGACCCGTCCCCGTCAGAAGTTCCGGCCAGCCTTGCGGTGGCTGTCTCCATGGTGATTGGGAAAGAAGCCTTAGGCCCCGCACTCAGCCGTCACCTGGCCTACCTGGCCTCTTTAGCCTCATCTAGACCGCTGTGTGGATGAAAGAATGAATGTCGGCCAATGACCACATGTCCTCGTTGCCTTTGAAGGATTAGGCTCCTTGCCTGGGCAGAAGACAGCCAAGGTCAGCCTGAGCCTAGACACCTAGTGACCTGTGACACTGCAGGCAGTGACAGATGTTCATTTTCATGCTCATGTATCCGCAGGTGGCGGATTCAGAGTGGTCGGAGAAGAAGTGTAACTAGGGATGACACAGACACGAGGGCACGGGCCAAAGGTCAGGGAAAATAGCTGAGATCGTGGAGCTCTAGCGGAGCCAGTGTAGGGCCCAGGCCTCCCTCCTGTACGTGGCAAAGAGGTGATCCATATGCCGCCATGCGCAGACTCTGGACTGCTGGGGCCCTGGACGCCCGGATTGCGGCCTTGTCTTCGGAGAAGTGACACACATGCACTGTGCCAGCGGAGGCTGTGGCCCAGCAGAGGACAAAATCTTGAAAATGGGGGCTTCAGTTGACTTTGCCTGTGCTCTCCTTTGGCTGAGTGCCATCGTGTGTTTCCTAGCAGGAGAAGGCATTCGTGGAGAGAGGCGGATTCCGTGTGTGCAGGCAAAGTGTGTGCTGAGATGATGAGTGGCTGGAGACCAGGGTGGACTCTTCAGACCCAGGATAGACCCCTGGCAGGTATGTGTCAATGTTTCTGCCCATGGCACTCAGCCGGGTATTTGCATAGAATGTTCTCCGCGGAATTAGTAGTCTCCGGAGAGGCTGCTGCATGTCAGCAAGCTTCACCTGGCCAGGTCCGCCCGTGATGTAGCTCCCCAATCAATGGCTACTCTCTAGACCTTCCAGATAGACTAGCAGATCTTCTCTGCCCATGGGCAACCAGTAGAGCCAGAGGCCTTCCCCCTTTGCTCTTTCGTCTCTAGGCCCTCTGTCAGGCACTCCAAGGTGTGAAGTGACAAGGGGGAGAAGGAAGAGATTTCAGAGAACGAACACATCCAGAGAGAGACAGAGAGAGGCAAGAGATGCTGAGTGGGGATGCCTTGCGTAGTGATATCCTGAGGAAAGTGGGAAAGAGGTACCTGGCCTGCTGTGCCAATGCCCTGAAGCAGTCCGCACCAGGGGCTCCCTTGTGCCTGCGTAGCCTCTCCCAGGGTGTGCTCAAATCCTGTGGCCACTAGGTGTCATAGGTCACACTGGAGGGCCCTGTGTCATCTGCCTGGCGGGCCGGATCTCTGCCATTGGCTCAAGTCTTGTCAGCAGGCCCATCACAAGCTCCGCCCACTCTTGCGGGGGGGGACTGTCTCTATGGTGATGGCAAAGGAGTCTTAGCCCCGCCCACCTGGCCTTGACTTCACCTACCTGGCCCGCTGACCCTCACTCAGACCTCTGTGTTGCTCCAAATGAGTGTCCGCCAGTGCCCGGGTGTCAGCATCTGGGATAAAGGATTCGGGACCTTGCCTGGGGCAGAAGGCAGCCTAGGTCAGCGGGTACCTGGAAGTCTACTGCCTTGTGACACTGCTGCCAGTGACAAATGGTGACTCCCACACTCACATATCGCCTGGTGGCAGAATGATAGTGATGGGCGGAGAAACATCGCTCCGGAGCACACGTTCCGTGGGGCACCAGCCAAAGCAAAGGCCAGGGCCGGTAGTGGACGTCGTGGAGCTGAATGGCGAGCCAGTGAAGGGCCCAAGGGTCCCTCCTGTATGTGGCGAACAGGTCATCCGTGTCCCCACGTCCATAAACCATGGGACTGCTGGGGCCCAGGCTGCCAGGATTTCGGCCTTGCCTTCGGAGCCCGGCCACATACGCGGCCTTGCAGCGGAGGCGGGGACGTGTAGACAGCCAAAATTGGGAAAAAGGCAGTGTTTCCTCGAGTTCCCTGGCATCGGCCTTTTTGAGCGGCTTGCTTTTTTTCCTGGTAGGAGAGGGCCCTGACGGAGAAAGGCAGGATTACGTGTGCAGGAAAGGTGTGTGCTGAGAGGGTGACGACGTTGAGACCATGTTGAGATCTTTAGACCCAGGAGAGGCCCCTGGCGGGTGTGGGTCAGTGTTCTCTACCCATCCCACTTGGCGGGGGGAGGTTTTCACCATACAAAGCAGCAGCGGAATTATTCGTCGCCGGAGGGGTTGCATCTGCCCACAAGCTCCACCTGGCCAGGGTCCGCCCTTGCTGTATTGTCCATGTCAGTCAACAGAAGCTAAGACCTTCCAGAGAGACTACCTGCTCTTCTCTACCCACGGGGAAGCAGTACAGCCAGAAGCCTCCCCCATTCCATCTCTAGGCTCTCTCTCAGGCCCCTCATACTTGTGATGTGTCTCAGGGGTAGAAGGAAGAGATTTCTCCGAATGAACACATACACAGAGGGGCCATAGATGCTGAGGAAGGGCGCCTTGCCTACTGATATCCTAGCGTAAGTGGAAAAGTGGTACCTGCCTGCTGGCCCAGTGTGTCGAACGTCTCCACATCAGGGGCTGCCTACGGTGAGGTGATTCCCTGGGTGCCCTGGATTTTGTGGCCCAAAAGAGAAGGGGCCGTCGTGTGTCCATGGGTAAAATGGAGGGCACTGCGGAAGTGGCCGCTTAGGCTGGACCTCTCGTATTGGCTCGGTGTTTGTGACCCGTCCCCGTCAGAAGTTCCGGCCAGCCTTGCGGTGGCTGTCTCCATGGTGATTGGGAAAGAAGCCTTAGGCCCCGCACTCAGCCGTCACCTGGCCTACCTGGCCTCTTTAGCCTCATCTAGACCGCTGTGTGGATGAAAGAATGAATGTCGGCCAATGACCACATGTCCTCGTTGCCTTTGAAGGATTAGGCTCCTTGCCTGGGCAGAAGACAGCCAAGGTCAGCCTGAGCCTAGACACCTAGTGACCTGTGACACTGCAGGCAGTGACAGATGTTCATTTTCATGCTCATGTATCCGCAGGTGGCGGATTCAGAGTGGTCGGAGAAGAAGTGTAACTAGGGATGACACAGACACGAGGGCACGGGCCAAAGGTCAGGGAAAATAGCTGAGATCGTGGAGCTCTAGCGGAGCCAGTGTAGGGCCCAGGCCTCCCTCCTGTACGTGGCAAAGAGGTGATCCATATGCCGCCATGCGCAGACTCTGGACTGCTGGGGCCCTGGACGCCCGGATTGCGGCCTTGTCTTCGGAGAAGTGACACACATGCACTGTGCCAGCGGAGGCTGTGGCCCAGCAGAGGACAAAATCTTGAAAATGGGGGCTTCAGTTGACTTTGCCTGTGCTCTCCTTTGGCTGAGTGCCATCGTGTGTTTCCTAGCAGGAGAAGGCATTCGTGGAGAGAGGCGGATTCCGTGTGTGCAGGCAAAGTGTGTGCTGAGATGATGAGTGGCTGGAGACCAGGGTGGACTCTTCAGACCCAGGATAGACCCCTGGCAGGTATGTGTCAATGTTTCTGCCCATGGCACTCAGCCGGGTATTTGCATAGAATGTTCTCCGAGAAATTAGTAGTCTCCGGAGAGGCTGCTGCATGTCAGCAAGCTTCACCTGGCCAGGTCCGCCCGTGATGTAGCTCCCCAATCAATGGCTACTCTCTAGACCTTCCAGATAGACTAGCAGAACTTCTCTGCCCATGGGCAACCAGTAGAGCCAGAGGCCTTCCCCCTTTGCTCTTTCGCTCTAGGCCCTCTGTCAGGCACTCCAAGGTGTGAAGTGACAAGGGGGAGAAGGAAGAGATTTCAGAGAACGAACACATCCAGAGAGAGACAGAGAGAGGCAAGAGATGCTGAGTGGGGATGCCTTGCGTAGTGATATCCTGAGGAAAGTGGGAAAGAGGTACCTGGCCTGCTGTGCCAATGCCCTGAAGCAGTCCGCACCAGGGGCTCCCTTGTGCCTGCGTAGCCTCTCCCAGGGTGTGCTCAAATCCTGCGGCCACTAGGTGTCATAGGTCACACTGGAGGGCCCTGTGTCATCTGCCTGGCGGGCCGGATCTCTGCCATTGGCTCAAGTCTTGTCAGCAGGCCCATCACAAGCTCCGCCCACTCTTGCGGGGGGGGACTGTCTCTATGGTGATGGCAAAGGAGTCTTAGCCCCGCCCACCTGGCCTTGACTTCACCTACCAGGCCCGCTGACACTCACTCAGACCTCTGTGTTGCTCCAAATGAATGTCCGCCAGTGCCCGGGTGTCAGCATCTGGGATAAAGGATTCGGGACCTTGCCTGGGGCAGAAGGCAGCCTAGGTCAGCGGGTACCTGGAAGTCTACTGCCTTGTGACACTGCTGCCAGTGACAAATGGTGACTCCCACACTCAGATATCGCCTGGTGGCAGAATGATAGTGATGGGCGGAGAAACATCGCTCCGGAGCACACGTTCCGTGGGGCACCAGCCAAAGCAAAGGCCAGGGCCGGTAGTGGACATCGTGGAGCTGAATGGCGAGCCAGTGAAGGGCCCAAGGGTCCCTCCTGTATGTGGCGAACAGGTCATCCGTGTCCCCACGTCCATAAACCATGGGACTGCTGGGGCCCAGGCTGCCAGGATTTCGGCCTTGCCTTCGGAGCCCGGCCACATACGCGGCCTTGCAGCAGAGGCGGGGACATGTAGACAGCCAAAATTTGGAAAAAGGCAGTGTTTCCTCGAGTTCCCTGGCATCGGCCTTTTTGAGCGGCTTGCTTTTTTTCCTGGTAGGAGAGGGCCCTGACGGAGAAAGGCAGGATTACGTGTGCAGGAAAGGTGTGTGCTGAGAGAGTGACGACGTTGAGACCATGTTGGGATCTTTAGTCCCAGGAGAGGCCCCTGGCGGGTGTGGGTCAGTGTTCTCTACCCATCCCACTTGGCGGGGGGAGGTTTTCACCATACAAAGCAGCAGCGGAATTATTCGTCGCCGGAGGGGTTGCATCTGCCCACAAGCTCCACCTGGCCAGGGTCCGCCCTTGCTGTATTGTCCATGTCAGTCAACAGAAGCTAAGACCTTCCAGAGAGACTACCTGCTCTTCTCTACCCTCGGGGAAGCGGTACAGCCAGAAGCCTCCCCCATTCCATCTCTAGGCTCTCTCTCAGGCCCCTCATACTTGTGATGTGTCTCAGGGGTAGAAGGAAGAGATTTCTCCGAATGAACACATACACAGAGGGGCCATAGATGCTGAGGAAGGGCGCCTTGCCTACTGATATCCTAGCGTAAGTGGAAAAGTGGTACCTGCCTGCTGGCCCCGTGTGTCGAACGTGTCCACATCAGGGGCTGCCTACGGTGAGGTGATTCCCTGGGTGCCCTGGATTTTGTGGCCCAAAAGAGAAGGGGCCGTCGTGTGTCCATGGGTAAAATGGAGGGCACTGCGGAAGTGGCCGCTTAGGCTGGACCTCTCGTATTGGCTCGGTGTTTGTGACCCGTCCCCGTCAGAAGTTCCGGCCAGCCTTGCGGTGGCTGTCTCCATGGTGATTGGGAAAGAAGCCTTAGGCCCCGCACTCAGCCGTCACCTGGCCTACCTGGCCTCTTTAGCCTCATCTAGACCGCTGTGTGGATGAAAGAATGAATGTCGGCCAATGACCACATGTCCTCGTTGCCTTTGAAGGATTAGGCTCCTTGCCTGGGCAGAAGACAGCCAAGGTCAGCCTGAGCCTAGACACCTAGTGACCTGTGACACTGCAGGCAGTGACAGATGTTCATTTTCATGCTCATGTATCCGCAGGTGGCGGATTCAGAGTGGTCGGAGAAGAAGTGTAACTAGGGATGACACAGACACGAGGGCACGGGCCAAAGGTCAGGGAAAATAGCTGAGATCGTGGAGCTCTAGCGGAGCCAGTGTAGGGCCCAGGCCTCCCTCCTGTACGTGGCAAAGAGGTGATCCATATGCCGCCATGCGCAGACTCTGGACTGCTGGGGCCCTGGACGCCCGGATTGCGGCCTTGTCTTCGGAGAAGTGACACACATGCACTGTGCCAGCGGAGGCTGTGGCCCAGCAGAGGACAAAATCTTGAAAATGGGGGCTTCAGTTGACTTTGCCTGTGCTCTCCTTTGGCTGAGTGCCATCGTGTGTTTCCTAGCAGGAGAAGGCATTCGTGGAGAGAGGCGGATTCCGTGTGTGCAGGCAAAGTGTGTGCTGAGATGATGAGTGGCTGGAGACCAGGGTGGACTCTTCAGACCCAGGATAGACCCCTGGCAGGTATGTGTCAATGTTTCTGCCCATGGCACTCAGCCGGGTATTTGCATAGAATGTTCTCCGAGAAATTAGTAGTCTCCGGAGAGGCTGCTGCATGTCAGCAAGCTTCACCTGGCCAGGTCCGCCCGTGATGTAGCTCCCCAATCAATGGCTACTCTCTAGACCTTCCAGATAGACTAGCAGAACTTCTCTGCCCATGGGCAACCAGTAGAGCCAGAGGCCTTCCCCCTTTGCTCTTTCGCTCTAGGCCCTCTGTCAGGCACTCCAAGGTGTGAAGTGACAAGGGGGAGAAGGAAGAGATTTCAGAGAACGAACACATCCAGAGAGAGACAGAGAGAGGCAAGAGATGCTGAGTGGGGATGCCTTGCGTAGTGATATCCTGAGGAAAGTGGGAAAGAGGTACCTGGCCTGCTGTGCCAATGCCCTGAAGCAGTCCGCACCAGGGGCTCCCTTGTGCCTGCGTAGCCTCTCCCAGGGTGTGCTCAAATCCTGCGGCCACTAGGTGTCATAGGTCACACTGGAGGGCCCTGTGTCATCTGCCTGGCGGGCCGGATCTCTGCCATTGGCTCAAGTCTTGTCAGCAGGCCCATCACAAGCTCCGCCCACTCTTGCGGGGGGGGACTGTCTCTATGGTGATGGCAAAGGAGTCTTAGCCCCGCCCACCTGGCCTTGACTTCACCTACCAGGCCCGCTGACACTCACTCAGACCTCTGTGTTGCTCCAAATGAATGTCCGCCAGTGCCCGGGTGTCAGCATCTGGGATAAAGGATTCGGGACCTTGCCTGGGGCAGAAGGCAGCCTAGGTCAGCGGGTACCTGGAAGTCTACTGCCTTGTGACACTGCCTCCAGTGACAAATGGTGACTCCCACACTCAGATATCGCCTGGTGGCAGAATGATAGTGATGGGCGGAGAAACATCGCTCCGGAGCACACGTTCCGTGGGGCACCAGCCAAAGCAAAGGCCAGGGCCAGTAGTGGACGTCGTGGAGCTGAATGGCGAGCCAGTGAAGGGCCCAAGGGTCCCTCGTGTATGTGGCGAACAGGTCATCCGTGTCCCCACGTCCATAAACCATGGGACTGCTGGGGCCCAGGCTGCCAGGATTTCGGCCTTGCCTTCGGAGCCCGGCCACATACGCGGCCTTGCAGCAGAGGCGGGGACATGTAGACAGCCAAAATTTGGAAAAAGGCAGTGTTTCCTCGAGTTCCCTGGCATCGGCCTTTTTGAGCGGCTTGCTTTTTTTCCTGGTAGGAGAGGGCCCTGACGGAGAAAGGCAGGATTACGTGTGCAGGAAAGGTGTGTGCTGAGAGAGTGACGACGTTGAGACCATGTTGGGATCTTTAGTCCCAGGAGAGGGCCCTGGCGGGTGTGGGTCAGTGTTCTCTACCCATCCCACTTGGCGGGGGGAGGTTTTCACCATACAAAGCAGCAGCGGAATTATTCGTCGCCGGAGGGGTTGCATCTGCCCACAAGCTCCACCTGGCCAGGGTCCGCCCTTGCTGTATTGTCCATGTCAGTCAACAGAAGCTAAGACCTTCCAGAGAGACTACCTGCTCTTCTCTACCCTCGGGGAAGCGGTACAGCCAGAAGCCTCCCCCATTCCATCTCTAGGCTCTCTCTCAGGCCCCTCATACTTGTGATGTGTCTCAGGGGTAGAAGGAAGAGATTTCTCCGAATGAACACATACACAGAGGGGCCATAGATGCTGAGGAAGGGCGCCTTGCCTACTGATATCCTAGCGTAAGTGGAAAAGTGGTACCTGCCTGCTGGCCCAGTGTGTCGAACGTGTCCACATCAGGGGCTGCCTACTGTCAGGTGATTCCCTGGGTGCCCTGGATTTTGTGGCCCAAAAGAGAAGGGGCCGTCGTGTGTCCATGGGTAAAATGGAGGGCACTGCGGAAGTGGCCGCTTAGGCTGGACCTCTCGTATTGGCTCGGTGTTTGTGACCCGTCCCCGTCAGAAGTTCCGGCCAGCCTTGCGGTGGCTGTCTCCATGGTGATTGGGAAAGAAGCCTTAGGCCCCGCACTCAGCCGTCACCTGGCCTACCTGGCCTCTTTAGCCTCATCTAGACCGCTGTGTGGATGAAAGAATGAATGTCGGCCAATGACCACATGTCCTCGTTGCCTTTGAAGGATTAGGCTCCTTGCCTGGGCAGAAGACAGCCAAGGTCAGCCTGAGCCTAGACACCTAGTGACCTGTGACACTGCAGGCAGTGACAGATGTTCATTTTCATGCTCATGTATCCGCAGGTGGCGGATTCAGAGTGGTCGGAGAAGAAGTGTAACTAGGGATGACACAGACACGAGGGCACGGGCCAAAGGTCAGGGAAAATAGCTGAGATCGTGGAGCTCTAGCGGAGCCAGTGTAGGGCCCAGGCCTCCTTCCTGTACGTGGCAAAGAGGTGATCCATATGCCGCCATGGGCAGACTCTGGACTGCTGGGGCCCTGGACGCCCGGATTGCGGCCTTGTCTTCGGAGAAGTGACACACATGCACTGTGCCAGCGGAGGCTGTGTCCCAGCAGAGGACAAAATCTTGAAAATGGGGGCTTCAGTTGACTTTGCCTGTGCTCTCCTTTGGCTGAGTGCCATCGTGTGTTTCCAGCAGGAGAAGGCATTCGTGGAGAGAGGCGGATTCCGTGTGTGCAGGCAAAGTGTGTGCTGAGATGATGAGTGGCTGGAGACCAGGGTGGACTCTTCAGACCCAGGATAGACCCCTGGCAGGTATGTGTCAATGTTTCTGCCCATGGCACTCAGCCGGGTATTTGCATAGAATGTTCTCCGAGAAATTAGTAGTCTCCGGAGAGGCTGCTGCATGTCAGCAAGCTTCACCTGGCCAGGTCCGCCCGTGATGTAGCTCCCCAATCAATGGCTACTCTCTAGACCTTCCAGATAGACTAGCAGATCTTCTCTGCCCATGGGCAACCAGTGGAGCCAGAGGCCTTCCCTCTTTGCTCTTTCGTCTCTAGGCCCTCTGTCAGGCACTCCAAGGTTTGAAGTGACAAGGGGGAGAAGGAAAAGATTTCAGAGAACGAACACATCCAGAGAGAGACAGAGAGAGGCAAGAGATGCTGAGTGGGGATGCCTTGCGTAGTGATATCCTGAGGAAAGTGGGAAAGAGGTACCTGGCCTGCTGTGCCAATGCCCTGAAGCAGTCCGCACCAGGGGCTCCCTTGTGCCTGCGTAGCCTCTCCCAGGGTGTGCTCAAATCCTGTGGCCACTAGGTGTCATAGGTCACACTGGAGGGCCCTGTGTCATCTGCCTGGCGGGCCGGATCTCTGCCATTGGCTCAAGTCTTGTCAGCAGGCCCATCAGCAGCTCCGCCCACTCTTGCGGGGGGGGACTGTCTCTATGGTGATGGCAAAGGAGTCTTAGCCCCGCCCACCTGGCCTTGACTTCACCTACCTGGCCCGCTGACCCTCACTCAGACCTCTGTGTTGCTCCAAATGAATGTCCGCCAGTGCCCGGGTGTCAGCATCTGGGATAAAGGATTCGGGACCTTGCCTGGGGCAGAAGGCAGCCTAGGTCAGCGGGTACCTGGAAGTCTACTGCCTTGTGACACTGCCTCCAGTGACAAATGGTGACTCCCACACTCACATATCGCCTGGTGGCAGAATGATAGTGATGGGCGGAGAAACATCGCTCCGGAGCACACGTTCCGTGGGGCACCAGCCAAAGCAAAGGCCAGGGCCAGTAGTGGACGTCGCGGAGCTGAATGGCGAGCCAGTGAAGGGCCCAAGGATTCCTCTTGTATGTGGGAAACATGTCATCCGGGTCCCCACGTCCATAAACCACTGGATTCCTGGGGCCCGGGACGCCAGGTTTTCGGCCTTGCCTTCGCTGCCCGGCCACATAGGCAGCCTTCCACCGGAGGCGGGGATATGTAGGCAGCAAAAATGTGGAAAATGGCAGTGTCTCCTCGATTTCTCTGGCATCGGCCTTTTTGAGCGGCATGCTTTTTTCCTAGTAGGATGAGGCACCGACGGAGAAAGGCAGGATTATGTGTGCAGGAAAGGTGTGTGCTGAGAAGGTGACAAGGTTGAGACCAGGTTGGGATCTTTAGTCCCAGGAAAGGCCCCTGGCAGGTGTGGGTCAATGTTCTGTGCCCATCCCACTTGGCGTGGGGAGGTTTACACCATACAAAGCAGCAGCGGAATTATTCTTCCCCCAGAGGTTGCATGTGCCCACAAGCTCCACCTGGCCAGGGTCCGCCCCTACCGTATTGCCCATGTCGATCAACAGAAGCTAAGAGCTTCCAGAGAGACTAACTGCTATTCTCTAGCCACGGGGAAGCGGTACAGCCAGAAGCCTCCCCTGTTTCATCTCCAGGTTCTCTCTCAGGCCCCTCATAGTTGTGATGTGTCTCAGGGGTAGAAAAAAGAGATTTCTTTAAAAGAACACACACAAAGAGGGGCCATAGATGCTGAGGAAGGGCGCCTTGCCTAGTGATATCCTAGCGTAAGTGGAAAAGAGGTACCTGCCTGCTGTCCCAGTATGTCGAACCTGTCCACATCAGGGGTTGCCTACTGTGAAGTTATTCCCTGGGTACCCTCGATTTTGTGGCCAAGGACAGAAGGGGCCGTTGTGTGTCCACGGGTAAAATGGAGGGCTCTGCGGAACCGGCCGGTTAGGCTGGACCTCTCCTATTGGCTCAGAGTTTGTGACCCGTCCCCGTCAGAAGTTCCGGCCAGCCTTGCGGTGGCTGTCTCCATGGTGATTGGGAAGGAAGCCTTAGGCCCCGCACTCAGCCTTCACCTGGCCCACCTGGCCTCTTTACCCTCATCTAGACCCCTGTGTAGATGAAAGAAAGGTTGTCGGCCAGTGAACACGTGTCCTTCATTTCCTTTGAAGGATTAAGCTCCTTGCCTGGGCAGAAGACAGCCAAGGTCAGCCTGAGCCTAGACACCTAGTGACCTGTGACACTGCAGACAGTGATAGATGTTGATGTCCACGCTCAGATATCCGCAGCTGGCGAATCGAGAGTGGTCGGAGGTGAAGTGTAACTACAGGTCACGCACTCACGAGGGCACGGGCCAAAGGTCGGGAAAAATAGCTGAGGTCGTGGAGCTCTAGCGGAGCCAGTCTAGGGCCGAGGCCTCCCTCCTGTACGTGGCAAAGAGGTGATCCGTATGCCGCCATGCGCAGCCTCTGGACTGCTGGGGCCCTGGATGCCCGGATTTCGGCCTTGTCTTCGGAGAAGTGACGCACATGCAGCGTGCCACCGGAGGCTGTGGCCTAGCAGAGGGCAAAATCTTGAAAATGGGGGCTTCAGTTGACTTTGCCTGTGCTCTCCTTTGGCTGAGTGACATCCTGTGTCTCCTAGCAGGAGAAGGCATTCGTGGAGAGAGGCGGATTCCCTGTGTGCAGACAAAGTGTGTGCTGAGATGATGAGTAGCTGGAGACCGGGGTGGACTCTTCAGACCCAGGATAGGCCTCTGGCAGGTATGTGTCAATGTTTTCTGCCCTTTGCACTCAGCCAGGTATTTGCATACAATGTTACCAGAGGAATTAGTAGTCTCCGGAGAGGCTGCCACATGTCAGCAAACTTCACCTGGCCAGGGTCCGCCGGTGACGTAGCTACCCCATCAGTCACTACTCTCTAGACCTTCCAGATAAACTACCAGATCTTGTCTACCCATGGGCAACCAGTAGAGCCAGAGGCCTTCCCCCTTTGCTCTTTGGTCTCTAGGCACTCTATCAGGCATTCCAAGCTGTGAAGTGACTCAGGGGGAGAAGGAAGAGATTTCAGAGAACGAAGACAAGCAGAGAGAGACAGAGAGAGGCAAGAGATGCTGAGTGGGGATGCCTTGCGTAGTGATATCCTGAGGAAAGTGGGAAAGAGGTACCTGGCCTGCTCTGCCAATGCCCTGAACCAGTCCGCACCAGGGGCTCCCCTGTGCCTGCGTAGGCTTTCCCAGGCTGTGCTCAAATCCTGTGGCCACTAGGTGTCATAGGTCATAATGGAGGGCCCTGTGTCATCTGCCTGGCGGGCCAGATCTCTGCCATTGGCT
Organism: Loxodonta africana; assembly: GCF_030014295.1. NCBI lineage: Eukaryota > Metazoa > Chordata > Mammalia > Proboscidea > Elephantidae > Loxodonta > Loxodonta africana. The sequence goes on from NW_026974832.1 coordinate 1,583,167, forward strand.
CAGTCTTGTCACCAGGCCCATCATAAGCTCCGCCTACTCTTCCGGTGGTGGGACTGTCTCCATGGTGATGGCAAAGGAGCCTTAGTCCCGCCCACCTGGCCTTGACTTCACCTAGCTGGCCTGCTGACCCTCACTCAGACCTCTGTGTTGATAAAAATTAATGTCGGCCAGTGCCCAGGTGTCAGCATCTGGGATAAAGGATTCCGGACCTTGCCGGGGGAGAAGGCAGCCTAGGTCAGCTGGTACCTGGAAGTCTAGTGACTCGTGACACTGCTGCCAGTGACAGACAAATGGTGACTCCCACACTCACATATCCCCTGGTGGCAGAATGATAGTGATGGGTGGAGAAACATCGCTCTGGAGCACTCGCGCAATGGGGCACCGGCCAAGGGCCAGGGCCAGTAGTGGACGTCGCGGAGCTGAATGGCGAGCCAGTGAAGGGCCCAAGGATTCCTCTTGTATGTGGGAAACATGTCATCCGGGTCCCCACGTCCATAAACCACTGGATTGCTGGGGCCCAGGATGCCAGGATTTCGGCCTTGCCTTCGCAGCCCGGCCACATAGGCAGCCTTCCACCGGAGGCGGGGATATGTAGACAGCAAAAATGTGGAAAATGGCAGTGTCTCCTCGATTTCTCTGGCATCGGCCTTTTTGAGCGGCATGCTTTTTTCCTAGTAGGATGAGGCACCGACAGAGAAAGGCAGGATTATGTGTGCAGGAAAGGTATGTGCTGAGAAGGTGACAAGGTTGAGACCAGGTTGGGATCTTTAGTCCCAGGAAAGGCCCCTGGCAGGTGTGGGTCAATGTTCTGTGCCCATCCCACTTGGCGTGGGGAGGTTTACACCATACAAAGCAGCAGCGGAATTATTCTTCCCCCAGAGGTTGCATGTGTCCACAAGCTCCGCCTGGCCAGGGTCCGCCCCTACCGTATTGCCCATGTCGATCAACAGAAGCTAAGAGCTTCCAGAGAGACTAACTGCTATTCTCTAGCCACGGGGAAGCGGTACAGCCAGAAGCCTCCCCCGTTCCATCTCTAGGCTCTCTCTCAGGCCCCTCATACTTGTGATGTGTCTCAGGGGTAGAAGGAAGAGATTTCTCCGAATGAACACATACACAGAGGGGCCATAGATGCTGAGGAAGGGCGCCTTGCCTACTGATATCCTAGCGTAAGTGGAAAAGTGGTACCTGCCTGCTGGCCCCGTGTGTCGAACGTGTCCACATCAGGGGCTGCCTACTGTGAGGTGATTCCCTGGGTGCCCTGGATTTTGTGGCCCAAAAGAGAAGGGGCCGTCGTGTGTCCATGGGTAAAATGGAGGGCACTGCGGAAGTGGCCGCTTAGGCTGGACCTCTCGTATTGGCTCGGTGTTTGTGACCCGTCCCCGTCAGAAGTTCCGGCCAGCCTTGCGGTGGCTGTCTCCATGGTGATTGGGAAAGAAGCCTTAGGCCCCGCACTCAGCCGTCACCTGGCCTACCTGGCCTCTTTAGCCTCATCTAGACCGCTGTGTGGATGAAAGAATGAATGTCGGCCAATGACCACATGTCCTCGTTGCCTTTGAAGGATTAGGCTCCTTGCCTGGGCAGAAGACAGCCAAGGTCAGCCTGAGCCTAGACACCTAGTGACCTGTGACACTGCAGGCAGTGACAGATGTTCATTTTCATGCTCATGTATCCGCAGGTGGCGGATTCAGAGTGGTCGGAGAAGAAGTGTAACTAGGGATGACACAGACACGAGGGCACGGGCCAAAGGTCAGGGAAAATAGCTGAGATCGTGGAGCTCTAGCGGAGCCAGTGTAGGGCCCAGGCCTCCCTCCTGTACGTGGCAAAGAGGTGATCCATATGCCGCCATGGGCAGACTCTGGACTGCTGGGGCCCTGGACGCCCGGATTGCGGCCTTGTCTTCGGAGAAGTGACACACATGCACTGTGCCAGCGGAGGCTGTGGCCCAGCAGAGGGCAAAATCTTGAAAATGCGGGCTTCAGTTGACTTTGCCTGTGCTCTCCTTTGGCTGAGTGCCATCGTGTGTTTCCTAGCAGGAGAAGGCATTCGTGGAGAGAGGCGGATTCCATGTGTGCAGGCAAAGTGTGTGCTGAGATGATGAGTGGCTGGAGACCAGGGTGGACTCTTGAGACCCAGGATAGACCCCTGGCAGGTATGTGTCAATGTTTTCTGCCCATGGCACTCAGCCGGGTATTTGCATAGAATGTTCTCCGAGGAATTAGTAGTCTCCGGAGAGGCTGCTGCATGTCAGCAAGCTTCACCTGGCCAGGTCCGCCCGTGATGTAGCTCCCCAATCAATGGCTACTCTCTAGACCTTCCAGATAGACTAGCAGATCTTCTCTGCCCATGGGCAACCAGTAGAGCCAGAGGCCTTCCCCCTTTGCTCTTTCGTCTCTAGGCCCTCTGTCAGGCACTCCAAGGTGTGAAGTGACAAGGGGGAGAAGGAAGAGATTTCAGAGAACGAACACATCCAGAGAGAGACAGAGAGAGGCAAGAGATGCTGAGTGGGGATGCCTTGCGTAGTGATATCCTGAGGAAAGTGGGAAAGAGGTACCTGGCCTGCTGTGCCAATGCCCTGAAGCAGTCCGCACCAGGGGCTCCCTTGTGCCTGCGTAGCCTTTCCCAGGGTGTGCTCAAATCCTGTGGCCACTAGGTGTCATAGGTCACACTGGAGGGCCCTGTGTCATCTGCCTGGCAGGCCGGATCTCTGCCATTGGCTCAAGTCTTGTCAGCAGGCCCATCACAAGCTCCGGCCTCTCTTGCGGGGGGGGACTGTCTCTATGGTGATGGCAAAGGAGTCTTAGCCCCGCCCACCTGGCCTTGACTTCACCTACCTGGCCCGCTGACCCTCACTCAGACCTCTATGTTGCTCCAAATGAATGTCCCCCAGTGCCCGGGTGTCAGCATCTGGGATAAAGGATTCGGGACCTTGCCTGGGGCAGAAGGCAGCCTAGGTCAGCGGGTACCTGGAAGTCTACTGCCTTGTGACACTGCTGCCAGTGACAAATGGTGACTCCCACACTCACATATCGCCTGGTGGCAGAATGATAGTGATGGGCGGAGAAACATCGCTCCGGAGCACACGTTCCGTGGGGCACCAGCCAAAGCAAAGGCCAGGGCCGGTAGTGGACGTCGTGGAGCTGAATGGCGAGCCAGTGAAGGGCCCAAGGGTCCCTCGTGTATGTGGCGAACAGGTCATTCGTGTCCCCACGTCCATAAACCATGGGACTGCTGGGGCCCAGGCTGCCAGGATTTCGGCCTTGCCTTCGGAGCCCGGCCACATACGCGGCCTTGCAGCGGAGGCGGGGACATGTAGAAAGCCAAAATTTGGAAAATGGCAGTGTTTCCTCGAGTTCCCTGGCATCGGCCTTTTTGAGCGGCTTGCTTTTTCTCCTGGTCGGAGAGGGCCCTGACGGAGAAAGGCAGGATTACGTGTGCAGGAAAGGTGTGTGCTGAGAGGGTGACGACGTTGAGACCATGTTGGGATCTTTAGTCCCAGGAGAGGCCCCTGGCGGGTGTGGGTCAGTGTTCTCTACCCATCCCACTTGGCGGGGGGAGGTTTTCACCATACAAAGCAGCAGCGGAATTATTCGTCGCCGGAGGGGTTGCATCTGCCCACAAGCTCCACCTGGCCAGGGTCCGCCCCTACTGTATTGTCCATGTCAGTCAACAGAAGCTAAGACCTTCCAGAGAGACTACCTGCTCTTCTCTACCCACGGGGAAGCAGTACAGCCAGAAGCCTCCCCCGTTCCATGTCTAGGCTCTCTCTCAGGCCCCTCATACTTGTGATGTGTCTCAGGGGTAGAAGGAAGAGATTTCTCCGAATGAACACATACACAGAGGGGCCATAGATGCTGAGGAAGGGCGCCTTGCCTACTGATATCCTAGCGTAAGTGGAAAAGTGGTACCTGCCTGCTGGCCCCGTGTGTCGAACGTGTCCACATCAGGGGCTGCCTACTGTGAGGTGATTCCCTGGGTGCCCTGGATTTTGTGGCCCAAAAGAGAAGGGGCCGTCGTGTGTCCATGGGTAAAATGGAGGGCACTGCGGAAGTGGCCGCTTAGGCTGGACCTCTCGTATTGGCTCGGTGTTTGTGACCCGTCCCCGTCAGAAGTTCCGGCCAGCCTTGCGGTGGCTGTCTCCATGGTGATTGGGAAAGAAGCCTTAGGCCCCGCACTCAGCCGTCACCTGGCCTACCTGGCCTCTTTAGCCTCATCTAGACCGCTGTGTGGATGAAAGAATGAATGTCGGCCAATGACCACATGTCCTCGTTGCCTTTGAAGGATTAGGCTCCTTGCCTGGGCAGAAGACAGCCAAGGTCAGCCTGAGCCTAGACACCTAGTGACCTGTGACACTGCAGGCAGTGACAGATGTTCATTTTCATGCTCATGTATCCGCAGGTGGCGGATTCAGAGTGGTCGGAGAAGAAGTGTAACTAGGGATGACACAGACACGAGGGCACGGGCCAAAGGTCAGGGAAAATAGCTGAGATCGTGGAGCTCTAGCGGAGCCAGTGTAGGGCCCAGGCCTCCCTCCTGTACGTGGCAAAGAGGTGATCCATATGCCGCCATGCGCAGACTCTGGACTGCTGGGGCCCTGGACGCCCGGATTGCGGCCTTGTCTTCGGAGAAGTGACACACATGCACTGTGCCAGCGGAGGCTGTGGCCCAGCAGAGGGCAAAATCTTGAAAATGGGGGCTTCAGTTGACTTTGCCTGTGCTCTCCTTTGGCTGAGTGCCATCGTGTGTTTCCTAGCAGGAGAAGGCATTCGAGGAGAGAGGCGGATTCCGTGTGTGCAGGCAAAGTGTGTGCTGAGATGATGAGTGGCTGGAGACCAGGGTGGACTCTTGAGACCCAGGATAGACCCCTGGCAGGTATGTGTCAATGTTTTCTGCCCATGGCACTCAGCCGGGTATTTGCATAGAATGTTCTCCGAGGAATTAGTAGTCTCCGGAGAGGCTGCTGCATGTCAGCAAGCTTCACCTGGCCAGGTCCGCCCGTGATGTAGCTCCCCAATCAATGGCTACTCTCTAGACCTTCCAGATAGACTAGCAGATCTTCTCTGCCCATGGGCAACCAGTAGAGCCAGAGGCCTTCCCCCTTTGCTCTTTCGTCTCTAGGCCCTCTGTCAGGCACTCCAAGGTGTGAAGTGACAAGGGGGAGAAGGAAGAGATTTCAGAGAACGAACACATCCAGAGAGAGACAGAGAGAGGCAAGAGATGCTGAGTGGGGATGCCTTGCGTAGTGATATCCTGAGGAAAGTGGGAAAGAGGTACCTGGCCTGCTGTGCCAATGCCCTGAAGCAGTCCGCACCAGGGGCTCCCTTGTGCCTGCGTAGCCTTTCCCAGGGTGTGCTCAAATCCTGTGGCCACTAGGTGTCATAGGTCACACTGGAGGGCCCTGTGTCATCTGCCTGGCGGGCCGGATCTCTGCCATTGGCTCAAGTCTTGTCAGCAGGCCCATCACAAGCTCCGGCCACTCTTGCGGGGGGGGACTGTCTCTATGGTGATGGCAAAGGAGTCTTAGCCCCGCCCACCTGGCCTTGACTTCACCTACCTGGCCCGCTGACACTCACTCAGACCTCTGTGTTGCTCCAAATGAACGTCCGCCAGTGCCCGGGTGTCAGCATCTGGGATAAAGGATTCGGGACCTTGCCTGGGGCAGAAGGCAGCCTAGGTCAGCGGGTACCTGGAAGTCTACTGCCTTGTGACACTGCCTCCAGTGACAAATGGTGACTCCCACACTCACATATCGCCTGGTGGCAGAATGATAGTGATGGGCGGAGAAACATCGCTCCGGAGCACACGTTCCGTGGGGCACCAGCCAAAGCAAAGGCCAGGGCCAGTAGTGGACGTCGCGGAGCTGAATGGCGAGCCAGTGAAGGGCCCAAGGATTCCTCTTGTATGTGGGAAACATGTCATCCGGGTCCCCACGTCCATAAACCACTGGATTACTGGGGCCCGGGACGCCAGGTTTTCGGCCTTGCCTTCGCTGCCCGGCCACATAGGCAGCCTTCCACCGGAGGCGGGGATATGTAGGCAGCAAAAATGTGGAAAATGGCAGTGTCTCCTCGATTTCTCTGGCATCGGCCTTTTTGAGCGGCATGCTTTTTTCCTAGTAGGATGAGGCACCGACGGAGAAAGGCAGGATTATGTGTGCAGGAAAGGTGTGTGCTGAGAAGGTGACAAGGTTGAGACCAGGTTGGGATCTTTAGTCCCAGGAAAGGCCCCTGGCAGGTGTGGGTCAATGTTCTGTGCCCATCCCACTTGGCGTGGGGAGGTTTACACCATACAAAGCAGCAGCGGAATTATTCTTCCCCCAGAGGTTGCATGTGCCCACAAGCTCCACCTGGCCAGGGTCCGCCCCTACCGTATTGCCCATGTCGATCAACAGAAGCTAAGAGCTTCCAGAGAGACTAACTGCTATTCTCTAGCCATGGGGAAGCGGTACAGCCAGAAGCCTCCCCTGTTTCATCTCCAGGTTCTCTCTCAGGCCCCTCATAGTTGTGATGTGTCTCAGGGGTAGAAAAAAGAGATTTCTTTAAAAGAACACACACAAAGAGGGGCCATAGATGCTGAGGAAGGGCGCCTTCCCTAGTGATATCCTAGCGTAAGTGGAAAAGAGGTACCTGCCTGCTGTCCCAGTATGTCGAACCTGTCCACATCAGGGGTTGCCTACTGTGAAGTTATTCCCTGGGTACCCTCGATTTTGTGGCCAAGGACAGAAGGGGCCGTTGTGTGTCCACGGGTAAAATGGAGGGCTCTGCGGAACTGGCCGGTTAGGCTGGACCTCTCCTATTGGCTCAGAGTTTGTGACCCGTCCCCGTCAGAAGTTCCGGCCAGCCTTGCGGTGGCTGTCTCCATGGTGATTGGGAAGGAAGCCTTAGGCCCCGCACTCAGCCTTCACCTGGCCCACCTGGCCTCTTTACCCTCATCTAGACCCCTGTGTAGATGAAAGAAAGGTTGTCGGCCAGTGAACACGTGTCCTTCATTTCCTTTGAAGGATTAAGCTCCTTGCCTGGGCAGAAGACAGCCAAGGTCAGCCTGAGCCTAGACACCTAGTGACCTGTGACACTGCAGACAGTGATAGATGTTGATGTCCACGCTCAGATATCCGCAGCTGGCGGATCGAGAGTGGTCGGAGGTGAAGTGTAACTACAGGTCACGCACTCACGAGGGCACGGGCCAAAGGTCGGGAAAAATAGCTGAGGTCGTGGAGCTCTAGCGGAGCCAGTCTAGGGCCGAGGCCTCCCTCCTGTACGTGGCAAAGAGGTGATCCGTATGCCGCCATGCGCAGCCTCTGGACTGCTGGGGCCCTGGATGCCCGGATTTCGGCCTTGTCTTCGGAGAAGTGACGCACATGCAGCGTGCCACCGGAGGCTGTGGCCTAGCAGAGGGCAAAATCTTGAAAATGGGGGCTTCAGTTGACTTTGCCTGTGCTCTCCTTTGGCTGAGTGACATCCTGTGTCTCCTAGCAGGAGAAGGCATTCGTGGAGAGAGGCGGATTCCCTGTGTGCAGACAAAGTGTGTGCTGAGATGATGAGTAGCTGGAGACCGGGGTGGACTCTTCAGACCCAGGATAGGCCTCTGGCAGGTATGTGTCAATGTTTTCTGCCCTTTGCACTCAGCCAGGTATTTGCATACAATGTTACCAGAGGAATTAGTAGTCTCCGGAGAGGCTGCCACATGTCAGCAAGCTTCACCTGGCCAGGGTCCGCCTGTGACGTAGCTACCCCATCAGTCACTACTCTCTAGACCTTCCAGATAAACTACCAGATCTTGTCTACCCATGGGCAACCAGTAGAGCCAGAGGCCTTCCCCCTTTGCTCTTTGGTCTCTAGGCACTCTATCAGGCATTCCAAGCTGTGAAGTGACTCAGGGGGAGAAGGAAGAGATTTCAGAGAACGAAGACAAGCAGAGAGAGACAGAGAGAGGCAAGAGATGCTGAGTGGGGATGCCTTGCGTAGTGATATCCTCAGGAAAGTGGGAAAGAGGTACCTGGCCTGCTCTGCCAATGCCCTGAACCAGTCCGCACCAGGGGCTCCCCTGTGCCTGCGTAGGCTTTCCCAGGCTGTGCTCAAATCCTGTGGCCACTAGGTGTCATAGGTCATAATGGAGGGCCCTGTGTCATCTGCCTGGCGGGCCAGATCTCTGCCATTGGCTCAGTCTTGTCACCAGGCCCATCATAAGCTCCGCCTACTCTTCCGGTGGTGGGACTGTCTCCATGGTGATGGCAAAGGAGCCTTAGTCCCGCCCACCTGGCCTTGACTTCACCTAGCTGGCCTGCTGACCCTCACTCAGACCTCTGTGTTGATAAAAATTAATGTCGGCCAGTGCCCAGGTGTCAGCATCTGGGATAAAGGATTCGGGACCTTGCCGGGGGAGAAGGCAGCCTAGGTCAGCTGGTACCTGGAAGTCTAGTGACTCGTGACACTGCTGCCAGTGACAGACAAATGGTGACTCCCACACTCACATATCCCCTGGTGGCAGAATGATAGTGATGGGTGGAGAAACATCGCTCTGGAGCACTCGCGCAATGGGGCACCGGCCAAGGGCCAGGGCCAGTAGTGGACGTCGCGGAGCTGAATGGCGAGCCAGTGAAGGGCCCAAGGATTCCTCTTGTATGTGGGAAACATGTCATCCGGGTCCCCACGTCCATAAACCACTGGATTGCTGGGGCCCAGGATGCCAGGATTTCGGCCTTGCCTTCGCAGCCCGGCCACATAGGCAGCCTTCCACCGGAGGCGGGGATATGTAGACAGCAAAAATGTGGAAAATGGCAGTGTCTCCTCGATTTCTCTGGCATCGGCCTTTTTGAGCGGCATGCTTTTTTCCTAGTAGGATGAGGCACCGACAGAGAAAGGCAGGATTATGTGTGCAGGAAAGGTATGTGCTGAGAAGGTGACAAGGTTGAGACCAGGTTGGGATCTTTAGTCCCAGGAAAGGCCCCTGGCAGGTGTGGGTCAATGTTCTGTGCCCATCCCACTTGGCGTGGGGAGGTTTACACCATACAAAGCAGCAGCGGAATTATTCTTCCCCCAGAGGTTGCATGTGCCCACAAGCTCCACCTGGCCAGGGTCCGCCCCTACCGTATTGCCCATGTCGATCAACAGAAGCTAAGAGCTTCCAGAGAGACTAACTGCTATTCTCTAGCCACGGGGAAGCGGTACAGCCAGAAGCCTCCCCCGTTCCATCTCTAGGCTCTCTCTCAGGCCCCTCATACTTGTGATGTGTCTCAGGGGTAGAAGGAAGAGATTTCTCCGAATGAACACATACACAGAGGGGCCATAGATGCTGAGGAAGGGCGCCTTGCCTACTGATATCCTAGCGTAAGTGGAACAGTGGTACCTGCCTGCTGGCCCAGTGTGTCGAACGTGTCCACATCAGGGGCTGCCTACGGTGAGGTGATTCCCTGGGTGCCCTGGATTTTGTGGCCCAAAAGAGAAGGGGCCGTCGTGTGTCCATGGGTAAAATGGAGGGCACTGCGGAAGTGGCCGCTTAGGCTGGACCTCTCGTATTGGCTCGGTGTTTGTGACCCGTCCCCGTCAGAAGTTCCGGCCAGCCTTGCGGTGGCTGTCTCCATGGTGATTGGGAAAGAAGCCTTAGGCCCCGCACTCAGCCGTCACCTGGCCTACCTGGCCTCTTTAGCCTCATCTAGACCGCTGTGTGGATGAAAGAATGAATGTCGGCCAATGACCACATGTCCTCGTTGCCTTTGAAGGATTAGGCTCCTTGCCTGGGCAGAAGACAGCCAAGGTCAGCCTGAGCCTAGACACCTAGTGACCTGTGACACTGCAGGCAGTGACAGATGTTCATTTTCATGCTCATGTATCCGCAGGTGGCGGATTCAGAGTGGTCGGAGAAGAAGTGTAACTAGGGATGACACAGACACGAGGGCACGGGCCAAAGGTCAGGGAAAATAGCTGAGATTGTGGAGCTCTAGCGGAGCCAGGGTAGGGCCCAGGCCTCCCTCCTGTACGTGGCAAAGAGGTGATCCATATGCCGCCATGCACAGACTCTGGACTGCTGGGGCCCTGGACGCCCGGATTGCGGCCTTGTCTTCGGAGAAGTGACACACATGCACTGTGCCAGCAGAGTCTGTGGCCCAGCAGAGGACAAAATCTTGAAAATGGGGGCTTCAGTTGACTTTGCCTGTGCTCTCCTTTGGCTGAGTGCCATCGTGTGTTTCCTAGCAGGAGAAGGCATTCGTGGAGAGAGGCGGATTCCATGTGTGCAGGCAAAGTGTGTGCTGAGATGATGAGTGGCTGGAGACCAGGGTGGACTCTTCAGACCCAGGATAGACGCCTGGCAGGTATGTGTCAATGTTTCTGCCCATGGCACTCAGCCGGGTATTTGCATAGAATGTTCTCCGAGGAATTAGTAGTCTCCGGAGAGGCTGCTGCATGTCAGCAAGCTTCACCTGGCCAGGTCCGCCCGTGATGTAGCTCCCCAATCAATGGCTACTCTCTAGACCTTCCAGATAGACTAGCAGATCTTCTCTGCCCATGGGCAACCAGTAGAGCCAGAGGCCTTCCCCCTTTGCTCTTTCGTCTCTAGGCCCTCTGTCAGGCACTCCAAGGTGTGAAGTGACAAGGGGGAGAAGGAAGAGATTTCAGAGAACGAACACATCCAGAGAGAGACAGAGAGAGGCAAGAGATGCTGAGTGGGGATGCCTTGCGTAGTGATATCCTGAGGAAAGTGGGAAAGAGGTACCTGGCCTGCTCTGCCAATGCCCTGAAGCGGTCTGCACCAGGGGCTCCCTTGTGCCTGCGTAGCCTTTCCCAGGGTGTGCTCAAATCCTGTGGCCACTAGGTGTCATAGGTCACACTGGAGGGCCCTGTGTCATCTGCCTGGCGGGCCGGATCTCTGCCATTGGCTCAAGTCTTGTCAGCAGGCCCATCAGCAGCTCCGCCCACTCTTGCGGGGGGGACTGTCTCTATGGTGATGGCAAAGGAGTCTTAGCCCCGCCCACTTGGCCTTGACTTCACCTACCTGGCCCGCTGACACTCACTCAGACCTCTGTGTTGCTCCAAATGAACGTCCGCCAGTGCCCGGGTGTCAGCATCTGGGATAAAGGATTCGGGACCTTGCCTGGGGCAGAAGGCAGCCTAGGTCAGCGGGTACCTGGAAGTCTACTGCCTTGTGACACTGCTGCCAGTGACAAATGGTGACTCCCACACTCACATATCGCCTGGTGGCAGAATGATAGTGATGGGCGGAGAAACATCGCTCCGGAGCACACGTTCCGTGGGGCACCAGCCAAAGCAAAGGCCAGGGCCGGTAGTGGACGTCGTGGAGCTGAATGGCGAGCCAGTGAAGGGCCCAAGGGTCCCTCCTGTATGTGGCGAACAGGTCATCCGTGTCCCCACGTCCATAAACCATGGGACTGCTGGGGCCCAGGCTGCCAGGATTTCGGCCTTGCCTTCGGAGCCCGGCCACATACGCGGCCTTGCAGCGGAGGCGGGGACATGTAGACAGCCAAAATTTGGAAAAAGGCAGTGTTTCCTCGAGTTCCCTGGCATCGGCCTTTTTGAGCGGCTTGCTTTTTTTCCTGGTAGGAGAGGGCCCTGACGGAGAAAGGCAGGATTACGTGTGCAGGAAAGGTGTGTGCTGAGAGGGTGACGACGTTGAGACCATGTTGGGATCTTTAGTCCCAGGAGAGGCCCCTGGCGGGTGTGGGTCAGTGTTCTCTACCCATCCCACTTGGCGGGGGGAGGTTTTCACCATACAAAGCAGCAGCGGAATTATTCGTCGCCGGAGGGGTTGCATCTGCCCACAAGCTCCACCTGGCCAGGGTCCGCCCTTGCTGTATTGTCCATGTCAGTCAACAGAAGCTAAGACCTTCCAGAGAGACTACCTGCTCTTCTCTACCCACGGGGAAGCAGTACAGCCAGAAGCCTCCCCCATTCCATCTCTAGGCTCTCTCTCAGGCCCCTCATACTTGTGATGTGTCTCAGGGGTAGAAGGAAGAGATTTCTCCGAATGAACACATACACAGAGGGGCCATAGATGCTGAGGAAGGGCGCCTTGCCTACTGATATCCTAGCGTAAGTGGAAAAGTGGTACCTGCCTGCTGGCCCCGTGTGTCGAACGTGTCCACATCAGGGGCTGCCTACGGTGAGGTGATTCCCTGGGTGCCCTGGATTTTGTGGCCCAAAAGAGAAGGGGCCGTCGTGTGTCCATGGGTAAAATGGAGGGCACTGCGGAAGTGGCCGCTTAGGCTGGACCTCTCGTATTGGCTCGGTGTTTGTGACCCGTCCCCGTCAGAAGTTCCGGCCAGCCTTGCGGTGGCTGTCTCCATGGTGATTGGGAAAGAAGCCTTAGGCCCCGCACTCAGCCGTCACCTGGCCTACCTGGCCTCTTTAGCCTCATCTAGACCGCTGTGTGGATGAAAGAATGAATGTCGGCCAATGACCACATGTCCTCGTTGCCTTTGAAGGATTAGGCTCCTTGCCTGGGCAGAAGACAGCCAAGGTCAGCCTGAGCCTAGACACCTAGTGACCTGTGACACTGCAGGCAGTGACAGATGTTCATTTTCATGCTCATGTATCCGCAGGTGGCGGATTCAGAGTGGTCGGAGAAGAAGTGTAACTAGGGATGACACAGACACGAGGGCACGGGCCAAAGGTCAGGGAAAATAGCTGAGATCGTGGAGCTCTAGCGGAGCCAGTGTAGGGCCCAGGCCTCCCTCCTGTACGTGGCAAAGAGGTGATCCATATGCCGCCATGCGCAGACTCTGGACTGCTGGGGCCCTGGACGCCCGGATTGCGGCCTTGTCTTCGGAGAAGTGACACACATGCACTGTGCCAGCGGAGGCTGTGGCCCAGCAGAGGACAAAATCTTGAAAATGGGGGCTTCAGTTGACTTTGCCTGTGCTCTCCTTTGGCTGAGTGCCATCGTGTGTTTCCTAGCAGGAGAAGGCATTCGTGGAGAGAGGCGGATTCCGTGTGTGCAGGCAAAGTGTGTGCTGAGATGATGAGTGGCTGGAGACCAGGGTGGACTCTTCAGACCCAGGATAGACCCCTGGCAGGTATGTGTCAATGTTTCTGCCCATGGCACTCAGCCGGGTATTTGCATAGAATGTTCTCCGAGGAATTAGTAGTCTCCGGAGAGGCTGCTGCATGTCAGCAAGCTTCACCTGGCCAGGTCCGCCCGTGATGTAGCTCCCCAATCAATGGCTACTCTCTAGACCTTCCAGATAGACTAGCAGATCTTCTCTGCCCATGGGCAACCAGTAGAGCCAGAGGCCTTCCCCCTTTGCTCTTTCGTCTCTAGGCCCTCTGTCAGGCACTCCAAGGTGTGAAGTGACAAGGGGGAGAAGGAAGAGATTTCAGAGAACGAACACATCCAGAGAGAGACAGAGAGAGGCAAGAGATGCTGAGTGGGGATGCCTTGCGTAGTGATATCCTGAGGAAAGTGGGAAAGAGGTACCTGGCCTGCTCTGCCAATGCCCTGAAGCGGTCTGCACCAGGGGCTCCCTTGTGCCTGCGTAGCCTTTCCCAGGGTGTGCTCAAATCCTGTGGCCACTAGGTGTCATAGGTCACACTGGAGGGCCCTGTGTCATCTGCCTGGCGGGCCGGATCTCTGCCATTGGCTCAAGTCTTGTCAGCAGGCCCATCACAAGCTCCGCCCACTCTTGCGGGGGGGGACTGTCTCTATGGTGATGGCAAAGGAGTCTTAGCCCCGCCCACCTGGCCTTGACTTCACCTACCTGGCCCGCTGACCCTCACTCAGACCTCTGTGTTGCTCCAAATGAACGTCCGCCAGTGCCCGGGTGTCAGCATCTGGGATAAAGGATTGGGGACCTTGCCTGGGGCAGAAGGCAGCCTAGGTCAGCGGGTACCTGGAAGTCTACTGCCTTGTGACACTGCTGCCAGTGACAAATGGTGACTCCCACACTCACATATCGCCTGGTGGCAGAATGATAGTGATGGGCGGAGAAACATCGCTCCGGAGCACACGTTCCGTGGGGCACCAGCCAAAGCAAAGGCCAGGGCCGGTAGTGGACGTCGTGGAGCTGAATGGCGAGCCAGTGAAGGGCCCAAGGGTCCCTCCTGTATGTGGCGAACAGGTCATCCGTGTCCCCACGTCCATAAACCATGGGACTGCTGGGGCCCAGGCTGCCAGGATTTCGGCCTTGCCATCGGAGCCCGGCCACATACGCGGCCTTGCAGCGGAGGCGGGGACATGTAGACAGCCAAAATTTGGAAAATGGCAGTGTTTCCTCGAGTTCCCTGGCATCGGCCTTTTTGAGCGGCTTGCTTTTTTTCCTGGTAGGAGAGGGCCCTGACGGAGAAAGGCAGGATTACGTGTGCAGGAAAGGTGTGTGCTGAGAGGGTGACGACGTTGAGACCATGTTGGGATCTTTAGTCCCAGGAGAGGCCCCTGGCGGGTGTGGGTCAGTGTTCTCTACCCATCCCACTTGGCGGGGGGAGGTTTTCACCATACAAAGCAGCAGCGGAATTATCCGTCGCCGGAGGGGTTGCATCTGCCCACAAGCTCCACCTGGCCAGGGTCCGCCCCTGCTGTATTGTCCATGTCAGTCAACAGAAGCTAAGACCTTCCAGAGAGACTACCTGCTCTTCTCTACCCACGGGGAAGCAGTACAGCCAGAAGCCTCCCCCGTTCCATGTCTAGGCTCTCTCTCAGGCCCCTCATACTTGTGATGTGTCTCAGGGGTAGAAGGAAGAGATTTCTCCGAATGAACACATACACAGAGGGGCCATAGATGCTGAGGAAGGGCGCCTTGCCTACTGATATCCTAGCGTAAGTGGAAAAGTGGTACCTGCCTGCTGGCCCCGTGTGTCGAACGTGTCCACATCAGGGGCTGCCTACTGTGAGGTGATTCCCTGGGTGCCCTGGATTTTGTGGCCCAAAAGAGAAGGGGCCGTCGTGTGTCCATGGGTAAAATGGAGGGTACTGCGGAAGTGGCCGCTTAGGCTGGACCTCTCCTATTGGCTCGGTGTTTGTGACCCGTCCCCGTCAGAAGTTCCGGCCAGCCTTGCGGTGGCTGTCTCCATGGTGATTGGGAAAGAAGCCTTAGGCCCCGCACTCAGCCGTCACCTGGCCTACCTGGCCTCTTTAGCCTCATCTAGACCGCTGTGTGGATGAAAGAATGAATGTCGGCCAATGACCACATGTCCTCGTTGCCTTTGAAGGATTAGGCTCCTTGCCTGGGCAGAAGACAGCCAAGGTCAGCCTGAGCCTAGACACCTAGTGACCTGTGACACTGCAGGCAGTGACAGATGTTCATTTTCATGCTCATGTATCCGCAGGTGGCGGATTCAGAGTGGTCGGAGAAGAAGTGTAACTAGGGATGACACAGACACGAGGGCACGGGCCAAAGGTCAGGGAAAATAGCTGAGATCGTGGAGCTCTAGCGGAGCCAGTGTAGGGCCCAGGCCTCCCTCCTGTACGTGGCAAAGAGGTGATCCATATGCCGCCATGCACAGACTCTGGACTGCTGGGGCCCTGGACGCCCGGATTGCGGCCTTGTCTTCGGAGAAGTGACACACATGCACTGTGCCAGCGGAGGCTATGGCGCAGCAGAGGGCAAAATCTTGAAAATGGGGGCTTCAGTTGACTTTGCCTGTGCTCTCCTTTGGCTGAGTGCCATCGTGTGTTTCCTAGCAGGAGAAGGCATTCGTGGAGAGAGGCGGATTCCATGTGTGCAGGCAAAGTGTGTGCTGAGATGATGAGTGGCTGGAGACCAGGGTGGACTCTTCAGACCCAGGATAGACCCCTGGCAGGTATGTGTCAATGTTTTCTGCCCATGGAACCCAGCCGGGTATTTGCATAGAATGTTCTCCGAGGAATTAGTAGTCTCCGGAGAGGCTGCTGCATGTCAGCAAGCTTCACCTGGCCAGGTCCGCCCGTGATGTAGCTCCCCAATCAATGGCTACTCTCTAGACCTTCCAGATAGACTAGCAGATCTTCTCTGCCCATGGGCAACCAGTAGAGTCAGAGGCCTTCCCCCTTTGCTCTTTCGTCTCTAGGCCCTCTGTCAGGCACTCCAAGGTGTGAAGTGACAAGGGGGAGAAGGAAGAGATTTCAGAGAACGAACGCATCCAGAGAGAGACAGAGAGAGGCATGAGATGCTGAGTGGGGATGCCTTGCGTAGTGATATCCTGAGGAAAGTGGGAAAGAGGTACCTGGCCTGCTCTGCCAATGCCCTGAAGCGATCTGCACCAGGGGCTCCCTTGTGCCTGCGTAGCCTTTCCCAGGGTGTGCTCAAATCCTGTGGCCACTAGGTGTCATAGGTCACACTGGAGGGCCCTGTGTCATCTGCCTGGCGGGCCGGATCTCTGCCATTGGCTCAAGTCTTGTCAGCAGGCCCATCACAAGCTCTGCCCACTCTTACGGGGGGGGACTGTCTCTATGGTGATGGCAAAGGAGTCTTAGCCCCGCCCACCTGGCCTTGACTTCACCTACCTGGCCCGCTGACCCTGACTCAGATCTCTGTGTTGCTCCAAATGAATGTCCGCCAGTGCCCGGGTGTCAGCATCTGGGATAAAGGATTCGGGACCTTGCCTGGGGCAGAAGGCAGCCTAGGTCAGCGGGTACCTGGAAGTCTACTGCCTTGTGACACTGCCTCCAGTGACAAATGGTGACTCCCACACTCACATATCGCCTGGTGGCAGAATGATAGTGATGGGTGGAGAAACATCGCTCCGGAGCACACGTTCCGTGGGGCACCAGCCAAAGCAAAGGCCAGGGCCGGTAGTGGACGTCGTGGAGCTGAATGGCGAGCCAGTGAAGGGCCCAAGGGTCCCTCCTGTATGTGGCGAACAGGTCATCCGTGTCCCCACGTCCATAAACCATGGGACTGCTGGGGCCCAGGCTGCCAGGATTTCGGCCTTGCCTTCGGAGCCCGGCCACATACGCGGCCTTGCAGCAGAGGCGGGGACATGTAGAGCGCCAAAATTTGGAAAATGGCAGTGTTTCCTCGATTTCCCTGGCATCGGCCTTTTTGAGCGGCTTGCTTTTTTTCCTGGTAGGATAGGGCCCTGACGGAGAAAGGCAGGATTACGTGTGCAGGAAAGGTGTGTGTTGAGAGGGTGACGACGTTGAGACCATTTTGGGATCTTTAGTCCCAGGAAAGGCCCCTGGCGGGTGTGGGTCAATGTTCTCTACCCATCCCCCTTGGCGGGGGGAGGTTTTCACCATACAAAGCAGCAGCGCAATCATTCGTCGCCGGAGAGGTTGTATCTGCCCACAAGCTCCACCTGGCCAGGGTCCGCCCCTACTGTATTGCGCATGTCAGTGAACAGAAGCTAAAACCTTCCAGAGGGACTACCTGCTATTCTCTACCCACGGGGAAGCAGTACAGCCAGAAGCCTCGCCCGTTCCATCTCTAGGCTCTCTCTCAGGCCCCTCATACTTGTGATGTGTCTCAGGGGTAGAATGAAGAGATTCCTCTGAGTGAACACATACAGAGAGGCCACAGATGCTGAGGAAGGGCGCCTTGCCTAGTGATATCCTAGCGTAAGTGGAAAAGAGGTACCTGCCTGCTGTCCCAGTGTGTCGAACGTGTTGACATCAGGGGTTGCCTACTGTGAAGTTATTCCCTGGGTGCCCTGGATTTTGTGGCCAAAGACGCAAGGGGCCGTTGTCTGTCCATGGGTACAATGGAGGGCACTGCGGAGCTGGCCGGTTAGGCTGGAACTCTCCTATTGGCTCAGTGTTTGTGACTCGTCCCTGTGAGAAGTTCCGCCCAGCCTTCCGGTGGCTGTCACCATGGTGATTGGGAAAGAAGCCTTAGGCCCCACACTCAGCCTTCACCTGGCCTACCTGGCCTCTTTCCCCTCATCTAGACCGCTGTGTGGATGAAAGAAAGGATGTCGGCCAGTGAGCACGTGTCCTGATTTCCTTGGAAGGATTAGGCTCCTTGCCTGGGCAGAAGACAGCCAAGGTCAGCCTGAGCCCAGACACCTAGTGACCTGTGACACTGCAGCCAGTGATAGATGTTGATGTCCACGCTCAGGTATCCGCAGGTGGCGGATTCAGTGTGGTGGGAAGAGAAGTGGAAGTAGAGATGACACACTCACGAGGGCACGGGCCGAAGGTCAGGGAAAATAGCTGAGGTCGTGGAGCTCTAGCGGAGCCAGTCTAGGGCCCAGGCCTCCCTGCTGTACGAGGCAAAGAGGTGATCCATATGCCGCCATCCGTAGACTCTGGTCGGCTGGGGCCCTGGACGCCCGGGTTTCGGCCTTGTCTACCGAGAAGTGACGCACATGCGGTGTGCCACCGGAGGCTGTGGAGCAGCAGAGGGCAAAATCTTGAAAATGGGTGCTTCAGTTGACTTTGCCTGTGCTCTCCTTTGGCTGAGTGACATCGTGTGTTTCCTAGCAGGTGAAGACATTCGTGGAGAGAGGCGGTTTCCATGCGTGCAGGCAAAGTGTGTGCTGAGATGATGAGTTGCTGGAGACCAGGGTGGACTCTTCAGACCCAGAATAGGCCTCTGGCAGGTATGTGTCAATGTTTTCTGCCCATGGCACTCAGCCGGTTATTTGCATAGAGTGTTATCAGCGGAATTAGTAGTCTCCGGAGAGGCTGCCACTTGTCAGCGAGCTTCACCTGGCCAGGTCCCACGGTGATGTCAAGCTTCACCTGGCCAGGTCCGCCCGTGATGTAGCTCCCCAACCAATCACTACTCTCTAGACCTTCCAGAGAGACTAGCAGAACTTCTCTCCCCATGGGCAAGCAGTAGAGCCAGAGGGCTTCCGCCTTTGCTCTTTGGTCTCTAGGCCCTCTGTCAGGCACTCCAAGGTGTGAAGTGACAAGGGGGAGAAGGAAGAGATTTCAGAGAATGAAGACAAGCAGAGAGAGACAGAGAGAGGCAAGAGATGCTGAGTGGGGATGCCTTGCCTACTGATATCCTCAGGAAAGTGGGAAAGAGGTACCTGGCGTGCTCTGCCAATGCCCTGAAGCAGTCCGCACCAGGGGCTCCCTTGTGCCTGCGTAGCCTTTCCCGGGGTGTGCTCAAATCCTGTGGCCACTAGGTGTCATAGGTCACACTGGAGGGCCCTGTGTCATCTGCCTGGCGGGCCGGATCTCTGCCATTGGCTCAGTCTTGTCACCAGGCCCATGACAAGCTCCGCCCACTCTTGCGGTGGGGGGACTGTCTCTATGGTGATGGCAAAGAAGCCTTAGCCCCGCCCACCTGGCCTTCACTTCACCTACCTGGCCCTCTGACCCTCACTCAGACCTCTGTGTTGATAAAAATCAATGTCCGCCAGTGCCCAGGTGTCAGCATCTGGGATAAAGGATTCGGGACCTTGCCTGGGGCAGAAGGCAGCCCAGGTCAGCGGGTAGCTGGAAGTCTAGTGACTTGTGACACTGCTGCCGGTGACAAATGATGACTCCCACACTCACAGATCCCGTGGTGGCAGAATGATAGTGATGGGTGGAGAAACATCGCTCCGGAGCACACGTTTAATGGGGCAGCAGCCAAAGCAAAGGCCAGGGCCAGTAGTGGACGTCGTGGAGCTGAATGGCGAGCCAGCGAAGGGCCCAATGATCCCTCCTGTATATGGCGAACAGGTCATCCGTGTCCCCACGTCCATAAAGCATTGGACTGCTGGGGCCCAGGCTGCCAGGATTTCGGCCTTGCCTTCGGAGCCCGGCCACATAGGCAGCCTTGCAGCGGAGGCGGGGACGTGTAGACAGCAAAAATTTGGAAACTGGCCGTTGTTTCCTCGATTTCTCTGGCATCCGCCTTTTTGAGCGGCTTGCTTTTTTTCCTGGTAGGATAGGGCCCTGACGGAGAAAGGCAGGATTACGTGTGCAGGAAAGGTGTGTGTTGAGAGGGTGACGACGTTGAGACCATTTTGGGATCTTTAGTCCCAGGAAAGGCCCCTGGCGGGTGTGGGTCAATGTTCTCTACCCATCCCCCTTGGCGGGGGGAGGTTTTCACCATACAAAGCAGCAGCGCAATCATTCGTCGCCGGAGAGGTTGCATCTGCCCACAAGCTCCACCTGGCCAGGGTCCGCCCCTACTGTATTGCGCATGTCAGTGAACAGAAGCTAAAACCTTCCAGAGGGACTACCTGCTATTCTCTACCCACGGGGAAGCAGTACAGCCAGAAGCCTCGCCCGTTCCATCTCTAGGCTCTCTCTCAGGCCCCTCATACTTGTGATGTGTCTCAGGGGTAGAATGAAGAGATTCCTCTGAGTGAACACATACAGAGAGGCCACAGATGCTGAGGAAGGGCGCCTTGCCTAGTGATATCCTAGCGTAAGTGGAAAAGAGGTACCTGCCTGCTGTCCCAGTGTGTCGAACGTGTTGACATCAGGGGTTGCCTACTGTGAAGTTATTCCCTGGGTGCCCTGGATTTTGTGGCCAAAGACGCAAGGGGCCGTTGTCTGTCCATGGGTACAATGGAGGGCACTGCGGAGCTGGCCGGTTAGGCTGGAACTCTCCTATTGGCTCAGTGTTTGTGACTCGTCCCTGTGAGAAGTTCCGCCCAGCCTTCCGGTGGCTGTCACCATGGTGATTGGGAAAGAAGCCTTAGGCCCCACACTCAGCCTTCACCTGGCCTACCTGGCCTCTTTCCCCTCATCTAGACCGCTGTGTGGATGAAAGAAAGGATGTCGGCCAGTGAGCACGTGTCCTGATTTCCTTGGAAGGATTAGGCTCCTTGCCTGGGCAGAAGACAGCCAAGGTCAGCCTGAGCCCAGACACCTAGTGACCTGTGACACTGCAGCCAGTGATAGATGTTGATGTCCACGCTCAGGTATCCGCAGGTGGCGGATTCAGTGTGGTGGGAAGAGAAGTGGAAGTAGAGATGACACACTCACGAGGGCACGGGCCGAAGGTCAGGGAAAATAGCTGAGGTCGTGGAGCTCTAGCGGAGCCAGTCTAGGGCCCAGGCCTCCCTGCTGTACGAGGCAAAGAGGTGATCCATATGCCGCCATCCGTAGACTCTGGTCGGCTGGGGCCCTGGACGCCCGGGTTTCGGCCTTGTCTACCGAGAAGTGACGCACATGCGGTGTGCCACCGGAGGCTGTGGAGCAGCAGAGGGCAAAATCTTGAAAATGGGTGCTTCAGTTGACTTTGCCTGTGCTCTCCTTTGGCTGAGTGACATCGTGTGTTTCCTAGCAGGTGAAGACATTCGTGGAGAGAGGCGGTTTCCATGCGTGCAGGCAAAGTGTGTGCTGAGATGATGAGTTGCTGGAGACCAGGGTGGACTCTTCAGACCCAGAATAGGCCTCTGGCAGGTATGTGTCAATGTTTTCTGCCCATGGCACTCAGCCGGTTATTTGCATAGAGTGTTATCAGCGGAATTAGTAGTCTCCGGAGAGGCTGCCACTTGTCAGCGAGCTTCACCTGGCCAGGTCCCACGGTGATGTCAAGCTTCACCTGGCCAGGTCCGCCCGTGATGTAGCTCCCCAACCAATCACTACTCTCTAGACCTTCCAGAGAGACTAGCAGAACTTCTCTCCCCATGGGCAAGCAGTAGAGCCAGAGGGCTTCCGCCTTTGCTCTTTGGTCTCTAGGCCCTCTGTCAGGCACTCCAAGGTGTGAAGTGACAAGGGGGAGAAGGAAGAGATTTCAGAGAATGAAGACAAGCAGAGAGAGACAGAGAGAGGCAAGAGATGCTGAGTGGGGATGCCTTGCCTACTGATATCCTCAGGAAAGTGGGAAAGAGGTACCTGGCGTGCTCTGCCAATGCCCTGAAGCAGTCCGCACCAGGGGCTCCCTTGTGCCTGCGTAGCCTTTCCCGGGGTGTGCTCAAATCCTGTGGCCACTAGGTGTCATAGGTCACAATGGAGGGCCCTGTGTCATCTGCCTGGCGGGCCGGATCTCTGCCATTGGCTCAGTCTTGTCACCAGGCCCATGACAAGCTCCGCCCACTCTTGCGGTGGGGGGACTGTCTCTATGGTGATGGCAAAGAAGCCTTAGCCCCGCCCACCTGGCCTTGACTTCACCTACCTGGCCCTCTGACCCTCACTCAGACCTCTGTGTTGATAAAAATCAATGTCCGCCAGTGCCCAGGTGTCAGCATCTGGGATAAAGGATTCGGGACCTTGCCTGGGGCAGAAGGCAGCCCAGGTCAGCGGGTAGCTGGAAGTCTAGTGACTTGTGACACTGCTGCCGGTGACAAATGATGACTCCCACACTCACAGATCCCGTGGTGGCAGAATGATAGTGATGGGTGGAGAAACATCGCTCCGGAGCACACGTTTAATGGGGCAGCAGCCAAAGCAAAGGCCAGGGCCAGTAGTGGACGTCGTGGAGCTGAATGGCGAGCCAGCGAAGGGCCCAAGGATCCCTCCTGTATATGGCGAACAGGTCATCCGTGTCCCCACGTCCATAAAGCATTGGACTGCTGGGGCCCAGGCTGCCAGGATTTCGGCCTTGCCTTCGGAGCCCGGCCACATAGGCAGCCTTGCAGCGGAGGCGGGGACGTGTAGACAGCAAAAATTTGGAAACTGGCCGTTGTTTCCTCGATTTCTCTGGCATCCGCCTTTTTGAGCGGCTTGCTTTTTTTCCTGGTAGGATAGGGCCCTGACGGAGAAAGGCAGGATTACGTGTGCAGGAAAGGTGTGTGTTGAGAGGGTGACGACGTTGAGACCATTTTGGGATCTTTAGTCCCAGGAAAGGCCCCTGGCGGGTGTGGGTCAATGTTCTCTACCCATCCCCCTTGGCGGGGGGAGGTTTTCACCATACAAAGCAGCAGCGCAATCATTCGTCGCCGGAGAGGTTGCATCTGCCCACAAGCTCCACCTGGCCAGGGTCCGCCCCTACTGTATTGCGCATGTCAGTGAACAGAAGCTAAAACCTTCCAGAGGGACTACCTGCTATTCTCTACCCACGGGGAAGCAGTACAGCCAGAAGCCTCGCCCGTTCCATCTCTAGGCTCTCTCTCAGGCCCCTCATACTTGTGATGTGTCTCAGGGGTAGAATGAAGAGATTCCTCTGAGTGAACACATACAGAGAGGCCACAGATGCTGAGGAAGGGCGCCTTGCCTAGTGATATCCTAGCGTAAGTGGAAAAGAGGTACCTGCCTGCTGTCCCAGTGTGTCGAACGTGTTGACATCAGGGGTTGCCTACTGTGAAGTTATTCCCTGGGTGCCCTGGATTTTGTGGCCAAAGACGCAAGGGGCCGTTGTCTGTCCATGGGTACAATGGAGGGCACTGCGGAGCTGGCCGGTTAGGCTGGAACTCTCCTATTGGCTCAGTGTTTGTGACTCGTCCCTGTGAGAAGTTCCGCCCAGCCTTCCGGTGGCTGTCACCATGGTGATTGGGAAAGAAGCCTTAGGCCCCACACTCAGCCTTCACCTGGCCTACCTGGCCTCTTTCCCCTCATCTAGACCGCTGTGTGGATGAAAGAAAGGATGTCGGCCAGTGAGCACGTGTCCTGATTTCCTTGGAAGGATTAGGCTCCTTGCCTGGGCAGAAGACAGCCAAGGTCAGCCTGAGCCCAGACACCTAGTGACCTGTGACACTGCAGCCAGTGATAGATGTTGATGTCCACGCTCAGGTATCCGCAGGTGGCGGATTCAGTGTGGTGGGAAGAGAAGTGGAAGTAGAGATGACACACTCACGAGGGCACGGGCCGAAGGTCAGGGAAAATAGCTGAGGTCGTGGAGCTCTAGCGGAGCCAGTCTAGGGCCCAGGCCTCCCTGCTGTACGAGGCAAAGAGGTGATCCATATGCCGCCATCCGTAGACTCTGGTCGGCTGGGGCCCTGGACGCCCGGGTTTCGGCCTTGGCTACCGAGAAGTGACGCACATGCGGTGTGCCACCGGAGGCTGTGGAGCAGCAGAGGGCAAAATCTTGAAAATGGGTGCTTCAGTTGACTTTGCCTGTGCTCTCCTTTGGCTGAGTGACATCGTGTGTTTCCTAGCAGGTGAAGACATTCGTGGAGAGAGGCGGTTTCCATGCGTGCAGGCAAAGTGTGTGCTGAGATGATGAGTTGCTGGAGACCAGGGTGGACTCTTCAGACCCAGAATAGGCCTCTGGCAGGTATGTGTCAATGTTTTCTGCCCATGGCACTCAGCCGGTTATTTGCATAGAGTGTTATCAGCGGAATTAGTAGTCTCCGGAGAGGCTGCCACTTGTCAGC